>NW_028090067.1:16257195-17457195 GCF_014824575.4 Sturnira hondurensis
TAGGGGAGGGGAGGGGAGGGGAGGGGAGGGGAGGGGAGAAGGGAGCTGAATTTACATGGCCACTTTGTGTCAGGCCTAGGCAGCCAGGCCTATTTCAAGCTCCTTTTGAGCAGAGGGAAACTGAGGCACAGAGAGCTCAAGAGTCACCCAGGGACCCAGAGCAGCTAGGGGACAGTCCTAGGTTGGGCGCTTAGCTGTGCCCACCCCGCTAATGCAGGCAAGGTGGGTTTCATAGAGTTGCACTACAAAAGCTGAAAGAAACTGGCAGATGGTCCAGTCCAAGGCTTCCTCCATTTCTCAGGCAGAGAGATAAGGCCCGTAGGGGGCAGTGACTTGCCAAGACACATGGGGCTTCACAGGATGGGGACTAGACCGAGGTCTCCTGCCCTCAGACCAGCCTCCTCCCTCTGTCCATCTGTGAACACACTCGAGGCTGGTGGAAGTCCCCAGCCCTAGGTCCAGGCCACACAGAGGCCCCTTCCCCTTCCTGCTCCCACAAAGCCCCCCAGCTCCAGCCAGATGACGTGGAGGGTTGCGGGACCACCCGCCAGCCCTGAGCTTCAGTTTCCTCCAGAGCACTGGGCACCGCAGTAGCCCATTTCTTGGTCTGCCGTGAGGACTCGCTGACTGATGTCTGGCACAGGGGAGGTGCCTGCCACCCTGCCGCCCCCCACCCAAGGCCACTTCCAGTGTGAGAGTCTGGCGCTCTCTCTCTCAGCCCCACAGCTCACTGTGTGTATGCTGCCACCTCCTCCTCCACCTGGGCGGGCTTCCCGCACTGCCGCTAACCCGAGTGGGCCCCCCCCCACCAGGCTCCCACTGCTCAGTGATGCTCTGAAGCTCACTGTTAAGAAGTGATCAAAACCTCAGCTGCCAGCCAGCGGGGAGGAGCGGCAGCAGCGAGCAGCCTCACTGACACTCATCATCTTGGCTCAGAACCTCTGTGGCCCCCCTCGGCCCAGCCTTTTCCACTGACTCCAGCCAGCTGCCCACCCTTTCGTGCTGCCCACTCAGCCCCTCCAGCCCCCTCCAGGCCCTCAATGACTGCCATCCCTGTCCGGTCTCCTGCACCAAAGTCCCCATTGACACCCTCAGGCTCCTTTGGCTCCCAGGCCCCACCCTGTCTAGTCCCCCAGCCCCAGACCCCCTCATCCCCCTAGTCTCCCAACCTCCTTCCCTGGCCACCCCCAGTCTCCTCTGGCCCTTTCCGACCTCATGCCTCCGGGCCCCAAGGCCTGTCCAGTGGAGGCTGGGGCAGAGCAGGGCGGAGGGGGGAGGTCCAAGCACTTTTCTCCCACCCCGCCTGATGGGACCAGGGGCTCTGAGAGCCACACTCAGCTCCCACCCCTCCCACTGCCAGTCACCAGGCCACCACCCTGTCCCTACCCTGAGAGACAGACACCCTCCTTCCTGCACTGGCCCAGCTGTACCTTGTAGACACCCATCATCACTAGACACACACACACACACACACACACACACACACACACACACACACACACACACAAATGAGCCAGAAGCTCTCAGCCCACCACAAAAGGCCCTGGCACCGCTGGCTCTCAGGGGCCAGGTGGACAGGTGGACAGACATGCTGCCTCAGAGTGCTCCGCTGGCCCCAAACAGGCCACTTTCCTCCCCTGGCCTTCATCTTCCTGCCTCTACCAGGAACATCCTCTCTGCTGCTTCCTCCCCATCGTCAGAAGCCACCTCCTCCAGAAAGCCCTCCCTACTTGCTCTGCATGGTGACTCGATGGCATACAGGCTTTGGACCAGGATAATCTGCGTTCTCTCCCTGTTATGGCCTCAGGTAGTTGCTCCTTGTCTCTGGGCCTAATGTGCCAGTTATGTGTGAAAATGGGTTGATGAATGCCGGAGTCCGGGGCACACGTAGGTGCTAAACAAGCCCTGAAGCACACACCTCTTCCCCACAAAGGGCCAGCCCGTCCTCCCTGTTTTTCTGAATTTGGCTGTGGCTCTCGGGGGGCATGGAGAACCCCCTTGTCTGTGGACCCCGTTTGGACCCTGGGCACACTGCTAAGCACCTCAGTCCCCACCCAAACCCTCTCCATGACTTCTTCAAAATAACCACTGACCTCTCTGGGCCAGGGTTTCCTCATCAATGAAATGGGGTGATAACGCCGACCCAGGATTGACACAAGAATTACATGAAAGCCTGGGAGGCCGCCGTTACTTCCGGGTGCATTGCTGAGGCCCCTCTGGCCTCAGAAGAGGTTGGGCCTGTCCGTCTGGGGGCCCCTTCCCTGGAGTCTTCCACTCCAGACCCCTGGGGAAGGGGTCTAACTGAGGGCCTGTGGGGTTGGCTAGGGGTGAGGTAGTCCTGGCTAAGGTTAGGGAGCAGCAGGAGCTCAGCCAGGGCCCCAGAGAGCCCAGCCGCCCCCCCCCCCCCCCCCCCCCCCCCCCCNCCCCCCCCCCCCCCCCCCCCCGGGGACACTGAGCCCCTGCTCTGCCCCTGTTCACCTCCCAGACAGCTGCTCTGTGCCCTCCCCTCTCCCCTCCCCTCTCCCTCCCCTCTCCCCTCCCACCTGTCTCCTCTTACTTCTCTATGGAATTGCTTCTTCAAAAGTTCATTTTGAAAGAAATCGATTTTCAAGTTGCTTGGAGATGCAATTTGGTTTTTCATTTTGAAGAAATGACGGTTAAGGAAAAGTTTGGAGACTTAATCACCGCACAAGGCCATGGAAATAAAGATTTCTGCCCTGGGCCAGAGGCTGCGGGACCTATGTGCATCTCTCTCTGTGATGGCAGAAAACAGGGGTGCACAGAAAGGCACAGGCTGCGGCGTGCACATGTACATACCACACACACCATGCACACACCATGTGCGTGCACAACACGCTGACGCATGTGCGTGTGGGCACATGTGCACCTGTACACACAGCCCCCACCCCTCAGGGGTCCTGCAGTCCCCTCAGCAGTGCTCTACTGCCAACGCGGCGTCATTATTTCCGAGAGGGGTTGGCTTCCGAGCCTGTTCCAAAGGCCCACTCCCGTCCAGAACGGCAGGCCTTCAGGATCAGACACCATCGCCTTGCTCATTACCCTTCACAGACTCCCTCTTGCCTGGCTGGACAAAGATCACACCCAAAGCACGGACAGAGGTGCCCTCGCCTCCAGCCACTGAGGCACATCTGCCGGGCCTGGGTCAAGGCCTGCAGCCTCCATGTCAGGATGAACACACTGAGCTCAGAGAGGCTGAGGGACTCACCCAAGGCTGCACAGCTCGCGGGTGGCGGTAAGCACACACTCACACTCAGATGCACGCACACTTAGTCCCTCCTTGGGCCTCCAACCTGCCATGATCAATGCATTCTTTCGCATCTGGAAGATTTCTCAGATTTTTCCTGGAAGATGCAGATTCCTCTGGGAAGGACGTACTGCCTGCAACTCTGAGGCAGGAGCCTCCCAGTTCCTGGGATCTGGGACCAGCAGAGACCTCCAGTCTGGTCCAACCCCTCTGCCAACCAAATGCCCTTTAGAGTCCTTGCCTCCAGCCACTGGGCCCATCCTTTCACACCACCAGGGCACTGTGCACAGAGCAGGGGCGGCCTCCTTCACGTGCCCTAACTAGGGCTTCCCACCACGCTCCACGGACATGCACGAGGGTGGGGGTCAGAGACATGGGGCCCTGTGTTGAGGGGGGAGGGACGAAGGGCTTCATGAGACAAGAGACTGGAGAAGGGAGGAGGGGGTGAGCAGAAAATCAAGGGGTCCTGGGTCCCTGGCCCCCCCACAGCACATGAAGGCCTGGAAAAGGCCCAACCCTAAGCCAAGGAGGCCTGGGGCCAGATCCTAGTCCTGCCATCAAGCCACCCTGGGATGGGAGATGAGTGTACACCGCCGCCTTAGACCTCGGTGTCCTCCCAATGGAGCTGGGCCAGCAGAGAGCTGGACACTGTGAGAGTCAGGGCCTGATCGGGGGTGGGGCCAGGTGCTCTTGCCCTGGGCTCCCCCAGCAGAGAGGCGCCAGCCCAGGAGGCACAGCCCAGGGGAACAGCCAGGCCAGGCCCTCGGCCCAGATTCCCTGCTCCTGGCCCAGTTTGGCAGACCGGCCTACTTCTGCTCAAGGAGGCTTGGAGGTTCCCAAGAAGTCCCCAGAGGCCCCGTCCACCCCACCCCCACTCCCACACCTCCAGCCTCAACTTCATCCCAGACCCACACGCTCAACTTCCAGCTTGGCACAGGGTGAGCCCCCCATGGGCACCCCCTTCATGGACCTTCCTCCCTCCTGGGTGCATCGGACGCTTCAGCCCCTCCTCCTTCCTCGTCTGAGAATCACTGGGCATCTGGAGGCACCAACGCCTATGGGACCCTGCAGGGCACAGGTGCCAGCCCGCACTGTTGCCTGCACCCCTCTCTCACTACAACCAGCTTACACAGCCGGCTTTCTGCAGCTCAGATCACCCCAGGCCCCCTCCTTTGGGGCGTGGCTGTATCCACAGGAGTCAAGTCTCTGCTTTCGAGTTTCTAAATAAGAATCTGCACCGGGTGTCAGGGAGCAGCATGGAGCAGGAGCTTCCGGCCCTACCCGCCTGAATGGACGACCTGGAGGTCAGGGAGGGAAGGGCTGTCGAGTGTTCAGTGGCTTTAGGGCTCCTGCCCAGGACAGAAGCCCCTATGGGCTCTGGGATCCCAGGGGGTGAGGAGGAGCCCCCAGCTCTGCCCAAGGGTGTGGGGGCTCCTGGTATGTGCCCTTCAGACACATATATGCCCAGCAGACAGGGGTGAACCAGAGGGCTTCCTTGGGAAGGACACAGGGACAGGAAGGACCACCCGGCACTGACTCCATGACCCCTGACCCCGCCTGGGGGATGCTGTCTAGCTTATCTGTCAGCCAGAGCCCATGGGCCCCGACAGCCCCCAGGAGTGGGTCAGAGGAGGGCCTGATGATGCAGTGAATGCCCCCCCTCACCCCACACACCGATTTTGTCTAGAAAAGGCCAAGTAGCACAACCAGTAAAAATCAGGAATGAGGTGGGGGCCACAAAGATTCAGTTTAGTTTCTATAAACTCTACTTGAGTTTATGGCCTGAAGAAAGTCCCTCCTTCGACCCAGCTCAGTAAGCTGTAGGGGCTGGGCAGCTACAGGGGACACAGTGGTCTCACTTGGGGGCTGAGGGGGTGGCAGACACGCTAGGCCCAGCAGACTGAGCAAATGCTCACAGCTGACTCAACACTGCTGGGGAGCACGGAAAGCAGACCCAAGTCCCTGTGCGTGTCTTGGGGGCTGGCTGCCCCTCTTCTCCCTGCTTCCCTCCCTCCTCCCCGACTCAGACCTTTCCTGCCCTCCCTTCTCCAGGATGGCACCCCAGCGGGGTCTGCACACTCCGGTTCCGTGTATGATAACAGAGCCCCCGGTTCTGCCATTAGCTGTAATTACTCCAATCAGCACCATGAGGGGGTGGGGCAGACAAGGGCAGCTCTGGCTCCCACACCAGCCTGGTACCCACAGTCTCAGAAGTGCCAATTATCCCTGCTCTGCAGCACTTGGCTGCTCCAGGTGGGGAGGGCCTTGGGGGAAGGAAGGCGGCAGGCAGGCAGGCAAGCAGGCAGCACTCTCCCATGACCCTGGGGCCACCCCACCTCCAGTCGCCCCAGAAGCCCCCTTTCCTTCTCATCTGGACTCCCCTTCCCTCCTTAAGCCTGAGAGTCAGGAACTCCTGGCTCCTCCCATCCTGCCCCTGCCTCCCATAGGCTGTGTGACTCCAGGTAAGTACTTCGCTCTGGGCTCCTCTCTTACAGCAGGGGGCGGGGTTACTCTCTCTCTTCCAGCCGCACATCCTGCAGGCCCTCCTCCCGCCGGTTAGAGTCTGCCTGCACCCCTAGGGTACCGCTGCTTCCTTCCTCCTCCAACCTCTCCTCCCAGCCCCCTCCCTGTCTTCTCCACCCCACCTCCTCCCTCCTCTCTCTTCTCTCCTCTCTGTCTTCCCCCTCCTTCTCTGTCTCTTTCCTCTCCCTTTCTTCTTCCACCCCTGCTCCCACCCCACAGCCTCCTCTTTCCCTGCCAATTAGAGGGCCCTGGAAGGATGCTCAGAGAGCCTGCTAGGGCACCCATCTGGAAAATTGGGTGTCTGGAGCTGCCTGGAATCCTAATGCCCCAGTCCTGCCCTCCTCCTCCTCTTTCACTTCTCCCCGGGTGCTGGGGATGAACCCTGCTCCGCCCCCCCATCCCCCTGCTCCACCTACTTACTCCCTGGCCTGCAGGCTCCTCTCCTTCCCTAAATGGGAGCAAGTCCCCCCACACCTCCACCACACCCCAGTGCTCCGCCACCCCTTCCCCTGAGCTCTGGCTATCAGCAGAATTCAAAAGTTGGAAGATGAGGGCACCGGCCAGATAGTTTCAAGAGAGACCTGCGTCCTGGCCAGGGCCTCTCTCCCTGCCTCAGCATGCCCACCTGCCAGATGAGGCTCCACCTCCGAGCCTTCCGGCTTCAGCTGTGCAGCCTCCAAACCATTCAGTTTTCCACCCAAAGCCACAGGCTGCTGTGGGTTCACTCCACACTGGCTCCAGTGGCTGGCCTCATTTTTTATTTTGTTTTTTGTCTTTACTACAAATGGCTTTGGGCCAGGCACACAGAGTCCTAGCTCCCGGAAGACCCCTGCACCCCTCCACCTGGCCCTCGGAGGCAGTGTTCCTGCTCCTCCCAGGTGGGGTCCGGGGCTCCCTGACGCTGAGGTGGCAGCCAGCCAGGCCAGGGGACACTTAGGTAGCCGAGCCCCACCTCTGCCACCTCCAGGTGGCCCAGAGGCCGCCTCTGACTGGAACTGAGAGACGGATGCCCCATCCTCCCTCTGTCCCCACCTGAGGCCAGCCCCAGTCTCAAGGGTCCAGTTTCTTGCATCTTGTGGGTGTCATACCTTGGAACAGCTCCAAGACACTGATGGTTCACCCAGCTCAACAGTTTTCTGTTATAATTATTTTTACCCAGGTAATAAATCACCCCAACGCACAGCTGCTTAGAGTCCCACACAGCACGCACATTCCCGCAGCGGGCAGCGCCGACCCAGGACCAGGAGGACGTCCTGTCGGTCTGGGCTCCAGCCATCTTGAGGAAAGAATCATTATCAAGTACCTACTATGTGCCAAGTACATGCTGGGACTCTGGGGGCACAGCAAAACACCTGGCAGACAGCCCTCTGGTCTCACAGTCTACGTGCAAATGAATAGGAAAGCTGATCATTTCAGCGTGGCCAGAGTTTGGAAGGGTGGGAAACTGAGCAAGGGGTAACGACTCAGAGCAGGGCCACTTTCCAGGGCTCAGGGAAGATACCTGGAGGACGCTGAGGCCTGGGGCAGATCCTCCGGATAGAGGGAACAGCAAGTGATGGAGGGAACAGCAAGTGATGGAGGGAACAGCAAGTGCAAAGGCCCTGAGGCTGGAACGCAACTCGGGGGTGGCTGGATCAGAGGGTGGTGAGAGACACTGTCTGAGCCAGGGCACGTCACCTGGGTGGCCCTGGAAGTGGATGGTGATGCACTCTCTAAGTGCGGCAAACAGCTACTGGAGGTTTGAGCACAGAGGCATGTGTTTTATTGTTTATCTGAAAATGCCTAGATGCCCTCCCTGGCCAGGTAACTCGGTTGGAGCATCATCCCAGTATGCCAAGGTTACAGGTTTGATCCAGGGTCAGGGTACATGCAAGAATCAACCAATGAATGCACAGATAAGTAGAACAACAAACTGATGTTTCTTTTTCTCTCTCTCTCTCTCTCTCTCCCCCCTTCCTATTCTCTCTAAAATCAATTAAAAATTTTTAAATATAAATAAAAGAATAAAATGGTCTGGATACTCTGGCTGCTGGCACAGAATGGGTAGGTTGGGGATGGGGTGGCAAGAACTGAAGCAGGAATGCCAGTGACTCAGACAAGAGATGCTGGTGGCCCAGGCACAGTGGCAGCGTGGAGAGAAGCGGCCCTGACGAACAGTGTGTCCACGGGCGGGGTCTGTTGAATCTGTCCCGTCCACGAGAGCGGGAAGCACTTTCCCCGAACCCTCTACCCACTTCACGCTTTCCTTGCCCTCCATTCTATGCTTTGGTTCTTTTCTATTCTTTCTCTCCGCCAAAGTCCTGCCTCCTTTTGCACACAGCCTGCAGCATGGGCAACTGCCTGCGACCGCTGGAGGGAAAGTGGGGGCAGGTGGCGGGGTTACAGCGTGGCCTCAGGGGAGGGGAGCCCTCCCGGAGTCCGGTCCCACAGTGATGCTCACCAGAGACGACCCGACTTTCCACACAGCAAAGACTCACCTCCGGCCACTCTTTGTCTTGCTGAGGGTGTCTGTTACCTTCTCAGCCTTGAGTCACTTTACTGATGTCCCCTTTTCTATTCCCTGAGCCCAGTGACGTCAGGGTCCAGGGAAGGGCGCAGCACAGCCAGTGAAGGAAAAGGCAGGCTGTGCGGCAGGAAAAGACAGGCAAGCAGGGCTCAGTTACAAACCAATGAGGGAAAAGGAGATAATCTGAGAGGGAAATGGAGAAACGCCGGGACAGGCATTTCACAAAAGAGGACGTCCGAAGGGTCGGTAGAGATGTGGAAAAGTGCTCAACTTCCTCATCAGGGAGAGGCACATGGAAAATCACAGAGATTTCCAATCTACACACCCACCAGTGGGACTCAAATGAAATTGCTAGGCCGCGTCAGGGGTTGGCAAAGACTCAGTACAACCAGAACTTTCCTGTACAACTGGGGGAGGCATGTAAACTGGTGGGATCACTTTGGACACTCTTAGGTCATCACTGGCAGAGCTGGACTGGCACACACTCTACGGCTAAATGATGTGTCCCAGCTACGTGACCAACAGAAGTGAGTACGCATGCTCACCCAAAGACTTGCGAAAGAATGCTCGTGCCAGCTTTACTCATCATAGTGTCAAGCTAGACACAACCAAAACGTCCAAATAAGTGGTGGCATGCTTCACAGAAATGAGAACAAACTACTACCGCACTCAGCGTGAGTGAGTCTCACAAACACTGCTGTGGAAAGCAGCCAGACACAAATGAATACATATCACATGATCCCTTCTGTTTACATGAAGTTCAAAACAGGGGAGAAGTCAGGAGCACTGTCACGGTGCGGTACAGCCCTTACCTTGAAGGGTACAGGGACTTCATGGGGTGCCAGTCCTGTTCTGAGTCTCCCTCTGGGGCTGTGTCATGGATGTGTTCACTTTGTGAAAAACCCATCACTTTGATCTGTGTACTCTGTGTGTGTGTGCATTTATATTAACTTTAATACTACAATAAGACTTCCATTCAAGATGGCGGCATAGGTAAACACAGCTGGCCTCCTCACACAACCACATCAAAATTACAACTAAATCATAGAACAACCATCACTCAGAGCCAGCAGAAATTAAGTTAAATGGAAGTCTGACAACTAAGGAGTTAAAGAAAGAAAGCACAGGTTGGAGGGGTAGTTGGAGGGGCAGGGACGTGGAGGAGGCTGGTCTCACACTTACATGGGGTATATAAATATTTGACAGGGATGTCTCAGAATTGAGGAGTCCCAGCCCTACACCAGGTTCCCTCAGCCCAGGGTACCAGCGCCAGAAAGATAAGTTCTCATAACTTCTGGCTGCAAAAACCAGCAGGGATTGAATTGGAAGAAAGAATTTCTGGAGTCCCAAGCAGTTCCTCTTAAAGAATCCACACATGAACTTACCCAGACTCACTCCCTCCGAGCTCCAGCACGAGGGTAGCAACTTGAAAGGCACCAGTGACATACAGGGAAGAACTTCAGTGGCTGGCATTAAGGAGAGAGCTGGGGAAGAGCTTTCTCCCAGACAGAAAGGTGGGCAGAGCCACAAGCTGGCATGGTTGATGCCACATCTGAGACTCCATCAACCTGGCTACCAATGTTTGCCCCGCCTTGGAGATCCCCTGGGGCTCCATCCCACCCAATTTACAGCTGTTAACCATAGCTTTTCCATATGAATGGCCAGTCTCAGCTCAAGCTTCACAACTTCCCAAATCCTTTCAAATAAGTAACAGCTGGCCTGATTGATCTCTCAGCCACCTTATCCCTTGCTAAGTGGCCCCAGGCCCGGCATTAGCAGCAACCAGCCTAGATTCATAGCTTGGCTTTGCCTGGGAATCTCCAAGCCCAGCACAAGTAGCAGTCATTTCGGATTGCTCTACAGCACACGCAGGGTGGCCCTGGGCAAAACACAGGTGGGGGCTGAACTTGGCCTGCACCACCCAGGAAACCCCAGGGCCTGCACAACCAGTGGACAGCTACCGACCTCACTGGAGCACCACCGCCCTGCCCCTGCACAGCTGTTCCTCCAGAGGGCAGAGATTGGTGGTCAATTGTCACAGCCAGTCCTTGCAACCGACTGGCCTGGGTAAATCCCTCCCATTGACCTGCCAACAGCAACCAAGGCTCAACTACAAGAGGAGGGCATACTCAGCCCACATGAAGAGCTCACCTTGAATACCAGCTTGGGTGAGAGGGGAGGCTGTGCCACTAGCCCCTATAGGACACCTATTACCTTAGGCCACACTACCAAGGCACAGAGGCAAAGCAGCTCTACCTAATACATAGAAACAAGCACAGGGAGGCTGCCAAAGTGAAGAGACAAAGAAACATGGCTCAAATGAAAGAACAGATCAAAACTCCAGAAAAAGACCCTGGCTGGTGTAGCTCAGTGGATTGAGCTTGGGCCTGTGAACCACGCGATTGCGGTTCAATTCCCAGTCAGGGCACATGCCTGGATTGCAGGCTAGTTCCCAGCGAGGGACATACGAGAGGCAACCATACATTGATGTTTCTCTCCCTCTCTCCTTCCCTTCCCCTCTAAAGATAAATAAATAAAATCTTTAAAAAAAAAACTCCAGAAAAAGAGCTAAACAAAATGGAGATAAACAATCTATCAGATGCAGAGTTTAAAACACTGGTTATAAGGATGCTCAAGGAACTTAGTGAGGACCTCGATAGCATTTAAAAAATTCAGTCGGAAACAAAGGATGAACTAATTGAAATAAAGAACAATTTACAGGGAAACAACAGTAGAGTGAATAATGATGAAAATCAAATCAATGATTTGGAACATAAGGAAGCAAAAAATGACCAATCAGAACAACAAGGAAAGAAAAAGAAGAATCCAAAAATTGAGGATAGTATAAGCAGCCTCTAGGACAACTTCAAGAGGCCCAAGATTCTCATCATAGGCGTGCCAGAGGCGAAGAGAATGAGCAAGAAATCAGAAATCTATTTGAAAAAAATAAATAAAGAGAACTTCCCTAATTTTGTGAAGGGAATAAACATGCAAGTCCAGGAAGCACAGAGTCCCAAACAAGTTGGACCCAAAGAGGTCCACTCCAAGAGACATCATAATTAAAATCCCAAAGGTTAAAGATAAAGACAGAATCTTAAGCATCAAGAGGAAAGCAGATGATTACCTACAAAGAAGTTCCCATGAGACTGTCAGCTGATTTCTGAAAAGAAACGTTACAGCCTAGAAGGAACTGGCAAGAAATATTCAAAGCTGTGAAAAGCAGGGACCTACAGCCAAGATTGCTCTACCCAGCAAAGCTTTCATTTAGAACCCAAGGGCAGATAAAGAGCTTTTCAGACAAGAAAAAGCTAAAGTTCATCACCACCAAACCGTTATTATATGAAATGTGAAAGGAACTTATTTAAGAAAAGATCAAAAGTATGAACAATAAAATGGTAATAAATGCCTATCTGTTAACAATAGAATTTAAAAAACAAGTAAGCAAACAAGAACGGAGACAGAATCATGGATGCAGAGAGCGTTCTGAGGGTTGCCAGGTGGAAGGGGGCGTGTGGGGGACTGAGTGAAGAGGTGAGGGGATTGAGAAGTACAAACAGGTAGTCACAGAATAGCCGTGGGGATGTAAAGTACAGTGTGGGAAATGGAGTAGCCAAAGGACCTACGCATGACCCATGGCCAGGAACGATGGTGTGGGGATTGCCTGAGGGAGCGAGGAGTGCTGGGTAGAGGAGGGCAAAAGGGGGGAAACTGGGACAACTATAATAGCACAATCAATAAAATATAATAAGAACTATAATCAAACACTGTAGAAATATTTAAAGTATATCGACTCTGCTTCGCATCACTTTAGTGTGTGAGCCTCCATACTTTACTCTATGCAGTTATATAGCTAACTGGATTTAAAAAACCACCAGTGGGATCCTATCCTATCTTATTGCCTTTCGTCCAATGAGGTGCTCGACCTTGGCGCTGCTGACACTTTGGGCTGGAGCATTCTCCGTGGCGGGGCCGTCCTCTGCGCTGCAGGGTGTTTCGAAGCATCCCCGGCCTCCGTCTACCACTGCTTCCCCCAGGAGTGACAACCAGAAATGTCTTCAGACATTGCCAAATGTCCCCTGGGGTAGGATTGTCAGATGAAATGTAGGACGTCTGGTTAATATGCACTGTTGGGGATATTTTTTACTTTAAAAATTACCTGTTGTTTAATCTCAAATTCCCCCAGGTGTCCCGCATTTCCATTTGCCTAACCCAGCAACCCACCTGGGTGACAAAATCATCCCGAGGTGAGAACCAACAGTATCGCCGTGGGGGGTTCCCACCCAGGCCGTGAGTCCACCCCGGTGCTATGCTTCTGGAGCATTCCATAGTGCAGACGTGCCTTGACTTAAGCCTTCCCTTCTCACGATCATTTTGCTTGTTGTCATCTGGAGGTTTTCTGCTGCAAGTGAGTGAAACCCCTGCGCGGTCTGGTGTGGACCACAAGCACCTCCCCATTTCTGCACGGCAGGAACCATGGCATGAATTTTGGGTTCCAGCCTCTTTCCTCATTCTGCTTGCCCCCACCATTGCATCAGTGTTGCAGGTGTCACTTCCAAGCCAGCTGCGTCTAAGGGCTCCCCAGCAGAGCCCCCACCACCCAACTTTCCCTGATGTCTCATTGGCCAGCACTGTCACATGCCCACTCCCGACCAACCTGTCACTGGTAGGGGTGTGGTCATCCTTAGACCAATCAGGAACATCCTCAGGGGTGGTAGTTCTCATTCCCCGAAGCATCTATGTGCTCCATGGATACTGTTAGACCAATGGGGGTTGAGGAACAGGCAAAGGCGGAGCTCTTCCAAATAAGATGGTGGCTCCTCCCCACCCCCACCCCCACCCCTTGAAGCCCATCAAGTACACCCCTCCGCTCCTAAAACTGAGAAACTCTTCACCTGGGCCTGCTCCCACCACCCTGCCAGCTCTGTGCTCCCCCCTGTGGCTCCCTGGCTCCTGCTCAAACAGGTCAAACTCCATCCTGCCTCAGGACCTTTGCATCTGCTGTTCCCTGCGCCAAGATCAGTGTCCTGGCCTCCTTGTCATCAGGCAGGTCCAGACTCAGGCATCGCCGCCACAGATGGGCATGCACTGAGCACCCCGTGGAATTCGGCCTTGTCTCCCCATCCCGGGATCTCCCTCCCTGGTGTTGCCAGAGACCAAACCACCTCATGTACCTGTGTTTATCAACTGTCTCCTCCAACCTGGATGTCAGCTTCCTAAGGGCAGGGCCTCCACGTCCCAGTCACTGCTGTGTACCTGGGGCCTTCTGCATGCTGTCTGTGACACCAGGATATCCTCCAATCCACTGACTGAACCAAACATGACAAAGTGCATGCGCCCCTGGGCACCGGGCACACAGGCCAGTCCCTTATCCACTGCCAAGAAATCCAAATGCTTGGAAAACACCCCTCCCCCCTATAAAAAAAGTCTGACCTAAACGGATGTGAATCTATCTGGAGTCTCTGTTTACCGCACTACTGCAGATATGCACGCACCTTACAGAAGGCATGTTCACATGCCTGGGCCTGGGCTCCTCAAAGGCAGAGCCAGAGAGTGGACTCGGGTGCAGGTGGTTACTTGATCGGTGATGCCAGAACACGGGTGGCAGGGACTGACAGAAATGAGACAGAGATAGGGGAAAGCCAAAACAAGGGTCACTGTCAAGGTCACTTAAAGGACTGTGAGCCAAGGAGATGGAAGGTGGACTCCCCAGAGACCCGTGAGAAGTGCAGAGTTCTCCAGGAGGAGGACGCTGGACTGCTGAGCACTTGCCACCTGCCCCCAGGCCCTACCAGCTGAGGGTGGCCCCGAGGGCAACGTCCAGCTGCTGCTGAAATGAGACTGTGTCTGCCGGAGGCTGAAAACAGAGGTAGGCCAAAGACCCAAGGGGTCTGCAGCACGGAGCGCCCCCAGGCCGCGTGGGAGAAGAGCACAGAATGTGGCACCTGCACCGGATTACCTTCCTCACATCTGGGACACGTCGGCCCCAAGGGCTTCCGGCTCCTGGTATAGAGTTGCTGGGTTAGAGGGGACACTTCAGGAAAAAGTCTCGTACATACTTGTGACATTTGAGCAGATATGGCTAAGAGCCCTCTGAAACATCTGTCTACATTGCCCACTGCCTCTGACCAACTGGTGTGTCCCCATGCACCACCAGCGGGTGTGATGGCTAAATGACAGGAGTAATGGTGGGTGCTGTAGGGTGTGCTCCGCGCCAGGCGCTGTGCTAAGACTTTATTTCTCATAATGAGCCTACAGACCATGAACGCATTTTCCCATATGTGCGGAGACACTCGGAAAAGGCACGAGGTACAGGGGCTACATATGTCAGCCAAGCTTCCACAGCTGCGAAGTCCAGGCAGGGGCCGACCCCCCAGGGATAGTAACCACAGTGCTGCACTGTCTGCAGTGATATAATAACCTTTTAATTCTCACCAATCTCATGAGTGAAAAGTGACAGTCCCTGGTCTTTTGCATTTCTCTCTTGTCATATTATCGGTTAGGACCAGGCATGGGTACAAATAACAGAGACACAAGCTCAATAGACATTTATTGCTCAAGTAACCCCGTGAGACTGGCAGTCTGGAGCTGGCATGGCAGCTGCACTCAGCGGTGGCGGTCACCCAGGCTCCTTCTCTTGGTGCTTTGCTGTGTGTCATCTCTGTTCTTAAGATCTCCTCACAGCCCAACATGACTGCTGGAGCGCCAACAATTGTGTCCTGTCTTTAAGCCACAGGAAGAAAGAAGGGATAAGGAAAAAGGAGAAAAAGTACACCTATCAGCTGTCTTTTCATAAAGGTTCCTGATATCTGCTCCTTCTCGTTGGTCAGAATTTCAGCGCATGGCCTCACTCAGGTGGGAGGCTGGGGAACGTCTGTCTTCTACAATAGTGGACTGTGTGCCCAGCCAAAAAGCCAGAGTTCTGCTCCGATGGAAGAAAGGAAGGTGGGTATGCGAGAACAGGCTCCTTCTGATTTCTGACAGGCTGGAGGCATTGTGTTTGCATGGGGTTCTTGGCCATTTTTACAGCTTCACCTAAGGATTATCTTCCAGACTCTTTTTCTATGGCACTGATTATCCCTTCCAGAACAGCACAGCGCCCTCACCTCCCCCGACCCCCCTCTGGGACGCTGTGTTCTACCGTGTGGCCCATGGCTGCAATGGGCCCTACAAGCAGCTTTGTCACTCTGTGAACTGGCCCGATAGTCTGAGGCAGGATTAGTAAGAACCCAGGATAAGTCCTTGGCGAGTGGAACAGGGGAACAGACAGACGGGGGGCCCAAACTGGCCTCGCCCAGCACCCCGACTCCCCTGACTCCTTCTCCCTGCACGAGTGCTCCATTAAGGATTAAGCCCTCAGCACAAGGAGGTTCAGAGTTTCATCAAATCGCTCCAGGAACAAAGCCTTGGGTCTGCTGTCCACAGAGACAGAGTTTTGGTCAAAGCAGAGATAACATCAAACCAACAGAGTTTTGGTCAAACCAGTTTTGGTCAAACCAGAGATAACAGGCCTCAGTGGTATTTCAGCACAGAAAAACAGGAAAAGCAGATAAAGTGACACCACGGCCGACATCAGGACCAGATGCCATGACCAATGACCCCCTACCCCAGTGGGACCAGTCAGTAGAGACCACAACCGTGACCTGACATGCTCGTTTTGATGGATCGACAGATTAAAGGGACACACCTGGAAAACTGATGAATATTCTATTGCACCCTCCCCTGAGACCTCCCCTAAAGTTCCTGCCTCTAGAAAACAGACGAAAACCCTTAAGACAAAGGACCCAGTGCATGTGTGCGGGCTCTCTCTCTCTCTGTGCCCTCATCCTTCCGGTATGTACCTTTGCTTTCTTTCTCCCGAGCACTGATGGTCCCCATGAGACTTGCAACCAGGGGCTAACTCCCTGACCTGTCTCCAAGGGCCCTTCTTCTGCCTCCGCACTTGTTGCCCGAGTCCACCCAGTCCAGCTGGCTCACTTCTTCTGCCCCTATGACCCTCCCTACAGGCTAAGGCAGCTCTCTGAGCGGTCTGCTTGAACCCGCTCTTTGAGCGTACTTCGTTTTGCATGCTAAAGAGACTTCCTCTTGCTCTGGAGGAAGTCTATTCTTTCTGAAGTCTTTCTTTGCCGAACTCAAGAACCAAGAGTTAAACATCATGGCGTCAACACACAAGTAGCTGGAACTTAAAGACGAGATGATCTGATGCTCCCTGGAATAAACCACTCACACCCCACCTGACTGTCAACGTCGAGCCTGTTCTGGATTCAAGGGTGTGGGTCTGCCTCTTACTTGATGAGTTCCTGGCAACAACTCTTAGCTTCTCCGTGTTCACGAATCCAGTAGTGAACCAGATGTATATGGAGTTTTCAGGAAGTCAGAGTGAACGTGCAGTGGGTGCCCCGTTTGGTGTTTCACTTACCGGGTCAGGAACGTGGGCTTTGGTCCGCTCAGCCCCGATCTCTGTGATTCAAGTTCACCATCGTAACACTAAGCGGAGGCCTCATTCTGCTGACCTTGGAGTGTGCAGACAGCGCCCTGGGAAGTCGGAACGAACAGTGAGCTACAACGCTTGGTTAAGAGGCAGAGGAGGCGCAGCCGGTGGGAGGGATCAATAGGACCGACCGAACTCTCAGAAATCCCTTGTTAGGTAGTGAGTGAGCCGGCTTTTTGTCCTGTTCAAGTAGATTACCTCATCATTAAAGAACTAAATCAATCATTGCCAATTAGTGCTTTCTTGTGACTACTATACACTATTTAGCAGAAAAAAATAAAGAAATAAACAATTTAGAATAATTTGATTCAAGGATGATACCTACCCTGTGGGCCTCGTCCCAGGTGCGCACAGTCTGCGACCTCTGTCCAGTTAAAGACTCGGGTCTTCACGAACCAACTCCTCAGATAATACTGAGCCTTAAGAAGACTCTTGTGTCTGGACCAACCAGACAGCAATTAGGAAAAAAAAAAAGAACCGAGAGTCAACATTGCTGATAACACCCATGTGTTGTGGACTTGATTCTTCTTATTGTTCAATGAAGGACCTGCAACCGGTAGCTCTGAAGTGACCAGGATTTTAACAGCAAGAATTAGAAGGCAGGGCCCAATGGGCTTGGGACATCTTCACATACGTCGGAGGCTCAGGTCTGTCACAGGCCCTGGGCTTCTTTCAAAGCTGACTTCCCTCAGCCCTGGGCTGGGACGGGGTGCCCAGCAGTGCCCTTCCTGGGCCTCAGGCCTGTGGACCTCGGCCTGAGGGGGTGTCTGGAAGAAGCTGTCTAGGGGCACAGGCAAAGCTTGGGAGTCACATAGGGTGGGGTTCCACCCCAGCCTGCTGCTTGCTTAAGAGCCGTGCCCGCTGGCGGAAATCCCAGTTTCTAGTCTTGTTCCCCAACATGTAAAACAGCTGCAGCACCTATTTCATAGGGTTGCTATGGGAATTCGGCACAACTGGGCCTGAGGGACTGATGGGAGGGACTGACCAACCACCGCAGGGCGGGGCGCCTGCAGGCATTGCAGAGGCAGGAGCGCTAGAGAGCGGCCTGCCAGGCCCTCTTGGAGCTGAGGGTCAGAGGCAGCTTCAGTTTTGCCGATCGACCACTCTTTGGAGGAATGTGGAAGGAGGCGATGAGGCGGAGAGCCCGCTCCTGCTTCTGTGAGCAACACCCTGCCCCAGAGCAGGAGCCTCAGCCCAGCACCCACTCCCACAGCCGTCCATTCAGCGGCAGTGGCCCTGTGGCCGGCATCCCGAAGATCCTAATGAACCAGGCCGCCTCCTCGGTGGCCCGGGTCTGCACCGCCACTTTGAAAGTCAGTCTGGAAAGCACAAGCTTGAGTCTGGGTCTTCGGCCCTCTCAGTAACCCTGTACCCCTTACCCTGTACCCGCCCCCTCTGCCTTTCCTCTCGTGAATCCCTCCTCGGCGTCAATTATCTGGAGAGAATTCTGTTCTCGAAATGGAGCCCGGGTCAAAGGTTATGAATTCACAGCTATGGTGCCTACCAAATAGAGGGTGGGACAGAAGCAGTGTTTGCAAGAGCACAGAGAGGAAGAGGGTAGATGGGCGAGGTTTCCCCCCCCCCCCCCCCCCGGGGCTGTTATGGACTCTAGCAGCTGTCTGAACAGGGGGAGGTTGCCGGAGCTGTCATCTGGAAAAGGGCAGGCAAGAAGCTTAGGACAAGGATACCCAGAGGCCTCCGCTTCCCCGTCACCACCCTGCCACTGTGTGTAAGCTCTCTCACACATAATCTTGCCTTAGCCGGGCGGGAACCGAGGAGCCCAAAGACAGCCTGCAGAGAGGTGGGCGGCAGCTATTGGAGCCCAAGGCAGGGGATCTGGGACCCTGCTTCCATGTGGAGGGGAGCTAGGCAGCACTGAGGACAGACCCACAGACAGCAGGCCGGGGCCCAGGCCAGAGAGGTGGCCCCAGATCTCCCCTGGAGGTTGAGCCGTGGAGCCTAAGTCATAAAACCCTTGGGGCAGAAATGAAGAAAAAAGCAGAGAAGCCCTGAGGGAACCACTGCCAAGGCTGGAGTCCCTGCTGTCTGAGGCTCCACCTCAGGGCATCTGGGAACCCAACACAAGTATGAAGAGGGGGGAGGGCCATTCTGAGAGCCACAGGCTCAAAGGAGAGATAACGGGAAGGAGAGATGACAGCTAAGTTCCCCAGGACCACAGGGCTGGAGGGCCCCCAGGGGTGACCAAGGGAGCAGGAACGGGAGCACAGTGAACAGGGAGCCCAGGACCTGCACCTGAGGCAAGCGCCCGCACCGGGCTCCTTCGTTGCTGGTAAAGAGCCCTCCAAAGGGCGCTCCTGTGGCCGAGCCCCGACCGTGCGGGAGCAGCTGCAAAGGCAGAGACTAAAAGCGAAGAGCTGCAGGTGGGGACCTGTAGCAGTGGGGCCGGGAGAAAGCCCAGAGGCAGAAAGGAGCCTTCGAACCCCACAGTGTTTCTACACTGAGGAAAACGCCTTAGCTTCCGTACAACCACGTTTCAGGACCCTCCTGAGGACGAGAGGCAGGATGTGCGGGCTTTCCAGAAGGAAGAACCGGGAAGCCTCCATCCTGACGAGCACGGAAGACGAGACCCCAGGCGGAGCGAGGGGGAAGCCAGCTGGGCAGGCGGCCCTGAGCCTGAGCCAGGCTGGGGGACCCAGGGGCAGCCCCAGCTCCAGGCTTGAGATGACAAGATTCGTGAGATTCCAGTACCCATTCCTCTGTCCCCTCCCACAAACCTGGCCCTGTCCAGGGTCCTTCAGAAGTTCCCCTGCAGGCCACACAACCTCCCAGGGAGGTGGAAGGGGCAGAAAAGAGCCACGAGGAAACAGGGACTCTGACCCAGGATCAAAGAGGAAGATGCTGCCCTGGGACATCACTCAGGGGGCTCACTCAGTGCCGGGGTGGGGTCCCTCCCAGTGCCCCTCACAGAGACCCAGGCTGAATCAGGGGCTTCCCTGCAGGAGGGTCTGTGGCAGCTGGAGTCTTTGGTCCAGAAATGGGTGGGGAGGGGCTCTGCCTAGTTGGGAGACAAGGAGGCTGGGGCTTGGGCGGGGCGGGGTGGTCCGGNGGCCCTGTCCAGGGTCCTTCAGAAGTTCCCCTGCAGGCCACACAACCTCCCAGGGAGGTGGAAGGGGCAGAAAAGAGCCACGAGGAAACAGGGACTCTGACCCAGGATCAAAGAGGAAGATGCTGCCCTGGGACATCACTCACGGGGGCTCACTCAGTGCCGGGGTGGGGTCCCTCCCAGTGCCCCTCACAGAGACCCAGGATGAATCAGGGGCTTCCCTGCAGGAAAGCCTGTGGCAGTTGGAGTCTTTGGTCCAGAAATGGGTGGGGAGGGGCTCTGCCTAGTTGGGAGACAAGGAGGCTGGGGCTTGGGCGGGGCAGGGTGGTCCGGGCTCCACCTGAGCAGAGCTTTGGCAGTTCAGTCTGGGGTCGCTGGATGAAGCCGTGCTCCGTGCCCAGTGCCTGACCAGGAAGACAAGTTACAACGTCTGGTCCCTGAGAAGGAGCCAGTGGGCGGCTCACAGCTGTGCAGCAAAGGGCAGCAGACTGGTGGGGGGACACTAGGGATCCGGGCAGGAAAAGGGGGCCCAGTCAGGGGGGGTCAGGCCTGGTCTGGAGGCTGCCCAGGCCCAGGACGAGGAGGCCATTTGGCCTGACAAAACTTCCACACCTGAGGCAGAGGCAGAGGTGGCAGGCTGGGGAAAGCAGGGCTGGGGGTCACAGACCAGGGCTGGGGTGCCCGGGCCGTGCCCTCAGGGACGGGTCTCTGAGAACCAGCTAAGACCGGGTGCTGTCTCCGGTGCCCCTTCAAGCACAGAGGCTCATTCTGAGGGCGACTCTGGAGGAAGAGGCTTTGCAGTCACTGAGGCAAGGTGGGAGTTTATGGGGAGGGAGACTGAGCTAAGCAACACCTTCAAACCGAGCCCCAGTGCAGGGAGCCAGAGAGTGTCCTGGGGGCCTCCTGGGAAGTGGGAGGGAGGCCCACTGTGTGGGAGGGACGTCCACGAACCTGGAGGAGAAGGAAGCCCACCTGATCTGGATGGGGTCAAGGTTGGTGGGACGCGGTGGGTTGCACACTTCCTGGAGGCCAGAGAGGAGCCAGGTCACAGACAGCTCGGCCCCACAGGCAGCGGTTTGAGTGCGCCCCCGCACTTGGAGCACCCCCGCACTTGGAGCACGTGGCCCAGACAGGCGCCAGAGAGAAGTCTCCCCAGCACTGGGCTCCTGTCTGTAACACCCAGTCACCTGTCCCAGACTGGAACTCCCATCTGTGGGAGCCACAGCCAGCAAGAAGGCTTTACCCGAAACTGCCCCCAGGGCAGACTCACTGGATGGCCCCTGTTTCATCAGCAATGCACGACCCCCCAGACGTTGTGGGTCCTGCAGACGGTTAGAAGGAACTACAAAACACAGCCCTCGGGCTTGGGTTTACATAGCCAGGCATGTTGGTGTGGGGGGTTTTATTGATGTTTGCTCTTTAAAGCGCCTGGTGTCCTTGAAATTAAAATTGATTATTTGTAATCAATTGGGAATAATTGAGAATTGCGACTTTCTTTGGGACCTCGCTCATGTGACAAGAAGATCAAGGCCTGACAAGAGGCCACAGTCACACTAGACTCCTAGAAAGTCACCGAGACACAAGGTTTGGTTTGTTCTTCAAATACACAAAGCATTTTAGAGAGAAAATTATTGGACCTTCGGGCAAAGTGTGGGCTGGTTAAGAACACTGAATTAGTGGCATTTGTAAACAGGATCTAAATTAACCAAAGTCCCCTTAAACGGGACTGGTAAAATTCCCTATATTTATCAACAGAGTATTAGTCTCTGGATTTGTAACTTTAGGGAATGAAGTTCATTTCGAAAGCTGAGCAATAGCAGAATGAGTCTTTCTGTCACAGAAACAACGCTGTACTTCCAAACTTGTACCAAAGGCCAGTGGTCCTGGAATCTGAGGGGTACAGGGTGGGGGTTCTGGGGGTTGGGAGCAGCCTGTCGTGGAAGGCTCCGACTGGCCTGCATCCACTGGACTCATGTCCAGTCCAGTTTTTTTTCCTGGTACATACCTTGTTATGTTTTCTTGATGAACTGACCCCTTTGTCATTATGTGATAGCCTTCTTTGTCTCTTTTTAAAGATTTTATTCATTTATCTTTAGAAGGGAAGGGAAAGAGAATAGGGGAGAAATATCAATGTATGGTTGCCTCTCACATGTCCCCCGCTGGGAACTGGCCTGCAACCCAGGCATGTGCCCTGACTGGGAATCGAACTGTGATCCCTTAGTTCACAGGCCCGCGCTCAATCTACTGAGCTACACCAGCCAGGGCATCTTCTTTATGTCTTCTGACCACTCTTCATGTCCACTTTTGGTCACTTCTATGTTTCCCCAGGAATAATAGGACCCCCACTCCCCTGTGGCCAGGAGGAAAGGCCCACGATGGTGAAGAGCCACCAGGGCCGCCTGGGGCCTGAGAAGGCCTTGGGGACCCAGGACAGCCCCAGCAGCAGGCCTGAGCGCACAGAGCTGGTGAGATCCAGCACGCAGGCCTCTGCCCCCTCCCACACACCCGGCCCCTCCCCTCCTCCCACTGTGGTGCCAGTTTGTAGCAACCTCCTGAGGAAAGCTAGTCGGGAGCAGCCTCAGGAGAGCCAGGGAGTGGGGGACCGAGGTGGGTGCGGCAGCTGCCTCGGGATAGCAGCACCAAGGGAATCTGAGGGAGCCTTTCCAGAAGCTTCCCTGCAGGCCACACAAAGTGACAGCCACCAGGAAACAAGGACTCTGACCCAGGGTCAAAGAGAAAGATGCTGCCCTGGGACGTCACTCATGGGGACTCACTCAGTGCCGGGGGTCCCTCCCAGTGCCCCTCACAGAGACCCAGGCTGAATCAGGGGCTTCCCTGCAGGAGGGTCTGTGGCAGCTGGAGTTGGGGGTCCAGAAATGGGTGGGGACCGGCTCTGCCCAGTGGGGAGACAAGGAGGCTGGGGCTTGGGGGTAAGTGGTCCGGGCTCCACCTGAGTAGAGTTTGGCAGTTCAGTCTGGGGTCGCTGGAGGAAGCCCGTGCTCTGTGCCCGGTGCCTGACCAGGAAGACAAGTTGCAAGGTCTGGTCCCTGAGAAGGAGCCGGTGGGTGGCTGACAGCTGTGCAGCAAAGGGTAGCAGACCAGCTGGAAGCCACTGTGGAAAGGGGCCGGCAGCCTGGGAGCTGGCCTGGCCGTGCCCAGTGACCCCCTGGGTCCCACTTCACTCCAACCCTTTGAGGGCATCGCCCCTGGGAATCAATGGAAACATGCTGCCCAAAGGTCCCTCCACCTCTGAGGCCTGAACACAGTGATGACGGAGGCCAGGACACCGGGAGGGGAGCGAGGGCAGCTGGCCGGGCGGCTCCCAGGCTTCCAGGAGGAGAAGCCATTGGGCCCCGGGCTAGCGGGCGCGGGGGACAGTGTCCCTCTAGTTCCCTTGCGGCCCACCCTCTGTGTGGCAGACGCACACCTCTGTTTACCTTGACCATGGGTGCTAACTGCCCCTTTGAGGAGCCTCATTCCTTTGAGGTGAGTGAGGCTCTGGCGAGGGAGGGAAATGGGCCCGAAAGCCACAGGGACTGGAGGCGGTCCACCAGTCCCTGGGGTGGGGGGCAGCACTGACATTCAACACAGACCTTGGCCCCATCGTTTTAAATAAGAAATTTATTGCAAATATAGAAATTGATTCTCTCCATACAGGAATCTTCGAGTTGAGGAAAACAATTTCGTGCCATTCAGTTTAAAACAGGAATTTGGGAAGAGGGAGAGGCAGAGATCAGGAAGAGAAAATAACTGAATTTACCCCCCTAAAAGAAGAAAAGGAGAGGGTTCAGGCCCCCCTGCCCCCGAGGGAGTAAGGGTCCACACACAGCCAGGGTTCACAGGTTCATAGCCCAGGGCGGGGTCCAACTCTGCAGGCCCCAAACCAGGTGCCGAGACCCAGGGGCTGGTGGCTCCTGGGGGAGGGGGGAGGGGTAAGAAGGGAGGGAAGGTGCGAACCTGGACCCCTGGACCCTGGCCAGCCCTGTGCTTGTTTGGCAAGGGAAGGGAGAGAGGCCCGGACCCTCCCCCCACACCCCAATCCGCACCCTTTTTCCTCTCCCCACTGCCCAGCAGCAGAGGCCTCTGTGGGGAGCACCGGGCCAGCACGGGGTGCGGGGAGTGTAAATACTAGTTCTGTCCTCAAGGTGGGGGGGGTTTGGGGCTGAGAAGATGGGGAGCCTGGCAGCCTCTGGGGCCAAGGGGGCCGTGGAGCAGAAGTGTCGTCAGAGGGGACAGCACTGGGATCAGGAGAGGCGCCACCTTCACTCTGGCCTCATGGGCCACCTTCGGTCCTGCCCATCAAGCCCCCACTCAGGGTTAGATGTCCCCAGCGCTTCCCCGAGACTTGCCCACCGGTCCACCACCCTGGAAAGGGAGCCGAGCTCCGCCAGGAACAGGGTGTTGGAATGCTGATGGGGAGACTCCCTCGGCAGACAGGGGCAGCTTGTGGGGGTGGCCTGAGGGGGTCCTTCCAGCCACCCAGCTGCTGCTACCCCACCCTCCCCCACTCTCCCGCAGCCAGCCGGCTAGCCCCCTGGCTCTCATCCTGTCCTTCAGAGCCTCACTGCCCACGATCTCTTCTGCTGAGGGCCACCCCAGCCCCTTCCTCCTCCACCACCCTATTTAATTTTCTGCAGTCCACCCCTGGGAACATTTTGTGGCCCTTCCTTCAAGGCATGTAAGCCCCTTATAAGCTGGGACCTGTCACTCTTGTCCTCAGCCTGGCCTCAGAGTGTGCTTATGAGACCCTAGAAGGTTCCCATCCTTTCCTTTCCTGCACTTGACTCCCCTTCTGAAATTTCCGGGGAGGGGGCCAGACAAGCAACTTCCAGCCAAGAACATCAGACACCACCACTCACCAGCATAAACATGGGCCAGCCAGCCAGACTCCTTGACACGAAGGCTCCCTTGTCTCTTATGAATAGTGTGCTCCCACGGGGGAAGAATTATCCTGAACAGCACACGGGACGCAGGTGCCCGAGGCCCCCGGTGGGATGCAGTGAGCACAGTCACCCCTCCCCCAGAGGGAGGGGCCTGGCCTGGGCAGCTGGGGAAGCAGGCCTGGCTGGCCGTGGGGCTCCACCTCCGGGAGGCCAGGTCACCCTCTGGCTTCAGGTCTGCAGTTCCTTCCCCGGGCTCCTCCCTTGAGCTTTTACCTCGGGGCCCCAAGCCCCTCCAAGAACTTGGGGCCACAAGCCCCAAGCTCTTGGCCTTCTGTACTCAGCAGTGTGACTGGTCCCACACCCCGCCTGGCAGCCAAGTCGCCAGGCTCCCCCACCCCCCGTCTTTGGGGACCCTGACTTCTCCATCTGCAAAACAGGGGGGTGTGCTAGCGGAGGGGTCCACCCACCACGCTCCCTTTCCCGGGCTGCCCTTCCCTGGCAGGGATGGAGGGAGAGAAGGTGTGAGGATGAGGACAGGTGGGAAGGAACTGTGGACAAGAGGGACACTGGGAGGAGGGGAGGCGGCCGACTCAGAGAGACAGGATGTGGGTGTGTGACAGGGGTTGTGTTTGGGCGGCACCTGTTTTGGGTCTTTTGCAGAGCTGGCCCTCCCCCCCGGAGCGTCAAGAGCTGCTTGTCAGATCGCAATAGAGGGTGTGTGGGAAAGGGGGGCGGCAGGGAGGGGGGCAGGGGCGTCTGGACGAACCGGCACATACACGACAGATGTTTGCTCAGAAAGATACAGGAGTCGTCATGCAAATATAACAGGGAGTCCGCTTCCTCACACCGCTGGCGGCTCTGCCTGCTTGCTCGCCAGGATTTGCCAATCGGTGTGAGGAGGGGTTGGGAGCAGGTTTGGGGGGTTGGGAGAGGTCTGCTCTGCATATTCGTGCTGACCCCCTCCCTTCCGCTGCCCAGAACAGTCCTTTCTTTTCAAATGTCACCCCAAAGTGGGCCCTGGGCTTGGTCCGTCCCCCAAGTGGGTGTGAGAGAGGTGATCAGTTGAGCCCCAACCCCCCACCCCTCCCCTGCTGGCTCTGGCCCTTCACAGTCCTCCCCCCCCCCCCCGGCAGGGAGGTCACTGGTGTCCCCTCAACACACACAGGAGGTGACACTGGCTTTCCTGGTCAGAGCCCCCCACACAGTACAGGTCTTGGTCCCACCCGGCGCCCACCCCTGCCCCACAGTCACACTTCCCAAATACTAAAAAAACCAGCTGGGTGACAGGCCCGAGGTCGGGGGGCTCTGGCAGGGGTGTGAGGAGAGCAGAGTGGGCTGCTCCCCAGCCTAAGGTGCGTGTGGAGCCGAGGGGCACGTCGGCAGGTGGGCAAAGCTAGAGTTGTCCGCGCTCCTCACTGGCCCACCTCCCAACCGAAGGGGAAGGGACCACTGTCTCCAGCCCCTGAGCACCCAGGGTCCCACGGTTTCAGGACCCCAGACCTGTCCCCCACCAGCCCACTCCAGGAAGCCCCAGCGCCTGAGCAAGGCCTCTACGCTCTGGCCCGGTCTTCACTCACCGCCCTCTACCGCCCACACTGGGAGAGCCCTGGCAGTCCAGCGGTCCCAACTGCCGGGCTCTGGGTTGCCAAGGCGACAGCGGCTGGCCAGGGACAGGGAGGGGCCCTGTGAACCCAGCCGGCGCCACCCCCCAGCAGGGTGGGGGTGGTGCTCACTGTTTGTGCTTTGTTCGGATGTTGGGTGGGGAGCGGCAAAGGGGAAGGGGCCGTTTCCATATTTCTGTGGAAATATGGGAGCCCCTCAGGCCAGAGGCGGGACAGCCAAGAGGGGCTGGGTGGGAAAGCCCTCCTTCCGCGGGGCAGGTTGGGACGCTGCCCTAAGAGCCCGTGATGGGGGTCAGACAGGTAGGAGGTCAGGATGCAGGGGCACAGGCAGGAAGGCCCCATGACACCCCACCTCCCTGCGGGTCCCCCTGGGCATCACAGTGCGCTGCTGCCCTTCCGGGACAAGTAGGGGCCCTGGAGGCCCAGAGAGCTGGGGGCCGGGTGTGGAGGCCTCACGGGAGAGGCGATGGGTCCACCATGCCCCTCAGGCCTCCAGGGCTACTTGGAAGACACGTGAAGGGGCTGCTGGGTGTCCCCACGCCTCTGCTCCTTTCCTGTCAGCAGGGTTTCCTGCCTCCCCGGGGGTGCTGGCGTGGCCCCCCCAGCTCCTGCATGAAGAACCACAGCTCCACACTGAGGGCATGGCCGTGGGGCTTTCTAGAAAGAAAAAAGCACCCACCTGATTTCCAGGTCCCTCAGCCCCAGGAGACCACACGTGGAAGGGGGTGGTCAGTGAATGGAGGATGGGGCTCCGGGGCAGCCACGGGAGGTGGGGGCAGCACTGGGCTGTGAAGTCAGGAAACTGACTCCGACCTGCCCTGTGGCCCTGCGGTTCTCACCTGCTCTCCTTTCCCTGGGCCTCAGTTCCTCCATCCATAAAGGAAGGAGACAATGCCCCATGTCCACCTGGTGTTCATCTCCAAGCGTCCAGTCCCCCAACAGGGGACCTCTCCCTGCTCCAGAGTGGCTACAATCCATCTCTGCCCCACGCTCCTTTGCCCCCAAACCTGTCCCTAATGCCAGAGCCCCAGGCCCCACGCTCCTCTGGCTTCCTCACCGTCCGCCCAACCCTCCCAGCCCTGCACCCCCACCCCCAGAGTCCCTGGGCAGCACAGTAAAGACTCCTGGTTTCGGTGTCAGTGTGTAAACTTTAAGGAGAACGTGTCTTTGTTTTCCTGTCCGTTATTGTCGGGTGGTGGTTGTTCACAGTCAGGTGGTGGTCAGGTGTGTGCGTGGGTGCGTGCGTGTGGGTGTGCGTGTGCGTCCACTCTTCGGCCTCGGCCCCCTGAGCACCCCCGCCCGGCCACCCGGCCCCTTCCCCATGTGCTCCCCGCCCTCCCCCTCCAACCTCACCGGGGAGGAGGTCACAGCTTCTGCTGGGCCGAGACCCCCTTCCAGTAATCGAGGATGTCGTGAAGGTCCTCATCCTTGGCGAACTGGACCTTCTTGCGCAGGGCGTGGCCCGCAGCCATGTACACCTCCTCCCGGTGGTGCTTCTTGTAGGGCCGGAAGCGCTCCCAGATCTTGTGCGTGCTCTCCGAGGAGTACTCCGGGCTGGAGGAGTACCCTGAGTAGTAGTGTCTCGGGGAGAGCTGCGAGTAGGTGGAGTCCCGCTTGGAGCGGGTCAGTGGCTTGAGGAAGGACACTCGCTGGCTCAGGCTGTCGGCGCCCTCCTCGTAGTACAGGGCCGGGAAGCTGTGCCGGTGCTCGCTGCAGTGGTAGGCGGGCTTCACCTCCAGGTGGTGGACGCCACCCCCACTGCCCCCGCCACCCCCCCCACCCCCGCCACTGCCCGCGGGCACCAGCGGCAGCCGGTCCAGGGGGCTGTTGAGGGGGCTGCCCTTCTCGATGTATTTGGAGTCACCCTTGGCCAGCCCCGCGGAGGCTGGGTGGTCGGGCACGTCCAGGCTGAAGACCTTGGCGCTCTTGATGGAGCCGCTGGACGAGACGCTGCAGGTCTTCCGGGCCACGGCGGCATCGGCACTCAGCTGGCGCTGTAGAGGGTGGTGGGAGCTCTCTTTGTAGGGGGGTGAGAGGAAGGTGGGACGCTCCAGCGCCCCGGGGGCGGCTGCTGGGGAGGCTGCTGCGGCTGCAGGGAGTGACTGGCACTCAAAGGCCAGCTCAGGGTCCCCACCACCGCTGCCACCCCCCAGGAAGGAGGCGGCGTCCAGCTTGAGGGCGTCGATGCAGTTGTTGATGATCTGGTTCACCTTGTCCACCTCCTTGGCGATGGTGGAGATCTCCGCGGCCGAGCCCTGGCCGTTCTCCAGGTCCGGGAGGTCATCCTCTGGCCGGGCCAGGCCGTCCACGCCCGTGCCCGTGCGCACCTCGATGTAGTTGCCCTTGGTGGCCACCTTGGGCGTATCCAGCCCGGCCTCCAGCCCCTTGGAGGTGGGCGGCTTCTCCCCAATTACGGAGGGGATGGAGGACATTCGGGACACGGGCAGCACTGGGGGCTCACCCAGCTTCTGGGCGGCGTGAACTATGGACCCGGCCTCCACTTCGGCACCATAGCGCATCTCCAGGATGGTTTTCTTGACCTTGACAGACTTCTGCTTCTCCTCCTGCATGCGCCGCTTGCGCAGGCAGTAGTAGACAGCCCCCAGCACGATGACCATGCCGAAGAGGCAGCCCAGGATGGTCATGATGTAGTGGGTGGTGGTGGATGTGCTGGGCGCCAGGTCGCCCGGGACCGGGTCCCGCGTGGTGAAGGCCAGGCAGGTGTGGTTGAAGCGGCGGCTGTTCCGCAGCGAGGTCACGCAGAAGGTGTACTCCGTGTGCGCCCGCAGCTTGTCCAGGGTGACGATCTCCTTCTTGTTCTTGAGCGTCATGACGTCGGAGAAGTAGCTGTTGTTGTACTGGACCAGGACGTACATCTTGCTGTAGGGGTGCGGGATGATGACCACCAGGGTGGCCGAGGTGAAGGTGACGTGGTGCAGCTTGATGGCAGGCCCCGCGGACGCATCCGTGGTGGATGAGGCCGGCGGCTCCACCGAAAGGATGTCGTCGGGGTTGAAGCCCGAGTTCTCGTCGGGCTCCCGTTGGGCGTCAGTGGAATAGGGCGTGGGGTGGCTGTCGAGCCGGGAGGGCAGCGAGCCATTGCGGCACTTGGCCTGGAGCACGGTGATAGCATTGAGGCTGTGGTAGGGCCGGGGCACCAGCAGCGGGTAGCCGGCAAACTCTCGTGGCGACTCACACTGCAAGCGGTCGTAGTTCTTGGTGACGTTGTTGAAGACCACCAGCCAGGTGAGGAAGCCATAGAGGTCACACTCACAGTTGAAGGGGTTGCCGGCCAGCTCGCACACCATGAGGCTGGCCAGGCTGGCGAAGGTGGCACCGTCCAAGCGGCTGAGGCGGTTGGAGGACAGGTCAATGCTGATGAGGCTCGGGCACTCGGAGAAGGCGGCAGGCGTCACCACCTCGATGAGGTTGTGCTGCAGGAAGAGGAACTGCAGGCGGCCCATGCCGCGCAGCATGCCCTCGGTCAGGTTGCTGAGCTTGTTGTAGCCCAGCTGCAGCACCTGCAGGCTCGACTGGCCCAGGAAGGCGCCGTCCTCGATGTAGGAGATCTCGTTCTTGGTGAGGTTGAGGTCGGTGAGGTTCCCGAAGCGGTTAAGCGACGAGTAGAATACGGCCTTGAGCTTGTTCTCGTTGAGCCGCAGGTCGTGCACGGTGCTGTTGATGTGCTGCGGGATGGTCTCATAGGGCGGCTGGTTCTGGCTGCAGATGGCCAGCCACACGTACCCCTTGTCGCCCTCGATGAGCCAGCAGTCGGCACGCACGGCGCCGGGCCCACACACGCACAGCAGCGCAGCGGCGCACAGCCCCAGGCGCAGCATGGCGCTGGCCACGCCCCACCGCAGGCCGGACTCGGGGGGAGGGGCACGGAGGGCCTAGCGGCCAGAGGCTGGGGCTGGCAGCACAGTCCTCCCTGGGGCCGCCACCATCTTGGGGGCGACCCCCAGCACAAAGGCCCCAGGCGAGGCAGGCACCACCAGCGCCAACCGTCAGGGGCCTCCTGGGGTGCTAGCAGCAAGCACTGGGCACCACGGCCAGGCCGGGGCCAGGGGTGCTGCGGGCCCCACAGCCTGCTTCCCACGTTGCTCTTCTGCTGGGAACGTGCACCGGCTCTCGGGGCTTGACTTCCTCTCCCTCCTCCTCCTCTCCTTCCTCCTCAGGTTCTGGGCCCAGAACTTCAGACGATTCCCATGGAAGATTGGAGAGTGGAGCTCTGAGGGGGAGCAAGTAAGACAGGGGCAGGAAGGAAGAGACCCATCTGTCACCTGGTTCCTGAAAGGCAGCACGGAGAAGGGGGTGACAGGTCAGTGTGCAGGCCCAGAGTGGCCCCTCGAAGTCCAGAGCAGCCTCCAGTCCCTCCTCCACCCCCGCCTGCTGGGCGTCCTCTGGGCCAGTGGCACCCTGGGCTCCCCGAAACAAAAGAAGGGAGGGGCAAGGGAGGGGGAGGGAGGAGGGGCAAGGTCAGAGGACAGTGGCACAGAAGGGAGACTGGCAAGTTAACAGGTCGGGTGCACACACATTCACATGCACTCACACACATGGCCCAGCCCACTCAACCCACACAAAGACCCACACGCCCCACATGATCCAGACTCCATGGCACACGCACAGACAGATATACACACCTGCGCTCGCATGGGCCACACACGCCTGGCCGCGCACCTGGGCAGGCACCCTCCGATCCAGAAAAGGAATTAAGAAGCCCAGCAGAATGCCTCCTCTCCTCCATGCCCAGAGATAAATAATTCATTTGTTGTGTAACTGCTCTTGTTCCAAAAATAATTCCCTTGTCTTGGATTCCGTGGGGGAGGGGAGCAGAGTAGCGTGGCTGTGGGTCCCCCAGGAGGCGGGGTTCGGAGGCTGGGGTCTCTGGCAAGGGGAGGACGTGGACAAGCTCCCATTACAGACAAGGGCAGAGCTGAGGGAAAGAGAGGGCAAGAGGGAGAAGCCAGACACCCCTCAAACCCACCTCCTCAAAGACAGGGTGGGGGTGGCAGGGGAGCCCTCCGGCAGGCATACAGGCCGAAGGCCTCCAGAATACCGGGATCAGAGCTCTCCGGAGAGAGGCAGGGACTTGCCATGAGTCACACGGCACAGCCTGGGCCAGGATCAAGGCTCCTGAGACAGCGGAAATCACAAGGTCTGGAGCCCAGCCCACTGGGCCCAATTAGATAGACCAAGCACACCACCTGAGTCTGTCTCCACATCCATAAAGCGAGTGGGGACCCGGTCCCTGCCTGGCCATCTGCAGGGGAAGAAATGAGGTGAGCCGGGCTGCCTGTGACCGAGATGCAGATGGGCAGGGGGCAGCGCAGGGATTAGAGCCTGCAGACCCTCACTTTCCAAGCAGGGAAACTGAGCCCCAGACCAGGGGAGGCTTTGTCCTGGTGGTCTGGGGAACCAGACGCAGCCAGATTCAGCCCCAGCTCCTGCCCTGTGCTCCCTCCCCCCACCCTGGGCAGGGCCAGGGGTGTGAAGACAAGGCAAGAGAAGCCCATGTTTGGATGAAGCAAGCCGAAGGTGGCTGTTCGCAGGAGCCACCTCTGTTTCCGCCCCTCCTCCTGGGAGAGTCCAGAAAGAAGAGCGCTTTGAGAAAAAAAATATTAAGCCTTTGTCTTTGAAGTAAAACCAATTTGCAGCCCTAAGCCCCAGAGGGCTGCTGGAACAAGAGGAAAGAGGAGCGGGGAGGGGAACGTGCCCAAAGAGGTCCAAGCAGGAGGTTTTTGTGGAGGTGGCAGGTGACGGGGGTGTCCAGATGACCCCTCAGATGAAACCTGGAGTCAGAGGCTGTGATCATCAGGACCTGCTGGAGAGGTGGCCTCACACCTCCCAGCACCCCGCGGGAGCAGCAGGGACGAGGGGCCAGGCAGGGGTGGGGGTGGGGCGCCACAAGGCAGCAGGCAGGCACCCCATCCTTGGCTGCGAGGTGCAGGCTGAGGACTGGAGTCGGAGGCCTGGGCTCCTGCCCCAGGTAGCCGCTGGCTCCTAAGGGATAGTCCCACCCCTTCTTGGGCCCTGGTCCTCCCCAGACCTCACATGCGCACATACGCACATGTGCACACACATGCACACGCAGGTGAAGAGGTTGCACTGGAGGAGGCTGAGCAGCTGAGCTCGCCCTGTCAGAGAACCCTCTCCGTCCGCACCTCCTCTGGTTAGAAACATCCGGGGACCACATTTGTATGCAGGTGCGCACGCAGGTGCGCGCTGGCTCAGAGTGCCAGTGCAGGAGCACAGGCTCGCACCAGGAGATGGATGTGCGGGCAGGTGTGAGCACACACACATGCCTGTGTGCACAGGCTATGTGCCCTGGCGGCCAGCTACAGGGCTACTTGAGAGTAAACACGGGCATGCAGGGGGCCATCTGGAACACGGGCAAACACCTGCCTCTACATTGACATGTGTAGCACATGTATTATGTGAGTATGTGCACGCATGTGCAACCTTAGCCCACAGACCCCCCCTTGCCCCCACCCCCTCTCCTCAGATCCAAATTGCTTAAACCAGCTCCCCCCTCAGCCAGGTCCAGGGGCTGTTGGGCAAAGCGGAGCTCTGGCACCGGGGACAGCCCAGGCCATGCTGGGAGAATGTGAAAAGGCTAAGGGGGAGGGGAGGAGAGTAAAAGAAGGGGCCTGGTCTTGGGGTGGGGGCCAGTCTTGTCCCATCTCTTCCCTTCCCGACTCCCACCACACCCACTCTGAGCTCAGCCCACCTGAGCCCTCAAGGTGGCCCTGCCTGCGGCCTCTCCCCTACTCCTCCAGGTCTCCAGGACTCTCCGCAGTGACTCAGACGTAGCAGGGGAAGGGTCCCCCACCACCCTGTCCCACGTGTGTCAGCTACCACGTGCCTGTCCTCGTCCTGGGCTGCCTGCCCACCAGCCCTGGAGACCTGCCGCAGACAGGGCGAGGGTGCAGACCGGTCTAGCACTTGGCCCCAGCCTGCTGTGCGCCCACGGAGGGCATGAGGGACGAGGTGCCGGCCTGTGGGGGGTCTCTTGGGCCCAGGGCTGGGGTCTTGAGGATCACGCCCTTTCCCCGCGCCAAGGGGGACCCTCCACAGCACACACATTACTGGGAGGAGAAGGATGCTACCCCCCACACACCTGAGGGGAAGGGGAGAGAAAGGAAGGACAGGACAGAAAAGCAACAACATGGAGACAGCTGAGCAAGGAGAGACCCAAGGAGGAACCGAGGCTGCGTCTGAGATGGAGAAACCGATGGCCTGCAGAGCAGCGCAGTGAGATGATAGAGGGGGGGCCAGTACAGGAGGAGACAGAGCACCCTCTGCCCTCCCGCCCACCTACCCAGGGACAGGGAGACAGATGACACTGGGCCCAGCTGAGCCACTGAAATGCAGCCTGTGGCCAGCACAGGGGGAGGGGAAAGTGGCAGGACGTGGCTTCTGGAAGCAGCGGCCTTTTCTGCCCAGAGCCTAGACGGTGCTAAATCTGGCAGGGTGTGGCTGAAGGCCCAGTCCCAGCCAGGAACACATCTGGCGAAGCGCAGCGCTCCTGTCTGATCTGGCCTGCGAGGGGGCCCCCTCTCCACCCGCCCGCCCCCACTGTGCCAGCTCCTCCCAAACACAGGTGTGAGGCAATGAGGAACCTCTGGCCAGAGGTGTTCCACCAGCACCTCCTTAAGGGTCCCTCTTTCCTTCTACCAGGGAGAGAAGCCACATGGCAAGGCTGGGGGACTGAGGGAGCTTGGGGTTGGCCCCAGTCTCGCTGGCTACACTCCGTGTGATATGCCTTCTCATGGGGACACCGTCGGATGGAGAGAGGGGAGAAGTCAGCGAGACCCCACAGGTCTGGCAGGCAGAGCTGAGGCGGGGCCTCCGTTCAGAGCAGCCCCGCTCTGAAGGTCTGTGTCTCTCTGGGCACAGCAACGCCCCCTCCCCCAAGTCAGCGGTTGATTTCTGCACCTTTCTTCTCCAGGTGCCAACAGTTCAGGGACCCTCAGAATCCTAGCGCTTTGGAGCTGGAAGGAGGAGGAGGAGCCCTTGCTCAGCCACTCCCAGCCCTTCCCAGAGGGGAAACTGAGGCCAGCACTGGCAAAGGGACATGTTCTGCTGGTGGTGGGTCAGGCTCAGGAATCAGGGTGGCAGCAACAGATCCGGACCTGCCAACCTCGAGTTCACTGGGACTTACTGCCCTGGCTTGGCTCCCATGAGCTCCCCAGGGACAGATCTGTGTCTTTGCCCAGGAAGCGGAATGAATAATTCCCACCTTTCAAGGCTGCAGTGAGCTAATGTGCATCATTCCCACACAGGGCTGCACCCCAAGGCTCAGCATCCTTGGCCTCCCCTCCCCGGGACAGGGGAGAGGATGGCCAGGGTGAGGTCTGCCTGAATGTCCCCTGGCCAAGGCGGGGAAGGGGGACAGGGAGCAGAGGTCTGACAGGGAAGCACAGGGCTGGCCAGCTCAGAGACCTCAGGCGAGTCCCAGGCCCTCTCCAAACTTCAGTTTCCCCACTTGCATGTCAAGATGAGTACTCTCCCAGGGCTCCTTTGAAACCCCAGGATACGGTGGAGTCAGATATCCTCATACAGAGCACCACCCTGGGCTCCTGCTCATGGGGCCACACTCCCACGGGGACATTGGAGGGGTCCAGGCAGTGTGTGTTCCAGCCTCCCAGGACTTGAGGTGTAGCCAGGGAAATCTCATCTGTCACTGCTGATAAGCCCTGGCAGGAGCTCCTCCCTGGGACGGGCTGGCCAAGGCTCCCCAAGGTACCAGTGTCGCTATCTGTGTCCATGCCATTGCCCAGGACCAGGAGGCCCAGGGACTCCTGGGCCCGGCCAGAACATTGGGCCCTAACCCAATGGCTCATTTGTGTCTGACACGTGTGTTCTTTAAATCTTGTACTGCCCTGCATGGCTGGCGCTGTTAGCCTCATGTTACAGATGAGGGAACTGAGGTTCTCTGCTTCCCCAGCTTCCTCTAAATAGCTGGGCCCGTGGCATGGACTGGACATGAGTGGGCTGCCTGGTGGGTTTCCCACCCCCTGAGACAGCGCCTCCCTCCCTAGCAGGGAAGTGTGCCCACATGGATTGTGCACAAGCCGAGAGAGACTCCAATTTCTCCATCAGTCAGGAGGTACTTGTTCCAGGCCAGCTGTGCTCCTCAAACCCCCAGACCCACTCCTACCTCAGGGCCTTTGCACGTGCTCTTTTCTCTGCCTGAAATGCCCCCCACCCCACCCCCACTGTATCTGAACAACTCATTGCCCCATTCAGGTCTCTGCTCAACCGCTCCCCCCAGCCCCACCCTTCCCTGACACCAAATCTGAGACAACCCACTGGCCATTCCACCCTGCCTTTGGTACACATTCAGAGCACTTGTCACTGCCTCACATCATTTTGTTCTTTATGATCACATCCTCCCTGCCCCACCCATCCTGCAGTCAAAGCAGGCTCCGCCCTCCCCACTGCTGTGACCTCCAGGCCTGGAACAGGCTCAGACACGCACAGAGCACGTGCCCAGGACAGGATGTATAGAACGAGAGCTCAGAGGTAAGGACAGGGTGCTAACTATCAGAGGGAGGGACCCCACTTCTGATGGGGTGCCCACTCTGTGCCAAAAGTGTGCTGAGCCCTCCTTTTAGCCCCACGACCCCCATTTTACAGGTGAGGAAGCCAGCTTGGAGAGGTGCAATGACCTACCCGAGACCACACAGCCAGGAACCTGGAGCAGTCTGAGCTCTTATAATTGTCAGACTCCAGAATCCCAGCAGAGGTGATCTCTCCTCAACTTGCATACCTCCAGTGACAGGGATCTCAGCACCCATCTGAGGCTACTTAGTGCCTTCTCGAGCAGGTCTGACAGTTAGAAACTTCTTCTTATATTACAAAGCCAAATCTGGCTCCACACACCTCTGTGCTTTAGTCCTAGCGCTGCCTGGGACCCCTGAGAACACAGGCAGTGGTGCCCCTCGAAGGCCCTTCGGATGTCTGCTAGTCTGCTACCTCGTGCCCCTGCAGTCAGCTTATCCCAGGTGCACGGCCTCACATCCTCCCCTGCTCTTCCTACACCATGGTGGCTTAGGCCTCAGATCCGCTGCCCAGGGCCATGCTTGCTGACAAGGTCCCTCCGAAAAATGGGTCCTCCAGCGCCAAGCATCTGTACCATGTGGCCTGAGCAGTGGTGGGCCCCAGGGACCCCGCTCTGCTGGCCCCCTGCTTGTTGGAGCAGTGTGAGCGTGCCAACGCTGTGTCCTCACCTCCTTGTCCCAGAAGCCAACCGAAGCCCTCACACACCCCACCACACAGCTGCAACGCCCTCAGCATGACCTCCGTTTGGGTTTCACCGGAGGTGCCGGGTGTCTGCCCGCCCCCATTCAATCATGTCTTGTTAGGCTCATGCCTTTGTGCTGGCTGCCCCGCCTCTCCAGGGAGCTGGGTGCTGCCCCTCAATACCCAGCGCCCACTCCTGGCTCTGTGCCCCCCTGCACCAGGTAAGCAGGCCGCACCCATGTCCATGTCCTAAGGAAAGAAGAAGCAGGCCTGAAGCTCACCCCTGGGGCAGGTGGTCCAGCCAGCTACACACACACTCATCCACATTCCATCCACACCCACACGCTCTCTGCATACTTACTATGTGCCCAGCAGCACACTGAGAGCCCACTCACCTGAAGAGCTCAGTAAGAAGGGCACCGTGCCAATGGCAGCAAGAGCTGCCAGCAATGGGGTCTGCAAGACCCTGGTGCACAGGTGCCCCTTTCCAAGCTGGGGACCTTGGCCCAAGCCGGGGCGGGGCTAGCATGCAGAGTACAGGCAGTTATGCCACACTGCTGGCTGGCTGGCTGGCTGTGTGACTGTGGGCAGATCAGTGCCTTACCCCTCTGGGCCTCAGTTTCCTCATCTGTTTGGGGAGAAGAGCTGTGCACACATGTCTCTGCCTTACCAGCCTGTCCCAAAGCCTTCAGTACACTGCCCATTGCATCATCCCCATACACTCAACAGGTCCCTGGGCCTCCCCTGGCCCCAGGGGTGTCATGTCTGTCACCAGCACCTGTGCTGTGTCTAGGCCTCAGTGGAGGGAGGTAGGCAGGAGGATGGCAGGGTTTTTACCAAAAGGCTTGACCTTGGAAACCACCCAGCAGCCTGCCACTGGTTTCACAGATGGCCAAGGTCATGCGGCCCACTCCCCGGAACCCACTCCCCGGCCCCAAGAGGCCCAGCACCCACCCCACCCACCACCAGGTGCTTGGCAGAACATGTGATCCTCCTGCCCACAGCCAAGGGTGAGCTGCATTAAAAGTCCATCTCCTACTCCCACCCCAGGGGTCATCTCTGGCTTTCCCATAATCCTCCAGGCTAATTGGATGACTGCTTCCCCTATCTGACCCCTGCCTCCCTCACCTGACTTCTGTCCCCCACCTGACCCTTGCCTCCTCACCTGGCCCCTGCCTCCCCCACCTGACCCTTACCTCCCCCAGCTGACCCCATCCCCCTAGCTGACCCCTGCCTCCTCACCTGGCCCCTGCTTCCCCCACCTGACCCCTGCCTCCCCCACCTGACCCCTACCTTCCCAAGCTGAGCCCTGTCCCCCCATCTGACCTCTGCCTCCTCACCTGGCCCCTGCCCCCCAGCCTGGCCCCTGCCCCCCTCCTGGCCCCTGCTGGCCTCTTGGTCTTGGCTCCAGCAAACCCCAGGCCCCCACTCAGCTGTAGCCCCAGGCACTACTCACCAGTCTCCACTGGACCCGCTCTTTCACCAGTGCCTGCGCACACGCGGCTGCCTCTGCCTGCATGGCCTCCATTCATTCATTCAATAAACATTTATGGAGCACCTACTATGTACTAGGCGCCAGCTAGGCCCACCCTCCGGCTCTGTCTCCTCCACCTGCTCCTCCTGCAGGGCCCCACGGGGTGAATATTTCCCTGCCTTCCAACATCCTTAGGGCTGTCCCAAGGCGGAGGGACGCAGCAGGGGCCCACCAGGAGATATAGAGGCCCTGGGTGGCGGGGCGTGCAGCCCCATCAGAGGCAGCCTGGGGGGCAGGGGTGCACAGCCCCAGCCAAGATGAAAACAGTTGTGGGCGGGGCCTAAGTGCATCTCATGAACCCTCCGCACAACCTTATCATTATGCCACTTCATAGAGGTGCAAACTGCTCCACAACGGCTTTGATCTTCCCTGGCACTGGGCGCTGGGTCAAGAGATGCCATGCAATCCTGTTTCATCTGGGCAGTCGTTCCTAGATGTTTTTTTTAACTAGTTGCCAAGGTTGAAAACTTGGGGGATTTTATTTTTAAAATCCCCATTTCTGGAATCCACTGGAAACCCTGGGAGACCTGGCTGCCAGGGATCTGCATCCGGTCGGGAACAGAGCGGGGTCACCAGCCCCCGTGAGCCCACCGTCCTCCCTGCCTCTCCGGCTAAGGTTTCCATTGGCCCCTGGGCGCTGGAGTTTTCAAGGCCAGCAAGAGAGGAAATCCCAGAGTGGGGACGGTTAGAAACCCAGCCTGTGCAGGGGAACCCATGAGTCTCCGGTCTGGGAACCAAGCCTATCACCATCCCTGCCTCACTGTTTTGGTGGCTCTGGGTCTTTTGGGGGCCTTAAGAGCTCTATGCTGTATCTACAAGTCCTTGGCCCCAATGTCTACTGAGTTTTGGTCTCTGTGGTCACCAATTCTGCAGAACTTCAAGCTGCCCTGCCCCGTCTGCAACCCCCACCAGCTTGGCTCCATCCAAGCAGGCCCACTGGGGTAGGAATCCCAAACCAGAGGAGTACCCAGATGAGCCCCCACACTTGCCTGTTACCCTGTGGGGCTCCTGACTCTCCAACAATGCTGCTTGGGTTGCTGGGTCGCATTTGGGGCCCCTGTTGGTGTTAATGGGTTACTCACTCCCAAATACAATTCCAGCCCCATGTAACACTGCCAGCTGGCCTGGGCTGAGGTTCCAGCCCAGACTGGTGTGGACACCAGGCCTCGGGCCTCAGCTGCTGGAACCACAGCCCAGGGCAGGGCCTGCAACAAAAGGCTCTTGGGGTTCTGGAATGGCCCCTGGCTCCCATCGTTCTTCCCACAGACTTTGGGCTCCCCTCACTCTGCTCACCTGGGACTCCTGCCTGTCATCCCCATGGGCCATCGGGCCACAGCCCACCACAACTAAACCATGCAGCCACAGAGGGTCACTCTCCTGGCACTGAGACTAGTTTCTCTGGGGCATGGGTGGGGGCCGGGCAGGGGAGCCCACGGAGGCCTGCAGCTGTAGCGCTGGAGAACAAGGAAGCTCTGTCCCTGCAGAGGAGCCCCAGGAACGCCCGGGGCGGGGGGGGGGTGGCTGCCCCGTGGCTGCGGGCTGTGCAGACACCATCTCTCAGGACTCACGGCCACGAGGTCCGTGTGGCCAGTCCTCAGAGGCCAGCCCTCCCTGAGGCTCTCCCTGAAGGGCGGACACATTCCACTCAAATCCCAGCTCTGCCCCTGAACCAACAGCGTGGCCCTGGCAAGCTGCTCCTTTCCTCTGAGTCTCAGCCTCCTCTTCTGTAAAACGGGGCTGGAGGGCACCACCTCAGGGGTCTGGCACGTAGCACGTGTTCTAGAAGGTTGGCTGTGGCCAGTGTGGTTATTGTGGCCTGGGTCCCCATCACCAGCTGAGGAGACAGGGGCGGTAGGAAAGGGGTGAGGTCTGGCCCCTGACAAGGTCTTCCTTTCATTCTGGAAGGCAGCACACCCCTCTTTGCTTGTCCCTGCCCCCTCTCCTAGGTCTACTGTCCCCCAAAACCTGCTCCCCACACCCCTTCAGCCTGGTCCCCAGCCTCTGCTTCGCCCCCATTGCCAAAGCACAATGGCCACCATAATTAACGGATTATCTCAGCGTGACAGCTGCGGGCCTTTGAAAACTGGGTTGAATAACAAGGTCCTGGCATACGGTAATTTCTCCTCTGCTCCTGCTCCCTGGCTCCCTGGTCCTCCCTTCTCTCACCCTCACTCCACCTTGTTATGCGTGCACATGTTTCTTCCCCTTTCCTTCCTCAAACACCTTCTTCCTCCAGATGGCAAGGGGGCAGGCTAGGTTCTGCTCTCCCTACCCGGCCTGCTCTCTGCTGCAGAGACAGGTGGGATTGACCCTCCCGGGCCCCTCCTTGCACCTGGCACTGGGAAAAGCACTTGACACATGTGACTTCTGTAATTTCCTGACACCTGCCTTCTAGGACTGCGCCCACCCTGGAGCAGAGACCCTGGCTTCCCCCCACCCCCCAGGCTGCTCCTCCTCCAGCTCCCCTGCCTTCCCTGGGGTCCTGGTCCCAGCCCTCTGCTCTCCTCCTTCAACCCCCTCCCCACATCTCATACCCTCTTGTGGCTTCTTTCATCACCTTAACGTGCTGACCATGCCCTGGCCACTGCATCCCGGCTGCCTCCTCTCTGACCACTCATCTCCGTCCACTACTGGGCTCGCCTTCCAAGCCCACCCATGCCCCACCACTGCTTTTGCCCGCCATTCCCAGACCAGTCAGAAGCATCCACAGCTGCTCAGCCCCCTGCACCTGGAAGTTCCGTGTATGCCCGCTCACTGCTCCTGCTCTGTTCCAGCCTCCTTCCTCTGCCATGAATTTCTCAGCATCCTCACTGGTCTCTGCCTCCAGCCTCACCAGGATGGGCAAGTGCGAAAATGAAAATCTGAGCATGGCACTCTCCTGCTCAAAAGCCTTCACTGGCTCCCTACTGACTGGGGAAAATTCCAGCAACAGACACTAGAAGCTCTGTCCGTGGGGCCTGTGGTGCTGTTCCTGCTCTCCTCTCCTGCCCTCTTGCCTCCCCTCACCAATTATAATGGCCTGGTTGGAGTCCTTCGGGGGTCCCCATAGCCCCCTGGGCTTTCTCCATCACGACTGACATCACAATTACTGCTCATACCCCTGGACTGAGTTCTCCGAGGAAGGGCCCAGATTCTCTATTACAGCCCAGCACCAGGCACCCAGTAGGCGCTCAACAGATACCTGTTAGTGACTGAATGAAAGAGGCCTGCTCTCTCCCTTTATAGGTAAGGAAACCGAGGCTCAGAGTGATTAATGACTTGCTCAAGATCACACCGTTTGTACAAGACAAAACCAGGATTTGAACCCAGGCCTGTGATTCCAACGCCAGTCTCTTCCACTCCCTGAGGAGGGCTGTGGGGGTCAGCTTCTGCACAAGCCCTAAGGGACTTGAACCGAGATAAGAACTGGTAAGAAGATGGGGCTCCCTACCGAGGCTGACCTTGAACTAACCACATGACTCCCAGGGCCTCAGTCTGCTCACCTGTAGGGTGGGAAGGAGCCCCACCTCACTCCCCATTTCAGAGGGTCCCTGAGGGGGCCAGAGAAAGCTGGTCCTGCCAATGACATCTGAGGGACCCCCACCGCCCCTCCAAACCCATCTGTGGTGCCCTTGGCAGGCACTCCTCGGAGCTCGGGGGCTTCCTAGGATGGGAGATGTTACACAGGGCAGAGACCCCCACTTTAGTGAGCACTAGTGAGAGAAGCATGGGGGTTGGGGGGTCAGATCATGGCCTTGGGCAAAAACTCCCTTCTCTCAACTTAGCTGCCCCACCTGTGAAGTGGCCCCCAAATGCCCACTCATTAGGGCTGCAGCGGGGCCAGGTATGAAGTGCCTGGCATGGTGCAGGCACGGCCACAGCCACGGTGCAGGCGTATATCCCAGGGAGAGAGGAGAGCAGAAGGGTGCAGGACAAAGCAAAACCATCTGCTCTGACTCTCCCCTCAACAGCCCACAAAATAGAGTTCAAACCCCAAAGTGTGGCCCTGGGGCCCCTCCCTCCCTCTCTAAGCTCACAGCCCACGACACCCCCTCACAGCCTAGGGAGTGGCAAGGTTGCCCACCTGCATGTGTTCCCTGGGCCTTTGCTCACACTGTTTCTGAGCCTGGGGTGCCATTCCCACACTTCCCCACCCTCCATAGCCCAGACTTCATGCCTCCTCCTCTGAGAAGCTTTCAGGGATTTCTGCAGGGAGTGGAGGCTCCCTGCTCTACCCCCATCCCCTAGTCCATCCTCAGGGAATCCTGGAAAGATCCTAGGGATTGCTTCACCCCAGCTCTCCTCCCCCTGTTTTACAGATGGGCAAACTGAGGCACAGCCGAGGGACAGAAGCTCCCCAGGGATGTACCTGAACCCAGGTACCTGCTGCTTCCGGCCCAGCAGGCAGCTTCTCTCCTGGATCTGAGCTGCCGTTCTGCCCTTGCCTGTCCTCCCCGAGTCCCCAGCCCAGAGCTACCTGAGGACGGGACCCTCATCTTCCTCTCTGCTCCCCCACCCCAGTGCCTAGCCTAAGGCCTGGCGCATAGTAGGCACTCAGTAAATGTCTGTTGAATTGAATTGCGCTCAGGACAGCCAGTCGTCTCTGCTCTGTAAGAGAAGCATAGAGTTAGTGGAGCTGTTCCCGTGGTGACAGGGGCGGGAACCAAGCTGGTGGGGGGGGGGGGGAGTCTGGCTTCCCAAGGACCCTAAGGGCCCTGGGAAGGAGACAGGGTCTGGGAAGCTGGAAAATTCGGACTTAGATGAGTCCAAATTCTGTCCCAATGGGCAGTATGGCCCTGGCAAGCCACGCCACCCCTAGGGCCTTGGTGGCCTCATCTGTCCAGTGGAGATGACACTCCAGCCCCCGGGGGCTCCGAGGACTGTTTGCCATGAGGACTACAAGAGACGTGAGGAGCACAAACAGCGACGCCCCCTCACGAGCACTGTGCTCAGAGGCTGACCCACAAACTCGGGTGGGCAGTGTGCCCAACAAGGAAACGCAAGAACAGATAAGGAAACTGAGGCTTGGAGAGGGGGTGGCTTGCCCGAGGCCTCACAGCCCATGCACCTGATGCCATGCTGTACCCACAGTCTCCCTGCAGAGCTGGAGGGGAGCGAGGCATGGCTACAAACCCCAGACAAAGGTGTTGGTCGATCCCACCGCAGGGTGGCCCGGCCCAGGCCCAGGCTCGGGTGCAGCAGGAGTCCCAGGGCCAGGAAGGGAAAAGTGAGAAGCCATGTCTTCCCTTCTCGTGGGGGTGGGCTCTGATTCCACAGCATCCAGAGGGTTCAAAGCCACACTGAAATCTCTAGGCTGCAAAGGCCTGGGCCAGCTGCGGTGTTAATGTAAATCAGCAGACCATAAGTACACAGCCAGGTCAGTAGGCCAGGGCCACGCCCCAAGAGCAGATCAGGGGTGTGTTACCCTAGCCATGCCCCACAGTCCTCTCCCCTTGGGCCTCGGTTTCCTCGTCTGTCAACAGCATGCTACCCCATGACCACAATGGCTCAGGTTCTTCACTCAACACCCTGTCATTCCCTGACCCAGCCAGGCAGATGGGAGGGAGGCCCTCAGCACTCCATCCAGAGACCAGGGGAGGAGAAGAAAAGGACGCAAGACCGGCTCGCCCTGGGCCCGCCTGGGACAGCTGGGGGAGGGGTTGGGCCGTGCCCCTGCTCGCTGGCTGGAGCCAGGGAGAGACAGGGAAAGGGGCCTAGACCCCAGCCATTCCCTCAGTCACTCCCTCAGTCATTCCATCAACCATTCTTTCAGCACCTCCCACTGCGAGCCGAGGACTCCCAGCCAAATGACAGCCCCAGGTGGGAGCTCTAGTGGGGAAGACAGCGAGATAAACAAGCACCCCTCTCCCCCACCCTCATCCACCAGGGCCGTCTCCTGCGGCCCATCCCATCTTGCATCTAGGGACCCTGCCTTCTGCCTGGCCAGGGACAGGGACAGGGACAGGGAGGGTGACCTCACTCTCCCTGTAAACGCAGGGCCCAACACCATGCCCATAAATGTTCACAGGCTAATAAGGCATCATGAGAACATAAAACAGGGTGCCTACTCAAGCACAGGGCTGTGACATGGGCCTGGGACAGGGGGGACGGGGCGGGGGCATCTCACTTCACCCACCACCAACTGTGTGCCAGGCCCACACACTTAATACACAACAGCCACGCTGATACAGCCACTTGAAGGATGAAGAAATGAAGGCTGAGAGAGACTGAGGGATGCGCCCAAGACCCCAAAGCTACAAAGTGGCCCGGCACTCACTGCTCCCCCAAACGAGACAGAGGTGGTGCACAGCACCCCCCAGCACAGGTGCTCCAAGCACCCCAGGGACGACGTTCACAAAGTCTGGGACCAGCCCCCCAAAACCAGGAGCAGGGGAGGGGTCAATGCCCTGCTTCCTCATCAAAGCCTCAAAGGAGCCCTGAGTGGCAGACAGACTCTCAGCCGCCACCTGGAGAAACTGAGGCTCTGAGCAGTGATGTGGGCCAGCCACAGGCCCATCATACTCTAGAGGTACTCTCTGGTCAGCGCACAGAGGGGCCCTCTTGCTGGCTGGTGGTCCCACCTCTAGCCCCTCTGAGACTCATGGGCAAGGCAAGCGGACGTGGGCCTGGGCCCGACGCTGCCCCAGCTGGCTGGGTGACTTGAACAAGGACCCGCCCTCTCTGAGCCCCAGGGTTCCCAAGACCCATCTCCTCTGCCCCACCCCACACAACAGCAAGGAGCTGAGGGCAGACTGATGAGACGCATCCCTCCTACAAACCAAAAGTGCGGTCCACATTTAAGGGAACTTAATTGTCACTCTTACACTTTCCTTGGCCTTCCTTGACACTTCTCTGCCCTCTTTTCTAGAAAGGCTGTGGCAGGTGTCAGAGGCGCAGCCCCTGTGCTAAGGACTTGTCACCCATTTCATCCTCAGGATCCTAGGAAGCAGGTACCATTTTTGTGCCCACTCTGCAGAGAAGGAAATTGAGGCTCAGAGAGATCCAGTGACTTATTCAAGACCACACAGCAAGCAGTGAGCGCACCCCAGCCCTGACACCACCGCACCCCCAAGTGTCTGTGTGTTCAGCCCTCTGTGGTGCCAGGGTCCTCTGGTTCATTACTGCCCACCGGCCCCTCAGTTTCTCCGACTTCCCAGATGTATGAAATATTCACATTTCCATCATCAGCGGCTCACATACACTTTTCCTTCAAGGCCTTCAGAAGCCCCATTAATCATTCAGACACACCTGCATATTCATTAACTTCCGAATTAATACAGAGTCCCTTATTACTTCGGGCCTGCTGCCTGCATTAAAGACATTCGACTTCATTCATTATTAACCTCCCTGGGTAAACGAGAAATCCCTCCTTCACAGAGGCGGGCTCGCCCAGGCCCGCACACAAGCAGGCAGGTCTGCTCGCAACCCAGCTGCTGTGTGACCTTGAGCCAGGCCCTTACCCTCTCTGAGCCTCCTGGTTGCTTACCCAGAAAAATCAGGCAAAGGATAGTCTCTAAGCACCGCGCAGCTCCTCAGAGTCAAGCCCGTCCCACCTTCTGCTGACTCCTGCGTCCCTGCCCTGCACGCTGTCTTTCCTGGACTTGCATAACCAACCCTCTGTTCTCCGTAAACCAAGGCGTGTCCTCCGTAGTTTCCTGATCCTCCCCTCCTGTGGCCTCCAGTCACACCAGGCCCCGGCTTTGCAGACAGTGGGCCTGGGCCCTGGCACCAGCCCATCGCCTCCAGGACGTCATCTGTCCCCCAGGCTAAGCTGGCTAGGCAGACCATGCATATGCCCCAAAGCAGAGGCCATGGACCCCGCAGCCAGGGAGGGTGAGTGTCAGCTGCAGCACGAACATAGCGATGGCAGCAATGGCGACAATAACAGCGCCCCGCATTTCCTGAGTATGGATCGGGCCTTTGCTAAGCCCCAACTTTCCCCCCCTTCTTAGAACAGCCCCCACTTTACAGGTGGGAAAACCAAGGTCGGTGAGGTCCAGGCATCCCCCAGGAAATGCTGGTGCCAGCTGTAAACCGGGTGTCTCTCACTAGGGGTCCTGAGTGCTTCACCCTCACCCATGCCACCTGGAGGCAGGACCCTTGGATGCCATCTTGCACTGGCTCCCTCCTTCCCTGACAGCTCCTCTGTGTGCCAACCCTGCCTAATGGAGCTGTGTCCACAAAGCAGGTCCCCCATTCCCTGGCAGACACCTGACCCATCTCCACTGCTCCTGGCGCTGAGCAGGTCTACGGATGAAGCATGAGAACGCCGCAGCCAGCATCGCCCTGCTGCCTCAGACTTGCCCTCCTCCTCCACCCCATGGTGCCTCTGCGCGGGGCCGCTCACCGCCAGCAGGAGCAGGCCAGGCCACCGCCACCTGAAAATGCTTCACTCCCGGACAAACTGGTTGCGTGATGGTGAGCCCATCACCAAACCTTTCTGTGCCTCGGTCCCATCATCTGAATCACACCTGACTCTGCCCTCTGCCTTATCCCTCATCCCCAATCCACCCCGACACCTGTCCAGGCCACACACCTGTGCGTCCAGGCCACCAATGGCTCTTATCTGAATTGCAACCACCGCCTCCCAGAACCTCCTGGCATCACCTGGGTTTCTCCCCTCTGTTCTGTTTGGCTGCCAGACAGCCTCTCAAAACACCATCTATCATGCATCCATGGACAGCCCACTCTTAAAGCCCTTCCAGAAGCTTCTGTGGCTCCCAGACCAAAGCCAGAAATCCTCCTTGAAGATCAAGGCCCCACAGGACCTGAGCCAGCCGTCTGTGCCAGACCCTTCCTCCCGCTTTCCCCCAAGGCGGCTCCCCACTCTCCCACAGAGAACGTCCCCCTTCTCGTCCGATGCCATGACGGGCATCTGTCCCCTACAGCATTGGGGCCGCCCTGCGGGCATAGCCCATTCTCCACTGTAGCTGCGGCCCCTGGCCCGGTCGGAACAGCAGCCCTGTCAGGCAGAGACAGCGACCCCCTGAGCGTGCTGCGGTCAGTGCCACCGGGGAACCTGGCAGACCGCAGGGAAGGCCTCGCCGGCCTCCGTCTGTGTGCAGACGCAGCTCTGCTCTTAACAGGATGGCAAGTCGTCCAACCCGCTTCTTCTGTTCCTAATATTTTTTAAAAGATTTTATTGTTTATTTTTAGAGAGAGGGGAAGGGAGGGAGAAAGAGAGGGAGAGCAACATCAATGTGTAAGAAAAACATTGATCAGTTGCCTCTCGCATGCCCCCAGCTAGCGACCTGGCCTGAAACCCTGACTGGGAATCGAACCAGCTTTCGATTCAAAGGCCATCCAGTTCGGAGGCCGGCTGGCACTGAACCAGCTGAGCCACACCAGCCAGGGCAGACCCATTTCTTAAATGAGGGAACTGAGGCCCAGAGTGGTGAAGCCACCTGCCCGAGGGAGGCAGAAGAGCCTGAGACACAGCAACAGGTAGCCGCGGAGCCGCTCCTCCCTGCGTCTCGCTCCAATCCCTCTCCCAGGCCCCCTGCTGCCGGGCCCTCTGGGTGCGAGGCTTCCCCCTGCTGGCTCCCTCACCACTCGGCTCTGGGGCAACAAGGACTCCAGCCAGGCCCTGCCCACGTGGGGCTCCAGCTTCCACCTGTAGGGGTGGATGAGACATCTGGGGGTCCCTTCCACTCTAGCACACTCTCCACATGCCTGTGGGCCTACTACACACGAGGCCCCTGGGCTGGCAAAACCTTCCTGGTCCCCCGCTGTAAGGGACCAGGAAGGGATGGGAAGCCTAGGGTGGGAAGGAACTGGGAGCACATTCGGGGTTTGGGTATAAGAAGGGTGCAAGTCCCTGCCTGTTGTCCCCGAGAGTGCCACAAGGTCAACAGAAGGCCAGGGCCACTGACCCCCAGGCACCCAAAGCTGATGATTAACTGAGAGGGCTTGGCATCTCGGAGCTCCTCCTGCCCCCCAAGGTGCAGGGGACCCCCAGAGGGGCTACACCCTGCCAACCAAACGGACACTCCACATCTGATAAGCCTGGCCCAGGATTCCTGGCACCAAGTGACAGAGACGAAAACGAGCAAGGAACGTGCAGGCCAGCAGGGGACTCGGGCAAATGGGACCCCAGTGCACAGCCACTGGAGATGTTTGCTATTTAAGGAAACCCTCCTGCAAATTGTTTTATAAAATAAATAACCAGCCTCTAATATTTCTTATAAAATATCTAACTTATCACAGATTGGGGTTGCTTAAAGTAAGACAACACTCCTGGCCTTCTGGGGGCTTTATCATCACACACCTGCTCTGAGTGTGGGCCCCCCACATGAAGGACAGGCTCTCAGCAGGTGCTCAGGAAATTCTGGCCATGTAAACTCCGTTAGCGCACTCATTCCCGTGCTGGAGCGTGGAAGCTGCTGCCTGTGGGACACCCCACCACCCCAGGGCACCTCGCTCAGGCCCCTCCACACCCTCTGGGGCACTTCAGAAAAGGTCTGAGCTGGCAGCTCCCTCAGCACAGCCATGCCACTGTCACGTGACGGGGGAGGAACCTGAGGCCAGAGAGGGCAGGGGCCTTACCTGAGGCCTCACGGCCACACCCCATCACAGTCCAGGGTGCCCGTCCAAGGCCCAGCCCCTAAACACTGCTGCTCCTCCGGGCTCTGCCCCTGACCTTTCTACATCTGGTGGCCTCGTGCCCTGGTCACCCAGAGCCCAGCCTCGGTCTGTTGGACACCTCCCCAGGAGCCGCAGATACCCCAGGCTCGGCCAGTCCAGTCGTCATCTCACCCAAGCCCACTCCTGCCCATACGTCTCCAGCCGGCCACAGTTACCACCACCCCCTGCCTGTTCAGGCCTCAGATCCCCGCTGCACCCTCTGCTCCTCCCCTTCCAACCAGACAGCGATGATTAGACCAGCCACTGAGTCTGCCATTTCTGTCCTCAAAATGTCTCCCTCATTTGCCCCTTGCTCCCCACCTCACCAGGACAGGCCTCCATCTTCACTCCCCCAGTTGTCCACTGTGGCCTCCTTCTCCTTCAACCCCTCTGTACAGCAGCCAGAAAGAATCTTCTAGAGGGCAGCTCTGATGCTTCCTCTCCTGCTCTCGATCTTTTTCTAGGGCCCCCTGAACCCCAGGGACAGAGGCCAAGATCCTTACTGGCATTTGGAACTGCCGTGAGGTGGGCCCATACACAGCCCCAGTACACAGCGTCCCCTGGCCTGTGCCAGGCTGCCCAGTCCCGCAAGGATACACACCCTTCCCTCTCTCTGCCACTCACCACCACCTGTCAACACCTACTGGCTTCAGCTCAGGCATCACCTCCTCCAGGAAGCCTGCCCTGACCTTAGGCCTGGCTTCACCACTCCACAGCACCTTCCTGTTCTCCAGCAATTAGTGGCATCCACCCCCCACCACAGTCACCATTTCCCTTCCTGAGGGTGGAGAAGGCACCGTGTGCCCTTCTGTGCCCGGTGCCAGCAGAGGCTGGGGTGTGGGGAAGTGAGAAAGCAGAAGAACCCCAGAGCCCCCAGGTATGTCATTCCCAGAGGGCCTCTGTCCCCACCTACCCACCTCCCTAACACATCAAGTGGGCTCATCATTAATACTGGTGAGAACAGGGCCTCCCAGCTGCTGTTGCTGCTTCTTATTATCATTATTTTAAAACACATATGACAATTTCTTTTTTTAAAGATTTTATTTATTTCTAAAGAGAGGGGAAGGAGGAGAAAGAGAGAGAGAGAAACATCAGTGTGTGGTTGCCTCTCATGTGCCCCCACTGGGGACCTGGCCCACAACCCAGGCATGTGCCCTGACTGGGAATTGAACTGGAGACCCTTTGGTTCACAGCCCACACTCAACCCACTGAGCTACACCAGCCAGGGCTACTATTTTCTTCATCATCATCATCACAACCATCAGAGCATTGACCAGCTCTGCTGGCCTCAGCCGGCTTGGGCAGTGTGGTCAGGCAGGTGCCTTGAAAGCGCGAGAACACTAACGGACCCTACCAGGAGCCTCGCTCCGTGGGCCCCAGTTCCGGATGGAGAGACTGAGGCTCCAGGGCAAGTGGCTGACCTGGGGCCTCACAGGCGGTGGGGGCCAAGCTGGGGGTCTGAACTAGACTCCTGCCCATCTCCTCGCTCTGGATCCAGAGCTTGCGAGCAGGAGGGGACCATGTGCACGGAGCATCTGGGGTGGAGCACCTCAGGTGTTTTAGGCACTTGGGCATTCAGGCACCAAGTCCTGGGCCCAAACTACTTGGATCAGACCCCTGCTCCGTGCCCGCCAACCCCCCCCCCCAGCTGTGTGGCCTCCGGCAGGCTTAACAGCTTCTCTGAGCAGATTTCTCATCTGTCCCTGGGGATGGCAGGCTTCCCTGCACACCTGCCATCATTGCCGTAGCCACATGTGGCCAGTAACTAGGAAGCATCTCTCGGGCAGGGCTGTGGGTGGATTCTCTCATCTAACCCGCACAGCAGCCCCACGAAAGGCAGGTTCTAAGAGCATCCCCATTTTACAGACACCAAAATGAAGGGCCCACCCAAAGCCAGGCCGCCGTACGTGTGGCGCTGAGTGCACAGTGCTGGGTAGAAACTGTACAGGAGCCAAGTCCTCACTAATGATGTTCCTTCCAGCCCAGACCTCCCTTTAATCCTTCAAAGGCATCCTGAACAGACTGCCCTCCCCCACTGCATCCCAGCCACCTGCTGCGTCCTCCCCGCTACCTCCAGAGTCCAACCCTCACTCTCCGCCGCCCCTAGCAAATGCCACCTCTTTCGCTGCCCTCCCTGTACTCTGTCCCCGCCTCCTTGCCATTGCTTTGCCCCCACCCATCAATGCTCCCCTGGCAGGTGCAGCAGTCTCTTACAGGAGCCCAGAGACCCACGCCCAATAACCCTGCCTGCGCCCATGCTCCACACAATCGCCAGAGGACGCTTTCCAAAGCACAAGCAGACCTGTGGGTGGCTGCCCGGCTCAGAAGCTTCCGGTGCCTCCCTGGTCCTTATCCCAACACTCAAGACCCCCCATGATTCGGCGTGGCCTTTCCTCTGCAAATCTCTCCTCCAACACCCTCTGGGTACCGAGAATACCATCAGAATAAATCACTCCTTGCCCTGCACACATGTGCACATATATGTACCATGCATGCACACACACGCTTCCCACCAATCTGACTCCTCCTTCACATGGGCCCCTCTCTCCATGCCCGACACGATCACCAACTTGCGAGAACAGCCTGACCCCAGAACAGCACCAGAGAGAACTCCCCTCCCCACTTCCTCAGCTCTTCCCACCCCGCACTGTCCGAAACACCGTCACCCACACCCAGGTCTAAACGCCCACGTGTCCATCTCCACTTCGTGAATGCCGCTCCTTATGCAGGACTCAAAGCCGCCTCCTACAGGAAGCTCTCCAGCCCAGCCAGGTATCTACCTTCCCCGTTGGCTGTGGGATCCCTGACAGCAGGGACTATTCTCACTCACCCCAGGCCCCCAGCGCCTTGCACAATGCTTGGCCCACATCAGGTGCTTTAGAACAATCTCCTCAACAAACCTGCTTCCCTTCTGAGCCTTCCCTGAGCCCCTTGGATAGGGGGAACAAACTCATTCGCCAAAACAACTAGCATGAATCCGCCCCCTTGTCCCCACCTTCTCTGGCCTCCAGAGGCTCACCTGAACTACTACCATGGCCGTCACCTTCCTCCCCGCCACCCCCCTCACCTGTTGGCTGCCTCCCGTGGAATCAGAATAAAATCCTCAGCCTTTCCCGACTTTGTTTCCTCACTCTGCAGCTTCCAACCCCCGCTGTACCTGCCCATGGAGTGCAGCCTCTACAGCCCTGGAGGGCAGGACCCCACTTATTCCTCCCAAGATTCCACATACCTACCACAGGGCAGGAGCTCAAAAGTCTCCTTGAGCAAGCAAATGAATGGGTGAGTGAGTAATAGGCGCAAGACCACGTGTCTTCCTGGGCCTCAGTTTCCCCTCTGCAACTGCACAACGCAGTTCTGGCCTTGTCTCCGTTGCAGGGGGTCTGAAGGTAGAGAGCGAGCAACAGATAGCATCAGCCTGGGAGAGCTTTCAAAACCGAGAGTCACTACACACCTGGAAAGGACTTTGAATTCCAAAGGAATGAAAACCAAGGCTGCGGTTGTGTGCCTCCCTCCCACATTCACCCAGTGCCATTTCTCAGAGGGGCAGGTGCAGTCAGGACAGGTGGTGCTACCTGCAGGAAGCTACGGCTCCAGGGGAAGCCTGCGGGAGACCAGCAACAACAGGAAGGCGGAGGAGCCGTGGGGTGCGGGCCGAAGCCGGGAGGGGCATCCAGTAAGGCCTCTCAGAGGGACGGCCACCACACTATCTGGCCCACAGGAAACAATGGGTCCCCAAAGAGCCAGGTCACCTAGCCAAGGGGGCATCCCCTGCCCCAAAAGCCAATGTCATCTCAGATGATCAGGGTCATGGAGAGGATACGACACTATGAGGCTGTGTCCCCATTTTACAGATGAGGACATTGAGGCCCAGAGGGCTAAAGCAACATGCCCACAGCTCTTGGGCAGCAAAGACAGTGGCCTTTGGGCCTCCTGCCCCTTCTGAGGCCTCTGGAGAGGCTGGAAACAGTTTCTAGAACATTCAATCATTCAACTAAGGGCCCAGTTGACCCAATGGCTTCCAGGCCAGCAGCTGCCGGACACAGCAAGGAAAGCCACTGCCACAGGAAACAGGGGCCACAACTGGGTCTGAAGAAACCTCCAAAAGCAGCCCAAGCAAACCCCCCAGAGACGGAGCCAGTTACCCGAGCTGCCCTGGGAGGCGCAGAGATTCCCGCAACTGCGCCGGCCCCGGCGGCCCTCCCTTTAATGCATGCAAATGAAGGGCATAAATTTCTGCTTACTTAACTTCACAAATGTTAACAAGCTCATAAAAAATAAGTTATTCTTCCTGAGCTCCACAACACTGTTCGTTTGTTTAATTTTGTTTCACCTCCCTCCCCAGCCTGCTCTGTAAGAGAAAGGAAAAGCTGCTGATTTTGGTGTTTCCCTACCAACCGGGTCTACCTTCCCTCTGTCCACCCTGCCCCAAGGAGGCTGGAGGGAAAACCCCCAGATAAGGAATCAGAGGCCCAGGCATGAGCCCCGTACCCTCCCCTACAGCTCTGTGACCTTGGGCTCTGACTTACCCTCTCTGGTTTAATTGCCTGATCTACAGAGTAACAACTGCAATTGCACCCTGCCTGCCTCTGGGTTGGTGCAAAGATCAAGCAAGATAATCCCAGTAAAGTGCTTAGCTCCCTCCTGGCACAGAGCAAGCCCTCAATAAATGTTAGCCCTTGTTATTATGTAAAGGAGAATTAAATACCAGCGCCCCCACCACCACCACCACCAACTTAATCCATTTGTAGAGTTTGCCTTCTGGGCCAAGCTGATAGCTCCAAATGCAGCCTGGGGATCAGTTTTGTTGGCAGCTCAGCACTGGATACAAATCCCAGTTTGATGCCATCAGGTGGCCCCTGAGCCCTGGCATTTACCGCAGGCCCCACCACACCCTATTGCCTCACTGGGCCCAGACGCACACCTTCACACGACCTGGGTTCTGTGGGTGTATGAGTTTGCCAGGCCTAGTGTCTGCCTCTCGTAGCTGATCTCACTGAAGGCTTCATTAGGCCCAGCTGACGGATAAGGAAACAGGCTTACAGAAGGCTGGCCCACAGTCCTGAGCCTCTGCCCCACCACGGCACCTTGACAGATGCCTCCTGGGCACATGACAAAACGAATGGCCCATTAGCCAAGTGGTTGGAGAGATAGCACTTGGCCTCCATGGGCTCAACGTGTTCTGGGATGAGGTGGGTAGCCAAGCAGGAGCCAGGAGCTGAGGGAGCCTCAGATTCACCCAGCAATGAGCATGCCAGGCCCGGGTGGCATTCCTGTGTGCCCAGCCCAGCAGAGCCCGGTGCTGGGGACTCCAAAAGCTGGGGGACGAGGGCTGGAGCTGGCACATTCCTCTCTGGTCCCCTCTGTGTCCTCCATCTTGCATGCGCCTCTAGGAACGGCTGTTCCTGACCACAAACTGCACCTCACCTGCGGTGGCACTAGAAGTCACTGAACAGGTACCGAAGGCTAGGATCCCGTACTGGGGCTTTGCTTGGCATACGGGTCCGCACATTGCGCCCATTTTCAGACAAGGAATTGGAAGCAGAGAAACTAAGCGATTTTCCCAGGACCACACAGAAGGAAACAGAGCAGGACAGACTGGTGGACGGACAAATGGACAAGGAGGGAGAACACACCCTTGTTGGTGTCCCATTAAGGCCTTGGAGGGGTGCGGGCTCAGAGGGCGAGAGGAACAAGGTCGGGATGGAGGAGGAGGACCAAGTCCAGGGCCTGTGGCCAGCACCCCGCCAGTGGTGGGGTGTAGAGGTGGCCCCTCCAACAGCTCTCATCGCGGCCCCGCAGCCACTGCAGCCCTGCATACCCACAGCTAGCCTCATGGTATCTCCAGCTCGGGCCGCTTGCTTCTTCCTCTTACCAGTCTCGGCTAGGCCTTCCGCGCCTCTGCCAGGCAGGTGGCAAACAAACTGTGGCTCTGGCGGTTCGGGGCCTTGCCCAAGCTCCCACCAAGCCAAAAGCGCCAAGTAGGGACTCAACCGAGTGCCTGGACATCCTCCTCCTCTCCCTCCAGACACCACCAGCTGAGGCAGGGAGAGAGGGTGGAGCCAGGGTCTGGGATGGGCGGGGCCTTGAGGAAGGGGTGGGGCCTGGCAGACTGGGCGGGCTGAAAAGGCTAGATCTCGTCCAGTCCTGGTTGCCCTAGCAACAGCACTAATTAATTCCAACTCAAGCTCCATCTGTGCCTTGGCTGGATGGGTGGTTTGGGCTCCCGGGTGTTTGTTTTGAAGAAAGGGGAAAGGGGGAGGCACTGGGAGACTGTGGTCCCCGGGGGGCTGGCAAGGGGCTGACACCACCCCCTTCACACTTAGCGTCCCCACCCCTAGAAGGAAGAGGCAGGCTCGGGCTCTGGGACCGCCACAGACCTCTCCTCCCGTGGAGGCGGCTCAGCTCAGCCCAAACAGCGCCTGTCGCAGACAGTAGACAGCAGTGCCTGTGGTGTGTACACACGTGTGCACACACATGCACACACCGGGGAGGACACAGACCCCACAGTGAGAGAAGCTTGGGTTCAGGTGCCAGCTCAGCTCTCTGAGGCTCAGTTTCCCAATCTGCAAAACTGGCAGCACCGCTCCGCCCAAAGGGCTCTTAGTCGTACTAGAGGAAGGTCCCCTGTGCAAGGGCACCTCAGGGGTCTTGTCTATCCTGGGGGAAGGCTTTGCTGAAGGTGATCCTGGCGAAGGAACCACCTACATGGTGCCCAGATGGTGGCACTTTTAAGGAATTTGATCAGTGAGGGAGAGGGAGGCCTGAGCAACAGCCCCAAGACTCAGCCAAGTCCTGGTGGGTCTCAGCAGCCAGGGTAAGGGTTCTGGATCTTAGCCCAAGGACAACGGGAGCCAGTGACATGCTGGGGAGCTCATGCTGATGACATAGGGTACAGAATGAATTGAAGAAGCGAGGGCGACAGCCCAGGTCCAGGATGGGGATTTGGTGCAGGCGAGGGCCTCAAGTGGGCAGGCAATGGGAAGCTTTGAGAGCAGAACTTGGTGACTCCAGGACGAGGACAGGAGACCGAGGGTGCAGGTCAGAGGTGACTCCCGGGTCCCTGTGGGTGTCCCTGAGGCAGTGGCAGCGCCCACCCTGGCACAGGGGGCCTCAGAGAAGGGGCGATAGGCCAGGGTGGAGGAGAGAGGAAGAGTTCCATGCGGGACAAGTTGAGTTTTAGGGGCCAGAGGAACACCCCGAAGGTCATGTGCAGTCAGCAGGTGGCCATGCCTGGTGCCCAACAGACAGAGGCAGAGCACAGCAGAGATGGAACCTCGGGCATCCCAGGCACGAGGCTGCTAGGAGGGGACGGGGGCACAGGCTTCACCCCCAAAGCAAGGGCTGAGAGTCAGCCTGGGTGGGGGGATCACCCCCCAGGGACAGGTGTGGCTGAGAGCGGGTGCTCCACATGGCGGCACTTGGAGCCAGACCACCTGGGTTCGAATCCTGGCTGCTACGCCTCATTGCCTGTGACATCCTGAGCACATCATTTCTTCTCTGAGCCTTAACTTCCCCATTTGTAAAATGGAAGCAAATGCAAAATCCGCTCAGAGGTATGAGGAGGGCTATCCCTCTGGAACTCCGAGGGGCCAGGGGGCAGTCAGGACACTAACCTTTGTCAAGCATCTACTATATGCCAGGTACCTTGAATGTGTTCTAGACCACATCGAGTGGTGATCGAGGAGGAGGGGCCCGGAGTCAGGCAGCCCCAAGCCAAATCCTGAGTCCTCTACTTACTGACCATGGGACGGGCAGGGGGTGGGGCTCACCTCCCTCAACCTTGGCTTCTGCGAATGCGAAATGGGTGGTACTGCCAATACCACCCATGGCTCCTGGGATTGTTGTGAGTGTGAAACATGTCAAGCATTTGTCACCTGTCTGGCACAGATCACTGTCGTCACTACTGCAGCTGTCATTGCTGCTCCTCCCAGTAACGCAGCCAGGCGGACGCAGCGGTCTGGCGTGGTAAACGAGGACAAGGGCCTCTCCAGCCCTAGCGTGCAGGACCTGGGCTGGCTAGCACCTGATCACAGGGTCCCTCCTGCCCTTCAGGTCAGGGTCTGGGTTCGAATCCTGCCCTGGCCACTCCAGGATGTGCGACCTTGGGCAAGATACCTCACCTCTCTGAGCCTTAGGTTCTCCCTCTACAAAAGTGAGGAGTCCCCTCCCTCCACCATCCTCTGAGGGCAGAACAAGGCAATATGCAAAAGGTGCCCAGCCTCGGGACTGCCCAGAGCAGGCACTCAGCAAATGAGAGCAGTCACGGTTAGCAACTGGATGTGAAGACCTGGGGGCCAAGCGAATGCAGAAAAGCACTCAGAGTGGGGTACTGGGGGAGATGGCCCTCTGAGCCCCACAAGCACACCCCCAGGGCTGCAGCTCGGGGATGTTGCCCCTATCCATCCCCCACCCCCGCATTCTCCCACCCGGGCCCCGCACTGTGCCCATCCACACTCACCCCGCACCCTGCCAACCTCTGCAGCAGCCACACAGCCACGTGTGCCCTACCCACCCCCCGTGACCAGCCAGGCTGTCCCCCACCTCTCCCTGCTCTGCATCTGCTCAATTAGGGAAACTGGGGAGCCAGGGAAACAAAGACTTAATTTCTGAGCTAATCAGCCTGCCTCATACTAATTACCATCCTCCCAGGGCAGTGGGGCAGACTTCTTGGGGGAGGCGGAGGGGGAGGCTGGTCCCTGGGAATGACACCTCCTCCCCCAAAGCCTGAGCCAGCCCAGGGAGGGTGTGGGGGAGGACCACGAGGCTTGAGCAGGTGAGATTTCGAGGTGGGACTGGGTGGATAGGGTCAGAAGCAGGGGACACAGGAGGAAATGTGCCCGAGGCAGTGTCCCCTGGGCTAGTCCCACCTTCCCAGGGCTCCCTTCCAAGACCCCTGCCCCATGGCGAGGTGGGGCGGGGGCTGTGGGAAGGCCCCAGAACAGATGCCCCGGTAGGCGTCCAGCCTACGGCTTTGGCAGCAAGATGGACAGATGGACACTTTTAGGCTAGAAAATTGAGCAGTGCTCAGAGGGAAGCTTTTGGACGGCAGCACAGCATGCGTGTGTGTGAATGTGTTGTTGCACATGTACACAAGCGCACAAACAAGAAGGCTCAGGACTGGGAGCCGGGAGGCCCAGGTCCAACTCCCTGCTCAGACCGGGCCAAGTCCCTGCCCCTCTGAAGTTCAAACTCTGCACAGGAGAGCTGGAGGGGATGATGTCTATGGTCAGTTGTCCTTCAACAAGTGCCCTGCCCAAGCGCCTCTCTGTGGATTACCAAGGGCACTCAACACAGCAAGGCAGTTAGTAGGGCAGCTTGTGAACCAATGTCCCAGGTTCAAATGCTGGTCTCACCACTGACTTGCTGTGTGGTCATGGATAGGACTCTTAACCTCTCTGGGCCTCACTTTCCCCATCTGGAAAAGGGGGATAAGCTATTTTGTTGGAGTGTCACAAGGATTTAATTTCTGCAACGTTCTTAGAAGAGCGTCCACCACAAGGTGTTACTTAGGTGTCGTTACACAAAAGGAATAAATGATTCCCTTTGATCGTATGGGCAGTCTGAGAGTCGGGCCCAACGAGGGTAAAGGGCAGAGCTCAGGCTCAGACCCTGGACTGAGGACACAACAGGGAACCTGCTGAGTGAGGGGACCCCCACCAAGGTGGATCAGGACAGCCCCCCTGTGCCTGAGGAGAGATGCCTGGGGTGTGGAGCAAGGGGCCCCACGAAGAGCCAAGGTGAACCCCATATGGGTGAAGACAGGGGTGTACATGTGTTTGCAGGGCCCGGAGACGTGGGGAAGGGCCCTGCTAGCGATGGGGGGGGCATAGCTCACTGTGCCCCATTTCATATCCAGAGAGCATGTGTCAGCTCCCCCATCAGAAGGCGGTGTACACACTTACACATTTTCCACATGCACACTCTCCAACCCACAACACACACAGACACACACATCACAGGACATGCATGCACACTTGCCCAAATTTAGTCCCTCCACCCCCTTGTGGGGCCCCAGGGAGCCACATGAAGGCCACTGCAAACTGGCTGGCAGGCCAGAGAGAAAGAGGGAGAGGGAGACAGAAGGAGGGATAGCCACTTCAGGCCGGCCCAGGCACTGTGGAAAGTGACAGCACCCAAGCCCAAAGTTGCCAGACCAGGCTCCACCCTCATTCTGGCCACTCACTGCTGTGTGACCCCAGGTGGCGCCGCTCTGGGAGCCACCTGCCTGTGGGTGTGGTGAGTGGACGGAGGCCCTGCAGCTCTGACCCTGCAGCTCGTGGTCCTGACTCCCCATTGAGGCCCAGCTCCCACTGCCTGACACGCCCCTCCATGTCTGCAGCTGCCCTGCAGGCCCAGATGGTCCCTAAGGCCTGTCCCCTGCCCCAACACCCCAAGCTCCCCCTGAATCTAGGGTAGAACGTCCGGGTCAGCTGCTATCTCGGCCAAGCCAGTAACTCAGTCCCCAAAGCCCCTCTCCCGCCATCGACCCCAGCACCGAAGCAGAGAGGGGAAGAGCAGGATGGTGACAGGGGACAGCAGGCACCCAGCACATGCCAATGGGGAAGAAGATGGGTGCTGTCTTCCTGCATCATCTCCCCTAACCCCCCTAATGGCCCTCAATTCCATTTCACAGGTGGAGAAATTGAGGTTCGGGGAATGATCTGCTCAGAGCCCTACAGCCCCGAGGACATGAATGAGCTGGTACGTAACCCACGCTGCCCACTCTGAAACTCAGCACTCCCTGTCCAGCAGGCAGCTGGGAGCAGGGAGGAACCAGAAAGGTAGACACACCCACATTTCCTGATCTGACCCAGCATCCCAGGCCTCAGGACTCCCTAGGCCACAGCCTGTCCCCAGCAGCCTGAGAGGCGGGGGCTGGAACGGCCGCTGAAGCCCTGCCTACCTGCTCCCACCACCGGAAAACCCAACAAGCGGTCAGCATTTATTGAGCACTCCCTGTACGTCGGCGTGGTGCCAAGTACCATTTTCATTCCCGTTTTACAGACGAGCACACTAAGGCACCCAAAGGTGAAACAACTTGTTGTGGGTAGAATCGTTAGCCAAACCCAGGCCTGGGCCCACATGCTTGCCTGCTGCGTCAGCCCAACTTACAGCCCCAGGAGTTCCTCCGCTGTGCCCGAGCCAGCACCCCGGTGCCTGGCAGCTGCAGGCAGGCTCCATTTCTGGAGGCCCCTCACATCAAGGGCCCCTGAGTCACCATCTTCTCAGGCACCTGCTCTCTTCTGCTCTCTGCCAGTCCCTCTGTTGGGCCCATCTCCTCCCAGGAAGCTTGGGGTCCTTGGTGAACCCCCCATCTGTCCTTGAGGCCCAGCCTTAGGTGGCAGGCGTAAGCTGTGACCTCCCACAAACCTCAGGCTGTGTCCTCAAGGACAGGGTCTGGGTCTCAGCCTGAGGCCCAGAGACAGTCTGGGATTAGCCAGGGTCACACAGCAAGGTGGAGGGAGGAAGGAACCCTTTCGGCACCTCACAGCTCCGCACGGGTTTCTCCCTCCCTCCTGTGCCCGGGGAAGGTTACAGCTGGGCGGGCCCAGCTGCGGCCCAGCATGGCAGAGGGGCAGCAGGACGAGTTTGAGGCAGCTTCTAGAACTCCCCAGGCCTCACCAACCATGCAGCCCCTGGCAGCCCTGCGGGCCTACTGTGTACAAGCACTCCTCCCTCCAACCCGTGCCCCCAGGAACCGGGCAGTGCCCAGGCGGTGTCCCCACTTCACAGACAAGCAAACTGAATCCAGGTGCACGGGACAGCAGAGACTCCGCATCCAACGCACTGTGTCTTGCTTCCGACCACAGCCCGGCCCCTCCTGTAGTCCCCGAGCCACACCCAGCCCCTTCCCAGTCCTCAGGGACTGCCTCTTCTGAGAAGTCTTCCCAGAACTCGGGGAGCCTCCATTCAGAGGGACCATCCTCCTATACACTCAGAGAGCAGACTGAGCCCCCAAATCCACACAGCCTCCACCTTCAGACTAGGGTTTCTGGGACCTGAGGCTCTATATTCCCAGATGGGCTCCCTGAAGTCAGGGCTGTGCCCCCCTCAGACTGAGGGCACAGTTTATCCCCCACGCCCCTAAGACTAGGGGCTCCCTGAGGACAGGGTCACCACGCTCTCCTTCCTTCAAACTGCAAAGTCACGGGGGCAAGACCCCCTCCTCCCCCCTCCTGCACCTCCACCCATGCAGAGTACAGCCTGCCCCAGGGCACAAGCAGGACCCCAGCCTCGGCCCCTTCCTCTCCCTCCTGGAGCTCCTCCAGGCCTGGTCTGTACCAGGCAGCCACCCTGCCCCCAGGACTGTCCATGAATCCCACCTCTGTTGGGCACCACAGACCCCCCTTTCTCCTCCCCAAACAAGTGGGGCTGTTGAGAGAGACACTGGGACAGCCGCACACAACGCCAGATCTATTCCCTGGGCAAGCGTGGCTGCCAGCAGTGGCAGGGGTGGGGGCGGCCTCCAGGCTGGGGGCGAGCAGTCTATTCATTCCACAGCCCCTGTAGGTCCAGCCTCTGAAATGGGAGCCACCCTCTGGGCACACCCACCCAGGATCCCCCACTGTCCCCCGCTCCCTGGCATGCGCAAGCAGGAGCCCCAGAGCCCAGGGCCAAGCCCCTGTTCGGCTCTCTGTAGAGAATGTCCCCAAGTCGAAGTGTGGCTGTCTGTGAAATGGGTGTGAGGACTCCCACTCTGCATGGGCGGCAGCTGTGACTGTACAGGGGACCCAGCAGGATTTCCTCAGACATCGCTGACACTCAGCTAGAGCCAGGTTTCCTCTCTCTCCTCTCTCTTCGATATTCTCTCCCTTCTTGTCTCGGGGAAGGGGCGAGATAGCACAGGCTGGCAGGGCAGAGAATGGCCTGTCCCGACTACTTAAGATGCCCCCTATTCAGAAATCAAAACCTTACATCCCTGAGGTGTGGGCAGTGGGGCCTCCCAGGGCTGGGGTGATTCAGCAAAGGCTGTTTTTCCACCTGGGGAGCCAAGCCTGCAAATTGAAGCTCAAAGCCCACCACCTCCCAGAAGCCAGCCAAGATTACCAATACAGCCAAGACATTATCCCGGTTTCACAGACAAGTAAACTGAGACAGAGAGTGATTAAGTAATTTAGCTAGGGTCACACAGCTAGTGGGCAGCTGACCTGACTTCTTTTGGCAATTAGGCTGCTATCCAAAGCTCTCCTTTATGGCAGGAGCCTTTCCTACTTAAGAGCCTTATCCACGGCTTTGCCTCTTTGTCAGGAAGGAAGTCCAAACCCTCTAGGCTGAAATGCCAGGCTCCCCAGCAGGGTGGGGTACTGCAGCAGAAAAAGCAGATGACCTCCAGTCAGCCCCCTCTGGGACCAAATGCTAGGCCTGCTGCCTACTTCGACCTGGTAAATCGGGAGGTAAATTGGGAGGCAATCCACCAGGCCTTCCAAGACCTGCATTCCTCATGGATAGAATGGGAATGACAAGACTGACCTCTCAGGGTGGATGGCTGGGTCACCACCCTTGCAATCACTACATACAGATTTACTGAGTGTCTACTGTGTGCCTGGCCCCGTTCAAGGCACTTGGGACAGAGTACGGAACAAGACAGAAAACGCTCTTTCTTCAGGGAGCTGACACTTGACAGTGGTGGGTGGCTGGGTAACAAGCAAATAAACAAAAAGCATCTGCTTGTGTTAGGGGCTATAAGGAAACAGAGAAGAAGCAGGCCCAGATCAAACAGGGTGGTCAGGGAGGGCCTCCCTGAGGAGGTGATAAGGAACCAAAACGGGAGACAGCCACGCAACAAGCCCAGGAAGCAGCCATGGGCAAAGGAGGAACGGCAGGTGCAAAGGCTGAAAAATTAAATGAGGCCGGAAGCACAGCAGATGCTCAGCAAAGCGCAGCCGCTGGTGTTACCGCTCTAAAACCCTAAGCGGCTGGCACCTTGCTCTCTTCTTCTGGAAAATGGGATGCTGTGCAGATTCGAGGGAGTCCCAGGTCTCTCCCACAAGCGGGACTGCTTTGAAAGTAACGTTTGCTCCATTGTTATGCCTCCCACTTTGCAGGTGGGGAAACGGAGGCTCCCGAGATCCCACAGACCATAAATGGCAACATCAGGATGTGAACCTAAGTCTTAGAACCCCAGAGCGTATGCTCTTGCCAGCCCTCTGCGCTCTCGCTGTACACAGAGCCCTTGCTGTGTCTCTTCACCTCACCCAGCGGCAGCTCTCAATGTTAGACTGTTGCTTCTTGGGATGGACTGGAATCTGTGCCTGGTTGGTCCCATGCCTGCCCTTGGGGGCCACCCAGGACAGCCCTCTCTCCTCAAGTGAAGAAGTCCGACGTGTTAGCAAGAATGGCCACTGCTCCAGGAGGCCCCTCCTAGGTGCCAGTGCCATGTGCTGACTTCATCCCCTGCTTCACATAGAGGCAGTGAAATAGGAATCCTTATCATCCCCATTGTACAGATGAAGAAACTGAGGCCCAGAAAGGCAAAGACATGTATTCAGGGCCACCCACACAGAAAGTGGCAGAGCCTCCCTGCCCATCACTCCCCAACACCCTCAAATGTCCCTCTTTGGACATCTTTTCAGTCCCTTGCCTGACCTGTCCCCTGGTGGTGTCAAGGAGGGTAAGAGGACCAACCTCCCCTGCATCTGTTACTCCCAAGGCACCGCACCCTGTGTGCGGTGAAGACAGCCAAAAGGCAGGGGGCTCAGGCGACAGCTCGGGGATGAGGCCCACTGGGTTATGACGCACACACAGGCCCCAGGAGCAAGCAGGGGGGACGCAGGAGGGGATCCAGTCATACAGGTTCCATCCTGGCTCTGCGACCAAGAAAGCCCCCCTCTCCAGGCCCTGCTTCCTGCTACCACAAGGTCGGCTCAGTACCTCTACCACCCAGGGGCCCCGGAAGAAGGGCACGGTGAGGCAGGCCTTGGCGAGAAGGCACCGCTGTCCTCCCCAGGCGACCCGTCAGAACACCAGCCTAACAGCCCATTTAAAAGGAATTACGACTGTGGCAGTTACTCAATCTCTACTCAGGAACCACACCAGGGGCACCACAGATATTATCCCAAGTGACAGCAACTGCAAGAGGCACATACATCATCTCTGTCTCACCTACGGGGAAACTGAGGCACAGGCTCACACAGCTGTAAGGGCCAAAGCCAGATGACTCCGAAAGGGGGATGGGGCAGTGGAGGCTCCAAGGGGAGGAGGAGTCAGGCCTGGTGAGTTGGACATTTGGGGAGGCAGGAGCCCCATGGTCAAATCCCAGCCCCAGCATGTGCCCATGGTGTGACCTTGGGCAAGTCGCTTCCCCTGTCTGATACCTCAAAGGCAGGTACCAATGCCAGGCTTCCCACAGCACAGCCGACATGAAGGATGGGGATGAAGTCCCCGGGGGGGCAATGAGGGAGCATACACACACCCGGGGCGCTCTTACATCCAAAGGCCCCGAGGAGGGAGAAGGCTGCAGGAGGCAGAGGCAGGAGAAGCTGGCTACAGAGGTGAGAGGGAGGGACAGACAGGAGGGGACCTTGGCGCTGATGGTACAGCAGGGTCACCAGCCCGGCCTCGTGGACAGGCGGGACGAGCAGTAGAAGTGGGCCGCCCCCAGGGCCTCCCTGCAGCCCACTCCAGCCTGTGCCAGCACCACCAAGTCTGCAGCAGCAGCCCCACCCCTGTTCCTTCTCCACTGCCCCACTGGGTCCCCCACCACCCCACTCTCTCCCTGCACAAGCCCCCTCCAGAGCACCCATTCCCAGCCCTTTCCTGAGGACTTCAACCCCCCAGCCACCACAGCCCCTCCACGTGGGGACCACCATGTCTCAGATGCGCATCGCCCTCTCCTTGGCAACCACCACCACCAGCCGGACGCCAGCCTCTTCCCTTGCTTCCTCCTCTCTCCATGGAGACCGCAATGCCACAGAGGCGGGTCCCTCTCCACAGCAACCACGTCACTCAGCAACAGCTTCCTCCACGTGGCCACCACCAACACAGCCTCAGGGACAGTGACAGCCTCAGCCTCTCCTGTCCAGGGCAGCCGCCAGCCCCAGCCAGGACAGAAGGGCTCCTACTGGACCCCCCAGGGCCCAGTAGGGGAAGACCACTCCCCCCATGCCTCTCCAATTCAAGGCACTGGATCAGGTCAGGGACTGATTCTGCCCAACATTCTCCAGCCCCCAGCCCACTTCCTGCCCTTCAGTCTGCCCCTCAGTCTGCCCCTCTCTATAACAGAGGGCTGCCCCTGCACCCAGAGGGGGAAGAGGCCATATTCTCCCAGGCCACCCCAGGAAGCCAGTCCCCCACCCCCAGCAGGTGCACAGATGCCCTGGGGGGTGCAGGCAGGCCTGAATCGGCCTCTCAGCGGGGTGCAGGGGCAGCAGTGGGGTATCTAAGCCAGCAGCATTCTCCCAGCCCTCCTCAGTGGACCAGTCCCAGGCCCTAAAAGGCCTGCCCTCTGCCAGCTGCCTCACAAGCCCTGTGGAAGGGAAGCTGGGGAGGGCCAGGGTGGGGGTGCCCGCAGCTGGGGGCAGGGCTGGGCAAAGCAGGAGGGGACACACAGGGGGCAGAGGCTGGGCCACACCACGGCTGGCAAGGCCAGGCCGTGTGAGAAAGCGCACATCCATCCACACATTCACGCACACTCAGAAGGACCTTGTCCTTACCAGACGTCTGTGGGCACAGGGGGCCCTCCGGCAGCAAGGCTCTCTTCCTGGACTGGTCTCAGGGAGGTCTCCACAACAGCAGCGGTGACAGCAGCGGGGACAGCAGCAGTGACAGCAGCGGTGACAGCAGCGGTCCAAGTGGGGCCTCTGGTCCGGGCCCAGCCCAGGCAGCAGCAGCTCCTTACTCAGGTCCTCTCCTGTGAGGAGGCGAGGAGGCGAAGGGGAGAGGAGGGGAGAAGGAGAGGGAGGGGACAGCGGGAGGGAGGGAGGGAGGGAGGGAGGGAGGGAGGAGGGGAAAATGCTGAAGTCTTGAAGGGTACACTCACTTCTTTCTTAGGTTTCCCATGGCAACCGAATATACCACAAATGAATATCAGTGTGAGAGAGAGGGAGGAGAAAGAGGGAGGGAATAGAGGGAGATGGAGGCAGAGATGGAGAGAGATAGAGGCAGGGAGATTGGGGAGGTGGGGGTGGGGAGGTGGAGACAGATGATGGGGCAAGAGAGATGGAGGGAAAGGGCCTCAAAACCCAGAGGTAGGGCTGGGGGCTCCCTCCCCCCATAGGATTCAGGGTGGAGAGGAGGGACCAGGGCCCAAAGGACTTCTTTTACTCCCTGCCTGGCTCTTTGGGCCGGAGCAGCAAGCAACAGATGGGTAGATTTTCCTGGAGCTGAAGGGTCCTCACACCCCCATACTCCACCCCGTGTCCTTCACTCTCTGCTGAGCCCCACAGCCTGGAGGTTTCTCCCAAGTCATAGTCCCAGTCACACACCTCACTCACAGTCATGGGCACACAGGTCACACTCAGGTGGGGATGGCCAGACCGCCCACACACTCAGCTCTCCCCTTCTCACGCCCCACCAGCCACCCTTCTGTGGGCTACCCCAGCACCAGCACGGCCCTCTCCCCTCTGCTACAGGGAACAGGCAGGTCTCCTAGAGCACAACTCTTACACAGGCTCTGTGAGGACCTGTGCACCCCTCCCCCAGGGCACCCACCACCTGTGCCCCACTTCCCGCCATGTGTGCTGGCCCACCTCCAAAGCAGTATACCCGCCGACCTCACCTGCACAGACACACACATGCCCAGACAGATGTGCCGGCTCAGCCTTCCCTCCGTCTGTGCACACACAAGCACAGCCATTAATGCACCCCTTCCCTTGGGGGCCCCCTTCTCTGCCTGGCCCTGCACCCCACTCCACCAGCCCAGATGGTACTCCTGGCCCTCCCCAGCAGGCAGGGGCTCACACCTTGGCACCTCGACATTACCATTCACAAAGGTAGGCCCACCAGACCTGGCAGCCAGCAGCAGCAACAGAACAGAAACACCCAGCTCCCCTCGCCATCTCAACTCCACAACCCTCACCCGGAAGCAGAAAACTAGGAAGCACTAGGGTTGCCCCTGGAAAGGGCTCCCAGGCCCAGGGGTGGCACCCCCATGCCTGGGCCCCAGCTACAAGGCTCACCCTGGACCCTGAGTCCAGTGGCCAGCAGGGAGGGGACAGCACCCCAGATTGCACACTAGACCCTCTCACACACACACTTGCACCCACAGGACATCAGGACAGCATTGGACACACCAGAATGTCACACTTCCTCAGACACACATGTGCACACAGCCCCAGAGGCACTGCATACAGCTTCCCATAGAACTCAGGAAGAGAGGGACACACCCCAACACAGGGACCTGCACAGGTGCTACTGTGCCTGGGACCACTGCACGGATACATGTCAACACGCCCAGGGAAACACTGTCCCCCACCCTCTGCTGACCACCCGACACTTGCAGGGCCCACCACACATACCAGACAAACCTGCCCTGGGCACAGAGGCCCTCACACAGGCTCATGCGTCAACATATGCATGTCCCAAGCATGCCACCACTCACGCCTAACTACTCCCCACCCCCGGCACACCCATGCCCGCACGTGCACACCACCCAGGGCAGCTCCCAGGGGGCTTCCCCCCATCCCGTCCATAGCCCCCTGACACACACACCCTTGCAAACAACTCAGCGGTCCCTCGCCGTGATCATGCCTTCTGCCCCCTTCCGGCTGGCACAGCCGAGAAACGCCACCAGCCCCCACCCGAACCCGCGCACCTCAAGATGCCCAGAGGCCGTGAAATTGGCTGCTAGCGTCAGGGGATGTGGCTGCAAATTCTAAGCACAGGGAAGTAAGGCGGAAACCCGGCAGGCCAGCCGAGGAGGGAGGGGGGCACCATAGAGCCTAGGGCAGCTGGGGCTGTGAGTGCACAGGGGCAGGGTTGCAGCACCTGCGTGGGGCTGACGCCCCGGGGCTGGGGCTCTGTGCGTGCACTCCCACCCCCACAGCTCCCGCCCAGCTGGCCACCAGCCCTCCCTCCCACCCCAGCACCGCCGTATGTAGACAATCCTAGCCCAGGACTGCACCAGGTGCACCTCGTGGTCCAGACCGGGATGCAAACCAGGGACAGACACACCCACCGCCCTAGGCAACCCTGCATCTCCTTCCTGGCTCTCCACCCGCCTCCTCTCTTCTCTGTTTCCTCCACCTCCGTCCTCTGGCCCCTGCTCACACGCAAGGCAGCAGGCTCAAATCCACCCGCACCCTCGCACCAAAGAAGGGAAAAGGGGGGCATCAGTCCGTCCAAGATGGAGGGCCAGGCCCTCTCCAGGTTCACTCATCCCCACTGCACTTCATGCCCTTACCCGCTGTGCAGCCTTGAACCTGTGACCACAGACTCTGCCTCCGTTTCCTCATCTGTGCAACAGCAATGATGCAGAGAGTCGTTCTGAGATTGGACAAGGGACTCTTTAAGGGCTCAGAACAGCAGCCAGGGAACCCAGAAGGTCATTAGTCAGTATTAGTCAGTATCAGCCTCCGTCTCGCTGCTGTGTCACCCACCGCGCGGCACCTCGCTTCTCTGAGCTCAGGCTCCTCTGGAAAACGGGGGTGGTTTTGCTGCTTCCGGATGTGTGTGGGAGGAGTCCAGAGATGCTGGGAGCATGTAGCAGCCTCCTGGGCTGCCATCCAACCAGCGAACATGGAGTGAATTAATCTGGAAATGCAGTAAAAATGCAGATTCCTGGGCCCCACATCAACCCTAGGGAATTGAAACCTCACCAGGCAGGGTCCAACACCCTGCGTTTGACAAGCACTCAGAGACTCTGGCACTCCCTGACAAAAGGATACTGCCCCATGTCTTAGTCCAGAGTTTATGGTCTTACGTGGTTGATCCCCAAACTATATTCCAGACACATCTTCCCAAATCCGCTCCAGGCTTTCCAACCTCCAGGCCTAGGCTCCTGTGTTCTCTCCACCTGCCTGCCCCGGGCAGAGACCACTGAACCTCTTTCAAAACCTCCAGCCGAAATGAAAGAACATCACAGAGTGTGTCGCCCTGGGCTTGGCACTCAGTGGTGTGCTGTGCAGCACCCCAAGTGGCTACAGCCTCTGCGCCCTGTGCACTGGGCTGCTCAGCACCAGGCCTCCAGCCCGCAGCACCAGCCCCTGCTCCTGCCATCTTCCACAGGGTCACGGACTTCAGATCACGCGTGCCCTACTGTGTGTAAGCCTCATGCTGGGCACTTCGCAAATGTCCCACCTGTCCCTCCTCCAGAACACAGGCTCGTGCCTGCAATTCCTGCCTAAGCCCACAGCACAGGAGCCACCCCTGGGTGGGACATGCTTATAAGGGTGTGCATGCCGCCTGGATGAAGAATATGTCAGTCCACCCTCAGTATGCATGAAGGTAAAGGAAGCTGTATGACAAACACCATGTGAGTTTCCACCTGGAGGGGGCTGGCAGACAGACAGGAAGTGGCCAGACAAGCGGAGCCATGCCCGCCCTCTACCACCAGTGAGAAGGGCAAGGAAGGGAGGAGAGACGGCATGCCCACCCACAGCTTTTATCTCCCCAAGATACAGGGAGAATTGTACGGGGTAGATGATAGAGATAAACCAATGAGGGAAACTGAGTCAGGCCGAAGTCTGGGTGCTGGGCCCAGAGAATGGTCAGGCAGCCCTTGGGAATTCTTCCTCACTTCCTCCTGTCAGAGGCGACACACACAGTCACATAGGCACACACACAGATGTGCCCCCCCAGGCTTCTGCACACTTCACGGGGGGTGGGGCTAGGCAGCTCCCACATCTTCTGCAAGCTTCCTCGGGCCTCGGCTTGGCTCCACGATAAATTCTATACATCCAGAGAGTGGATGTGGAGGCCAAAGAGGGAGAAGGAAACACACGTGCACGCACACGCACACACACACAGCCCAAGTCCCACTCCAGGGAACCAGGAATGAACTGAGGAGACAGATGGGAAGGGGGCGGGAACTCATCTAATTGACACCTACTATGTGCCAGACACAAGGCTACATACCAAACATTGTCTCACATAGCTGACACAGGAGCGCTGGGAGTTGGCTACCACGACCCCACTTCACATCGAGGAAACAGGGCCTTGTAGAGTGAGAGTGAACTTACTTGCCCAGGACACACCCAGGAGGAAAAAGGTGAAACTTGGACCCTGCGCCCCTGCCCTTGCCAGAAGTGAGACAGAGAGAGTGTGTCAGAGTGGCCCAGGGGCCACAGCAGAGGCTGCGACAGAAAAGGCACCTGGAGAGGAAGGTGATGGTGGCAGGTCCTTTCCAGCCCCAAGGGCAGGGGTGTCAAACTTATTTTCATGGGGGGCCACAGCAGCCTCACAGTTGCCTTCAAAGGGCCAAATGTAATTTTAGGACTGTGTAAATGTAACTCCTCCTTAACTAGAGGGCAAGGAGCTCCGTGCTGCCGCCGGGTAGAAACGAGGTGCCAGGCTGGATAAAACAAGGTGGAGGGCTGGATTCGGCCCACCGGCCTTGTGTTTGCCACCTGTGCCCTAAGGGCACCCCCTGTGTGCCCAGGCTGTGCAGGGGCTGTGGGACAACAAGGAAGCAGGTTCCCGACTGTCACAGGTCACTGTGGGGAGAGGGCTGGGGACCCTGGAGCCCATCTGCCCCTCTGTCCCTGCAACCACTGCCACGCCCACTGCTGCCCTGCAGCAAGGTCTCTGCCCCCACCGACAGAGGAGCAAAGCGGAGGCCCGGGCGATCGCTTGGCAAGGAGCACCCCGTTGGCAAGGAGCACCCCAAGATGGAAAGGTCCCCGGACAGAGAAGCTCAGCGGTTAAGTGCTGGTGCAGGAGTCCCACTGCGGGGCTTCCAGTCCTGGGTCCCTGGCTGTGTGGCTGAGAGCTGGCCTGCCACCTCTCTGGTCCTCACCTGCAAAGGAGGACTGCGAGCAGCCCCGCTGTGGGAGGTGTGGCGGCATTCAACAAGAGCCGCTTGTAAAGGGCTTCCCACCGGGCCTGGCTCTCAGACTCAATGAGTATTAGCTCATTTCATCAGCATTATTATCATTATAATTATTGCTGTCAGCGGCATCATGCGGCCAGCGCCCTTCCTCGGAACCCCATGGGTGAGCCTGCCCAGGTGGCTCTCTGGAGCCTCCCTGGGGACCGTCTTCAGAGCTGAGGGGGGAGGAGGAGGAGGAGGGGACACGATTACTCCAACCCCCCAAAGACACGTCCCCAGTAATGATGGCGGTGCCGCTGCCCCAGGTGCTAATTGAGCAGGAAGAAGGTTAATTTAATAGGGGATTGGGCTGGGACTGCAGGAGGCGGAGGATTGAGTTAACCTCCTGCACTGTTAGCGCTGCCCCCTGTTAGGGAGGCTCAGGCTTCGAGGCAACCCTGCTTCCTGCTGCCTGCTCTGCAGCACACGCCTCACAGCAGACTTGGGGAGCACGGGGTGGGACAGGAGGAAGGGCCCGGGCCCAAAGGCACTGTGGCTGTGATGGGTGAGGGTGGCTGCAATGGGTGTCATCTGGGCTCTGCACGTGGGTGCCATATTCTCACACTTGATCATCAAGCCTGCAAGGCAAGCAGCCACGGCTGCTTGGACAGTCAGAAGGGGCTGACCACTCATCACGCACAGGACAAAGCAGAGGTGTCACTGGAACCCATTCTGCAGACCTCAGGGGACAAGGGAGCCACATTGGGGAGCAAGCGTGGGGCCTCCAAAGACCATGCCAGGCCGACTCCATTGAAGAAGGTTTGGCAGCCAGACGCCCCTGTTTCCGTCCCCGTAGCCGCCTCTGGATCTTGTGACGTAAAAGAACAAGCAAGCACTGTCCTGGGAGTCAAGGGCAGCCTCCCTGCGGCCGGTGACCTCTCTCCCTTGGGTCCCTCGCCCTGGCACCTCCACCCCCACCTCCATGTCACGTAGTTCCCTGCCCCTGTAGGAAGTGATGTGCACCTGAGGAGTGGAACAGGAGTGGGGTGGCAGTAGCTTCCTTTACCCTCCAATCCTCAGGCTGCTCACCTGTCAAATGTCCACACAGCAGCGGCCAGCCTGCCAGGGCTGCTGTGAGGGTCCCAGGGGAAAAAGAAAGTTCCCTTCAAAATCAGGCTTGAACCAAAGTGGGAGGGTGGGGTGGGAGGGGAGGGCAGCTTCTCTGGTCTGGGGAGAGTTGGCAGAGGGTGGAGCTCACACAAACTGAGCCCCCTCATGTGCCGGGAGCCTGCAATCCCCCCTCACCTCTCCAACGACCCCCCAGGGAACAGATGAGAAACTGAGGCTCAGAGAGGTGACAGCGATGCCTAAATCACAAAACACAAAGAACAATGACATGGGATTAGAACCAAAGGTCTCTGGCTCCCTGGCTGTGGCCACTCTCTGCTGTCACGTGCATTCACACACACATGCACACTCACTAGTACACACGCACCCAAGGGTCTGTGCGACCTGGCGGACACAGGGCTCAGAGCAGGCACCAGTGGGTGCAGACAGGAGAAGGGGGGCACCCTATGCGGGTAGAGGAGACGCACTGTTGGAGGCAGGCTTTAAGGAAAGGGGTCCCACACCCACTCAGGAAGTGGGGCCTCGGGAGGGACCGCTCACTCCAAAGCTCCCCTTATGGCCCCTCACAACACAGGGGACATGACCACACTCAGCGACATACGCAGTGACACCTCCCACACTCCCACTGACATCACACACACTCTGGCTGTTGGGGGTGACCTCTCGCACTGCTGTCCTAGTGACGTCACTGGCAACCTGGAGCTGATGTAACAACCAGGGGCTCTCACTGACGTCACACACTCTCCCCTGCTGCCCTCCATCCATTACGCCTCTTTCTTCCTGCCCCGCAGCCAGTGGCCCAGAGGCCCCCACCCACTCACTTGGCTCCAGGGCACGCAGCTCACCCAGGCCAGGCACTTACAGACAACACCTGTGTGCAAGCATGCATGTTCCTCTCACAGGACACACATCCACACACGTGCAGGCCCACATGCCCTGCTGATGGCCAGACACATGTCCCACAGGTGCCCATGGGAGCAGGTGTGGGAGCCAGCCACACACACACTTATGCATGATTCAGCTCCCAGAGGAAGTCGTCCTTCAGTCGCTACAGAGGCCCGTCTGGGGCCTGCAGCCTCCAGATATTCCTCCAGGTGCTGCCGGCACCCGGCTCCTCCCCCAGCTTCCCTCCCACAGTCCAGCCTGCCCACAGCAGCCGCCGCAGCCGGACACGCGCACACACGCACACACTCCAGCCCCACACCTGTGTCCCTTGGGGCGGGGACCCAGGCAGGGCCCTCCAGAGGCAGCCCCTACGGAGGGAGGAGGCAGGTGGGGCGCGCAGCAGGGGACCAGAGCTGCAGAAAGTGGCCCCAAGTCCTGTGCCCTTCCCCCCGGCTGAGAAGGGTCAGTGCCCCCAGCCTCTCCTTGTCTGTCCCCCTCCCTGGCATACCTGACACATGTTGGCCTGGCTGCACTAGCCTGGACACAAGCTCCCTGAGTGCCCCCCAGCCCCCGCACATGCACACACCAGCTCTCTCTCCTCCAGCATTCCAAGGAAACCCTGCTGGACAGCGGACTGTGTGTGTGTGTGTGTGTGTGTGTGTGTATACAGGGAGCAGGGCCACCCCTCCTATGTGCACACACATCCCTCCCCACGTGCGCACAACACCCCCCAGCCAACACGCCCACCCCAGGCCCCCTCCTCTGCCAGTTGCTGGAGTCCACACACGCAGATGCACACACACAGCACGGCAGCGGGGCCCTGCCCTGGCCCTGCCGGAGCCGCAGTCTCTGCCCATTCCCTGGAAGCAGGGGGGCTGCCTCGAGGCCTGCCCCACTCCAGCGCCCCAGAGAAAGGGCACAGCCTTGCAAGGGTCCCCACGCCCCTGGTGGCCCCCACTCCCCAACTCCAGTCCTTTTAACAAACCCCTTGCTCTCCTCGAGGGGGGAGGGGATGAAGCCCCACCCCGACCCCACCGCCCAAAAGAGATGCCACCCAGCACGGATCAAAGCCCCCTTACCAGCTGTGAAGATGAATTCCTCCACCCGGCAGCACTCGGTGAAAGAGGGGGGCGTGAGCCCCTGATTCAGAAAGATGAGGGCAGAGGGGTGCGGTGTGGCACTGGCTGGCACTGCCGTCCACCAGCCAGGCTCTGCACCACCCCCCAGAAATTCTCACCTCACCAGCCTTCCTCTCGCTCTCCCGTCCCCCCACCTCTGCCCACCTCCGACCCCACTGCCCGTACAGGGTGGTCCCCGGGGGTTTCACAGGGATCCCCCGACCCAGGAGGCACTGGGGGTGGCTTTCCCGTCTCATTCTCCCCCTGCTGTGTCCCCCTCCAAGCCTCACCCCTACTGGCGGAGGGAGTGCCCTTCGGTTTCAGCCCCCACTCCCGCTGTCTCCCTGTCTCCCTCGGCCAAAGGCGCTCAGATCCGGAGGAATTCTCTTACCTCCAGCCCCAGCCGGGATCCGGGCCGAGCGCCGCCTGCAGCAGCGGCTGCTGCGGGGCCTGCGCTTGAGTGTGAGTGTGAGTGTGAGTGCGGGTGTGCGCGGCGCCCGGCGGGCTCGGCGCGTGTCGTGTGTCTGTGGCGTGTCCCGTGTGTGTGTGTCTGTGAGCGATCGTGTGCGCGCAGACACCGCCACCCCCGCCTCCTGCCGCCGCGCCTCTGCTTCGGCGGGGCCCGCCGCTGGGAGGGGGCCGAGCTCAGCCGGCGTGGAGGGGGCCCGAGCGGCGTCAGGGCCGAGGCCTGCCGTCTGTCCGTCCGCCCTAGCGGCACCTGTCCCCTTCGCAGGCCTTTCTGCAGCGGGGCCCCTCCGCCCCCTCTCCAGACTGCATCCTTCCACGGACACAAGCACACTCACAGACACACACCCGCGCGGCGGGGACAGCGCCTGGCTCCACCGCTGCAGCTGCAACGTTTGGAGAGGTGGCGGTGGTGGTCCCGTGTACCACCGAGCCCAGGTCACTGGCCAGGAGCTTTCCCTGGCCCTGCCCCGCTCCCCAGCCCCGCTCACCCCTCAGGGTCCGGTCCAGCCGCGGTTGTCTCGGGTGCATTCAACAGCTAAAGAAACTTGACGTGGGTCGGGCCGCGGGAGGTGCGCAGCGCCCCCCAGCGCCTGCCGGAGGACGTCCGCGACCCCTGAGCTCCATCGACACTGGTGGACCCCTCCAATCCCTGCTGACCCCATCTCCAGCTACCCGTGTCCCGTACTCAACTGCTGGCGACCCAAGAAATGTGACTGCTGCATCCCCATTTTTACAGGCGCCACAACTGAGGCTCAGTGGGAGAAACTACACCTCCAAGGTCACATGTGGGCTAGATGGCAGAGACTGTGGCAGGCTCCAGATCCCTCTACCCTTGCGCCAGGGCTCTGGCTGCTGCTCACTGCCTTTCCCCACCAACTGGGGAGTAAGCCCAGGAGTACACAGGGCTCTGTTGCAGCCCAGAGATGCTTCCTAAGGCCTTTTCGCCTTAGCGTCTCCCTGGCCACTGGCATCCACACATGTGCACCACCTGCAAAGGGTAACCACTAGGAGGAAGAGATGCAGAGAGGAGTTCTGGCATCTGGGGCCTGCACCCCTGCACTCGGGCACAGTGCAGGGCACACTCTACCTCCTCCCTACCGGTGGGGAGACTGCAGGAAGAAACAAACGCCTTCTGTCTGTCCTGGGACCGGTAACTAATACGCTGATGCTCTGCCTAGAGCAGGCTGTGTGCATCTCAATCACTTTGACGGAGCCGCATGCACCAGCGCCTGCTCTCAGGTAGTTAAGCCAGGGCTGCAGGGACTCCCAGCAGGAGAATCTCATTTAGGCTGGAAGTGGGGGAGACTCCCTGGAAGAAGCTACTGCCTGAGCTGAATCTTGACAGGTGAGCAGAGGTTGGTCAGGTGAAGAAGATGAAGAGGATGTCCCAGGCTGCGGGAACAGCATGTGCAAAGGTACGGGGGTGTGAGGCAGCTTGGTGTTGGTGCTCAGGGACTCCACGAAGTGGAGTATTACTAGAGCAGAAAGGCCATCAGAAATTCCTCTCTCCTGTCATCTGAAAACAGGAAAGCTAGTCCAGGGTGTCTCTTGGACGTGAGACAATCCTTGGATGCAGGACACTGTTCCTTCCAATAGGAGACAGACTTAAGCTGTCCACCTCTGCTCTCCACAATTGCACTCCAGGCTGCCTGGCACACTCCTACCCACCCTTCAAGGCCCCTCGCTGCAGACCCAAACACAGCATTATGGTGTCTCTTCCCTCTAAACTGAGCCCTCCTAGAGGGCAGGGGCCGTCTGGAATCATAATGCACGCTCCTCCAGGGCCGGGCCTGAAGAGGAGGCTGGCCCAAAGTCCTGGCTCCAAGAGCCTTTCCCCACCGTCCCACCCACCTCCGGTGCAGACCCAGCGGCCCCTGCGCCCTCTGATGGAACTAGGACGCAACTGCAGAAAGGTGGACACTGGCGAAGATAGCCCCCACTCCCTACCCCTGCCCCCTCACTCGGACCAGGAAACTGAGCAATGATCCCAAGGAATACCAGGTGGGGACGGGGGAGGGCGAAAAAGGCCTCTTCTAGTTCTGTTTGTGTGACTTTCTCAGTCATCCGCCAAAGGACAAGTCACTCCCCTCTCTGAGCCACGGGGGCACTCCCTTCCCCCCTGGGATCCCCAGGTCCAGCTGGAGGAGCTCTCGGCTGCTTTTGAGCTTTAAAACTTTCCCAGACGCTCCCTTCAGGACTTTCTCCTTGCCAGGCAGACATGAATTGGCTGGCCTTCCAAAATGGAGAGAAAGGATGGAGCCGGCCTGGGCTGACCAAGCCTCGTGGCGGACCACACTGTCTGGCTGCTCATCTGGGTTTGCTCTAAACTGTCCCGTAGAACTTTCTGCAGCAGTGGAAATGTCACATATCTGTTTGTCCAATGCGGCAGCCACAAACCACATGTGGCTATCGAGTGCTTGACATTGTGGTTATTGGGATTGAGGAACTAAATTTTTCATTTGTTTCATTAATTCCGATTTAAATAGCCGCATGTGGCTAGCGACAACCATGGTGGATAGTGTGGGCCCAGAAAGACAGCAACCTCCTCAGTAACAGAGCTCACGGGGCGCATGCGCACACACCTCGAACCAGACCCTGAGCATCCTGCGCAGGACGGGGCGGGGGGGTGGGGGGCGTGAGGAGGAGACTGGTTAGAATCTCTAGGTGGTCAGGTAGGGTGAGACAATATCGTGGGCAGCAACTTGTCCCTCCCCGTGGTTACTGGGTTACTGTCCTAGGTTAAGCCTCGCCACTTTTCACTTGGACACCTGCAACAACCCCCCCCCCCCCGCCACCGCCCCCTTTTTAAAAGCCTCCATTAGCTCCCCAGGGCCCAGGCAGCAGGGGATGCAGCATGTTTCATTTCTCACGCCATCCAAGGATCAGCAGCAGCTGCCCAGCTGCTCCCTCGGCAGACCGCATCACGATCGGTTAGTGATGTCTGCCCAAGTACGACAGAGACGACCACGCACCTTAGCTGCTAGGGAATCAATCCCAGGCCCTCTGCAGTGGATCCCTTGCTGACCTCTCCAGCACCCTCTCCTCTCACCCCACATATGCCCTGGGGCCCAGCGACAGTGGGGGGGGGGGGGCTGCCCTTTCCAGAATGAGCCCTGAATCGCTCCTCCCATACTCTCCACACCTGTGTGCTTTGGTTCCTGCAGTGCCCTCGACCTGGAAGCCCTTCCCTGCCTCATGTTCCTTCCCCACCTGCCTACCTCCAGTCTGTCATCAGGTACTGCTCAAAGGTCGCCTCCTCCGTGAAGCCTCCTGACCATCCCTAAGCTAAGCTGGCCAAGTTCTCCTTCCTGCAGTGGCTCCCAGACCACACTGTGTAGGCCTTAATGACAGCGCGCACCATGCCCCATTATTTATTCACACTCACGTGTCCTCTCCTTGCTCATTCCTCACTCCATAACCTCCGTCGCAGGAGCGCCATGCATCAGAGTGACTCGGGACCAGGCATCGTGAAGGGCCCTTTCATACATTATTCTCATTAATAAGTCACCCAAGTGGGCTTTGGGGGTGGGGGTTCTGGACACCCAGCATCTCTCCCCTTCCCACGAGCACCCCCATTTCCTCTCTCCCCACTGCCACGTACAGTCTCCAGGAATGTGAATCCGGGTCCTCCCCCTGCCTCCAGCTGGGCCAGTTGAGTCCTGGGTGGAGTGCTGATGTGTGACTGGACAAACAGCTATCCCAGAAGCCTCAATGCCAGAGGACAGGCAGGTATTTCCAGCTGCCTGGACCTCTGTCCTGAACCCCAGTTCTGGGATCCCCCAGCTCAGGAGCTGCCTCCACCAGCCCACCAATAACTGCCTTAGCTCACATCCAGATGACCCCACGGCCCCGGGCACATCACCAGGAGAACGCTCTCCAGACCTCCCTTTCTGCTGAGTTTAGGGAACAGAGCGGCCAGAGCGAGCGGCCAGTGCAAATGCTAAAAGCTTCGTGTACTCTTCAAGGTGAACAACAAGCCCCACCCTTGGTACTTCCGTGAGTTTTGTCCCACTGGGTCAGCGTGACATTCCGCATCGATGCTGAGAAAATTAGGTGAGGCAGCTCCTTCAGGGAAACGCACACACGCGGGAGTGTGTGCAGGACCTCGAATCCCTTTTTACTCCCAGACACAGAAGATTTTCCCCTGTGCCTTCAGGGCTGGGACTGGGGCCACTGTCACTGGGGACATGCACCCAGAGGGAAAAGAGAAAACGAAGACTTCCCACCTAAACCGCCTGCCCGCTGTACACCGTGGCGCCATCCCCAGTGGGATATGGAGACGAAGAGACAGAGCTGCCTTCTTAGGAAGGTGGGCCCTTTATCTGGGGGGCTCTGTTTTGCTGGGCTCCACGAGGGGCCAGGGTATGCTAGCTTGAAGGTATAACCACCCCTGGGCTGCACAGAGAAGAGAGGATTTGGAGCTGGGGGTCGGGTGGGAGGCAGGAAAGGAGACCATGGGTCAGGAGGAAGGTGTGATGACGGCAAGCCCCCAGAGGAGGCCTGGCTGTGATGAAGGGACGTTGGAGAACACACACATTTTGGAAGGGAGTTTAAAGTTGTTCTTCTGTGGCATGCGCCGTCAAAGCCCCTCCTCCACTTCGGCCTCCCTACACCTTCCCCCCCAGGAAAGTCTGCACGATTATCATACTGGTCATCTCCTGCTGGGTAACAAACGACCTCAAAACTCCCTGGCTTAAATTAGCAAAAAATAAAAAAGGTGTTTCCCAGTTCTTGCGGTCAGGAATTTAGGAGTAGGTGGTGATGCTTTCTCAAACTCTCCCCAAAGTTAGAGTCAGGCTGCTTGGCTGGGGCTCCCCCCATTGGAAGGCTGGGCTGGGGCTGGAGGGTCCGTTTCCACGCTGGCAAGCCGGTGCTGGCGGCTGGTGGGAGGCCTCAGCTCGCTGTCATGTGGACCCCTCAGCAGGACTGCTCCAGTGTCCTCACAGTGTGGCAGCCACTTGCCCCAGAGCAAGAACAGAGCGAAAGCCACGAGGTCTGTGTGACCCAGCCTCCAAAGTCACACGCTGTCCTGTTCACAATTTCCTATTGGTCACACAGGCTGCCCCGTTCATGATGGGAGGGGACAACACAGGAGGGAGTTCCAGGAGGGAGGGTAGTCAGGAGCCATCTGGTGGGCCACCAGGCTTGAGACGGATCAGTTACCTCTGGGGACACTGAGGAAAGTCTCTGCTTTGCGTCCAGACTAGCAAAGGCAAACACAGGACTAGGGGTGTGGGGACCCCAGCTGGGGACCTGAGACCCTGTAATTCGGAGTCTCTAGTCCTCAGATGCACAGTCCAGGAGTCAAGGGCAGTCCAAGGCCAGTGGGGCAGGAATAATTTGTGCAAGTTTCCTGATGAGGCTACATAAGAGGAAAGGGTCGCTGGGTATGTGCCCTGCCCCCCACCCACCATGAGAGGGTGTCTATGAGAGCCGGAAGCTAAGGCCGAGCTCTGGGGGACATTTTGAATTGTCCAGGTGGATACCCTTTTGACCCAAAAATCCAGTTATAGGAGGGTCCTTGGGGAGGGAACCTCATTAGGGGTGCTGAGGTACACTGCTTGCCTGGCTTAGGGCTGGGATTCTTGAACAGTGAGGTGGGTCAGCCGCCTCTCCACCAGACTCAGCAGAGAGCAGGCCCGGAGTGGACCTGGGGCAGGGAGGAGCAGGAGTCGCCCCTGCTGATTGTCCTGGTGAGCAATTCCCAGGCCCAGCCGTGTCTGACTGCATCCATGCCCTGCGTGCCCAGCCCCTCGCCAGGGTGCTTGGGGAGGGCTCTCATGAGCTCCTCACCTAGTGATGCAAGGGTCAGGTTGAGAGTGTGCCTTCACCCTGCAGAGGCCTGCTTCCCGACGTAGGTGGGGTCTGCAGCCACGCACAGCCCTGGAACGGACCACTGTTCTCCAGCCATCTGAGCCGGGAGTCTCTTCTGAAACAGCCCTGGGATGAGGTGGAGGGGGCAGGGGCAGCCTCCAGGCTTTCTGCAGATGCCTCACTTCTGCCGCCCACTAGCCAGAGGCCACTGAGCCTGGCACTTGGGGGGAGCGTGCCACTTGAGTCTATGACCCCTAACATGGGGGATCCTGAATTCTGCAGTCCAGGGATCCTGCCAGAGCCTCAGGCCTGGGCCCTGCAGCGGGTGGCATGAGTCTCAGCTGGCTCAGCAGCCATGAGGTCAACCAGGCAGCCTGTGTTATTAAACCATCTATCTGGCTCTGCCCGGAGGGAAGCTGGAGGCGGGGGGCAGGCTTACTTCCACTGCCTGGGTCCGGAACTGGGGCAACAGGAGGCCCCCGGGAGCTGGAGCTCACCAACCTTGTGGTCAGGCTTGTTGCTGCTGACCTGCCGCCGGCTCCGAGGCTCCGGATACAGCAGGGACTGGGAGGCACTGACTGGCTGGTCTCCTTCTGTTCTTCCTCCGCTCAAAAACTTCCAGGCTCTGAGTCCAGGGAGGAGAATGCCAACGCCTTCCACTGACATCTGGAGTTCTCTGCAACCCGGCCACAGTTCTACCTAGAATCATAGTAATAGCTTGACGCAGGGGGCAGGCAGTTACTCTCTCCTTCAGGCTCAATGTCAAGTGCTCCCTATGAATTAAAGTCTCAGTGAACAATGACAACAATCCTATGAGGGACGTAGTGTTGTTATTCCCAGGTCACTGATGAGGCTCAGAGGTGCTGAGCTGTTGGACAAGAGCGCACAGAGAGGAAGAGGCGAGGCTGCCGGGTTTCCCTGCTCACAGAGACGCTGGGGCTGCAGGATGGCGGAGCAGGGTTCTTGGGGTGGCCTCCTGCTCTCAGCCCCCACGGAGCTCCTCATTCCTAGAACCTTCCCTGTGCAGCTCACGTTCTTGAAGTCTGGCAACTGAAAGTCTGAAGGTCCCTGTGTGGGGGCAAGTTGTTTTGTGTCCCCCAAGGCTCTGTGGGGAATAACAGGTGTGTGTGGCCGCTACCAAGTCATTCAGGCCCAAAACCCAGAGGTCAGCTCGATGCCATCTGGGCTCCCTCCAAATATGATCCATCAGCAACTCTTATCAGCTCTGCCTCCAGAATGTACCCTAACCCAGCCCCCTTCCCTCCCCATCACTGCCCAGAGAAAAGGGCATGGTCTGTCCTGTTCACCTCTGCTCAGGATCTGAGCAGCAGGCACTCCCAAAATATTAGCTAAATAAAGTGATCAAGTTACTGCCTGAGGCATGGAAGGAAAGAGGTGGGGAGGCAGGGGGAAGGAGAGAGAGTGGTTACCAGGTGAGGAAAGAAAATGTCCAGAGAGCAAAAAGAGAAGTTCTGGGCTGGGGCACTGGGCAAAAGAAACCTCACACAAGAAGAGATGCTCAAGCTGGCCAGTCCAACAGGTAGGGAGGGGCAGTCAAGCAGGGCACCTGGAAGGGACAGATGCTAAACGGCCAGAACAGCACAGCCAACTGAGACTCAGGAAGGCAACCTCGGACCTCGCCTTGTCTCTCCTCCAGCTCAGAAGACCCTCCCCAGCCCAGGTCCAGGTGCCCCTTCACCCCCCACAGCCACCCCCCACCCCCCAGGCAAGGCGGCTGCACACCTTCAGTGCAGGCCCTGCAATTCCCTGGTGGGGTCTCTCTCTCCTTGACCCACAGCCCCGACCTGAGAGAAAAGAGCAGCTTCTGCCCTTTGTCACTCAGATCCTTCTGACTGCTCCGTCGGTGGACTCTCTGAAGCCTCCCCTCGTGAGTCCCGCTCCCCCACCCGCCCCATGCGTGGGGCCCCAGTCTCCACAGCCCCCTGCTTCATTCTCAAAACAGGCACTAGACAAACTGCACCCCAGACACCCAGCCTCACTTTGATTTCCCTGAGTCTGGCAAAATCCCACTTCCGAGGAGGGAATGTTCTGCTAGAGACCAAGTTCCATTTCCTTCTCCCCGACACCTTGCCCGGAGCAGAGCCGAACCAGCGCTGCAAACTCCCCTTCCTCCCAGCGCCAGGAGGAGGAGAGCCCACAGGGTCTGGGGGTGGGAGGCTGTCTGCAGCCCCGTGGGCTCCTCGTCTGAGGCCAGATGAGCCAGGAGGGGAGCCAGGCTGCCCAGCGTCAGGGCCCCAGACCAGCAAGCTGGGGCTTGGGGCAGGGGGCCAGGCCCAGACCCCTGGGAGAAGATGACAATACCCCTCACCATGTACAGGTGGCTGCCCTGTGCCAGGTTCTTTACAAATGCCAGCAAATCCTCATGACAACTTGAGAGGAAGTTATCAGTCAGGCCTTGTCGTGGCAAGTGACAGAAACCTGGTATGAACCGGCACAGGGCAGGGGGGTGAGGCTGTGTCCGAGGACAAAGGGAAGGACTGTACCAGCCACCTGCCCACGAAGCGGGCCCTGTCCCCAGCCCTCAGTGACCACCGGCACCCTGTGATCCGACCGCTGCATCCTCTGGACAATTTCTCGGCACTTAATCACAAGCTGCCTGCCGACGCTGCTCGGGGCACCGCATCGAGCGGTTGCTTGGCTCTCACGTGGCTTTTTCCTGGCTCGCCCGGGGTGAAAGGTTGGATGAGATGAACTCCAAGGTGCTCCCAGCAGTTACAATTGATGTCCTCTAATTTTATGACTCTCATATTTTTCTGCCAGGAAGCTTCTGAGCTGCCGCGCCCCAGAGGCTGAGAGTCAACGGGTCAGGGCTTCCCTCACGTGGTCTCCAAACCCTGACACCCCTGGGCACTTGGGAGGTTTTAGATGAAATAAGATGGATTGGGAGAATTTTACTCACTCACAATTTGCCAGTATGGAATGTGAGATGAATTGTGACTTTTGCCGTAATTGCTCCCTTCTTAAAGGTGCCGTGTGTTCAAGGGCTATTGATCTACCTCCAACAGTGGGTCCAAAGGCGCCACCCTCCCCTGGACGGGGCGCCGTGAGCGAGCCTGGCATGTGTTTCCATTTTGTGCATTATTGCTTGTTTGCTAACTTTGCTTCCCCCTCCCTTACTGTCAAGAGGCCAAACACTGGAGTCAGCCTGCCAGTGCTCATTCCTCTCTGCCATGAAAACCTGTGCAAGTTGCTTACTCTCTCTGGGGCTTCACCTCTTCATCAAAGAACAGGGACCCAACGACGCCTATGTCTCCTGATTACTGTTGCTGCTTAAAAATTCAAGTGGAACAAAAGGGTCTCCAGTTCAATTCCCAGTCAGGGCACACGCTTGGGTTGCAGGCCAGGTCCTGCAAACAGAGAGTGCAGAACGATTGTACTGGGCTCACAGTGTAGTGGGTCAGGAGTTCTGCAAGGGCTCAGGTGGGTGGTTCTTGCTCAGGGTCCTCATGCAGGTGGAGACGGACGCCCACTGCAGCTGCTGCCCCCTGACCACTTAGCCAGGCTGCACTGGACGTCCTGGACAACTCATTCACACAGCTAGCATCTGGTGTCCACTGTAGGCTGGTGGCTCTGTCAGAGCTGGGGAATGAGGTGTCTGCTTCCAGCCCGGCAGCGTCAGGGCAGGTGAGCTTTTTACGTGGTGGCTGTCTTCCCCCCAGAAGGAGTGTCCCGGGAAAAAAACGGGCAGAAACAGCATGGTCTTTCCATACCTGGCTTTGGAAATCACAAAACATCGCGTTCACTGCCTTCTGCTGGTAGGCAGTGAGTCACTAACGCAGCCCAGATTAAAGTGGAAGGGACAGCGATGCTGCCTCTCAACAGGAGGGGCATCGGAGCCCTGGGAGCCTGGTTTTAAACGACCACAATGCACATCAATCACTTAGAACCATGTGTGGCACCTAGCAAGCCCTCGGACGTGTTCGCTGTTGCGATGCAGCCCCAAACGAAGGAAAGGGATTGGTCCGCAGAATGGTTTATTGAAACATGCAAGTAGGAATGAAAATATTAACAAAAACTTTATCATCCAGAGGAAGGCATGACGCTGAGTAGTGAATAGAATTTGATATGCCTGTGGAATGCGCTGGTTTGGAGAGGGATGATTTTGTAGAGGGATGATTTTGTAGAGGCAAAGGAGAAAAGTAAAAATAAAAAGCACAACCCTAAACACCAAAAATGGAGTTGTGTCAACCCCCAGGACCAGTGTGGGGTCTCTCGTGTCAGCTCACACAGTGCTGGTCGGGAGCCTTCGAAGTTTCCACATCTTTCTCCCCACAAAACAACCAAGGCAGTGCTCTGGGAAACCAGTGGAGTGTTTCTAGACAAGCACAAAACAAAGCTTTCCAACACAAAATTGATGACTTCCATCACCAAAGGCAGCGAAGGGACCGAAACCACAGCGGTGTTGTTCGAGGTGGCTGGCCTCGTGGAAGAGCCAGGCACATGCCACCCTATTGCTGGGACACTTATAAAGCCAGCCACAAAGCGAACAACAAGTCAGAGAAAAAAAGCGATTTGGCTATTGACAAAATTATTTTTTATCAAATAGCACTATTGGTAGTATTGGGGGCAGGGGTTTCATGTAATTAATGGCCAATGATGTAGAAGACCAGCGATCATCACACGTGTATGCTGGCTGATATTTCCTTTTATGGACATACAAGACTGTTGCTGGGGAGGGCATCTCAGACTTCGGCACGTGGAAGGGAGGGCTCGGCCGGCAACCCCTCTCTTTATCTTAGCTGAGCCCTAGCGCATTCAAAGAGGCCGTGTGTCCTGCACTCAGTCAATCCTGAGAATCCTATTCCTGACTCCCCAGCCTCCCTTGCAGCTAGGAGTAGCTATGTGACCCAATTCTGACCAATGAGATTGAAGCAGAAAGCAGTTGCTGGGTGTCTAAGAAAGTTTGTCTTTTCTTTTAGAAGAAGTCAGGCACGAATGGTGGGGCCCCACGTTTCTTTCCCCTTCTTCTTTCCCGGGATTCTGGCATAATGCTGGAGCCAACTGTGGCAGCCATCTTGTCCCACCTCAAGGCTGCTTGTCACAGGAGGAAAATAGTTCCTAGGTGTCGGGCATGTACCTTCTCCTCTGTCCCCAAACCACCAATTTCTCCTTTCCATTTTCACCCAAGCTATCGATGACCTTGTTTTCCAACTCACTGAGAAAACAGAAGCAATGAGAGAAGAGGCTCCGCCAGTCACCTCATTCCCCTGAGGCCGAGGTGCCATGGTGCCGTAGGCCCCACCCCTCCCACCGTCTCGAGGATGCTCCTCCTGCATGTCCCTTCTTTCTCCTACAACCTCAGTGTCCCCATTTCCTCTCCAGGATCATTCACAGCACCACACACATACTGCTGTTTCCCCATCTTTAAAAATCCATATACTTTGCACTCACATCCCTATTTCTCTCCTTTCCTTGATAGAAAGAAAAACACCCAGAGACCCATATCTACTTGCTTACCCCAGGCGGTCTTTGTCCCTCCCCTCACCCCTCGTCAAGGCCACCAGGCCCTCGCCTCACCTCTGACTTGTCCTGTCAGCCACATTCGACACCACGGACCACCCCGTCCCCGAAACCCTCCCCTCACACCTTTTGGAAGGATGCGTGTTGTCTTATTCAGCGCTCCTTCCCCACTGTGGGGGTCAGCACTAGTCACGGTGTGCATGAAAAGACTGCCAGTTGCCCCCCAATGTCCACTCTCCCTTTCTACAGAAATCAACGTTTCACCAAATACATAGATGCCCAGATAGAGACTACATTTCCCAGCTTACTGTGCAGACAGGTGTGGCCATTTGACTGCATTCTGGCCAATGGAATGAGAGCAGAGATGAGCTAGGCAATTTCCTAAGGAAAAGTGTGTACCTCTCCTTTGTTTTCCTGCCCTTACCATAGGCTAGAATGGGGGTGCAAGGGCAGGACCTGGAGCAGCCACGTTAACCCAGACGGTGGAGCCGCCCATGGCTTAAGGAAGGCAGGCAATACTGTACAAAGTTGTCACCTTATGCTCCAACAGGGCAGACAGATAGAGGTGGGTCGGGGAGGGAGGGAGGGAGACAGGAAAAGTCTATCTTGTTTAAATCAGCGTTATTTTGTCTGTTGCCGCAGACAGACCTACGTCTCAGGACTGCACCTTTACTTACCAAAGCATTTGTGGCTGGATTTCCCATCCCCGCAGCCTGCCCTGCACACACTGGAGGGAAGTGGGCCCCACGGTCTATTGGGGTCCTGTTCCTCACAGGGCATGGACGCTGCGGGAGAGACCACTTTCGGTTTGGCTGACAGTTAGTTTGTGAGCCACAATAAAGACCGGAAGAGCTGCTGAGACCGGTCTGGCTCTCGGTCTCCGTGTGGCCTGCGTGCGAGGGCGGGCACAGCCCCCACTCGGAGGACGGAGGCCCCCGCTCGGGAATGCCAGCACTCGGTGCTATTCACAGCGAGCAGCTGGTGGGCAACAATGCGACTCCCGATCTTCATTCAGCACCGAGAGAAATTGAGAAAATTGGTGCAATCAAGCCATGGCCAGCGAGTGGACATCTTTGGAGCCAGCCGTCCGAGGCGACGGGCCAAACAGGACCTGCTTCTCCAACCCGCGCAACCCGCGTAACCCTCGCAACCCTCGCCAGCGCAGGAGCATGCACGTCCGATTTGTGTAAATGAGGGATTGGGAGTCTCTGTGACAGTTACACCAGTGAGAGCCGTTCACTTGATTTTAAGAAACATGACCTGGCTGCACAGCCAGTACGTTGAGCCGTCTGACTCTGCTGCCACGGGGCCAAATTGGAACTTCCACAGCCGATGCCAAGATGCCAAGTTTCATAAGCCCCAAACTGGGGGCCACGCTTCTTGGTCCCCAAGAGGCTGACTCTGTCCCAGCCCTCGATGATTTTCTCCACTGCTCGGGGGACAAATCAATGCCACGGCGATGAGCATATCAGAGCCCCATCCGAGAGCCTCTGCCACCAAGGAACCCTAATCCTCTCCAGTGTGGAATGTGATTGAGGCAGAGTGCAGGCTGCCGGTCCCGGGGACGTTCCGGCCCTCCAGTGCACGGTGCGTGGCTTTTCTCCTCTGATGAGCGCTAGAAAGAGGCCTCCACGAGAAATCACTTCTTTGTCACCTCAGGGATGGTGTCCAATCCCCAAAGCCTGAAGCCAGGCACCTGTGCCCCCGTCCCCGACAACCTGTGGCTGAGTGATAGGTTCTCTGGTTTGTGAAATCAAAAGTGAAAGGAAAGCAGCTACCTGGACGGGAACCATGAGCTGCGGGTCCGGCTGGCTCATCGCCCGGTCAGACTGGGCGTGGAGGGGACCTGGCTCATTCCTCCACTCAGCTAGCAAAGGTTGCAGGCCTACTATGTGCCAGGAACACAGGGGCCTGGGAGATCAATGGTGAACACTAAACAGTGAAAATAAAAAACAGAAAAGGATTACAAACAAAATCATCTCTCAATAACAAACCCTTTTTATTGTGGGAACAAACACACAGCAAAATTAACCATTTTTTTAAATTAACCACTTTTAAGCGCAGAGTTCAGTGGCATTGAGTACATTCACACAGTTGTACAATCATCGCCACTCTCCATCTCCAAACTTCTTCATCTTGCAGAACTGAAACTCTGTCCCCATGAACCGCTAACCTCTCCATTTCCCTCTCCCGGCCCCTGGGACCCTCCACTCGCCTTTCTCTGTCTGTATAAAGTTGGCTGTCCTGGGTACCTCAGAGAAGTGGAATCACACAGGATCTGTCATGTTGTGTCTGGTTTCTTTCCCTTAGCGTGATGTCTTCAAGCTTCACCCATGTGGTAGCGCTAGAATTTATTCCTTTTTTTAGAGCTGCATAATATTCCACGGTGTGTGTTTGCTTCCTGTGTTCTGTACTTGGTTTACCCACTCGTCTGCTGAAGGACATTGAGGCTGCTGCCAGCTGTGGCTACTGTGAATAATGCTCTGTGAACCCTGGGGTACAGGGCACTTTCAAACCCCTTTGGACGTGTACCAAGGAGCGGAACTGCTTGCTCACACGACAATTCAACATTTCACCCTCTGAGGAGCTGCCAGACTGTTTTCCACAGCGGCTGCACCGTCTTACATTCTATCATTAATTTTCAACATAGCTTATTTCGATTTTTTAAATTATGACAGATCTTTTCGAACTTTACCTAAGACGGGCGGTTCACCTGGGCCCCTTGTACCATTACACAATCCAACACACCACAGATCTGAGCAAGCTTCTCTGGCGGTTTTCGGTTCTGAGGTCTTGGATCAGAGGATGGAGATGCTGGGGCTGAGACGTGGGGCACCGGGGACAGGGCCTGTGAGTGTACTTCCAGGCCCCAGGGGTGGACACAGCTTGGGCAGCGCCGTCTTCCCCAAACTGCGGGGGAGCTGGCTGGGAAGGGGCGGGGATTCCTGCTGAGCAGCCGAGCCAGGCCATGGGGATGGAGAGCAAGAGGCAGACAGGGGACTGATGCAAGAGAAGAAAGCAAGGCCTGGGGACCCAGCTGAGCAAAGCCTGTGTCCCAGGTCCCTTGCCTAAACAGGCTGCGGGCTGGCACCATGGTTGAGAAGGGCTGAGAAGAGAAAAGCATTCATTCATTCCACAAACTTCCTCTGCACACCGCTGGGAGCTGGTTTACTGTGGAGATAGAAGACCAGCCCTCCCGTGCATCTGTCCCCACCAACTCGCCCCAGCCTGCTGAAGCTCCCCCCAAAACCCCCTCGCACACAGTAATAGCCCCCGCTCACGAGGGGCTCCCCAGGTGCCGGCAGCACTCAAAGGACTGGACGCTGATTAACATTTAACCCTCACAGCAAGCCCCATTTCCCAGGTGAGAAGGTTACTACGGCCCAGAGAGGCTGAGTAGCTTCCCCAAGATCACACAGCTGGCGAGCGGGGCAGACCTCGCTCTTCACCCCAAACTGCCTCTCTAAATGCAGGCGCCTTTTCTGCAGACGAGGAAGGCAACCCAGACATCATGCACTCCACAGGATCTGATATTTCCTGAAGTCCCTCTTGGCGGCTAGGATGCCACCAAGGATTTCTTCTTGTAGCCATCCCCCGCTGTCCCTGGTCCTCCTTCCCCCTGTCCAGATGCCTGCAGTGCCCACCCCCAGCCTCGGCCCTCTGCAGTGACGAATCCCTCCTCCATCTGCAAAGCAGCAGCTGACACACTGAGCCACCATGGTGGCCTCCACTGCAAGCCTGGCCTCCGACGCCGGCCCCACCTCCCTGAGAGCTGTCAGGACTGCTGAGAGCAAATATTTTTCCCCTCTGTCACAGAGAGTAATAGACTCTTGAAAAATCACACACTCAGAGGATCACAGCTGAATCTTATAATCTGAGGCTCTCCATCAAAGAACCTTAGAACCATCGACTAATAGAATCTCAGTCACCGACTCGAGAATCCCAGGACACTGCAATCTCTCTATAATGGCCCTGGAGCGGCCCAGGTTGGGGGACCCACACAGATCAGGCCGGGAGAGTGAGGGGTCGGGAGGCGTAGAAGCCTCTGGGCCCAGCGGACAGGGTGGGGTGGAGGAGGGGGGCTCAGCCCATTGTCACGCTAGAGGAAGCAGTTGGCGGGTGAGGCCTGGCTCCATTACTGATGGTTTTTAATTATGTAAATCAGCCCAGGGCCTGCGCCTGGCACGGGCTTGGCATTCGTCAGCTGGCAGCAGAATTAATCAATAAATAACCAGCTGCATGGGGCCCAGGCCTGAGCACCCAGCCACACCCCCACTGCCACCCCAGGGGGGTCCTCCCAAACTGGCTGGGGTGGAGGGATTACATGAGAGCTCCAGCTCACAGCTGTCAGTGCACTTGCACACACACATGTGCCCGTACACACACACACCCGCACATACACAGCACACGTGCGGCTTCGGACTTGTGGTGTGTATGCCCGCCTGCACCCAGCAGCCCCTGCAGCCAGCACACTCTCCCTGCCCGGGGACCAGCGTACGCCCAGAGGCACAGCAGCAGGAGACAAGCCCCTCATTCCAACCTCACACTTGTCACCTCTTTGGTGGCACAGAGCTTTGCACACAGTCACACCATTTTGCCTCCACCACTGCCCTGTGAGTCTGAGGCCCTCATTTCAATTTCACAGATGAGGAAACTGAGGCTCAGAGAAGGGACTTCCCTAAGATTGTACCCGAGGGTCCTTCCTCCCCATCCTACCCCCACTCACTGGTTCAAAGAGGCTGTAGGCCCAAGAGAAGTGGGAGGTGGGCTGCCAGAGGGTGCTGGGGCCCTGAGGCTACCGGAGCATGTCCCCTGCCCCTGACAGCAGGGTTCTCGGTGACCTGGCAGAGAGCAGGGCAGGCTGGGAGGCTGGGGTTGCTGGTCAGGCCTCCTGGCCAAGGCCGAGGAACTGGGCGTTGGCCCTCTCTGCCCCGCTAGGGAGCTGTGATGAATTGCTCCCCCACACCACCGGCGCACTCACTCCCGCTCCCCAGCACTCCCCCATAAATCAACCTCCTCCTCTCAGCCTTGGCCTTGGTCACTCTCCAGCACTGGGGTGGGGGATTCCACCATCCCTGGAGGCGGGAGGGTGCTGGCAGGGAGAATCGTAAAATTAATGGACAGGTTTCCTCTTCCCCTCCCTTCCTTCTCTCTGCCTCTGGCTTCCTGCCCGCCTTGACTTCTCTCTGGTTGGGGGGACCGCTACATACTGAATGAGGAAATGAAGTGAGCCATGGACGAACTCCTGAACCGTGGGGTGCCGTGGGTCTCGGTCTCTGAGTCTGGCTGGGGCTGTGCAGCGGGGGTCAGCTCCCATCAGCCCCTCCCTTCAGTCTCAACCCAGGGCCTCCCAGCAGCCATGGCTCCAGGAGGCAGGAGGAGCAGACTCAGGGGGCCCTGGGGGAGGCCGGGAAAGGACCTTAAGAGCCAGGGCTCCCAAGAGCTGTTACCCTTTGGCACCGCCACCCCTTGGAGCAGCTGATAAAAACTGTGTGCTTCTGCACAGGTCCTGGGCACACAGCACTAAGGTTTTGAAATAGTAGGCAGCAGCAGTCAGTGCCTCGGCCTCTGGAGCCAGCCTCAGCGCCTCAGAAGCTGTGTGCCCCTCAGCAAGTTGCTTCACCTCTCTGTGCCTCAACTGTCTTCTGCGTAATGGCACCTGCACCACAAGTGAATGCGTGCACACTCTTCAGAAGAGTCACCAGCAGACACTGTCAAGTACTCGAAAAATGAGCGATTGTTGCCCTGATTAAAGGCGCTAGTTGGCAGGCCCTAGTGTGGTCTGAAACCCCTGAGGGGCTTCAGACCTGGGCCACTGCTCAACCCCACCCTCACCCTGAAGTCCTTCAGGCTCAACAGGTCCGGGAGGGGCCTAAAGGTTGCATTTCTAACCCAGTTACCAGCTGATGCTGGGACGGCTGGTCTGGGGGCCACACTTTGAGAACCCAGGGAAGCCAGGCTGGAGCTCACCGTCCAGCTCTGCTCAAGGTCACACACAGTGCGGGTGGCCCGGGCCTGGGCAGGAAGGGGACAGCACCAGCACCAACAACCTCCCCCATTCCCACCCCCCACACACAGCCCCAGGAGCAAAGAGGCAGACTTTGCCTCCCCAGACAAAGGTAATCTTTTAATCTCTTTGGCTTTAATCTTGCAGCCCAGCCTAAATCCAAATCCACACATGGGAAGCTAAGGGGGTGGCAGGTACAGAGCCAGTGACCTGGGGGAGGCGAGTGATCTGGACTTTAACGCCCAAACTTGCCCACGGCTCTCCCACCCCGCGTCCCCTCTCTGCCTCCCTCGCCCCTGCCCCGGGCTGGCTCTGCTCATAGGAGACGAGGAGGCAGAGAGCAGCCAGGCGGGCCTGGGGCAGGTGGAGTGTGTGTGTTGAAAAGACTCTGCTTTGGGAGGCAAAGCCCTCTTCAACTAGACACACCAAAAAACTTAACCACAAAAGAAAACATGATAAACTGGGTTTCGATAAAATCAAGAACTTATATTCAGCAAGAGACACCATTAAGAGAAAGAGAAGCCAATTCACAGATTCGAGGCACATATCTGACGAAGGACGAGTACCCCAGCATATATAAAGAACCCCTGGAAATCAATAAGGAAAAACAAGCCATGGTTTTTTAAACCAGCTCAAGATGTGACCTAGCACTTGACGAAAGAGAACATCGAAATGGCCTACAGTGCACGTGAAGAGACGTTCGGCATGGGCAGCTATCACAGACACGCGGACAGCAGGCGCTTTAAGCTACCTTCACACCCACAGAGACAGCCAAACCGGACGGAAGGCGACACCCAGGGTGGGAAGGATGAGGCTCCACCTCCGGCACAGCCAGTGGGAGGGGCTCAACCCGGTGACAGACAGTTTGGCATTTCTGCAAAGTTGCATGTGGACCGTGTCTGTGACCCAGCCCTTCCTCTCCTAGGCGCGTACCCCAGAGAAGCTACGGCATCTGTGTGCCCAGGGACTTGGCCACGAATGCTCACTGTGCTTCACTCGTGACAGCTCTGGACAGGAGAGGACCCAAATGTCATCACGGGTGAGTGAAAAACAATGGTGGTCTGTCCCCACAATGGAAAATCACTCAGCGGTTTAAAGGAATCCACAGGCCACACCTGGACGCCTCCCGCAGGCACTGGGCTGAGTGCAAGGAGCCAGCGAGAGAGCAGGCCGTGTGTTTACAAGAAGTGTGAGAACAGGCAAAAGCGGTGTCTCCTGACCCAGGTCGGGAGAATGGTTGCCTTCTGGGGAGAGTTAGGGGCTGGGAAGGGACAGGAGGGAGCCCTCCCAGGGCCCCACGGATGTGGAGGGGGAGGGGCATGGACTAGGTCCCTGGGCCCGGTCACCTGGGGCTGAGCCTACAGGAGAGTGTCCGGAGGTCTTCCCAGAAGGGCCACCCTGTGCTGACCCCCCTTGTAACAGTGGAAAATTGTAACACCGGGGAGTTGTAACCCACCCACCATTCTTTTGACAGTGTCTGTAAGTGCTGGCTCTCATGGTAGTTTGCAGACAGACAGCACGTTTGTGTAAGAATCCTAGGAACTAACTCCAAAATACGCAATCCAACCTTCAGGCAACTCAGCCCTGGGAGACTTGCTGACCTTCAGTCGTGAGACCAGGGTGACGTGAAGCCAAGATGACGTGAAGCCAGGGTGACTAAGCCAGGATGACGCACACCAGACCGTCACTTGTCTTATTGGAATACACTGTGCTGGTCGGCACGTAGAGAACTTTGCAGCCCCCTCCCTTGATCTTTGTGTTCCGTCCCTGTCTCCCTCCCTGTAAAAACCTTTGCCTGCACGGAGAGGGGGAGATGGGCTTTGAGACTCCAGTCCCCCAACTTCCAGGTGGCCGGCACCTGAAAATAAACCACTTTCCTTTACGTCAGCACCCACCTCTCACATATTGGCTTCCATAGCTGCAGGCAGCCAGACCTCCATTTAGGTTACACCCTCACCCCCAACACCCCAGCTTACCCCTCTCCTGCCCCGGAGCTGGACCACTCAGACGTCCCAGCACAGTGACAAGCTGTGCCACCCCCACGCCACCGCACTTGCCTGCAGGCACACAGAGCCCCTGCCCAGCACCCTCTCCCTCTCCCCCCAGCTCCGCCATGGTGGGCCAGCAGACCCCCTTCCCCAAAACTGGAACTGCTACAGGATACTAAGGGGGGATTATACCCCAAACCAGCCAGGCCCCCTTCCCTGATCCTCTCTGGCTGTTTGGTCTGAAACAATCACAGCACCCAGAGAAAAAAAGCACAAGTTTCACCTTGGGGTGCCTGGGACGCTACTGAACTCTGACAGAGATCATAGGGTACCCTTAAAATATCATGCCTCCCCCTGGCTGGTGTGGCTCAGTGGATTGAGTACTGGCCTGCCAACCAAAAGGTCACCAGTTCGATCTCCACTCGGGGTACATGCCTGGGTTGTGGGCCGGGTCCGCAATGGGGAGGTGCGTGAGGGACAACCACACATTGATGTTTCTCTCCCTTTTCCTCCTCCCCTTCCCCTCTCTCTAAAAATAAATAAATAAAACCTTTAAAAAATATATCCCGTCTCCCTTTTACCTCAGTAACAAGCACTTGCATGGCAATGTGCCCTGGCCAAAAGATTTATTTTCTCAGCCTCCCTTGCAGCTAGAAGAGGCCAACGAGGCACAAGCATTAAGTTGTTAGGCAGCATAAAGGGAAACATTCCATTGGTCTCTACCCACCTGCTCCCAGGAAAGTAGGTGTAATGATGGAGAACCAGCAGCCATCTTGGAGTATGAGGTGACCTTGAAGATGAAAGCCATATGCTCAGGAGCCTGGGTCCCTAATGACACTGCTGAGCCCCCTCACTATCACCAACCCTGGATGCCTACTTCATGACATCTTTTATATGTATGTGTGTGAGAGAGAGAAGGAGAGAGCGAGACCTCAGTCTGCCTTAATTCGCTGTTACCCGCCCCCTCTTGCCAGCCTTGGGACGCAATCCCTGACTGATCCACAAAAGCCTTGTGAAGGAGCACTGCTGTGCACCGCCCCGCCCCCGCCTCCCATTTCGGAGATGCACCCCCAGCCTCCCTGCCTCCCTCTCAGACACTCGGGTGACCCACAGACCAGCCTCTGAGTCCCAGCCTCCAGGCCCTGTCCTTGGTGATGGCGAAACATGCAGACCTGCTGATCTGCGGCTGGAGCTGTTGACATAAGTGCTGGACAGCACGCCTGTTGGAGAGATAACGGGGCAGCGGGATAATAGCTGCAAACAGCAAACACACAAAGCAAATACTACCCAGGTGGTGAAAGAGTGTCCTTCAAACTCCTCCTCATCTGCCTTTGCCATGTGAAACCGAGTCGACGGGGAGAAGCTCTAACCCCCACCAGGACCCGCTCCCAGGCTGTCCTACAACGCCCAGCGCAGCATCACCACAGGCACCAGACAGCCTGGCTTCCAACCACTGCTCCGTGGGCTGTGTCATCACAGGGCAAATTCCCTACCCTCTTCGTGCCTCCATTTCTCCATCTGTAAAATGGGCACCCAGGGAGGATTACGGGAGCGGACCTGGGAAGGGCTTGGAGCGGTGCCAGCTACACAGGAGGGGCAATGAGGATCAGCAGCCATGGTCACGTTCTCGGTGAGAACGTCCTTTCCTTGTTGTCCGTTTGTTGGAGGAAACTGAATTTACCCACCAGTTTCGGCACATGGCGTTCGCTGACTTCACGCTCCCTGTAACTAATTCTGCCGAGAGCCTCCCGACACGAGAGGAGCAGTCCAGGGCCTGTGTTCTCACTCAGGCTGATGCAGGTAAGTGTCCGTGGTGATAACAAGTCATTCATTTGTCAAGCGCAAGGTCAAGAATCTCAATTTGTCCATGTCATAAGGCAGTGCCAGGAAGCTCCCTGTGTCCCAAACTTTCTCCCCTCTGACCCTGGCTGAAATTGCACCCTGAGAGCCAGAGAACCCCTAGGAAAAGCAGCAGTCCGGAAGCACAGCCTCTGGAAGGCAGATCAGCCAGGGGGAGGAATCGTGGCAAGGACGAGCCACACCACAGGCAAATTTGGGACCTTCTTGGGGGAGCTGAGGATTCTGCAGCCACCAAAAGCTGTGAATTCAGTCTCCTCCACCTACACAAGTATGTGCGCGCACACACTCACTCACGGGTACCAACCATAATTGCTTTATCCCTGCAGTAGGGCCTTAAGCTGCTATCTGGGCTAGCCCCACCCCCTCCCCAGCTGCACCAACCCCTTCTGTCCCAGCGGGGTGGGAGGGTTCCCAGAGGCTGAGCAAGGAAACCCTGCAGGGCTGGAAGCCTGTGGGAACACACTCCTGCACCCATGCACAGACAGACAGGCGGAGCCCCCTTGGGAGCCCCCAGTTGTCCCCCGGGACCCAAACCCCACCAGAGTTCTCGCTCATCCCCCACCCCCTTCCTGCTACTCAAGCCCTCCCAGGGATCTTTTCATTCCCACATACATCCTGCATGAACCCCCCTCCTTGCCCCAGGACCTGTGAGAACCCAGAAACAAGGGTGACCCTGCGACATTTCTGTGGCTTCTGCAGCCTCTATCCCAGGGCCTGTGTACAGGGGGTGCTGGGACCCAAACGCCCCCTTCCCTTGCCTGAGGCTCACTCCTCTGTCTGGGAAGCTGCCGACTCCTCTCACTTTCCGGCGAGCGTGTTAAGGCACAGATTAGAGCAATTAGACACAAGTCACAGGAGGGCCAGCAGGAGCCCCCACCTCCCCAAAATATCCATTGAGGAGGCACGGCGAAGGCCAGGCCCCTCACAGAACACGCATCCTCACAGACTCTGAGGCAGGAGGGTGGGAGACGATGGGCTGCCAGGCTCCCTGTTAGGCTCTCCTGTTCTGGTGGAAACCCACCCTCCCCTGTCTGCAGCCGCTGTCCCAGCCACGCTCTCAGGAGAGGCAGGCAGGGCAGGAGCGGCTTCAGCCCCATTTTAGAGCAGGGGACACTGCAGCCCAGGGGGCTGGAGGGGGACAGTTGCACTGTCCACCTGACAACTGCTCTTTCTGCTGAAGAGCACCCACTGTCCCCGGGAGAGGCCCCAGTGACCTGTGGTCCTGCTTTCGGACCCTCTCCTCTCCCTGGGAAGAATCAGCCAAGGGTCGAGGTCCTGGGCGGGTCAGGGATCCCGCCACAGGCATGCTGTCTGGTGTTCATGGTGGGCTCAGCATCTGCATGTGGGCAAGCTCGCCCTTCACCAAACCTCAGGATTAATTGATAGCTGCTGTCCCCAACTCGTCATGTTTTGTAGGACCTGGTAAAGAGATACTCTGTGTGCTGGTAGGGAGGAGGAGGCATTTCACTCCAAATCTGAGTTCAGAGGGTTTATTTTCATGCCCCTTTATTCCATAAGGCCTTTCCCCAGCCTGGTCTCTTCCCCCAGCAGCACCCAGGCATTCTAACCTTCCAGCCAGGCTCTTGCCCTGACCCGGCCTGGGTGGGAAGCCAGCAGTGGTGTGAGAGTGCCCCCTAGTGGTGCTGGCCTACACTGCCCACTGAGACTCCAGCCAGTGGTAACCTCCAGAACTGCCTGACTCCGCAAAGGAATGGAAGCCCTGAGATAGAGTCATCAAGGCCTGGAGAAGTTAGGGATGGTTCCACTCCTGTTCCAGCAGCAGGGGGCACAAGAGCTGGACCCCAGGCATGGCTCCACAGGAGGGCAGAGGAGGATGCCCAGCATCCAGCCTGGAAATGTGGGATGGATGAAGGACGGAGTGAGTTAATGAACGAGGAAGTGAACCCATAGTTTCCTAAAGGTAGTTATGAATATCACAGATAATATACAAGGTATTGTTTAGACAAGAGTGATGGACTTGTTTATTTTAAACATTACGGACCTATTTTTGCTGTGTGTGCAACGTAATATATCTGGCCCTTCAGATCCATGATTTTAAAACAAAGTCTTTAAGTAAAAAGGGCCACCGTAAGGAAAAACATGAGGTGAGGAGCACAGAGGTATCTCAGGAGCTGGCGTCAAAGGTACCCTGTAAATGCAGGTGAGTGAGCGAATGAAAAGGTGACCGGGCAGAGGGTGGATGACCTCTACAGAGCAGCATGTTCCAAACTTGGCCGAACGTTGGAATCACCTGCAGAGCCTTTCCAAACCATCCCAGGGCAGGTATGCCTCCCTGTGTCGGGGTGGCTGAGGAGGAAGCTCCCAGGGGTTGGTGGGGAGCCACAGCACCCAACCTGGGTTCCTTGTAAGGAGCAGCCCGCCTCACTGCCACGTGAGAGAAGGAAGCTGCTGGCTGCTTCATTCAAAGGCCGTCGGAGGATGTAGGCTGTTCTTGGGCGGCCGGGGGCTCCTATGCTGGTGAGAGGCTGGACCAGACAAGCGTGAAGGTACCGTGCAAGGAAAGCAAGGTGAACTAGTAATCTCTGTGTAAACCAGCTTCTAAACTGACCCGTAGGGCAGAGGTCGTGCATGTGTGTGTGTGTGTGTATGTGCGCGCGCGTGTGCACGCGATGGTCTGAACACCCTGCACACTGTGTCTCACTCAGCGTCTGTCTCTATTACTCAACTGGTGTAAGTATGACATCACTTTCTGTGCAGAACTCACAGCGTTTGCTGCCCTGAGTTTACCTACAGGTTGGTTCTTCATTTACGGATATTTCCTCCCCTAAAAACATTCCCCTTCTGAAAACGGTGACAGGTTCCTTAGGACCACATATTGATGTGACGTCACTAACATGGCTATAATCTGTTCATCTGTTTTCGTTGGGTTCCAATTCGCTCCTAACCATTTTCAGTCACTTTCTTGATTAGAAGCTGAAGAAGTGAGGGTTTGGCTTTATAAGTGATGCTTGCTGTTTGCTTCTAAATCCACCAGAGTCTGGAGTGTCCAGGTTGAGTTCATATTTGATGGGTGAGTTGTTCTATTATCTCCTTAGATACTATTGATAAGAGGAAAGAATTCCTACTCATGAATTTTCATGGCTGTACTTCTTGGAAAGGCTTGATTTTTTTAAAAATGTACTATTTGGAAAGATTAACATCCAAATTGAGATTGAGCCTGATTTTTTATATCAGTTTAATGGTATTCAAGTAGCAATTTTTTAAACAGATTCTTAAAGCATAAAACATGAATGGCTTTTTCATAACATAGGGTCAGAATTAGTTCCAGTGGACGGCAAGTTATTCAATATTAATTCCATCTTATGAACAAATGCAATTAAGATGCAAATCCCTTAACACAGTACAGCGGTAGGCCAATGTTTTCATCTGTCTTAGGAAATGTCAGATTGGCATTCCCAAGAAAGAAGAAATCTTTGGCATGATGATGCTGAGAACATACGTGTGAGTTTTAAAGCTGTGCCCGGCTCTCCGACATGGCTACAGGGACCACAGTGGGTCCATCCAGTCTCAAGGGCAATTGGACAGTGTCGACTTGAATGATAAACACACCGTGCCTTTCATTCACCACTCCTACTGCTACAGATTCATCCTCCAATACGCTCATGGCACACACGTAATACCCTGTGCGGAGAAGTCCCACTTGTCTGGAAACGACCTGGATATCCATCAATAGGTGACTGGTTAGTAAATAACTATATGACCATCCTTTGAAATACTACATGGCCGTATAAAAGAATGACAACTCATCGACAACAAAAAACAACCCAATTAAAAACTGAGCAGAGGACTTGAGCAGACATGTCCCCAGAGAAGATGCACAAATGTCGAAAAGCACATGAAAAGATGCGCAATGTCACTAACCCCTAGGGAAACGCCAATCAAAACCACAATGAGATACCACCTCACATTGATTAAGAGGACTATTATTTAAAAACACAAACACACAGGAAATAACAAATGTTAGTGAGGAGTGAAGAAATGGGCTTCTTGTGCATTGCCAGTGGGGAGGTAAATGCATGGCTGCTGTGGAAAACGGTGTGGCCGTCCTTCAAAAGCAATAAACGTAAAATTACCACGTGATCCAGCAGGTCCAGCAGTTCCACTCCTGGGTGTGTCCGCAGAAGAACGGAAGGCAGGGACAGATATCGGGACGCTTATGTTCATAGCAGCGCCACTCACAACCTCCACAAGACAGAAGGGGCTCACGTGTGCGGGTGGGTCAGTGTACAAACCGGGGCGACACTCAGTGCAATGGGATGTTATGCGGCCATCGGAAGGAATGGGGCTCCAGCGTACCACAGGCGGGCCCTGAAGACATCACGCTTAGGGAACAGCTTGCTGCTGTTGGCACGACACTGTGAGCATAATTAACGCCACTGAAGGGTGGACTTAAAATCGTTAAAATGGAAAAGTTCATGTAATAGATTTTTAACACAATTTTCCCAATGTATTTTTAAAAGGGAGTTGCAAGGACTCTAAATGCCCTCTCCTTGAACATAGACCAGCCTTGGTTTGGGCCTCTAAGGAAGTGACTCAGACTCACTCCCAGGCCCGGCCCTAAGGGGCGATCCAGAACCCACCTCTCTCTCTTGGCCGGGAGCCCCGAGCCAACACAGAGGAAGTCCAGCTACCCCGCAAGCCACAGAGCCAGGGAGGGCGGCCAGCAAGGCGTCAGACGCAGGAGGAGCCTGCTGATGGTCCCAGCTCCACCCTGGAGCCGCCCCAGCTGACACCAAGGGGCGCCGAGGGGAGCCCTCCCGTGAGCGCCGCCCAGATCGCAGATTCATGAGCGAAGGAAGTGGTGGGAGGTTTTGTTGAGCAGCAGCGGATGAACAGAACAGCTGCCATAGTACTTACATGTTACAAGGTATCTCCCCTTCATTTCAAAAGGATCGGATACCAGTAAAACCGCTTTGAACTGCATAGCTCGCAAACCAGCAGGTGACTGGGGTGTTTTCACTCTCCTAGTCTGAATCCTGCACCTGTAAAACCCTTACAGGTGCAGAGATGCTTTATGGGTGGGACAGAGAAAGGCCGCTGGGGCTACACAGCATGGTTTGCAACCCAGCAGGGCCACGTCAGAGACGCACCTGGTCAGCAGGCTCTTGAAATAAAATCCAAGAGGTGCAGGAGTTGTGAGGGATTCTTGTAGGGTTTTGAGAAGCTGGAGAAGAAGTGAGTGGTCAAAGCAAGAGAATTTCAGACCAGGACCACTGAGAAGCTGAAGGTTTATGTATTAAGCTTTGAAGAAGTTAAAGATTGTATGTATGTATGTATTTTTAGAAAGGGGGAAGGGAGGAAGACAGGGAGAGAAACATCAATGTGTGGTTGCCTCTCGTGTGCCCTCTACTGGGGGCCTGGACCACAACCCAGGCATGTACCCTGACTGGGAATCAAACTTTGCTCGCAGTCGATCCTTTGGTTCGCAGGCCAGCGCTCAATCCACTGAGCCAGTCCAGCCAGGGCAAGCTTAGAAGAATTCAAAAACAAACACACAACATGTATGTCCCCCAAGATCTCCGCTGTCTCCTTCCCGTACACGTTACCATCTCTCCATCACCCACTGGGACTCCCGCTTGTCTGTCTCCCTGTGGGCTGTCTCCCCATGTGAGTTGGGGCAGCCTAAGCCCTGTAACAAACACCGCAAACACAGGGGCTCAATGCAATGCCAGTTTATCTCTGCACCTTCTAACAGTTCGCTGTAGCTGTTCGGTGCACAGACTGCCACCAAGGGGAAAGATTGTGGGCAGACTCTGAGACCCAGGCTCCTGCCATCCCCAGGCCCCACCCTCCTTTAGATGGAGTCCCCTCCATCTAAACAGTGACAAGGACAGAGAGAGACCCTGTCGAGTTGGGGGGAGTGGGTTATGAGCCAGGCCTCCACATGGGGCATCCATAGCCAGAGCTGCATCACATGGCTACCCCCACCACAAGGGAGGGAGATGGAGTCTAGCTGGGGGCCACCTCTGCCCTAATCCCCAGTAGAAGATGCCTGGCATCATGCCTGACACAGGTGCGGACTCTATATAAGTGAATGAATGATGCTCGGGCTGGGTCCTGGGCACCGGGCTGATGGGCCCCTTCCTTACAAATGCCCGGGAGGGGAGCCGAGGGTAGGTGTAGCCACTCCCATTTGCTAGCTTAGGAAACCGAGGCCCTGAGAGCCAAGGCCGTACAGCTAGTCAGTGTCGGGGCCAGGCCTCAAACCAAGGAAGCTCCTGCTGCCAACTGCCTGTTCTCTCCACGCCCCGGCTGCTCTCCAGGACGTACACTCGCCGACTGGAGTCTCGTCATCTTCAAGGCGGCTCTCCTTTCTAACAATCAGTGAACCGTGTTTGACAAGCTGTGTCCTTGGGGCGGCAGCTATATCCCGCTCCTCTTTACATGCCCCACGGCTACCGGGGCCCTTGAAGATGCTCAAACCATGTCTGGGGGATTAATCTGTTCACACCGGCTGAGGCTGCATGCTTTGCTTCGTGCACAGTATGGGGGTCACTTACAGCATATAGAAGAAATGGAGGAGATACTTATTATCGGGCCCTTTCCCACACAGAGAGCTGTCCCCCACAGCAGGACCAGGGCCTGCCCTGAACCCACTCCTGGAGCTGAGACGAGGGCTGTGGCACATGTGGGTCAAGGCCACCGGTGTCATCTGGCCCCCATCAGGGTTAGACCATGTGTAGGTTAGACCCTGCCCCTGCACACACAGAATGAATGCTCTTGCCCCAGCTAGTCCCAGGGAGAAAGGAGAGCTGAGGCTGCTGCGGGGTCTGTCCATGGTGCTGAACTCTCTCCAACCCTGCCTTGTTCTCTAGCCCAGCAACTAGAGCCTCTTGGGGACCCAGGTGGGAATACAGATTCCCTGGCCCCTCCTTTGGAGATTTGGGTTCTGCAAATGTATAGCTCAGAGCCCTGGAATACGTCTGTACCAAGCACCTGTGATTCCTGGTCCTGGCCTGAGGGTCACTCTCTTGCACCTAAGCAGTCAGCTTTGTGAAATGCCTGCTGGGTGCCCAGCACTGTGCCAGATGCTATGAAGTACAGAGATGCCTCCGCTAGGGCCCCTCCTCTGGAGGGAACTTCCAAAATCATTCAGGACACGTGGGGATCCCTCCATGATGAGCGTCTACCACAGAGCTGGGCCAGGAGGGGGAGTACTGCCTCTGTTCCACACGGACCCCTGGCTAGGTACATCGTTCCCCTTTATTCTGCAAGAGAAGTAGGCACATGAAGACAGCCGTGTTCATAACCACAGCATCTGTATCTTTCCTTAGGGCCTCCATAGCCCTCCCCACAAGGCAGTGTGTGATGCATTCTGTTCCTTCTGACCTCCTCGGGGATCAAGACCCAGACCCAACTCACTGAGCACATCCAGTCTTCTTGACCCCTGCTGCCCCACAGCACCCCCCACCACATTCTAGCCCCCCCTCCTCGTGCCCCATGTTGCATGTTATCAATTATATGATATGCTGTCCCGACTGGTACTGGAGCTCGCCACTGACGATAGGGCTTGCACCTGATTCCCCTGTGTTTCCTCTAACACAGAGAAACACATACGCACACCCAAAGGGGATGAGTGGTAAGTTCTTATTGGCTGGCTGGCTCGGGGGGAGTGGCGAGTGGTGGAGGATGTGTCCAATGACTGCGCCCGAGGAAAGTGCTGCTGGGTTACAAAGCAGCGGGAGCAAGTGCTCAAAACCAAAAGAAATCAGGGTGGGCCTCAGGGAAGCCAGGCAACGAGCCAAACGCAGACCAGGCAGGGTCAAGGTCTGCCTCTCCTTTCTCTGGGTGTTTGGGGAGAACAGGAAGTGGAGTCGGGTCAGCTGTTTCTGATGAAAACAGATGTTCTCTGGACCTGAATGTGGGGCATGGAGGAGGGGGCAGGGGAAAGAGGGAGAGAAGGCGGAGCGGCCGAGCCGGCAGAAGGGAGCGTCCACAGGCCCCCTTCATTTCAGGTGTTATCCTGAAATGGATAAGTGACATAATGAGTCCCCTGGGCCCCTCACCAGCTCCAACAGCCATCCCCATTTGGTCATTCTTATTTTATTCGCCCCTCGAGCACCTTTTTAAAGAGAATTCCAGATTTTTTATTATTTTATCCATAAGTATTTCAGAACATATCTCTCACATATTAGAACATTCGAGGAAAACTCCATATTGTTATCACACCTGATAAAACTAACTACTTCTTAATACCAACCAAATGCAAGTCCACATTCAAATTCCCTCATTTTGCCCCCAAAATGTCTCTTCAGAATCCATTTACTTGAACCAGAATCAAAATGAGGCCCCTACACCGTGTTTAGCTGCCAGGACTCTGACAGCCCACGCCCTTGCACTTCACACCAATCTACTTGTTGGAGAAACGAGGCCCTTTGTCTTCACTGTTGATCGTCCCTTCACACGTTCCACTGCCCCCACCCCATCTCCAGAAAACTAAATATCTCTGGTATTTAGATCCAGAAGGGGGCGCTGTCCGGGGTCAATTATTTCTGCAAGCAGATTTCCAGGGCCGCACTGTGTCCTTCCGATTGCATCTCTCAGGAGCACCTAACATCAAACCTTCCTTTTTGGGGAGACACTGAGAACGATCAGGGTCGCCAGCCTGACCCTCGACCCCCCATTGTGGAACTCCCCACAACCTTGCCCCCAGGGGTTTTAGCACTGATGGAGCTGGAAGCGATCTGAGAAACCCATTTAATCATCTTCTACTCGTCCTGTGATGAGCGTCTACCATGGGCCAGGCCGTGAGCTGTGGTGAACGGAACCGACACGGTCCCTGGAGCCATGGAGCCGACAGTCATAAGGGAGAGGAGAGCAAGACCATGAGTGAGAGAGGTATCACCCAGAGACGCGTCTGTGAAGCTGAGAGCTGTGCAGAAATTGACCACAGAGCGAGGGGACTGACAGGGACTGCTGTCAGCTGGCCACTCAGTACTGGGCAACCAGGGAAAGCCTTCCTAGGAGGGGACACTGCAGCTCAATCCAGCCATGCAGACAGGGTGCGCCCCAGGGAGAGGGAAGAGCCGGTGCAGGCAGAGAGCCTGGGCAGCCCCCAGGAGAAGCCAGGGGCCAGCGTGCTGGAGTGGAGCATCGGGGAGGCCACTGAGCAGGCCGCTTTGCTAAAGTAGGGGGGACTGAGGACGGCTAGGGCCTGGGTGGCAGAGTGGAGGTGACGCCAGGCCAGCACCCCTGCCACCCCTCTCATGACTGAGGACCCTGAGCTCACAGAGGGCAGGGGGTGGAGACGCTGCCTGTGCCAGGAGCCTTCTGCAAGGTCTCCAGACAGCTCACTGCGTAGAAGTCACTGTGACTGTTTTACAGGTAAGACCCATGAACCTTGGAGTCGCCCACCCAAGGGTGAAGAACAGGAAGAAAGGAGGGTGCAGCCAGGCCTGGTGAGGGTCCTCAACCCACCAGAGTTATCCCACACTGAGATGACCTCTGCACAGCCCGGTTGCCTCAAATCTTGGCGCTGGCACCCAGAAGCCCTAAGACCTGGACTAAGGGACTTCTCCCTCTCTGTGCCTCAGTTTTGCAGTCTGTAAAATGGGGCCCAGCAAGACTAAGGCGGGGGAGTCCAACCTTGCCCCCAACTCCCAGCCCACACGGGTCACTTTAGCACACAGTACAGGCAGCTACCTACGCTCGCACGCAGACACACAAAGGGTTAAAGCCAGACTTCTGCCTCCATCCCAGTTCTGATCCTTGCTGACTCCGTTCCCCTCCCTCTGGCAGCTATTCTGGGACAATGGAGGCAGCAGATGGCCTGCTCCCTCCACTCGACCCTCGGAATCGGGAACAACTCACGAATCTGCTGCTGCTTCTAAAACCAGGCTGGCAGGCAGCCTTCCACGCACTGAGTGGGGAGGACACCACGCCACCCCCACGGGCTGCGGGGCCAGGGGCCACTCCGCCTTGGTTCACACCCCACCAACCCGGCATCCAGTCAGCCCAGAAAGGAAGTGCCCGGGCACCCTGGCTCAGCATCCGACCTGCCACCACGAGACCACCAGCGCACAGCGGGCTCTCGCTGGGGCTCCGGTCCCTCCGAGGAAGACGGGGCTGAGGCCCTGGTGCTCAGCGGTTGCAGACAGAGCCGAAGGAGGGACAAGGCCCTCCACAGGCTGGAGGGGGCACGCCGAAGGAGCCCCTCCCCCCCTTAGGCTGTCTCCTCCCTCTTCCCTGAGCCCAGAGCCCCCCTGGGACCCCGAGTGCCCACCAGGCAAGAAGAGAGTGGGGAGGAGACCTCCCATCCTTAACCCTCCCAGACCACATACAACCCGACCTGAAATTCCCCCACGATCACCTGACTCATTCACCCAACTCCTTGGGACCTGAAATTCTAAAGGCACTTGCATTTACCCAGCTCCTACCCTGGCTGTCGAATCGCCCCTTTATCCAACACCAGAGGCTGAACCCCTCAGCTCCGAGCCTCCATTCTGCCCCCTGATTCTCTGGTCTTTCGCAACCCAGGCCCTGAGGGCAGAGAAATGGAGGAATAGCTCCCGTACACCTCAAGGCACACACATACTCACACACATGCACCTATACACACGTGTGTGACGGGGTATACAGACACCGCACATACACCTGCTGCACAGACATGTGTAGAAGGGTACATGCCACACCACAACTCACACACCGAGGGCAGTCACCGTTCACTGGGCCAGGTGCCTTCCTCTACGCCAGGCTCCCCACTGCGCCCTACAAACATGGTCCCGCCTCCTCCAGGCACCAACCCATGAAGAGAGTATTCTTCTTCTCATCTGCAAGAACAGGAACATCTGGCCAAACAGGCCAGAGAGGCCTAGTGGGCTCTGTAAGATCACACAGCCAGCAAGGGCCAAGCAAGGCTGTAGAGCTAGGGACCCACATGTAACAAAAAAATACCGCTGGGCCAAGAGAGGCTTGAACAAATAGGGGTTTAATTTTCTCACAAGACCAGATGCTAGACGAGACAGGTGTGGATGATGGTCTTGGCCTTTCCTTCACGGCAGTGAGGCGGCTGCCCCGGATCCAGACGGCACACCCACATTCTCAGCAGGGAGACGGAGCATGGGGCTGCAGAACTTCCCCAGAATCCTCTCTAACAAGCAGCTCTGCCTCCAGGCAGAGCTGGGGCACGTCGTAGCTCCGAGCAGCAAGGAAGCTAAGCAAGTGGGCAAAGGAGCAAACAAAGCCGGGTTCCACCGGCCAGGGTTGGGGGGCAAGGAGCCGGAAACCGGTCAGTAACAAGAATACCTGCAGAAGCCGTGCCTTCTATCCCTGTTCCGCCTACATCCCCTCAGTGCTTGGGGACCCAGCCATGGGATTCAGCAGGTGGGTGGCCCAGTGCTTGACCCTAAGGGGATGACTCAGAGACTGGAGCTGGTAAAGACTCAGGGCCCATGGGAGCCCAGCCCCTGGGGCCTCTTTGGCCTTTATCTGGCCCCTGGCCACCGCCTCCCAGGAATATGGGATGACTCTACCCCCCCATCACCATCCAATCCTGGGCTTGCCCACCACTTGGAGGCCCTGCCAGGGACTACTCAGTCCCAGGCATTTGCCGCAGGCCCTCTGAGCTGCCTTGAGAGGCAAGGGACAGCCAGAGGCTCAGGTGCACAGTAGTCCAGCGGTTCAGGACTCATCAGGCCACCTGCTGTGGGCACCAAGGAGTGTCTGGGTAGAGGAGACAATGCAGGGAGCGGAACCTGGGGAAAGACCAGAAATGCACAGGGAGGTCACCCCACTCCCACCCTCACCACTGTGGGCCCCTAGGGGGCGCACTTCACAAAGATGGTTTGAGGAGGCCTTCTCCACCTCAGCACTCTTTTTCTTTTTTTTTTTAAGATTTTATTTATTTATCTTCAGAGTGGAAGGGAAGGAGAGAAGGAGAGAAATATCAATGTATGGTTGCCTCTCATGAGTCCCCTGCTGGGAACTGGCCCGCAACCCAGGCATGTGCCCTGACTGGGAATCGAACCTCGATACTCTCCACCTCAGCACTCTTAACCTCTGGGGCCTGCTGATTCTGCCTGTATCACTGCCCGGCCCCTGCAGGACGCTGAGCAGCATCCCCAGACTCTGCCCACTGGATGCCAGCAGCATCTCCCTGAGTCATAACTTTCAAAAACGTCTCCTGACATTGCCAAGTGTCCTCAGGGGGCAAGTGGGCCCTGGTTGAGAACCACGGATTCAGAGAGACTTCAAAGGCCAGCGGAGACATAAAGAGACCTCAGCTGAGACTGGGCCATCCAACCCTACAGAGCTGAGTCTCCAGCTGGCTTTAGCCCCATGGGCAGAAACCCAGGGACACTGGAATCTTGAAGCTTAGAGAACTTAACATCAATCTTAAGCCTCTTGGCAGGATAGCCATGGCTGGCACACCTCCACGGATGGGGAGCTCACCCCATTAAAAGGCAGCTCCCCGGCCCCACACCCCTCAGAACAGTTGTGAACTGTCTGCTCCCAGACAGACAGTTCTGCAAAACCTAAGAGCCAGGGGTCTTGCCTTTCTCTAGGGCATAGATGCCTCCCCTCACCCTTCTCCATGCTTCAGAGAAACCCAAAGTCCAGACACGAAGACTCGAGGGGAGGGGGAACCCCTCACGACCTCCCAAATGAATTTGATGCCCCCTCCTGCCTTCTCCCACCGCCCAGTCACACTGTCTTCCTTCACTTCCGTGAACAGGTCTTGTCCCCCCCATCACCGTACATCACGGGCTGCGCTCCAAACTGCTCTACAGCAATCAGGGGCAGAGCTGAATGACCCCACTCAACCTGCAGCCAGTTTGGGGGCAGAACCAGGTGCCCAGGTGATTCCTCAACCCCCATTCCAACCCTCCACCCACCGAAAAGAACCACTAAAGAGCATCGAGGAAACAGAGGGTCTACAGGTCACAACAGCTAGAACAGGGACAGGACCACAGAAATGGAGATCACATGGAGAGGTATCAGCAGGGAGGGGAGGGGAGGGGAGAATGGGGAAACAGTACAGGGAAGAAGAAGAATAAATGGTGGGTACAAAATAGACAGGGGGAGGTTAAGAACTGTATGGGAAATGGAGAAGGCAAAGAACTTATATGTAAGATCCATGGACATGAACTAAGGGGGCGGGGAATTCTGGAGGGTGGGGGTTGCAGGGCAGAGGGGGAGAAAGGGGAGAAAAAGTTGAGACAACTGTAATAGCATAATCAATAAAATTTACTTTAAAATTTTTTTTTAATTTTAAAAAGAAGGTTGGATAAAAGTTCCCCATCAAACCCTGGAGGTCCCCATTAGAACAGCCCCTTACTCAGCAAAGACATGTCAGTCTTCAAGGGGCTCCTGAGGAATCCCAGAGGGTCAGAGCTGGGGGAGCCCTTCAGATCCACAACGCCCAGCCTCCTTGCATTACACAATGTGGAGACTGTGGCCCAGAGAGGGCAAGGCACTTGCCCAGGATCACACAGCAAGCCAGTGATGGAGCAGGGACCAAAATCCATGCCCTTGCCTCCCAGCTTTGTGCTGTCAGCCCTGGGGCCTCTCTCACACCCCTCCCTCCCGGTTCCCCCACCTTTGTGGTGCTAGGCATGGCCCCCATTCCTCCCATTGTACACTTTCAGCCCCAAACCCACCTGGAAGGGTCCTCCTCGGGGGAGAAGGGGCCCTGTAGCTTAATCACGTTGAGCTTCCCCTCAAAAATGCCGTAGCTGAGGGTGACCTGGGCAGGGAGAAGCAGAGAAGAGTGGGAAGGGTTGGGGGTGTTCCAATGGGGACCCCACAAGGGGGCAGGATTGGGGAGAGCAGGAAGACATACAAGGCATCCTGAGGATGCAGAAGGCCTCCTCTGAGCCTGAAACCCCACCAGCAGTGGGTACCCCACCAGGATGCCCACCACCCTCCAGGACTTTAAGCTCCTAGAGCAGCTTCAGGCCCAAACCCCATTTGCGCCCCCAGCAGTCCCGGGCATGGGAGAGGCTGCAGTGACCCTCATCTGCAGGTTGGGAGACTGAGGCTCAAGAGGGAGGCACCTTTCCAGTAAGTTGGGTGCAGGGTGGAGACTTCCTGAGACTCACTGTGAGGCCTGGCAAAGCCCTCCCCCTGCACCCCAGAGCCCTGGGGTCTCCATTAGCAGCAAGAACAAGGGAGTAATGGCCCCAGTCGAGAGACTACCAAGGACAGTGGTTACAGACTGGCTTAGGGGCCACCCCACCAGGGGCAAGCCCTCCTCTGTCATGTACAAGTTGTGTGCCATGGTCAGCTCCACTCTCTGGGCCTCAGTTTCTCCATCTGTAGAACGGAAACAACGTTGGTACCAACCTCATGTGAATCTTGGGAGGAACCAAAGAGTTAAAGAAGATAAAGCCCCCAATGTGGTACCTGGCACAGTGGGTGCTCTGGAAACCCCATTAGGGTACCCTGGTTTTGGTTCCCCCAAATCTGCCCCTCTTTCCTGGCTCCAGGCCCTGAGGTGCTAATGGGGCCAACCTCACATCCCACACCCCAGTCCCAGGCCTCACCGATCCAGACTAATTCTAGGCGCTGGCAGGGGACAGGTCATGTGACCTGACCAAGCCACCTGACTAGTGAGCATTAGCCTTGGCATCTGGCTGACGGGGGCACTCTCCTCCTCGGGCTCAGAGGAACCTGAGCCTGCCATCTTGCCCAGAAGAGGGCAAGCCTGCCTGAGACCAAGGCCTGAGTCAAGAAAGGCAAACGAAAGAGGAAACAGTCCCAGGGCCCAGACCCACCCATATCAGCGAGCCGAGCCAAGCCAAACCCTCAGCTTCTCATGTGTGCAGGCCCATAACTGTCTTTTACTTATCCAGTCTGTGTTGCTTCACTCTCGCTTGTGGCCAAAGGGTTCTGACTCGCACTATACTGGGCGGCAGATCCCAGTGGCCTCCCAGCCAGGACCACCCACAGGACTAGAAACCCAGGAGCTGGAGAAGAGCATCTGTGCATAAGGCAGTGCCAGTGGGACCTCAGCAGCATCATTACCTGCCAGGTGGGGGCATGGGAGGATGGGGCCCACCCCATCCTGAGCCTGACATTGCACTTGAGTGTCCTCACCAAAGACCTGATCCTTCCCAGTAACATCTGGGTGGAAAGGAGAAGTGATGAGCAGGAAAGCTCTGACAGAGGGAAGGTCTGCTGACCCGCAAAGTTGGAGAGAACAGGCCTGGCCCCTTCGGAGGGATGTGGGGAGGGTGGAAGATCAAAGAAAGGAGAGAGGGACAGGAGGTAGCAGGTTAGGGGCAAGGTTATCTGAATCTGAAGGCAATTTCATCTTGGCTGCCCAGGACCCCCAGCTGGCACTTGGGGACCAGATCACAGAAGGTTAGCATCACACCCTTGAGGTCTGAAGGTAGAGTCACTGTATGCCCTCCAGGGGACCCTTTCCCTCAGTGTGCCTGTCAGGAGGGATAGGCCAACACACAAACACCTCCCCCAGGGCCACCCATGCCGAGGCCGCTCACCTGCTCCGGGAGCTGGGAGGCCCGCAGCAGCTGCAGGGTCTCCAGGTGGGAGTGGAAGAGCGGGCTGGGCTGCAGGTGGCCCCCCAGCTTGCACTCGACTATGTAGCCCACAGTACAGTCATCAGGCAGCCGGATGCGCGCAGAGGTGTCCACGAAGCGGCGGCCGCTGGGGGAGACAGCGGGCTATGGCCCCAGGCCTGCACCCTCAACACCCTCCCACCTCCCAGAAGGGCCTCCTCGGGGGCTGGCTGGCGGAGCGGAGCTCTGGCGTCCACCTCTTCCTGTCCACTCTGGGACCCCCTGAGCTCTTGCTCAGGTCCTTCCTGTTGACAAGTCCCCATGCACAAGTCCCCAGCTGCTCTCAGCCACCCCCCACCCTCTCCACCCAACTGAGGTCTCTGCTTACCTGGCCCACGGGGCCATCTTTAAAGCCAGTTTGCGGTTGATGCAGAAGCCAGCACCCCCGGTGGCGAACCAGAACTGTACCAGTCTCTAGGGGGAGAGGAGGGGAGAGCCAAGGTGCAGAATGAGCCTGGGGTGGAGGATGGGAGCAACAGTCGGGCCACCCCTCACCTCCAACCAGCATGGCTCCAAAGCTTTTTATTTCATACTGCCCAGGAGTCTTTCTGCAGCCTAACATTATTGTGCCCATTTTATAGACAAGGAAACTGAGGCCCAAGTGACCTAGCTAATTAAGAGTGATGGGGACACCAATTAGACCCCAATCTGGCAGGGTTCTGGTTAAGGGGGCACGTGTGCTATGTGATGGTCCTGCACACCTTACCCCTCTCCCCAGAGAAATGCCTTACCTTAGCCCATGTGGTTTGGGAGGGGCTGCCTCATGGCACCTGCTCCCCCAGGCCACAGAGGTGGGCAAGTACCCCAGAAATGACCACAGGACCACCCACAACCCTTGGCCCCATGATTGGCTCAGGAACAGGCACATGACTTAGNAGAGTGATGGGGACACCAATTAGACCCCAATCTGGCAGGGTTCTGGTTAAGGGGGCACGTGTGCTATGTGATGGTCCTGCACACCTTACCCCTCTCCCCAGAGAAATGCCTTACCTTAGCCCATGTGGTTTGGGAGGGGCTGCCTCATGGCACCTGCTCCCCCAGGCCACAGAGGTGGGCAAGTGCCCCAGAAATGACCACAGGACCACCCACAACCCTTGGCCCCATGGTTGGCTCAGGAACAGGCACATGACTTAGGCCAGCCAATCACTTCCTGAGCTTTCTAGGCTAGCTGTGAGGAAGAGGTTCCCACCAGGCTCACAGCTACAATCCTGATGCCACCTGCATAGGGAGGGACACATACACTAACTGTCCTGCCAGTTGTAGCTCCTGGGGGCCAGCACACCCCTTGACATCTCAATCTCAGGGACCAATAACACCCCTTTGGGATTTAAAACACTTTCCGTGCCTGCCCAGTACCACCAAGGCCTCTTCCAGCTCCTCTCTGAGGCCCGTGAACTCAGCCGTGAATCTCCTTAGGGCTTCAGAGAAACCCCGCACCCTTTCAGCTGTCCTGTCTCGAGGGCAGACGAGCTCCCTACAGTTATTCTCCCAGGCACCCAGCCGTTGCCTCACTGACACGCATTGCCTCACTGACACGCGTTGCATCGCGCTGCCCTCCCACAGTGCAAAGGTGAGAAGAACCCTCGGCGGGCGGTTGGGAAGCCCGATACTGGGCCCCCCCCCCCCCCCCCCCGCTTCCTTCACTCTGAGAAAGTCATGCCCCTCTCTGGGCCTGAGCTGTCACCTGCGAGTGCAACACGGGCCCTAAGTTCTGAAATCTATGGTTCCCCTGGCCAGGAGGTGTCCTGCGGCTGCAAACCTCTACGAGCTTGGTCCTGGAAACACTGCCTCTTAGAGAGAGATCTGGGCTCAACAGGGCAAAGGAAGGGTTTCTCAAGGACCCAGCGCCCAGGAGGTGTGGATAAACACCGCTGGGTGAGCTAACGAGTGCTTGGCTCCCGCCCCCGGATCTGCTCAGTAGTAACTGCAGCAGTGATGACGGAGCCACCCCCACCCTGAACAGTAATGGCCCCGCCCTTCGCTAAGGGCCGTGCCGCAGATGAGAGGACCCAGGTAAACAGAAGTGAGGCCCCTTGCCTGAGGCCCCAGAGCTGGGACTGACCCCAAGCCAGGGCCCTTGCCCTTTTCGCTGGGCCACGCTGGAGGGCCCCAGGGTCTGACCGGGCTGGGACACCCTGGGGCAGAGTCGTGGCATCCCACTGGTGGGGTGTGCCATCTATGCCCACTGTGGGGGACCGGGCCTGGGTGTGCCCTGCAGGGTGCTGAACCTGCGCAGGAAGAACAGGGCCCGGAGGCGAAGGCTGAGCCGAGGCGGGGACTGGTTGCTAACGCTCTAGTGCCTGTCACATACCAGGTCCTGCTCCAAGCGCTGGCTAGATGCCACTTAAGTCTTCCTCTTTTTGCTCACAGCCACCCTACAAGGAAGGGACTATTACCACCCATTTCACAGATGAGAAAACTGAGGCATACAGAGGGGAGGTGACTTCAATCAAGGTCACAAAGCCAAGACGTGGCAGAGCTGGTGTGTGAACCCAGGGCATCTGGGCCCAGAGCAGAGCTCGCCATCTCTAAGGTCAGGAGGGGTGAGGTGGTGTGGGAGCCCAGGGGACCCCTCAGCTCACCTGAAATCCACTCACAGACTCACACCCTGGGGCCCAGGAAGATTTAATTAGGACTCAGACTCATTAGCTGCTGGTAATTAAGGTTTTGTGTTTCCTGCTCTCTTGGTTTCTCTAATGAGGCAGATGGTGACCTAGGGAGGGGGGCAGCCCCACCTCGTGCCCAGCTCCCGCAGCGGGCAATGCCTCCAGACATGCCACTGCCGGGCCTGTCTTCTCCTGGATCTGAGGGAGCCCTGGAGGCCTGGCCCCCGAACACCGAAAGCCTGATGGCGTCCTGGGGACAGGTGGGAAACCATGTGATACACTCATACTGAGAAACTCTGATCACCTGAGAGTCAAATTCAACAGGTATCTGGGGTTTGTTTCTTTGTTTTCTAACCCTGGCACCCCTGACCAGCGCCCACCCAGGTCTGGAGTAGAAACTGGCCCTGGGCCCCTGTTGTGCCAAGTGTCAAGTCCTCGGTGCTGGTCAGTGAGGTCTGGAGGGAGAGGGGGTCGCCCAGGGGAGGGCAGTGTTCGGGTGCCTGAGTCCCAGGCGGTGAACAGCTGGCCCAGCGGTGTCCAGCCCTGTGACCACCTGCACAACTACAGGACACAGCAGGTGGCCTGGAGCCCTGCTGTGGTGTCAGGAAGCCTCAGCCCATCCCACCCTCCCTGTGTGACCAGGACAAACCACAGCTCCTCAAGGACCAAGGCCCTGCTCTGTGACAGTCTCTCTGCCCGACCATCATTATCTAAGTCTCCCCTTCCACAGGGGAGGGGACTGGGGGTCAGAGGCGAAGCCACCAGCCCAAACACACAGCTGTGAGGCCAAATCTGAAACCCAGAGACCCCACGAGCCCCTCCTCAGCCCTGGCCTGGCCTGGCCCCAAACCCACCCGGCACGGGCCGGCCCCACCCCGTGGCCGGTGCCCCAAGCTGTCAAGGAGGGACCAACCGAGCGGTTGTGTGGCTGCGGCTCCGAGGCGTGGATGGGCCGGTTCAGGCTGGGCCGGCCTATATAGACGTCGAGGGCCTGCGGGAGGATCCTTAGCAGCTTCAGCAGTGCCCTTGCGTTCACGTAGTTGTCGTCATCCACGTGGCAGAACCACCTGTGGGGGCGGGAGGGGGACAGTGAGCTCGGAGGGGGCTTCCCTGGGGCTGCCGGACACCGTGCCCCCATAACCGATGAATGCACAGTTACAGGGCTCACAATCCGGGTCACTGTTCTGTGCCAGGCAGCATCCTGTGTACACTCTTGAAGGAGGTGCGCCCAGTTAGCCCATGGGGACTAAGACTCAAAGGTCTGGACACTTGCCCCAGGTGACACAGCCAGTGAAGGGCAGGATTTGAACCCAGACAGTCTGCCTAGAGACAAACCACAGGAGGCCCTACATGACGACATTCACAGGACCCAGCAACTTCCCCTCTTCCCCTCTCTCAACACAACACCCCATTCAGGAAGTGGCCAGAGGCAAAGGTCACACCTGCCCCCGGAGACCCGGACACACTCACCTCAGCCTGCTGGCCAGGAAGGCATCGAACTCAGCAGCCATCTTGCAGGACAGGGCTGGGTGGCTGTGCTCTGCAGAGCAGTTGGTGACCACAAGGTGGGGCCCTGGAGGAGTGAGGACAGGTCAGAGGGCCCGGAGCAGTGCACGCACTCCCAGTTTACACAAGGGGAAACTGAGGTAGGGGAGGGCTGCGCTGCCCAGGACCCCGGAGCTGGTGGACAGTGCGCTGCGCTGGGACCCAGGTGTCCTGGGTCTTGCCTGCCACAGCCCCGCCCCGCCCCACCCCGACTTCTCCCCCTGGGTGAAGGGGAATCCCCACATGCCGAGAGTATGCAGCCTGGTTTTTCCTGGGGACTCCCAAGCCAGGGGCCAGCCACCCGCCCCAGGCCCAGCAGTCACCCAGTCTCTCCTGGAGGCCTTCATCCGAGCTGTCAGTGAAGATGAATGTCTGGGAAGGAGAGACAGGGGTCAGGACTGGGCTCGCCAAGGACAATGGTGTGGTGGGAGGGGAACCCCCAGAAACTCACACACACACACACACACACCCTCACAGTCACACACTCCCTTAGGACAACTCAACTTTCTCTGCTCCGCCCCCACCCACACAAAACACACACATGCACACGTACACACACACACACATACACAACGGTGGCGATAAAAATACACTAACACACTTCCTCCCACCTTCTAAGTTCTTCTCACTGGGCCGCCAACCAAATTAACCCAGACAGAGTAACGGGAGGAAATCAAAATTTTAATCCACATGCTTGGAAATCCACACAGACACGGAAGTTCCAGAGACAGGGCGGCCAGGCTGGGCACAGGCGAAATTTGGACAGAGCGGAGAGCGGGGGATGGGGACGAGATTCAGAAGTGAGACTGGGCGGTTTGCAGGTAGCTGAGGCAGAATGAAACACACAGGGCAGGAAAACCCCTGTCTGGGCAGCTCAGCAGCGCGGGCCCGGGTGTCTAGCTGAGAGCTCGGGCTCCTCCTGCTAGGGCGAAGATCCTCAAGGTGATCACGGCCAGGCTGCTCCGAGGGCAGGCTTCTCACGCAGGAGAGCGGGGAGGGTCCAAGGCTCCCTCTGAGTCTTGTTTCTTCACAAACAGCTTCAAATCAATATCCCAGACTGCAGCTTCAGGGGGGCGAGGCTTCGGTTCCCTTCGCAACCCAGCTGTTGTTGACACACACAACTCGCTGTGTGCTGCACACCAGCCCACACCCGCTCACTGGCCGGGCCCAGGGAGCCTGTCAGTCACCCAGCCCTAGCGGAGTCTCACCCTCCCCCACACCTCCCATCTGGCTCCTTCTCTACGGCACAGACCCAACCCTACACCCTGGCAGGGGACAGACTGTGAAAGGACCCGCACGACTCCGGGAGACAGCCACAACTTCCACAGCAGGGCCCCGACGCAGCAGAAATCGCACCTCCCGCCCCGCCCCGCTCTCCCAGGCTGGGCAGGCACTGGCCGTGTGCACCCTCCTGGTCCCTGACGGACTCACTAAGGACACAGGTGTTGCGACCTGCCCCCGTCACAGATGGTGAAGCTGAGTGACGGCCCAAGGCCGTGCAGCTGGAAAGGGCTGAGCTGAGGTGCAACCCACAGGCCCAGGCCCCCTCCCTGGCCCTCCAATCCCCCCATAGTCACGACACCCCCAGGCGGGGGCTCCTCAGGCTGGAGCCTCAAGACGGAGCTCCCCACTCGCCCAGACCTGCACTTCCTCTCAGTTTCCCCATCTTGAGGGGGCCCAGCCCCTCGGGGCTGTCGTGCCTCCTCTCCTCTCTCACACCCCCCCATCCAGTCTGCCAGCAAATTCTGTCCGACCTGTAAGTGACCCAGGATGCAACCTCTCCCCACCGGCCTCACGGCCACGCTGAGGCCCAGCCCGCCCGCCTCTCCTCCGCCTGCTTTGCTGGGAGCCGCCCTCTCCCCGGGCTCCGTCTTGCCCCCAACTGCATGTCTGTTTTCAACACAACCCCCCAAGGGAGCCAGTAAAATAAGTCAGGCCTTTCTTCCCGGACTCCCTGACGAACTTTTACCACCAAACAGCCACCAGATGGAGGAACTTTCTAGAGTTTGGAGCATGAGCCAAGTGGGCCAGGGAATGTTTGTTGATGGGCCAGTAAGTGGGAATGAACCGGTGGGGGGAGCAGGAAAGGAGGGGTCCCACAGCAAGGCCTGGGGGCTGGGCAGGGCACATAGGAATCCTGAGGTGGGCGCGGAGCAGTGGGCAGTGTCCTCTGAGCAAGGGTTACATGTGATTTGTTTAGAGAGGGGCCCCTGACAATGGTTAAAACCTTGCAGGAAAACAAAGGGCCAGGCAGCCTGGGGTGGGGGGGCGGGAGGAGGGGGAGGGGTTGGCTGGAGGGCCATCTGCTCCAGAGCAGGGGGGGTGCCAAGAGCCCTGCTCCCCCAACCCCTCCCACCCCAGCCCCACCCCAGCCTTGCAGGGAACTGTGGCGGAGAGAAAGCCTCCTCTTGGATCACAAAACGGGCCTCCTCCCCCAGCCCACCCCCTCTGCCTGGGACAAAGGCCCACGCAGGAGCTCCAGCCCACTGCCACAAAGGCCCACCTGCCACCAGGCCGCCCTTAACCAGCTGGGGTGGGCACCCAGCCCTGGAGTTAACCAGCTCAGGCCCCCTCCTGACAGAAGAGCTGAGAGAGGCTCCAAGACCCGCCTCTCCTGCACAGATGGGGAAACTGAGAGCCAAGGTCAGAGAGACAGATGAGCCAAAGGCGGAGACGAAGGGGGCCCGGATGCAGCAGCAAAAGTGGGTCTCCCTGGGCCCCTCCTCTTCCCCTTTTAAGGATCCTCCCTTACTTCAACTCTGCCTTAAAGACAAGACTCTAGGCTCCGCCCGTGCACTTCGGGAGGGCGGGTGCTCAACTGAGTGAATTCATCTCCTGCCTCTGCTTGCTAACTGTGCTCGGTTTTCTCGCCTGTGAAATGGGGAGAGCAAGAGTGTCGGCCAGGGACACCTTCCCCTTACCGCTTCAGTTCTGCCTGGTGGATGGTTCAAATGACATATAGCAGATCAACAGGGGGAAATCATGTTTTAATACCTGCACGCAGGGAGCTCACATGAGCAGGGAAACTCCAAACATAGTGAGACTTCTGGACTGAAAAGGGGGAGACAGGTGATTCACAGGTCGACGAGGAGGAGGGAACATTTGGTAAACAGATTCTCGCAGGGTCACCCAGAAAGAGTGGGGCGGAATGGGGGATCTAGCGAACAGACCGCGCTGGAGCCCTCCCTGCCTGTCGCACTACAGTGGAAGGTGCAGAGGTGGCTGCGCTGGGTGAGGCCCCTTCCTGAGGCAGCTTCGTCTGCCCGAAGCCCGTTAGGCAAGAAAGGCAGAGGTCTAAACCTCTTCCTGAGCCTGCTGGCTTTCACTGTTTCCCCTTTGAAATAAGCTGCACGCCAGGGCGGCACATTCCGGGGAGACAAGGACGGCCGGGCAACAGCTGCCACTCGGGGTCGTTGGGAGGGTTCAACAGAGCCCTGCCCTGAGACACGCAGGGCCTCCCTCTGGCTGCCTGGCTGGCATTCGGGATTGAATCCGGGACTCCGAGGGGCTGGCTGCTGGCCTCTCCTCTGCTGGCCGGGTCCTGCCAGGCCCGCCACCCAGGCTCCCCCCAAGCAGCTCTGGGACCCCAGGAAAGTGCTTCCTCCTCCCAGGCCTCAGTTTCCTTGTCCAGGGCAAGGGCACTGCCGGGGCAATCGAGACGAGACAGGAAAGGGCCTCAGACCACGTGAGGCCGCACTCCCGGGCACAACAGACACAGCGCCATAAACAGGAAGGTCTGTGGGGAGGGCTGGGCTCAGCGACTTCCGCAAGTAAAACCAGAGCGGCCCTGCGAGGAGAAGCTGTCGGGGGGTGCCCCAGGGATGAGCCAGGGGTGCTGGGGACCTGGTGGGGAAAGGGTTAACCCAGGGTGCTAGGACATCAAGGCCAGGAAATCACTACAGGGGGTGCCCTCGTCCCAGGGAGCCCTGGCCTCTGCCAGGCGTCAGCCCCCCTCCTTGGTCTCCGGGAGTCCCTAACCCCCTCTAGAGGCTCAGTCACTTCCTTTCCTGAGCCACCCGCCAAAGTGTGGGGACAGCATATGTGCACGTGCACATGTGTATGTGCATGTGTGTGTGTAAACCTGCCCCTCCAGCTCCCCCAGAGGCAATGGTCCCCAATACCTCCAAGTCTCTGACTTTGCTGGAGGAGGCACTGAGAGCAGAGGGGGCAAGAGACAGACTCAGCTTGTCAGAGCCACCTCTGGAGAAAGACAGGAGCCACAAGCTCTGGTCACCCTCATGCCTCTCGTCAGCGTGTCCAGCACTGCCACTTCGGCTCCACGCACGTGCACACGCACACCCAGTCCCACCTGCCAGGCAGGCCCTGCTCTGACCTCCTGCCCATGTCCGCCTCAGCCACCAAGTCACAGCATATACACTTCCTCCCTCCCTCGGACACTGCACCACAGGGACCGAGGTGGCACTCCCCTTGGCACACCTTGGCACCAGAGTCATGGGGGCAGGGGCTGGTAGGGACTCTGAAAGGATGCCCCCTACTCCGGCCCTCTCCCCAACAGGCCCCACCTAGACCGTCCCCTCCTCAGAGGCTCAGCCCCTGTGCTCACAGCACCCAGGGCCTGAACTGGGGGCACCCCCCATGGGGGTCATGTCAGCCAGGACTCCTTAGAGGCCTGTGCCCCAGCTGCCTAACATCCACCATTGATTGCCCCCAGTGCCAGGCTGGCTCAGGCCGTGCAGGAGTGAAGCCTGCCCCGGAACATGCAGGGAATAGAGGAATCCCCAGGAGGGACCCGGAAGCCTGGGGCCTGAGCACAGCCATCCCTGGCACCTACAAGAGCCAGAGCAGCAGGCCCGAGGAGCAGTGTCTCCGGGGCCAGGGGGTACAACCAGGGCCACGGATTTCACAGATCCTGGGAGGAAGGGGGAGTGGGCAAGCAGCTTCTCCCTCAAGACTGCCAGGGACCCCAACCTGGTAGAAAGGCCTCCATGAGTCCCCCAGGCCAGGCGCCACGCCTGGGGCCCACTGTGACCAGCTTGTCACCTGTTCCCTGGTCCTGGAGACCCACGTGTCCAGCAGCAACTCCAGGCGAGAGCGGTGGAAGGCGCCAGTCGTCTTGACTGCGATGAAGACATCCTGCAGCTGCAGCTCATGAAGCCGAGGGCTTGGTGGGCTCAGCCTGGGGGTCTCCACGCTCTTTGGGGACAGGCGCAAGTGGTACCGAAGGGAGAGGAGCCCCATGCACAGAAGGGTGAGGAGGGCTCCTGCCAGGCCCCTGAGGGGCCGGCACTGCATTGGCTCTGAGACCTCCCACAGCTCAGCCCCCAAATCCCAACTGAATGGGGCTGGGAGGCAGATCAGACAGGGGCCCCGGCAAAGGCAAGCGTCTGGCAGGCACCAGGGGCCAACAAGGAGGGGACAGGTGGGAACTGGTGCTCTGGCCCCAAAGGCTGAGCCATGGCAGCCCCTCCACCTCCGCCTCCTGCCACCACCCAGCCGTCCACCTGCTCTGGCTGCCCTCCCACTGAAGCCCAGCGGGCTCTGGGGCTCCTGGCCCCGCCCCTCCCTCCAGCACAGCCCAAGAGGCGGGGCTGGCCCAAGGGAGCCCCAGAGGTGGCTGAAAAAGAGGCAGCTGAAGAGACAGCCCCATCCCTGCCAGCAGCTGCAGTGGGGGTGGGGGCAACAACAAACCCTCCAAGGCCAACAGAAGGGACAGACCCCCTCCTTCCCACTCCCCAAAGACTGTCAGCTTAGCTCAGCCGACACCCATTATTTTACAGTGTCCTGGTATCCGGACTCACAGCTTTTGCTCACACTGCTCCTCCTCCTGGATGCTCTCCCCACCCCCTGCCATCCCCATTCATGTTCCCTCCACCAGGCTTAATTCTCTTCGGACTTTCAGGCTCAGCTCCAGGGTTTCCTCCTCCAGGAAGCCCTCTCTGATGCCCACCCCCCACCACAACTTCCAGGGCTCCCACATAGTTTGCTCAGTTCCTTTGGTCTTCGCCACAGCACTAGGATTGCTCTTCCTGGGTCACAGCTGAACACAGAGGCTCAGAATGACCTACAAGGGCCCAGCAGCCCCCTCACAGAGCCACGAAGGGCCGGGGGCCCTGGCCGACAGGAGGCTCCCTGAGGCCTCCCGCCTGTCCTGCTGTGGCCTGCCGTGCCCCACCTCACTCAGCAGTCGCTATCACTGCCTCTCCCCACCAGGCCAGTGGACAGACAGGGGGCCTCCTCCTTCTGCCACCCCCATCTAGCTGTGCACAGGGTCACTCACATTCCACCTTTTCCCTGCTAGAACCCTGCACTGGCTCCCCTCTGCCTTTCTGAACAAAAGCTGAAGACCACACACCCCTCTACAGGTCCTTGGTGAGCTGGCCCCTCGTTACTTCCAGACCCACCTCCTCCTAACACCTTCCCCTTTCCCCTCCAGCCCAGACACACTGGGCTTCTGGCCAGTCCGGGCACTCACCCATCTCAGGACCTTTGCACATGCTGCACTGTTCCCGCCAGCACCTCTGCCTCAAGAGCCACAGATCTCCTTCCCTCACCTGCATCAGGTCTTTACACAAATGTCACCTTCGCCCTGAGGCCTTCCCAGGCCACTTTATTTAAATTGCAATGCCTTCTCCCCAGTCCAGGCCCAGGCCCCCTTTTCAACTATGTTCTCTCCCTAGCACTTACCACCTCCGGGCATTCTGCTTAGTTTACTTCTCTGCTGTCTGTCTTCCTCATGAGGACATCAGAGCAGAGATTTCTTCTGTTTCTACCCACTGAATCCTGGCACATAGAACAGTGCCTGGCACACAGTGGGAGCTCCATAGATATTTGCTAATTAAACACAGTTGAAGTGGGTGTGGATTGAACCGGGCCGGCTGTGGCCCACCCCTACATTAGGACTGTGGGACCAGAGAAAGGCAGCTGAGCCACTGGGTTCCCGCATCTTCATCCAGATGCACAGGTCCTTGGACCAAGGACAGAGAGGAGGGGAGGGGCTCACTCACTCAGGTGTGAAGGACCCAGACACCTCACCCAAGGAGCCCACAACCAACCGCAGAGACCCACCTTCCTGCCACAGGTAGGGTGTGGCACAGCCAAGAGGTCCCAAGGGCTGAAAGAATCCAGCAGGCTTCAAGGAGGTGGCATCTGAGCCAGACCTCAAAAGGCACTGAGAATAAGGTAGCCCCCGCCCCTGAACTTCCCGGCCTCATCTCCTACTTCTTCCTGGTGGCCAAACTCAGCCCATGTTCTGCCTCTGAGCCTTTGCTCTTGGGGTTTCCTCCACCTAGTGACCCACGCCCCCAACAGCTCTCAGGGGACTGCCCAAGTTCATTACTGTTACCAAGAACAGCTATAGGAGGACTTACAACAGCACATAGGCACACAGGGCCAATAAATGCTTCCTGAAGAAAGGAATCTCAAACCCCAAGCTCAAGTGGCACCTCCTCCAGTAAGCCTGCCTAGATTTCTCCCACTGGAGGTGACCCTCCTCTCCCTGGAGGAGCTCTTGGGGACCTGGTTGCACACCAATGGTTTGCTCTTGGTCTCCTGGACTCAGCAGCCAGGCCCCTTAAACCCCAGGCTGCACCCCGCTGGCCTCAGTGTCCTCACCCCAGGGAATGCCCCTTTGGCGTCAGACACAGCCAGCCTAACTGTGGGGGTGGCCTATCTGTGGGGCCCTCCTCTGGTCATTCAGGGGCAGGTAAGGTGATGCCAGCACAGATGGCGGGTGGCTCTGGGATGAGGCAGGAGTGAAATCTGACCCTCCCCAAGGGTGAGCAGGGACCTGAAAGGTGGTATCAGCCTAGCTAGGGGCAAGGACAAGTGAGGGGAGGAAGAGGGACCCCAGACCAGGGACACAAGAGAGCACAAGGCCACCGACTTCTAGACAAACTGTTTAATGTTCCACAATGTGCAGCTTCTGAGTGAAAAAGGGCCCGTTAAAAACCCACGAGCCGTACATTCTGGTGACTGAGCAGCCAGGCCCCTCCCTACCTGTTCCTCCAAAAGGGGGCAGGGCAGGGAGTGGGCACTGTGAGAACATGGTCCTGGGTGTGCTCACTGGGAACACACTAGTGTTAGTGCCCAAGTATCATGGGGGTGAGGGACATGACATTTACACAGGAGAGAGAACCACGGACGTGTGTGACCACAAGACACAAGGGACACAGGTGACAGTGGACCAGGGCAGCTACGACACCCACATGTGGACATATATACAAGAAATGTGAGCTGGACAGGCAAGAGTCACAAAGGGCGGGCTCGGAGCTCCTGTGAGAATAGGCTGAGAGCCGAGAGACCTGCCCCGTGAAAACGTAGGCATATAAAACTGTACACAGAGTGAGAACTCAGACACTCTGGGGTAAGCAATGACGGAGGGACACGGACCCACGAGTGGGGACACGGAGACACAGAGCAGCAAGTATGGGGCAGGCAGGTGGAAGTTCCACCCGAGGGCTCCAGCAGGATCACTCGGTGAGAGCCCAGGACCAAGCCCAAGGGCCTGAGGAGGCTCAGGACAGGGAGGACTCAGCTCCACCACAGAGACACCAGGGTCCCGCTGGTGGCTTCCAAAAGGGCCCCTCAGGCCTCGCTGCTGCCGCAGCCTCGGCCACTGCCACACTCCGCCCACACGAGGCGGGCCTGCTCCTGCAGGATCCGGCCGCGCACAACCTTGGCCAGCTCCTCCGAGTGGCCCCACTCGTGGGCAGGCACCTGCACCCAGGAGCAGGGCAGCCCCCAGAGCGCCTGCTCGGAGCTGCGGCACTGCCGGAGCAGCTCCGAGTCCCGCCAGCCCAGCCGGCCCAGCAAACTCCTGCCAAGAGAAGAGAGTGGGCAGTGAGCAGAGTGGGGACAGACAGAGAGACAGACAAAGATGGAGAGTTAGAGAGAAAGGACGAACGTGGAGGAAGACAAATGGAGACAGACAGCAAAGAGAGATGGAGAAGAGACAGAGAAACAGAAACAGGCATCCACGGAAAGGAGGGGTCCTGGGGTCCTGCCTCACCTGACTTCCCGGACGTTCTTCTCCGTCACCTCCACATGGATGACGATGGGGTAGATCTCGTTCTGGACCAGTTCCCGCACGCCCCGCGTGCCCAGCTCCAACAGGCAGTGCTTCTTCTCAGGGGTCAAGGCTACATTTTACTTCCACCCCAGAGACGCTAACCTCCCTGCTCCCCCACCCCTACTGCACCCCCATCCCTATGCTGCACCCCGACCCTGACCCTGGGGCCCCATAGCAAGCACAGCCCCCTATAGGGTCCTTCTTCCCCATCCAGAGAAACTTTGGCAGTGAGAGAAGAACCCAGAGGGAAGGCAGGAGACCTGCGAAAATCAGTCACTCTTTCCCTCTGGACCTCAGTCTCCCCATCTGTAAGACAGAATTAGCCCCACCCCCTTGCCCCCTCCCCCTACAGTCCTTGCCAGCTCCCCGGAAAGCGGAGAGTTTGAGGACAAGGAGGCAATTAGGTGAAAGGCATCAGCCAAACACCTCAAGGGTGACCCACACGAAGCCAACTGCCCCAGCCCACCCATGTCGGGAAGGGAGGCCCAGAAGGAAAGGGACTCGCCCAGAGCAGCACATGCCGGCACTCGGACTAGTTCTCGGGCCCAGAAGGGCGGCCCCCACCCCAGCACCTACCTTCCCGACAGACTCCTGGATGGCACGAATCCTGCTGCCCAGCCCCGGGGTGGCAGGCCAGGCCTTGGGGGCTCCGGGCGCTGAGGGTGCGCCCTGTTCCTCCCCAGAGAGGCTTTCTGCAGAGCCGGGAGAAGCCAGATCAGAGGACCTGTGGGCCTGGCCGTCCCAGGCTGCCACCCTGCCTCCCTGTTTCCAGACACAAAGGCTCACCTGCTGGGCACACCTGGAAGTCCAGCCGGGAGCTGGGCAGGTCCAGCAGGTTTCGGATGAGCCGGGGCGCCAGGCACTCGGGCAAGAGCACCACCGGCCGCAGGGAGGGCACCAGCAGCGGCCGCACCAGGCTGTAGGGCCTGGGGCTCCACTCTGGCTCTGCGGCAGGGGAGGGATGCAGAGATGAGGGTGCAGGCAGGGCCCGGCTCTTCTTCCTTGGGGCAGCCAGCCCCCTCAGTACTCGAAACCCCTTCATCTCAAGTCCCCCCCCACCCCCACTTTCTTTCCCATTAAGTCCTGCTGCTGCTCTCCCTTCTCTCTCTCTCTCTCTCTCTCTCTCTCACACACACACACAGCAGAACTGCCCACTCTGAGGCTGATCTAGGAAGCTCCTCTCTGACCTCCGCCTCTCTCTTGCCCCCTACAGGCCGTTTTCCACTCTGCAGCCAGAGAGAGGTTTTCAAACTAAAGTCAGATCTTGTAGCTCTCCTGCTTTTAATGCACCAGTGACTTCCCCCGACTCTCAGGGAAAAGGCCACATCTTCTACGTGGGTGACCCAGCCCCGCCACAGCCTGGGAGCAGCCAGCCTCACACCCCATCACAGGTTCTACTACTGCCTCCAACCACAGGGCCTTCTCGGCCCTGAGGAGGCCACAGCCCCACCCTGGCACCCAGGTCTCCATTACAAGTGTCTCCATCACAAGCTGGGTGGGGGAGCGACTATGCCCTCTAGACCAAGGACAAAGCATGACAGAGCTGGTGCTTGATACCCACTTGCTGCATTCAAAGTCCTCCAGATGCACCAGGCACGGCCCTGCCCCTGGGCCTTCGCACTGGGCTGCCTTCTGCCTGGAACAAGCTACTCTTCGTCCTTGATGGCCCCAGTTCAATCAATCTCCCTTCCAACATGGCTCCCCTCACCACCCTCTCCTCCCTGCCCCTCGGAATTACTCCTCCCTCATCTGGGCCCCCCCCAGCCCCTTCGCCATGATCCGGCCCAAAGCCTCACCCTACTGCCCCCAGGAACCCACTCTGGGATCATGGCACAGCTGTACATGCCCTACCAAACAAGACAGGCCAGCGCCCACGTGCACCCCATGCTCACACAGACTCCTGGACACGTGTGCCTGGGCCACTGAGTGACTCCCTCAACCCTGGAGGCCTGACCGCCACCCCACCCCGCCTTGGAGGCTTGTTTCTCAGGCCCCTGGCATGGGCCCCGCCCCACTGGAACTCCCCCAACACTCCTGAGCCCCACGGCAGCCCTGACTGCACCTTCACGCCTGCGCACTCACCTGAGCAGGGCTCCAGCAGCAGCTGCTCCGGGGGATCCCCTGCAGCGGGCCCAGCATGCTTGGGCTTCACCAGCCGCAGCTGATCCAGGGCTCGCTTCTTCAGCTGGGGAGGGCAGAGGGAAAGAGGGGCATCTGTGAGCTCTGCTCCATTCCACCCTCAGGGCAGGGGCAGAGTGAATGGGACCCCAGGCAGAGGGGGCCCCGTGCCACCATTACTCAGGCACCATGGAAGTGCCCCTTCCTACTACGCCTTCTCCTGTCCCTCCACCCCCAGGCCAACGCAGCTCCCCACACAGATGAAGACAACTATCCCTAAGGGCCCAGAGAAGCGAACCTGTCAACCAGCGAGAGCTGGGGGAGCCTTATGTCCCCCCTCCCCCACTTTACAGACAGGCAAACTGAGGACCAGAGACCAGAGGAACCTAAGGTTACAAAAGAGACACACTCTGGGGTCTCCTCCAATGAATTAGCCACGTGGCCTGGGGAAGGAAGAGTAATGGAACCAGTAACAGCAGCATTCATTATACCAACAGTGACAGGTGCTGAGTGCCTCCAATGCAACAGACACTAACGCAGCCCCAGACGTGCACGACCCACGGCGGCCTTCTATGCCAAGAGGCCAGGCAGACAGTGTCACTCTCAGAGTCACAGATGAGGACACGGCCTCCAGGGCGGGTCAGGCAGTTGTCCAAGGACACACAGCTGATTCAGTGGCAGAGCTGGGGTGCAGCCCCAGACAGTCCGGCCCCAGAGACCACGCTCCCAGCCCCTCTCCAGTGCCGCCGCCTCACTCTGCCCGGGAGGACGGCCCGGCCCAGTCCTCACCCAGAGAATGGGAAAGGGGGTATGACCATTGTTTCGTCAAGTGCCTACCGTGTGCCAGGCATGCTCCTGAGCACCAGGCACTCTGTCTCATTTAGTCTCTCAACTACCCTGGTCCCGCGTCCTGTTAATTCTATTTGCTGACACACAGATGATTGACCAAGTCCAAGTGAGGGGAACGAGGTGGGGGTGTCCTTCCTTCCCCCACCAGGGCTCCCAGAAAACAAAACCTGGCCTCTCCCTTTTGGACCCCAGCCTGGCAGCCGCTCTCCCCAGACCCACACCCAGCTGGTGCAGCCCTGCTTACGTTACTGCGGGACCCTCGGTGCCGGCTGGCAGACAAGCACTTCTCCTGAACTTCCAGAAGCTGCTGGGCTCTGGGGGAGCAGAGGGAAATCATGTCATATGTTTGTAGGAAGAGAGGGAGCCCCTGACCTTCTCTTCTCCAGCCCCCAACCCCCGCATCTTGTTCCAGAGGATGGTGAAGGATTGCAGAGGGAGAAAGAGGCCCCACCCAGGTCCGAGCTCCCAATGGGACCCTGCCCCCAGGCTCCTGGCTCTGGGTCACCTCTGGTAATTGGGCACTGTGCCCCGGTCCAGGTCCCGCAGTGTGAGGGGGTCAACCCGTGTACAGAACCACTCCTGCCGCCGCTTATACGCCGGGTCCACCAGCCGCAGGATCTCCTGGGCTCTCACACACAGGGCATGGGGGTCTGCCCGTTCGGGCAGAGGGAAGTTGGCTCGAATGTAGAAGGGCTCGGCGCCCAGCCCCTTCACCCAAGCATCTAGGGCCTCGTGGAAGGACTGGCAAGCTGGGCGTGGACAGGGCAGGGGCAACAGGGAAAACAAGAAGAGGATGAAGTCAGGGATCGGATGTGGCCCTCCCAAAGCCCCCGCTGCCAGGATCCCACTTTTCTCTCTTTAAAGGGACAGTCTGAGACTCAGAGAGAGCAGGACCTGCCCCAGGCCACCGAACCCACTAGGAACAGAATGAGGACTCGAACCCAAGAGTATGGACTACCGGCCAGGGTGCCTTTTTACTACCAGCTGCTGCCTGAGGACAGAGGGAGGGCACAGGGACAGACAGTCAACACGAGGCAGCAACACGGGACAGGGGCTCTGCCTAGAGTCAGGAGACAGAGCATCTCCCTCTCGGGCCTCAGCTGTCCCACCTCCACAGACTGGATGAGCCCTCCCGTGGGCCCTTAGCCTTGGCTCTGACCTTCTAGGACTGGTGAGTTCCCAGTCCCTCCCCCCCCACACACCAGACTTACCCTTAGAGTCCAGCAGGAAGGGGAGTGTGGACACCTGGCTCAAGAGCAAGGTTCTCTGCTGGGGCTCACCTTCCAGACCTGCCCCCTCCAGACCAGCAGCCTCTGCCCTTGGCTGGGAGAAAACCCAGACAGGAAAGGAGAAAGGTCAGCTTCAAAAGGCAGGGCAGCCCTGGCTCTGGTGGAAGACGGAGTGGGGCTGACCATGCCTCACAATTCAGATGGATACCTCACTGGACAGGCAGACTGCCCCCTTTAACAGAGCTCTCCACCCAGTGGGTTTATCCAGGTCCTTCCCATATTTAAAAGCAGGATTCTGTCAAGGTGCTGTCATTCTGCCCCACCTCCCAATCCCTGCCCAATCAGATTTTATTTAATGCTGGCTGGGGCGGAGCAACCAGCAGTTAATCAGTGAGCCTGCCTCCTCTCTGACCAATCCCCAGTAACTCCGCCCAGTGACCTAGATCCACCAATCAGAAGGTACCCAGGCCTGGCTAAAGCACTAACCCCACCCCCAGCCCAGAGTAGAAGAGGGGCCTCACCTCTCTGGGTTCCACCCTGGCAGACCCTGGCCCAGAGAGCACCCTCCGCACCACAGTCCCAGACCAGCTGTCCCCAGAAAATGGCAGACCATCTGGGCCTCTGTCCTGGGATTCGGGTCCCCCAGGGGGGCTCCGGCCAGACACATGGATAGCCAGAGACCTGAGAACAGAGAAGGGGGTTGGGAATTAGAGTTCAGTCAGCATTTTGCTTCAGTTCAACATTCTTGGAAAATGACAGCAACTCCCCAAGTATGCCACGACTCCCACCCCCTGCCCATTGCACCTCACGTGCCACTGCCTGGAATGCACCCCCCGCCCCCCACTGGCAAACTGCTCATCCTGCAGGGCTCAAGCCAAAAGCGACCTCTCCCGCCCAGGCCTCTGCAAAGGGCGAGGTGGGGCTTCCTGCAGAAGCACCCCACCTGCACCTCACATGTCGCCTTTTGTTGCCTCCATCAGGAAGGACGCCTGGAACCAGGCAGCTGCCGCATTCCACTCCGGATCCCTAGCACCAAACCCAGCATCTGGCACATAGTAGGCGATGAATCAAAGCTTGCTATGCTCACAGACTAGGAAGGAAGGTCCCCATCAGAACACAGCGCAGATCAGAGATGGTCCTAGCCAGCAGCTGGAGCACAGAGGGTGTGGCTTCCCAGAGGAAGCAACGGCTGGGCTGCGCCACAGTCAAGAATAGAAGCACTTCAGTAACAGAGGAGATGGTATTCTTAGCTGGGGGGCAGGGGCGATGGGCAAAGGTGTGGGGGACAGAATAGTGCATCACGGCAGAATTTCATGACAACAATAATAGCAGCAGCCGACACTTACTGGGGGCTTCCCACGTGCCAGACACCACACAAAGCTCCATGCCCTCACTAACTTATACATCCTGGGAAACAGCTCCCAGAAAAGGCAAGCTGCAGCCAGCCTACACAGGGTGCAGCGTCTGGCCTTCCTCCAGTGGACAGTGGGAGATACTGATGGTTGAGACAAAGAATCACCAAGGTCCCCAGTGTGGCAGGGATCTGCCTGTTCCTGGGTGAGAACAGGCGAGACCTGGTGGCCAGGCTCACAGATCCCCGGTCCCAGGACTAGAAAAGGGAGAGGCCAGGGTCAGTGGGTGTGCCCCAGCTGAAGTAGTGGCCCAGGGCAGAACCCAGGCATCCACCCACCTCCCCACCCACCCTCCAGCTGCAGCACACAGCTATACTGCCCCCTGCTGCCAGCCTGGGGCCAGCGATGCTACAAGGACCTGACCCAATCAGCACCCAAGTAGAGTTGGGGGAACTTTGGCCCTGGGGAGCTCATCTTTGCTTCTGCCCCCTCAGTCAAAACTAACAGCCAGGCCTGGGGCAGCTGGGGCTGGACATGGGCACTGGAGACATCAGAACTGCCTTCACAGGTTGCTTCGGTCCCGGGACTGTCCTGCAGCATCGAGGTGGCATGGAAAGGCCTGTGCAGACCTGGGAGGCAGAGTCCGAGCCTGGCTACGCCGCCCGCTGGCCTTATGGCTGGAGCAACACAGTCCAGTTTCAAGCCCCAGTGTTAACTGTGCTGGTGAGCTGGCTGCCTGATTCCCAGCCACCGTATCCATAAAGCAAGGACAGGGACAGCACCTGTCTCCCACTTTGCATGTGAGGGCAGATGAATGGAAAGCCAGTGCCGATGGAGGGGCCTTAAACTGCAGGCCTGTTGCTAAGTGGGAAGTGAAATTCTGGTTTTTAACACCATGGAACAGAAGACGTAAGCCTGCCTTCCTTCAAGTAAACCCACCTACTGTCTCAAGCCCCATGCATCTCCGGCCTGTGTATAGGGTCTCCCTCACCTTGGGCTGAGAACAGAAGTTTCAGAAATGTGGCCTGGACGGTGCTGGCAGGAACCCCGGGGCCAGATGGCCTGGCGACCTAACCCCAGTCTTCAGCGGCCCCTCTGCCTCTACCTGTCTTGTTGCACAATGCGGGGAGACGAGACGGGGACACTTCCAGAACAGTGCCCTGTGAGAAGTGAGTGCCTGGTGGAAATTAGCCACTGTTCTCCGGTGTCACTCAGGACACATCACCTTGGGGCTGGGGGCGCCACTTCCCCACCTGTTTTGAACCCCTTGCAGCTGCCCCAGACCAGGACTCCACACCCCTACCCAGCACGTCCCTCCTCTCCCTGCAATCCCCACGTCAGGGCAACTTGAAGACTCAGCTCAGGGGGTCCCTCCAGAGTCCCCCTTTCCCACCTCCCTGAGGGGCCCAGCAACTTCTCTAAGGCTCCCAGCCCCTGGCTTCCAATTCCCAGCACCTGGAGGCTGGCTGAGGGCAGGGTCCCCATCAAGTCCCTCTCAGTCCCAGGCGTTGGTGGACAAACAGGAAGCAGGGGACAGAGACCTCCCGGGATTCCTGGGTCTCCAGCAACACAATCCTACAGACCCCCGACCCTGCCTGTGGGCAGTGTGAAGAACGAGGTACCTGCCCACCAGGTGAGGGCTCCCAGCTCCCTCCCCCAGTATGGGGCCAGGAGATCAGGCCACAGGGAAGCGGGCGGGGGGGGGGGGGGGGGNGCGCCGCGGGGGGGGGGGGGGGGGGGGGGGGGGGGGACGGCGTGGTCCTTCACTCTGGTCACTCTGCCAGCTCGGAGCAGCGACAGCCCGAGCAGCTCGCATTTAATCTTCCCAGTAACCCTATGGGAGACATCTGTTATCCCTTCATGTTAGAGAACAGGGAAACTGAGGCACGGGGAAGTTATAATGCAACAAGGGCTGCACGGCTGGTGGTCGGTGGAGTCAGGCAATGAGCTATTCAAACCCCTGGGCAAGGATGAAGCTGCTAGAGGTCCTGAGTCTGTGTAAACAATGGCGGGTGGGGGTAGGTCCTGCCAGGGCCACAGCACCTCATGCTGTCCCCACCCCACTCAGCGCCTCACTGTCACCCAGCTCGTCCACCTGTCCATCTGTTCTTCAGCCTGCCCCTACCACCCATCTCCCCTGCCCTGCCCCGAGGCCCTGGGAGTCTAGCAGGGGAGACAAGGGCTGAAAATACCTGGAGTATTTTCAGTGCAAAAGTCCTGAGTACTGAACACGAGTGTGAGGGTCAAAGTGACTTAGATGGGCTCTGGCCAGGTGGCCCAGTTGGTTGGAGCATCACCCCATACACCAAGAGTTTGCAGGTTCGATCCTGGTCAGGGCATGTACCTAGGCTGTGGGTTTGACCCACAGTCAGGGTGCATATGGGAGACAACCGATCGATGTTTCTCTCCCACCCTCTCTCTCCCTTCCTCTCTCACTCTCTCCTCCTTATCTCGCTCTATAATAATTTTTTTAATGTGACTCAGATGGGAGGAAGGCACCATGGAGTCCCCAACCACACCCCTAACTGGCCTTGGGACAGATCCCTGACACTCCGAGCCACGTTCTCCTTATCTGAGTGACAAGGCCAAAAATGCCAGCCTCACAGGCTCCTCGGGCTGAGCGACAGTACTAGCTGTGCACTCACTTTCCCACGCATACTGATCCGGGCGCGGCTCCCAGCACTCCACAGAAATGCCCCCACAATGACTGAGGGGACAGGTACCACCACGGCCCCATTTTACAGAGCAGGAAACTGAGGCGCTGGGAAACTGAGTGACGTGCCGAAGATTCTAGAGTAGCAAGTGCCAGAGCCAGGATTGCAGCTGACTCCCAAAGTCTGTCTTCCCCACGGTGCTGTCCCATGGCCCCAGGACACAGGCACCGGCACCTCACCTCCCTCTCTGCCAGGCCCTCAGCCTCTTTCTCTCCCTGTCCACCACCCCTGCGTCCACCCAAATCTGTATCCTCCCCAGATGCAGTATGGGCAGCAGAGCTGGCCCCGGGATCACGTGGCTCCTGTCCCTCGGCCACATCCCAGAGCCCCCTGGACAACAGCCAAGACCCCTTTCACAGGCCTGAGCTGGAAGGAGGAAGGGCCCAGTCAGGCAGGAAGGGAGGAGCCTCCACCCCTTCCCCGCCAAGCACGAAGCACGTCCTGCACAGGGAGAAACAATGTCACACTGGGCCCCATGCCGGGGGTGTGGGTGGGGGCAGGGCCCTGGACACGCACGGGCCTGGCCAAGCGGCTTCCAGGAGGTGGGAGGCCCCTGGTGCTGCCCTGCCCCGATTTCCTGACGACCTGCTCCCTGTCTCTGGCATCCCCACTTTCCAGCTCTGACATCAGCGCTTCCTACGCCCTTTCCAAAGCCCAAGTCTGATCAGGTCACTGTGGACTTAGGCCAGGGCACTTTCCAGCTGTGTGACCTCAGGCAAGCCCCATCACCTCTCTGAGCCTTGGATTCTTCCTCTATGGAACAGGGATGGTTATACCGCTGCCTGCCTCCCAGGACCGAGCGAGTGCTCCACGGCAGCCAGGGTGGGCCCGCAGTCAGGGACAGCTAACCCCTCGCAGGCTTCCCAGGGGGCTCCAGCCAAAGTCCACGCTCTGCCTGCCTGACTCACACAGCCTGCTGTGCTCGGCCCTCCAGCCTTCCCCTGAGTGCTCCGGTCAAGGCCAAACTTCAAACCCATGCCTAGACAGCCTCTGCGCTCTCTTCCAGTCATCCAGCTGCCCTCCCTCCCTACCTGCTCTCCTGCCAGGGCTGAGTTCAAAGGCCACATTCTCAGCCCTGCCTTCTCCCTCTCCCCCGCTGAGGTCCGCTGGGAGCCTGGCGAGGGAGGCCGCCCATGGACCAACACACAGAGCTCACTGCCTGCAGCGCAGTCTGAGCCAGCATTTTCGTGACTGCCACCACAGGGCTGTGTCCAGCCCTGGCCGAGGTGGCCCCACCCTGCTCAGCACAAAGCAAGAAGCGCTGCTGGGCGGGGCAGCCTTGCAGGGGCTCTGAGCAGGGAGAACAGGCAGAGTGTTGGTGTCGGTGCAAGTAACAACTACCATTTACTAAGCACCTACTAGGCGCCCGGCAAAGCTAGGTGCTTTACTGACATGAGTCCTAGGCTCCAAACATCCGCATGTAGAAGAGACAGATGGCTGTCCCCTTTAGCCGATGAGGAGACTGAGGCACAGAGAGGTGAAGTGGCCAGTCACAAGGACAACAAACGGTGGTGACAGGGTTGAACCTAAGGTCGGCCTGTGCCTGATAACCTTGATGTTCTGACGGCCGCAGAAAGGGAAGGCTCAGCTTGCTGCTCCCTCCCACCCTGCCCCCGTCACCCAGCGTCCCCAGAGGTACCCCCATGCAGCTTCAGTACCTGTTGAAATGGTCACCGCCTCTGGCCAGGAGACCATCTGGCCTCCCCAAAGGCCACACGCTGTCGGAGGACGAGGACGAGGAGAGGCCGGGGGACCAGGGCTTGAGTGTTACGCTGTCTGAAGAGAAGGGGTGCAGGTCAGGGGAGCTGGACTGAGAAAGGGGGGAGGACCGGGCACAACTCAGGGCCCAGAGGCTGGACACCTTGGCAGGCTTGAGGCCCCAAGAACACTCTGGACCCCTAGGCTCAGGGTTGGCCTGGGCCTGCCAGGATGACCGCTCAGTTCCCTCCAAGAGAGGGGAGGGTGGACCAGAACTGAGGAGGAGCCGCACACAGCCTAGCCAGGACTGGGGCTGAGCTCACGGTACAGCAGCCGCCCCGCACGGTCCTCTGAGCAGAGCCTTCCACCTGGCCAGGGCATGGCAGCGCCTCCGGGAGAGGGACACAGGCCAAGGGCAGAGCGGGCAGCAGAGGCCTCAGGGGAGCTAAACAGCTCCCCCTTGCGTGGGTCCTCCTCATGGGGTGCTGGGGTGCTCACCTGTGATGTCTGACATGCTGCTGAAGGACCTGGGCGGAGAGAGGGGTGGGGTGGGAGCTGAGGCTCAGCGGGCGTCTGGCCCCCTCGCTCCTCCTGCCCCCATGCCGCCGGAAGCTCCTGCAGCCCCCAAGCAAACGTAGGCTCAACCCAAGGTGGGGGCCCAGGCACAGGGCACTCAGGCCACACAGCTCCCCCAAACCCATAGGGCAAAAAGTGAACCTCCTGACCTCAGCCCCAAGGCCTCCGCCTAGAGTGCCCTGGCCCTCCTCTAATGCCACGGCCTCTAGGAACCTGCCCTGACCTCTCGCCTTCACATCTACAGTGTCGTTCGGGGCTCCTAGGCCTGCCTGCCACACTAGACTACAACCCCCGATCACGCGCTCTGCTCACACCAGATTGATTCACGTAACCAAGCCTGCACCTGGGATGCACATCAGGAGGGAGGCAGGGTACCCCCATGCCCAGTCCTGCTACCAGTGGAGGAGGCTTGGTTCTCCTGGGCCTGTGGCTGCGGATGCCCAAACCTGGGGCCAGCCTTGTGGCTGGGGTCCTGACCCCTCTGCACGCCCCAGTCGCAAACCATCCAGCTTCCCTGGGTCCAGGAACCCTGCGGCTCACACCTAAGTGGCTCTCCTGCCAGCCTGCTTGGCTGGGATGTCCTTGTCCTGCCCTTTGGCCTTGTCTTAACCCCTGACCTCAATCACTCCTGTGACTCTCGGGGCCTGGGTTTGCAGACCTCTAGCCATTTAGAGGCAGTAAAGGGAGGGGACTGCCTGGCCTTGATTCTGGCATTCGGGATTCTGGGAGGGGCCTGCTTACCTCTTAGCCAGGGCAGGGTCCTCCTCCCGCTGCCGCCGGAGGATGGAGCCAGCACTGGGTGGGAAGGGCAGGATGGACAGCCGGTTGATCTCCTTCTCGCTGTCTGTGGCCTCCTCCTGCAACATCACAACAGGGCCTGGGTCACCCCCTCGGAACCTTCCCACGACTCCACAGATGCAAACTGGGGCCCAGAGCGGAGAAGTGCACTCTATGAGGTCTCACTGTGAGGACCCCCGGTCTCCTGGTGCCCAGTCCCAGCACAGAGCTGGCTCTGAACGAGCTTAAACAAGGCGCTGGGCCCTCATGGGCCCCCGTTTCCTCCTCTGGGACACGGGCCTGTCAGCACACTGGAGAGCACTCAACACGTTAGTCGTTATGTGAACGCTAACAGTACCCTCACACTCAGGTGGGCAGGTATCTTACCGAGGTGTGGGGCTCAGGTGCCCCCGTGGCAGCGGCCTCCCCGGCTGCTTCTGGGCCTCCCAGTGGGGAAGGAAACTCGCTCAGGCTCCAGGTACTGCTGAGGTTGGAGCACAGGGAATGGGAGGAGGTGCAGGCCTTGGAGAGGGAGGGGGAGGGGCGAGGTCAGCAGTGCTGGCCCAGGGATCTGGGCCGGGGATCTGGGCCGGGCTGGCCACAGTCACCTGCCAAACACCTGCCATGTGCACCTCCGGAGAAGAGGCTCCCTGTCGGAGCACTGGGCCCGGAGGACATGAACCACGGGCGAGCAGACGTGAAGGACACGGCCCCATAAAGCCAAGGAGTCAGGAAGGCACTCGCAGGCCCGCCTGCCTGAGGCATCAGAGCACTTTCCAGAGGCAGTGTGCTCTGACCTGACAACTCAAGGATACGTGGGTGCTACGATAAAACTGGGGGGAATGGTCTAGACAGATGGAACGGTGTGTGCAAAGGCCCTGGGACAGGACTATGAGACATTCCAGGATTCAAAGCCTGAGGCCCAGAGAACCAGGCCAGGGGAGGATAGTAAGGGCTTTGTCTTTACCTAAGAGCTAAATTAAAAAAAAAAAAAAAAACACCCCGAGGTTTTAAAAAGTTCAGAGTCACAACTCACACTGTCCTTATCCTGTTCCCCTAGGTGTTAAACACACAGCCAGGTGACTCTCTCCAAGCAAAATCAAGATAGGAAAAGGCAGAGTTCTTGGCAGAAGTCCAAGAACTAGTGTCTAGTTTACAAGGGGCCTCGGGGGCACAGCTTCAGTATTTGCTGGCCATGTGACCTTGGGCAAGCCCCCTGTCCCCCTCTGGGTCCTGGGCGATGATGAAATTGGACTAGCTGGTCTCTGAGCAACTTTTAGAGCCCGTGGTTTGCATCCCTAAATGCTCCCGGGTCCTGGGGTTGCTGGGCCTCTCCAAGCAAGGCCCTCTCCTCTACGCAAAGAGAGCCTCTGAACTAGTCTTCGTGTCCCAGGAGCAAGCCCCGTTGTCCTGTTCCCCAATACAACCCCCTAGCTGGGGACATTCTCCATCCTGGCCAAGAGCTGCCCCTAATGCCAGGGTGAAGCTCCAGCCAGGACACACGTATTTCCCTCCCTAAACCTGCATCTTCTGAAGCCCAGGTGAGGGTTCCCATGCGATCCCACTCTTGCTGAAGCCTCCCACCCAGTCCTGCGAGCCCCACAACCAGCTGAGGGGGGTTCCCCCATATTCCCACCCTCAGCTACAGTCTCCCACCAGGTCCCACCTGTTCCCCACCCTGGACAAAAGCTCCTGCCAGGGCCCCGATGTGCCCACCAGGACCCTCCTCACCTTGAGACAGGAGCCACCCTGAGCCCGCTGCAGCTGCGCCTCCAGCAGGGTCTTGGTGCCCTCCAGGCTGGTGAGCGTGGTCAGCAGCTCGTCCCGCTCGGCCTCCAGGCCCCGCACCTGCTTGCGGTACTGGTCCTTCTCAATGAGGCTCTGCGAGTACTGCAGCTGGATGCGGTCTCGGCTCTGGATGGCCTGGGGAGAGTGGGCAGCACACTGACTAGGCTGTCCCGGTCTCTGACCACACACAGCATGACAGCAGGAACAGCACTTCCTGTGTGCCGGACCCTGGGCTTAGTATCAGCTCATTCAATCAGCACACTCACTCCCTGAGTTAGACATTCTCATTACTTCACCCTACAGATAAGACTCAGCTGAGGCAGTAAGCACAGGCCCAGGATTCAAACCCAGGCAGTCTGGCTGCAGTGTCCAGGCTCTCCCCCTTTCCCAAGAACAACCTAAAACTGCGAGGCCTGCTGCGTGGGGCTGTCTTCATTCCCTGCAGCCCAGCCTACTGCAGGAGACTGGATTCCAACCCAGCCCACTGCATCCACAGCACTTTCCCCGCCCCGCCCCCCCCACCTCCCGGTCGATGAAGACCAGGGTCTCTGAGCGACGTGCCCATGGTCTGGACCCACCACCCACTGCCTCCAAGAGAGCTGGGGCCAGAAGCCCAGCAGCCAGGAGCAACAGGGCAGTGCACAGAGCCCTGAGCCCACCCAGACCAGAGAACCTAAATGTCTGGGATGAGTCCTTGAATTGGCCTTTGTCACCCAGCCAGCCAGGGGACTCCGAGGCCCATTCCAGTGTGCAGACTTCAACTGCTCCAGCGAGATTCACCCTTGATCCAAGGACTGAACCTCCTGCCCTCCCCGCTGCATGGGAACCTCCCGCAGGAGGCCTCGGGGCCTAGGGCAGGTGGCCTAGAGCCTCAACCCACCCTGTGGCCTCTGACCATGACGAGGGTGTCACCCGGAGCCTGGGAACCAGAACTTTTGAGAATTCCTTCATCAGCAAATATTTGCAAGCACCTGCCCTGGGCAGGCCTTCTTTTTGATGTGGAGAGAATAGGGACTCAGTAGACAGCGCCAGGACCAACTTCCCTACCTGTTCCAGGGGCTCAGGTGAGGCAGGTGTGTTTAGGGGCGAGGCCTCTATATCTCGAGATCTCGAGGCCCCACATCTATGTTTCTCCGGCCTCCCTTCTCCCTCCTTAACCATCTGTGCCCTGAGCAGGTCTCTTTTCCGCACTTCCACTTCCATTCACTCCCCGCCCCCCCCCGCCCCGCCGGGCTGGGGCCTTGCGCACCGCACGGTGGGCTGGGCGCACCTGGTCCCGCTCCTTCTCGATCTCCTCCAGCTGGGCCAGCACAGTGGCCATGCGGTGCTTGTACAGGTCACAGTCCTTCTGCAGCGTGCGGTGCTTCAGCCGCAGGTCCTCCATCTCCTGTAGGTACTGCAGACGGGCCAGCAGGGCAGCAAGAGTGCAACACGCCCAGGTCAGACCACTGGGCTCCCAAACCAGGGGACACTAACCGGCAGGTGCCCAGCAGGTCCAGGGAGAGAGGCCTGCGCTCCCAAAACAAGTGCCCATCCCATCTCCCCAGACGGGCCTGACCTCACCTCACCTCACCTCACTGGGCCTCAGGGGCCTAATCTGTGAAATGGGACTAACAATAATACTGACCCCACTCCAGCCCACTGGGGCCTCCCCGTTTCCACTGCAGTCTGCTCCCTCTGCCCCTTCCTCAGCCCTCATCAGCCTCCGCTAGGGGAAGCGGCTGACTTGGTTTGCGTACATGGCCTACGGTTTGTCTCCCTGTTAGAACGTAACTCCCCAGGGACAGAGACATTGCTTTGTTCACGATGTGTCCCAATAAATACTTGAGACTAAGGAAGGCCCAGATCCCAGCACAGTGCCTGGCATACCTGCAGGAAAGGTTGGCTCCAGTGGACCAGTGACACGCGCCCCCGTTTCCTCTCCTGGAGCCTCCGCAGGATGCTTTCAGAAGGAAGGTGGGGAGAGGGCGGGGGCGAGCCGAGGAGGGGTGCATGGTGGTGTTACCTTGTCCCGGAGCTCCTCGGCCCACTGCAGCTCCCCCTGCATGGCGTGCAGCTTCTGGCACAGCTCCTGTCTGCTGTCCTGCGCCTCCCTCCAGTCATGCTCCAGGATGTCCAAGAGGATACGCTCCGAGCCTGGGGCCCCCGGCTGGCTTGCCTCCTAAGGGTCAGGGGTCAGGGCTGCCTCAGTGTCTGGCCCACGTCGAGTGTCAGGGAAGGGGACACACACGACACACGGCCCTCAGCCCTCGGCCCCACCCCACTACCTCTGCCACCTTGGCCAAGGGCCTGGCCCTCTCGGGACCTCAGCTTCCCGTGTGCAGAGCGAGCAGGGCTCCGCCGGCTCTGCCCGACCCCCGGGAGTGCCTGGGTGTGCATGAGGTGAGCGGATGAGGGCTTGCATGGACAAGTTCAGCCAGGGCCTTGTTCCTGAACAAGAACTAGGCACGCTTTCTCTTGCTCCAGTCCCCACCCACCACCCAGGGCAGCAGATGGGTGGCTACTTCCAAGCCTATTCTGTACTTCAGATGGCAGCTGAGTGTGGCTTAGGTGGGCAGACCATGGGCCCAGGAGCCAGCCCCCAAGCCCACATCCCAGTCAGCACCTCTGATGAAATACACCAGAACCCTGGCTCCTATCCCCCACTTCCTGCATGGAGCAACGGCCAGATGCCTGGCCAACACTGCCACTGACCTGCCATAGGACACCCAGCAAGCCCAAGGCCACCCAGACCTCAGGGGTCTCAACCTTTACAGGGCCACAGACTCTTCCACAAATTCAAGAAAAGCTGGGGGCTCTGCCCCAGAAGAAAGTTCACATACAAAACCAGGCGCACAATTTCAAGGCGTTTAGAGACTTCCAGGGGCCACCCGGAGACCTCAGACTAAAGGCTGGAGACAGCAGAGAGCTCCGAGCTCACCCCAGGAGGCCAGCTGGGCTCCACCCAGACCTCAGCCCCAGGTGTGGACTCTCCATCCTCTGACCACCGCACCCCCACCCCAGGGCCACCACCTCACCTGCTGCCGGCCCTCCTGCAGCTCCTGCAGGGACGCTGTCAACCGCTGGTTCTCAGCCCGCAGCTCAGAGACCAGGTCCACACTGTCCGGCTCTCTCTCCTTCTCCTCGGCCCCAGGGAGTGGCCCCCTGGCCCTGCGTAGCAGCGTGCACTCTTCTTCCAGCTGGCTCACCTTGAGCTTCAGCTGATCCACCTGGGTACAGACACACGGCTCAGCCCAGGGCAGGACCCGAGCGAGGCCAGGAGACAGAAGCCCTGCTCCTCATTCCTGGGTGCCTCCCAGACCCCCAGGGGGCTGGAGCCGGAGTCCTGCTGAGCTGGTCCATGAAGAAAGTGCAGACTGGGCAGATGCAATGAGAAAGGAATGGGACAGCGGGGCCAAGCCACCCTCCCAGGGGACTCTGCACCATAACACCCTCATCTGTTTGTCCGTCCCGCAGTTCTGACACGAGGTGCAGGCAGTGGAGCCCAGCACCAGCATAAGGAAGGGGAAGGAGGAATAGAGGGAACCAGGGTCTGGGCCCAGCTTTGCCTCTAACTCAGTGTGGCCTTGGGCAAGTCACGGCCACTCTCTGTGCCTCGGTCTCCTTGCCTCCCAGGGAAGAAGAAGAAGAGGATGGTTTTGAGGGTCTCACCCAGGCCGAGAGCCAGAGGGTTCCCAGCCCACCCCCCAGAAGGCTGTGCTGTTAGTTCATCCCCAAGAAGAACTCTAGCCCAGGGCCCAGGTTTCAGTAGTACCACTTTTACCCACTGTCATCCTGCCCAAGTCACTCATCTCCTCGGGGCCTCAGCTTCCTTGCAAGTAAAACAGGCCCATCCCACCCCCTGTCCCACCCCCAGCCTCCCAAAGTCACTGCAAGAACCAAATGGGACGGAAGGTGGGCAGAGGCCGCTACGCTGGCAGAGGCCGGCTACAGAGCTGCCGGGGTGTGACAGTGGCTGTCTTCACAGCTTTGCACAAAATCCCAACCTGCCACCAGTTCAGTGATGCAGCCAGAAGTTGGGCGGGGGCGGGGCAGGGGCAGCAGGGGCCGCCTGGCTGCGCACAGATGGGCATGATCAGTCTGCTGGACCATGAGCGCACTCAGCCAGAACTCTTTTCCAAATTCATGTGGGGTCTGAGTTGGCTGGACGGTGACAAGAGGAGCTGCAGGTGGCAGGCCACAAAATGAAGTCATCGTTGGGAAAAGGCACCATGACCTCTGGTGCTACTCTCCGGCGTGCCAATGTCCGGTGCTCCAGGGATGCCCCAGTCTCTCTTGGAGACTGACCTGCAGCCCGACACCGCTCAGAGCCCAGCATCACAACACGCATGTGCGTGCACACACACACACACACACACACACACACACAGGCCTGGAGGTGGGGTCAGTTCCTCCTCCGCAAGGGACTCGGAAAGAAATTCATGATTCTCACATTCCTTTCGCCTCACAAAACATGCTCTGTGAGCCGCCGGACAAAGACAGCCAGTTACGAGGGCAAGTGTGGCCACGCCCCCCCAGCAAACCGCAGCCACACACCACGGCCTCCCGCCTGACCCCTGGCCAGCGAGCCGCCCCAATGAGCTCAGGGGGCAGAGCACCTGGGCGTCTCCGCTGTGTGCCAGGAAAAACGGATGCATTTAATCCCGGTGTACAAGCTCCCTTAGCACAAAATTATAGTGTTGGCTCCTCAAGTCTGTGTTGCTTAGAAATAACAGCTCATTCAATTTGCACCTTATAAAACACAGCATTAAATCACAGCCACCACACACCTGTCCACGGGGAAAGGGGACACAAGCTGCCAAGACAAACACCCTCAGCTGTTCCGTTCATTTCCATCTGCCCTGCCTTTGTTAATTTTTGTACCCAAAAAAGCTCCAAAATTTTAGGCAACTTTACAGTAGCTACACTGAAAGAAAAATGTATCTATTAGTTGAATTTCACTCCTTACCCTCGACCCCCTAAACTGGGAAAAAGCAGCCACTCCCTGCCTAGTGGCAGATGACCGTACACCTAGGTGGTCACACTATGTGCACCTATGGCTAATCTGGAGACATCTCTAACGCCTCTTCTTCACCCCCTACCCCACCCCAGGAGACCCCAGTCAGCTGGACACACGCACAGGACACTCTCCCCATCACATGCCCACACCCGCCACTTCAGGGGACTCGATTCATAATTACACCCAACCCAAAGGCAAGGAAGACCATTCCGGCCCCAGCACCCCCTACACCCTGGGCGGCGGCCATCAGGCTGTTTCCTCCTAGTGGCAGAACCCTTCTCCCAGGAAAAGCCGCACAGCCAGGCTCATGGGTCCATTTCAGAGAAAGAGGGCGTGGATGGAGAGGGGGTACCCCAGCTCTCCCCACCTGCCCCCCACCCCACCCTACCCCAGCACTGCCAAGAGCAAAGTCAGAAATTCTCAGTCTTGGGACCCTGGGAAAGTCCTCTAACAGACCTTTCTGTGCCTCAGTTTCCTCATCCATAAATGGGGACAATGATGGCGTCCCCACCCGTCCCAACAGAGTTGTGGAAAACTCAAGGAGCTGGTGCAGGGCAAGCAGTGAGGGCTGCGCCCGGTGCACAGGAGGTGCCATTCCATTACACCATCCTTACCCATGACCTCTCACCTCCAGGATGAGGAAACTGAGGCACAGAGGGAGGCCTTGCCCTGGCCAACCTCTGCTCAATCTGCAGCCAGTCTTGGACCTCAGAAAACCCCACCTCACGCCAAACCCCAAGCAGAGCCTCAAAAAACAGCCTCCTGGTCCCCTCACACCCATGCATCTGCCTCCTACACCCTTAAGCAGGCCTGGCAGCCTGGGCCCTTCAACCCCTGGCCTCAGCAGGACTCACTTCCCCAAACATCGACATGCTGGCACGCACAGCCGCAGGCTCCTTCCTGCTCACCTGTGCACCCACGCCGACAGCCTCCCACAGGCACCCGTCATGGCCTGCAAAGCTGCGGCCTCCACCGAGGCTCACGGGATCAGGCTTCAGATCCCACAGTCAGCGCCTCCTGTGTGCTGCTGGCACGGTTACATCCTTGAAACAGTTTGCCGGGGCAGGAAAATACCATTCTCACGCTAAGTGCCACCGAGGAGGGAGGCTCGGTGTCTTCAGCTGGTGCCAGGCAGACCTGGTTCAAGTCCAGGTTCCATTTTGCACCTTCGTGATGAGCAAGTCCCTTTCCAGTCTAAGCCCCCGCATCTGGGTTTGGACACAAGAACCTCATGCACGGTGGCTCTGTGGATCGTGTGCCGGGGCACGTGGACACCACACGGCGCGGTAATGACAACAGTGACCACAGTGGCTAACGGTGACGCGGGTTTGAGCTCAACTCTGCACCATGGCCTGTACACGCCTCCAGCTGACAGCACCTTACAACCCAAGGCCTCTCCACCTCGGCATTCACTAACGTTCCGGGTTAAGTACTTCTTGCTTGTGGGGGGCTGTCCTGTCCACTGTAGGGCGGCCAGCAGCATCCCTGGCCTCTACCCAATGGCACACTCCCAGTTGTAACAACCAAAGGTGTTTCCAGACACAGCCACTGTCTCTGGGGGCAAAACCTCCCCCAACTGAGGACCACCGTCACAATGCAATGAAATAAGCACCACCCACACCCCCACATTACAGATGAGGAAACTGAGGCACAGGGTGGTGAAAGGACTCGCCCACAGTCCAAGAGCAGGCAGATGGCGGCTCTGGGACAGGAGCAGGCTACCCTATAACCATTGTTTTTTGCAAAGTCCGCCCCTTCCCCACACCCAGGGCCTACCGCCAGCTGCAAGTCACGGCTGCGCAGGATGGCAGAGTTCTTCTCCTCGCTGAGCTGTGCCAGACGCATGGCGATCATGTAGTTCTCGTCCTTGAGCCGAAGCAGCTCCAGGCTGCCCACCTCCCAGTCCTCCCGCAGCCGCTGGCAGCGCTCCTGCGCCTGCTGCTGCTCCCGCAGCCTCTGCTCCAGCCTCGCCCGCTCCTCCTCCAGGAGCCGGCCCCGGGCCTGCAGCTGCTGCTCCCGCTGCAACTGGCTCTTGCGAGCCTCCCGCAGCCGCCGCACCTCGGTCATCAGGAACTGGGTCAGGCCCTCCGGCCCCTCCTCATCTGCGGGGGAGAAAAGTCGAGTCGGGCAAAGAAAACCCACGGGGACAGCAAACGGCACTGAAAAACCCAAACCATAAAAACCCCAGAGGAGAATTCTGGAATGTATTTTTATAATTTGGCAGTAAGGAAGGCCTTCCTGAATAAGGCACAAAACCAGGGGCTATACAAGCAAAGGTAGACAAATCATTATACCAATGTTAAAATTTCTGGATGACGAAAGATACAACAAATGAAGTTAAAAGACAAGCAACGGAGCAGGAGAAAAATGTAACAAAGGATTCAGAGCCACAATATATAAATAGCTCATATCAATCAATAAGAAAAAGCAAACAGCCAAATAAAAACATGGGTAAAAACTCAGTAGGTACATCCCCAAACAAAAATGTTCTACCTCACCAGCAATAATAACAACAATAACCACTAACATTTTACTTTACTCTGTGGGCTAGGTACCTCTATTAATTTATTCAACCTTCATGACAACACTTAAGATAGCTACTACTATTGGACCCACCCTAAAGACAGAAAAACTGAGGCACACAAAGGTCAAGTTATTTGTCTTGACCTAATTAGTAAGCTATGAACTACATCTCTCAGTGAAGTACAAACTTAAAATAGTAACATTATTTTTGACATATCAAACTAGCAAAAATGTTTTATATCCCAGGATGCATGCAGGCACAGCAAAATTGACACTCACACACCACAGGTGGGATGTGCGTGGACTTAGCCTTTGAAACACAGTCTTCGAGAAAACGCACTTCTCAGAACCTCTCCTCTGAGATACACACACACACGTGCACAAAGGCGCAGGTGGAAGCGTGTTCCCAGCGTCGCTTGTAATGTCGCAGGACTGGAAACAACCTCAATGTCCCTCTACAGGTAACCAGGTAAATGACTCACGGCCCCGCACCACCGATAAACACTACGCGGTCACTGAGGACAAGGTAACAGATGTGCGGAAATCACAAAGACCCGCTGTTCTGAGAAAACGGATTTTGTCAGAATGAAACATGTGGAGCAACACAGGTAGGATGATCCCATTCGCGCGTGTGTGTGTGCGTGTGTGTGTGAACACAAAGACACCGGGGACTTGCCAACGTGTGGCCAGCAGAGCAGAGCTGAAGGAAGGAGCGAAGATCTCTCCTTTCTACTCAAGTCAGCTGGAGCGCTTCCGTTTTTTTTACACTAGAAACAGTACACCCATGTCTGCCTGACACACGCGTGTCCGCAACCAATTTTAGGGGCCTCATTAAGTGCATGGGCTCTGAACCCACGCTGACAGGATGAGAGTGTCAGCCCCACACGCAGTCTGCCAGGGGCCTCAGGCAACCTCTGCTGTGCCTCAGTCTCCTCATCTGTCCGACAGGGACAGCGGGGGTGTCCCCCTGACAGGGACGAGGTAAGGAAGGAGCCCGTGCGCAGCTGTCCCAGGTGCGGCGCCCACTGCGGACCCAACTCACCGAGGATCATGGAGCAGCGCTGGGCAGGCTCTTGGCCGGTGAGCAGCGTGAAGTGCTCGGGGTAGTAGAACTCCAGTGCTTCCAGGAAGGCCTCGTAGCCCCTCTTGCCTCGGCAGCGCAAGATGTCCATCAGGCGCCCTGGGGCGAGGCGGAAGGGTGCCCAGAGTTCAAGGTGAGAGCTTCCCGCAGGGCCCAACAGCCAGTTCCCCCACAGTGTTCCTGGGCCCACGCTCCCCAGATGTTTAAGCCATTGACACACGCAGAGGCTTGTCTCAACACATCGTGGGGACAGCCCATCTGCCACCGCCAAGAGAGACGGACTCCCCTCCACCCACCACAGAACCTGCGCTTCAACACCCAGCACCCAGCCTGCCCCTCCCCCCGCCACCCACAGACACAGGGCCAGCAAATGCTTGCCTGTCTTTTCAGTGCCACTCAGAAGCCCCCTCTGTCCCCAAAAGCAAAGTAAAATATTTCTCCCATTGGCCAATTCCTGCAAGTCCATTAGACTCTCATTCCCTTTGCCAGCCCTGGTTCAAAGTCACATCCTGTAGCAGAGGACACCCTCATTAAGTGGAGATGGGCCTTGAGCACTTGGGGGGAATGACTCTCCAAGGAGTGTGTGGCTCACAGAGGGAGGGGGCAGGGGGAACCGTGAAGAGCAAAAGGCACCGAAGATGCCAAGCCCACCAGCTGTGACCCTAAGGTTCCTGGCTTCGCATGCCCTGCTGACCACATCCAACCCGGCTTTCATGTGGGCCCAGGAAGTGGGAGGAAGCCGCAAGGCAGACAAAACCCAAACGCTGGTTGGAGCGCCACGGACCTGCTGGGTCATAAAGGTGGTCCTGGAGATGGCAGGACGGTGGGCACACCAACCACCCCACTCTACACCTGCAGAGCCCAGGGCTGTTGGCCTGGAGCCCAGGGCTGGGCGCACGGCCGTCCGGGGCGCCCCACACTCGGCCTGGGCCTGACCCCGACCCCCGCAGCTCACCGGTGCGGTTGATGCGGCACGGGAAGCGGTAGGTGCTCAGCACCTCCTCCTCGTCGTGCTCGTCGATGACCCGGCACTGGCGCAGATAGGGGGTCAGTTTGGCCGGGTTGAGAGCGCGAGTCAGCCGGTGCCGGACGCCCTCGATCCGTTCCCACAGCGCGTCCTCCTCTGTCTCGGACCCCGAGCCGGCCCCGGCCTCCTCCTCGGCCTCCCCCGCCTCGGCCCCTACCGGCATGGCCACGTCCTCGGGGTCTGCGGGTCAGAGGTGCGAAGGCTCAGCAAGGTGCCCGGGGCGTCGCCCGCTGGCCCGGCTGCCCGGTGTCGCTGGCGCCCCTCTCCCGCGGCCGGCGGTCCGCGCCCCCAGCGCCCCCAGCGCCCCCAGAGGCCCCGACTCACCGCGCACGCCGCAGCCTGCTCGGGCTCCCGGCTCTGCGCTGGGGCGGCGGCTCCGCCGGCGCAGGGGAGCGGTGTCCCCCGAGCCCCCGGCTCCGCCCCTGTCCCCGCCGCCACTGCCGGGGCTGCCCGGGCCTCCCCACATCGCCGCCCGGCCCGGGCAAGAGTCCGGCTGGCTGGCCCCCGCACGTCCGCCCGCACGCCCGGCCTCCCTGCCGTCCGGCTGCGCCTCCCCCAGCTTCCTGTTTCCCGCCCGCTCTCCGGGCCAGGCTCCGCGGGGTCGGCGCGGCCCGCCCACACCTGCCCAGCCTCAGCTTGGGGCGGGGCGGGACACGCTGGTTCACACCCTCCCGCACGGCACGACACACCTTCCTGGTCACACGGGGCCACTCCACAAGCCCCGCATGGCCCCCTGCCACCCTCCACCCCCAGGAGGCTCAGGCTCGCACCTGGCAGGGACGCAGCAAGGACGAGACCGCGCACGGATAGGTCGCTCCAGGACAGTGTCCTACAAGCATGCGGCAACACACCAGCGCACTGCCTCACACCCAGAGCTCCTACAGCACCGACCCACACGCCGCACCCACCCTGAACATATGCCACACACGGTCACACTCCTACATACTTCTCCATTTCCCAGGAAATGACCCTGAAGTGTGGGGCCAGGGCTCCCAGTCTTCAGAGAACTCCTGCCCCACCGCAGGCTGGCAGCCAAAACACTTTCACAGCCCCTGGCAGCCAAAACACTTTCACAGCCCGCTCAGCTGTGGGCCACGGGACCCTGCCTGTGGGGCACCGCCTCGGAGCATGGTGTCCTGAGCCTCGCTGGCCATCCGACCTGCCCCTGACCTGGGCAAGGGCTTGCCCTCTTGGGCCTCAGTGTCCCCAGATAGACCGCCAGCTCCTGCACCTTCCCTTGAGCTTTAGGGCAAGTCCTTGGGGTGGGCAGCCCAGGGCAGAGGTCACAGCCACCTTCTCAGGGAGAGGCGTGTGAACTCTCAGAACTCTGCTGCTCCCACCAACACAAAACCTCACACATACGGGAACCCCACGTGCCCTAAAGAATGGTCCTCCAGATGCTGGACCCAGAAACACTGAGGAGCCAATGTGTGGCCGAAGTCGGGTGAGTTTGAGAAATGCTGCACCCACACTCCTCCCTCCACCCTTGGGAAATGCATGGTCACTTGGCACGATGAAGTCTGTGCCCCTGTCTGCTGATAGGAGCGATGATACCAGCTCTCTGGGCACTGGAAACTGCAGAGTCAGAGAGAGCTGTGAGCTTCCCAAACCCCTTCCCCAGACCCCAGAATTGTCACGTGCCAGTGTGTTATCTGTCTCCCCCAAAATTAGTTTTCAGCCAATAAAGCTCTGAGAAGCCCTTCAGTAAAGACATTGGTTTGACTTTATATATCCTGGTGTCGCCTCACAAACCTGATCACCCACAGAAGTTTGGGGGTGATTATTTGCCGTTTGTTTTTGCCTGAGGATCACCTGTTCACATGCAGCTTTGGAAGTACTGAAATCAGAGTGTGATTCCCCAACCCACAGAGGAGGAAGCAGAGGCCCGACCGGGCAAGGGAACCGCAGTTCCACACAGCGAGGAGGCCACAGTGGGAGCAGGCCAGAGCCCAGCCCGGGCTCAGGCACGCACCTGGCCCCCTCCAGCACACCCTTCCTCCCTGTGGCCCCGGTGCCCTCAGCCTCCTGTTCCTCCCAGCCACAGCCCTGTTCCTTGTGAAGTTTTAACTTGGCTGGGAGAGCAAGGTGGAAAAAGAGGCTGTGGTTAATTATTTTCTCATTAGGAAGGCTAAGCAGAGCCCAGAGGAAAGGCACAGAGAAGTGGGAGGACTCGGAGCCCTGGCAGGGGCTAGCTGGGCACCCCCAAGTGCCCGACACTCCTGAGGAAGCTGCAGTTCCCGTGGGTGCCAGGCTCACGTTTGCTCACAGGCAGTTACACACACACACACACCTATACTCACACACACACGCTCCCCCACAGTGGACATCCAGCCACGTGGGAGGCCCGCGGGGACGTACCCGCTGGCCCACAAAGCAGAGCCTCCTCACCTGCATCCCGGCCCTGGGCACCCACAGCACGGAGCGTGGAGATGTGCAATTAAGCCTCACCTCCATTACTGTCTTCTCCTGGGTCTGCTCCGGCCGCACCAGGGAGGCAGGACTGTGGCAGAGAGACAAGGGGTCCAGCCCTCGTAGCAGAGGCCCTGAGTCCTGTGTCCTGCTGGCTGCCGGGAGCACTGTTCTCTGGAGCCTCAATCTGCTTCTGCAAAAGGCGGGTGCTGAGTAACCCCAGCCACACCTAGAGAGAGAGACTGTCTAGAAGCAGAGAAAGTATCCTAGGGGCCTGCTCTTGACCTTCATTGTGTCTCCCTCGGCAATGCCTTCCCTCTCAATCGCCACATCTGTTAAAGGGCATAGCAGTCCCCCGGGGCAGGCACTGCCTCTGAGCTGCCGTTCCTGCATCTGGGAACTAGGCACAGTTCGCAGCAAAGCAGGTGCCAAGCTCCTAAACCCATCCGTATCCCACCACCTCTGACCCCACTGGTCCAAGTCACACACCGCCTGCCCACAGGACTCTCGTCTCAGGCTACCCTCAGCCAGAGGGATCCTTTTAAAAAGAGAATGGTTTGGGGTCGGCTTTCGCTCAAGTGGTTACCTCGTCATGGCAAATACTAAAAACAGAACAGTTCTCTCTCCTGCTTAAAACCCTCCAAAGGCTTCCCAGCCAACTGGAATAAAATGCAAGCACCACTGCCCCACCCCCCTTCTCCCACTGGCCCACTCGCTCAGGGCCCTCATTCTGCTCTCGAGCTGATCCACTTGCCCTGCTTCTTCCCTCCCGCCTGAATTGCTTGTCCTGTGGTTCCCAGCATGGAGGGCTCCTTCTAGAGCTTCCGGTCGCCCGTGAAGTGTCACCTCCCTCCTTGGGACAGAAGCACACGCACAGGGAGCACACCCCTGCGCAGTTCCCACGAACCCACTCAACCCCCTCCATGCTATTTTCCTCCCATCACTTGTCCCCACACACATGTCACGTCTTTACCTGTCCATTGCCACTTCCACTCCAGGAACAGAGGCGTCCTGGTCAGCAGGAGTGGTTCAGAATGTTCGCAGAACAGTGAGGATGAGGAATGGAGCAGGGCAGAGAGGAAGTGGGAGAAAGGAGCAGGAGACGGAGCAGAAGGCCATGGCCAAGGCTTCGGTCTTCCCTCTTATCCCTCACCACGTGGAGCTACTATTGCCTCCCCAGCAGGGCCACAGAGCCCGCAGAGGTGGGGGTCTGCTCTTCCGTTCACTCTTTCCAGGGTGCCCCCCGTCCCTCCCTCTTCCCCTTTGGCAGCCTCTGACCACATCCCAGGAACCGGAGCCCTGGCTTATCTCTCCTGCTACATGTAAATGTGAGTGTGAGGTCAACCAGGGCTCCCCGACTCCAGCCGCAGACAGATTGCACCTTTTCTGGTCGTCTCTTCAAAGAGAGTAGGGCTTGGGTCCCACCAGTGCGCCACAGAGGACCTGGCGCGTAGTAGGTGTTCAACAGCAGACTGGCGAACAGATCCAGGACTGGGGGGAACTCCTGACGGGCTGCACACTGAGAAAGCCAGGCCGCCCGGGGTTCAAATCCCAGTACAATCGGTGTGTTGTGATCCGGGGCAAATTCCTCGACTTTTCTCACACAGCCTGAGCACAGGCTTGGTCCAAATGACCTCGCTCAACTGAATGCATCCTTCAACATCTGTTCCCTCCCCACTGCTCCGTGTCCCCCAGGGCACCTCTGCGAGGTGTGTGCGCTCCCTGGGACCTGTTCTGTGGGGCTGGGGACGGAAGGGGCTGGTCTGGGCATCTGCTGTAATCAGTCACAGGCGCCTACGCCAGAAGCATCTTTGAGACTGCCATGGCGTAGCAGTTCTGACAAAGACAGAAAGCCCGCCACTTTTGACAAGAGATGGGCCGTGAGGGCCTTCAGCTGAGTGAAAGAAGTCACACAGGGAAAGACAGATCCTGTATGATCTCGCTTATTTGTAGGATCGAAACAAAAAGAAAAAATGAACTCAGAAACAGAGAACAGATTGGCGGTGGCCAGGGGTGGGGAAATGGGGGAAGAGGACCGAAAGGCCCCAATTTCTAATTACGAGTTAACGGTTTCAGGGAATGTGGCCTTCGACATGCCACCTGCAGTGTGTTATAGATCTGAAGGTTACTAACAGAGTGAGTCCTAAAAGTTCTCGTCACAGGAGGAAAAAAAAACAATTTGTAGGCTCTGGCTGGTGTAGCTCAGTGGATTGAGCTCGGGCCTGCGAACCACACGATCGCAGTTGGATTCCCAGTCAGGGCACATGCCTGGGTTGCAGGCCAGTTCCCAGCAGGGGACTCATGAGAGGCAACCATACATCGATATTTCTCTCCTTCTCTCTCCTTCCCTTCCCCTCTAGAGATAAATAAATAAAATCTTAAAAAAAAACAATTTGTAACTATGGGAGGTGACCCATGTTAACTAAAGTTATTGCCTCTTGTTTTGCCATATAGATACATAAATCAAATCATTATATTGTACAACTGAAACGAATACGATGGTATATGTTAATATATCTCGATAAAACTGAGCAGGAAATACTACCATTTTACAGAAATTGGAGAAACTGAGGCCCGAGGCTGCAGTGGCCTGAGTGAGCCCCAGGCTCTCCAAGGCAGGGACAGCAGGGCACCGAGAAGCAGAGGAAGAAGTGGCCTGCGGGAGCCGTCCTGCAGAATCATGTGACGCCTGGGGCTCCGCAGGGGCCGGGGGCAGGGGGAGGTACGGCCCCATCCCTGCCTTTCCCTGCCCCCTGTACCCTCAGCAGCCTTGGTTCAGGAGAGGATGGCGGGGCATAGAACTAGTGACTCACCCTCCTCACCATCAGGATCAGTAGCAGAGAGGTTCGCTCCTGTGTGTCTTTGGGGTTCCCATGGGGTTCGGAGCTGAGCTGGGCAGGGCAGTCCCTGGCTGTGGGGGTCCAGCCTGTGCCAGGGGGATGCCCAGAGCTGGGAGAAGACAGAGAAAGGGGCCAGAACTGAAGCCGGCTTCTCTGCCCGGCCTCCCTCACTGTGGCTGTGCTACCTGGCCACATCACTGGACCTCTCTGGGCCTCAGTTTCCCCCTCAGCACCATTCCATCATCAGAGGGAGAGGCCCATCCGGTAAGCCACCGACACTCCTCCAAAGAAGACAAAGGACACCACACCTCTGTGGGAGCTCGAGCTGCCCATCAGCTCTCTGGGGAGGACACCCCAGCAGAGGCGGCCACCTGGGGATGTGGCCCGGAGCCCGGAATTCCAGAGAAAGGCCTGAGGAATCATCCGGGCTGAGTCAGTAGGAAAGGGCAGACTGGGGGACCTGTCTGCTCTGAGTCACTGGGGCCCATGAGCTTGAGGGCTTGTTTGCCTTTCTCTGCTGCCTACTGGGACCAAGCGTGAGATGGTGCAGACCACAGTTCAAATCCCAGCCCCGCCCCTTCAATGAGATCATGACCCTGGGTGGGACGGAGCAGCGGAGACAATAGCGGTTGTGTGGCTAAGGGCACGACTTTAAGTGCTTGGCACCAAGCTGGTGCTCGGTGACAATAGCAAGCAGTTCTGAGAAGGCGTCTCATACAGGACATATTGTGTACATGCGTTTTCTAGAATTAGCTCCCTCCGGTCTTCTTAACAAAAGTTGGGTACAGTGGTAGGAAGAGGGAAGCTTCCTCTGCTCTGCCCTGGATTGCCGAAACTGAAGCATAGGGCGTGGCCGGAGGGGGGAGGGTGGTCCAGGCAGCAGACGCAGCCCTTGGAAAGGCCCAGGGCTGGGGAATCTCATGTTATGCTCCCCAAGGGCCCCTCATTCCTCGCACTTGCTGGAACTTGCACCGTTCCCAGCCATCAGCCCTGCTCACTCAGTCCTCATGACTCAGCACCCCGCCTCCACCCCCGCCACCCCCCCACACACACACACACACACACGGAGTAGAGATGAGTGAGTGGGCAGGTCCTGCCCACAAGGCAGGTGAATAATCCTCCCAAGGGCTTCGCTGAGAGCTCCAACCCCATGCTGGATGCCGATCCTATTTCATCTCACGCAAGCCCAGAGGGTGCGCCTGTTACTACCCCTGATTCAAGTGAGGAAGCCGGGCCCCCAGCAGAGCTGCCCTGTCCCACCCGGGACCCCCAGGACTTCAAAGCACTCTTGAGAGAATAAGCAGCCTCTGAGCAGACGGGGAAGCTGGGTTCAAGTCTTTCTCTTTTTTTTTTTTAAGATTCTATTTATTTATGTTTAGAGAGAGGGGAAAGGAGGGAGAAAGTGAAGGAGAGGAAACCACGATCAGTTGCCTCTCACGCCCCCTACTGGGGACCTGGCCGACAACCCAGGCACATGGCCTGCCTGGGAATCAAACCAGCCACCCCTCAGTCTGCAGGCGGGCACTCAATCCACTGAGCCACACACCATCCAGGGCCGGGTTCAAATCCCGTGTTTGTACGGGGCTTTGGGGAGCAGGAACCTCCTTCCTGGGCCTCATTTTCCATACACACAGTGGGGGCGGCCTGAATAAAGTGAACCTGCAGCCTGGCGCAGGCTCTGGGGCCAGACTGCCTGCCCCAGACCTCTCTCTCCCCTCCCCCCACCCCACTCTCTCTGCTTCAGTCTCCTTACCTTTGGAGAGGATACTAGCACCTGCTGGACAGGCTGTTGAGAGGAGGAGACGAGGTCGGACACAGAAAACTTCCTGCATGGGGCAGGTGTCCAGTGCAGCATCCGCAAGGGCTCTATCTGCTGGGGAGCCCCCAGAATCCAGCAGATTCTGCCCCCCTCCCGGCCTCCCCCACCCCTCATCCTGCCTCAGTGCCAGCACACCTGGCCCCACAGGAACCTTAGCACACACCCTGCCCCCTTTACCTGAGACTGGCTCCTCCCTCACCTTCGAGTCTCTGTTAAAGATGGACCCCCCCAGGGAGGTTTCCCAGACCTCCTCATCTTTTTCCACCTCCCCCTCCTATTTTCGTCCTCTGAAGCTCTCACGAAAATCTGTCAACTGTCTGATGTATTTATCTACTTCCATCCCCAATAGAATGTAAGCTGCCAAGGACAAAGATGGTGCCCACCCCCCACACGGCTGCACACCTGGAGCCTAGCCCCGTGCCTGGCACACAGCTAGAGACACGGGTAGAACAAATGGGTGTATAAATAACACATATTAGGTTTCTAACGCGTCTCACACACAGAGTAAGCCCCCAGTGCTCAGAGGGGACTACGGGGGCAATAATAATAATCGTCAATGTGACAGTGCCATTGTATCAGGGGTCACACTGAGTGTTGTCCACAGGTCAGTCCCTCTTGTCCTCACAACAGACCTGGGAAGTAGCCACTAGTATGACCCCATTTTATGGAGGAGGAAGCTGAGGCTCCAAGTTAAGTAACCTACCCAAGGGAATCCAGCTGGAAGTGGGAAATTTGGGATTTGAACCCAGACTCAGTCTGGTTTTGGAGTCAGCTTGCTTTATTTTCTTAATAGACTTTTTATTTTAGAGCAGTTTTAGGTTCAAAGCAAAACTGAGTAGAAGGGACAGAGATTTCCCACGTTCGTCCAGCCCCCACACGTGTGCAGCCCTCCTCATCACCACCGTCCCTACCACAACTGACTTGCTGTTAAACACGGACCAATGCTGCAACCAGGAAGCCTTCCTGGCAGAGGTGGGGCAGAAACTGGGCCCAGTAGAACTGGGCAGATTCTGCACCCCAGACAGGGAAGCCCATCCCTGCCTTAGGGAACAGAGTGAGCTGGGTGCAGCTGGCATGACTAGGGCAGACAGGGACTAGAGGAAGCCCCGGGGGACAGTTACCAGGCGTTCCGGTTGCCTACAGGTGCCTATCAACCTACCCAGGACACAGCATAAAACAACCACTGTCTGCTTAGTTCTCAATGTTGCTGCTGGAGAGCTGGTCTCTGCTCACATGGCAGCGGCTGGCACAGCCCAAAGGGCGGCGAGTGGCTGGCAGCCGGGGCTCCCCAGACAACTGCATCTGTCTTTCTGGGGTCTCACTGCCTGCACCCTACAGCCCGGTGGCATTGGGGCAGCCAGCTTCCAATGTGCCCGTTCCACAGGTGCATGTCGCCAAAGAGCCAGAAGAGGCCATTGCCCTTTATGACCTGGCCTTGGAAGCCAGCCTGTGTCACGTCTGCCACACTCGATTGGTCAAAGCAGTCACAGGCTGGCCCGGGTTGGAGGGGGAGGGGGAGGGGACAGGGAGGGGTATGTACTGCACCTTGTGATGGAAGACTGGCAGAGTTCTGAAGAGCATGTAGAATGGAAAGCACTGTAACAGATATTCTTAGAAAATTTAGCCCTGGTTGCTGTGGCCCAGTGGGTTGGACATCAGCCTGTGAACCGAAAAGTGACCAGTTTGATTCCCAGTCAGGGCACATGCCTGAGCTGCGGGGCAGGACCCCCACTCGGGGTATGTGAGAGAAACAACCAATCGATGTTTCCTCTCTCACATTAATGTCTCTCTCCCTCTCTTCCCCTCGCTCTAAAATCAATAAGCATGTCCTTGGATAAGGATTAAAAAGAAGAAGAAGAAAAATTTATAGCAGGTGACTGGGGCTGACCATGGTGTCAGCCAGGGAGCCTGCTCTGCCTATGCAAGGCAGATTTGGTCTCCAAGCTTTTTATTTTTAAGTATTTTTAAATTATTTATTTAGATGAAGGAAAGCGAGCAAGAAAGAGAGGGATAGAAACATTGATGCATGAGAAATACATCAGTTGGGTACCTCTCACATGCCCCCTACTGGGCACCTGGCCCACAACCCAGGCATGTGCCCTGCCTGGGAATTGAACCAGCAACCTTTCAGTTAGCAGGACAGCACTCAATCCACTGAGTCACACCAGCCAGGGCTGGTCTCCAAGCTCTTCAAAACCTTTTACTCAGGTATAAAACAGTAAGATGCACAGATCTTAAGTGGAGCTCAGTGGATTTTCACCTACGTACACACCCAAGTGATCACCACCCAAGTCAAGATACTGAACGTCTCCAGTGCCCAGTTAGGACCTCCTCCAGTCCTCCCGTCCTCCACGGCTGAGGACTGGTCTCCCCTGCTTCTGTCCTCCACAAGGATGGAGTCATCACACGGTGTGCGTTCTCTCGTCTCCCATCTCTCCTTCACCACGTGTCAGTGAGATTCTTCGTGTGGGCGTGTGTCTTTATAGATTGTCCACTCTCGTCACTGAATAGTGTCCCGTTGTGTGACGACGGTGGGCTTTGGGGTTTTCCCCTCACCCAAGGACGTATTTATTGATTTCACAGAGAGGGAAAGAGAGAGAGAGAGAGATCAATTAAAGAGAAAAAAATTATGCAAGAGAGAAACATCAATCAGTTGCCTCTTGCTCACGTCCCAGCTGGGATCAAACCTGCCACCTAGGTATGTGCTCTGACCAGGAATCGAACCCACAACCTCTTGGTGTATGGGACGATGCTCTGACCAACTGAGCCACTCTGGCCGGGGCTACAGTGTTTCATGGGCATTTGGGTAGTTCCTGTTCAGAGGCTATGAACAGTCAGGTACACTTCTGATAAACACACACACACCTCCCTGTTGGGTTCATTCCCAGGAGTAAGCTTGCTTGGTGGTAGGGTCAGCGGACACTCAGCCTCAGCAGGTCTGGCGTGCCTGCATCGTGGGTGCGAGTTCCGCGCCCCCACCAGCACTTTCGGTGGTCGGTCAGGTTAGCTCTGGCCTGTCTGTGGGAGATGAGGTGGAAGCCACTGTGACGAACAAAATCTCACTAGGGGCCGCAGCTGCTAAGACAGATCAAAGGAAAAATGAAATGACAGCAAACACTATGCCCAACGGGGAGCCCACAGGAGCATCTTGCTATTGTCTCCCCTGGGTTTGCTGTATTTCACATGTTTATGTCTTTACTGAAGTGCCTTCACATTGTTAGGTTAAAAGCAGTACCATAAAGCGTGTGAGTCCTTCTTGAAAAACCGACTTGACGGTGACTAAAAGCCACCTCTACGTGACGTCGGAAATGCAGAAGCTGTGGGAAGAGGGCCAAGGCAAGCATCGGATCCACTTTCACAGAGAATTAAAACTAAGCAAGCGAAGCCTTCCGGGCGGTGACAGCGACGACCTCCCCGCGACGACGACAACATGCTTCTCGCTAGGGACCTCCCTCATCCCTCCGCAGAACAGAAGAGGAAACGGTGCAACAAGCAGCACCTGGTGCAGAGCCCGGGTTCCTACTTCATGGACGCCAAATGCCGGGCAGCGGCAGCCTCCCGCCGTCCCCAGCGCCGCACTGACCAAGGTTCTGCGCCCCGAACACTGTACCCTGCGGCCTGCAGGGGGCATGGGGAGGCTGACGGGAGGGCGCCCCTTCAGGCGAAAGCAGTACAAAAGCACCCCCAAATCAAGTGAGTGGGGAGCCACCCCAAGAAACACGGTTTGAATAAAAAAAACTGAGCAAGTGAAGAAGTTATGGTGACAAAACAATTCAAATGTTATAAACTTCAACAAAGCAAAAATAATATAAACAATAGTAACTGGGAAGTGGGGGAAAGTGTAAAACAGCTGATTCATCTTTTATTTCCAAGAGTCAAGTCAGGCTGATTAAATTGAAACCTTTAGTGTGTTTTTTTTAATTACTCCAAATATTTCAAGTAAAAGATAATATCATCAGACCAGACAAAAATAACAAACCCAACTGCATGCTGCTTTCAAGTGCCATGACTTAAGATAAGAAGATAGAAAGGTTGAAAACAAGAGGGTAGACCCCTGGCTGGTGTGGCTCCATTGGTTTGGGGTCTTCTTGAAAAGCGAGAGGTTGCTGGTTCAATTCCCCGCTAGGGCACCTGCCTGGTTGCAGCTTTGATCCCCAGGGTGCATACGATTGCTGATGAATGTTTTTCTTCCTCCCTGCCCCTTTCTCTAATAACTGATTAATTAATTAAAAAAGAAAGCAAAAGGAGAGAGAGATAAGCCGCACCAACGATAACCAAAGAACGGTGCTGCCGCTGACATGTCACCGAGTGTGACTGAGCAACAACGCTAAGACAAGAAGCACTGTCAACGTAACAGGCACATTTCAAAGAAGAAGGGACCACATCCCAAGTTTGCGTGCGGGCAACAGCAGGGCTTCAGAACCTAAGGAAAACCACGGAGCCGGCAGGAGGAGCCAGCAAACCTCTGTGTGCTTAGCGAAGTCACTCGAGGTCAACGTCCGAATCAGCTATATTCTCCCCACTGGCCACAAATCTACAAAGACATTTTAAAACTGAAATCATTAAACTCCTAGAAGAAATATTAAACTCCTTCCATTAAACTCCGAGAAAAGCTGCACGACCTTATGTTTGGTGATGAGTTTTTAGATACAACCCCGAAGGCACGATCCATGGAAGAAAGAATCGATACGTTGGCCCTGGCAGGTAGCTCAGTTGGCTAGAACCACGGCTGCGGGTCTGACCCCAGGTCGGGGCACGTACCGGAACCCCCCGGTGAGGGCATAAGTAAATGGGAAAACAAATCGCTGGTTCTCTCTCTCTCTCTCTCTCTTTCTCTCTCAAATCAATCAATAAAAAAGAAAACTCAAACTTTAAAAACAAGAATTGACAAGCTAGACTTTTTTAAAAGAAGATGACTTGGCAGTTTCCTACAAACTTGAACATAATCTTACCTTATGATCCAGCAGTCACACCCCTCAGTATTTATCAGAATGTGTTGAAAAGTTACATCCACCAAAAAACCAGCACAGACACGTGTATGGCAGTTTATTCATAATCACAAAACACGGGGGCAACCGAGATGCCCTTCAGTGGGTGAGCAGAGAAATAAACCATGGGACACCTGGACGACAAAACAGTATTCAACACCAAAAAGAAGTGAGTTATCGAGCCACGGAAAGGCGTGGGAGAGTCCCTGAAGTACACTGCTAAGTGAAAGGAGCCAGTCTGAAAAGGCTACCACTGTTTGACCCCAACCTCGTGGCATTCTGGACAAGGCTGAACAGGAAAACAGTCCATGGTGCCCAGGGGTTGGAGGGAGGAAGGGGTGGATGGATGGAGCACCAGGGGTTTTTAGGGCAGTGAAAACTATTTTGTATGGTGTCATAGTGATGGATACATTTCCTTACACATTTGCCGAAACCCACAGAATATATAACAAGAGTGACCCCTTGATGCAAACCACGGACTTGGGTGATTGCGTGTCCATGTAGTTTTGTTGATTATAGCGGGGGGAAGCTATGCGTGTGTAGAGGCAAGGGACACAGAGAAACTCTCTCCGTTTTCCACCCATTTCTGCTGTGAACCTAAAATGACACTGAAAAAAATCAAATCTCTTTTTAAAGATTGCGTGTATTTATTTTCAGAGAGAGAGGAAGGGAAGGAGAATAAGACAGAGAGAAACATTGCCTTGAGAGAGAAATATTGATCCAGGGCCTCTCCTACGTGTCCCGGCCAGGGACCAAAACCCGAAACCCAAAACCCAGGCATGTGCTCTGGCCAGCGATCAAATCAATGACCTTTCATTTTTCGGGAGGAGGCCCCACAAACTGAACCATGTTAGTCATGTGGTGAAATCTATTTTTAAAAGTGAAACTATCTATACGATTACCAAAAATATCAACTTCCTAGGATAAATTAAACAAAAGGTGGGCAGGTCTCCAACGTGGAGACTACAAAATATTATTGTGTAGGAGTCGTTCGGAAAGTCCAAATAAAAACCACAGCGAGATCCTATTTCCCACCCAGCAGGATGGCCATAATCAAAATGACAATTAGTGCTGGCCAGGACTTGGAGAAATCAGAACCTTCTCACACTGCTGGCAAGAAGGGAAAACCGTGTGGCCACTTTGGGAAGCGGCTCCACAGTTTCTCAGAAAAGCTAACTACAGGGTTACCAGATGACCCAGCCATTTCATTCTCAAGAGTAAAATACCCTAGATAATTAAAAATATATGCCTACACAAAAATCCACACCTCGTGCACATAGAGGAAAGCCCCAAAGTGGAGGCAACCGAAATGTCTATCAACCGATGTGTGGGTGAATGAAATGTGTGCTATAGAATATTATTCAGCCATAAAAAAGGAATAAAGTTCTGATACCCGTTATGACCTGGGTGAAGCTTGAAAACACTGCACTGGGTGAAAGGAGCCAGACACGACAGGCCACAGAGCACATGTTTCTATTCATATGAGCCATCCAGAATAGGTGAATCCATGGAGCCAGAAAGCAGATTGTGGTCACCAGGGGCTGGGGGGTGGGGGGTGGGATAGGGAACAACCCTAATGACTGTGGAGTCTTTTGCAGGTGACAGAAATATTCTGGAATTAGATAGTGGTTGTCATTGCACAACTTTGTAAATATACTAAAAACCACTAAATTATACACTTTAAAAAGAGTGAATTTTAGGTATGTGAATTACATCTCAATTAAAAGTGTTAAGGACGTTATTGTGTGAAGTTGAATGAGACCTAAATACATCGTGGGGTGCGTCGCTGCCATGGACCAGAAGACAACGTTACAAGCACATCGATTCTCCTCAGATTACCCTGCAGATTCAGTGTCGCCCCAGTCGAAATCCCAGTTTCCTTCGTTCCCTGAAACAAACAAGCTGATTCTAAAATGTATTTGGCGATGAAAGGCAAACCCATTTACATAAAAGACAACCGGAAAGGACAAAACTAGAGCACTTACCGCACCAGACACCACGAACTATTCTAAGTAGGGGAACTTGGGGGGGTGTTGGGGCAGGAACAACGGACTGACGGGTCAGGAGGGAGCCCGGACACAAACGCACACAGGAGCTGGGGGACGAAGGGCAGTGCCGTGCAGTGGGAGCTGGATGATTGTTTCAGTAGATAGAGCCGGGTCAACTGAGTAGGTAGATGGTATATTGGTCAACCGGATAGCATAGTTTATCTTGACCCCATCAGAGCTTCCTGTGCTGCTGTAAAAAAAAAAAAATCACCACAAACTTGTGGCTTACAATAATTGAACTTTGTATCTTTACTGTTCTGGAGGCCAGAAGTCCTCAGTTGGTATCACTGGCCCAGAATCGAGGCGTCAGCGAGGCCGAGCTCCCTCTGGCGGCTGTAGGGGAGAATCACAGCCTGGCTCTTCCAGCCTCCGCAGCTGCCGGCATTCCTTGATTAATGGCTGCACCGCCCAATCAAAAGGGCCAGCAACTTCACATCGCTGCACCGCTCTCTGTTCCGTCTTCACGTGGGCTTCTCTGTGTGCGTGTACACACTCCTCCCTCTGCCTCCCTCTTTTTTCTTCAGACGTTATTTATTTTTAGAGAGGGAAAGGGAGAGAGAAAGAGAGGGAGAGAAATATCAATGTGTGGTTGCCTCTCGCGCGCCCCCCACTGGGGACGCGGCCACCCCCCAGGCAGGTGCCCTAGACTGGGAATCAGCAACCTTTGCCTCACAGGCCTAGTTGCTCAGTCCACTGAGCCACACCAGCCAGGAGCCTCCCTCTGTAAGGACACATGTGATAGTATTTAGGGCCCAATTAGGAAATAAATGCAGGCTAATCTCCCCATCTCAAGATTCTAAATCACGGATGGACAAACACTTCACCACACAAGTAATGTCCACGGGCTCCAGGGATTAGGACGCACCCATCTTGCGGGAGCATGTTTTTCAGCCTACCACCCCCGGCCACCTCACACCCTAAACAGAAGCAAACCCCAGACCTAGATGGGAAAGACTAAAATGACAAAGCCTTAGAAGAAAACACAGGTAAACATCTCCGTGGCCTTGGAACGGGCAAAGGTTTCATAAACCAAAAGCACTAACCATTTTTTTAAAGAGATACATTGGGCTATATGGAAATTAAGAACTAGGTTCAATGAAAGACCGAAAGACCCACTTGGACAGTTCAAAGACAACCCAGAAAGTGCGAGAGGATATTTGCAACATGTACATACAGCAAAAATGTCTACCGGAAAGATATAAAGATCTGCAACGTGACAGGAAGAAGGCAGAAACCTCCACGGACGAATGGGCACAATACTTGAACCGATAATAGAACACCCCAAACGGCCACGTAACACATGGGAGGTGTTCTGCTGCATCAGCATTCGGGAAACACAACGAAAACCGCAGGGCAGCAAGGGCACTACAGCTGCCAGGGACGCTGCAGTGAGAAAGGCAGATGGTCCTGCGCTGGGTGAGTCGGGTGTTGCGATAACATCTTACCGGTGGGAAATCCATTGTTGCCACCGCTTTGGAAGACTTTTTCGGCAGCTTTGGCTGAAACAAGGCGCACCCAGACCTTTGACTCGGCAATTTTATTTCTAGGTGTGAACCCAGCAGAAATGCATGCACGCATTCACCAAAGGATATGTACCGCAGGAGAATGTTCATAGCAACGCTGTTTGCAAAACACGGTAACTAACCAGATGTGCATTAATAGTAGAATGGGTCAGCCCCGACTGGTGTAGCTCAGTGGATGGAGCGCTGGTCTGCAAACCAAAGGGCTGCTGTTTGGATTCCCAGTCAGGGCACATGCCTGGGTTGCCAGCCAGGTCGCCAGTGTGGGGCACGTAAGAGGCAACCACGCATTGATGTTTCTCTCTCTCTTTCTCCCTCCCTTCCCCCTCTTTAAAAATAAATAAGTAAAATCTTTTTTTAAATAGTAGAATGGATCAAATAAAATTTGGTACAGTCACACCCTGGAGAACCACACAGCAAGGCAAATAAATACTGTACAAACTACAGGCAACAACACAATGGACCCACAGACGTAATGTTGAATGAAAGAAGCTGCCCAGAGAGCAGGGCCTGATTCCGCAAAGAGCAAAAACGGATCCAGGGCAGGGAAGTCCCCACCACAGTTCCCTTTGTGGGGAGTTAGAAGGGGACTCCTGAGGGGCGTTCTTTTTCATCTGGGTACAAGCACATGCTGTGTTCATTCCAAACACGTGTATGATTTTTGTGCATATATGTTTGAACAGAAAATTGCAACCCCCAAAATAAGTTATAGGTAATTCTATGGAGTCAATGCAATGCATTGTCACGTGACCAAAGCTGGTGCAGAAATGTATATTGCATGCTGCCTTTTTCTTTTAATCCTCACTTGAGGACATGTTTTCATTGCTTTTAGCGAGAGGACAAGGGAGAGAGAGAAACATCGACGTGAGAAACATCCTTCGGTTGCCTCCCACAGGCCCACCAACCAGGATGGTACAGGCCCCTTCCGGGAATGGAAGCCGGCTGGCTGCCCGACCGGGAATCAACCCGCAACCTTCCCGTTACCTGAAGACGCTCCAGCCGACTGAGTTACACCAGCCAGGATGGCCGCCTGCTGTTTTTAGACAATGAGGAGAGGTGGTAATTACCCATGTGTGGGCGTGTGTACTCGCGTATCTGCTTAGCATACGACATCCCTGGAAGGACGTGGACGAGACTGCCTTCAGCCTATGGCCTTTCCGAGGGGACTGGAGGTCTGCATAAAGTTCTTACCCAGTAAGTATATTTTTTAAAATTATCAAAGAGTTCGCACAAATGAAAACGTTTAGAAAAAAACAATGAGCGCCTAAAATTCCGTGGGGGGGGGGGGGGGGACCAACGTTCGAAAGTACGCGGAAGCAGCGCCATCCACAGGGCGCCTCTGCAAAAGGCTGAGGGGGGTGGTTCTTAGGGTTTCTCTTGGGGTCTAAGAACTGTAAGGGGCGTCCTGGTGGGCTCACGTGCAACCCACCCCCTTACAGATAGGGAAAGGGAAACCCCGAGAGGTCGCGCAGCACGCAGGTGCCTGCGGGTCCCGCCCCAACGCGCGCAGGTGTTTGGTTTTCGCTGGTGGGTAGTGCCCGTGAGGCTTTGGAGTCGGATGGGAGCGGAGGTAGTGTGACCTCTGCGCGTCACAGTCTTTCTGAGCAGGGTCTCCTCGTTTGAAAAAGTGAGGGAAATGACCATTTCATGCTAAGGTCGTGAGGAGCAGAACCCGGGAGGGCGGTAGCTGTCTGACCGCGTGCGCTAAGCGGCCCGCACCTGCGATCAGCCCCGCAGGGACCCGGCCGGAACCTCCGCTCGCACTGCGGCAAGACAGACGCACGGTGGCGCCCGTTCCCCACAGGTCCCGAGGTCGCAGCCACCTTGGGCTTACTGATCCCTGGAGGGCAGCCGGGGAAGAAAGAGGGAGGGCTACCTTTCTACCCGAGGACACACAGCAGGGGCGGGGTGGAAGGGGAAACTCGGGGTCCCTGCTCTAGGAGGCGGGACTGGAGGGCCTGGGAGGCCCAGGAGGGGGGTAAAGAGGAAATGCTCTCCATCTGGGATTATAGTATGGGGTTGGATTTTGGGATTTGTAGTGTGTTGAATGGTGGCCCAGAAAAAATAGGTGCACCTGGAAGCGGTAGCTGGGACTTTATTTGGAAAGAGTCTTTGCAGATGTAACTAAGATAAGGATCTCAAGGTGACCCATCCCTGGATTGTCCGGGCTGTCCTGAACCTGACAAGTATCCTTATTGCGGACACAGAGAAGGCCAGGTGGAAACTGAGGCAGAAATTGGAGTGAGGTAACCACAGCTAAGGAATGCCCAGAGCCAGCGGAAGCCAGAAGAGGCCAGGAACAACCCCCGCCCCCTGCAGCCTCCCAGGGGATCATGGCCCTGGCCACACCTTCGCGTCAGACATCTGTCCCCCCGAACAGTGAGAGTATAAATGTCTGATGTTTTAAAACACCCAGTCTGTGGCAATTTGTTACAACAGCTGCAGACAACTACTACAAATGTTCACTTTCTCCTCCTGCTGCTCAGCCTGCTGACCACTGCCCCTCCTCGCCCAGAGCCTACAGCGTGGCGCCCACGGCCCCCAACTCCTGACCCACCACACCCACTGCTTTCCCGACACAGACTCTTTCACAACTCTAAACTTTTGCCTTTGGTGGCCCTCTTTCAGGGCTGCTGTCCCCTCGGGGGTCCCCTGGGCAACCCGTACACACCCTCCAAGGCCTTAAACACCCTCTTCTAAGTATATCAGTTCCAGCGGCTCCCAGCACGCCCAGACTCCCCACCTGCCCTGTCACGGCGGGCTCAGCTCTGTGTCCCCACTGGTCCTCCTCTCCTGGCCTGTCCATCCCCAGTTCAGGCACCCCCATCCCTCACCAGGACCCGTGTGCCACCTCCTCGCTGGTCTCCCGGCCCCAGTCTTGCCCCTCCCGTTCATCACAGCTCTGTGGCCTCGGTGCTCATATCCCCCGGTCACTTCTCTGCCCACAAGCCTTCAGAGCTCCCTGCTGCCCTGAGGAGGATGTCCACAGGAGTAACAGTACTTCGAAGGCCCCTGCCCACCTCTCACCCGAGCCCGCCGATGAGCTGCACACTCGGGCCTTTGCGCAGGCTGTGCCCTCAACCCGAATGCCCTTTCCCTGTCTGCCAGGTGCGCTCCGACCCGTGTCTCATGCAGCCCCTTCTCCGGTGCAAGCCCTCAGCATGGGCAACAGCTAGCTAACACTTCACCAGGCTGACCGCACACTGGACGCTGTTCTACGTGCTTTGCACGTGCTAACCCTTAGAATCCTCCTAAGCATCTGGAGGAAGGCACCATTACTGTGTCCAGTTCACAGGTGGGAGAACTCACACCCAGGTGGGAGAAGAACCCTTCGGAAGTGGCAGAAGAATCTGAACCCAGCCTGCACTGTCATCGGTCCTGGGGGGGCCTCAAAATGGGGGACTGACTGTTGGAACCCTCCCTTATCGGTGCCACAACCGCCCAGTCCCAGATGGGTCACTCTCATCCGTGGATTCTGAACTTCGGCGACAGGAGTGCAGGGTGGTCTCCCCACCAGGAAGCTCCTGGAAAACTTCGCTTCACTTCCCTAGGTCCATGGTGACGGCCACAGTGTGAGGGGTTCGATAAACTAGAATGAAAGAGTGAATGGTTTCCAGGGCTCTCGGGTGCTCGAGGGATTTCTCATTCCCCCTCAAAGGAAAGAATAAGTTATGCAAATGTTCTGGAGCCCGACCTTGCGCCTCCTCCCTTCCACTGTCCCTCCTCCTGGCCCCTCCCCCTGCCCCCTCCCAGGTTTCTGGGAGGGCTTGGGGCTCTCCTGAAAATGCCCCAGGCTCTTCAGTGGCCTGTTTCCTGATTACAGATGAAACTAGGGCTTAAAGCTGATGAATCACTAACAGCCCAGCCAGGGTGTGTTAGGGTGTCAGGCAGGAACGTAGAAGTCACCTCCTCATGGACCTTCTCTAATCCTGCCCCCCCAATTTTGCCAGCTCCCTGTGACCTCCCAGCCTCCGGAGTCTTCCCTGACACCAGCTGGAAAGGGGCCCAGCCCTGTGCGCCTGTGGTGAGTTTCAGCAGCTCCTAGACTGTCCCCCCTCCCCACTCCCAGGGCTCAAAGAACCCACAACCTGAACAGTTCCCAAACCCTGGTCTGGGCAGCTCAGTGTTGACGCCCAGGGAGGCGCTGTGTCCCCATTTCAGACTCCGAGGAACCAGCTTGGGGAGAAGGAAGTACCCAAGACCACCCGTGGGCAGTAAGTAGGACACAGGAAGTTGAATCCCACCTTTTGCCTCTCCAGGCGGTCTAGAGCAGGACCAGTCACTTTTTCATTCAAGGGTCACAGCCTTAGAGGAGGAAGAAGTACAGTAAATACTGATTCCCAGCTCCTACCCTGAGCCACCTGGAGACATCGTATCAAGTGTCCCAAGGGATCGAGGCAGGTGGGGGGACTACAACCCAATGGTTAAGGGCCCAAGTCCAAATTCAAATCCCAGATTGACTCCTGACAGTCAGTCACAGTGTTCTCCGGAGCCTGGGCAAATTTCTTAGCTTCTGTAGGCCTCGGTTTCCCCATCAGTAAAATGGAAGCAACTCTAAGTGCCTACGTGTAGATCGTTGTAAGATCCTAGGAGCTAACACATGAAGGACTCAGTGAAGAGCAGCTTTTTTCAAAAGTCCCGAGAGGGAATGGGTTCCCAAGAAGGAAGCGTTTGGAGCGAATCCTTGGTGTCATCGGAGAGGAATGTTCCCCACACCTGTCTCTGAAAGGCTGGGGCCTCCTGATAGGTCCCGAGGCCTGTCCCTCCCAGACCTGCCAGGACAGAGTGTGGGGGGTGGGGAGTGGCTATTTTAAATGAGAGCCCAGGGGGTCCCTTGGATAAGGCAAGTCTGGAAATCCCGAGGACTGAGTATCAAGCAGTGTTCTAAAGACTCCTGGTAACATGCCTTCCGCCCACCTGTCAGCACGCCGTTGGAGGAAAACCAACTTTCTCTTTTCCCCAATTAGTAATAATACTTGTTACCTGGAATAGGCACTCACGAGTGCCAGGTGTTTTGCTAAAGTAATTCCATCCACCAACAGGCCTCTGAGGCAGGTCCTGTCTTTGGCCCCATTTTACAGGGGGAAATGGGCCAGGGAAGTCAATAACTTGCCCAAGGTCACACAGCTGGAACGAGGCAGAGGTGGGCTCTTCCCCACCACAGGGTGGCCTTCCGCCCGCACCCTGGGGCAGTGCTCACAGGCTCAAGCCTCTCAGGAGCTGGAAAGCCTGCAGTTGGGGTGGCCTCGCAGAGCCAGAGGCCAGGTCCCAGTCCCAGGCTCCCGGCCCTTCCCTTCACCATGTCCAGTCAGCCACACCAAGACCCCATGGTTCCTTTATGCTACTGCCTTCTGCCTCCTGGCCTGGGGCAAAAGAGGGCGCTCCAGAGCCAGAGATGGAGCCCAGGCTTTGAGGACAAATGATCTCATCCCCCACCCCCAACCCCACCCAATCCCTGCACTCCTACAAATCTCTCACTCCCTCACCCAAATGTTCCTCCAGCCCCATCCTGTTACTAGCATTTCTTGGGAAATCCCGTGCCTTTAACCAGACTGTTTCCTGGGGCATTGCCCAATTTTAGGCTTCTGTGTTAAGAGGGCACCCTCTTCCAGGAAGCCCTCTCTGACTACCTCCTCTGTGTTCTCTGACTCCTCATCACAACCACCCTCTCGGGAATGACTGCCTCAAGTACTAATGATGCTGTGTCCTAAGAGTCTGCCCCTGGGTACTCTGGGGGAGTGGGAAGTGGAGACACACAGGTGTTGCTCCCCTCCTTCTGGGTTAGGTAGGGGAAGAGAGACAGGAGGGATTTCCCCCTTTATGGCCTCTTCCAGCTGGCCTTGACCCTGAGGCCTTCGGTCAATCAATACCTGTTGGGCAACTGCAGAACGGAATGGCCGGGTTGCCTGGCGGGTGACAGGGAGGACAGGGCTGTTTGCTGCCCCGGGGCACCTTTGGCCAGCCCCACCCCTCCTGCTGCCCCTGCCCCTGCTCGGATCTGGGGCCTGGAACTGGAGGGATTCTTTGAGGTGAAGAGATGTCTTGGCCCGAGTGAGGCAGAAGGGAAATTCCAGAACCAAGGCTGACGGAGCTCGCTGCAGTCCCACCACTCGCTGTTCCCCACAAAGGAGAGGCTGCGGCCGCCAGAGCCTGTTCCAGCCAGAGGCGAAGCCCTGTGGCCCCAGTGGGGGCAGGATGGGGTCTGGCCTCCTCCTTCCTGCTCCCTCAGCCCCTCCCCCATCAAAGCAGGGCAGGGCGCCCAGACTTGGTGGGGGCTGGGCCCTGGAGCCGTGGATGCTTCCTGCGGACATTCTGGACATTCGACTCCCACATTCCTGGCCATTCCTTAGACTCCTCAGTCCTCCTCCCTTCTTGCCCTCCCCACAGTGGGGGAGGGCGGCGGCCTGGGTCTGAGCTGGCTGCTTGGGGCCTGTAGGGATGTGTGGGGGCCTCTCTGGGAGCGACTGAGGTCTAGCCCAGAGGGGCTGCCAGGAGGCCGGTCCAAGGCACCGCCCTGGGGGTCCTTGTGATTCTCATAAACAGGAAGTTCCCCCCCCCCACCCTGCAGACAGGCCCCTGTGTGTGCAGATGCTGGGCTCTGGAGGCCCAGCGGCCCTTGACCTCTCCGGCTGCTTCCTGTTAGCTGGGCCAAAGGAGAGAGAGGGAGACAGGAACAGCCTGAGATGGGGAGAGGCCCAAGGGAGTGTGAGCACAAAGGACACAGGCACAGAGAGGCCAGGCTTTCCTGGCACATAGTAGGCACTCAATAATAATTTGCCCTGAGGTTGGGTAAGGAGGAGAGGGGCCTCTCCAGGCAGAGCAGCACAGCTGGAGGGAAGAGTGGCTGGAGGTTCCCACCCTGTGTTCAGGGAGGCCTAGCACATAGTAGGTGCTCAGTGTATGCCAGACCATTGTTTAGGATAGGTGGGGAAGGAGTGCTCTTTGGAGAGCAACGCTGTTGGTGGGCGAGGAGAGTGGGGCTCCCGTGGCCTGGCTGCCCCCTGTGGGTAGACAGCCTCCAAGCCTCGGCATCCCATTGTCCCCGTCTGGCCCCCACCCTGCCCCATGGCCCGCCGGGCCAGGCCACTGTCTCAAGGCCCTTTATTTATAAAATCCCTGCGGTGTTCCCACCCCAAACCGAAGGAGCAGTGCCAGCCACAGATCCGCCTTCGGCCTGGGCTCAGGGCCCAGAGGCACCGGGGGTGGCGGGGGGGTGGGCATCCGGCCACCCAACAGCTGCCGATGCAATTCTGGGAGGGCTAGGAGGCCAGCCGGGCTGCCTGAGCAGGGCGAGGAGGCCCTGGGGTGCCCCCACTCTGGCCTGAGCTGTTAGCCCAGAGGCCCACTGGGGTGGCAGCGGGACCCAGTGACTCCTTCTTCTGCAAAGCGAATCTTCGTCCCCTCCCATTGCACGAAACAGACACTGTGTGTACACAGCACCTTGTGTGCCTGTGCATAAGGAAGGAGGCAGGGCCTCCACCTTGTAGCTGAGACTGGGGAGCCCTGCAGAGGGTACAGGCCGTGCAGCTGTGAGGCCGGCAGTTCTGGAAAGAGCCCCCGACTGGCTCCCTTCCTTCCTGGCTGTGTGGCCTTGGGCAAGTCATTTGCCCTCTCTGAGCCTCAGGCTCCTCCTCCCTGTAGGGGGGGCACAATAGTAGCTACCCTCAAAGGTTGTGGCCTATCTCCAGACAGAGAAATGGACAAGGCAGTCACGGTCCCTTGGTCCCTCGTCCCTTATAGAGCCTGACGTCCTGGGGGAGGCTGCCTGCGGGACAAAGGGTGGGAGGGAGACAGGAATTTAGGTGGGTGGTCCGGCAGGCATCTGAGAAGGGGACACTTGAGCTGAGAGGGGGTGGCCTTTCACCCATCGGGGGAAAAGTGTGCTGGGCAGAAGGAACAGCAGTGCAAAAGCCCTGAGACAGGAGGTGGTGGGTGACCTGAGATAATAGGTATGGAAGGAATTTGCCAGCCCTCAAGGGCTTTGTACATCCAGAAAGTGGTGTCATTATTGTTACTGTCACAGTGTCAAGCCTGCCCGGGGGAGGAAGCAGGGGTGTCGGGCAGACTCGTGCCACAGCTGCTGGCTGCCCCTGCGTCCCTTCCCCTCCCCTCGCCCCACCCAGAGGAGGCCCGGCTGGCTGCCTGGCTGCTGCATTTGGGCCCCCGAACCACAAAGGGTGTTCACTCCTGCCCGACTCGTTCTTCTCCTTTGATCCTCCCCAAAGTTATAATAAGCAGCCGGGCTTATTGCCATTGTACCCATCTGATGGGCAGGGAGACTGAGGCAGGGAAGGGATGGACACAGGATGCAGTAGCAGCTCCCTGAGACCACCGAGCTCAGTGATGGGAGAGGCGGGCCACTTGCCCAGCGGCTGGGTTCCCAGGCTGAGCCATTCATCTTGCCGTGTCCCCTTGGGTCCCTGGCCTTGATCCCAAAAAACCTTTTCCAGTCTCACCCCTGTGTCTGTCCCAGTATCCACAGCCCAGCACACAGGCTCCACCAGCGGGTGCCAGCCACCCCCAGGCTCCAGCCCGAGAAGAATGTGGCCTGACCCTCCCATGGGAGCTCTGGCCAGCAGGCCTTGGCAGAAGAGAGGCCGGCTGAGTCAACAAGAGGCTGGCAGAGGTTCAAGTGGCCCACCAGCCCACAGAGGTGGAGGCAGAGATCTACAGGGCGGGGGCGCTGCCCACTCCCCACCCTCAGGCACTGTGAGCCGCTCCCTCCTGCTTGTCCGGGCAGCCGCCAGCCCAGATAACCCCCGCAGGTCCCCCGGGGGATGGCCTGGTGAGAGCCAATTTGGCAGTCACCCTGCAGAAAGGTGGTGAAATGGGTCACGCCACCTCTCTGAGACAGCTTCCCAACCTGAAGATCTGCTTGCCCATGAGGATGCGGTCAGCGTCTTCACGAGTTCATGAAGGCCACTGCACGTACAATGGTACAAGCCACTGAGTCCCCCTATGCGCACTGGGGTTCAACCTCCTGAGACCAAAGGCAATGCTATGCCCTGTTGCCAGGTCTCGAGTTGGTGCTTAGTGAGAACTCACTGTGATGTGACAGTTAAGTTCACGAAACAACTTAGAAAAGTACAAGGGGTGTGATCGGTGACACGCCCCAGCCTGGGTCTGTGGAGCTCCTTCCCAAGCCATCTTCTTTGGTCACCCATTCTCATCCCCCCGTTACAGGCAGGAAAACTGAGGCACAGGGAACTTGCCCGAGATCCGCAGCTGGGACTAGCGGGAGCCAGGTCTTCGGCTCCTGCACAGACACCTGGAAAGGGAGAAGGCTGAGGGCACTGGCACATAGCCCCAGTAGCAGGGAGGTGGCGCAGTGGGCAGAGTTTATGAGGAGCTGATTTCTGCTCCGTTTCTCCTCCAACTGGCAGGGCTGCCCTCGGGGCGAGCCCCCCATCACCAAAGAGGTGTGAATAGAGGCAACACCCATCAGCCAGGGGTACTCTGGGCAAGTCTTGCCCCAGGTGTGTGTGTGTGTGTGTGTGTGTGCGTGCGCAACATGCGAGGAGGTCCTTCTGGAGATCACGGTCCCTTTGGGGTCTTTGAGCCTTTGCCCTCAAGGCAGCAGGACACTGGGAATGCCCCAGATCTGGGCTGGAATCCAGGGGGACCATGTCAAGATGATGGGAGGCTGAGGAAATAACTGTACCTCCTGGGCCTCGGTTTCCTCATCTGTGCAACAGAGCTGTGAGGGTTAGAACCAAGGCCGGTGAGGCACGAGCCCAGAGCTCCAGCCCCCGCCCGGCACTCAGGAAACGCTGAAAATTATTTAAGTGCTAGCTCCCCCTCACTCTGGTCATCTTCCCCTTATCATCAGTCCAGGAGAGGGAGGCGGACACCAGGGGCTAGGAGGTGGTAGGGAGGTGGACCAGGAGGCCCCAGCCGCCCCAGCTCCATCAGGGCAGGTGCCGCTGCCGGGCTGCTCTCCCTCCCGTTTCCGCATTCACCACACAAAGATCATGTACGTAAAAAACTTTCATCAACCCAGTGGGCCGGCTCCTGTGAGAAGAAACAGATGGACCAGGGCATCCAGGAACAAGCCTATGGTCATGGGGGAGAGGAAGGAGCCGCCATGCCCCCCTAGAGAGGACCACATGAAGCCCCAAGGGCTGGGTCGCTGGAGGAGGTGATGCTGGAGATGGTCAGGGCAAGGCAGGGCTGGCCCCCAGCCCACTGCCTATCTCTGGAGCCAGGCTGGACGGCAGAGAATAGGCCATTGTTTCTGCTCCTCAAACACTTTTCCTGTCCCCCCCTTGTCCCTCCTCTCTCTGCCACATGCCCCCTCCTGCTGAGAACAAAGATCTTCTGCAGACCCTCCCCACTGCCTTCCATCTGGGCTCCCTAACGCCAGGCCCAGAGCTACGGAACCCCACCCAGCCATCATCCCTGGGACGCCAGGGTCTCCTAGGCCTGACCCTCTTGCTCTCCCTCCCCACCCTCTGTCGCTACAGGCGCCTCAGACCCCCACACCCCACCCCCTCCATCTGACCATCCGACTGTCCTCAGGGGCGGGCTGAGGAACTGACCCTGCATCCTTCCTCAGTCCCGGTCTAAAGCGCTTGTCCTGCTCTCCAGGAGGAGAGCCTGGCCGGTAAGGGGGTGGGGGTGCTGCCCCGCCCCCATTTCCCTGCAGAGCAGCGAGGGAATCTGAGTGCAGGCGGCCTGGAAGGCTCAGGCTGAGAAAACTCTCCCACACGGACAGCCCTTTCCCGGAGCCTGGAGTCCCAGGGCCAGTTCAGGTGCTGACAGCTGCCTGCCTCCGGGAACCACCATGCTCGCTGCCCAGCTCTCCAGGCTCTCCCCAGGCTCCCTGCCGGGCCACACCCTCCAAAATACCCTTGGGATTGACTCTCATTATGACCCTCTGGCTCCCGGAACCCACCGGCACCCAGGCGGCACCTTCAGACACAGCTAGGCAGGGCAGACAGGGACCAATCTGCCATCGCCTGGCCTCCAGCGTCCCGGTCATCACTCTGGCTGACTCCCCATGGCACACACACTCATGCCAGATGCACACGCTTAGTGCACCCAGCCTGGTGTTCACACCTCTGGTTTGTGCATTCTGTGTAAAACCATGTCCCACCTCCTTCAGGCAGCCTTCCTGGAAGCCCCATCTGAGCCCTAACTGCCTGCGAACCCATCCATCTGGTGCTGAGAGGCTGGGAGGTGGCATTCAGCAGATGCCACCCACACCGAAGGCAACCATGGGGCATGTGACAGGCAGCGGGGACCCCCAGCTCCCCCGCAGACTCTCTGTGCAGCCCTGCTGCCCTCTCTGGGCCTCCGTGTCCCCAAAGTGCCAGAGGCCCTGAAACCCCACCAGGTATAGACTATAGGGGCTCTGGATGGCAGGGAGCAACTGCAGTGCCAAAGTTCCTTCCAGAAGGGTCTCTGTCTGTCCCTGGCTCCCTCACAGCCAGAAGAGGCAAAAAAAACTAAAAGCAAAAGAGATTTGGGCCAGCTTGCTGCGTGGGCTCTGCTAATGAGGAAACTCCTGTCAAGGATGCAAGGCGCCCGAGGGTCTGTGACCCCTGAGGGCAGCCATCACTAGGGGCAGGACGGTGGCCCAGCCTGGCCTATGTCACAAAGGGTGCCCCCAACATCCCTCCTCCCAAAGCACTGAGCTCAAGGCCTCTCCCCTCCTCCACAGCCGACCTTTCCCAGGTCACCTTCTAACCTCTCCAGTCCTGCTTTACCTGTGGGCAATCTTACCCCAAGACGGGTCCCAACTCAAATGCTACCTCCTCCAGGAAGTCTCCCTGGACTTCCTCAGTCAATCCCTTGCCTCCCGGGTCCCTTCTACTACTGTTTTGGCCCTTCGTCCCCACAGACATCCTGGTCTCTGTCTGGAGGGCAGGGACTGCGTTTCTTGCCGCCCCCTCCTCACCGGGTGCCCAGCCCAGCTCTGGCTCACAGCAGGCACACACGTGACGTGTGTTCAGCACAGTCGCCTCCTGGAAAACGGCAATAATAGTAACAACAATAGCTCTCCTTCCTTGACCATTGACCACAGGTCAGGCAACGAACTTCATGGTTCATCGCAAACAATGATGCAAATATGGCCCGGGCGAGGAAGCAGCTTGTCCAGTGTCACTCTGCTAGTGAGAGGCAAAGCCCGGGTTTGAACTGGGGTCTGCCTGAGGGGAAATGCATGCTGGGTAATAGAGGTGGGAGCATGCGGGCTAGCCCCGCTAGCCCGTTGCCTGTCCCCCCTAGCTGCGGAACTCATCCCCCGCACAACCCACCTGGAGATGCCAATGCCGTTCCTCCCCCTGCAATGCCCGGCTGTGTCTGAGACCCTGCCAGGAGTCCAGCCCACGGACAGTGTCCCTGGAGCGGTCCCAGGAGGAAGATACCTGCCCAGAGCATGGTTACAGTCCAGCGTAGCGGACAAGGACCCCTTCGTGCGCTGGTCGGGACCATCCATTCCCCAGACATGCCAGGGCACAGGCATCACTGTCTCGTTGAAGACCTCGCAGGGCATCTGACGCCAGCATAGAGGATGGACTGGGTGCAGGGGAGAGGCTCACTCTGAAGGAGGACCTCCAGGAGGAGGTGATGTTTCAAAGTAGCCTTCAAGAATGTGCTGCCCAAGGTGACCCACCGCAGAGGGTGGGCCAAGTTTCTGCATGTGAGAAAGATGAGGGCGTGCGTGAAGTCCTGTGTGGTCAGCAGAGGCTGAGTGTGAGTCCAGGTAAGAGCATTATAGGGTGGACAGGGAGAGGAGGGGTGCATCGAGGTGGGCCACGTGGGTGGACAGGTAGGTGCAGGTGTGGGCAGTGGATTGCAGGATGCTGGACGGATAGAGTAGGTGAGCAAATACACAGGTAGGTGGGGGAAGGTGCACGGATGTGTAGGTGTTTGGGTGGGTGGGACTGAACGGATAAATGGACAGGGTCTCAGCAGTGGGTCATCTGAGGGGTGGATACATGGTTAGGTGACTGAATGAGTGGGTAGCAGATGCACAGATGAATGGAGGGTAAGTGGATAGGTGGAGGGGTGGGTAGTGGATAAACAGGCGTGTGGGCAATGGGTAGATGGACAGACTGGCAATTGCATCTGTGGGTGGACAGACCAGTGGACACTGGTGAGATAGAGGACTTGGCAGACCCATTAATGGGCAGATGCATAAACTGACCAAAAGCGCAGCCAGACTGTGGAGTAGAAACAGTATGTGGGCTGGGCTGGGCTGGGGGATGTGGCCACGCCAACCCATTCAGCTCAGGGCTCCCACCCCAAGCCTCGCTGGAGCCTGTTGGGCAGCCACTGGCATTCCTGGGCCCCCGAGGGGGAAGTTCCCATCTCTAGCTGTGCCCTGCCCCCTTCGCCCTAGCTCCACAGAGGACTGCCTGACCAGAAACTGCCTCCTTCCTATAAGCCCTGTGCCTCAGCCCACACAGCCTGCAGGGGTGAGTTGAGGGGGCAGCTGAGCTCTGGAATGACAGCCCAAGGGGCCTGGCCCCTCTAGGACAGGGGATGGGGGACATGAGCTTCAGGCAGCCAGGCCCACAGAGCAGCTCCCAGGCCCCAGCTGGTGAGCATTTGTTCTGCATTCTGCACGGTGATTGCAGCTCGGCCAGGGTTAACCCCTGCGCTCCTGTGCACAGCCTTGTGAAAGGGGAAGGGAGGGGGCCATGGGAAATTGGGGGAGGAGGGAACCATGGGAGATGGGGACTGCCTGTCCCTGCTTCCTGCACAGGGGTGCCCAGACCCTCCCTTCCTCCCACCTTCCAGGAACAGGAACGCAGCTAGCATGGAGAGGAGCTCCCATCTGGAAAGAGGAGATGGGAGCTCCTCACAGCCTCAGTTTACCCATCTGTAAGATGGGACAAAGAATTCCTGGCTCACAGCTTGCCTCGCAGTAAGCTAATAGAGACAGAGTGCCTGGCATGTAATGGGAAGGCCCCTGCCCACCCCCAGACCCGAGCTAAAGGGGGCGGTGGGAGTGTGTGCCATGTTGTAACCATTCTCACCAAGACTAGCCGTCTCTCTGGGGCTCCCAGAAGCGGTAAATGCCCACAAGTGGTCAATATCTGCACCGGAATTATACCCATTTTATAGGCAAGAAACTGGAGGCCCAGAGAGGCCAAGCGCCTTGCCAGAAGTCACACAGTGGCTGGGAGCTGGAGGACAAGGTTTGGGCTCTGGGTCTCTGACATCACACCGAACTGCTTCCTCCACCAGCTGCTCTGGAGACCCTCTGACTAGAGTGGCACGTAGTTTATTGTCTAATCAGGTCACCTTTGAGAATGAAAGGAAGTGCTAGTAATGATTTCGCTGGGCTAGCTGGCCTCGCCGGGGTCTGTCCTGAGCAGGCCAGGAAGCATGGACATGTTGCAGGGGGTAGGTGGCTTCGGACAAGTCGCTTCCCTTCTCTGCAAAGGGGACATGATGGCAGGCACAGCACGGTCTCAGTGGGGCTCTCATGAGGATTAAAGGTGATGACGCATGTAAGAGGCTGTAGAGCCAGGCACGCCTTGAACACTCAGTGAGTGCTCCTGTTACTCCTGCTATTAGTGGTTGCTGCCTCCACCGCTGTCCTTCCGGCCCATTCTGCGCTCACACAGGAGCTTCCAAATGCAGACCCAATCTCATGCCTGCTGGCTTCCCATCCCTGCTCCGGTGAGGCCGGGCACCTGGCCCAGGTGTCTCCCAGCCCCCCACTGTGCCTGCCACCCACGGGTCCTGCCCTGTCCAGTGCGGCCCCTCCCCCTTCCCCCATGCCCTTCAGCGCCTCCGAGAGGATCCCTAGTTCTCCCTGGGACAAAGCCTAACCCCAGGGAAAGGGTGCTGACCGATGGCCGTCTCAGTCCTACTGCTGTGCCGCTCTGCCGCCGTTCCCCCATTTCCAGCAAATAACGCCCTCCCTGCTGGCCGAGTGAGGATTCAGGAAGACGATGAAAGAAGGCCAGCAGTCTATGAACAGACCCTTGTCTCCTCCCCCTGTGTGTGAGCACAGCCCCCGGCCCCCAGCCTGGCCAGTGCAGACCGTCCCCTCCAGCCACCCTTGCCTCCTCCATGCAGCCCTCGGCCCCAAGCCTTGACAGGGCCATCTCCTGCCAGGTATGTGGGCACTTCCACTGCCCTTCCCGCTGCCTACGTATCCTTTACGACAACCAAGGTGGGGTATCACCTCCTCCATGAATCCTTGGTGAGCACCTCCCCTCCCCTACAAGCCTGTTAGGGGGTCACTGGGCAGAGGCAGCCCCCAGGGCCTCCCCCCTGCCTGAGGGGCGCTCGAAGTCCGAAGGGGGTTATCAGAGGAGAGCAAGACAACATGAAGCAGGAATCAGAGGCCTCTCTTCCCTCCCCTAGGGTGGCACGGGGTCCCAAGTGCAGTGGGTCCCCTGACCCTTGGGGCAGGGTGAGGTGCTCAATAAACCTTTCTGAACCCATCCATCTGAGCTGTGATCTCATCGACCTGCTCAGCAAGCCAGCTGGGTGCTGACAGAGCAGAGAGCACTTAGAAGATCTGACACTGGCTTTCATCTCCCCACTTCACAGGCAGGGAGACTAAGGCCCGGAGAAGGCACACAATGCCCGGGCAGGATAGCAAGGCAGGCTGTTGGGTTCCAGGGACCACGTCCCTGACCGCCACACCACAACACTCTACCTGTGGCCTGCCGTGGCCCGCTCCTTCCCAGTTGGGCTCAAGTCTGCGTCCTGGGCCCCATGGGGCTTGTGTATAGGGTTGAAAGGAACGGTGGTTGGGAGAAAGTGAGTGGTCACGCCAGCTGGTAGAACTCGAGGTCTAAGCTGATCTCTCCAGTGAGCAAGGCCTCTGAGGCAGGCTCCCGGTTCCCCAGACTCCCACAGGGAGCAGCCGGAGAGCCCTGCTCCCTGGACACGCGGAGATCTGGTTGGGCAGGGCCTGGCTGCAGACAGCCCGAGTAGCCCGGCCAGGCAGTCCGCACATTCCCTGGCTCCTCCTGGCCCTGACGGCTGGCCTGGCGGCCCTGCCACTCCCCCTCCAGTTCGGGCCGCAGCTCCGGGCCGCGTGCTGGGTGCCCAGGAGGGCCCCGCCCGCGGGCGGGACGGCGGGGGCGGGAGGAGGGCGCGCGCTCACACCCCGCCCCCGCCCCGGAGCCAGCCCGCGGAGCCCGAGGCCAGGGCGGCGCAGACCGGCCCAGCGACTCGCCCCGGCTGCGCGCCGCGACGCGCTGCCTCCTCCGCCACTGCCGCCGAGTCCGCCCTCGTCCCCAGCCCCGGGGCTCGCCGAGAGAAGGTAACAACGAGCTGGCCCGCGGGTCCCCGAGCCCCGGGTGGGCGTGGACGCGGCGCAGGGGACACAGCGCCCACGAAGACTCTGCACCCTCCTAGGCTCTCCGGGATGGGGTTGGGGGAAGGGGCCCTCCTGCCGAAGGCGCCCGGGTGCCAACAGGAAGGCCTGGAGCACTGGGCGCGAAGCAGCGCAGGGACACTCCTGAGTTTTGGGTGGTTTTGCCCTGTTCCCGGCGAACGGAGCGGGACAGAAAAATGGGGGAGCGGTAAACCAGCTGGCAGGAGGAGGGGGCGAGCAGAGCGCTGTCTGTACTCCTTCCTGCCCTGGGTAAGGAAGGGAAGGGAAGGGAAGGAACGGGGAGGGGGCAATGTCTTGGAATGTCGGGCTCCTTGGCCGGCGCGGAGAGCGGGAAGTGTGTGTTGTGGCGGAGGGGGGGGCGGGGGGGCAGCGCTGGGGAGACGGACCAAGCACCCTGCCCCCTCCCCAACCGCTGCATTCCAGGCCCGAGCAGCAGATGAGGTCATCCCGGCCGGTTCCCCTCCAGCCCAAGCAGCTGGCTGTCCCCTTCCCCCGGAGCGACCTTCTGAGTTCGAACCTGCTTCCCCCAGAGGGAATGTTTTATGACCAAAGACTCTCCCGCACTTCCAGTCCCGGCTGCCCTCGGCGTGGTCTGTGCCTGCCCCAGCCACACAAGACCCGCGAAGTCTGAAGCCCGCGCTCTAGACCGGGGCGCTGTGGCTCAGAGAGGCGGAGGGACCGGCCTGGTGGCCACCGTGGCGCAAAACGGGGCGCGGGGACGGGGGCCCAGGTCTGTGGGAGGCTCGTCCCGGCCGCAGCCGCTGCGCCTCGCCGAGCGCACGGCGGACTTGGCGCTGACTTGGGGCGGTGGGGCTGGGAGCGTCTCTCTGTTTCACCACTTTTTCCTTCCTCCCCTGCGGCCGACGGCGCTCCCTCTCCCTAACCCGCTCCTAGTCCGGAGTCCCCGCGGCGACTTTGGACAGCTTGCTCCTCTTTTCCACATCTGACCCCCTTCAAACAGCTGGCATTTGAGGAGGATGAGAAGCCAGGTCCCCAAGGAGCTAACCTCCTATTCCGGGGGTTCTAACCAAGGTAGGGTCCCGCTGTCCCTCGGGAGTGGCGGTGTGACCCAGGGGACACTGGCGGGTAAGCACGCCACAGGCCTCCTGCGTGAGGGGCGGCGCCGCTGGCGGACCCCGCAGCCTGTGGTTGACTCCCAGGTGAGTGCCGGGTGCGGCTGCCTCGGCCTGTCTGTCAGCCCACCCGGCAGTCAGACCCGCTCCTCGCCCCCTCCCAGACCCTCACCCCCTCCCAGACCCTCACCCCCAGCCACATGCGTCTCCACAGCGGCCCCTGTTGGTTTCCCAATACGCAATCCCGGCCTGGCCCCTCAAACCTCGTCTTTGCAGTCATCACCACCACTAAGTAAACTTCCGTGGGCCCTGGCCTGCCTTCTGAAGGGTAAACATAAGGACTCCTGCGACACCAAGGCTGGGACACAGGCACACTGAACCTGCAGAGCTAAGTCTCCTGTCTCCCAGACCTGCCCTTCCCCTGCTCAGGGGCTGGCGGCGCTCCTCCAGCAACTCTCCCTCATGCCCCTGGGGTTTTCACCGCTCCTCTGGGGTCTTCACGGCCCCCTGGCATTTACTGCTGATTGACGTTGGTGGAATCCTGGGAGGTTCCCAGCCACACCGCCTCTTCTGCTGTGCGGCCCGGGGCAAGTTAATTCCCTTCCGTACCTTGTTTATTTCATCTGTAAAATGGGTGTTGTGAGAATTAGTAGGTGGTGTGCCAGGGCTAGTGAGGGCAGATAGGCCTTGCACCAGGGTGCCCAGAGCCCTGCTTACTCCGGGGCCAGGTGGGGCACACCTGGTCGCCAGCCGTACCCTGTGCTCAGCACCAAGTGCCGAACAGCCGCCACCAGAGTCCCCAGAATGAGAGCTGTTGGTATGAGGATGTTGGGTTTGAACCGAGTCACCCTGCTCCAGCTTCTGGGGGTTTAATCACAGCCCCTTCCACTCTTACAGCCTTGGGGGGGAGAGCAGCCTTCGAGGCTATTCTTATTTCCACCTGGGGAAAACGGGTCCCCAGGATTAGTGCCCTGCCCTCAGCCCCACCGTGTGGCAGGGCCCCTCTACGGCAGCGGGCAGTGGGAGACCTTTTGGAGGTGCCCACGGGTACCTTCGGAGGTGCCCTTTGGGAGGTGGGATCATCGCAAGATTGGGACAGAAGCTATTCTCCCAAGTCACAGTGGCCACAGGGGGTTCGATGGGAGCTGGAGCCCCTTTTGCTGAGAGAGGAGGGCTGCTTCAGGAAGCCAGGGAGTTGGGGGGCTAGGAGAGAAGTGGGGGTGGCCCCATGGCAGACACAGTGACCCCACCACATGACATTTCAGAATGGCCCCCACCCCAGTTTCTTTTTCCAAACATTCACTCCTGGTCTGCAAAACGGGGAAACCCAGCCTGTGCCACGTGCCTGCCGTGTGACCTTGGCCGAGCCCCTTCCCTCTGCACCTTGGCTCTGCCTGTGACATGGGCTGACCCTGCAGCCCTGCAGGGCTGTCCGGTGACATCACGGCACGGCCGGCCAATGGCAGCGTGCCTCCTAACTACAGCAAACATTCCACGAGGGCTTCTCGGTGCCAGGGGTGCCAGGGGAAGGGATGATTCAGACCCCCCCCCAGGGGAGGAGTTAGGGTTGGGGGAGGATCGGGTGGTGGGAAGGAAAGAGAATGTAGTTGGAAAACAAAGCAAGCTTTGTTCTATCGCCTCCTTTGTTTTTATCTTGTTATTTAACCAATTCTGAATTTCAAATAACATTCAAAGGGCAGTATTGGGATTTTTATGCTTGGAGGTGGCAGTAAAGTTAAAAAAAAAAACAAGCTTGACACTCAGATCTAGGTGTTCTTGTTAAGGATTCTTATCAGCTTTTATCAGCTGAGGTCCCAGGCCTACAGAGGTAAGTGACTTGCCCAAGGTCACATGGTGAGACCCCTGAATCCCTGCGCATCCCCCCCTTGGCAGGTAGCAAGGGGTGATATGTCGCATGAAGGTTACCCTGCGGCCTGAGGATCTGATGGAACCAGTATCGGTTTGGCAGTGACCATGCTTGGGGCTGTGCGCAGACACGGAGCGGGTGCTGGGAAGGAGGAAGGCAGGGAAAGCCAGGCCGGTGCCCCACCCTCCAAGGGCGCCGCCAATCTGGGGAGACGAGACTGGGCTCCAGCCACCAGTCAAAGGCTACGTGAGTCAGGCTCTGAGTTCAGGTCTCAACTAGCTCTTCTCATGTGACCTGGAGCAAGTGGGGCCCTTCTCTGGGCTGCAGGAAGACCGGGGATGGACCCGGGGCCCACAGGTGTCCTTCAGCCTGCCTTTCCTATGACACTAGCAAGGCCAGGGTCAGACCAAGGGGAGTTCAGAGAAGACTGGGGTGGTGGGAGATCAGGAGGGGAGGGATTGGCCAGGGAATAGCTTTGGGTACCACCGAAGGCTCCCACCTACCAGTGACGAACGGATAAAGTTCTTTCCTGCGAGCTTCTCAGAGCCCCGGGCATGCAGGAGACATCTGGAAAAAGGCACTTCGGACCACAGGGTCCTTTTTTCAGGAAGCACCTTGAAGGTGGGAGGGCCCTGAGGAACCTCTGCGTGAGTTGTTTACACAGCCGTCCACAAGGGTTTGGCTGGGCGCCCCCTCCCTCCTGGCCAGTCCCAGGGGAAGACAATTTAACAGGCAGAGAAAGGAGAGGCAGACTTCTTCCACCTGCCAGCGGGAGGCAGAGTAACGTGGGATTCACAGGATCAGGGTTTAGGGGGCCCTGCTTCACCGGTTCCCCCTGTTGTAGCCTCAGGCAAGTCATTTCACTCCTTGGCCTCGGGTCTCCCCTGACGTGTGCCTCCCTCAGGGCCATTGTGTGGGTCGAGTAAGTGATGGACACAAGTCATTGGCACATAGTGGGAGTAGGTGTTCCACACCCAGCCCTGTGCGATGGCCACGCACGCATGAGTGCACCGCTCCGAATTTCCTGGGCTCCTTCATGGCTCCGCACTGTCGGTGACTCGCTGCCTAGCGCCTGCCTGCCCCGCACTGCCCTTGTCGGCTGTCGTGGTGGATTCTCTTTAGCTGTTCCCATGTGGCCCTAGGGCCCCCCAGGCCTCCTGTCACCTCTCTGCCTTTCTTTCAGGTCTCCACGTGGGTGAAAGAGGGGCTGTCCATGCTTGAGACACCTCTCGTGCCTGCTCTGTTCTTGGACAGAACATCGACAGCTGGTTCCTCAGATCCAGGAGCCAGGCCTCAGGGAGAGACCAGCCATGGACCCCCAGCAGCCTCGGCATTTGGGGGAAGCACCTAGGAGGAGATAGGAGTGGTCCCCGTCCACCCCCTGGCACTGGAAAGGAGAGAAGGGAGAAGTGGACCCGCCGAATGCCCCAGCTTGGCATGGACCAGCGGCTGTGATCGGTCAGGGCTGATGCCGGGCCCCCAGGGGGCTGGAGGAGCCCCCATCATGAGCCTGGGCAAGATGTCACCCGTGGGCTGGGTGTCCAGCTCTCAGGGAAAGAGGCGGCTGACTGCAGACATGATCAGCCCCCCACTCGGGGACTTCCGACACACCATGCATGTGGGCCGCGGTGGGGATGTCTTTGGCGACACCTCCTTCCTCAGCAACCACGGGGGCAGCTCCCGGGGTACCCACCGTTCACCCCGCAGCTTCCTGGCCAAGAAGCTACAGCAAGTGCGCAGAGTGGGGGTACCGCCCCGGCGGTTAGCTTCCCCGCCGTCGCCCTCACCTGCTCCACCTGCCGTCTCCCCCATCATCAAGAACGCCATCTCCCTCCCCCAGCTCAACCAGGCTGCCTACGACAGCCTCGTGGTGAGCAAGCTCAGCTTCAACAGCAGCCCGGCCGGCTCCACGGACGGCCACTCCAGTTATGGTGAGGGCCTGGGTCATCTGCCCTAGGTGCCGAGACCCAGAGGGTTTAATGATTCAACCAAGCCTCCAAGTGAGGTCTTCTCCCCACAGAAGTTTGGTAGTGAGCATAGAGGTCAGGACTGTGAATAGGGAAGGGTCAGGGGGTGGGAACCAGCCCACTCCCCAAAATACACTGACTAATTTGGAAAACCTCTCCCATGGACAGAAGTCAGAGGCCCTTCCTGTCCTGGTGGGGAGAGGCAGGTGCTGCCTCTGCTCTGCCGGTCAGCTCACCTGAGAACCAGGGTTTCTGCTGCCACCTGGTGGCCACTCCTCGCTCTGCATCCTTGCCCCACAACCAGCGACTGCCTCTAGTGCTCCCTCTGCGGGTCACTGTTGGTAACCCCACTGAGGGCTGGTCCACAGGAACCGTGCTGTCTCAAGCGCCATCGTCCCCGAGCCAGGGACTGGACTTTTGGAGGGCATCCTTTGAATCGGTGATTTCTATGCAGTCAGATCCCAGCTGCTGGTTCAATCCCTGTGATCAGCACACATACTGTGGGTTCACTGTCACAGCAGAAGACCAGGGTCCAGGGCCAAGTTTACAGTGGGAACTGAGACAGGAGACCTGAGCTCCAGGCTTGGTTCCACCACGTCAGACCATGGCCCTGGGCAAGCCCTTCCCGGCTGAGCCTCACTTTCTTCATCTGCATAATGGGAAAGGATTATGTCCACTCTCAGTTTCCAAGGTGGATGGGAGGATCACATGAGAGACTGGGGTTCCCTATATTGGAAAGATGGGAGGCCTGAGTCCAGTTGGGGGCAGTGACTTGCTAGAGGCCAGATAGCAAGGTGGGGTTGGTCCTGGCTCTCCCCTCCCCAACTCATGGTCAGGGACCCCAGCTCTGACCCTACTCCCCATTTCTCTTCTAGGCCTGGACTCCGGGTTCTGCACCATCTCCCGAGTGCCTCGGGCAGAAAAGCCTCGTGACCGAGACCGTGACAGTTCCTTCCCCTCCGAACCTGAGCTTCACCGCTCGGACTCCCTCTTGTCCTTTCGTCTGGACCTGGACCTTGGGCCCTCTCTCCTCAGCGAGTTGCTGGGGGTCATGAGCCTCTCAGAAGCCTCTGCAGCCGAGACCCCAGCCCCAGCCCCTGCAGCAAATCCCCCCGCCCCAGCCTCAAGCCCTCCACCCCGTGGACACTGCCCCAACGGGATGACCTCTGGGTTGGGCCCAGCAGCTGAGGCAAGGTCCAGCCTGGTGGGAGAGTGCCCCCGTGCACCTGCTGACATGGCCCCTGGCAGGCACTGGGGAACAGGCTGGGGTGTCGGCAGGGGCAGCCTGCACTACACCGAGATGGATGCTCGGCAGGAGCTGGTGAAGGTGCTGCCCCAGGGCCGGGCCTCTTGGGAGAGCCTGGACGAAGAGTGGGAGGCCCCCCAGGCGGCCAGCAGGGCTCCTGTGCCCAGCACGGTGCAGACAAACACCTTCGCATTTGCCGATGCTGAGGAGGACGACGAGGTCAAGGTGTGAGCCGGTGAGCGTGGGCTCAGGACCCTGCACCCCCCTCCGGCCATCACCCATGAAGAGCCCAGTGCAGAGCCAGCCCCTCATCTGACAACTGGGAGAACCTGAGTTGTCCCCAAACCCTCCACGCTTCTTCTAGACAGACATGAGAGGGAGGCCAGGCTTGCTCTGGGACCTGGTTGTTCCCGAGGGCCCTGCTGGGCTGACCTGCTTCCTCACAACTACCACTCGGGACCCAGGGGGCACTCCTTCGGCCCCGCCCCCACTGGCTGGACGGCCCAGCCTCACAGTGCAGCCTTTGTGCTGGGGAAGCTGTTCGTGCTGAGTTGGGGGCAGCGGGCACACCACACAAGGCCTTTGTCTCCTCCTTAAGGGGCCGCCTGCCCGGCTCGTCCTGAAGCTGCCCCCCTGCCCTCGCTAGGGCTGCTTCCCCCCCATCCCCACCCCATCCCTGACTTGTCCCAGAGACCTGGAAGAAAAATCAGGTGTGGCCCCCCCCCTTCCTGTGTACCCCAGACCTGCCTCTGGGTTCTGATTAAAAAAAGGTTTTTTTGGTAAAAGGTGTCCTGCAAGATGTTTGGGGACCTGTGCAGTAGCTCCGCCTGCTTCAATGCCCTCAGCTTTGGGTTTGGAAGCCAAGGACCCCAGCTCGGACGGGCCGAGACAGGGGTAATGAATAACCAGCTGGAATGAATGTTCCTGAGATAAGGGCCCAGGTGGGAGCCCTTATCACAGTTCCGGGAACAGCCCCTGGCCCAGGTGCCTGGAGCCAGTGCCTGCCTCTAATCCCTCAGGGAAGTTTGGCACTTGTTCTGCTGATAACAGGGGACTGGTAGGCAGGAGCTGGTACTTAGAGGTGTTTGGAAGTGGGTCCCAGCCCAACTTGGCAGTACTGTGACCTGCCGGAGCTTCCTCCTCGGTATCTTGAGGAAGCCAGGAGCGTAAAAATGCATGGGAAATGTTAACCACAATTTCTGCTGCAGAAAAAGTGGATAAAGGTGGATTCTTACGTTTATTCTTAGCATTGGGGGAGGAAAACGGGGTCAGAGGGGCAGGCAGTGCAGGGGGGGAGCCGGGGCCCAGGGGCTGCTGATCCCGAGTGACTGGGAAGAAGCGCAGGGCTGGGCGTGCCGGTGACCGGCCTCTGTGAGGTGCTGCCCACTCAGTCAAGCTTGAAGGAGGAGAGGCTGAACCCGCCCAGCACGCTCAGGTAGCTCAGCTGGCTGTGGCCCAGCCTGTTGGGAAAGGTCAGCTGGTGCTTGTTCTGGCAGCTTCACCTTGAATTTGTCACTCTCAAAGGTCACGGTGAACTGCAGTGGGAGGGAGGGTGTCAGGGGGCAGGAGGCTCCCTGGAAATGGGCCATGGTGGTGCCCGGCAGCTCAAACAGTGCCAACACTGGTCTAGACCAGGGTTCCCTACCAGCTGAGCTCCCCCTTTGACATTGTCCTCAGGCCCCTTTCCTCTTTGACCTCACCTTGACCTCTGACCCTGGGCTGAAGCACAGGTGATCTTCCTGTTGCTCCTGTCCCCAGTTGTTGCCATCCCATGAATTGCAGACTATGGTGGATTCGCCGAAACGTGGGTTGAAATGCAGATCCAGCATGTCTGTCCCTTGGCCCAGATTAATCACAAACCTGCAGGGGAAGGGGTCACAGGTGAGGATTAGGGGCTAGCCCTGGGTAAAATAGCTTGGGTCGTAGGGTCTTAGTTAACCACGAGCTGGAAGTATCACCCAAAAAAGGATGTATTCATTGAGGTCTGTGCCTTAAAGCAAGGGAGGTGACAAGGTGGTCAGACTGGGCCTTGGAGTGTACGGTGCGGGAGAAGCACGGGACTCAGGCTCTCTACAGGGGGGCAACTGACAGTGGCAGTTTCAGAAGTGCCCCTTCTCGGGGAAAGAACCGCTGCCTTCAGCTATTCGAAGACCCATTAAGTTTGGCCACAAACAGTCGTCAACCTAAGGTGGGGAGCTCCCTGTCATTAGAAGTATGCGATCGGGGGTTGTGTGATTTCTCGGTAGGGTCGCTGCAGGAGCCTAGGTGAGCCCTTCGGAGTTCCCTGAGAGGGGGACATTCTGGGTCATGGGGTGCCTTCACTGGGGGGCCTCAGACCAGAGCTCTCCCCCACTTTCCTGTTACCTTGAGGGACCAAAGTGGGAGAAAGGGGTGAGTTTTCTCCTGGCTCCTATTCCACGCATCTACCTGCCTCCTCCCCAACCAAAAAGTGGTGGAAGTCAGTTCCATGAAATGCGGACACACGTAAGAACCTAGCGCTGAGCTGTAACCTGCCAGGTGGGTAAAAGTATCTGCTTCTAACAGAGGATGCAAAGGAGACCACCTGGCGCCCCTGGTGGCCGCCTGTGGTATAACGCGTGTGAACTGCTGGCCTCCTGCCCCTGGGCTCTGTAAAGCGGGTGGTGTCCCCAGGGGTTGGGTTTTCAATAGAGGCACCTGGCCCGCGGGGAGCTGGGCAGAGCTCCAGGAGCTTCTCCACACGTCCCTTCAGTGTCTGTTGAAGCCAAGGAATAGAGTTTAAGGCATCAGCTGTGAAATCCACAGGAACCTCACACTGGGCCTCAGGTGTGAAGGCAGGTCCTAACAGGAACGAAGCCAGAGGGGCGTGGGAGTGGGCAAGTATGGAAAAAAGACCCCTTTGGCCTTAGGCCGCTCTCATCTCTGATCATCCCACAGGGCTGCCCTGCCTGTCCCCACCTTCCCAGCCTGGTCCAGGTCTGTGGACGACCCTCCCTCTCTCCCCACCCCACCCTCCTTGCTCACCCATCAGCACCATCGGCAATCTTGCCCTTGATCTTCAGGGTTGTCCCCAACTTCATGTCCATGTTCATAATCTCAAATTTCCCCTGCACCAACGGAGAAGCAGTCCACAAAACACCAACCATGCAGGTGCCCAGACGGTTTCCATGAGTTTTACCCCACCTTGACCCGGCCCCAGGTCTCCCTCTCCCCCTGCCCACAGGAGGGTGCATAGCTGGGAAGGGTGAAAGCCAGAGCCCCGCCTTTTGGCCTCTTTTGCTTTGCTCTCATCTATCCCAGCCTCGTTATAGGGCCCAGCTGAGGGAATCTTGGTCTGCCCATCTGTACAATGGGTAGAGTGGTCCTCGGTGACCTCGCAGTTCCCAAGCATGTTTGAGCAGTAAGGACATGGCACCCTTGGCAGGAGCCCCAGCACAGGGATGTTTAGTGCCCACACAAACCTGGAGCCAACTACTGCAGAGAATGACCGTGAGAGGTACGCAGGTCTTGGTCCATCCGAAAGTGGAACTCTATGAAACTCCAGACGTCATGTCTGAAATGTCCACCCAACTGCCTCTCCAAACCTCACTCTCCTCACCTACAAAACGGGTTAACTGGGTGTATTCACTGGACACCAGTGGCCGAGTGCCAGCTGTGTGACCACACTCCTGGAGGCCCGTAGGGTAACAGCATCCACCCCCAAGCTGGTTGGGACAATTTGAGACGGTGTTTGGGCCTGGCACGGGCTCAGGCATACGGAGGGGCGACCACCATTACGGTTACTTATTGTTAGCCCTGGTCCGGAGTGCAGCTGGACAAGTAGGGATGCCTAGTGTCCCTGTCACCCTCAACAAAGTCTGAGGCCCAGAGAGAAGAAGTGAAGCTGGGGTGGGGTGGGGGCAGCTGCCAGTGGTCCAGCTCCCGTGCCTGCTTCGCCCCCAACTGGCTGAATGACCTGGGGCCAGCTGCGCTCCTTCCTGGTCCTTGGTTGCCCTAGAATGAGACTGGACCTAGGAGGTCTCAGAGAAGGAGGAAAGCAAGGGCGCAGGTGGCGAGACCCGAGAAGACAGTCAGGGAAGGGTCTGGGCCTCGCAGCTCCTCCTGAGGGGCAGAGAGCGCCAAACTTCCCACACCAGACCCCCACCCTCCTTCCAGTCACACTCCCACTCTGCGCCTCACCTGTACTGGCTGGAATAGTGTCTCCCAGAAAATCAAGTCCACCTGGGACCCAGGAATGTAACCCATTTGGAAATTGGGTCTTTGCAGACGTCAAGTTAATATCAGGTCCTATTGATTTCAGGTCAGACCTGAATCCAGTAGGATTGGTATCCTTATAAGAAGAGAGAAATTTGGACCCCAAACACAGGCACACAGAGGAGAAAACCACGTGAAGACAGAGGCAGAGACTGAGCGCTGCAGCTATGAGCCGGCAACGCCCCAGAGTGTGCCCACCACCAGAAGCTGGAGGAGACCAGAAGGGCATCTTCAGAGAGAGTGTGGTCCAGCCAGCACCCCAGTTTTAGATCTGCAGCCTCCCAAAGTGTAAGAGAATAGATTTGTTGGGGCAGCCACAGGACACGAATACACCCCCTAATGCCCAGAAGAGGTGTCTGCGATCCTATTCCCCAAAGGCAGGCCACTGCAGCTCAGAGATGGGCAGAGACTCATCCGAAACCACACAGCAAGCTACGGCAGAGCCAGGTTTGAAATCGAAGAATCAGGGACCTCAGAGTGTCTACTCAACCCCCTGCAATGTATAGACTGTGACCTTGGACAATTTAAATCTCCAAGCTTCCATTTCTTCATCTTTCTAAAGCTCAGCAGATGTCACTAGTTGTCATTATTGCTGCTTATGAATATTACTGATGAGCACAGCAACGCCACAGAGGGAAGAGGCTGGCTCGGCACAGGGTGGAGGGAGCAGAGAGCCTGGGTGCTGAAGGGCTGTGGGGACCATCTGTTGAACTTCGCCACTCTACAGAAGGGTAAACTGAGGCCTGGAGAGGGCCAGCGACCCCATCCCCATTCAGGTGAAGATGTGGGTGAATCCAGGAAGTGGGTGGCGGGGAAGCCAGCATCTCACCGACATGGGGGTGGCTCCCAGAGGCAGCTCTCGGCGTGGTGACCACTGGAGGCCTGGCCCCGCTTATACTCCAGGACTTTACATATTAACTCCCCCAGGCCATAATAGGAGACTTTGGTCCCTTCTTCCCAGGCACCCAGAGCAAACAGGCAGAAGGCTCCTCACCAGGCGGCCCTGCCTGGCTCAGAGCACCCCCCAGGCTCCCTGAGCCCAGCCTCGGGCCTGCCCACCGCAGAGCTGGCCTGGGTGCCAGGATCCCAGCACAAGGAGCCCGAGAGCTTGGCGGGCCACCCAGAGCCCCTGTGCCCTGCTTCCTCATCCTCGAACAGGAGACGCCCCTTGTAAAACCCTGAGTTTCTTGTTTCCGATGACGTGGAACGGCTCTTTACACGTCTTTGGTTCTGTGTTTTGATGGTGGCCAGAGGGAGGGGGGTTGGGCTGAGTGGGTGAAAAGGTAAAGGGATTGAGAAATATAAATGGGCCCTGGCTGGTGTAGCTCAGTGGACTGAGCGAGGAGGGCCTGAGAACCAAAGGATCACGTGTCCCAGTCAGGGCACATGCCTGGGTTTCGGGCCAGTTCCCCGCAGGGGACACACAAGAGGCAACCATACATTGATATTTCTCTCCCTCTCTTCTTCCCTGCACCTCCAAAGATAAATAAACTCTTAAAAAAAAACCATAAAAGCCCTTTGTTCTGTTTTCTCCCCTCACCCATCACTTTTCTGACGATGCGTGTAAGTTTTCAAAGCAACACAGGGTGGCTTCGAAGAGCACACCTAGCGGTGTCCATGACAACGCGTCAGAAGCGGGGCAGGGAGCAGGAGGGCTGAGGTCAGGGCTGTTGGGGACGTAAGTGCTTTGCTCCTCCCTTCCATTCCTAATGGAGCGGAGGTGCTCACCACAGGCGATTAGAGCTATTGATTAAGAATAAAAAGCCTCACTCTTCACCCCGCCCACCAGGAGGGACCCTGCCTCCCTTACCACACATTTTCTTCCACTGGCGGTTTTCTGTGGACTGGTATCCGAACTCCCCTCTCTCTGTGCCTGTTGACCCTACTTCATTCAGCCACCACAAATCCACGTTTCAGAGCTACATTTTAATGTCGGGGAAATAGTCCGCCTTTCAATGACCATATGTGTTCCACCAGTTTCCTTCCGCTGAGCACTGACATTAACTCTAAGTGTTTTCTGTTAAAAGTTCAGCTGCATCAAATCTCTTGGCACCCAAAGGCTGGCTGCGTGGTGACGACTTATTCAGGGAGGATTCCCAGAGCAGAATTTTCCTGGAGCTCTGGCTTGGCCAGCCGGAGCCTTTTCCAGTGGAGCTGGCGGGGGCCTTCGGGCGGGTGCAGGGGGGCTGGCCCAGCCTCGGGCCCTCCCGTGCCAGGAGCTGACGGGTGGCTCGCCGCCTGCAGTCCCCTGCCTGCCCCGAGAGAAGAATGCTTTCCTCATTTTGTCCCCAAGGAAATTATTTCCTTCTCAGCCTTTCTCCCAGGGCTGTGATAATCCCCTAGCAAGATAAGGAGTTCTCAAATGCTTTTTACACGGAAACTCTGCAATCAACAAAAACGACACCATGTAAAGGTGGTATTTTTCTGATTATAAAAGTAATTCTAGCTCACTGGAGGTTTGGGAAAGTGCACAGAGTAAAAAGAACTTCAAAGTTCACTTGTTTCGGAAGAAATGTTTAAAGACAAGGGACACATTTCTGAACTGTGCACTTTTCTGTGTGTGTGTGTGGTTTACATCAACGAAAGAAAGAAAGAGAAAGAAAGAATTATCTACCCTTCCTTGCATCTCCACCCTTATTCTCTGAACAATGCCTGCCTTCTGCACCCTGCAGAGCGCTTTCTCCTTCCCTCTTCACAACAAGCTCAGTGAGTTCTCGGCTGATCTTTATTATTGCTCCAATTTTCAGAGAGTTAACAAAGGTTCCCAGGGCACACACAACCGGCGAGTGGCAAAGCTTGCCTCGGCTACCAACCCATTGCCCCAGTCACTCTCAAAGCATGCAACGCTGCCCTCATGTAGAAAGGGGGGCTTCTGACCTCCAGGAGTATGACCTTAAGCCCTGGGGTTCAGCCACCTCCGAGGTGGCCCCTGGTGTTGGCACCCTTGAATAACTGGCTCCCCTTGAGGGTGGCTGAACCCGGGACTCTGTTCTAACTAACAGAGTGCCAGAACATAGCCGGAGCAATGGGATGTCGCTGCCAGGATTAAGTTACGGAAAGAAAGATCACCAGAAGGCTGTGTGCTCTCTCTTTCTCCCCACCCTGCCCTGTCCTATTCTCCCTCTCTCCCTCCCTCTCTCTCTCTCTCTCTCTCCCCACCGCCCCCCCTCGCTTCCCTAGCTCTAGAGGAAGCAAGCAAGTGAGCCAAGTCATGAGCAGTCCTATGAAGAGGTCCACGTTCCAAGGAACTGCTGTCTCCAGCCCATGGCCAAAGAAGACCTGAGGCCTGCCAACAGCCGTGGGAGTGAACTTGGCAGTGGATCTCCCACCCTTCATCCAGCACCGTGACTGCAGTCTTATGGAGACCCTGAGCAAGAAGTCACCAAGCTAAGTCCCATCTGGAGTTCTAACCCACAGAAACTGTGAGAAACGTGTTTCTGATTTTAAGTCCCTACGTTCTGGTTAATTAGGTACCCAGGGACAGGGAACTAATACGCTTGGTCAAACAGTTGTTATTGGAAGCTGATGGGAAAAATGACCCTCACGAAGACCTCTGGACCGAAGACTTTTCAGTCGTGCATGACCCAGGCGCTCTACCGTCTGGGTCTTTGTAAAGAACCAGTTATCAGTTTCATTTCCTTCCTTTACGCTCACTAGCTTTTTCTTTCAGTGGTTTTTTTTTTAATTTTATTGCTCTTTTTCTAGCTTCTTAAGCTGAATGTCTAGTTCATTAATTTTTCATCTTTTTTATTTTATTTATTTATTTATTTTTAAATAAAGGAAGAGAAACATCAATGTATGGTTGCTTCTCGTGCATCCCCTGCTGGGAACTGGCCCCTGCAGGGAACTGGCCTGCAACCCAGGAATGTGCCCTGACTGGGAATTGAACCTCAATCGTCTGGTTTGCAGGCCCGCGCTCAATCCACTGAGCTACACCAGCCAGGTCATCTTTTTTATTAATAAGTGCGTGGAAGGCTATAAATTTCCCCCCACCACCGTGGCCACCTCCGAGAAGTTCTGGGATGCTCTAGTCAGTATTCCAGGTGTTACCCTTGAATTACACCAGATGGTCAGAGTGTTGTTCTCAGCACACAGTAAGTGCTTAATAGACCATTATCTATCAACTCATTGAATATCAAAAATAACAATAATAATATTAATAGTCTTTGGGGGACAGTTGGAAAGAAACATCAATAATACAGGATTAGCTAAGTGAGGGTGCTATGAAAATATAAATGAACTATTATGCAGCCATCAAAAAATCGCATTTCTTGGAGGCCCTCTATGGCCATGTTTCCTTGCCGGTGGTACAGAGTTACATGGGCAAAGCAGCTGCAGAAGCAGGTTCCCAGGACTTCAGGCCGGGCCCTCACCGACTGTGCGTGAGGCCCCCAGGCTGCACGAGGAGGCGACAGGGAAGAGCAGCCACGACGGAGCTGCTGGTGCGAACACCTCTGGGTGCCCAGAAGCACATCGCCGAGCTGGCCGCCCAGGGTCTCCCTCATGCAACCCAAACATGTATGAGTTTATTCAAACGCACGGGATGGAGGGCCACGGTAGAGGGGAAGGGTAAAATACGGGCAGGCCTTAAAGAGACAGAGTCTAGCGGGGAGACAAGCTTGGGCACAGGAAACAACTAGAAAATGATTCCCTGCACCCCAGTGGAAGGCTTCGGAAAGTCTCCACTCCCAGGGCAGGAGAGAGTCCTCGAATGTCATCTGAAGGGCGACTGGGGACTGGCATCTTGGTCCCACTGTTCGCTCGCTGCTGCGTGACCGCAGGCCCAGTGAGTTAACCTCTCTGAGCTCAGGGTCCTCCTCTGTAAACTGAGAACAATCAGTGCTGTGAGGGCCAGGGAGATAAAGCCCAGAATTTTGTTAATGGTTAACAGATGGCATTTATTACCACTCTCAGGGGCCCAGTGTCCCACCTGTGTTGCCTGTGCGGAGCGAGGACATGGCGGGGGAAGGGGTGGAGCTCACCCCCAGCTGGAGCTGCATCTGAGCACTCGGGCCTGTGCCTCCCAGGTCCCCATTATGACTTTCCTGTGCCTGAGGTACTTCTGCATTTGAGGGCCCCCTACACTAAAAAATATTTGTATATTATACATAGATGTACAGAAACACATACACATACGTGTAATTATATTTTACAACTGCATCGAATGAATGGGTCAGTGTTACATAGTAAAACATTTTCTTCAACCTAAAAGTTCGGTTTCTCCTTCTGATTTCACGAAACATTGAAACACTTCAGTGGCCCCTAAAGCGTCCCGTGTGTGAGGTCTTGTGACCACCGCGCCCAGTGGAGACGTCAGCCTGTGGCTTCCAGCACCTTTGCGCACGGCCTCCTGCTGTTGTGGCGTTTGGCCCCGAGGTCCCTGAGGTCTCTGCCTATCTCCTTTCCTGTCCTTTTCCTCTCAAAGAACAAAGGAATCAACACATCACCCACCCGCTTCCCTCCCCAACATCCTCTCTAGGAGATGACAGTGAGCAGCAGGGTGGGGCGGGGCACGGAAGGCGCTGAGGGTGAACATCAAGCAGCAGCGGGGTGAACGTCACCCTGGCCAGGTGGCTCGGTTAGAACATTGTCCCGACACCCAAGCTGCGGGTTCCGTCCCCAGTCAGAACACATACGTTAATCAACCAATGAAGGCATCAATAAATAGAACAACAGATTGATGTTTCTCTCTTTCTCTCTCTCTCCCTCCTTTCTCTCTCTAAAACCAATAAATTTAGAAACATGTTTAAAGGGCGGATGTCAAGTCCTGGCTTTGTCACCTACAAGTTGAGTAGGTACAGCATGTCACTTCAAACCGCAGTTTCTTTATCTGTGAGAAGGAGCTCATAGGACCTTCCTCACAGGGGAAATGTGAGAATTTTTAAAATTTTTTTAATTTAAAAAGTTAACCCATGAAGCATAAGGATCACGTAATAGATGCTCAAAAATTTAATTAAATAAATTTATTATTCTTTGCTTCCTTCTTTTGGGAGGGAATTTCTAAATGGGTAAAGGTCTCACCCAAGATGATGAGGGCAGGGGTCCGAGCGGACGCTGGGAGATGGAGGCATTTACAAATGAGTGGCAGAGGGGCCCCGCATGCAACAGCCTGGGCACCCCTTCCCGCCCCCCAGAGGGCGCGTCTTCCTGGGGAGCCTGGGACCAGATCACGGGGGAGTGAGAAGGGAGATGCTGGCATCAGCCAGATACAGGGCCCCTCAAGGGGGCCAGGCACTCGCACCAGCAAGCTAGGGGCCCTGTCTCTCCTGGACCAAGCCGGTCAGGGCCCGTGATCTGTGCTTCCCAGTCCCCATGCCAATCAAAGTCCCTCCTGTTCCCAAAGTCTGCCTTCAGGTGTGTTAGCCTCTGGCCCAGTGAGGCCCTTCTCTCACTGTGTGACCTTGGGCAAGTCACGTAACCTCTCCAGGCTTCAGTGTTTCTACCCGTCAGACGGGAACTGTGACTATCACACCTGACAAGGCGCACGTGAGCCTTAAGGGCGAATGTATGTGGAGCACTGAGCGCACTGCCGACCCACGGTGTTTGCTGCCGTTAAATAGTATCTCTAACTCTGCTCGGATGTCCAGGCCACCGGAGCAGAGGCCCAGCCCTGCTCCTCCAGCTCTGCCCCGATGCCTGTCCCCCTGGGGACTTCCACAGAGCCGGTGCCTCACCCGTCCCAGGTGCCTTCCTTGTTTAACCTGACCGCCTGTTTCGATGGCCCTCCTCTGAACCCCAGCTGCTGGCCGCACTCCTGGCTGGTGCCCCGCCAGGGTCTCACAGGTCCCCTGGAGCTCTTTGGCCATCCTCACCTCACCTAGAACTGGGGAGAGGCCTTGAGAGGGGAAGGCATTTGGAGAAGGAGGAGGAGGGGTTGGGCCACAGCTAGTCCACATCTACCTTCTCCGTCCTACCCCCACGAACCTTCCACCACCCGGCGAGGTCTTCGTGAAATGGAAAAGACCACGCCCTGCTCTCTGACTCTAAACCTTCTCCTCACCCCAAGAACAAAACCCAAACTCCCCTCTTGGCTGACAAGGCCCACCTGACCTGGCCCTGTCCACCTGGCAGCCTCATCTCATCCCCCACACCCCCTGGCCATGCTGACCTCTCTGTCCCTTAAATTCACCACGATTATTCCCACCTTAAGCCTGCGGCCTTGTTGTTCTCTTCACGGATGACGCTTCCTCGGCTCTTGGCTGCACTTTATCACGTTGATCTTAAAGCAAAAGTGGATGGGTGGATGGGTGGGTGGCTGGGTGGTGGATCCACAGCGGGAAGCACTCATCATAGCGCCCAGAAGGGCAAGTATTTTTGAAGGCTCCCATCTAACACTTCAAAGCCTCGTCGCTTCCTCCTCGCCCCCTCCAGCATATTATCTGGGCCCATTGGACAGGGAGTCTCCTCAGGGTCACACCTCCCTGCACACACTCTCAGCGCTGGGTGGGTTTATGGAAGAGACACCCGTTTGCCCTGCGGGGGACATGGTCCTGCCTGTGGGTTGTAATGCAGATGCTCCCACCCCCATGGATTCATCCCGTCACTGTGAGCAGGTCACAAAGGCGAACAGGCTTTGCTGTCCACAGGAAGGACGGGTGGCTCAGGCCTGGGAGGAGGCACTGGGTGCAGGGCTGGGGTCTGCCGTCCCAAGGAAGAGCAGCCCGGGACCACCAAGTAATAGGAGGAGCTTGCTTTCCTTGTTTAATGTTTAGAGAGATGTTCTCTATGGAAAATATTCCTCTTGCCACTTACAAGAAGCAGAACACAGAACATTATGGTCTCTTCTGGGCTCAGCAACACCGTCTGACACATGGTAAGTATGCAACTATTATTATTCTGTAGTTAGCGCTAATGACTGGCATTTGCTGAATGTTTCCCAAGCACTGAGCCATTGCAGGATCCCTCATCTCTGGGCACAGACGGCCCCAGGCCTGGGTCTCCCCACTTGACAAAGGACGGGCTGGGAGCAATGACCTTCCAGTCCAATGTCTGGTGATCGCTGGGTCTCAGTCACTCTGTCTGTCACCACCACCCACCTCACAGGCTGGACATCCCACTGGCCTGCTTGCAGACTTGCGAGCCCCCCCTGCAGAATTCCAGAGGCCCCCTGCCCCTCCCTCCCCATTCCCCACACCCTGTGTCCCCAGCGCAGCCTACGAGAATAAGACCTCACCATTTCATCCCTCACACATTGCTGGTAGGGATTAAAGTGGGATGCAGCAGTTATGAAAAAATGAGAGCTTCCCTGGAGTTCATAATGCCAACTTATTTCACTTATTTTCCTTGTGAGTCCCCTTTCAGAGTCCGGGTCCAAGCCCAGGGTGCGGGCACTGTGTTTTAGGAGGTGGTGGAAGGGTAACCCCTCTCTAGGAGAGAGGAAGCATTTGCCTCCTCCTGCTGGCCACTAAGAGAACAATCTGAATCGGGGAGAAAAATAACTTGTCGACCAGGAGGCATCGCCCTCAAAAAAGGAAAATTAAGATACACGTGTGATTTAAAAACATTTCACAGCTGTGAGGACAACTTCTCTCGCAAGTCCCCCTGGGTGCCACGGACGAAAGTGAATGTGGCCAAGACATGATGTGATCTGCTTAAGGAGGAGAGGTGAGCTGTGGCCAGTTTCTCGGAGGAGAAAAAGGCCCCGAGCGCCTTCCTCCATAGCCTTTTATTGGGTTGTAATACACAGGAATATGGGGCGGCAAGGATCAAACAGTAGATAACATTTCAAAGAAATCAGAGTCTGAGTCAGTGTCTGTCAGGAAGAGAGCTGCAGAAACTTTGGGAGACGTACTCATTTGCTCTGGGACCCTTATCATATGAATGAAAGCACTCTTAGCAGAGCAGATTTCACAGGTTTATCAGCAAGTCTTTGTGATGCCAGATTTTTCCCCAGGACACGCTCTAGCAAGGCTAGGAGCTGCACCTCTCCCCAACAGGTATTCAGGCTTAAGGGGATTAGAGCCAGGAAGCGCTTCTCCCAGAGAACATGGGGACTCGGGCTATCTCAAAGCCAGGGGAGGGGGGAGCAAGGGGGGGCAAGAGTCCATTGCTCTTTGTTTGTTGCAGCGCCCCGGCCCCCAAGAGTCCTTCCATGAAGGCCTCCCGACTGATCGAGTCTGGCTTAGGTTGCCCCCTGCTGTGAGGGGTCTTACCTGTCATTGACTTCCGACCAAGCTTTGGGGGCAGAGAGAGGAAACTGAGGCAGTGTTTGCTACCAGAGACAGGCTTTGTCTCCTGCTGATCACATTCCAAAGGTTGTCCCTCGCCCTTAGCCACAAGGGATCGAGATACAATCCCTAGAACCAGGCAGAGCGGTCTACAGCACGCAGCCCGACGGGTGTGGCTTGGTTGGTTGGGCATCATCCCGCAAAGCAAAGGGTCACCAGTTGGATTCCTGGCAGGGGCCCAAGCCTAGGTTGTGGTTCTGCTCCTGGTTGGGTCTTACAAGAGGCATCTGATCAATGTTTCTCTCCCTCTCTTTCTCCCTCCCTGCCCCCTCTCTAAAAAAATTAATTAAAAATTAGAAAAAAAACACTTCACAAAAGTCAAAAGGCATTTGCAGGAACAGCAAGCTTCCCTCCTGCCCCAACCGCCAAGCCACCCAGGGGTGAGCACCCTTCTCGTGCTCCTTTCCGGATATTCCACGGGCCACACGGGTGATAGTGTGCCACATACACAGTTCTGCACCTTGGTCTCCTTCCCCTAATGACATATCTTGGAGATTGTTCCGTATCGGTAAAGCGCTTTCCTCTGTCTGAACACTGAGTCTGACCAAACTGAGACCTGACTAATGAGTTAGACATGCATTTAGTTTGAGGTTAGTGGGTTGTAGTTGTGAGGTTCACAGTCACTTCTAGGAATAGTCAGGTGATTGTCAGCCCTAGTCCCAATCTAAAGAATGGTTTCCAGAAATATTCTTAATACTCACACCCACTCTGCTGATTCACCTGGTGTCCTGACAGAAGGTGCAGGGACAGAAGTCATATCACCACGTCAGCACACCCTGCGTCCTGGGCACCCGACACGGGAAGACTGCTACCAGAGGAGACCCGAGGTCTGCACTGTCTGGAGCCAGAGGCTGGTCTCAGACACGTGACATTATAAGTGGAGGGTTCAGTGCCCACTGAGGCCTAGTCCCAACGGAACTCCACGCCACTGGGAAGACGACCAGCGATGCAGCAAAGGTCATTACAAACGCGCCGAGTGTAAATAATTGCACCACACACTTGGTTCTTTTTTGCTGGGGGTCACGTGCATGCAATGGACCAGAACCCTCTGCTGCAGGACACAACCCCGTAGCAGCGCTGCCGACAGCGAGTGCGCCTGTGTGTGACGTCGAATGTCTTCGAGGTGAGGACACGTGGGGCTGTGTCTCGACACCTAACCCACGTGCTCTGACAAAATCGGTGGCTCCTGATGATCCGCGTGGGAAATGCGGCTTTCCCAAATTTGACAATATTAAAAATTTAAGACTTACATGACATTATCAATAACAGATTATGAATCTGAGAAAAACTTTTCTAAAACAAAAAATATTTTTGATCAAACATGCTGAAAGTCTGACTTCTTTCTCCTTATAGAAGATATAGTAAAATCACTGCTATATGAAGCATATGCAGCCCAAAACTATAGAGAAAATGTATATCAGTGGCATGTCAAGTAGTGAAGTAAAACTTTCTTATTGTTCTGACGTCATGGTCATGGTATTTGTCAGATTTTTTAAGTTTGTAATCTATAGGAACTTATTTTCTCACTCTACATGATTTTGAATGTGTAATTTAATACACACATGTGTACATATACACATGCATAGGTGTATATGCACACATGCCATGTGTCTGTGCGCACATGCATATGTGCTTCTATGTGCATATGTGCGTGCATGTATGCATACACGTGTGTGTGTACATACACATCTATATCCTCAGCCGAGGACATTTCTTCACTGTTTTTAGAGAGAGAAGGGAGCAAGTAAAACGTCATCATGGAAGAGAAATACCCATTGGCTACCTCCCATATGTGTACGTGCCCAGACCGGGGATCGAACCCGCAACACTTCAGCTACTGAATGATGTTCCAACCAACTCAGCCACACAGGCCAAGGAGAATTTTACATGTCTTTAAAGGAGGGCTCCACATTTTTACAAACTTCGGGCTCTGTTACTTTTGCACTCATCTGGCCCTGAAGTAAAGTGCATTTCTGACCATGGATACCGGTACCTGAGAAGCTCTGGGCTAAATAAATGACCTCAAAGATTTCTTCCAGCTCCGGAATTCTCTTAACAGTGGGAAACACACCCTGTCCCCTTCCTCCCAGCTGCTGCGACTCTGACGGAAAGACAAGGAAGTCCTTTCCTGGAGCTTATCCAAGTCTTTCTTGCTGTATTTGGAGCCTTTGTCCCTTGGGAAGACAGGAAGGCAAAGCGCCAGTCTGCTGAAGTTCCCAGGGGAGAAGGGAAAACAGAAACCCTGAAGGTGTATGCTTTGGGGGGAAGGGAAGTGAAAAGAATTAAACCAGAGCCCCAAACCTAGGGAACAGAATTGAGGGCCTCTCTCAATATAATGAGTAGTCACCATTTGGAGCTTTATTGAGCGTTGAGCGCTCACTCTATGCTAGGTGTTCTAGGCTATCTCTAATCTTCCACCAGCTGAAGCTCCAGAGGTGAAGTGACTTGCCCAAAGTCACGTAGCTCTTCTGTCTCCTGCCTTGCACACCCTTCCCTTCCGCCATGACATACTTCCTGGGTTCCTGAAGATCAAACTTCCTGCACACCGTTCCTTCATTTTAGGGAGGAAATTCCTTCTCCTTCTTTGTTCCCTGCTCAAGGGCACCTCCTCTCTCTCCCCGTCCCCCCACCTCCATGAGGATTGACCTTGCCCTCCACTGCAGCACTTGGAATCTACCCGTGTAGCACTTGTCACTGCCTGTGGGCTCACAGCGCTCTGGTGCATGTCTTCACGGCACCACCCAATTTGAAATTGCGTTGCTTATTTATGTGTTTATTAGTTTACTAGGATGTAAATTCCTCAAGGGCAGTTTTGCCCTCTTATTCACTTATTCACACCTATTCCCTGACACAGGACTTGACACCAAGTGGGGTCTCACAAATTTTGTTTTCATGTGTAATTTCTACCTCAAAATTATGCTCCAAGCTCCAAGTCCCAGAGCACCTGAATGAGTGGTTTGTTGGCCAATTAATGAGGACAATATTTGCATATTGCCCTCCCATTGGTGAAATCCGAGGTTCTTGTAGTTTCCTTCTAGCCAGTGGGGTGAGAGTCACAGTGGTGGCCTCTACGGCCACACTCCTGCATACCAGATACCTAGCCTCATTCTGGGAAAGGGGTGGGGATGGAAAAAGTTGCTCAGGCTCTTCACTCCCCCACCACTTATTCCTCTGCTCCCCCCGACCCAGTTGGCATGTTGGCAAGCAAGTGTGACCCGCCTTGTACACCTGAGCACCAGAGCAGGGAGAGGCTGAGGTTAGAAGAGCTGGGGCAGAGGGAGGGGGAAGCAGTGTCTCACTGAGCTGCAGAGATGGTCCACACTGCGCAGTCAGACCTCCTGGGTGAGCCTGCATCACCTTGGACATGCCTCTCTTGGACCTAAAGTTTTTGAGGAACCAGGGCAGGCGGGAGCAGGGGTCTCTGGGAGCAAGGGGTGGACTGAGCACAGGATAAGCTATCTTTGGATCTCGAATTCCTGGACCACATCCCCAGAGAATCAAAGCTGAATATGATGTTATCCAGGAGCCTGCATTCTTCATTAGCTCCCCAGAGGATTAAACCAGCAGAGTAGAGCCAGCATAACCTTGGAAATCAAGCAGAACTTGGTCTCAGTACCCCACTAACTTGTGGCCTTGGTCAAGATTTTCTCTAACCTCTCTGGACCTCAGTTTCCTCCTCTGTAAAGTGGGGAGACTAACCCCTACTTCAAAGGTATGACACATGTCACACAGCAGGTGAGTCAATAACTGGCAGCAAATTATCTTTCTCGTGGAATCAGAGCAAAGGCGGTGAAACAAACCATCACAAGGGAGATTCTCACCTGCCCCCAACGCCCTGTCATTGGACATGGAAAAGTCCAAAGACCAAGTTCACCTCCCTAGTGGCCTCAATCCTCTCCCTCCACACACAAGATAGGACCCAGTCTCCTTTGAACCAAATCTTAGTTTTGCTGTCCCTTTATATCAGGCAATCCAGATTTTCTGAAAAAAGCATTAATTGCAAACACTCAATTAGACCATCTTCTGTAACATAGGCATTTATATATGCCTTCCACCTAAAAGGTCATTTTTAAAAAGATTTTATTTATTTATTTTTAGAAAGTGCGGAAAGGATGGGGGCAGAGAGGGAGAGAAACATTGATGTGTGACAGATACAACGACTGGTCACCTCTCACACACCCCTAACCACAGACTGGCCCACAACCCAGGCACGTGTCCTGATGGGGAATCAAACCAGCAACCTTTCGGTTTGCAGGCCAGAGCTCAACCCACTGAGCCACACCAGCCAGGGCAAGGTCATTCTTTCTAGTAAAGAAAATGTATTGAACATCCTGAGAATCAGGACTAAATTTTAATACTTTGTGAGCCTTTTCATTTATGTAAAATCATCAATCAGTGCAATAATCTTCCTTACACCGTGTGGTCTAGTTCTGCTTTGGGAATGAGTGCCTGCCCTGCCCCCGCACTCGTACACAGGGAGTTCGATACACGCATCCCGTGCACTCTCCCATCTTTCCGATGCCTGCTCTCTCCTTAGTCAGCAGGGAACTGTAGTTCCTGGGACTAAGTACGGGCTTAAAATGCAGAGACTCAAGCCTGAGTTCAAATTCTGACTCTGGTCTTAGCTGAGCTCAGGGCCTTGGTACTTCCTGTTCTCTCTGCCTGGACACCCTTTCTCCGGCTGGCTCCTTCCCAGCGTAAAAGTCCTGTGGCCTCCACTCTCCTCACACCAGCTAGCTTGGATATCTTTGTAATTATCTTGGTGTGTTTTGTTTGCTTTTGTGGTTTTTGTCCTTTTAAAGGCAAGAACTTGGTCTTATGTGGGCTCTTGTGATGGAGGTTGTGTGGGAACGTTGGCCGAGCACATCCTTACACAGGGCCTCAGAATTCTCATCCGGAAGAAAGAGAGAATAACACCCAACTCTGAGGTCTGGTTGAAAACTATAGGAGACAATGACAGCCATGGCCTTTGTGTCCTCCATCTGAAAGAAAGAGGTAAGTCAGAGTCTGACTGTGGTCACAGGGGCTGGAGTGGGGGTCGAGTCTCAGCGTGTTCCCTGGGCCTTCTACAATCCCCCGAGAAAGGATCACATGCCCTCTCACGTAGCACTCCTCCGAGTTCTTTCCCCACCTCCTCGTCCTCTTCTCATACCCGTCCTCATGAGCACTTCCAGTGGTGAAGGGGTTTTCCAGGGAAAGGTCTGAGGTGTTAGCCACTGGAGGTCAGCATGGGTCTGCTGATTATAGCTGTTTCAAGGACAGCTCAGTTTTACTCGCCCCTCTCTTCCCAGGGGTCCCCAAGTCACTCAGAGCAACACATTTGCCAATGATGGAGATGGGAAGGGGGCGCCCACAGGCTAAATTCTTGCATTTCCTATTCCCTGTGTTGGTCCTCCTTCCTTTCCTCACCCTCAGGTTCCTCTTTCCACACCTTCTACTCTGACTCCCTGTCTGGGCCAGCCCCTACCTGCACAGACACAGCTCCTGAGTCTCCCTCACCAATCCCTGTTCTCTGGGCTTCTCTGAGGCACAGCCTAGGGCTTCAGTTAAGAGCACAACCTGGAGTGTGCGTGAGTGCACACGCATTCACCGTGCACTATTGAGCACTTTCCTGCACCCCTCTATCCATAAAACTTCTGAATAATAATTTCTACTCATTCATTTATTCAATGCATGTTTGGTGAACACCTACTCTGTGCCAGTCACTCTTTCAAGCTTCAGGGATACATCGGCGAGCCAAACAGATGCAATGCCTTGTCCTCGTGGAGTTTACATTCTGGTGGGGGAGGGAGACGATGAAACACAATGAAGAACGGTGGAGATAAGTGCTAAGAAAACAAGTCCAAGACTTCCGCCAAGATGGAGGCATAGGTGGAAACACTGTGCCTTCTCCCACAACCAAGTTTGAATACAACAAAGGTTTGGAGAAACAAAGACACAACCAAAGGACAGAAAATTGAATTATACGGAAGTCCGACTACATCTAACCGTTCAACGGGGACGGTAAGAGGGGCGGAGCCAGCAGCGAGCAGGGTCGGGCAGGACAGGGCCCCCGACCCAGGCGCGCAGGCAGACGGGAACCAGTTGGGGTGCGGGGCAGACCGCGGGCGCATATTCGCGCACAGTGAGACAGACCACGCAGGCCCCAGGGGGCGAGGGCTGACGGCGGTGGCACACTCGCGTGCAGTGGGACGAAACGCGTGGGCCCGGTGACGGCAGCAACTGCGGCACCGGTGAGGGCCGTGGCGGCAGGCGGCGGACAGGAAGCCATAGTCCCTCTTTGACCCCGCCCCCACATACAACGTCACAACCCAGCGACTTAGTTGCCCTGTTCTAGTGAACACTTTAGGGCTCTGATCCTGCTATGGAACAGGCACGAACAACCCGAAAGATGGCGCAAGAAGAACTCAAAGTCCCAGAGCCAATAACTCTAAGCGACCAAGAAATTGCCAGCCTCTCAGAAGCACAATTCAGGACACTATTTATCAGGATGCTCACAGAACTGGTAGATTATAGTCACAAATTAGAGGAACAAAGTCACAAATTAGAGGAACATATGAAGGCTAAACTAATTGAAATGAAGGGAGATGCACAGGAAACCAATAGTGATGGAAAGGAAACTGGGACTCAAATCAATGGAATGGACCAGAAGGAAGAACAAAACATCCCACCAGAAAGGAATGAAGAAATGAGAATTCAAAAAAATGAGGAGAGGCTTAGGAACCTCCAGGACATCTTTAAACGTTCCAACATCCGAATTATAGGGGTACCAGAAGGGGGAAAGAAACAGCCACGAGTGGAAAACATATTTGAACAAATAATAAAGGAGAACTTCCCCAGTCTGGCAAAGGAAATAGACTTCCAGGAAATCCAGGAAGCTCAGAGAGTGCCAAAGAAGTTGGACCCAAGAAGGAACACACCAAGGCACATCATAATTACATTAGCCAAGACCAAAATGAAGGAGAGAATCCTAGAAGCATCAAGGGATAAGGGGACAGTCACCTACAAAGGAGTACCCATCAGACTGTCAGCGGATTTCTCAAAAGAGACCTTACAGGCAAGAAGGGGCTGGAAAGAAGTATTCCAAGTCATGAAATCCAAAGACCTACAGCCAAGATTGCTTTATCCAGCAAAGCTTTCATTTAGAATGGAAGGACAGATAAAGTGCTTCTCAGATAAGGTCAAGTTCAAGGAGTTCATTATTACCAAGCCCTTATTAAATGAAATGCTAAAGGGACTTATATAAGAAAAAGAAGATGAAAAATATTAACAGTGAAAGGACAGCAAACGCACAGCTATTAACAACCACACCTAAAACAAAAGCAAACCAAGAGGACAGCTAGATCAGGAGTGGAACCATAGAAATGAAGAACACATGGAGGGTTAGAAACAGGGGGATGGGAGGGGGAGAAGGGGGGAGAAGGCACAGAAAATAGCATAGATGGTAGGTAGAAAATAGATAGGGGGGAGGGTGAGAATAGTGGGGGAAATATAGAATCCAAAGAACTTGAGACACATGGTTATAAACTAAGGGGGGCAGAATGGTGGGGGAGGGAGGGTGCGGGTGGAAGGGATTGAAGGGGGGGAATAGAACAACTGTAATGGTATAATCAATAAAATATATTTTTTTTTTAAAAAAAAAGAAGACAAGTCCATCGGAGAAAAGAGGGTAGGGATCGTGGGTAGGGAAGTGAGGGGGGCTTCGATTTGCAGACACCTGCTCAGCTCGTAGCCTTGTTTCAGTTAAGAAGCCTGAGGAGGAGGGCGGTTGAGTGCCTTGCCGTATGATTTAGAAAGCAGTGGAGGCAGAATTTGAATGCAGGTGAAATCAAATCTATGCTGCCTTCCAAAAGTGACATTGACAGCGTGCATATGCCCCAAACCAATGCAGTAAGTGCGGTGGTTTTATTTCTGTAATAATAATTTCAGTAGTAAAAGAAACCAACAAAAAACGCTCTAAGTTCATATTATGTCACAACTTTTATTTAGAAATGCAATACACGTACATAACACTTTCCTGTGTAACTTCAATAGCTGGTGGAAGAAAACTGGGAAAACTGTCCCAATCACCTGAATGGTTGAGTTTGGGGAAAAACTGACCCAGCATAACCCTCTCATCTCCCAGATGAGGTCACTGCTGTTCTGCAAGTTGAATGGAGGCCATTCGCAAGGTCACAGCCAAGCAGAACTGGAATCGTCGGATTCCGTACCCTCCATTGCACTTTAACCCTCCCATGCACTGGGAGGCTGGAGGGTGCCACTCCCCAGCGGGGCCGCCAGGGGGCGACCGACTGCAACGACCCAGGTGAGCCAGACTGGGTATGACGTCACCGGGTGTCTGGACCACGGGTGGCAAAGGCAGATGGGACAAGTCTTCAACAGAGGGAGAAATGGCGGGAGAAAAGGCCCCGAGGCTGGTTAGTCAGTCACCCTGCCCTCTTTGATTTCAGTCAGCCCCTCCCCCCCAGTATCTTACCCCTTCTGTTGCCGCCTGGACCTCTCTAAAAGAAACGCCTGACTTTGTCACCACCCGTGGCACCTCCAACGTAGCTTTAAAAAAAAAAAAAAAAAAAAAACCTAAAACTAAACACAGGACCTGCGTGATCTCGCCAGAGCCTAATTCCAGGCCAACATCCTTTGGAGCCATATTGAAATCATTTCAATTCCCTGATCTCCCCTGCGAGCCCTGAAACGTTGGGTTCCCTCCATCTGTTAGGAAAGACAGATAGTAAACCAAGGCAGGGAGGAGGGAGGTGGTTGGGGGTCCACAGTGCCCAAAGGAAAAGCCCATTAAACGACTTTGGTTAATTGCCGGCCTCTGGTCACTATCTGCTTTACAAGGGGCTCCCGAGTGCTTACAGAGAAAGCCCATAAATAACTTGGGGTAGCCGCCTCAGCTGTAATTAACCGCCTCCTCTCATGTATCTGTTTTACAACAAGATGCACAAATGTGGTCTGCAGCAAGATAAGGTTCTGGGCTAACAACCCTCCACACACACACACTTAGGTGGTCACGTCTGTCCCTGGGGGAAGTTGGCACTGCCTTTACCCATCGATCTATACGCAACTCCCTCACCCCCACCCACAAGCTCTGTAAGTCCTCAAGACAAAAGACCTGATGCTTTTTACTGCTCAAGCCCATGCCTTTCTCCCCGACCTCAGCAAGGTCCATTCCCTTCCATCACAGTGTATCACGAATACACTCTACTTACATACTAACAGACTTGCCGATCTGTAATCCTTACTGTATCAGGAAGAAGAATCAAGTTTTCCACGCAACACACCTGGAATATCTTTTTACACAAGGTTTGCCTGGAGAAATCTGTCTTTCAGCTAAGTATCAACCTTGCCGTGAAACCTCCCCTGACAAGAAGTCCCTTATCCCCCAGGCTCCGGTTTGCAGTACCCGGTAGGCTTTCTTCATCACATTGTGTAATAAATATCTGTTCTTGTCTTTCCAATGCCGGTCACAGAGCATCGTGCATTAAATGATTGCAGAAGGAATGCAGGAAGTAGTACGGGGTTCAGGCTCCGACATTTGTGCCGCCTTAGGCAAACTATCTGGCTCACAGGTTTGTTGTAAGAAGTAAATGTATCAATGTGCAAAAAGTGCTAAGAACAATGACTGGACCGTTGTAAGCAATTGACAAACTTTGACTCCTCGTTATTTTCACAGCAGCCAACAAATGTCATCGCCCTTTTAAGGGACCCGCCCACTTTATCAACTAAGCGGAAGTACGCGCTCAGGGATCCCAGAGTGACCTCACAGCCCCGGAAGTGACCTCGGATCCCCTCAGAAACATTGTCGCGGAGCATTATTTTGGACGCGGTCACAGGCATCTCCGTGACGCAGAACGAGTTAGAGCCTCCCGTGGGGTTTCCATGGCATCGTCCCGGGTCCCTAGTTCCTCCATCTGAGCTCCTCGAACCAGAAGGCAGGCGGCGGGTCACGCCCGTGACGTAGACGCCGCTTGGGGGAGGGGTTAGGAGAGCAGGTGACACTCTAGACGAGGTCGTCCATATCTCTATGGCATCGAGAACTCGCGTGCGCCGCTCCCGAGCGTCCGGGCGAACGTTGCCCCTTTAATCGGTGGAGGGCTGTGCCGAGGAGGTCCCGCGAGAGCGGAGGGGGGGCGGGGGGGCGGTGCCGAGGCTGGGGGCCCGTGGCAGATGGAGCCGGAGATGGAGCCGGAGACTCTGGAGGCACGAATCAGTGAGTGTCCGGGAGGGGCGCGGGCCGGGCCGGAACCGGAACCGGGGGCACAAGGCGGGCCCCTTCCCGGCGGGGGCGGGGTACGGGGCGCCCCCTCCTCACGCCCCGCCCCCGTCCCAGGAGGGGCGGTGCCCCGAGTGGGTTATTTGGACCCTGGGATGAAGTAAGATTCTACAAGCTGGGCAGCCCACCCATCAGATCCCTGGGCTGTGATCCCTGGGCTGCGACCCCCTGCGAAGAGGGAGCTGCGCTCAACCCCGAGCCCAGAAGCCCCGGGACGGAGATCGCAGCCTCCGACCCTTTCAGGCCCAGACTTGTCCGCCGAGGAGCAGACCCCCAACTCATTTCCCTGGGTCGCGAGAGGGAGCGAACGAACGCAGGGCTACACCTCAGACTCCGGAAGGACCCACCTGTCCGGGGCCCGAATCCTTCTCTGTCTGGCCCTGAATGTCGTAACTCCTTCCTGTCCCATTGTTGAGCTTGCAGCTACTGTCAGGTTTGGTCGCTTCTCCTGTTCAAAAAGGGGGGAGGACCCACTGATTCATCTGATCCTCCAGGCTCTGGCCACACAGTAAGAAACCCCCAAACCCTACAGACGTGAAAGGGCCCGTGTTTGAATCCAGAAGTCGTTTCAACTTCTGTGTCCCTACCTTCAGCCCAGTCCCTCACTGTGCTCCGCTGCTCAAGATTCCTGTCCTTGCTGAACTTCCTCCAGAGGTCCCTGCACCCCTTTCCCCAATCCTCAGACACACTTCCGACTACTACTCAGGCTTCTGAGCCCTCATACTTGCACTGTGCTCCTGAGCCCCCTACCCTCCATCGCTGACATCCTTGCCTCTCACAGCCCCACTCCCGGACTCTGCTCCAGAAAGCTGTGGCTTCTCCCTGGGCCGATGCTGGACCCATGTCTGCCAGGGCCTCAAGGAGGCCTCTGGGCCCACCCTCAGCTCAGCCCCTGGGCACACCAGGGAGCTACGCAGGGTGAACAGAGTTGAACATGCCCACAGCGTTTGCAGGGATGTTTCAGTGTTGCCCTGGTGGGGGGAGGAGGAGAGGGTGGAAAGGAGGCACACAGCAACCATTAAGACTGTTCCAGAGTGCCACAAGTTTCCAGGTCCCAGATTGGGCCCTGGTTGAGGGATATGACAGGCTGAAGGACTTGAGGGCTGGATGATACAACAGTGTCAGGTTTAGCAACGGTGGGGACTTTCTGAGAGACCGGAGTCTGATCTGGGAAGCTGAGAGGAATCAGCACACCTGGGCTTGGCAGTATTTGGACCCCAATAAATTGGAACTGACATTGTGTTTCTTTTTCTTCCCCTTTGTGCCCTAGCAAAATTGTAAGCTCTTCCCTTCTGGTGGTTAGCACTAAAAAGTAGCTTCTGGTGGGTAAATGATAACATTGTTACCACTCTGGAATGACACAGTGAAGTCACCCCCAGTGTTGAAACACCTCCTTCCCTCCTTCCCTCCCTCCCTGGAGGTGTTCTCCCCCCCACCCCCCACCCCTGCTGCCTGTCAGGGAAAGTGCCCCCCCACCCCTTCTGCAGGTAAGAGGACGGGGGGGGGGGGGGGGGGGGTTGGAGCCAGGGCCAGAGAAGTTGGTCAGATCTCCTTGTACCCAGAGGCCCTCACTCTGAGGAAGATGCATGTCTCGTGATCCCACTGCTTCCTTACTCAGGAAATGTCTCTAGAACCAGCGTCTCTGTCCACAGTCAGACTCATGTGTCTTTGACACTTGAAGGGACTTCCTGTTTTACAGTCCCCCATCTGGGTGTCATTGACACCAGATGGGTGTCAGTGAGAGGGTAGTATCCAGCCTCATCCTCTCTGACCTTAGACTGGTATTGCTCAGCCTCAGTCGTGTTGGGGGCGCTATGAGGCAGTCAATGGCCACACTTACAGGGGGTGCCTCTTGCTGGTACCCTGGCCGGTCCACAGGGCTTCTTTCCTCTGAGGAAAGGAGGGCTCTGCAGGGCTCCTGGAACAGAGGTTTGTACCCTGGGAGAAAGTGCCTCATTCGGATCTCTGCTCAGCTGTGCCGAGAGTAGTTCCCCCGGCCCCTGCCAACACTTTATGTACCTTTTCCCTGCTCTGTTTTTCTTTATAGCGTTTCACACCAGTGTACAGTGTTTTGTGTAGGTTTGTTTGTCTGAGTAGTGTGTCTCTTGCTGGACTGTGAGCTCCAGGAGGGGAGGGATTTTGTCTTGCTCCGTGCGGTGGCTCCAGCACTCAGAATACTTACCAAATGAATATGAGTTGAATGGACGGCGGCGGGGCACTAGGCTCCCAGGGCTCCCGGCCCCCTGGCCCCCTGCCACAGCACAGGACCCCAAGTGGGCAGCCGCCACAGACTAGGTCTCCAGCCTCCTTCTGTCCACAGATCCTTCTCTGCCCCACCTTGGGGCTGTGTTCCCTCCACAGCGCTGGCTCAGGGCTCAGGCTTGGGCAGAACTGGCTGGGACAGGGTGAGACTTGGAGACGGGCTCGGGGGAAGTAGTGAAGACCTGCCTTTGGCTGCCGCCCCAGCCGTATCCTGTGCAAAGTACTTCATCATCCCAAATCAGTCCATATTTCAGTCCAGCTTCACAAATGGGGGAACAGAGGTTTGGGAAAGTTCTGTGACCTGCCTGGTTGTTTGCAACCAGTGTTGGAGGTAAGGGAGGTGACTGCTTGGCCTTGTTTACTGCCCCTTCCTTACCACTCCTGCCCACCCACAGCTGAGCCCCCTTTCATTCATTGGTTTACCCAGGGAGATGGGCATGTAGCCAATGTGGTGCAGTGGTAAGCTGGGCCCATGATCAAGGTCAGGTCTGAGGGACACAGAAGAAAGAGCTGATACAGCAGTGCCAGCCTGGGCAGGAGTTGGGGTTAGCGAAGACTTCCTGGAGGAGGTGATACCTAAGCTGTACTCCTTACCAAGGCCCTCATGCTCTGCCTTGTGCCCAGTTACCTACATCTCACACAGCCCTTGAGCTGTGCAGAGGCAGGCACACCCAGCCTGGTTAGTTCCCTCCAGTCCCTGTTTGTGTTGCCTCTTCCAGGCAGCCTACCCTGATCCCAGGCTCAACTGAGTCCCCTCCTCCAGTGCCCGTGGCTCCTTTGCCTCCCTCTGTCTCATTGTACTGAGAGCCCAGTTCCTTTTGGCCCACTTGCCAGCTGGGCAGACCCTTGAGGAAGGAACTATAGGTTTGTTTTTCTCCTACCTCTGGAGCTCCTCTGAGCATAAATTCCTTGAGAATGGTGGGGATGCTGTTTCCAGGAGCAGAATCAGAGGTGTAATCAGACATGGCAGACACAGAGCTATAGGGGTGGGGCAGTGAGGAGTAGGGGAACAGCCCCAGAACAGTCTGAAAGTGGAACCCCTCGGGGAGAAGCTGCAAGAGGAAGCTAGTGGATGGGCTTTTTTCCATCCGCGGACTTAAATGATACATCAACACTCAGGGCTTGAGACTATGGCAACATGCCCCCTAGGGAGCACCCCTGCTGCTGGGGTGGGGAGTGAGGGGCGGGGATTCCTTCGCCAGGTCACTCTGGTCCTCTCTCCTCCTGCAGACAGAGCCACGAACCCCCTGAACAAGGAGCTGAACTGGGCCAGCATCAACGGCTTCTGCGAGCAACTCAACGAGGACTTTGAGGGGTAGGTGGCCGTCCCCCTCTTTTGCTCATACTTAGTGACACTCAGTGACACTCAGTGTGGCGTGCTGCGCATGCTCCAGATGCTGGCCTTGATCAGAGATGTTTCCATTCTTCACGTGCTCACAAAGTATTGACAGTGGTGGGCACTCTGAGTGCTGCTTGTGAGCCACCTTTGGGGGTGGCCCTTGCTGGACCCATTTTACAGGTAAAGAAACTGAGGCTCTGAGGACTCAGCAGTTGCCCCGAGATCTCACAGAGAGAAGATGTGGTCCTGAGCTTGCGAAAACATATTTTGGGGCTGCCCTCGGACTTGGAATAGACTGCCTGGCAGGGAGGTTAGCGTGGATGCATTGGCAGTGTCCCCAGGTGGTGTTGAAGGTCGGGGAGCACAGTCCCATGCACTTCACCTCTGCCGCCCCGCCCCCAGTGCAGGTGCTCCACTCGGGCCGGCCGCTTAGACGGTGTGGCGTGTGCTCTGGAGGCGGGCTGCTTAGGTGTGACTCCTGCGCGACCCCCCCCCAGCCCCCCCGCCCCGTTAGCTGGGCAGGTGATCGAGTACCTCTGAGCCTCCAGTCCTTCAGCTGTGAAGTGGGACACCAGTGCCAGCCACCACAGAGGGCTCCCGTGAGGCTTAGGCAGGAAAATGCGTGCGAGGCCCCTTGCCCACCTTAAGCACTCAGTCCGTGTTGGCCGTTACTGTCGCTAGTGGGGGGCTTTTATGATCTGACAGAAGACAGCGTCACTTCCACCGTGAAGCCGCCCTGGTTTCCCCAGCAGAATGTCCTGTACCACCTAGAGTTCCCAGGGAGCTGTGTCTGCCCGTCTCTCCTGGCACATTGTCGTGTTCTGCTCCCAACCCTTGAAGGCTGTGGTCATCTTTCCATACTTGTCCCTGTGCCGACCCAAGGACATGGCAGGTCATAGTCCTCAGTAAAGATGGCTGAGGGCTAAGCTTACACCTTGTGCGGGTCCCAGCCAGCACTCCCTGCCCGGTCCCACCCTGCAATGCCACAGTCTCCGGCCTTGTCCTCAATCCAGAGCGGGACCTAGGCCTTCGCACCTGCCCTGCAGAGGCCAGTGAGGGCTGCAGCCCTGGAACAGCCATGAGGCGGCCCTGCCCCGCAGCGCCTGAGCTCTGTGGCTATTCTGGCTCTATGTCTTTCTCTCGCCCAGGCCTCCACTTGCCACCCGGCTATTGGCCCACAAGATCCAGTCCCCGCAGGAGTGGGAGGCGATCCAGGCCCTGACGGTGAGGAGAAGGGGAGAGAGGGCGACAGCCATCCGCCAACCACGTGGATGGCACTGGGGGAGGCTAAAGCTGGGGTGTTTGGGGTCCCATCACACTCTTTGGAGTTGTGCCAAGGTGGCCTAGAATAGGGGTCTGGGCCAGCCCCAAGGGCCCCATGACATGCACTGGGCTGGCCTCCCATCCCAGAAGGGTCTCTTGCAGGGAGGAGGCCCCTTAGGGTCATTGGGTCCAGGGGTTCCCTACTCCAACTGGGCCTCAGACCTCCAGGAGGCTGAGGTGGGGTCCCCCCAAGAGCCGCTGAGTTGGAACTGTAGCCCCTGCACCCTGGAATCTGCGTGTTCCCAAAGCTCCCAGGTGCGTTGCGGGGTCAGCCCAGCCCGTCAGTATCTCCAGACACAGGGCAGTGCCGTCCTTCCCATGGGGGTGCGAGGAGGGACGCACAGGCTCAGGCAGATGCCTCAAAGCTGGGCTCACGGCAGGACCCCGTGGGGTGCACCGCCTATGGCCCCAGCATCGGCCACACAGCAGCCAGCTACATGGCCAAGCTGATTGTAGGTGATGGTAATGAACGGTTTCCCTTTTAATAGTTACGTATTTGTTTTAACACATTGATTTTTTCATTTTTTTCCTTAAATACACATTGGCCCTATGATTTCAGAGATATATAGCTTAGAGTAAGACAAAGGTAGAGGGTGCCTATGTAAGTTTAAAAAAACAATCAAAGGAATATAGAAAGAAAATAATTTGTAAGTGGTACTCGGATGTGGCCAAGCCATAGAGGGGCTACAGCTCATCGGCACACTGGGCATCACCTGGCTCCGCCCCCAAGGGAGGCGATCTGTGTCAGGGCCTCCGACCCTCAGAGTCCTTGTGTCCGCACCAGTTACTCTCTCCCTGGTAATACCCATCCCTGGGCTCCTGGGCCCTGGCTGAGGAGTGGGAAGGAGGCTGCCTGCTCTGACCCTCCCTGGGGGTCCCCGCCCCCCACCTCCCCCAGGTGCTGGAGACATGCATGAAGAACTGCGGCAAGAGGTTCCATGATGAGGTGGGCAAGTTCCGCTTTCTCAACGAGCTCATCAAGGTCGTGTCTCCCAAGGTGGGTGCCCCCACCCAAGCTCAGAGCAGTGCCATCAGACGGGTGGGTGGCCGATGCGCCTCACCCCGGGGCCTCCTGCTGGGGCTCCCACGCCTACCACTGCCTCAGCCCCCTTTGAGTTTAGACCTGGCACAAACGCAGACCCTTTCTCCCGGGCCCCTTCACTCGGCCGAGTCCGGGACGGCTGATGTCCAGGATGAGTGCTTCCGCTGACAGGTGGTGGGCCAGCCCTGGAGCTGCTGGGTACCAGGGAGGGGCCATTGCGGGGAGTGCTCGCGACTGCCCCGGCACGGCTGCTCCGTCTCTGAGGTCTCTCCCTATAGACCTGGCATGGTGCCCACCTGGGTCTCCGGGTCTATAGCAAAGGGTCTCCCTGTCCCCACCTCACAAGAGTGGCCCCTATAAGGCTTTGGATGCTGAAGCCCCAAACCTGAGTGATAGAGCCTGATGGTTCCAGATGGGCCACACCCCCAGCTTCACCGAGGATTCCTCCCATGGGTCATGGACATGTGTGGTGCCCCTTGGGTCCCACCCCCTTCACCCTTCCTCACTCAGACCTGCTGCCCAGAGCGGCCAGATGAGCCAGCTGGCCTCCCCCTTCTCCCAGAAGGTGGCTGGTGTGAAAGCCAGTTCCCTCAGCCTGCGTTACTTCTGGGAGGCTGAGTGGGGCCCAGGGCCAAGTGCTCCCACAGCTGCCCCTTCCCTGGTCGGTCCGGCGGTGGCTCCTCCCTGAGGTCACAGTGTTAAGCCTTACGTGAGCAGGCACTGGGCCATGCCTGAGCTCTGCATCCTCACTACGGCGCCACGGTTATCGTCCACACTTAATATGGGGAAACTGAGGCACGCAGTTCACACAGCTGAAGAGTGACAGAGCTGGGCGGTGAGCTCCGTCTGTACCAGGCCGGGGTATGAGGGCGCTTAGGCCAGGTCTCCGAGGGGCTTCTGGGGAGATAACTGGGTTGGGGCTGCGGTGACTGAGGTCAGTCAATGTCAAGGGTCTCTTCTCCCCTTGGTCTTTGAAGTACCTGGGCTCTCGGACATCAGAGAAGGTAAAGAACAAGATCTTAGAGCTCCTCTACAGCTGGACGGTCGGCCTGCCCGAGGAAGCGAAGATTGCAGAGGCCTACCAGATGCTCAAGAAGCAGGGTGAGGTGCCAGAGCCTGGGCGTGGTGCACGCCCCTCCCCTCCTCCCTGAGCTGGGCTGCAGGAGGCCAGACCCTTGCTTCTGGCCACAAGGTCATGGGGCTGCCCTTTTACTGCTCAAGAACATGTGGCCAGTGAGGCCTTTTTGCTGCTCTGCTGAGGCTAGCTTGAGTGCAGAGAAGGTGGGTTCAGGCCAGGCTTCTCCTTAGAAAGTGGCTCCCATGAAGTGGCCTCAAAATATAGGTGTCCAGACCCTCCCCATGCGGTCCAGCACGGTAGGGCAGGAGCAGGCTCCGGTCCCCCGAGGTCTAGAGCCAGCACTCTGCAGAAAGACCACCCTCCCCCTGCCTTCCTGCACTCGCCCCGCCATGTCCCCATCTCACCCCCGCCCCTGGGCCTGGGCCCGGCTGACAGCCTTCCCACCGTCCACCTCCTCCAGGGATAGTGAAGTCCGACCCCAAGCTTCCAGACGATGCCATCTTGCCCCTTCCTCCTCCACGGCCTAAGAATGTGATCTTCGAAGACGAGGAGAAATCCAAGGTGAGACGGGCGTAGGGGCTCCAGGGCCCGCTTTGAGCGTCACAGAATTCCATTCCCTGGTCGCCCTGCCCGTGGAGCAGGAGGCTCGGGGTGAGCACGGCCACTGCAGCGGTGACAGCCGCTGTCCACGGAGCGCCCCCTGCACACTGAGCACCCCCGTGCAGCGCCCCCACAGGTAATAAACACCAGTGTGCCTGGTGTCCCTGAGGCTGGTTGGAGGGCATTGCACAGGTTGACCAGGAGTTCGCGTGGCTTTATGTCTGTGACCCTTTGAACAGTCATTTCATTAGTTTTTTGTTAAAGAAACGCGTTCATAGGCAAGAAATTAAACAGCACTGAAGGAGTAAGACGAAAAGTAAACGCTCCTCTCTGCCCAGGCCAGTCCCGGCGAGTACCCACTGCTGTTTCTCGTGCGCCCTTCCAGAACCCTCTCTAACGGTACTGCAGGACGTCTCACACCCTTTGTTGAGAATCTATTTCTGCAGGGAGCTGGTGGGGGACACTTAGTGCAGCGTCCCGGTTGTCCTGTGACCACCCCAGCAGATGTCAGTAGATTCTCGCTGTGTCTGGAGAGCCTAGGTGACACACCCCACAGCCAGGAAGGGAGAGGCCGGCACGAGGCCCAGGCCTGCTGTCATGGTCACTGCCCTCTGTCCGCACAGATGCTGGCCCGCCTGCTGAAGAGCTCCCACCCCGAGGACCTCCGAGCGGCCAACAAACTCATCAAGGAGATGGTGCAGGAGGTGAGGGCTGAGCCCAGGGTCCAGGGAGGAGGCGGGAAGGAGGCGTTGAGCTGGGCTGCTGAGGTGGGGTCGGTCATGCACGTATGAGGAACTCTGCAGTGACCCCACTAAAGGGCTGGCCCGGCCGTGAGAGGGCTGGCTGACTCTGGGGGACCCCAGTGGGTTGAGCCGTGTCCCCCATTTAGAGGGAAGAATTTCCTAGCAGCCGAGCTTATATGCCCTGGATGGGTGGGCTTCTGCAAGGCTGACTCTCCCATAAAAATGAGATAAATTAGGCTTTACTACATTTGGAGTGTGTAGGTGAGAGAGAGCGAGAGAGTAAGGTGCATTTAATTTATAAATAAACACGATGCTCATTTACTTGCCATGGGTTTATGTCCCAATAAATCCATTGTAAGTTGAAAACATGATTAATTTATCTAACCCAACAAACATTACCACTCAGTTCAAACATTGGTCCAGCCCCCCTTACACATGCTCAGAACACTCACTGGCCTAGGCAGAATCACCTGACCCAAAGCCTGATTTTGACTGTCAGGTAACGTATTACGCATATCACTTTTGCACCTCGGAAGAGTCCTAAGTTGGGGACCATCTGTATACATACATCCTGGGTGCATGCTAAAACGTTTTTTATTGACAAAGGCAAGTCATCAAAAAGGTTTGCAGTCCAGAGACCCAGTCGGCAGTTCTGGGTGGTCTTTCAGAGGCAAGTTGCACACCCTCTCAGCCGGGAGAAGGTTGGGGGCCACCCTGCGCCAGGAGGGCGAGGCAGTGGGCAGCACAGCACAAGCTCACTTTCCCTCCGCAAGGGGGAAGCCTGCATGGGAAGAAGGTTTGGCCTGGGTTGCAGGGGCACTTGCTGCAGTGGCCTTTCGAGGCCCCACCGTTTGCTGGGCGTTACAGACACTGAGGAGTGACTGCACTAGCGTGCAGATGGCACTTGGTAACTTCTGAGGCCTTTCATTCTGAAGTATAGGAACCTCCTTTCAAGGGACAAACGCAAGGAAGGCAAGGCTCATGGGAAAGCACAGGTGTAGGACTGGGCCCTGGTCCTCCAGCATCCCCTGCAAGTGTGGAGAAAAGCCTGGGCCATTTCCGGAGATTCTGGCTGAGGGCCCAGGGAATTCTTAGGAGCCCATGCAGAGGCCTGGGTTGGGGCTATTGGCAGGAGGACAGGAAGTGAGCAGGGTTGGCCCAGGGCTTCTTGGACCTGCCTGTCCTGTCCAGGGCACGAGAGGCTCTTGGCTGTGTCTGCTCTAACACCCACCGGCAAACACCACCAACACTGTGTTGGGGGCACTGCTTGGCTCGCAGCTCTCAGTGCCATTTGCCGATGCCTCCCCAGGACCAGAAGCGGATGGAGAAGATCTCAAAGCGGGTGAGCGCCATTGAGGAAGTGAACAACAACGTGAAACTGCTGACGGAGATGGTGATGAGCCACAGCCAAGGTGGTGCTTCGGCCCACAGCAGTGAGGACCTCATGAAGGTGCACCTGTCTCCACCCTGCCCCAGGCTCCCCCAGGGCCCCTGCCGGCCCTGACCTCCCCACCCTGCTACCCCCAGGAACTGTACCAGCGCTGTGAGCGGATGCGGCCCACACTCTTCCGACTGGCCAGTGACACCGAGGACAATGATGAGGCCTTAGGTGAGCAGAGCTGGCCCATCCCTCCACCTCCTTCCCCATCCCCCCACCCCCACCCCGTGCCGTTGAGCACCTGCAGTTGGAAGGAGCCACCACCAGGGGGCCCCTTTCTCCAGCGCTGACCTTGGTTTCTCAGAGGTGAGGAAGAATGAAGCCCAGAGCAGGGGCCCACGTGGTTGAGGGACCCTCAGGGCCAAGCCACTTACAGACACCTCATTTGCTGCCCACGAGCCACACAGGAGGAAAAATCATTCCGTTTCACAGCAGGGGCTAAGGGAGGGTGGCTTGTCCGGATCTCCGAGCAGAACAGTGGCAGAACCTGGGTGGAACAGGACTCTCCCTGCAGACAGCTGCCTCCCTGATGAGGGTTACAGGCTGAGAGCGAATCCCACAGGCCTGCGCAGTTCCAGAGCTGGGCCTGTGGTGCCTGCAAGGGCCACAGATCAGGTTCCGGTCCTGTTCTCTGCTCCCACATCAGCAGGGCCTCTTGGACAGCCGTCTGGGTGCCACCTGAGCCCCTCGTTCAGCCGGAGCTCACTGAGCACCTCCCATGGGCCAGGGGCCTGGAGCCTTGGCTCCCTAGGAGGTGATACTGACGAGGGCCTAGTGTGTGCCAGACACGTTCCTAGGCCCTCGGGGATGTGGCAATGATCGAACTCGACGAAAGCCGTAACCTCATGGAGCTTGGAGCCTAATGAGAGGGGATAGACCATACACGCAGGACTGAGCAGTGGCCGCTCCTTAGACGGTGCTAAGTGACGTGGAGAAGAGCAAGCAGGGAAGGGACTGCACAGTGCGGGGACGGGATTAAAGAAAGCCTCTCCAACGGGCCTTTTGGGTGAAGAGCTGACGGCAGGAAGGGGTGAATCCACACCAAGATCTGGGGGTTCTGTAGACCTCAGGGTGTGTGGAGGCCGGAGCGGGGAGCGTGCCCTGTGTTCAGGGCTGGCCCAGGGCGGTGTGGAGGAAGCAGTGGACAAGGGGGAACAGGGGCCTTGGTCTGAGTAGACGAGATGGGACACCTGCCATCCCACTGCCCCACGAGTGCTGGGATGGGTGTGGGGTGCTGGTCTCCTTCCAGAGGCCCCCGCACTCCTTCACACCCGCCCCTCCCCTTGCCCATCCCAGCGGAGATCCTGCAGGCCAATGACAACCTCACCCAGGTGATCAATCTGTACAAGCAGCTGGTGCGGGGCGAGGAGGTCAACGGAGAGGCCGCTGCTGGCCCCATCCCCGGTGAGGAGGTGGCAGGAGAGCTGGGGGAGGGGCCCGCCCTGGCGGAGGGGACCAGGGAGTCCAGGTCCCAGAGCGGGTAGCCGTGACCGCCAGAGGGGCCTTGGCCCCTTAAGATGGGGAAGGCCCCCAAGAGGAGAGTCTGTGTGGAGGCTGCAGCTGTGGGGGCGGAGTCTGGATGCTGGCGCGGGGGGGGCGGGGGGNGCCTTGGGGGGGCGCCGAGGACCAGGCAGAAGGGAGGCCTTTCTTTCATTGACGAATCAGGACCCATTTTAACCCCGCACCCCCAAGGCCTAGTTTAATTCTCAGAATGTGGTAGAGGGGGTTGACAAACAAACATTCCAGCTCAGTTTCAGTGAGGGTGAAGGGACAGCTCAGGGAACCACAGAAGCTGTAAGAGTTGGCCTTTCGGGGACCGGTGGGGGTGGGCTGAGACGCAGAAGTAGCAAAGTCTAAGCAAGGCCTCAGAGGGTAGGAGGCAGCAGACAGAAGCAGGAAATCCACTCCAGGCCGAAGGAGTAGCGTGTGCTGAAGAAAGGACTTGGTGGACAGATTTAGGCGTAAAGACCAGGAGGCCAGGGAGGGGGAGGCAGAAGAGTTGTGAGGGGTTGGGGTCACTTTGCCGCCCCTCAACTCCCAGGGACCCCGAGGACCTGACTGTCCTCCCCCCAGGCTGTGCCTGACTCTCCTTTCCCACCCAGGCAGCACCTCAGCCCTGCTGGACCTCTCTGGCCTGGATCTCCCTCCCACAGGCACCGCCTCCCTAGCCAGGCCCTCCTGCCCCGGGGACCAGGCCAGCCCTGAGCAGCCCAGCGCCTCCGTCTCCCTGCTTGATGATGAGCTCATGTCTCTGGGTGAGCCCGGGCCAGGCCCAGAGGAGGGTGGGCTCAGCTGTAGGAGGGGGCGGTGCGGGATGCGGCTGCCTGCAGAGCCTGGTCGGTTAGTGTGTGGCTCCTCCCCCCTTGAGCGCTGTGGCGCGCAGTTTGACTGCTGAGGAAGCTGTGGATCAAGGAAATCAAGGAGCTTGTGCAAGGTCAGACAGTCAGAGGGTGAGCCTGGCCAGCCCGAAACCTGGTAAGCTAGGGACGCCCAGGCTCCGGGGAAGACACAGAGAGAGGGAGGTTCCCCTGCAGCAGGTTGGAGCCCGGACGTGGGTGCTGCCCAGGCAACAGTTCAGCCACGTCCCCACCTACCGAGAGGAAGAGAAAGCGCCGGCCCAGAAGCTCCAGGGCAGCTTGTGCCAGAGCACACCTTCAGAGACCCAGGCCGGTGTCACTGCCCCGTGGGCTCAGGGCTCCAGAGCCTGACAGGGGACCAGGCTCCCCCCACCGCCCCGCCCTGGGGGAGAAGCAGAAGGCGCCCAGTCAGCCAGGCAGTGCAGGGTGTCCAGCCTTTAGAGCTCAGGAGCAGGGAGTGCAGCAGCAGCCCCTCATAGTGCCCTGAGGATGCGAGAACAGAGGTGTGGTCGCTCTGCAAAGGAACCTGGAAGGGCGTGTTGGGAACCTAATCTGGAAGCCAAGAGTGAGACCGGGTTCTCCTGAGCCGGTTCTGAAGTGAACTCCAAACCAGAGGGACTGGCAGAAGGGACGCAGCGCTGGGGTTCCCGGGTTTAAGGGGTTCATCTCAGACCTCCTGCCTCCACCCATCCTGCACGCTGGGGGCTACAAACAGACTCGAGAGCAGGGGCTTCTGCAGGGCGCAGTGACTCTGAGGCCTCACCCTGAGCCAGTCTGCCACTCTGCCTCTGCTCCCCAGTTGGAAAAGGGAGAGGGCGGCTTGGAGTGATGGCAGGGGGCCGGGGGGAGGACCAGGTTCTGTTCCTCTCCGTTGGTCCTTGGGTCCCCCAGGTGGCATCCCTTTATGGAGCCTCTGCCCACAGGGCCACTTGCAAGTCCCACCCACCTGCCCATCCTCCTGGGACGGGGGTCTGGGGAGGTTCTGTGAAGAGGCCCACCCCTGATTTACAGGGAAGTGAAGGGCATCAGTGGCCAGACAGCGCCCCCTGCTCACCTTCCCCCACAGGGCCCGCACTGTCTGGGCGTTTGTTGTGTGTGGCCGGGCCCATGGATGGTGGTGGCAGAACCACCTCCTTACGAGAAGCGAGCTGTGCTATCATACACTTCCTGTCCCCATTGCTTCAGCAGAGGCACCAGCCTTCAGCTTCCTCTGGTTTCTGCTCAAAGGCAAAGAAAATGTGGGAACAGGAGCCAGAAGTGCCCAGGCAGCACCCTAGCTCTGGGAGGTGGAGGAAGCCCTGGGGCCACAGGGGGCTTTTCCTGATGGGTTCCCTGTGGCAGGAAGGGTGAGGGTGGGGGGCAGGGCAGGGCCAGCAGTGAGGACTTCCTGCCTTTCACAGAGGGCGTGAGGCACTGTTGGGGCACAGCAGCAGATCTGTCTGATTTATTACTACATCCTCTGGTGTGGGTGCTGCTGTCATCTTCATTTTACAGATGGGGCACCCGGAGGTTGTCATCAGTGTGGGGTCACACAGCTAAGTGACCGAGTGGTGTTTAAATTCCCACAATAAGGCCATGCTCTGTCCAAGTCCAACTCTGCCACTTTCCAGCTCCGTGACCTTGAGCAAGTTACTTAACCCCTCTGAGCACCTCCTTTCCCATCTCTAAAAGAGGGATGAGCACCCCACTCCTACCTTTTCCAGTTGTTCTGAGGAGTAAGTGAGACCCAGGTTGGAAGTGTCTGGCGCTCTATAAGGAATGTTCTCAGTCACCACCTGTGTCCCTGGTGGCAGAGCGGTCTGTCCAGAGGGAGAGACCCCACAGTCACTGCCTCCTGTGCCTTGCCTTTGCTGGTCACATAACACTTCAGGCTGGGCCTCGCTTATTCAGGATTTGCTAAAACAGGGCGACTCGTCTTCTCTGGGTAGAACCTGGTGTGAACTTGGCTGGGGTGTGCTTCAGAGCAGGCAGAGGTCAGACTGCTCGGTGACCTACTGCTCTCTACCAATCAGCAGCCTTCCAAAGGTCCACAGCTCTCCCTCTGGCACTGCTCGGCCAGCCTTGCTGGGACATGCCAGGGTGGTTGGGGCCTTCCCGGTCTGTCCCAGTCCACCCTGCATGGTACACGTCAGGCCACTATGGCCCAGCCAGCACCTTGCCCGTGGCTGCTGCGACCCTGAGGCAGGCCTGGGCCGAGGGCCCTGTTTACTGCACCCAGTGCCCTTCTGACACTCAGGGCAGCCCCTCCCGTCGGCCACTGGTGGGCAGGATGCTGACCCCTGCCCGCCCGGACCTGTGAGGTCAAGAACGTCACGTGGTGTCTCCCGTGCCCTGCACACACACCCCCTCCCACCAGCAGCTGCCCACCGATGAACGAAAGTGCAAGTCCTAACATCTGTAGTTGAGTTGGCTCCTGAGCAGCAAGAAAGGGAGCAAGTGTGAGCCCCGAGAACGGGCTGTCAGGATTTTTGCTTTCTACTTCTACTCTGGCTGGTTCCCTCTTGAAAGTGCTGAAGTTGGGGGGTTCCCCTGTGAGCTGAGCCCCTCAGAGGAAGGGCTCTCTCCCCAGCTCTCTCGCCTCTGCCCCGGGATCCAGCTCCTTTACCTCTATCTTGTTCCCTGCAGGCCTCAGTGACCCCACCCCGCCTCCGGGCCCAAGCTGGGACGGTGCTGGATGGAACAGCTTCCAGGTAGGAGTGACCAGGGACCGGCCTGGCCCTTCCAGGTGGCAGGGCAGCTGAGATGGGCAGCCTGAGGGGAAGTGAGATGAGTGGCAGGGCCTGGGGCAGGGGGTAGCCTGGGGGCCACAGTGCCAGTCCTGGGGCAGAAAAAGTTCCAGAGGCCCTCTCACCTCTAGGCACAGCCCCCTGCAGTCTCAGCCTCGGGCCTCCCTTGGGTTGAGTTAGGGCTTTCTTGTTACCCCTTTTCCCCTAAGAGTGACTCCGAGTGCCCTGGAACTTGACAGTTTCTTGAGCAGAGTCCCAGACCGGGCCTGTTCCACTAATGGGCCTGGCAGGAGTGTGGTCCCCATCCCTGCTGCTTGCCCCCAGGTGTCCTCAGGGAGGGGGCCTCCTTGGCAGCACAGGACAGAGGACATCTTTTCAGCCTGCCTCACCTCCCTGCACCCTTTGTATGCCCAACAGTCATCTGATGGCGCTGAGCCCTCTGCCACCGCCCCAGCACCCAGCCCGGACAGCTGGTCCCCGGTGAAGGGCCCCCTGCCAGTGAGCAGTGGTCTGGATGACCTGGACCTCCTGGGAAAGACGCTGCTGCAGCAGTCACTGCCCCCGGAGTCCCAACAAGTGCGGTGGTGAGGGCACACCCGGCTGGCATCGGGGGAGCCCTCCCTGTCCCAGACCCCACAGAGAGAGGCCCCGTGCTGAGCCATCCCTGTGAGCAGCTGCCTCAGGGTGCCACCTGTGCCCAGCCCTGCACTGGGCCCAGGGGAGGCTCAGGGCCTGCCCCACAGAGCACAGGGTGTGCGAGAGGAAGGGGTCTGCACCGCATTCCCATGCCCTCTCCCCGGCATCCTGGCACCAGAAGAAGGCAAAGGCCCACCATGAGGAGCACACTGAGCCCGAATGGGCAGGGGTGGGGGAGGGGAACAGAGCTGCCCGTGTCAGGGTGTCAGGGAGACAGGGAGGTGTCGGGGACAGACAGGGAGCCCAGCCTTCCCTGTGCTGCTGATGTCTTGGCCACGAAGGAGTCACCTGTTGACACACTGTCCCCCAATAAGGGAGAAGCAGCAGCCAGCCCCCCGGCTCACGCTCCGGGACCTGCAGAATAAAGGCAGCTGCAGCTCACCCAGCTCCAGTGCAGCCAGCCTCCACACCGGGCCCCCCGAGCCCTCCGGGCCCCTGCAGCAGCCCGCACAGACTGAGCTCTCCCTGGCCAGTGTCACTGTGCCCCTGGAGTCCATCAAACCCAGTGAGTGGGGCAGGCGCACAAGGGGGTACCAGCTGGGCTGGGCCAGCCCACCGCCCGGCCACACCTCCCATCTCGTCGTCCCTTTGGGAGCTCTTTCTAGGGGAGCAGGTGGGGAAGTGGGGCTTTCTTCCCAGCCACTGCCTGATGCAGCTGGTTGGGGGGCTCTGGGCGAGACCCCTCTGCTCCCCAGCACTCAGCCACCTCACCTGTCCCCGAGTGGCTGCAAAACTGCAGTGCACACTCCTGGTTACAAGCAAGAGGACTTCTGATAGGTGGCCCCTGGCTGCTCCACTCTAGGAAGGCAGGGCCAGGACACCGAGGTTCGGGGCCTCCCCAAGATCGCAAAGCAGACCAGGAGAAGGATCCAGGCCTAGGTCTGGGCTTCTCCCGCCCAGGAGCAGTGGGGGCCCTGCACCGGTGGGCCAGTCTTCTCAGCCTCTTCCAGCTGGGGAAGTCACTGTGACACAGGTGCCAGCCTTCTGTCCCCGGGGATGTAGGTCATCATGCCCCCATCTTACCAGTAAGGTGGGCCCTGAGAAGCACAGTGATGGGCCTGGGGTCCCACCATGAGAATGGAGCCCCAGCTCTCCCACAATCCTTCTCCAGCACGCCAGGAAGCAGCCACGTGTGTGACATCAGCAGAGGTCCACATGGGGCTGGATTCTTGGCTAGGTGTCTTCCCTCCCCATCGCGCTACAAGTTCACCCGCCCCACCCGGGCATCAGCCTGCACCCCTGGCTGCACTGCTGCTCAGGGTTGAGGCAAGGAAGGACCTAAGTTTGTGGGTCGGTTCCCACACTCGGCCAACGGGGAGCCCCTGATGTGAGCCAGGTGTGGGAGCTGGTCAGGTGTGCTCGGGCTCGAGTCCAGCACCTCCCATCGCCCCTGCTCCCCTGCCAGGCAGCATCCTTCCCGTGACCGTGTATGACCAGCATGGCTTCCGGGTCCTCTTCCACTTTGCCCGCGACCCGCTGCCCGGGCGCTCCGACGTGCTGGTGGTGGTGGTTTCCATGCTGAGCACCGCACCCCAGCCCATCCGCAACATCGTGTTCCAGTCAGCTGTCCCCAAGGTGACATGGTCATGCCTCCCTCCTCTCAAGGCAGGGTGACTCGGGGCTGGATGGGGACCAGCTGGGATCATTCTTCCTGGAGGACTCGGAGTAGAAGGACAGGGCCCCAGGACCCCCGAAGAGGAGCTGGTGGGTGGGCTGGGCCTGGTTCCTCACAGGGTGGGCAAGAGGAGCCAGGGCTAGCTGCCCCTCCTGCTCCTGTCCACAGGTCATGAAAGTGAAGCTGCAGCCGCCCTCAGGCACAGAGCTGCCTGCATTCAACCCCATCGTCCACCCTTCAGCTATCACCCAGGTCCTGCTCCTGGCCAACCCTCAGAAGGTGAGGGTCCAGCTGTGATGGGGCCCTGCTGGGGGGTGGGGGCGGCCCTCACTCCACCTCTGACTTGACCGTTTCTGTCCCAGGAGAAGGTTCGCCTCCGCTACAAGCTCCTCTTCACCATGGGCGACCAGACATACAACGAGATGGGGGATGTGGACCAGTTCCCCCCACCCGAGACCTGGGGGAGCCTCTAGAGCAGGGAGGGGAGGGGAGAGGAAGAGAGAACAACAGTACTGGCCACTGGCTAGCCTGAGTAGGAGGCAGTGGTGGCCCAGGACACCCTTTGTCCCCATGGCCATACCCCCTCTGCCTGGTGCTTCTCCCCTCTCCCCTGTGGCCCCCTCCTTCTCTAACCCCCCCCCTCTGCTGAGCCAAACCCAGCGGGAGGCTGGGCCTGGGTTTGCACTACTGGGGACTTCACCGCAGGTGGGGGCCGGGGGCCCGGAGCCGGGAAGGGCTAAGTGGCCCTGGAAGGACTTCGGGTCATTGGAGGAAGCATGACTGCAGGGCGAGAGCCAGGACCTCAGGCCCAGCCCTGACCCCAGCCTGGGGTGGGGTCATAGCCGCCTGTCCTTATGCCTTATGGGAAGGCCCAGCCATAACTTGGGGCCATGCTGGAGCCAGGGACTAGCTCAGGCCGCCTCTGCAGGAACTGGGTAACTGCAGGGGTGGCGCCTGGGCCCCCAGCTGTTTGCACTCTTGGTTTGTGGTTTGACTCTCAGCTTTCTTCTGGTCCGCCCCAGGGTTGCCATCTCAGGGGGCCCAGTTGGGGGAGCCCCACTCCAAGAGAGGGGGCCTGCACTGGCTGCCTCAGTGTCTCCTCCATTCATTGGCCTTCTCCGGGCGTCTTGTCTCCACACAGCCATCGTCCATGGGCAGATGTGGGGTCAGTGTGTGAGTGCGAGCAGGAGTATTTATGGAAATAAAACGTCCTTTTCCTGGACCAGAGGCTCTGGCCCTGCTGAGGTGGAGGGGGACGGGAGGTGTCCAGGGGTGGGAGGTCCTGGGCTGCCCTGCAGACCGCTCTGCCTCGGTCTCTGGAGATCAGGCATGGTTCCTCTCCCTACCACCCGAGCCCTGCACAGGAAGAGGCCCCTTTTGGGGGCCTGTGGCCAGTGCTGAGTCACCAAAGAGGGCTCTGGGCTATAGCGGGCCCAGAGCCGTCCCAGCTGGAAGTGAGCTGTGGCTCGCTCCAGCCCACAAGGAGCCCCGACTGCTCACTTCCTCCTGCGGTGCTCAGCCGTCAAAACACAACTACGATGCAGCACCGCCCAGGAGGCCCGTGCGGCCCGTGCCTCAGCTTCTGCCTTTCCCCAGAGGCTGCTCCCAGGAAGTAGGGTGCCAGCTGCAGCTTGTTTCTGGAGAGGCCTGAGAACCCTGCCTTGGGCCCCTGCCCCACCCCCAGCTGCAGCACACTTCCCCCTGGTGTTTTCACTGGGAGGCTGGGGTCCAGGCCCAGGGACTGGCTAAGAGACTTAAGCTGAGAGCCAACCTCAGTGCTGAGGTGTGCGAGGGGAGTTAGTACAGGGAATCCCCCCACTGCGTGCAGCCTGTCCTCCAGGCCACAGTTGTTTCTGCTCCCTAGCAGACAGTGGAAGTCCTGCATTTAAGAAACCAGTCTTGTTCCCCAGCCTGAACTTCGCCACTGAATCCTTCCCCTAGACACTATTGAGACGTACCAGAGGACAGCCCGGCCCACAGGTTCCCAGAGCCCAGCACCTCCGACCCCCCAGCTTCCATTTGGCAAACGAGGGCGCTTCTCTGTGCCAGGTGACACTGCAGGGCACAGGGAAGGCTCCTGCACATCTGCCATGCTGCCAAGGGGACAGGAGTGGCACTTCCAGCTCCTCGCCTGCTGGACCCTTGGACACTGTCCTAGTCCTGTTCCCGTTCCTCCAGGCAGACCTGAACACTTGTGACATCTCCAGACTGTAGTTGAAAGGTTCTTCCTTCTAAGTAAAACAACCACATTCCCTGCAAGGTGCCCCTAGGGTCCCAGCAGCACCATGTGGAGCGCAGTCTCAGGGTGGCTGACGCAGGGCACGGGGCTGGGGTGGGGTGGTGTGTGACTGGCCGCTGGGAGCTGGACCGCTTCCCGTGGGGCCCCTGGCTTGCTGTGTCACTTCGAGCAAGGTCCTTCCAGCTCTGGCCTTCAGGTTCATTGCTTGAAAAGGTAGGAGAGCCTGGGCAAAGGATCCCCTAAGCTGCCAGTGTGGAGTGACCGGATGTTAATGGCCAAGAGAGGCCCCTTCCGCCTTTCAGACCTCCCCCCTTCCCTCGTTCCTAGTCTGTCCATCCACCTGTCCGTCCTGCAGGTGCCTCTGTGGCAGCCCCTGGGCCAGGCCTGGCCCTGTCCTCAGAGAACTCAGCCCAGGGAGGCCCCTGTGAGCCAGAAGCTCAGCACGCCTTGCTGACAGCTGGGAGGGAGGGGCATTAGGTGCCCAATGAGGCCTGAGTCTGTGAGGGGCTGTGCCGGGGTGGGGGGGTTCTGGTCAGAGGAGGAGTCAGTCCCCAGACTGTGTGTCAGCTCAGACAGAGGTACAGAGCCCAGCACAAGTGACCACAGGCGGGAACAGGGCCACAGGGAGGGAGTGTGCTCTGCCCCTCAGGGGGTGACCCCAACTGCCCCCCAGGAGCACCGGGACTTCCCAGACCCTGAAGCCACACTCCCACTTACTGCTTGTGCGGCTGGCAACGGTAGCCTTTTTTTTAGCAACCTCAGCACATGGCTCATCTGTTCGCGACAAGCCAAGAGAAACGGAGCCGCTGCTCGCCCAGGGAGCCTACCCCATTTTATTTCCATAAATACTGCTGTCCTGATGCCACTGGCCCCAGCGTCCCTTAATCCTGGTAACTGCCCCATAGAAGTGGAACCTGAGGCTCAGGGAGTGCGTTGAATATAAAGGCCACCTTTTGTCATACCTTTAGGACATCCTCCAGTGACATTAGTATCGTCCTCATTTTAGGGCCCAAATGGTTGCCACCAGCCTCCTGAGCCTACACCACACTTGCACACGCGCACACTCAGTTCTGACAGCCGCCCTGCCCTGCGGCTGGTGCTTAGGGTCAGGCTCGAGGGCCATCGAGGTTGTGCCTCGGCCCCGCCCCAGGGTCTCCTGGGAAGGGCTTTGGAGGAGGAGGCAAGGAAGCCTTAGAGCCCCAGAAATCACACCGAGGGCCTCGCTGCTCTGGGTGGGCGGAAGCCTCCACTCAGGGCGGCACCAGCAGACCGCAGACAAGCAACGTGTCAGTGTCTAAAAAGGCACACTTCTGCTCAGTCCTGCAGCCCCATAGCTGACCCCTGCCACCACCACCTCACCACCCAGCCACTGGCCTCCCACCCACATTCTGCTCCAGCCTCCCCAGCAGCCACTTCGCAGACTATCCTGGGTCTTCTCAGACGGCCTGTACCAAGCCTCTGGGCTCCCGAAAGCAGCCACACGGGGAGGAAGGTGGGGGCAGGTGCCAGCACCTCTGGGCCTCTGGGCAGGGCACCCCACCCCTGGCACCACAGGGGAGCACATGCGAATGTTGGAGATCTGGTCTCAGACCTGCTTTCTAACTCGGCCTCTGTCTGCTTGCCTGTTAAACAGGGACGACAGCACCAGCTCACCGGAGGGCGTGCTCGATAAAGTGCCCGACACTAGGGCCACTGTCCCAAGGCAGCAGCACACATTTAGGGGCAGCGAGGCAGGGACGGGGCGCTGATCCAAGCCTTTTACGTGCCGACTCCCTCGATCCTTACCACAGGTGGGTGCTGTTACTATTAGTCCCACTGTACTGAAGAGGACGCTGAGGCTGGAGAGGTCAACTACCTCACCCAAGGTCACCTGGCTAGTGAGAGGCGGAGCCTGGCTGGCTGGTCCACACCCCACAGCCCTGCTCTTGCTGTCCTTTGGGTTGGAAACAGGTGTCCATTGGTCTTCACTGGAGTTTCAAGTCAGCTGTGCTTGGAGCTCCTGTGACTGCGGTGCACGTTGCCAGGCCCCGGAGGCTTCAGTGTGAGCCTCAGGGGACCCAGCAATGACACCCTTGCAGTGCACTGTGAACGGCCTTGTGGCTGGAATGGGGGTTGGCTGGTGACTTCTATACTCTCAGTTCTGAAACCACAATCCGAATGTCCACCGACTGACACGTCTGATTGCAAAAATCCCAGGATCCAACCTATGGAGCTTCCAACCTTTTGGGGTTCAACATCCAAGTGTGCTCGAGCTGAAATGCACCCTAAAATGTACCCCTCACCTATGTGAAAGGCACAGCGGCCTCACCAGGCCGGACAGAGAAGAGCCAGGCGCCTTCCCTGCAGAGACCTGGGTCTGACTTCAGGGCAGCCTGGAGCCCCAGGGGCCTGACTATGTGGCTCAGGGTGTTTCCCCAGCAGCCACGGCTACGGCCCACAGGTACGATCGACCCCTCCCCAGGCTGGAGCTGAGGTTCAGGCCTGGGCAAATCTAGGAGGGGCAGGAGTACTCAATGGAAGCCTTACCCTCGGGGACCTTCAGGACAGCTGGGAAAGTGGACAAGCCCAGACCCAGCGTCATCCGGGCTGCAGGTGGGGCCGAACCAGGGTGGGGGCACCGTGCGGCCTATAGATTTCCGAGATGGCAGGACAGTGGCAATCTGGTGTCAAGCTGCTGGCCCAGGGGTCTCCAGTCCCGATTCTGCACACAATAGGTTGTCCCCACAGCGGACACGAGGGAAACTGAGCCACCGCAAACTTCTGGGTTCTGGCTGGCGAGGAGAGTGGAGGGCATGGGACAGGCACTGCCACCCAGCCGCACATTTTAAGAAGCCAGGTCTGCCCTGGACTCTGATGTCTCCCTCCATGGAGGCATCCTTCGAGCCCTGCCCCCATTCTAGAATCCCCTCCAGGAGCTTTCCAGCTGGGGGAAGGACAGTGGGCAGGGGCACTGTGCCTCATCCTGGCCTGAGCCTTCGATCCAGCAGCCTCCCCACTTCTGGCCAGGCTTCCACCCAGGTGGGAGCCTCCAGTTCAGGCAGCTGGGGGTATCGTTCTCCATCCCTTCCCACCCCTCTGGGGCCTGCCTGGCTCTCCCTGTGGGGAACAGAGGGTCCAGCGGGTGCCGACTGTGAGCCAGGCCTGGTCCTGGGCACTGGAGCACTGAGGTGCCTGAGGCCTCGGTCCTGCCCCAGAGAAGTGCCCAGTCTGCACACCCACACAAGTAAGTGCTCAAGTGACCCTCAAACCGAGCTGGAACTCAAGCAAACCAAGGCGTGGTGCCTGCCCTGGCTGGTGTGGCTCAGTGGATTGAGTGCCCACCTACGAGCCAAAGGGTCACTGGTTCTATTCCTAGTCAGGGCACATTTCTGAGTTGCAGGCCAGGCCCCCCCAGTAGAGGGCGCACAAAAGCATGGTGCCTGTAGTAGGACCCCACCCTGCGCCCCTCCCTCTTCCCCAATCCCCCGGGGCTCCTGATGCCTAAGGGGTGCAGATACTCAGAGCAAGGAAAGCCTACTGTTTCCCAAAGGCTCTCATGTGTTAACTAGCAGTTATGGAGCACCTGCTGTATGCACAGCTCTGTTTTGTGTGGAAAACCAAAGATAACTACTACTGAGTCTGGAGGGACAGAGCAGCAGCCACATCACTGATTTACAAGAAGGAAGGGCAGGGACTGAGGAGGTTTGCAGGGAGAAGAGGCTTGATGGATGGAGGAAAACTGCCAGGGCTGGGGCTGAGGGCGAGCAGGGTGTCCGGGAACTGTCCTGGGAGTGTTCGCTGTCGCTGGAGGGAGCAAGAGATCTCGTCTCCTCTTTGCGTCAGACATGGCTGGGATGGCTGGTCCATCGGGCCGTTAGAGACAAGTCCAGAGTGCCAGGGAGTTGGCCAAGGGCACATAGCAGGGAGCAGGCCAAGGTGGGGTGTCCAGGGCAGCATCTTTGGGAAGACCCAGATGGGCCAAGATGGGTCAGGAAGGCCTGTCCTTGGCCTCGGGCTCTTAAGCAAGGAGCCTTCTTTCCCCGTAGGGAAGGTTGCAAAGGTTATTTATACCCAGTCAGGCAGGCCGGTGGGTGGGGCAGGAACTTGAGGCAGGCGCGGTGGCAGGAACGGGCTTACCTGCTTCCCGCCACCGCGGCTGGGCGAGGCGGCCGGGAAGGAGCTGCGCACCACCTGTAGACGGCTGGGCGACCAGCGGACCTACACTTTCAAGGCTGGCTAGGGCCGAAGGGAGCCCGGAAGACGGGGAGAGCAGAACCCAAACTTGGAGAGAGGAGTGACCTGGGGGCCGGGGGCGGAGCCGCGAGCGGCGCGGCGGGAGCGAGCACGAGCACGAGCGGGAGCGCGCTGGCCCAGGAAGCGGAGAGCGCCTCCCACCAGCCCAGGCGAGAGCGCAGAGGGCAGAGGCAGGCTGGGCTGGGGGCTGCCGGCCCTCGACCCCTGCCGTGACCCCCACAGCCGCCAGCCCACTCCCAAGATGATGAAGAGGCAGCTGCATCGCATGCGGCAGCTGGCCCACACGGGCAGCTTGGGACGGTGAGTGTCCACTCCGTTCCTTCCAGTCCCACGCTCACCCCCCCCCCCCCGCACGATCCGAGGGAAGGTGGAGGAGCGGGGGCGGGGAAGGGGGGACTGGAGACAGCTGGACAGCCACCCTCTGACTAACCAGAGCCCTACCACTCTTCCCTCTGAAGGCCACCCCCGCCTCCTAGCTAGAGCAGGAGGGAAAGGTGCAACCTCTTTGGGGAAGGGGCACCTACCGCCCCTGATTGGAGTGGGGTGCGGGGAGGATCAAGGATGCTGAGCCTTCTCTGCCTCCATGGGTATCAGAGTGAACGCTCCTTCCTGGCCTCACTTGTCCTCTCTGTGCAATGGGGACAGTTAACCATCTCTGGTTGTCTGTGGGGAGGGGCGGTCAGGGCCCCAGATCTTGGGGGAGGGAGAGGAGACTGGGTCCTGGCGTGGTGGGAGGGGCCTGTTCCCGCCGGTCCCATTGTGTGCCCCACTCCCCCCAGCCCAGAGACTTGCTTCTCTGTCTTGCTTCTGCTTTCCCAGCCTCAGGTGGAAACATCCCCAGCCTCCCGGTCCCATCCCCAGCCCCTGAGCTGGTGGAGTGGAGGCCGGAAGTTTGGGGAGCGCCCCCAGGCCGCCTTCTCTACTCTTCCCCCTGCGTTGGGAGTTTCCCATCTCTGAGCCCAGGGGAGACCTGGGTCTGGTCTCACACTGAGACTGACTGCCCCTTTATGGGTGGGCCAGGGCAGTCAGGCTGCCTTGCTCTGAGCCTGTGTCCCCATGTCACCCTGGGCAGGGGCCCAGGGTCTGTTCACCCCTGCAGTCCAGCATCCTGTGTGGCTGATGGCCCCAGAGTCTGAGCTCACACACTTCCCGTTCTTGGGGCCAGCCCAGGCCTCCTCTCCTCAAGGCAGCAGTAGAGACAGGCTGGGCCCTGGGGTGCCCCCCCAGTCTCCCCTTTGGTTTCATCCACTCTCTCTCGGGACTCAGCCCTGGGTGGAGGAGGAAAAGCCATGTATCCTATTACCATCCCCATGGAATGTGCTCCAACTGGGATGAGGCAGGCAGCCACCCAGGGCGGGCCCCAACTGGGAGGGGTGCTGGAAGCACCTGGGGTCCAGGCACCCTGTTGGGGGGGTTCCTAAGCTGGGCCGGCTCAACAGAAGCTCTCCCCCCCACCCCATCCCCTTGCAGCACCCCAGAGACTGCTGAGTTCCTGGGTGAGGACCTCCAGCAGGTACGTGCCCAGGCTGGCTGTGGGTGGCAAGGCAGGTCTGTGCAGGCTGTTAGCCCAAGGCCGGGCAGGGACGCCAATTGGGGGCCTCAGTTGAGTCATTCCCCAAGCTGTTGGCCATAGGGTCCCCAAGAGGGGGGGAGAGAAAGGGCAGTGGGAGGGAGGACAGCAACCTCCTGGTATCCATAACCCCCACACCCCATCCCAGGTGGAGCAGCGGCTGGAGCCAGCCAAGCGCGCAGCCCACAGCGTCCACAAGCGACTGCAGGCTTGTCTGCAGGGCCAGAGTGGGGCGGATATGGACAAGCGGGTGGTGAGTAGGTGTCCCAGGGAAGAAGGGGCCTGGCAGGACACCTCTGTCCAATGGGAAATGAGGTTGGAACTGGGTCTCCCTTCCAGTCTGCACCTCTGACCCCAAGCTGGTAAAGACTGCTCTGTTACAAGGTCCCTGGGGACCCTACTCTTGAGGCCCTGTGTCTTCCCCATCCTCTTCCTTACCCCTCCCCCCTCTCTGCACCAACCCCCTGAGCGGAGGTCAGACTTCTGACTGCACCTGAACTTCTCTGTCCAATGCAGGCCCTCTCAACTAGGGCAGTCTGTGAGGGCTTCTCGAAGGAAGTGGCATTGGAGCTGGATTTCTGGTGATACTCACTGGTATTAATCAGCAGGCAGGGTTTATGCAGTTAGTCTGTCGCTAAGATGTGTCAGTGCATTGCCTCACTCAGTGCTGACAGCAGGGCTAGGAGGAGGTTGCCTTTATTAGCACTGGTACAGATGAGGAAACGGAGCCTTACAGAGGTGAAGTGACTCACTCGGGGTCACGCAAGCTAATCAGTGGCAGAACTGAGATTTGAACCCTGATCCATCTGACCAAACCTGGTGCTCTCTGTAACTCTAGGTGGGAATCGGTTTTGGAATCAGTCAATAATTAAGTGTGGCCAGAGCTCCGGGGGAGAGGGGGGGCAGCAGCATTCTCGGAGGTTTGGGTTTCACCGTGGCTGTATCAGCCACACGTGCCCTGGGGCAGGGGTGGGGGCCCACTTCTAGGCCTATTCCCAGCTCTTCTGTCTTCCTTCCAACTGTGCTCTTAGTTTTCCAGGTTGTGATGGCATTTGGTCATTCCTTCCCCCCGCCCCCAATCATGTGGCTTCTGGGAGTGGGAAAGGGGACCCTAGAGGGATAGGAGCTCTTTACATGGTCCCAGGAAGAGGTCACCCCCACCGTGCCTTGTCATCGTTCTGCTTTCACTCTCGCCTGTGACCATGGCCCTCCTGGGTTCCCTGCTCCTCTGTCCATGCCCAGTGCCTCGGTGGGGTTCTGCCCCCAAGGGACACACCAAGAGCCGGTGAAGGGAGGCCTGCGGGGGGGGGGCAGGTGCTCATGCTCACAGCCAGCCCTGCCCTGCCCTGCAGAAGAAGCTTCCCCTCATGGCCCTGTCCACCACGATGGCCGAGAGCTTCAAAGAGCTGGACCCTGATTCCAGCATGGGGTGAGCATGGACGGGGCCTCAGCCTTCCCCTGGACAGGCCAAGGAGGGATCTGGGCCAGAAGGGGGTCCAGGGCAGGGAGGGCAGCCCCATTGGAAGGGTAGCTAGGCTGGGGAGAGTGTCTGGGCTGGGGACAGTGACCTGGTCAGTGAGGACAGGCAGGCCTGGGAGGACATTGAGCTCAGTGAGGATGAAGGAGCCATAAGAAGGGGCAGGAGGTGTTGGGGAGAGAGGAGGCCCCACCCAGCTCCTCCAGGTTGGGGCGAGGGGCTACAGGAGCTGGGCCCATGGTGCTGTGTCCACAGGAAGGCCCTGGAGATGAGCTGTGCCATTCAAAACCAGCTGGCTCGCATCCTAGCTGAGTTTGAGATGAACTTGGAGAAGGACGTCCTGCAGCCTCTCAACAGGCTGAGTGAGGTGACCCTACCTGCTGTCCACTGCTCCCCTGGTCCTTGGCTCCCACCCCCCTGGCCCACTCACCCTCTCCCTCCCCATGCCTGTGCCTAGGAGGAGCTGCCAGCCATCCTCAAGCACAAGAAAAGCTTGCAGAAGCTGGTGTCCGACTGGAATACCCTCAAAAGCAGGTGGGAACCACAGCATCTGAGTGGGGTCCAGGCCGGGGTCAGCCCACAGAGGGGGCCAGACAGCTTCGAGGCCTTTCCCACACTGGGAGGGCACTGGGCACAGAGTGTGTTTGTGCACATGTCTCGTCCTTAAGAACACGTGGTGAGGGTATACGTGAAGGTCCCTCTGTGCATGTGTGTGCATATGCTTATGCCAGCTGGGGGTGACCCCAAAGCCTAAAATAGCCCTAAAAAGTCCTCCCACCCTCTACTCTGCAGTTGGGTGGTTGTGACTTCCAAGCCTACCACCAGGTGGCGCCCCCAAGCCCTCATGGTCTAGGCCACAGTGGAGCTCTGGGATTTGCATCTATAAATCCCAGAATCCCATGTGGTCAGGGATTTGCATCTGTGATTCCCACAATCCTGTGTGGTCAGGCATATGGAGGGGACACCTGATTTTCATGAATGGGGACGGTGACCACCCTACCTTGGGATTGTCCCCAGGCTCAGCCAGGCAGCTAAGAACTCAGGCAGCGGTCAGGGTGGGGGCGGCGGCCCAGGCAGTTACAGCCACACAGCCACGGCCAACAAGGTGGAGACGCTGAAGGAGGAGGAGGAGGAGCTGAAGAGGAAGGTGGAGCAGTGCAAGGTGAGGGGGCACTTGGGGTTGCCCGGATGTGTGGGGGTGGCAGAGGTGGGAGCTGTCTTCTCACAGGTAAGGAAACTGATGCTTACAGAGGTGGTGCCACCTGCTCGGGGCCACATAAGTAGGATGCCGCAGAGCCAGGTGCACTGCAGCCTGGGTGTGTTTGCTGAATGAGTGAGTGAAAGGTGGATGGGTGAATGAATGAATGAATGAATGGTTATGGGGACACAGAGGTGAGGACTAGAAGCCGGAAAAGCCCCTCAGGAATTCAAGGAGGTTCCTGTGGGACATCCCCAAGTGCAAACCTTGGCAGAGAGAAGAGAGCAGGCTGGGACCCCTCACATACAACTTGGGCAAGTCATAACCCCTCTGGGTCCCAGCCTCACTGATAACGGCCCTCCCGGCTTGGTCCCCAAGGATGAATATTTGGCTGACCTGTACCACTTTGCCACCAAGGAAGACACATATGCCAACTACTTCATAAACGTGAGTCATATGCCACCTACTTCATAAACTGCAGCACTGGGCTGCACCCCTCCCGGTGCACAGGGCTGGACACCAGAGACAGAGGGTCTCTCTGAGAGGGAGGGAGAGGTCTGCTCCTGAGGACCCGGAGGGAGGCCAGCTTCCCCCACTTTCCCTGAGGGCGCTCCCTTGTCCCCTCAGCTCATGGAGATTCAGGCCGATTACCATCGCAAGTCTCTGAGCTCTCTGGATGCTGCCCTGGCTGAGCTGAAGGAGAACCACAGCCAAACAGGTGGGGACTCAGGAGGCCCTGACCCTGTACTCGAGACCCCCACATGCTTAGGCATGTGCAGGAGCTGGCACTTTGTCCTAAAAGGCGATAGACAGCCACAGATGTGTTCTGAGCCAGGGAATAGTCAATGAGATCTGTGGTGCAGGGATTGCTCTGGCTGCTGCTGCATGGAGGGTGGAAGGGGGTGGGCAAGGCATCAGAAATGGAGCCAGGAGACCTGTTAGGAGGCAGAAGGGAGGTGATGGTGGCCTGAACTGGGGCGGAAGCAGGGGAAGTGGGCAGATTTGAGAGCTACGTGGGATGACTTCAGGGTGTGAAGTCCGGTGGCTGGGTGGGAGGCAATACTATTGGCCAAAGCAGTGGGCCCTTGATGATGTCTGGGGGGAGCCCCTGGCTGCTCATGGGTGGGAGGACCCTGGTTTGCTAATCTGTCTTGTCCTTGCAGACCCCTCCCCCTCGATGATGGCCGCCCCCTTCTCCAGGGTGTACGGGGTGTCACTGGGAGTTCACCTGCAGGAGCTGGGCCGGGACATCGCCCTGCCCATTGAGGCCTGCGTCCTGATGCTGCTTTCTGAGGGCGTAAAGGAGGAGGTGGGACCCTCTGGGGCAGGTGGGGAGGGAATGTCGGGCCCTCAGCCTGTCCCACACCTCCCCCAGGCTGCCCACCCACCCTCAGAGCACTGGTCCCGGGGCTGTGAATCCGGTGTACTGAGGAACTTCGTTATACCAGGAATCCTGTGAGGGAGCCCTTGGTGGCTCCGTGTCGCAAGGGGAGATGGAGATCAAGAGGCAGACCTGCCCCTGGGCACATGAGAGGGTGGCGGTAGAGCCAGAGACTTGGGTGCAGCCACTGATGCAGGCTGCCCTCACCCGCCCTTCGTGCCTTGGCATTGCCAGTCCTTCGGCTCCTGCCCAAGCACAGACCCCTGGGAGGCAGAACTTCTCAAAGACTGCGGCCCCTCCAGGGTCCTGTGGGACCCCTCCCACTCCTCACCCACGTGTCTCCCCACGACTTTTCTCAGCCCTTCCCAGACACCCCACTTCGTTCCAAATCCAAGACCTTGCCAGCTGAGAGGACCCATGGACACTGGTGTCCCCTCTACCTGCCAGACCTGGGGACATGAGCCAGTGAGGGCCAGCCACCTGCCCCAAACCATGAGTGAGGCAGGGCCTTCGGCTGGGGTGCCCTGTCCCACCCTCCCCTCCGTGACCCTACCTGGTCCCTCTCGCACCGCAGGGCCTCTTCCGTCTTGCCGCTGGGGCCTCGGTGCTGAAGCGCCTCAAGCAGATGATGGCCTCAGACCCACACAGCCTGCAGGAGTTCTGCTCTGACCCCCACGCTGTGGCAGGTGCCTGCTCCCAGGAGCCCAGGGTGGGGGGTCGCCCCCCAAATCTCTGCACCTCTGCTGCCTGAAATGATCCCATGGGTTTGGTTTAAGGCTGATAATCTGCTAAGGGGACAGGGGTCCATAGAGTAGGGTTTGTGACAGATCCGCTGACATATGTGTGCGCTTTTCTGAGAACAAAATCTCTCGCCTTTATCATTTTCTCTGAAGGGCCCACAGCCCAAGAGGGATAGACCTAGACACGTTAGTGTAAACAAGGGCCAGAGGCTCCTGGCAGATGCAGGGAGCTGGGTACTGGGGTAAAGGTGGAGGCTCGGGCTGCATCTGAGCTCATACCACCACCTCAGGTGCCCTCAAGTCCTATCTGCGGGAGCTGCCGGAGCCCCTGATGACCTTTGACCTCTATGACGATTGGATGAGGGCAGCCAGGTGAGGTTGGAGGTAGGGAGTTCTAGGGAGGAGGAGGCTACAGAGGTGCCACCCTGGGCTGGCTCACCAGGTCTGTCCCTGTCCCCAGCTTAAAGGAGCCCGGAGCCCGGCTGGAGGCCCTCCAAGAGGTGTGCAGTCGCCTGCCCCAAGAGAACTTCAATAACCTCAGGTGAGCCCCACGCTGGGCCCCAGGCTCCCGGGAGCCCAGCCCTGCCAGGACTCTGGGGTCTGGGTTTGCGTGCTGCTTCCTTGTCTTAAGCAATATTTCTAAAAACAACGCAGATAGACTAGTCATATTTTTACTTTTTATTATTTTTACTTTAAATGTGGAATGCTTCCCGAATTTGCATGTCATCCTTGCACAGAGGGCCGTGCTGCCATGCTAATTCCAGTATCACTTCAGTTTTAGTGTATGTGCTGCCGCAGCAAGCACTGTACTGCTCATGTTTTTTAATACTGGACGTTGAACTTCATAGGTACCTTGAACCTTTGAAGCCACACCACCTGGCTTCACATCCCACCTCTGCCGTTGTGTGGCCCTGAGCAGGTGAATCGACCTCTCTGTACCTTGGCTAGACAATTCGGAGCATAACAATGCCTGTCCCACGGGGTGCTGGGCGAGTCTCAAGTTAGCTCAGTGCCTGACACGTAGGTGGCACTCAGTATGTCAGCTGACTTAATGATTACAAATATTAAGCCAGCCTATGTGCTGTCCTGACCACCTTTTGGAAACCCCAAGCCAGGAAAGTCTCAGGTCTCAGGAGCATGGATGCGCGGCTGTGGCCCGATGCCCCGCCCTTGGCCCAAGCCCCGCTCCTTCCTCCGCAGGTACCTGATGAAGTTCCTGGCCCGTCTGGCTGAGGAGCAAGAGGTGAACAAGATGACGCCCAGCAACATCGCCATCGTCCTGGGGCCCAACCTGCTGTGGCCCCCTGAGAAAGAGGGGTGAGCAGAGGTGGCAGTCTCCAAACCAACTGCCTGTTTTTTATCTTTCTCCCGGGCCTCGGTTTCCTCATCCTTGGATGGGTTGAGCAGCTCCTGTTCTCAAGGCTGCCATGAAGGGCAGCCCAAAGGGATCATGGACCCCACAGGGCTTTAGAGATAGCATTCTGGGTAATGGGGTGCTTGGAAGGCTGGGAGCCCAAGGTCTGGTTCTAGCACCTTCCAGCCATGGGCCTGAGGAAGTCACTCTCTCCGCCTCCATTTCCTCATCTGTAAATCAGAAATCATATAAAATCCGAGGACTTTTGCTTTGAGAATTAATTGAGAGAATGAAGGGAAGCAGGCTTTATAAATGGCAAAGCGCTGTCCTGGGCGAGGGGCCATTCCTGCTCCCTGGACGTGGACCACCAAAGGGTGCCGTTCATTCTCTGAGTGCAGTTACCCGGTAGAGGCTGCCTGGATCCAGCCCTGAGGGGAAAGGCACCATGACCCATGGGTGACGCCTTTCGTGCTCGAAGGGAGGGAAAAAATTGATGTGAGAGCGGTGTGTTTGCCGTCCACGGTGCCTGTGAGCTTTTGATAACAGGGACCTGGTGTGATTGATTGGTCCCTGTGTTCCCAGTGGCCAGTACAGGGCCGGGGAGAGTGGGGGCCACTGCGACTTTGTTTGGTGGTGACTCACGTCCACTCCTTTCTGTCCCAGGGACCAGGCGCAGCTGGACGCGGCCTCGGTGTCGTCCATTCAGGTGGTGGGCGTGGTGGAGGCTCTGATACAGAGCGCAGACACCCTCTTCCCCGAAGGTGAAGCTCCTGCCTGTGTGCGCACACCCCTTCCTGCCCCCTGTGCCTGACTCCGTGCCCTCAGACCAGCCTCAGTGCCCGGCAGCACCGTGCCTCCCCACAGGGCCCAGAGGAAATGGCTTCTCCACTTTGCGTCTCGGTGTCCCCTCTGTAAAATGGGGGTGCTCCTGCCCGAGTCGGGGGTTGCTGTGAGGCTCCTGTGGGAAGGTGAAACATGGCCCAGATGGTGTTGCAGAAGAGGAAGAGCAGTCCTGGCGCTGGCCCCCGGTAGGGAGGCCAGCAGAGCCCGGAAGCAAGGCCTGCTCCCTTCGATCCGCAGATGTCAACTTCAACGTGTCAGGCCTGTTCTCGGCCCTGGTCCCCCAGGACAAGGTCGGTGACAAGCCAGCCTCCGAGGAGCTTCCGACCATGGCCACGCCTGCCCCGGCCCCGGCCCTGGGCCCCGCCCCCGCCCCAGCCTCAGCCCCTGCCCTGGCCTCAGTAGCTACCAAGGAAAGGTAAGGACCCATGGGTAAGAACGGCCCCCTGTCCGGACCCCACAATGCCCAGCCCGAGACACCATCTCAGGGCTTCCAACAGCACGTCGGGAAGTGGCAGGATTGTATTTTCCTCCCAAATGCCAGGTTTCCCGGTTTGCAGCGGGTGGGGTGGGGGCTCTACGGTGACGGCCCCCTCAGCCTCTGATGCGTTTCCTCTTCTGTTGTGTGGCTGTTTCCTGAGCACCAACCATAGCAAGCTCTGAGGCCGATGGTTGTCCAGGGCATCCCCTCCGTCCCGTGTCCACTGTCTGGTTCTAGTGGCCAGAACATCTCGGAGAGATCACAAGGAGGCTGAGAGTTGGGGCGGCTGTTCCACTTTCTGTCCCGCACCCTGGCCCCATCAGGGACCATGGACACTGTCACAGGATCACACAGCCAACAGGGGCTCTGTGGGTGCAAACCCTAGCCAATGCCAGAGTGTTTGGGGGGCAGGGGGCAGCCCTGGGGACAGATCCCATGCCCAGCCACAAGGTGGATGACCCAGACTCAACCTGTTGGCTGGGAATCTCCCAAAGATTCCAGGAGATGTCTGGCAGGTGGCCAAGCTTGACCCTGACCCTCTCCTTCCCTCACAGGACAGAGTCCGAGGCGCCTCCCAGACCAGCCTCCCCCAAGGTCAGCAGGAGCCCCCCAGAGGCAGCCACGCCAGCAGAGGACACGGCTCGGAAGAGTGAGCTGGCTGTGGGAGGACTGGGGGCAGGGTGGGCGGGGGTGGGTGGGGGTGGGCAGTCCAGACCATCCCGTGTGTTCAGGCAGCCAGGGGAGGCCCCCACACTCCAGCTGTGTGACCTTGGCCCAGTGATGTCACCTGCTTGCCTCAGCTTCCCCCTCTGTGGACAATAAGTGCACCTGCCTTGTAGGGCTGTTTAGAGGATCAGATGCTGCCTCCTGGCTCAGGCTGCCATGTAAGGGTCGGCCAGCGTGAGTGAACGCGGGGGGCAATGGGATTTAGTTCCTCAAGAAGCCCAAAGGTCACAGTGAGGAGGGAGGTCAGAGTCTTCAAAGGGCAATGAGGGAGGGGAGGCGGCAGGGCTGCGGGCGGGGGCGGGGGCCTTTGGAGCACTCACCTGTTGAGCTGCCCGAAAGCCAGGTAGACGGAAGGCTGAGGGTTCAGGTGCAGAGTCTGCCTGAGTGACTTGGGTGGGGCATCTCTGAGCCTGGGTGGGGTAGTTCTGGTGGGCTTCTAAAAGGAGGTGAGCGAGACCCGAGCCTCGGGGGAATGGGTAGCGTTTCCTCACTTGACAGGAATGTGCTGAACACCTACTCTGTGTCCAGCCCTGTGCTAGCCACCTGCACGTACGATAGCCACACGCAGATCACGTTCTAGTGGGGGAGACAGGCAAAATAATGCCGAGAGGCCTGGGTGATGAGGACCAGCTGTGGGAACTGTGTTCCAGCAAAAGGAACAGCAGGTGCAGAGGTCCTGAGATGCAACCAAGCGTGGTGGCTTTGCCACAGGCTCTGTGGACACCTCACTGCCCCTTTCCTTCCTCTACAGCCAAACGCCCGGCACCAGCCCGACCCACCATGCCACCCCCCCAGGTCTCCGGCACCCGCTCCTCGTCTCCAGCCCCACCCCTGCCCCCTGGCCCTGGCAGCCCTGTAGCTCCCCGAGCTCTGCCCCGCCGTCTGGTTGGCAGCAACCTCCGGGCCCCCACAGTGCCACCCCCATTGCCCCCAATGCCCCCTCAGCCTGCCCGGCGCCAGAGCCTGCGCTTACCAGCCTCCCCCAGCCAGACTTCCCCAGGTTCAGCCTCCCCCAGCCCAGTCTCTCTGAGCACGCCTGAGCAGGTGGACCTGGGGGTGGCCACAGAGGATGGAGGGGCCCCTGAGGCTGTAGGCAGGGCTCCCACTCCCACAATTGTGCCCCCTCAGCCTCAGCCCAGGAGCGTTGCCTCAGAGACCAACTGAGCTGGTGGCTCCTCCCTGACAGCCCTCAGTGTCCCTTCCCTCCCACCTGGTCCTCCCAGGACATAGCCCTCACCCCTTTGCCCACAGCCTTCACCTCTAAGTGCCTTGGTGCCCGCTGGGTCGGCCCCCATGGCAGGGAGGACTCAGGCCAGTTCTCTACTTCCAGTCCTTTTCTTTTTGGGTTTACCCTGGACTTGGGGTGCTCAGCCAACTCTGTGCTCTCTGGCAAGGTCCCAGGGGAGCCACCCGGAGGAAGGAGAGTGTGCCTGCTCCTACAGGACTTTGTTCTTTCCCTTGCCAACATATTTTTTTTGTAAGGCAGGTAAATTATTTTGGACAAAACTGGAGCAGCTGCCCAAAAGATAGCTTTATTTTCTGTACTCAAAATAAAGGGGGAAAACTGCCTATTCTCTGCCTCTTTTCCTTCTTCCTATCTGAAATGATAACAGCCGAAGTTTTTAGGCACCTACTGTAGGCCACACACTGCTTTTCTGCTCAAGATTTCCATTTAGTCCTCTCCCTGGCGAGGAAATCCCACGACCTCTTATAGGTGAGTAGATCAAAGCTGAGAACAGGACCTGCCAAGGTCACATGGTGAGTGAGGCATGGACCTGGGATTAGGACCCTGGTCTGACTGCTTCTGGGACGTGGGCTTGGGCCTGGGCCTCATCCCAGGCGATTAACTTAAGTTCTTGGTGTTCTGGGCTCCTGATCCTGGAAGCTGGGTAACAACTCCCACTGCAGAAGTGTTCTGGTGATTAAAGGGGACTCCTATAAAGACCCGGTACCATTCTTGCACACAAAAGTACCCAATAAGTGATGGCTGCCTCTGATGCCAGGTCCCCCAGTCTGCTCCCTGAGAAGCAGGGGTGGGCCCGTCTACAAACCGTCCCTGAGGCTGCTCTGCCAGACCCTGGGCTAGGTTCCCGACTCAGCCCTACACCCAAGTTGCTCCTGGGAACAGGCAGGCAGAACTGATGGCTGGAATCAAGTGTCAAGACTACTGGGAGCTCCTATTGGCCTAGTTAGGGTAAAACCATCTAACCCAGAGTAGTGATGTGTGTCTGGAGGGCGGAGATCAAGGAAAGCTTCCTGGAAGAGGGGGAGTCTTTCAGGAACAGTCCAGGTGAAAAGGGGGAAGGAGGAAGGACGTTCCAAGCCATGGGAACCAACTACGCACCGTGGAAACTCCAGGATATTGGGGAACAGAAAGTGTCTCCACTCAAAGCCTGGATTACAGGAGACTCTGAAGCTCCAGGTGCCCCTGGAAGTCCCATGGATCTTCCGAGCCTTCTCGGAGGTGGGCAGGCAGCCTCAGGATGGTGACACATCTCTCCCCAAGAGGGAGCCTAGGCAGCAGGGTCACCCCTCACTGTCCTGGGCAGCTGGCCACTGATGCTCCGGCTCCTTCCCTCCCCGGGGTGCTTGGTGACAAGGCTATCTCTAGCCCAGTGCCTCTCCACCCTGACCTCACAGTATAATCCTTGGTAATTATAGACAAAGACACCCCCAAAATGCCAGGCTACACCCAAAACAATTAAAGTAGAATCTCTAGGGTCCTACCACACATTGGTATTTTGAAAACCATTTGTCAAAAGTCATCAAACTTTACACTTGGGATGTATACATCTTACTGCATGTAAATTTTATATCTAAAAATAATGAGTGCTCCACCAGGCTCTCCAGTGCAGTGAGGTAGAAAACCACTGGTGTAGGCCACGGGCACCAGCGCTCAGGAGGACCCATGCACCACTCTCCTTATCATACCCACAGGCTTCTCGGGACTTCGTTCACACCTGGAGCACCCACCGTTCAGAGGGCAGGGAGATTTGACCCAAAGACAGCATGTCCCTTAGCATCTGTTTTCTTCTCAGCAACCAGCTCTTCTAAGCTTCTGATTGGCTAGGGACGGCAGGGCGGCTCTTCTCGCCACGGTTTTTTTTCTCGTAACTCATTATTGGTCAAAAAAAGCATCAGTCTCCCAGGCTCCACCCTGTAAGAGGGTATTTGGAGTTAAAACTCAGCAGCGATTGGCCCAGAAGAGCCCGTAGGCGAGGCAAAGGATCAAGAGAGCTCTTCATTGGTCTTCTCTCCTTAGTGCGAACCTCGATTCCACCCTTTTCTTCAATTTCAATTTGCTCTCGGCCTCCTTTCCAAGGTTTTCGCCTCTATTGGCCGCAGGCCAGGTCGTAACCCCGCCCCCCGGCCTTTTTGGCGCGCCAATTGGTAGGTGCCGGGCACCAGCGGGTTGCGGGCGAGCGCTCCGTGCCCGCGGAGAGGAAGCGGTGCGTCGCGGGCGTGCGGGCAGCCAGCTGGCTGCATGGCGCGCTGCGAGCGGCTACGCGGCGCGGCCCTGCGCGACGTGCTGGGCCGGTCGCAGGGGGTCCTGTTCGACTGCGACGGGGTGTTGTGGAACGGCGAGCGCGCCGTGCCGGGAGCCCCAGAGCTGGTGGAGCGGCTGGCGCGTGCCGGCAAGGAGGCGTTGTTCGTGAGCAACAACAGCCGGCGCGCGCGGCCGGAGCTGGCTCTCCGCTTTGCGCGCCTCGGCTTCGGGGGGCTGCGCGCCGAGCAAGTCTTCAGCTCCGCAGTGTGCGCCGCGCGTTTGCTTCGCCAGCGCCTGCCCGGGCCGCCAGACGCGCCGGACGCAGTGTTCGTGCTGGGTGGCGAGGGGCTACGCGCCGAGCTGCGCGCCGCGGGGCTGCGCTTGGCCGGGGACCCCGGCGAAGACCCGGGCGCGGCCCCGCGCGTGCGTGCCGTGCTCGTGGGCTACGACGAGCACTTTTCCTTCTCCAAGCTGAGTGAGGCGTGCGCGCACCTGCGGAACCCCGACTGCCTGCTGGTGGCCACCGACCGCGACCCGTGGCACCCGCTCAGCGACGGCAGCCGGACCCCTGGTGAGCGCGGGGGTGGCTAGGAAAGCGAGGTGGCAAGAGGCAACCTGGAGGTGAGGGTCGGTGAATGGGGCGTCTCCAGATGACAGATAGGGATCCGGAGGGTTGCTAGCGCGGCTACCACCCAGCAAAACCGCAGGGTGCTTTTGTGTCAAGGTCTGGTAATTCTTGCAGCCGCCTCACGGCGAGGGGCAGCACTGGTGTCCCCAGTGGACAGATAGGGAAACCGAGGCCCATGATGGCCCTTGGGAACGCAGGCGGAATCCAGGCTCCCCTGCTCCCAGCCCTAACCTTCCTGAACCGGCCTGAAGGACTCATGTCTTTTTGTCTCTCTCGCTGTTGGGGTGAGGTCGGATATTTGGGAACAAAGCCTGGAAGGGGCGCTTTCCTGTGGAAGAGTTGGAATACCACGTCGGCAGGCGGTAGGCAGCCGTGCTGGAGCACAGGTGTTGGAGTTTGACCTGAGTCCATTTGCAGCTCCAGGGCTCTGTAATCTTGTTACGTTACATAACCTCAGAGCATCCGTGTGCTGGCTGTTAAAAATGGGAACGCCAGCAGGCCAGTGTCATCAGTGTGGACAGCAGTCTGTGTGCTTAGGAGCTCAAATGGTGTGGGCTGTACCCAGAACCCTGTCGTTGTAACACTTGATATCCATTCTTAATTAGTTGCCAAATTACTCTGGAGATGGGTAATTACCCATTTCTCAGTTAAAGGAACTGAGGCTGAGAGAACAGAAGTGAGCTGCCCAAGAGTACAGGGACCAGAACTTGCATCTTGTAGCCACCCAGCCCCGGCCTCCTCCATCCAAGGCACTCTTCACTGCTGTTGTCTGGGTGCTCAGCCCTGCAGAGGAAGCAGGAAAAGGTGGAGGCTGCTACATCTTGGAGGGTTCGAGTTAGACAAGAGCAGATGGTAATGGAGGCTAACTGACAGTAATGTGTGTGTGTGAACATGTTAGTACTCCAGTCGGCAGGCTGGGGGCAGGGACAGGTGTCCCATCAGTCCATCCTTGCTGATGACTGACCCAGACAGTTGTTAATACCAAATACTGGTGGGGCTGGGTGGTACTCTTTGAGAATTAGACACGGTATTATGGTGCGGTGGCAGGGAAAGACTAGAGTTTAGGGGATCTGGGAAGGCTTTCTGGAGGAGACATCTTGCAGAACCAGAGGATGAACATGGAACGGGGCTTGGGCCATGGCAGAACCAGTTCCAGTCTGGGAATCTATAGTTCCAGGCCTGTCCTAGCTTTGTTGCATCCCTACTTGCTGCATGACCACTTCCGCCTCAGTTTTCCCATAAACCCAAGGTAGGGGCTCCGCAGCTGCAGCAGCTCCTGCCTCCCTGGGCCTGCTGTGAAAAGTGAGTTTCTCCCTGGAGGCCTCAGAATTCAGGTGGAGGCAGTGGGTGAAGAGGCCTGCAGGACTCAGGAGCGAGCGGTAGAGCCCCAGAGAGACCAGGCCCCGCCCATCCTGTCCCTTCTGCCTCAGCACCCACTGGGCTGTGTCTGCAGCCCTGCTGGTCATTCCTACAGCCTGGAGGGGGAGGCAGAGGCTCAGCAAATGCAGAAATACAGTGCTGCTGTCCTATTTGTACCCTGAATGGTGCAGCTTTGAGACAGGGGCATGCAAGTGTTAATGAAGATCTCCATTATGCATCAAATCTGAAATCATGCAAATCTCTCACCCCAATTTCCCCTCCCCCTGCAGTCCTCCTAAATTGTATGTTTATTTTGTAACCATATGGTAGCCACTTGTGCTGGCAAATGGAAATGCCTGCTTAGGTATATGCCACCGTCAAAACATGCGACAGTCTGAGGTTATAGGATGTTGAGAGAAGGGGGTCGTGGTGATTTGAGAGTGGAAGTGAGCTCTTCATTGTGCTCACTGCTCTGTCCCAGGGCCTAGCAGTGCCCGGTGTCTCCTTGGGCCTCAGTAAATAGTAGCTGAGTGGATGACACGGGACATGGAGGCCACGGGTGATCAGCCCTTTCCCAGTGGGAAAGGAAGGGGCTGACAGCTGAGAACTTCCTTCAGCCCAGAGAAACACTCTGGGGTGACTCAGTTGAGCCCTTTGTAACCTAGGACTCTCACCAAAAGGGCACATGGCTTTTCTTTCCTCCTCAGTTCTTATGAAAACAAGTGGGCGAGTTCTCAGTCAGATGTCAGGGAGAACCTCCCGGTGGTATTGCTCTGAGCCAGCACTGCCCTGGTCCTGTGACACGGGGGAAGTCCTCCTTTGTGTCGGGGGCCACCTCCCCCCCCACCCGGAGCCTTTGTCTTAACTACGCTGTGAGAAGGGAGATATGAGGCCAGAGCACCCGGGGTCCAACCAGCGGTGTGCTGACAAACGTGTAGTGATTCAGGGAGCCCTGTTTTATATCATTTGCCAGTGTCTGTGTGTAAAATACCCGCCACTATGGCAGGTTTTTAAGCTACCGATGTGAAATCACTGAACATGGAATAGTGAAGATGTGTGCCTGCCATTATAGTATTTCCATTGGTTCAGCCAGAACTCATCATATAAGTGGACTTTACATGTGGCTTTGTTTCACCACCAGCTCACTGAATTCCTGAAAAATGACACCCTCAACACTCCCAAATGAGCGAGGGCTGGCCCAGCACACAAGTGGGCCATACCCGCCTGAATGCAGCATATCTGTCACTTTTTAAGCTGTGCAGCCCTGGACAAGTAACTTAACATCACTGAGCATCAACTTTCTGGTCTGTAAAATGGGCTTCCGTGAGCACCCAGCACAGCCCCTGGCACTCAGAATGTGCTTAGTAGATTATGATTATCATCATCTGTTCAGGGACAATAGTGTGAAGGCAGAACATTCTGGCACAAAGAGGTGCCTGGGGGACAGGCACAGTGGACCTATTGTGTGGGGCAGATGGTCAAGAGTCAGAACTGCCCTCCCCTTGTTGAACGCTTGGTCATGGCCCACAATTTTGGGTATTGTAGTTCCTGTGGCCACAGACACCTCCAAGCATGTAGCTTTTTGTCTCCAGCCTGAATTCTCTTCCTTCGACCGCCGTCCGGGCGGAGGCCGACTGGGTCACAGGTGCAAACGTTGCTGTGCCCTGCTGTGCTCCAGACGGGACACCCCCGTGAGAAAAGCACCACATGAGGGGCGGGGAGACTGCAACACAGGGGTTAAACGGCTGCCAGAGAAAGGTGGGGGTGGAGCCTGAATGTGGGTGTCTGGGGCAGGGCCTGGACCCCTCACCACTCCAGTGAGATTTGGAAGTAGGCCTTCGGCCTCCATGTGCCAGGCTCTGACTGACTGTCGTCTCCCTGCAGGCACCGGAAGCCTGGCTGCCGCGGTGGAGACAGCCTCGGGACGCCAGGCCCTGGTGGTGGGCAAGCCCAGCCCTTACATGTTCGAGTGCATCTCAGAACACTTCAGCGTGGACCCCGCCCGCATGCTCATGGTGGGCGACCGCCTGGAGACCGACATCCTCTTTGGCCACCGCTGTGGCATGACCACCGTGCTCACGCTCACGGGTGTCTCTCGCCTGGAGGAGGCCCGGGCCTACCTGGCAGCCGGCCAGCAGGACCTGGTGCCCCATTACTATGTGGAGAGCGTCGCGGACTTAATGGAAGGGCTGGAGCACTGAGGCCACCTGACCTGCACCCACAGCCCCGCCCTTCCCCACCCTGATCCCATAGATGGAGGTGATGGAGGTGCAGGTGATGGGCCGGCAGCTGCATTGAGTGCCACTGGCTCTCCAGCCCCAGTCCCTACACCCTGGTGGGGCTGGGACCCAGGGAAGGTTTTAGGGCCCTTATACCCCTTCCCAGGGTGGCAGAGCACTCTTTGCCATGCCAGAAGCTGCCCCCCTTGCCCCACTGGTTTGCCCACTGGTTTACCCAGCCAAGGTGGCCTTTTGTCCTGCCCTGTGACCGCCCCTTGTTGAAATCTGCACCCTCATGTCACTGAAGATTTCCCCCAACCCTGAGCCCTTAACTCCCTCACCCCTCCCTGGGGCCTCTAGAACTCTACCTACTCCCCAGGTCCTGGCCTTGGGTTCCTGCTGGCCAATCAGAAGTCTAGGTAACCACAAACCACTGTTGTCCTGAGCCCTGAATGGACCAATCAAAAGGCTAAGTCATAGTGATTCACTGATGTTGGGTTCTGAGTGGACCAGCTGGGAACGTACGTGACAGTGACCCTTTCATGTCCTAGATCCTGGGCAGACCAGCCAGGACAGCAGGAAGTGGCTCGCTGGTCTTGTAGATCCTGAATAGGACAGAAGGAGGCAGTGGCCTCTTGACAACCTGGGCCTCACGGGGTGAGCTAGGGTCCAGGTTTCTGTAAGTAAGGCCCACGCACTGAAGGCAGCCCTCTACCACAGCTGCCGTCCACGGGGCCACTCGATGGCTCTGGGGCCACCGGAGCCGAGCGCCCTGCCTTCCCCCAGTCATGGTACCAGCCGGTGTTGATGGTGGCAACAGCTCAGCATGGAGGCCTTTGTGTCCCTCCCTGTGCGGTCAGTGTTTGTCGTGCCACTCCCCCTCCATGCCCATCCGGGCTCTCTATTTATTATTGTGTGCCAGTGGGGGTGGGGCCGGGCCTCCCCTGCTGCCTCCACCCTGTTGTAACCAGCCCTCCGTGCTGAATAAAGTGCGAGTGGGATTGCCTGTGTGGGCTGGAGTCTGTCCTCCGCAGCGGGGGCGGAGCCGCCACAGCCCACCCCTGCTGGAGAGATCCACCCCAGTCCCCAGGTGTTCTGTCTGCACAAGTACCTAACCGGGCCACACGCTGTCCCGCACTGAGTCTTTATATGTAGCGACTGGTGTCAGAACCCTGCTCAGAAAACCCCACCAGCCTGCATCCCTCACCCCACTTTAGGAAGAAGATACTCGGGGAATAAAAATCGGGAAGGCAGTTCGAACTCCCCCACGGGTGGGCAAGGGCGGGCGCACACCTGTGAAGCGTCATCACCTTAGGCAGGACTTGAATTTGTGTTGGCTGACTCCGGGGGGCTGCACCCCTTCTCTGGAGAGGAGGGGGAGCGGGGGTCGTTCCCCAGCCTGCAGGACCCCTCCTTGCACATCTTCCACACTCAGCACTGTGTGACCACCCTGCTGGGCCTGAGCCTCTCCTGGCTGGGCATGTATCACCGCCTCCCAGGCACCCAGTGCAGAGGGCAGGCACGGCTGTCAGCTGGCCCTGGGGCAGCCCAGATCGGCCTATGGGGCAATGCCTCGACTGTTCCAGGCCTGGCTGTCACCGAGTTACTTGTCACTTGAGCTTGCACAAGCCCCTTCGCACTCAGCATGCGTCCTCATTCTTAGAGTGAGGGGTGGGTCTGGGAGGTCTCTGGGAATTCTCTGCAATGTGATTCTTCTCCGGGAGAGGGATGCTTGACCCAGTCTCGTGGCATCATGAAGTCAGCAGATTGCATGCGTGGAGACCCGGGGCTGAGATGGAAACAGCTTAGCCTGGCCAAGGCGTGAGGAAGTTTAGGGCTGCCCCTTCGAGGCTGTCTGGCGTCCTCCAGGTTTGTCCCTCTGCTGTGCTGTGTCTGAAATAGTGGACAGCTCTCCTCCAACCAGCATCTTGGGCAGACTTCTTGGTCTGGCTTGGGGCCTCTCCTCATCTGTCTTAGAACCTGGGCCCAAGGAGACAGAGCACAGCCATTGGCCAGCCTGAGTCACATGCCCCCACCCCCACCCAGGGGAAGGCAGTACTTGCCTCCCTGGCCTCACTCGGACCTAGCAGCTGCTGCCCAACTTTCTGTCTCACAGAACCCTGATTTCCTTCAGGGTAGTGCTTGGGGACATGTGAGTCAGAGCAGGGTGGACATCCCAGCCCCAGGAAGTGAATCTTGATTTAAGGCTTGAATCTAAGCCAGTCACGGCTGCTTGATTGCACCTAGCCTGTGATTGGGTTAGCCATGGACTTGCGATGCACTTTTTTGTTTGTTTGTTCATTTTTGATTTGTGTTTGTCTGTCTTTGTTGTTTTGTGATACACTTCCTACCACTAAAACATGAGGGGAGGTCCCAGGAATGTTGGCCTCACTTTTAAAGCAGGATGTGGAGTAGGGACTCACTCTTCTGGCTTTGGGTATAGAAGCCATTGCAGCCATTCTGTGATCACGAGGTGTGACCAACGTATTTCCCAGCTTCGTGATTGCAGAGCAAAAAAAAAAAAAAAGATGGGAAGAACTTGCTGGAGTTATTTCCTCCTCGACTTTCAGTTTAGAAAAGTTGCAAACCCACAGAAAAAGTGCAAGAATGGTGCAACGAACACCCTCCACTCGATTCCCAGTTGATGTTTCAGGGCGCTGACACTGCTTGTCCACAAAAACGAAACCACTTCGCCCCGCACCCCTGCTTTCAGTGGTTTCCTCGTTTGCCTTCGCCTTGTGTCGACTTCTTTCTTGGTGACCACAGACCTTAGAGGTACTTTCTGTTGCCCCTGAGTAATTTTTCCCTTTGGGGGCAGCTTTGAGGCTGGTGACCCAAGCTCAGACTCACTGAAATCAGCGTGGTCTAGCATCACAGTGCCACCCACCACTCTCCTGATCTCATTTTATGTGTCACCAATAATCATAACCGTGGGATGACATATTGTGCCTTTTTTGCATTTCCTCATTCGTCCAGTAAGCCAGCCCCCCCAAAGGTTAGAGCCATCTCTAAATTCTGCTTGTCACTTTCATGGTAGGCAAAGCTTCCTCGTGCTCACCCTTCTTCCTTTCCCTTCCCAAACCACACGTGTCCAGGAGCCAGGGCCGTCTTGGCGTACCCCTACTCTCCGACACCAAGTAGAGGGAAACTTTCCTCCACCTGCTGAGTGCTTCTGACAGCAAGTCTGTGGGTTTTCTACAGCAAGCGATTCTCCGGTTCCCTGCAGACACCAGCTGGGTGTCTGACAACTTAACTCACTTCTGATACTGCCCAGAGTTAGTGCAGAACCTGCAGGTTAAGGCTTTTCAAATGCCCGTGACAAGCCCAGGTTGTCCCCTGAACTTCTGACCCACTGGCTATAAATTGCAGGTTCCCTCAATGTGATCCTCTTCTCGGGTTGGATAAAGGTTCACAGAACTCAGGAGCATTTACATTCGCCGGTTTATTATGTAATAAAGGAGGTGACAAAGGATACAGACGAAGCTAGACGAAGAGACACGCGGGGCAGGGTGGGGGTGACCCGGAGCATCCCCAATGCAAAAGCTTCTCCCACCCTCTGAGCAGGGCGATATGCTCGCCACCCCAGCAGCTCTCCTGTACTTGGGGGATTTTTCTGGAGGCTTCATCTTGTGGTCACATCGATTGAGTTGACCGTCACCAGCCTCCCCTGCATCTGAAAGTCCCAAGCTTCTCATCGGTCCTTCTGATGACCAGCCCCATCTGAAGCCCTCCAGAAGCCCACCCAGAGTCCCCTCATTAGAACAAAAGATGCTCCTGTCACTCAGGAAACTTCTGTGTGGGGAACGGGGTCCCAGACGCAGTGTTAGAACCGCAGATACTTTTTTAGCATCTCTTTTGCTTATGAAATTAGAAGGGTTTTAGGGACTCTGTCACAAACTAGGGTCAGAGATCAAATATACATTTCTTATTATCTTATACCCTCCAACTTTATTTTTAAAGAGATTTAAACCCACAGGAAATAAATATAAGGACAGCAAATGAACACCCTTCTGGCCCTCACCCAGACTCCCGGTTGTTGACATTCGGCCCATTTGTTTAATCGTTCTTTACATATATTTACCTTCATTTTAAAAGATTTTATTTATTTACTTTTTAAAAAAGATCTTGTTTATTTTTAGAGAGGCAAAGGGAGAGAGGGAGGGACACGTCAGTGTGTGGTTGCCTCACATGCCCCGGACTGGTGACCCGGCGCCAACCCAGGCACGTGCCCTGACTGGGAATGGAACCAGCGACCCACCTTGGTTTGCCCGCCCGCGCTCAATCCACCGAGCCACACCAGCCAGGGCTGCATATACTTACCTTTTTAACGGATTCACTCGAGAGTACATTGCAGATGTTAAAGATAGTTCACCCCAGATCTTTTCGTTTCTCTCCCCTAAAAGCAAGGACTGTCTGTCCACACAGCCGTAATCCATGATCAGACAGAAGCCCAGATCTTCGGTGATTTCACTGAGTCACTGAGTTCACATGCCAGGGAACCACCCAGCTCCAGACTTCTTGCTATGTGAACATTTCCCTCTAAAGCGATTCTCACTGTTTCCTGCCCAAAACTGTCCATACACAGGCTCCAGACACATCATAGAAAATGTGAGAAATCACTCACATCCCACATTAAGTATATATGGGGTGTCTTCCGATACACATTTTTCGCAGTATTTCTATACTTTTGTTTTAGATGTTATTTGGCTATGGAGATCTTATTTAGGAGTGACCAGCCTCTAGGAAGACCGGGGCCCACTTTTGACATAAGGAAACTCAACCTCCGAAATTGTTTTCAAATATAATACAATTTGTATTAACAACCACCTTTTAAGTTTGAGCACAGTAAACTTTTTTAAACATTACATTCCACTGACCATGCCATCACANGCCATCACCGCCGCCCCACCCCCCCCCCCCCCCCCCCCCCCCCCCGCCTCCACCCGGCACCCCGCCCAGTCCCCCGCCACCCCTCGGCAATCCTCACACCGCCATTCACGTCCATGGGCCACGCTGGGCCATGCACACAAGTTCCCTGGCCCCTTCACTTCCCACACTGCACCCCACACCCCCGTGGCCACCCTACAACCACCGACCCGCGCCTCCTGATCCCCCACCTCCCCACCCCGCCACCCGGCATCCATCAAAAGGCCCTTCACAACCAAGCTTCTGTCCCTGCTCTTCCTGTCCCCCCCAACCCCACCCCCGACTGCTTTCCATACTCAGTTGTGGACAGACAGGTGTGTGTTGCCATTCTGTTGTCCACAGCCTGGATTCTTCCCTTCCTGAAACCAGCCCCTTGCAGGTGGTAATGGTTTGGTGGTGATGACCTCCCCCAGTGTTTCCTTGTCTGGGAAGCTCTTCATCTGCCCTTCGATTCCAAATGGATCTCTCTTTTTTATTGTTTGCTTTTAAAGTATATTTTATTGATTAAGCTATTGCAGTCCCAATTTTCCCCATTTCACCCCCTCTGCCTTGCACCCCCCCACCAGCATTCCACCCCCCTTAGTTCATGTTCACAGATCATGTATATAGTTTCTTTCACTTCTCCATTTCCCATACCATTCTTAACTTCCCCCTATTTTGTTCTTACCAATTATGCTTCTTATTCCCTGTACCTTTTTCCCCATTCTCCCCATTCTCCCCTTGCCCCTTCCCGCCAATAACCCTCCATGTGACCTCCATTTCTGTGATTCTGTTCTTGTTCTAGTTGTTTGCTTAGTCTGTTTGTTTTTTGTTTTAGGTGTGGTTGTTAGTAATTGTGAGTTTGCTGTCATTTTACTATACATGTTTTTTATCTTCTTTTTCTTAGGTAAGTCCCTTTAACATTTCAAGAGAGGGGAAGCCCTATAAGGGCTTGGTGATGATGAACTCCTTTAACTTGACCTTATCTGAGAAGCACTTTATCTGCCCTTCACTTTATCTGCCTTTCATTTAGAATGAACTCCTTTCATTCTAAATGAAAGCTTTGCTGGATAGAGTCATCTTGGATATAGGTCCTTGCCTTTCATGACTTGGAATACTTCTTTCCAGCCCCTTCTCGCCTGCAAGGTTTCTTCTGAGAAATCAGCTGACAGTCTTTGTAGGTAACTGTCTCCTTTTCTCTCACTGCTTCTAAGATTCTCTCCTCATCTCTAATCTTGGGTGATGTAATTACGATGTGTCTTGGTGTGGTCCATTTTGGGTCCAACTTGTTGGGGACCCTCTGTGCTTCCTGGATGTGTATGTTTATTTCTTTCGCCAAATTAGCAAAGGTTTTTTTTTTCATTATTTTTCAAATCAGTTTTCTATTTCTTCTTCTCCTTCTGGCGGCCCTATGATTCGGATGTTGCCATGTTTGGAGATGTCCCAGAGTCTTCTTACTCTGTCCTTGTTTTTTTGAATTCTTGTTTCTTCACTCTGTTCTGGTCGAATGTTTCTTTCTTCCTTATGTTCCAAACTGTGGATATGAGCCCTGGCTTCCTTCCCTTCACTGCTGGTTCCCTGTGGATTTTCCTTTACTCACTTACTGTGAGCGTCACTTCCTCCCATATGTTTGCTGTACTCGATGAGCGCTCTGAATCCTTCTCACTAGTGTTTTGAACTCTGCATCCGGTAAGTTGGCTATCTGTTTTGTTTAGTTCTTCTTTTTCTGGGGTTTTATTCTGTCCTTTCATTTGGGCCGTATTTCTTTGTCTCCTCAGTTAGGCAGCCTCCCTGGGTTTGATCCTGTGTATCAGGTAGAGCTGCCCTGACTCCCCATCTCAGCGCACCTGTCAAGTTGCATGGGGTGAAGCCTTCAGTATTGGTCCAGGCAGGGCAGCCTGCTCCGCTGTTTTGTGGCTCTGTGGGTGGGGAAGTTTCAGAGAGGGGAAAGTGCTGCCCCCTGGCTGCTGGAGGCTTGCGCGGCACTCACCCTGTTTCCAGTCACTTCACCTACTTCCCGTAAGTGACTGGCGCCCGTCCAGCTGTTGTCCTGGTGGGGGGTTCCCAGAGTGGGTGGGTTTGTGTATGTTCTAGGACCGAGCAGGCCCTTTAAACACACTGTCCTGAGAGACTGGCTGGTTCTTCTGCTGTCCCAACCCCCACTGGTTTTAACAGCCAGAAGTTATGGGGATTTATTTCCCTGGTCCTGGAACCCTAGGCTCGGTGGTCTGGCCTGGGGCTGGGATCAGCCGCTCCCAAGGTGTCCCTCCTGATTTTTATCCGCCATATGTGAATGTGGGACCGCCCACCCCACACACCACTGCCCCCTCACCGCTGCCACCAGGCAGCGTCCTCTCCACCCCAGCTACCTGGCTGCACTACTCCGCCCCATCTGGATGAATGTGGCTTCTTTAAACCCTTGGCTGTCAGACTTCCATACAGTTCGACTTTCTGGCAGTTCCGGGTGTTGCTTGTTTTGAGGTTAGCTGGGCTCCTTCTCATGGTTTCGCAAGGAGGCAGAGTGTGTCTACCCCTGCCTCCATCTTGACCAGAAGTCTCAAATGATATCTTTGCTGGGTAGAGCAATCCTGGCTGTAGGTTCCTGCTTTTCTTGACTCCAAGTATTTCCTGCCAGTCCTTCCAGCCTGCAGAGTCTCCTTTGAGAGATCAGCTGACGGTCTTATGGGACGCTCCCCTGCAAGTAATCAGCTGCTTCTCTCTTGCTGCTTCTAAGGTTCTCTCTCCATTCTCCACCCCTGGCATCCTCATCGGGATGTGCCTTGGGGCAGGCCTCCCTGCACCTGCATCCTTCCTGCCCGGAACTCTCTGGAGCACAGTAAACATTTATTAATTCCAGTTTTGCAGTTTTACAATTTGGAAGCCAATACTTTTTTTTCTTTCAGTTCTCAAATATTTATTTTCTAGGCTCTTAAAAAGCTCTTAGCTGCCTATAAGTCTATAATTATGACAAAAGAAAACTTAAAAAAAAAACCTGAAAAGACTCATGCCTGAGCCCCGGAGGGCTAACGAATGACAGGCCTGGCCCCAGCTGGGCCTCATGTGAAAGGGGGTGGTTCACCAAAGGCAAGTCAGGGCCTGTGATCAGAGGTGGGGACGGACACCAGCTGGGAAGGGGAAAGTGGCAGGCATCCACCGTGTTTGGGGAGGTGGCTGCCTGGTCGAGAGGAGCAGCACAAGCAAAGGCAAGGGGGTGAGAATGGATGAGCAAGGTGCGGGGGCATGGGGAGGGGTAGGCTCCTGCTGCACAAACCGGCTGGAAAATACCTGAAGAGGGGGTGCTGTGGGGGAGTGGAGTTCTCTGCCCCCACACCAGTCCTTTCCACACTTCATGTAGCAGGATCCAGAAAAGACCATCGCCCTGGCTGCTGCGGCGCAGTGAACTGAGTGCCCACCTGCGAACCGAAAGTGCACCAGTTCAATCCCCAGTCAGGGCACATGCCTGGGTTTCCGCCCAGGTTCCCCCATAGTGGGTGTGTTAGAGGCAACCTACTGATGTTTCTCTCCCTCTCTTCCTCCCTCCCTTCCCCCTCTCTCTAAAAATAAAGAAATAAAAGTCTTTATTAAAAAAACAAACAAAAATCATTGTTTGAGGTCCAGGTATGCCAGGCCCACAGCGTTCTTTCCTTGGCTCAGCAGATGGACCAGCTCCAGCTTCCTATGTGAACTTGGTCGAGCTGCTACCACCCTGGCTGGTTGCTACATTCTCACCTGGAGCAGCACCTGGGGTCCCTGCCTGCTCCGACTTCCAGGACGCCTGGCTCTAGTCACCGCACTTTCCCCACCTGGGCCAGCCAGGTGGGCAGGGGCTGGGAGTGGTGTTTCAGTGGGCCCAGACAGAAGCCCTCTCCACCCCTGCCACCTGGAGGAGGCCCAGCCTTCACAAGGGCAGGGCAGGCTGGGAAGGGCCGCAGGGCAGGCTGGGAAGGGCCGCAGGGCCCTGGACAAGCTGAGCTCATCTCCTGCCGCAGGCAAGGTCCAGCCCGCAGGGCAGGCCCTGAGGATGGCGGAATCCCAGACTGCTGAACAAGGAGGCCCAGGGGTAGAGGGGCCTTGGCCTGGGAAGGTGCAGAAGAGAGAAGTAATGCAGACCCCCTCTCACATCACGCGTGGACTCCCGTAGCCAGCTGGTGATTGACTGGGTAAATCTCCCACTTTCCAGGCCCGGAAGCAGGTTCAGAGAGGTCAAGGACTCGGCCACAGTCAGAGCCAGGCAGCCTCCGTCCACCCCAGGACTTGCCTTTCTCTCCCCGACTCTAACAGGGCCTTCATTTCAGGGCCCTGGCAGCGTCCCTGTGCAGCTCATCCCAGCTGCTAGATGAGAAGAGATGGGGTGAGGTGGAGATGAAATGAGATCATGTATGAAAGCAAGGCGCCGGGCACAGGGCCTGGCAGATAAGTGGGCGCCACCATACAATGCACCCTGTCCCTGTCCCCAGGAAAACCTCAGTCCCTGTTATAGGGGACACTGGGACCTGGAGAGACTCCCTGCCTCAGCCTCGGGGAGGGGGAACCGATGGGGGTGAGGTGGGGGCAGAGGAACCTTCCAGAGGCATTGACCCCAGGACAGTAGACAGCCTGGGAAAAGAAGCTAAGACCTTCTGAGACTATGAAAAAAACACCTGTTTAGATCAGAACGCCGCCCTGTGCCGACCTGGTGCGGAAGAGCAGGGTTTCACCGACACCCGGACGGCGCGACTGAGGCACACGGAGAGAAGGGACTTGCCAGGACGCCTTGGGAGGACTAGGACCAGCACCCACGTCTCCAGACTCTCAAAGGGGCCTCTCCAGGGTCCTACTCACCACGCCACACATCTCTCTGCTAGGCCTTGGCTGGCCAGATGCCCACGAGGAGTAAAGTGGCCCCACATGCAACGGCAAACACTCCCTGGTGCCGGGCGTGTCTTCGGGTTGGGGGAGAGAATGGAGAAGCAGCACTCAGGGCCCCAAGAGCCTAACCACGGAGCTGGAACCGCTGGCCAGGCCTGCTGACAGCAGTTGGGTGAGGGCCGTGCCCGAAGTACCTCTGTCCTTGGCTTAGGCCTCCTCCTGAAATGCCCGGATTCCCTGATCAGGCAGAGAGGGCGCCTGTGGCCTGTGGAGGGGAAGCACAGTGGAAAGGAGGTGGAGTTATGCGCCCCCACCCCCACCCCAGGTGGAGGTTTGGGGAAGGCCCTGCAGGAAAAAGTATAGCTGCTGTGGTTTTTTCCGAGGCAGTCTGCTTATTCTGGGAAGAGGGGGAAAGGGCTCACTGTGGGTGTGGCCCTGCCTCCTCGCTGGGCTCCTTGTCATCCCATATACTCCCCAGTCCTCCTGTGCCAGGATGGCTTCAGCCATCTGGAGGAAGGCGACCTGTGGTGGGCTGGGCAGGCAATGGAGAGCAGGGTGGGCGTGCTGCTCTGACCTCCCGACGTGGGTCACTCTTGGTCCACATCTTTCCTCTTTGGTGCTGAAATTTCGGAAGGAAGACAGTGATGTGGGGATGCAGGGCCCATTGACAACTTCCCTGGTGAGCCTCCCCTTCGCCCCAAGCTCCCCACACCCTCCTCCCCACCTGGTTCCGAGTGTAAAGGGAGCACTGCTCCAACTCACCCCCAACTCTGTTGCTACCGTGATCTTCCCTGAAGCCCGAATCTGGCCCCAGTACTCACCTTCCCTATAACCTTCTGTGGCTCCCCAGCACCCTCAGATAAAACAATGTCCTGGCCCCTCCATGAGGCCTTTCCTGATCCGGGCACTGTTGGCTGCCCAGCCTCATGCCCCATCTTTCCCCAGCACACCCCAAACTCCAAGCCATACCCACTCCTCCCCAATCTGTGCCTCCTCACTCCAGAGCTTCCGCTCCACCTCGGATGCCAGTCCCCTGCTTTGCCCATGCTGTGAGACCCACCTTCACAAGTGGGACAGCGTCCCTCCCACCACAGTGCTGCCTGTGACCCCTGCTGAGAGCCAGCATCACGTCGTTCCTTCGTGAGGTCCATGGCCACATTCTGCTCTAACAGTGCGCTGCCTGAGAGCAGGGACTGGGAAGGTTTCATCATTGAATTCTCTCAGAGCAGCTCTGGGCCAGGCACATAGTAGCTGTTCAGTTAAACAGCTGCCACACAAATGGGGGAAGATGAGTCTCTGAGTAGCCTCGGAGAGAGAGATGGACAGGACAGTGGATGGGAGTGTGCAAAGCAGGAGCCCTAACCCCCCATGGCCTGGCTCAGCCTGGGCCCCTCCCGGGCCTGACCCTCTCAGATGGGCCAGAGGCTGTCATGTAGGGGCTCTCGGAAGATCCCCAGCAGGTCCCTCAGGGGGGCCAAGGCCTCAGCCCTGAACCCTGGCCACAGCCTCAGACTTGGCACTCGGCCCAGCCTTTCTTTAGCCTCAGTGAGAAATGCCACGATCCCTGCTTCCAGGGGAGGCCTGGGTGGGGCCCGGGCTTTGTGGTGGCTGCACGGGGCCCTGGGCCCTCTGTGGAGACCCACAGAGGGAGTCACTCCCTGGCCCCGTCAGGGTGCAGCTTCAGGAACCCCACCTCTAATTCCCTGAAGGAGCCTGAACCCCCTCAGCGGTCTTCCCTGGGTACCCCTGAGCTCAGCCTCTGGCCCTAAGCCCCTTCCCACCAACTTCTGGGCCTAACTCATCCTCAAACTATTTTCCATTGGCTTTTTGCAGTTCCTGCCTCAGCCCAGCAGGGTTTTTTTTTTTTTTTTTTTTTAATGGGGGTGTGGGAGGGACGAAGGGGAATGAGAGGTGGAGCCTGGAGGGTCGGGGAGAAGGTCACTAATCTATTGGTCAGTTCTGCTCCGAACTGGCTTCAAAAGTCCATGGACTCCGCCCGCAATGATCTCTGGGCCTGTGCTGACTTACAATTGGCTGAGCTTCCAGGGGCGGGACTCACTGGGGTCTGGTCCTGTTAAAAGGGCCCATCACTCCTCTCTCTGGAGGCGTCTTCAGACAGCTGGTTCTGCACCCCCAGGAGTGACCCCCTGTCCTCAGTCATGACTGGTGTGAGTGTGGGGACCCTGCCCCTGGGCTCAGGGTGGTGTGGGGCAGGCAGCTGAGGAGAGTGTGGGCAGATGCAGATCTGGTTCTAGTCCTGAGGGTGTGGCCTTGGGCAAGTACCTTCTGTTTTCTGGGCCTTAGTGACTACATCTCTAAGATGGGGGTAGGCACCATGGTCCCCCAAGGCTTTCTCTGGCTTAAGAACTTTCTGGCTTCCTCTGGGGTCTGACAGCAGTTATTTCTACCATGGTCTGACATTCTGCCGCTCTTTGAAAAATCTGAGTGGAAAGGGTGTGTCCCGCTTGAGGAGGGTGGCAGGCGCTTTGCTGGCGCTCAGGCCGTAGTCCCTTCCTCCTCTCCTCCACCCTAAAGAGCCTCCTGCCCCCTCTCCCGTGCAGCTGTCCCCAGTCATGGGGCCAGGGCACTCACCCTCTGCTCTAGAGGCTGTGAAAAGCTGCTAGGACCTGATAGGCTGCCTGGAAAGGGTTAGGGATGGAGGATGGTTCTGTCCAGGCTGGGCTGGTGGGGGTGGTAGAAACTTCTGCTAACGGAGGCAGGAGACAGAGTCCTCCTCAGGCCCTGGGGGAACGGGTTCAAGTGTCTGGCAGAAGGAACCACTCACTCCTAGGTAAGCTGTGCATTCAATCTTAACCTCCAGCCGGCCACGCTGCAGAGTCCGGCCAATGCCAGCCTCCCTTCTGTGGAGGGGCCTGGTCCTGCTCCATGGATTTCATCTCCAGTCTCTACCTCTCTCTGCAGAGGGGCTTCAAGGGGACACTAGGGTGTCTCCTTCCAGCTCTGGTCCCCTTCCTCTCCAGCAGAGAGATGAATGGACCATCATTCACCTTTTTTCCCACCACTCCCTTCCTCAAAAGGAGTCTGATTCTCTCCATTGTTATAGGAGGCAGTAAGGCGCCCTGAATCCAAAATCTCCAAGCTGAACCGCAAAAACTTCTGAACTTAGCCTGTAGAACCTCAGTCCTGTTACAGATAGGAAACTGGCCAGGTTGGGAGCAGGGACTTGCCCAGGGCTACACAGGGAAAGAAAGGTGGGAACTTGCCCTGGGTTCCCCAGGGCTTGGCCAGGTCAGAGGACCCAGGGAGGAGACGACCCCACCCCCACAACCACGGGCACTGCACCCTCTAAACCGCCTGCGTGGGGTCTTGTCTGTACAGGGTCTGGTGGCCCACAACGTGAACCTCAAACCTGGGGGGTGCATTCGAGTGCAGGGCGAGGTGGCCGCTGACGCCAAAAGGTAAGAAGGCCAAGGCAGGATGTCGGGCTTCAACATGTGGGGCTCGGAGCCCTCGGGTCCGAGGGGAAGTCCGGTGGCCGGGTGGCCGGCCAGGTCCCACTCCTCCCTTACTCTCCGGCAGCTGGGGGGTGGGGGTGGGGATTTACTGTGGCTGCTGCCGACTGCGTTTTCAGGATGAGTCACTTCCTCCGCAGGGTCTGGAAGCCCCTACCATCACTGTCGCTTCCCTCCCCTCCCTGCTGGAGCCTCTTAAACTAAACCAGCTGTGCTTCCATTGCCCTCCGAGGCCGGCCCCCACCTCCTGGCTTGGGCGGGACCTGAGGCTGCCAGGGGAGTGGAGGGGAAGAATGGGAGGGGGTATCACGCCCAACCCTGTCCCTCTGAGGTCCCTCTTGCCTGGTTTGTTCACTCGCTCAACCTTTCATTCCTTTGGTCCTTCCTTAACTCATCCTTCAGCCAGCCGGCCTATTTTCTCAACAGCCATGTGACCAACCTTGGACTAGTCAGCCCATAGCTTTGAGCCTCAGTTTGTTAATCAGTAAGCCAAAACCTGGGGACAGGGCTGTGTGGAGGGTGTGAGATGCTGGATCTCTCAGAGAGGAGGAGGAGGCAGTAGGCCAACCTTATCAAAATGCCAGACCCCTCTGTGCATTATTCATTTCATTCTCAACAAATCCTCAGGGGCTAGGATTGCTGTTACCTCCACGTAGCAAATGTGTTAGGATTCCTTCCTTCGTCCCACAGTTATTGGGGCTACAAAGACATACAAGGCAGACACAGAACCCTTGCTCTCCCAGAGGTCACCATCCGGAGTCTCTGACCTTGCCCAAAGGGGCTGGAACACAAACGACTGTCCACGAGAGTCTTGGCTGTCAGCACAGCGAGACCCATACAGATCCTCCTGTGCAGCCCCCACTGTGGACATGCGGCAACTGAGACTCAGAGAGGGACAGGGACACAGCAAGGATGGGGCAGGGCCAGGAGCTAAAGTCAGGTTTCTTGCCTCCCAGCTCAATGAGCTCTCCCAAGTAGATGCCACCCTGAATAGTGCAGACTGGTTAGTCTGAGGGGGCTACAGCTGGCCGTGGAGGCCTCAGTCCCTCCCGTCTGTCACCCCTAGCTTCACGGTGAACCTCGGCAAAGATGACAACAACCTGAGCCTGCACTTCAATCCTCGCTTCAAAGTATTCGGGGACGTCAACAAACTCATCTATAACAGCAAGAAGGCGGGGGTGTGGGAGACGGAGCTTCGGGACACTGTCTTCCCTTTCAAGCCTGGAAGTGTCATAGAGGTGGGTTGGGGAGCGGGGCAGGGTACTAGGTGGGTTGGAGGAGAGCTGGGCTTGGTGTCTAGAGACCTGGGTCCCCTCTGTCCCTTCCTCCCTGCCATATCCCCGCCCTCCCTCACCCGCTGTGTCAACGCGTCCCCAACCTCATCGCCCAACCTCATCGCGTCCCCAACCTCATCGGCCTCGCCCACGTAGAAGGGCTGTCAGGGCTCTGGGAAGAAAGGGCTCCAGGGGAGGGGGGCCCTGGCAGTGGCTGTCCTGAGGCTCCCCCCCAGGGGACCAATGCTCACTGCCCTTCCCTGCCCCCAAGGTGTGCATCACCCTTGAAGAAGCGGACCTGACCATCAAGCTGCCAGATGGACACACATTCAAGTTCCCTAACCGCCACAACGTGGATACCATCAATTTCTTGGAAACACATGGTGACTTCAAGCTCAAGTGTCTGACCTTTGAATGAAGCCAGCCGACAACCTATAGCCCCCAATAAAGGCAGCTGCCTCTGAATCAGCCTCATTTGTGTGTGAGTGTCAGTTCTACCAGCTACCGCAGGCTCTGCCCCTTCACTTCTGTTCACTTCCCTGACGCTGTATGACAGTGACATCTTCCTCTGAGTCCTCAGGGGCCAAGAAGAGAGCTCAGTACCCAGTAGGGGCTTGGCGACTAGTCACTGCCCTCAAACAGCTCCCAGCCACGTGAGCCCAACACACAGTAGCTGTTCGAAAGATGTTGAATAAGTGAAACGGGGGGGGGGGGGGGGGGGTAGAGGGAAGGCCAGAGCAATCCATGCCAGGGTGTCAGGGCAGCGCAACCAAAAGAGTTACTGGCACCACTTATTTCTATGAACCAGACGGAGCTAGCTCCGATGGAGGGGCAGGGCTGCCAGCTGTTTGGCCGTGTGTGCATTGTAACTGGCCTGAGCCTCAGTTACCTGCCTGAAGGGACTGGTGGCACGTAGCCTGTTGTGAGGAATAAGTGAGGTGTGTGAAGGAGGCCCAGTGTAGTTCATGACACCTGGCGAACACCTGAGAGTGGTTTCTCCTCCCTGCCACTGCCCCTGTTTGAAGGGGAGAAAGTGAGGTTCTGAGTGGCAACATGATGCCCTGGTCTGTACCAGACTCAGCTGAGCCTTGGGATGGGAGCTTGGACAACCTCACTGCCCAGGACAGCCAGCAGCCACGGGACCCCGGGCAGGTCTCTTCCGTCCCCAACCTTCCTCATCTATAAAGTGGGGGCTATTATTTACACCTGGACACTCTTGGGTGGAAGATTCGCACCTCAGTGCATCCCCTAGGGAGCACACGTCCAAAAGAGGGTCGAGGAGGATGGAACACACTGGCAGGGGCTCCTGTGAGCCACACCCAGCCTCCAGGCTTTCCTATGTCTCCTAACTCACCACTCAAGAGAGAAGCTTTGGCTGGAAATCTGGCTGTGGAGGGATGCCCTCTGCTGGACATTGTGGGAAGTGTCCCATCAACCGCCTCTCTCTGGCAAGAGTCCACCCACATTGATTCTCCCTAAAGTGGCTGAAACCCACTATACACTAGAAACAGGACTACACCGAGCCAGAGGAAAGCCCGGGAAAGATAAGAACGAAATCAGTGCATATGGAGGAAGGAAACGGCTCAGAATTAGACCTGTGTTTGAACCCCAGCTCTATCGCTGTTTGCCCTCAGACCAGTTACTCAACCTCTCTGAACCTCTCAGTTTCTTCGCCTATCAAACTGCATTGATACTAGTACCTACCCCATGGGGTTGTTGCAAGGATTAACTGAGATAATATAGAAGAACCCATGGCACGTGGCACATAGTAAGGGCTCTGTAAATGTTGGTGTCCTTCACCTTTTTTTAAAAAAATTGAGTTTAGAGACAGCCCGGAAGGAGAGAGAGAAAATCAATTTGTTGTTCCATTTATTTATTCATTTACGCATTCGGTGGTTGATTCTTGTATATTCCCTCAAACCCACAACTTTGGAGTATTGGGACGATGCTCTAACCAGCTGAGCTCCCTGGCCAGGGCTCCTGTGCCTCTTTTAAAACTCACAGTGCATCAGGAGTGTGTGAGCCCTGACTGGTGTGGCTCAGTTGGGCGGGTGTCATTCCACAAAGCAGAAGGTCGCAGTTTGAGTCCCAGTCAGGGCACACATCCGCATCACGAGAGGCGGCTGATTGATGTCTCTCTCCCTCTTTCTCCTTCCCTTCCCCGATCTCTGAAAATAAGTAAATAAAATCTGCTTTTAAAAGTCTATGAAACTACTGTCACTGATACATGTTGTTCTCATAAAAATAAACACATAAAACAAAAAGCCTATAAAAGTAAGTCCAGAGAAGTTCAAGAGCACTCTGGCCGGAGCCCACCTGGGCTCTGCCCTCAGCACTCGCTCTCAGTGCCAGTGTGACCTTGGGCGGTGACCAAGTCTCTCTGAGCCCCAGTAAAGTGGGGCTCACACCTCAAAAAAGATAATTGTGTAAAAAGCTAAGTAAACGGGAAAATTCTTTTTGCTCATCATCTTTATCATTTCGACTAAGAGAATGCACCATCTCTTCCTGTGTCTGGCACATGGCAGGTGCTCAAGAAACACAAAAATTTCAAAAATAATGCCAAAAAGGGCGCTGGATGTTTTGGACCTCGCACTGTGGCAAAGGGTTCTCGAGCTTTTTGAATCTGGGTGAGGTTGCCGCGTCCTTGTCTCCTTCTGGGACAAGGGGACCTGAAACTGCCCAAGAAGAGTCTGGAGCAAAAGCCCCCACCAGAGGTGGCGGGCTTCACTCTGCACGGGGAGCGGGGCAGACGAGGCCTTTCTGAGCCCCGTGTGGGCCGGTGGCTCGGGCTGGGTGGGCTCCAAATGCCCCCTGCACAGACTTCCCCACACAAGGCCCCGCACAAGCAGCTGTCTCCTGATGCAGTCCGTCCTTCCATCCATCTCTGAACCAGGCCGGAAGCTCCCAAGGGCAGAACCACTCCACATCCAGGGTGGCGGTCAGGGAATGGGTCTGCACACCACTCACTAACCGGGGGTCTTTGGTCACATCACTTCCCCTCTCTGAGCCCCCAATTCCTCACCTGTATAATGGGGATGAAGCAGCACCAACCTCACAAAGAGACTGCGAGGACGGAGATCATCCATGAGTGGCCCTGAGAACATTCTTCCGCACTTTCAAAGGAACAGGCAAACAGGCAGACGAGTGAACCATGCAGAGGAAAGAGGCCCAGGAAGGATTATAATTTATCAAGTCCGGTAGCAAACCCATAACTTTCCACCTACAGCCAGTCTGGCGGTGGGGGGGGGGGGAGCAGGGCAGGTAGGGCCTGGGAAACAGCAGGCAGTTGTCTTGAGACCCAGTGCCTGGGACTCACAGGAGGCAGTCCAGCTGTAGGAGGTGGCTCTCTGGGTATCTTTGGTGTGGGGACATGACTGTAGTCAGGGCAATGCTCCTACCCGGAGAAGGGATGGCAAAGGGGACACCAGGGCATGACCAGCAGGCAACAGAGGGTCAAAGAGGCAACTGTTCATCTCCCTGAAGCCCCACCATTCAGGCAACCCCTGCTGTGTCCTGGGTTTGACGATAACCCTCTCAGCACCAACATGGAATGCCCGAGGCAGAGGGCCCTTGATGAATGGGTTCAACACTCATGGAGAGATGCACCTATGTGCCTGGCTCCTTCAAAATTCAGGGTCTAGTCCTGGCTGGTGTGGCTCAGTGGATTGAGCGCAGGTCTGCAAACCATACAATCACAGTTCAGTTCCTAGTTGGGGCGCATGCATGCCTGGGTTGCGGGCCAGTTCCTGGCGGGGGACGCACCAGAGGCAACCGTACATTGATGTTTCTCTCCCTCTCTCCTTCCCTTCCCCTCTGGAGATAAATGAATAAAATCTTTAAAAAAAATCAGGGTCTACATCTTGTTTATTTATTGAACTGATTTTTAGACAGGGAGGGGAAGAGAGAATCATTTTTTTGTTCCACTTATTTATGCATCCACGGGTTGCTTTCTTGTATGTGCCCTGACCAGAGGTCAAACCCACCCACAACCTTGGTGTATGGGGATGGTGCTCAAGCCAACTGAGCTACCTGGCCAGGGCTTTAGGGTCTGCATCTTGCCCCGCAAAGGGGCCATGCTAGATACTGGAGGAGTTGTCCCTCTGGCCAGTGGCCCAGGATGCTGGGCCATGAAGCCAGTGAACCAAGTTCAAGTCCCAGCTTTGCCACAGAGTAGCAGTGTAACCCTGGACAAGTCACTTCCCCCCTCGGAGATGATGTAGTTCTGTTCCCTTTGTGTGCCTGGCACTCAGGAGGCACTCGTTCCATGTATGTTTACTTGCTCTCTGGGATTCAGTCACTTATCAAAGGAGAGGGTTGGGTTCTAAGAGTCTTTTATTCCTCTGTCATTCCCGCCCTCGGCCAGCTCAGGGGTCGCCTACTCCGGGCAGCGCTCCACCCTGGAGGAGCCAACCCTGAACTCCTGCAGCCTCCGGAGCTGCTTCTGCAGAGGTATCACTCCCTAGTATGTGATGACCATTGACCTTGCAGGTCCACCCAGCACAGATAAGCAGAGAATAGAATACCGACCTAAGAATAAAAGGGCCTTTCAAAGTAACAGGCAAACAAGCATTTATTTGAGACTATTAAGGATAGCTCTTCAAGAAGCATTAATTCAGGCAGAAGCCCAAATATTCTGCTAGAAAACAAAGGCATGGGTTATTCCTGAGATTGGGAGGGGGAAGAATTACATCAGTAAGAGGAAGGCATTTCATTGGTAAGGGTAACATAACACAGAGATGCTAAATGCTTAAAATTTTCAGTTTACTGGTCATCATTCCCTTAGTCCTGATAACTGCTTTCTTCTTTTCTTTGCAAACAGTTCTTTGGGAAACAAGGTTGCTGAGGCCCGGTCAGGATGTCATTTTGCCCTGTTTTAACATTCGGAAGAGTTGCGGCATAAGGCAGTCCCTCCAGGGTGGCAGCTCCGGCTCCATTTTAACATGGCTCCGTGTAAGTTCTTGTTCACAGAGAGACTCAGGCATGCAACCCCAGTTACTAAAATTCCCCTTCTGGTGTTGTTTCACTGAACGCCTTCACATTAGTGCCCTCATTTTCAGTAGAGAGTGAGTTATTACACCCCATTCCACAATTGGGGAAACTGAGGCACAGAACGAGAAGATAGCTTGTGCAGGAAACACGTTACATGACTCATTTATTCTTCACAATCATGTTCTCAAAGTCTGGTCCGTGGACCAGCAACATCAGCATCACCTAAAAACGTGTTAGAAATGCAAATTCTGGGGCTCACTCCAGACCTGCTGAATCAGAAACTCTGGGGCGGTGCCAAGCGATCTGGGTTTCAGGAAGCCCTCCAGGGGATCCGGGTGGATGCCGGTTTATAAACCGCTGCCTTACGAAGTCACTGTAATTATCTCCATTTTACAAACAGGATAATTCAGACACAGCAAAGGCAACTGGTCCAGCACTACACAGCTGTAATTGGGATACCAGAATTCTAATCCAGGTAGTTTGCTTCCAGAAACGTGACCTTGGAGAAGGCCACCAAATTAACAGAATCAAAAGTGGGACCAGGTGTCGTGCTAGGCACTAGGACCGCGGGGACTCGCTCTCACCGTTGCTCTCTTAGAAGAAGGGATGGGACTGGGGGTCGCCGGGCAGAGAATTGCTAGTTGCACCCAGAGAGAAGGGGTGAGGTGACGGACTGGCGGTCCCTTTAAAAAACTGGGCCTGGTGAGCGGAAGTGCGAGGTACAATTGGGAGGCGCGCCCGGAAGACCGAAAACGCTGCACCGGAAGTACCTTAGGAGAGGGGAAACAAGCACCGCCCAGGCCTCACAGTTATGGGCCGCAACAAGAAGAAGAAGCGAGATGGCGACAACCGACGCCCGCGGCTCGTCCTCAGCTTCGACGAGGAGAAACGGCGGTGAGTGCTAAGGCTGGGCCGCATCCGCCCCAGCTGCCCGGCAAAGCCTACGACAGGTTCGGGCGCGCACGCTCACGCGAGGGCTCTTCCGGCCCCGCCCTCTTCGCCTGGTCTGGAGCTCCTCTTAGACTCCCTCTCGTGGAATGGAAGCGGCCGCTTTCGACCCCTATCATGTGTAGTGGAATCGTCCGCCCCGACCCCCTTTTCTCTCTGGGACCCCCTTTTCTCTCTGGCCCCCCCCTACTCACCGTGGGCCCCCCTCCTCACCGTGGTCCTTCTGTGTGCGCAGCTGGAGAGCTGGGAGTTTGGGTCTGATAGCCGTGATTTCGACCTCTCTAGTTCAGGCCAGCTTCCCCGCACGTAGTACTCCCAGCTGTTGGTGATAAATGATGAATGAAATGAAAGGCTTAAGTTCATTTATCCATTCACCAGAATTTACTCCCATGGTAGCATACCATGGTGGGCCGGCGAAAAACCTAGTTAGTGTTGGAGCCCGGAATGGATGGAAATGGGTACCGTCAGTACTACAGGACTGAGAAGGGGCTGAGATCAGATAGACAGGGGGAGGAAGGGAAATGGGAGGGCATCCACAGGCCCTACACAGATGGCTTCGGGTGCAGGTGTCCCAGGGAAGATGCGGTGTTGGTCCAGCAGAAAGTGTAGAGGTCTGGATAGAGGTGGCCTTGAAAGTCCTACTGGAAGGGGCTTGATGCACTGGGGAATGGAATTCAGCAGCATAAAAGAGGCCTCACCTGTTCTAGGTTCAAAGGCCCACAACTTATGCCTATTACCTGCCCTGTTGCTCCAAGCTGAGAGCCCTGGAGAGTAGTGGGTAGAAAGAGGCAGCACCTCCCTCATTTTTGTAACCTCACACTCTGTGGGCAGGTAACCTAGCCTCCATGTGCCTCGGTGGCCCCATCTGTAAAACGGATTGGTACTACTGCTAGGGTGGTGGATGATGCAGGCTATAAAAGAATTCACAAAGAAGGAAAGTCAGAGAGCAAAGTTTTATTAACCTTTCAGGAGGAGAAAAGGGCACTGTGGAGAGAGACACCAGCACTGAGGGGTGAGGGTATTGAGCTTTGGTTGGATTATAACTGGATTGTAAAAGGGTGGGTGTTGCTGTTGTGTGGCCCCTGGGCTGATAGGGGCGCTGCCACACAGGTTTCCACTGGTTTTGGGTAAGCTGCACTTTGCTCCGATGTTATCTTTTGCCTGGGGTGATGGTTAGTCACGTTCTGTTCTTGCTTTCCGGCAATTTTCAGTCCTGGGGACATACGTTCGGAAGAGTAAAATGGCAGTTATGTTTAACAAGACCATAGGCCTGCTTGGCAAATGGTGCCATGATAGCAAATGGCACTGGCTTTGTCTTTCGGCCCACTCCTTGTGAGGACCACATGAGCTAATGTGTGCACGTTTAGGAACCGTGCCTGGCACATCGTGAGTGCAGTTGAGCTGTTTTGGGAGCTCTCCTTTCTGTCTCTCCCTTGCCTCTTTCCTGCAGGGAGTACCTGACAGGTTTCCACAAGAGGAAGGTGGAGCGGAAGAAGGCAGCCATAGAAGAGATGAAGCAGCGGCTCAAGCACGAACAGAGGAAGCTCCGGGAGGAGGTGCAGAGGGGGAGGGCAGGAGAGTCTCTGACCCTTAGGGGACTTACAGCCTTGGATGGTCTAAGTGGAGGGCCTGCAGGGATGAGGGGAGGTGTGAGCAGGCCTGGGAAGCAGTTTGCACAGGGAGAGACACTGGGCCCAGGTCTAGGGGTGGTTTAAGATGGAATCTCTTGGTCTTTCACTCACTTGCCCTGGAGTGGGCAAAGCCCCTTCCTGAGGTGCGCTTGGAAGGCCGTCATACTCACTGTTCCTTTCCCTTCTGGTTTCAGCGCCACCAGGAATACTTGAAGATGTTGGCAGAGAGAGAGGAGGCACTGGGTAAGTCCCATCCTTGGCCTGACCTGGAGAATGGCCAACAGGCCTGGGTTTGTTTATCCCTTGGTAAGTGGGAGGGTAGGGGTGTAGGGGCTACAAGGAAGCTGACTTCCTTAACTCGAGGGTCTTGCAGATGACCTGGGAGGTCATGGAATGGGCCTTGGGTACACTTCTAAATATGAGTGGATCAGAGACAAGGAGGAGGCCCAAACCTCTTGGTAAACTGATCCTGAGTAGCCCTGGCTGGTGTGACTCAGTGGACTAAGTGCTGGCCTGCAAGCTGAAAGGTCGCTGGTTCAATTCTAGTCAAGTCACATGCCTGGGTTCTGGGCCAGGTCCCCAGTTGGGGGCGAGCTAGAAGAAACTGATTGATGTATCTCTCATATATTGATTTATTTCTCATACATCGATGTTCCCCTCTCTTCTCCCTCCCTTTCCCTCTCTCTAAAAATAAATAAATAAAAGCTTTAAAAAAAAAACCCGACCCTGTGCAGGCAGCCTGGTTTCTGAGGCAGCTGCCGCTCCCAGTGCCACACCGGACTCGTCTTAGGTGGGGGCAGGTGGTCTGAGGTTTCCCTGGCACACAAAAGGACAGTTGGATCATTTACAACATTTATTGGCAGGTCAGGCTCTGGAGGCAGTGACTTTCTGGATGCTCTCCATAGAGTAGCAAGGGCCATTGCAGTTCAGGATGGGGAGGGGCTAGAGCCTGGTTACTTGTGCCCTGGGGCTGAGGCCCAGTTCTGTGTCCACTCTGCGCAGAGGAGGCTGATGAACTGGACCGGCTGGTGACAGCAAAGACAGAGTCTGTGCAGTATGACCACCCCAACCACACGGTCACCGTGACTACCATCAGTGACCTGGACCTCTCTGGGGCCCGGCTGCTCGGGCTGCCCCCACCTGAGGTGAGTGTCACTCCCACCCCTGGGGAAGAAGGGACATGGGCATTCTGGCTTGTCCGTGATTGCTGAATGCTGGTCCATGTCATGGAGATTCCAGTGCAAGCAGCTCTTTCCCTTCTGTGTCTGGACAAAATCCTTGCTCACGGAGCACTTAGAGCACCGTGCGGCCGTGGCAGCTTGGGCGTCTCTTTCTTTCCTCTTCCCTTCGTTGGTAAACTGAAGTTCGCTGAGGGTAGCGCCTGCCTCATGCGATTGCTGGGAGGTCAAATGTGGTGAACCAACGAGAAGCATTTAACGTGGCCGTTTACCGTGATCACGTCTGTGTGTACTGACAGTGAGATTTCAACTTACGGGGTGGGAGTTACCAGCAGGCTTCAACCGGAATTTTTAAGAGAGAGAGAAATAGTCCTGGCTGTGTCGCTCAGTGGTTGGAGCGTTGCCCCGTGACCGAGGGGTTGGGGGTTCGAAGTCCAGTCAGGGTGCATATCTAGGTTTCAGGTTTACCCTGGTTCCCGTGCAGGTCCCCAGTCTGGTGCATGTGGAGGCATCTGTTTGATGCTTCTCTCACACCGATATTTCTCTGTCTTCCTCTCTCTCTCTCTTAAAAAGCAAATGAAAATGTCCTCAGGTAAGGATAAAAAGAGAAAGAGAATTACTGTTGAAGGTACTGGGAAGCATCACGGTACGTTTGTTTCAGTTAGCGCTGTGTCCGTCTGGGCTGTATGTGAGTTTCTGTGCGTGTGCTGTGTACACACAGTCACAAGGTCAGTCACATTTCCCGCCCTGGACTGTAGTGTGCTGGGGGCTACCGTTCTGTCCCACGCTACCTGCACCTTCTGTTGTGTGCTCCGTCTTCTGAAAGGTTGGATGCAAAGACGAGCCTCGTCCCCATTTTAGAGTTTTCCTGTCTGTGAGTGTTGAGTGGAAAGCCGAGGCAGGGGGGGGCTCAAAACGAACGCATCTCTCTGCGCAGTCCCTGCTCCAGTGCGCACTCGGCCTTCCCTGAGCCCCGGCCCAGGCCTGGGAGGCTGCGGATCGTGACCCCACTCTACAGAGCTGTGATAGCCCAGGCCTCCCAGTCTACCACTCTCTGACAGTCTTTGTCCCATGGTTCTTTAGCAAGGGGCTGGGCCCGGGTCTGAGGAGGAGGTGTCAACCGTGGAGAAGCTGACCAGAGCCTTCCCCAGGAAGTCCAGGGACCCCCTGTTATCCCAGCGGTGAGCCGTGGCCTCTTCTCCCCTCTGAGCCCGCTCTGCGTGGCTGGCACTGATGACCCAGTCTGCAGAGCCGTCTCCTGCTGGCTTGTACGGGGTGGCGTGGGGGAGGTGTGGGGCCCAGAGTAGCCCTTTGCTTTGCCTGTCACATGGTTCTTAGCTCCTCATTACTGTCCCTCACCCCCACCCCCAAGAATGGCTGACCCTGGGTGTCCTTTGTGTCGAGGGGTGGGAGGTAAGGCCCTTTCTGTCTATGGGCTAAGGAGCAGGCAGGCCTTCTGGGGTCAAAACAGGCTGCCTTTGGAATGGACTTGGTACCCCCAGTATTTGGGGCTTGTCCCAACTCCCCTTCACAAGCCGGGCCATCGGTCACCCCCAACACAACCTTTCACTCATGCCTGTTCCGCAGGGTAAGCTGAGGCCCTAGCCTCACTAGCCTTCCACCCTTCCACAGGATTTCCTCTCTCACAGCATCGTTGCACGCACACAGTCACAAAAAAGTCAAGAGGAAACACCCACGACGGGCCCAGGACTCTACCAAGAAGCCCCCAAGCGCCACTCGTACCAGCAAGACCCAGCGCCGCCGGCTAACTGGCAAAGCCCAGCACAGCGGAGAGTGAGCCAGAGAACCAGGCCAGGCCCCGGCCTGAGCTGCAAGGACCGGTCCTGTCTCCTCTTGGCTGTCGCCACAGCCTAGCCTGCGTGGAGGCCTGGGGCTTTTACCTCGGAAGTAGCAGGCAGCTGAGAACTACCCTCCCTCAGGAGAAACCTACAGGGCCAAATTTGGAGCGTCCTCCCAAATGTATACCCCATGGGGCCTTCATCAGGTTTACAAAACTAAGCACAGTGTGGTTTGTTTGTCCCTGGCCCTGGTGCCATATGCCAGGGGTAGGCTTCTGGGGAGGTGGGCATGGCCAGGTAGTTGGATGCATCCTCACCCTGCAGCAGTTTTCCCTGTGGGTCGGAAAAGGCAACATCAGCTCTGGGCCCCTCCTCAAGCTGGGGCAGCTGGCCGGGCTTCCAGCAGCTCCCAGGTGCGAGGAGTGATTAACCTTTCTTAAAGGAAATGCGTCTTGCCTGAAAGTATGGTCCTTTCCAAGCAGACCCCCCAGGAGTCTGGCTCATGTTCTGCAAGGCTGCCACTCCTCCACACTCCTTTCAGTTCTTCAGGTTTGGCTTCAGAGCTGATGAAAACCGGCTTTGTCCCTCCCTTGTCCCAGCTTATTAGTGACCTGCCTCACACACTGCTGTACCCCTGACCAGAAAAGGTCCTTGGCAGAACCCACCTTGGAGACATAGGCACAGTGCTATAGGGGGCAGCCAGAGCGCTGTTCTGGAGCACAGTCGGACTCCCCGCTGGCTGTTTGCTGCTTCCTCTGACTCTGAGTTAGGGCACAGGGATTTCATATTTGCACGCTGCTTGGGGAAACCATGTTGGGCCTTAACACTAGGACGGGATGTGGAGTACAATGTGCTGTCGAGCCCAACGAAGTTCAGGAATAGTGCAAGAGGTGGTCTAGTGGACTGGGGAGTTGTGTGGTGGGAGCGCAGCCACAGGTCTTTCCCGCTCTTCCTGTGGAGGCCCTTCCAGGAGCAGCCTCCCTCCCCCCACACCGGGTGGACTCAGGAACGGTGGCTCTATTAGGCTGTGCCTGGGGATGGGCAGGTGCTTTCCCATGTCACCATCAAGACCTGCCTGAATCCTGGTGATGGCTGATGCGGGTCTGAAGGCCACACCTAGGCATGGGAATGCAAAGCCCAGACTTATGGCCAGGAGGCCTTGTGAACTGGTTTCTCAGCTCCTTCCACCTGTTCTTTGTGCTGCCTTCCAGTTGTCCCACACACACACCCCGTGTTTGGGTGACATGACTCGTACCACTCGATTGCCTCCATCCAGGGAAGAGCTCATTACCAGGCTCTAGGCGGTTCTGGAACCCAGCCCAGGAGAGCTGAGTGTGAGTGAGCCTTGCCCTCTCAGGCCCCTGTGAGCAGGAATGGAGCGGGGCCTGGGGGTCAGTGCACACAGCGGGCTTCAGGTTTGCATCTTGGCTCTGCCACTGGACCACTGAGCTGCTCCCCGTGCTGACTTCTCTGGGTCTATTTCCCCCTGCTAGGATGACAGAAGATAACTACCGCTTAGGGCTGTGCATACAAGGCTGAAATGAGCCCATGCGCATGAACCTGTTCCCATAGCACCTGGCATTCTCTGGTGTGCCTTCCATGTATGTTCGGCTGCTGCGCCTGCTAAGACATCTGACCTGGGTCTCCTCCCATGCCCAGTGACACAGGGCCCTTTACAACTCACGTCTGTGGTTTATAGTGCTTGTTAGTATTTGACGTCACTCTGGGTGTGCCACTAGTTCTTCCAGCAGACCAAGGACATTGAGTGTGGCGGTGTTGCCAGGCCTCGGGTCGGTAGTGGTGAAAACGCAAACTCTGATTCCAGGGTTGTCTTCTCCCATGTTCCCCTCTCCATGTTCCACATCTGGATTCTTCATTCCCACTGCTCCCTGTCTCATGTGCCCTTTGGGTTGAGGCCTCTAGGAGCTTTATCAAGGTCAGAGTCTCTCGAGGCATCAGTAAAGCCTGGCCACTTCGATCACCGCAGTGCAGGGTAATCACGGGCTGGAGCCAGCCCTGATGACACCGTTCTGCCCTTGCTCCATTGGGCCACGGCCCCTGCATCTGTCTTGCCTGCCCAGTGCACTCGATTCTCCATTCAGCCTGTGGGCAGGGAGGGCTGGGATGACTGTTCCCACTTGACTGAGAGGGGGCTAGGGCTTAGTGGGGCAGAGTGGGGAGCAGAACTGTCTGTCTGTTCTGCTTCCCCAGATCTCTGAAGAGGAGTGTCCTCAGCCACAGGAAATGGCCTGAGCAAAGGTGGAGATGCACAGGCACAGACTTCAAGGAGTAGAAAGGGGATGTGAGGCTGGGACCAAATGGTGAGAAGTGGTAACTGCTGCCTCAGCTGCCACCGTTACATCCTTAGCCCTAAGCCATCCCACAGAGGGCGCAGCCAGGCAGCTCCAGGTCTAGGGGGAGTGCTCAGGGCAGCCCACCACCCAGCCTCGGACTGTTCCCCCCTCTCCCTTATTCTTTCCACTCCAGCCTCTCATTATCAGCCCCCTCAACTGAAAACAGACTTCTCCACGACCTGCGTGCTCACAGTCCCACCTTCTCCAGGTCTCTGCTCAGATGTTGCCGTCTCAGTACGGCCTCCCTGACCACACCCCCCACTTCAGTGCCCTCCCTGCTTCATCTTTCTCCTTAGCACCCATTATCAGCCAACATAACATTGCTTATTTATCTGGTTTGTGGTCTGTCTCCACTAAAATGGAAGCATTACAAAGACAGGAGATCTGATCTTTTGTTCACTGACGTATCCTCAGCACCCACAACTGAGAAAAGTAAGGGTTCAAGAAGTATATAATGAATTGTCAGGAGGGCCACCAGAGTAAGCCTCTGGCTTTACTGGTGGGTGGGGTTAGGGGATGGGTCATACCCTGAGCTGCAAACTCAGACTGAGTGCCTACCCCACCTTAGGCATAGGGAGGTCAAGGAACTTTCTTAAGATCACACAGCCCGGGAGTGCTACAGCCAGATACTGCTCTGAGTAGTCTCATTACTCTGTTTTGCTCACAGTAATTGGGACCAAGCAGAAAGCTCATTTTTGTTACGGAGCTGTATCTGCCTCTTCCATCCTGGCCAGGATGACCTGTTCAGAGGCTCTCTTCCACTGGTCAGTGGGCTCCTCATTTTAGGAGGAGCCCCATTTCATTAAGTACTACTTCCCCAGTACCCAGTTCAGGCATGGCTGTACCAGCTACATGTGAATGTCTGACCGAATTAATGAAGGTGCTCTATGGTTGCCAGTGGAGGCAGACACAGGTGTTAGTCTTGCCTCTGCCACTTTTTAGCTGTGTGACACTGGCGAATTAGTTTCTCAGATCCTCAGTTGCTGTGAAATGAAGACCGTGGTAATCTTTCACATTATCCTGTCTTCATGTATGTAAAGATTTTGGACTAGGAGCTGGCACATAGTGCTGAGTAAATGTTAGCTTTAAAAGTGTTAGGTGATTGATTTTAGAGAGAGAGAATGGGAGTGAGAAACATCAATTTGTTGTTCCACTTATTTATGCATTCATTATTTGCTTCTTGTATGTGCCCTAACTGGGAATTGAATGTGCCCCACAACCTTGGCATATTGGATGATGCCCTAACCAACTGAGCTACCCAACCAGGGCAAAAATGTTACACTTTTTAAAAGGGGAGCCCTGGCTCGTGTGGCTCAGTGGATTGAGCTCGGGCTGTGAACCCAAGGGTCACCAGTTCAATTCCCAGTCAGGGCACATGCCTGGGTTGTGGGCTAGATTCCGCAGTGGGGGCCATGTGAGAGGTAACCACACATTGATGTTTCTTTCCATCTCTTTCTCCCTCCCTTCCCTCTATCTAAATAAATAAATAAAACCTTTAAAAGGGGAGAACTGGCCATGGCGGCTCAGTTGGTTGGAACATCATCCCATAACTGAAAGGTTTCAGGTTCGATTCCTAGTCAGGGCACATGCCTAGTCTGTGGGTTCAATCCCTGGTCCAGGCATACCAAAATTAATCAATTGATGTTTCTCTTCTCTCCTTCTCTCTAAAAGCAATGAAAAGATGTCCTCGGATGAGAATTAAAAAAAAATAAGAGGGAACTGTGTATTTAAGTGAGCGTCACATCAGTGGAAGTGTGTGAATAGAGGTTGAAAACCCCTAGACATTTAATTTCACCCTCACAGATAGTATTACTATCCGTATTTTACAAATTAGAAAACTAAGCACAGAGAGGTTAAGACTCTAGCCCAAGGTCTAGGCAATAGTCAAGTTAGGGGACTGAAGCAGGAATAAGCCACCAGAAAGAGATCTGAATGAGCCAGACTCACAATGCTAGCCTTTTGGAGAGCCCACTGAAGAAGATAAGTCTGCTGAGGTTATAAACGTTCTGTGGGTCCCGAGGTCAGAGGCATCTAGGCACTGCCCGCCTCCTCCCCGCCCCTCATCGCCAGATTGTGCAATGTTGAAGCCTTCATGTAAATAAAGTACCTAGAAAGAGCCTGTGAGAGAGCAGCAGGGGCGTGGCCTTTGCCTCTGGGCAATGTTCTGATTCATTGTTAAAGACACTGTGACCCTGGAAACCCCCCCCCCGCACCCCACCCNCCCCCCCCCCCCCCCCCCCCCCCCCCCCCGCCATGCGTGGAAACCTGAGCCAAGGTTAGTAGTGCGCTGTGCAAAGGTTGGAGGGGAGGAGGATACGGGGGGAAAATGTGGAGTGAGGGATACGGGGAGGGACAGGCTGATTGGCTAGATGGAAAGAGGTCCAGCTGTCCATTCTCTGGAGGGGCATCAGGTCCTCTGCAGGTTTTTTATTGTTTTTTTTAAATATATTTTATTGATTATACCATTACAGTTGTTCTATCCCCCCCCTTCATTCCCCTCCACCTGCACACTCCCTCCCCCACCATTCTCCCCCCCCTTAGTTTATAACCACGTGTCTCAAGTTCTTTAGATTCTATATTTCCCCCACTATTCTTGCCCTCCCCCTATCTATTTTCTACCTACTGTCTATGCTATTTTCTGTACCTTCTCCCCCCTTCTCCTCCTCCCACCCCCCTATTGCTAACCCTCCATGTGTTCTTCATTTCTATGGTTCCACTCCTGATCTAGCTGTCCTCTTGGTTTGCTTTTGTTTTAGGTATGGTTGTTAATAACTGTGTGTTTGCTGTCCTTTCACTGTTAATATTTTCATCTTTTTCTTATATAAATCCCTTTAGCATTTCATATAATAAGGGCTTGGTGATGATGAACTCCTTGAACTTGACCTTATCTGAGAAGCACTTTATCTGTCCTTCCATTCTAAATGAAAGCTTTGCTGGATAAAGCAATCTTGGCTGTAGGTCTTTGGATTTCATGACTTGGAATACTTCTTTCCAGTCCCTTCTTGCCTGGAAGGTCTCTTTTCAGAAATCCGCTGACAGTCTGATGGGAAGTCCTTCATAGGTGACTGTCCCCTTATCTCTTGCTGCTTCTAGGATTCTCTCCTTCATTTTCATCTTGGCTAATGTAATTATGATGTGCCTTGGTGTGTTCCTCCTTGGGTCCAAGTTCTTTGGGACTCTCTGAGCTTCCTGGATTTCCTGGAAGTCTATTTCCTTTGCCAGACTGGGGAAGTTCTCCTTTATTATTTGTTCAAATAAGTTTTCCACTCGTGGCTGTTTCTTTCCCCCTTCTGGTACCCCTATAATCCGGATGTTGGAACATTTCAAGATGTCCTGGAGGTTCCTAAGCCTCTCTTTATTTTGTTGAATTCTCATTTCTTCATTCCTTTCTGGTTGGATGTTTTGTTCTTTCTTCTGGTCCATTCCATTGATTTGAATCTCAGTTTCCTTTCCATCACTATTGGTTTCCTGTGCATCTCCCTTCATTTCAATTAGTTTAGCCTTCATATGTTCCTCTAATTTGTGACTATAATCAACCAGTTCTGTGAGCATCCTGATAAACAGTGTCTTGAACTGTGCTTCTGAGAGGCTGGCAATCTCTTGGTCACTTAGAGTTATGGGCTCTGGGACTTTGAGTTCTTCTTGCACCATCTTTTGAGCTGTTCGTGCCTGTTCAGAGCCCTAGGTGTTCACCAGAGCAGGGCAACTCAGTTGCTGGGTTGTGACGCTGTATGTAGGGGTGGAGTCAAAGAGGAGCAATGGCGTCTCGTCTGGCACCTCCCACCTCCGCCGCCACAGGTGCCGCAGCTGCCACCGTCACTGGGGCCCGTGCATTTCGTCCCACTGCACTCGAATGTGCCACTGCCATCAGCCCTCCACCACTGGGTTCTCCCGCTGGGGCCTGCGTGGTCTGTCTCACTGTCCTCGAATGTGTGACCACGGTCAGTGTGTCCCACACCCTGACTGGGTCCGTGCTGCCTGCACGCCTAGGTCTGGGGATCTTTTCTGCCCAACCCTGCTCCGCTGCTGGCTCCGCCCCTCTTACCGTCCCAGTTGAATGGGTTCGTTGTTGTCGGACTTGTTGTCGTATAATTCAATTTTCTGTTCTTTGGCTGTGTCTTTGTTCTCCAAACCTTTGTTGTAGTCAAACTTGGTTGTGGGAGAAGGCACAGTGTTTCCACCTATTCCTCCATCTTGGCGGAAGTCAGGTTTTTTATTGTTATATCCACACCTAAAATGCATTTCAGAGAAGGATTCTACCAATTGGGTTGGGGAGGACGCAGGAGCAGTGAAGGGGACCAAGAGTAGAGCCCTCCACATTCCACCCCCAGAGAAATGAGTGGCGGTCTCTGTCTGGGGAGAGAGTGGGGAAGAACCGCCCAGGCTGGGCGGGATGGATTCACTCCCCTGGGAGCTTGGTACGAAGCCGGGAGAAGAGCCCCGACAGGATCTGAGACCCCCTGGCCACTGAGGGGTCAGAGGGTGTCCTTCCCCCCACCCAGACCATGCCCTGCTGCCTCCCCAGGTCTGATGGAGGAGCCAGGAACCTTTACCCTGGCTGACCCAGGGGAGGATGTGAAATTCCCCAGCTCTCAGGTGAGACTGGCAGCGAGGGCCTGATCCCCTGGGATGCTGTGAAGGCAATTCTCCAGGTGAGGAAAAGGTATGGGCAGCAACCTGGGAACTTGGTAAAGGGCTTGTGCCTTAGGGAATATGGATTCCCCTCACATTCATCCCCTCCCGGGGCTCTATTCCATGTGGGTTAGGAGAGCATCTTCAAGTCGCTCTTCTGTTGGAGCCCCTCCCCCAGCCCCCTCCGGGCATGGCATTGGAGCTCTCTTGGACAGGACTGCTGTGTGCCTAAGTCAGAGCACCAGCTTTTCTCTCTGGCTGAGCTCTGCCACAAACTTGCTGTGCGCCTTTAGATTGCCCATGACTTTGTCCTCGACTGAAAATACCTGCCTGCCTGCCCTTTTGCCTCACTCCCAGTATTTCCAAAGGGGCCTCGGTGACTTGGCAGTGGGATCCAGTGCCCCTCACTTCCACCTCCTGGTACGCAGACCTGGATTTGAATCCAGTTCAGCCGCTGAGACTTGCACGTTATGGAACCTCCGTGAGCCTTCCTTGCCTCATCTGAAACTGGCGTTAATTTTACCCATAGTGCAGGATAATTGGAGGGCAAGGGCACTCCAACTTTGGGGTGCACAGTGCCCTAGGAGACTTGTTTAAAGTGCACACTCCTACCTCACCTAGGTGGATCTGGGGAGGGAACTGGGAATATACACTTTATAAGCAGCCAGACCAAGTCTAATGCAGGATCCTCAGAATACACTTGGAGCAACGCTGCAGTAATGACTGGAAATCACATGTTAAATGCTTGGCAGAATTCCTGGTGCTTAATGTTTGTTGAGTGAATAAATGAACAGATGCCAAATGGATGAATAACCTTATCTCTTTGGTCTTTATCTGCCCAGGGGCAAGCAGGGGCTGGGGTCTGGGTGCACTGCCAGCCGGACACCTGGGCCTTGCCTCTTCGCCCCATTCTTCTCAGGCCCCACCATCGGATCGCAGGAGCTGCCCTGGCCCGGCTCACCTAATATGGAGGGGGGTGCTGAGAATGCCCCTTGTGAACACTTTGAGGCCAGTGTGCTTGCCCAGAGCTGCTGTCAAAACTGCCTCCACCCCGAGGAGGCCCACCGAGCAAGGCACCAGGTGGGCTGGCTTCCCTGAGTGGTTGGGGTGGTTTTCCGTCCAGAAGCTGGTCTCCCTCCTGGGCAGGGCCTCAGCTTCCCTACCTGTACAATGAAGTGGTGGCACCGTGTTAATGTTCCCAGATGCCAGTCATTCTCCTCCTGACCCTGTGATCTTTCTGCCATAGCCTCCTCTAATCTGTTGCGTACCTTATTCTTTAAATCAGCATCCTCTTTTTCACTTATACTAAAATAGAACTTTACATCACCACCACAAACAGAAAGCTAGAATCATAGCTTTTATACAGAAGGTTAAAAAGAAAGAAAGAAAAAGACCAAAAAATAGGAGTCATTGAATTCTAACCAGATAGCATTATTGGCTGAAGGCTCTGAGCCTGAGTCCCGCCGTCTTTCTGTGAAAAGGGAGCTTCACAGGTGTCAGAGAGGCATTAGAGATACCCCAGCACCCACTCGAAACTTTCCCCTTGAAGGCGCTGAAGGAGTGAGGCATTCTGTCACTTTGGGATTGCTGTGATCTTAGGCCAAGTCTCTGTGCACGTAAACCCGGAGCTCCCGGCACACACGCTATGAGAAGCATGGGACCTGTGACTCTCCATGGCCCCTTGATCCACTCCGGCTCTGTCATTCCCAGCGGTCCTGAGGCTCCTCTTAAGCCTGGCAGTCAGCACTGTGTAGGTGGTCAGGCTCCAAGAGGTGACTAGTATAAGGGAGTCACTGTTCAGCTTCGGAACCATGCAGGCCAGAGCTGCAGAGCTAGGTTTGCCGCTTCCCTGCTGTGTGACCTTGGGTCATTTACCCTGTCTGACTTCACTCTCCTAATGGGAAAATTGGGCAACAAGGCTTCTCATTCAGGGCATCTGGCATTGCTTAGCCAAAGTCACATGTGGCTAATTCAATACTTGTCAGTTTCCTCTCCCTCCTTCCCAATCAGGAAAACAACCCTGAGAGATTCCTTTCTATCTGTCTTGATAGCTGTGGTAACAGCTCGCCTACCCCCAAGTTCAGGGAACAGATGCCTGAGAGTTCAGTGAGTCCGTCTCCAACGAAAATGACCTTCTCCCGGTGGGTGGGGAGATGGCAAGTGAGGACCAGACGGAGTTTGGATTCAGACAGGTTTGAATTCTAGTCTCAGTCCTACCACTGCCTGGCTGAGACCTTGGGCCAGCTCACCTGTGCACACGTGTTGAATAGGTGCTTAACATGTGCCAGGCATCACACTAAGTGTTGGCAAAACAGTGACAAGTAACGCAGACACATCCCTGGTCCCTGGGGCTCATAGTCTAGCAAGAGAAGTGCAGACTAAGAAATTCATCCTACAAATAATTATGGTTATGGTAATGGTTGTAAGGAGTAGCAAGGGGCACGAAGGTAAGTGATAGGTTTCTCCAAGGAAACGACATTTCAGCTGCTTGGTAAAGACTGGGGGCATTGGCCAGTGAAGCTGGGGGAAGAGGAAAGGAGGGAACTGTAGGTGCAAAGGTCCTGAGACAGAAAACAAGAGGCACATTGGAGGGTGGACAGAGGTCAGCGAGTGGGAGGGGCGTGGGAATTCTAGGACAAAGATGGAGAACGGGTCGGGGCTGGTCTCACCAGGCCTTGCAGGGCCTTATACATGTGCTGACTGGATTTTTTTCCAAGAGGCAAGGGAGCCACTGAAGATTTTCAGTGGGAGTGATGTGGTCAGATTTGCATTTTCCAAAGTTACTTTGACTGCAGGGCAGAGAATGGAGTACAGGGAGTGAGAGTAAATCAAGGTGACCAGTGAGGAAAAGGCGCCATTAATTACTCATGCTGGAGATAATGGAGACGTTGACGCGTGGAGAAATGGACGTATTTCAGAACCGATGGAACAGGAGAATCTAAAGTATTTGGTACCTGAGGAACATGGAGGAGGTAGAACGTGGCTGACTCCTGAGTGTTTTCCTGAGGCAGGTACTTGGGGTTGGAAACGCACCCGGAATTGTCTGGGGTGGCAAGTGAGAGGCGCGTGGGCCACCCTGGTCGTGAGGGAAGTCATGGAATTACCCAGCTGAGGAGCCAGATCTCAGTGGGACGTAAAGGCTCCTAAGTCACCAGGATCTGACGCTGGTGCAAATCCTCCTTGTGGATGTGCAGTTTCAAACCTGGAGTCACAGCCTCTGCGTGTCAAAGAAGCGCACCCCCGACTGGACAGGATCATGCAGTCCCCAGCTGGGTCCCTGGTCACACCTGGGCTCCCCCTCTTCCCTAGGGGCCTGAGAAAGGTACCTCCCGGGAAACCGGTTCTGACATCCTCACCTGCTTTGGAACAAGCAGAAGTGGCCCAGGTGGCCCCTGGGAGCTTGCCCCAGCTCCCCTGGGATCCTGGCTCCGGATATGCCTCTGTTCTACCCTCAGCTGAGGCTTCCATGGGCTGGGGGGCGGTCATCCCTGGCAATCACACAGCCTTGACCAGGTCACGGCCAGGTTCTGGGTGGAGGGTGGGAGCTTAGGAGATGAGAGGGTCGTGACAGATGCCAGGCACTGCACATCCCTTTTTATGTATTTATTCTTTTAAAAAATTATGTTTAATCCTTGCCTGAGAATATGTTTATTGGTTTTTAGAGAGAGAGAGACAGACAGAAAGGAATATCAATGTGAGAAAGAAACATCAGTCAGTTGCCTCCTGCATAAGTCCCGACCGGAGATCGAACCCTCAACCTAGGTGTGTGCTCTGACAGAGGAGCAAACCTGCAAACTTTTGGCGTATGAGACAGTGCACCAACGAACTGAGCCACCCGGCCAGGGCTAATATTAAATACTCTTATTCTTAAGAGTATTTAACACTAGTATAATTCTATTTAATCTTTTTACAGTATCTATTATATTTAAGGTGTACAGGCCAGGTACTGTCCTAAACCCTTTACAAGTATTAACTCATTTAATTCTCATAACACCCTTAGGAGGCAGGTCCTCTTATCATCCCAGTTTTGTAAATGAGAAAACTAGGCTCAGAGTGGGGAAGCTTCAGGCTGAGGTCACCCAGCTGGGAAGTGGAGGCGCCAGGATTGGGCCTGATGTCTGTCTGAGGCCAGAGCCCGTGCTGACCCGCCAGACAGGAAATCAGAGCCAGGGACTGGCTCCTGGTCCTGCTCGTGGGGATGGTGGGTAATGATGAGGGCTGGGGGTGAGAGCCAAATAGAGGTGCCCTGACTGGCTGGGGCGCTTGGTGGGCCCAGCTGGGCTGAGACCCCTTGGCAATGCCCAGAGCGCTGCTCCCTCCTCATTCATGCAGTGAGGTCCCCAGGGCGGCCAAGGCGCCAGGCCAGGCTGTGGATCTGACACCTCCCGCTGTGGAGCGCTGATCAAAATCTTGCTCCAGGCCAGGGGGCGAAACTGAATCCAGACAGGCTCCTCTGGCTTCAGTGGCACGGCAGACACCCCGGCCCCACTCCTTGGCTCTGCCTAGGTCCTGCTAGTGGCCACCTTCTTGGAACCCAGGGAGTCTGTGCCCACCCCGGGACTGTGGAGTCTGTGGCCAGGCTGTGGCCTCAACCCTGAGCCCTGGGCTCCAGGGTCCCCCGGGAGTCCAGGCCCCGGCCCCCACCCTGCCGGCTCTCAGGTGAGCTGTGGAGATCGGGTTCCTGTGGTTTCATGTCCTGCATTGTTCTTGGCTGGGCCCCGGCTTATGAAACAGTAATGAGGGGCCCCTGCTCCTGCAGCCGGCCCCTCTAAGGTTTCTGCTGCCTCGGCCGCTGCCGCCACGGCCCAGAATCGGGGCCTGGGAGGGCGGCATCGTGGGGGCCTGAGCAGAGCCCCCCGGGGACGAGGGTGCTGACAGCCGCCAACCGCCAGCTCCGGAACCCGCTGCCCAGGTAACCCGAGAGGAGGCGGGGTGCAGGGTGCTGTGGCCGTTGTCTCCCACCACCAGGGGAGGGCCCTGCCACCCTAGGAGGTGGGGAGGTGTGGGGGGGCCTTCCCAGAGGTGAGCAGCCGTTCCCCCTGGGTGAGCCCAGCAGCAGCCTTCCCAGGTGTGGCCTTGCCAAGGGTGGAGGGAGAGAGAGATGAGCAGTCAGCTCTGGGCCTCTGCCTCCACCCCTGGGGCCTTGACCCTCCAGCCCAGGAGCCCTCCGCCCCTCCTTAAGTGGGCAATCTCTTCTTTCCTCCAGACCTTCTCTTCCCACCTCCTCCTCCCTCAGATTACCTTTTCCTCCCTCTCTCCCCAGGCTGACTCAATCCTTCCTCCGCACTCTCCTTCCACATCCTTGTCTTCTAGCTGCAGAAAACCCTTTGGACCTTTTAGTGCACTTCATATCCTCAAGCACACACACCTACATAGGTGACAACACACACATAAATGGACTTACATGCACTGGTGCAAACATATGCTCTAGTGTACCCGCCCCCAACTTGCATACACATGCACACAGTTGCACACACAGGCCTTTATATACACACACATCTGTGCACATGTATGCACCCACATACCCTGTACCTCGGCCAGCCCTCAGCTTGGGTCCCCAGGGGCGCTTCCAGCCTGATGGACAGCTCTCCTTGAGACTTCAAAGATCCCAGAGGAGATGCCTGGAGACTCTCCCACACCCCCTAGTGGGGGGAGGGGCATGCAGGGGGAGGGACCCCCCACGTGGGCACTGAGGTGCCTCCTCTCTCCGACTCCATCCCAGGGGCCCCAGAGCCCTCCAAGTGCGGAGGCGCCCTACTGCGACCTGCCCCGGCGCCTGCCTGCCTCTGCGGACCCGCACAGTGCTTCAGCCTCTGGGTGCCAGTCTGTGGTGGGCCCGGGCCTTGGGCCAGGGTCTGAGAGGTGGGTAGAGCTCCAGGGCCTGGGAGGGGCTCCCCGGGGCAGCCCTTCCCCGCCCCCACACCCTTCGCAATGGTGATGGCTGCTGGTGAGGGTCACAGGGTCAGCCTACACAGCTGGGCACAGTGGGCATGTTCCTCGGCCCTACCTCAGCTTTGGTCACAGAGCACCCACGCACCCATCCTGCCTTGGGCATGGCTCTCGGCCCACTCACATTTCCTCGTTCCCTTGGCATAGCTTTAAAAAATGAAGCAGGATTAATATCCACGTACCTGACTGTGCAGGCTGTGGGATTCCCTCCACCTATGGCTGGGCTGATCGGAAGTGGCGCTTTGGGAGGGCGTGTCTGAGGGTCTGGAAACCGGGGCCAGCTTCAGCTTCATCCCTGTTGGGCGGTGGGACCTTGGGCAAGTTAGTGTCAGAAAGCCAGGGTAAGCACAGTGGGGGGCCCCTCCTGCAGGGTCTGTGAAAGCCTGCAGTCCGAGCTCCGTTGTGCTTTTGAGCAAGGGAGGGAGGCATGTGCAGTCTGTCCCAAACTCATCTGATGACAGACCTCTTTTGCAAGGGTCAGCGCCCATTTCCATCTTGCAAGCCAATCTGTGGGTCACTCTTTGGGGCCACAGCCAGCTCCAAGTCTTCCTGGGCCTGTGGCTGCCCTGACTGGCTTCTCCAAAGCAGGGCTGTCTCTGCAGCCCCCTCCCTTGGTGTCCAGACTGGTGCCCCTGTCACTGCCCCCAGAGTTCTCCTACCTCTCAGAGCCCCCTGTTAGCCCAGCATAATTATGGCTCTGTCTTACTGAGCTTGGGTCTCCGCTTCTGCTCCAGTGACAGAGGTCTGGGGTGGGGGCCACAGCTCTGGTTCGTAGTACAGCTCTGCTTTTTCCTAGCTCTGTGACCTCGGCTAGTCTCTTCCCCTCTCTGAGCCTCAGTTTCCTCTTCTGTAAAATGGGAATCATCACACTCACTCCAAAGGGAGGCTGTTGTAGCTTAACCAAGCAGCCTATGGAAAGAGCCCAGCACAGAGAGGCCTCAGTGTCAGCTCCCTCTTCTCCTGTAACGTGAGGGGGTGTGTACCTGGGTGGGGGTCTTACTCCTTGATCCCCGTGACTTTTGGGGAAAAAGTCATGGTTCTGTCTCCTCTCTCAGGGGCCTATCGGCAGGGCTTCCTGCAGAGGGCCCCGCAGTCACCCCCAGGAGCAGGAGCCGGGACCCCGAGGCAGTGCCCTATCTGGAGGGCGTGGCCTCCTCCCTGTGTGGCAGCTCCGACGAGGGTCCTGACTCTGGTACCAGCTCCGGCCCTGACTCCAACACCCCTGATGATACCAGCAACTCGTCCTCTGCGGTGAGCTGGGGGCAGGGGCTGAGGGCAAGAGCAGATCACCCCTCTGTGCCAGCCCCACACTTCCAGAGGAGGGCTGAGCCGCTCACACCAAGGAACTGGGCCAAGACTTCATGGGCACCCAGACCACCCACCTGGGAGGGGGAGGAGTCTCTGCAGGGCTCGCCCAGGAGGGCTGGGGGTCTGCCTATGAACAGATGGAGGAAGGAGTTTCGGTGGATGGAGAGCTCCATGTGAATTACCAACTGGCTCATGCTGCCAGAAACTCTCAGGTCACAGTCACAGAGGGTCAGGATGTGGGTGTGTTGTCCAGAGCAAGGATGAGATCGGTCCTGAGCCCTGTCTTGGTCACATACCACTGAGTGCCAGGAGCAGCCGGGGCAGAGGACAGAGGGAAGGGAATAGGCAGGGCGGAGGTGGCTTGTCGGGGGCCGCTGGCCAAGGTTGGGGGCCATTTAGCTGAGAAGAGGAGACTCAGGGGAGCGTCCTGGGCACTCACCGCTCAAAGGGCTGTCACAGGGTGGGAGAGGCAGACTCCCCATGAGACCTCCAGGGAGCCATGAGGGGGAAATGACCAGGCATGGGCTCAGGAAGGCTCACCAGCCCCCTTTATGGGTGTGTTCTGGGGCAAGAAAACTGAGACTCAGAGAAGGGAAGCAACTTAGTTGAAGCTGTACAGCTGGGAAATAGAAGGGCAAGGTTTTGAACCTACTTCTCTCCAGATCGTGAGAGTGTCTCTGGGGTACCGCGGCACTACTACCGGGACCCTCCTACCACCCTGTGTTCAACTGCCCCGGGTTCAAGTCCCCTCCCATGTAAACCATTTCCCAGCTGCGTGATCTTGAGCAAGTTCTTAGGTCTGCAGACCGCCTACCTCATGGGGTTGACCAAAGATTAGCTGGGCTCCTTGCAAGAGCCCAGCACGGTGCTGGGCCTACAACAGCTGCTCTTGCAGTGTCAGGTCCTTTCTCTTCTACCCATCTCACACTGGGAGTGCCAGCCCTGGGTCTCTCTTCTTGGTCACCAAGCACAATTTCTCCTGTCCTTTCCTGGCAGGACTGGAACATCTTCAAAAGGCAGAAGGAGGCCCCCAGCTGGGACGAGTTCACCGTGATGATCCCTCGGAAGTTGCAGGAGGGGTCAAGAGCTGACAGTGCCCAACGGGCCTCGTCTATCCTCACCCGGTCACCTGTGGGAGGAGAGACTGAGAGCCAGAGAAAGGAGGGTGAGTCCTTCTGCCAGACGAGGTTGGTCCCTGTGACTGTGGAAGTGATGATGGCCAGGGGCCCCGGGCCCAGATAGTCCTCTCACTGGCCATCTGGGCCCTTGGGCATGTCTTACTCTGGTGGCTCAAATCTTAATAATAGTAACAGTCCCATATAATTACGGAGCAGCCATAATATTCCATGCAACCTGCTTAAAATATCCTCTCACATAGTTGATGCGTTAGGATCTTCAGGTTGCAACCGACAAACCAGCTGAGTAAAAAGCCTAGTGGGTGATGACTTCAGGCATAGTTGGATCCAGGTGCAAGCACTATCCGAAATCTGGCCTCTGCTGTGCTTTCATCTATGGTGGCTTCATTCTCAGCGAGACCCTCCCCCATGGTAGCATGATGAATGGTAGTGGTGCCAGGCTGTATCCTACTTGCTTATCCACCTCCACAGGCAGAAGGTACAGTCTTCCCTACAGAGGTAGCCAAAGCCCTAGGGAGGGTTCTCCCTGTGGCCCATCATGGGTCATGAGCCCAGCCTGGTGGGATAGGGCCAGACCCCTGTACAAACCTCATGGCTGGGGGTGGGAAGAGGAGATGCCCAAAGGAAATCAGGGTCACGTTGCTCCCAAAGAAAGAGGAAAAGCTGCTGATCAGGCCAAGCCCACAGATGTGTGTGAAGCTGGCCAGTGTCTTGCTGGTATGTGAACCCTGTATGCTGGGTCCCAAAGCTGGGTCCCTCCCATCGGGGTGGCACTGTGTTGCTTGCAGATGCATGTCTTCAGCATCGTCAGGATTTGGGGGTGTGGGCCAGGGTATCTAGGTCCTAGCCCCCGCAGGCCGTCCTAGCTCCTATGGCTCCGGTAGCACCCAGTCATCGAACATGCCAGTGCTAATTATGCATAACATCTGGTACCAGATGCTTGGGTGTTCAGAAGGACTTAGGCGCAGTCACTGTCCAAGACAGTTCATCATTTAGTGAAGCAAACAGACAGGAGATGACAAACAGTGGCCTGGGACAGAGGAAGAACTGAAGCATATGCCCCCTTTGGTGGGGCGGGGTGTGGGTGCAGGGCACACAGAGCTTCTTTCCATCCAGGGAGGGACTCAGGGGCACGCCTCCCGGACACGTGCTGTAGCTGAGGGGACAGCTGGGGCAAAGGCTCCGAGGTGTGAGCAGGGAGTAATCTGGGGTGCAGAGCATGAGTGCAGATGGGGGCGTAAGTTGGGTTAGACCACACTGGGCCGAGGAGTTTGGGCTGGCTTCTCTGAGCAGTAGGGACCCATGGGAGGCTTTGGAGGAAGAGAGTGATGTGAGTGAATGTGTGCCTGAGGAAGTTCACCAGGGCAAAGGCATGAAGGATGAATTGGAACAGGGTGAGGCTGAGGGGTGAGAAACCAGTAAAGGGACTGTCGCAGCCACTGTAGGGATAACTGACTCAGGCACAAATCAGAAGCTGATTCTAAATTCCTGGGTGAAAGGTTGTCGGGGAGCAGAATATTCACACGACCTCAAGGTATCACCCCCAGATTACACAGCCACTATGGAGGAAAAGCCACTCTTAGGATGGAAGATCTGGCAGATCTGCCTTAACCAAGTGGCCACTTGGCGTCCCAGCGGGGGACAAATGGGAAGTCCTGTCCAAGATTTTGGTTAAAAATGCACTTCCTGCGTCTAATCCCAGCAAAACATCAGACAAACCCAAATTGAAGGATGTTGCGCGAAATAACTGACGGCACACTTTCTAAAAAAAATAATTGATTGATTTGAGAGAGAGCCAGAGAGAAACATCGATTTGTTGTTCCACTTATTTATGCGTGCATTAGCTGGTTCTTGTGTGCACCCTGACCAGGGATTGAACCCACAACCTGGGTATCGGTAGAACTCTCTAACCAACTGAGCTTCCCGGCCAGGGCCTGAGAGGACTCACTCTGTGAAAGGCCCGGGGAGCTGTTCTTGAATTAGACAGGCCGCAGAGACAGGGAAGCAAATTGCCGTGTAGGGCTCTGGGCTGGATCGAGTGCAGGAAAACTTGTAGCTGTGGAAGATGTTACTGGGGCGGTCAGGGAAATTTGACCGTGAAGAGCATGTCAGATACCAGTTTTGCATCTGCGCTGTATTTCCTGAGTGTGACACTGGAAGGAGATTGTCCTTGCTCTTAGCAGACGCGTTAGGAGATGTTAGGGGTAAAGTGTCAACACCGACTCTTGCACGGTTCCACACGATGGACAGATGAGAGGTAAACAGAGAGAGACGGAGATGACAGGTAGGTAGGTGGATGGATGGATAAAGTATATGAGACGCTGTCGACAGCTGGTAACTCTGGGTGGAGAATCGCTGTGTGGGAGAGGCACCCACTGTCACCATAACCCTCTGTAGCCCACTCCCTTCTGTGCAGGTGAGAGATGGGGAAACCTGAATTAGGGGGGCGGTTGTGGGGTAGCAGCCGACAGAGAAGGAGAGAGACGTAGGAGGTGGACTTGATGGACTGGGGACAGCAGAATGCACGATCCCAGCTCCTGGCCTGGGTGTCTGTCAGTGGCAATGCCTTTTGCTGACAGTGCAGCACTGGCGACTGGGTGCAAGCGGTGCGGCCAAGGTGGATTTAGAGCCCCAGGGCAGTTAGTCAGGGCGCTCAGCAAAGGGTCAGAGCCTTCTTCACTCGCCACTCCTTCTAACTCTCCTCTGCTGATGCCTCCTCTTCTCCTTGACCTTCACACATGGATGCCCCGGCACCTAACCCCGGTTTCCCTTCTGTTCTCTCCCCTGACAACTCAGCCACTTGGCTTTCAATACTGTCTGGAAAAATCAACATCTCCTGAGTTCACACCTCTGGCCTTGACTTCTGCCCTGAACTCTATCTAGTTCATCCTACAACTGACCTCTTCACTGGCATATATGGTAGCGCCTCATACTCAACACAGCTTTTTTATTTCACTCATTCGATAAGCATTTATTAAGCACCTATGGTGTTCCAGGCCCTGTCCTAGTGCTGGAGAACCAGAGTGAAGAAGACAGGCAGGACCCACCCTAGGGAGCTGGCATTCCAGCGGTGGGAGCTGCCAGAAAACAAACGGAAAGCCAGATCAGAGAGCCAAAACTGATTTTCCGAGAGTTAAGACAGGAGCCCTGGCCAGGTGGCTCAGTTGGTTGGAGCATCATCCCACACACCAAAAGGTTGCGGTTTGATCCCTGGTCAAGGCACACACCTAAGTTTCGGGTTCAGTCCCTGGTCAGGGCGCTATGGGAGACAACCAATCAATGTTTCTCTCTCACGTCACTGTTTCTTTCCCGGCTCACCTTCCTCTCTCTCTCAAAAAGTCAATAAAAACATATCCTTGAGTGAGGATTTAAAAAAAACAGGAAACTGTGAGAGTGGGCAGGTGGACCAGGAGGGCCTCTCTGGGTGGGGGCGGGGGTGACATTGCAGCCGAGCTCTGAGTTCGGAAGCAGAAGCAGCAGCCAGTGCAGAGGCAGCTGTGGTTGTGGGGCACGTGAAGCCGGGAGGAGAGGGAGGAGGAGGTTGGTGTGGAGGCCGCCAGCACCCTGACCCTGCAGCCCCGTTTCTCTGGGAGTCTGTTCTATGCCACCGCCAGTCTGATGGCTCCAGCCCCAAATTCCAATTCCTTCCTTTCCTCACCCTTTGTATCCAATTATACCAGCAGCTCCAGTCAGTGTGTCTTCAAAACACACCTCCAGCCCATCATCGTCTTGCCATCTCTGCCATTACTCCCTGGCCAAGCCCCTGCTACCCCTGGCTGGTACTGTTGTCAGAGTCCCCCGCAGCTCTCCTGTTTCAGCCTGACCCCCTTCAGTCCTGCCCCTGCCCTACTTCAGCCCCCACAGCAGCTGGGGCCATCTTTTAACACATTAATCAGATCTTGCCACCTCACTGCTCCATCCCACTGCCCTGCCCCTCAGGCCCTAGGGAGACCCATGTGGTGAGACGTGAGAAGTGATACCACATGGGGACGAGAGGCCTCCCTGGTGCGAATGGCATGACAGGCGGGTGAGGTTTGTACTAAAGACTTGCCCTCTTGCTCTTAAACACCTGGGCGGTGGGGTGGGTGGAGCCTCACTTTGTGACCTGCTTGATTAAAGGCAGTCACCAGTGTCCACCTGGTGGCATGGTCCCAAATTGCAGGCAGAGGGTCAAGGTCCAGGAGGAAGTAGCCAAATCCTAGATGCTAGAAATGCCTCAACATCCCTCTTGGGGCACCTCCCAGTTAGCAAAGCACACTCTCCCCTTACCTTGAACTTGCCTCTTCTGTTCTTAGATACTGGTGGTGGGAGCCGAAGTGCTGGACAGCACTGGGCGAAGCTCCGGGGAGAAAGTGGGCACTTCTTGGAGAGGCACCGGTCAGCGCTATCCCAGGCTTCCTCTGCGACACCCCAAAGCGGACTGCGAAATACCACCCCCCGAGCTTCCTCGCTGCATCGTGCTGCCCAAAGGGATGCTGTCCAGACTGCTTCCACACAGCCTGACACCCCCCAAGCTTCCTCCCCCTCCCAGACAGCCCAACAGGACAGCGCTAGAACCTCGTCCACCCAACAGGATCCTGGAGGCAGGACCTCTTCCACACAGCGGAACTCCCCCAGAGCATCCTCTCCCTCAAGAGTCACCCAACGGGACAACCCCAGAACCTCGTCCACACAGCGAATCAATCCTCGAGTTTCCTCTTCCCCCAGAGCCACCCAACAGGACCCCTCCAGAACCTCTTCTACACAACAGGACAACCCCAGAGCCTCCTCTCCCAACAGGACCACCCAGCAGGAGAACTCCAGAACATCCTGTGCCCAACGGGACAACCCCAGAGGCTCCTCTCCCAACAGGACCACCCAGCGGGAGAACTCCAGAACATCCTGTGCCCAACGGAACAACCCTAGAACCTCCTCTCCCAACAGGACCACCCAGCGGGAGAACTCCAGAACATCCTGTGCCCAACGGGACAACCCCAGAGGCTCCTCTCCCAACCGAACCACCCAGCGGGAGAACTCCAGAACATCCTGTGCCCAACGGGACAACCCCAGAGGCTCCTCTCCCAACCGAACCACCCAGCGGGAGAACTCCAGAACATCATGTGCCCAACGGAACAACCCCAGAACCTCTTCTACCCAACGGGACAACCCACAGTCTTCTTCCTTTCGGCGGGACAACCCCGGAAGCTCCTCCCCTCAGTGTTGCACCCCACAGAACAATCCTGGACCATCACCTTCCCATCGCTCCAGTCAACGGAACAATCCCAGGAATTCTTCTCCCCATCGTACTAACAAAGACATTCCCTGGGCCTCCTTTCCCCTCCGGCCCACCCAGAGTGATGGCCCTCGAACCTCTTCCCCATCTCGCTCCAAGCAAAGTGAGGTTCCCTGGGCATCCATTGCCCTTCGGCCAACCCAAGGTGACAGGCCTCAGACCTCATCTCCCTCTAGACCAGCTCAGCGAGACTCACCCCAGTCCTCCTCCGGCCCTGCCCAGCACAGTTCACCAACCCGGGCCACTTCCTCTTCCCACAACCCGGGCCACCACGGTGCCTCCCGGACCTCCTCACCACTGCACCTCACCACCCGTGTGGCATCCCAGACCTCTTTTGAGTCCTCCCAGCCTCCGTGTGCTGTGTGCATCGGGCACCGGGATGCCCCCCGAGCCTCTTCGCCTCCTCGCTTTTTGCAACATGACCCATTCCCCTTCTTCCCAGACCCCCGTGCTTCTGAAGGCGAATCAACCCACCACGAACCTCCTTACATCCCCCCAGCAGTGTGCATTGGACACCGGGATGCCCCTCGGGCCTCCTCACCCCCTCGCCACACCCAGTTTGACCCCTTCCCCTTCCTCCCAGACACATTAGGTGCTGAGAACCAGTCCCCCCAGCATGACCCTCCTCAGTTCCCCCCACCTGTGTGCATTGGGTACCGAGATGCACCCCGGGCCTCCTCCCCACCGCGCCAGGCCCCTGAGCCCTCCCTCTTGTTCCAGGATTTCCCCCGGGCCAGCACCGAGAGCCTCGTCCCCTCCACAGACTCTCTGCATGAGCCCCCCCACTTCCCTACCCCTGTATGCATTGGACACCGAGATGCACCCTCCTTCTCCTCCCCACCACGCCAGGCCCCCGAGCCCTCCCTCTTCTTTCAGGATCCCCCTGGGACTAGTATGGAGAGCCTGGCCCCCTCCACCGACTCTCTGCATGGCTCCCCAATGCTGCCCCCCCAGGTTTGCATCGGGCACCGGGACGCACCTCGAGCCTCCTCCCCACCCCGCCACCCGCCCAGTGACTTAGTGCTCCTGGCACCCTCACCTCCGCCAGGCAGCTCAGGGGGCTCCCGGGGCTCAGCACCCCCTGGGGAGACCAGGCACAACTTGGAGAGGGATGAGTACACCGTGCTGGCTGACCTGCCTCCACCCAGGAGGCTGGCGCAGAGGGAGCCAGGGCCCCAGTGCAGCAACGGGGGCCGAACCCGCAGCCCTGGCCGCGCAGAGGTGGAGCGCCTATTCGGGCAAGAGCGCAGGTGAGCCCAGGGTGTGGTCAGCCAGGTGGGCTGGGGAGGAGGCTCGGCAGCAGGACAGGTGGAAGGTTCGAAGGCTTAGGCTACCAGATGGCAAGCGTTCAGACCCCCATCCTGCCACTGACTGGCTGTGTGACCTTGGGCAAGTCACTTCATCTCTCTCTCCCTGTGTTCTGATTCTTTCGACGATGAAGTGATATTGTGCATAGCCCCGTGGGGAAGAGCTAAGACCAGGGTCTGACAGGTAGAGGTCAAATCCTGGGTCACAGCCACTCCTCTCCTTTGTGACCTGGTAAAGAGATTTAACCTACCTGAGCCTCAGTGTCCTCATAGGTACAATTAGAACATTAGGACAATAGTTAAAACCAGATTAAACTCTCAAACCCTTCACTTGGTCCAAGTCACAGGTTTGTTTTGTACATTTCGCTCCTCATGTGAGGGAGAAGAAAGTTCCTGTGATTTTTTCTGCCTTAACAAAGACACCACGGGCACACATGCCCTTCAGAAAACAGGGGTGTCGAATTAAAGCGTGTGGCTAGAGCCGTTGCTTTCGTCAGGGCAACTCAGAATCTCAGACTTTCTGGGGGCAAAAGGTTACTTTCCTGGGACACAGCGACAACACGGCCTGGAGTGCAGGCATCCGCGAGTCTCCCTGGGCAGTGGCGCCGTTGGCTCGGGCGGTTTAGGGCTCAGCAGAGCATCTGCCCTCCCACAGCCGGGGGGGCGGGAGACTATCCCGCCCCCGCCCCCCGTCTGGCTGAGATTTCATTCTCCAGCAGTTCCAGCCTCAGGAGTTTTCAGTATCAGGCCTGGAATTCCATTAGTTAGGGTCCAGAGAATAACAAAAATGTAGGTATGGGAGTCTCAGAACTTTCAGTGCGTAATGAGCTGTAGTGGATTTACCAAGACTAGGTCGTGCAGCCATGCCCACAACCTAATTTTACGACACTCTCTCACCCTAAAAAATGAGTAATATTTTGCATCCAGAATCCCTCTCTCTGTTGTCCCTTGGGCAACATTTCCTCTTAGATTAGATCTGTATGAGAAACCTTTTCTGTTATTCTTCACATTTCCTTTCCAGCAAATTTAATCCATTTACCACCCAGGTGACAAGGTTTATGGGCTCCACTATTAATATAATTTTTTCTTTGCCTTTAATTTATTTTTATTTTTATTTTTATTTTTTTTCCAATTTTTTTATTTATGCCTCTAATTTTTTTTAAATTTTATTTATTTTTAGACAGAGGGGAAGGGAGGGAGAGAAACAACAATATGTGGTTCCCTCTTGTGTGCCCCCTACTGGGGGACCTGGCCCGCCACCCAGGCACGTGCCCTGACTGAGAATCTAACTGGCGACCCTTTGGTTCATAAGCCAGCACTCAATTCATTGAGCCACACCAGCCAGGGCTCTTTCTTTGCCTTTTTTTAAAATTTAAAACAAACAAGCACTAATTTTTAGAGCAGTTTTAGGTTCATAGCATAACTGAGGGGAAAGTAGGGAAAATTCCCACACAGCCTGTTCCCTGCCCCCATGCACAGCCACCCCACCCCCACCCCCCATCACTATCCTCAGCCCCCGACCCGAGGGGCACACTTGTTTCAAACCTCAAACCTGTGCTGGCACATCATTGTCACCCAAAGTCCACAGTTTACACTCGGGTTCACTGTTGGTGTTGTGCATTCTGTGGGTTTGGACAAACGTGTAACAACATGTATCCACCATTATGGTGTCGTACAGAATAGTTTCACTGCCCTAGAAATGCCCTTTGTCTTTGCCTTTCCACGGTTCCTGTTTCTAGGCAGACTTCAGTTTGTGTACTTGGACTTGATCTGATAACTCAGCGGGGACACTAAGGTCTTTAAACCAGTAGTTTGATTTCTTTCTTTTTCTTACTGGAGTAACTTTTAGAGAGATAAAGGTTTATCATAGAAGTCTGGAATTTGTTTATACTTTTATTAATCACTTAATTGTTTTTACACAGATACTTTATTCGTTTATGTTATCTCTTTGAAATAGGTTACTTATCTTTTTTAGCTTTATTAAAGTGTAATTGAGGTGTAAAAATGGCATATATTTAATGTATATATCTTGGTGAAATCGATTATTTACCTTTCAACCAAGGTTTTATAACTCTACTGAATAATTAAATTTTATCCTATTGTATGGCACTTTTTCTAAGCAGAAAACCATTTGTCCTCTGGAAGTGAAGTTTTAAAACCTATTTAAGTGTCTGGAAGCCTGAAATTTATGAGTGGGTGGCTAGAGAGCTGTACTTTCATTTTCTTCCATCTCACTCGACATGCATTTATTGAGCATCTATTCTGTCCAAGCATTATACTGACTGAGCCTGGAAACTTTTCCTCAAAGGGCTACCACATTAAAGGGTTAGGAATTTTGCCTAGATATCTTCATTCCCCCCCCCCCCCATGTCTCTGGAATCTCTTATAATCACATAAGCACTTCATCATCTCTTGAATTCAAAAGAGCCTTCCAGGAGTTTGCTAGACTTGACAGCTTTGTCCTTTAATACTTTGTGGTGATGGACAAGCCCCTCTGAGCTTCCAAAGGAAAGTCATTTCCTTTGTCGCCCTTGGTGCAGCCACACCAGCCGTCAGGAACAGGTGGCCTGAGGACGCTATTGCTTCAGTGTCAGAAAGGCTGGGTCTCTGTTGGCGTCTCAGATTCTACCTGAGTCCTTCGTTCCTCCTTCTCAGTTCCACATGGAGGGGGGACTTCTCAGGAGGAACTGAGCAAGTTGTAGTGTGTGTGGAAAATGCACTCACGTGAGAGGGAATACCCATGCGCCTCGCTACCCACACAGAGCCCGCCCCCCACCCATGGCCGAGGTGCCCTCCCCGTGTCACACCTGGGGCTTCTGCTCCACAGAGGCCGCTACACCCTGGTTCTGGGGGAGACACCCTCTAAGTCCGCAGATCTCACAGAGCAAGGAAGCTCTCTCACTTCAAATGAGATTAAAAACTGAACCTGATCGGGCAGCCCTCAACCTTAGAAACATTTATTTACTGCAGTGGGAAGCTCGGGTTCCCTGTAAGTCGACTGCTGAGAAACGCTAAAAGCTCCAGTTCCTTTATGGACCTGGTTCTAATGACATTGGTAAAAGCTGTAGACAAAACAGACCCCAAGCCCATAATTTGTCTACTCCCCTAAGCCTCTGTCCCATTCCAGCACGGCTCCCAGGCTGGGGCAGACTGCCCAGCACAGCCCCCTCTCAAACCTGAGTAGGGGTTCCTCATACATCTCTCATTGCTGGCTCGGCCAAGGCTCAGCACCAGGCCACTTTTTTCAGGCTTCTTCCGGTTCAGTTCAGCCACCAGAGATACAACTCCCATTTGTCCATTTATTTATTTTATTTTACTTTTAAATTATTTATTTATTTATTTTTAGAGAGAGGGGAAGGAAGGGAGAAAGAAACATCAATGTGTGTTTGCTTCTTGCGCGCCCCGTCCTGGGAACCTGGCCCGCAACCCAGGCATGTGCCCTGACTGGGAATCAAACTGGCGACCCTTTGGTTAGCAAGCCAGCTCAATCCACTGAGCCACACCAGCCACAGCATTTGTCAGTTTAGATGGAGCCAGACTCTCAGACCCTGTGGACTATATATTCAGTGCAGTGGTCAGTTCTTTTGTTTTTACATATGTTTGGTGTTCTTACGTGCAACAGAGATGTCGTGTTAAATATTAATAGCCACGGCTTCCAATGACTAAGTGAAACAACTGAGTAGAACTAGGGACTTTTTACAGCTGAGAGGTTATCTTTGTCGGACGTGGCAACGATGCCTGAAACCCTGGTGTCTCAGAAACGCCCCTGGCATGGACAGTGTATGTCGGCTGCCCTGGAGCTGTGTGGGGAGGGAACGCTTCTTTGTTCTGATCCTGCTGAGCCGTCGCCAAAGCCTGGGATGGCCCATGGGTGTCACGGCCAGGTGCAGGAGCCCCGTCAGTCACTACTAAGCAGGGAAAAGGTGGGCCCAGGAAGTCCAGAACTTACCAGGTGGACAGAAAGATGGCAGAAAGAACGGGCTGTGGGGACATGTAACAGTCCACATCCCCCTTCTCCGCCTCCTGCGCTGTGTGAGGTGACATAAGATGGGGCGAGTGCTTGGCACCTGGAGCACACGAAGTGCTCAATGAATGCTTGCCTTCGTGATCGTGCGTGCAGTGCCTGGTAACCAGTAGGTGCTTAATAAGTCTTAGTTCCCACATAGACCAGTCTAACCTTTGTCCGGGGTTGAGAGACGGTCTGCTGGCTGGGTGGCAGCCAGAAACAGGAAGTGCTGAGTGAGGCAGCCAAGGCTGAGCCCCTGCCTCTGCTCATCCCTTTTCCTGTTTAATACCCGCAATAGCCCCAGGAGGCAGGCAGAGAGGTGCTGACCACCACCATTGTTCAGACGGGGATACTTAGGGCCCTTCAGCCGTGGGTGTCTGGATGTCCCCCGTCCCCTCCCATGGGGGTGGGAGTAGAGGAGGTGGGTGCTGGGAGTGGGACAGTCCCAAAGGCCCTCAGAGGAGCGGCTGCGTTTGCTCATAGGAAGTCCGAGGCACCGGGGGCCTTCCAGGCCCGGGACGAAGGGCGGTCACAGCAGCCCGGCCAAGGTCAGAGCCAGCTTCTCCGAAGACAGTCCAGCCCTGCCCTCAGCAGGGAGGTGAGCACTGCCAGCCTGCCCCGGGCCCTGCACCCCAAGGGGCAAGCCACCACTTTTTCCTCCCCCAGGTGCCAGGTAGGGGTCCTGGGAAGGGAGGTCCTTTATGAAAGGGTCAGAGTTCCAGTCATGGGTATCCAGCTTTCCCCTCTCCCATAGAGCCAGCAATTCTTGGCAAAAATCAAGACAGACCCCAAATTACTCCTTTGAAGATGGCCCTTCAGTGCTGTTTCCTTCCTTCATTCGGTAGCTACTGTCCTGAGTTTTCGGGGAAAGCCTTGGACAGAGCAGTCTGGCACTAAAAGCTGTCTCTTCCAAGGTGGGGTTTCTATTTTTTAAAGAAACTCTTAGAGGGCAAGGTCTGAGCCAGTGGAATGGAGTGTTGATGGTGGAAATTCGTGCACCTGATAGCCCAGGTTGGAATCAATATCTTGGGCCCGGGGGAGGCGGGGGAAGCTGGGAAAGCGAGCAGCTCTTTGCAGGACTCTTTCTGGAACCGAGGAGGTGGGGTGAGAGGGCAGAGCAGACGACCCCAGGGAAGGAGTGCAGAGACCCTAGGTACTTTCTGACCTGCTTCAGTCCAGGCTACCCTGAGGACGCAGCTTGCCTGTCCCTGAGGCCTGGCCAAGACCCCAGTTTCCTGTGCTCCTCAGCGGAGTTCACCCAGTCAGGGCTCTGGGGCCTCACCCACCCCCTCACCTCGTCCTCAGGTAACCACACCCCACGCGAAGCAGGCAGAACCAGCCCGGAGGAGCCGAGCAGAGCCTCCTCCTCCCAGGAGCCCCCAAAGGCGACCTGAGGGGGACCGGCGGCTCCAGGGGTCCTCACCACCCCCAAGGACATCAGCCAGGACCTCTGAGAGGCAGCCACGAACAGAGAAACGTCCGGAGAGTGGCCGGGCAGGCCCGAGACAGCCTCTGGGGGGGTGGCAGAGTCAGGAGGGGCTGCCAGGATCTCAGTGCCCTCACAGACACCCGGAGAGAGGCTGGAGCAGCCAGGAGGAGGGCCCAGGCCTGGAGGGCTGGCAGGAACTTGGGGAGCCCAGCCAGGGGGCTGCCGGAGGTCCGGAGGGAACATGGAGGGGCCCGCTCAGGGAGTCTGAGGAGAGCTGGGGGCAGCCGGGTGGCCCCCCGTGCCACAGGGGACAGTCAGAGGCCTGGGAGGAGCCCCCCAGTAATGGGCTGCAGAAGGCCCCTGACACACCAGCTCGGAGGGGCTGGGGCAGCCTGCAGCAGCTGTTCAGTCCTCCTCACCAGCCTGTGAGCCTCCCAGAGAACTCCGGGGAAGGCGCAGCAGAGTTCTCGGCTTCCTGGAGGCCCGAGGCAGCCACTGCTGTGGGCCGGGGAACCGAGCGAGTCTGCGCACACCTGCACGGCCCCGAGAGGCGACTCGAGCTTGACTGGAGGGACTTGGTGAGCCTTCTTGGGTTACCGAGAGAGGGAGCCTGGGCCCACACAGAGGAACCAATGCTTGCTTCCCGTCTTCCAAGGCTGGATTTGGAAGGCCTTCTGGAGCTCCTGCAGGCCCAGCTGCCCCGAAAGGACTCAGCTGGACACTGGGGTGGCCCAGCCACAGCTTCAGGGCCAGAACTGGGTTCCCCAGGCACAAAGGATGCCCTTGGACGAGAGAGACACAGCCAATCTGAAGGCTCGGCGGGGGCCACCCTAGTCAATGGATACAGCCCCGGGCAATGGCCCCAGAGCTCAGCCCAGCCACCCAGCCCTGCCTGCATCTCCACCCAGTGGCCAAAGACCAAAGTGACAAGTGGACCAGAGACCTCAACTATGGCTGGTCTGGAGGAGCCGGGCCAGCTGGGGAGTAGGATTCTTGCAGAGGGCCCCAGTTCATCAGAGTGGGAGGTAAGTCAGTCTCGCTCCTGAGGGGCAGCCTCACCCCAGACGAGGGTCCTTAGGCCTCCTTTCGGCTCCTGCACAGCCTCCAAAGCTCAGCCCCAGTCCTCCCTCCTGAGCAAAACCTTTCCCAGCCACCAAAACAGACATCAGTGATAACTGCCAGCGCTTCTGTGAGAACTTACTATGTGCTGAGCCCTGGTCAGAGTGTCTTATGGGTATTTTCCTCATTTAATTTCCATAGCAACCTCATGAGAAAAGCACTGTTAATTTACGCATAAGGAAACTGAGACAGAGAGGTTAAGCCACTTGCCCAAGATTACGTGGCTAGTCAGTGATGGGGCACAGGTGGACCCCAGGTGTGCCCGATGCAGACCACCCTGAGGCCTCAGCAAGATGCTGTGACCAGGGTCTTCTCCTCTCCTAGCCCCACAACACCTGGTTTGTGTTGCCTTCATGGCTCCTACCTGACCTTGGCTGGGACCGCAGCCAGTGGGGTCATGTCCCCTCCCCACACTGGGTTCCAGGCTCATCACAGTCCACGACAGTCTCCCTTCCCCTATCTGGTCCTTACCAGGCACAGTGAAGAGGTTGCATGTGCTCATTGGGCTGAGTTGGCTGATGAGACAGGCTGCTTAAATGAGGACCCATGTGCAAAGTAAGCTCAATGCCCGGCATATAGTGGGTGCTCACCAAGTCCCTCCCCTGCCTTCTTGGCCTGGGGCCGGGGCACAGAGTCCATGGTGCCCTGATGCTGTCTGGAGCATTTTATGTGAAGGTGATGAGTGGGGCAGGTCCTGGAGGCCAGAGCCCTGCAGCTGCCTCAGCTCCCAGGAACGCAGCACGTGGGTTTGGACACAGACCAACTCCTTTCCTAACAGGTACCCCTGGGGTGGTGCGAGGCTCCTGCTCATCCATCTGACCCAGAGGGTTTGTGTGTGACAGGCCCCAGTCTGGGAGCTTTACACACTATGCTGTGTACAAGGCTCAGACCATTAGACATTTGCCAGGGGTCACGCCTGTATAAGCGGTGAGAAGAGAGATCACAGTGTAGGCTCCAAAGCCCTGGCTTTTAACCCTCCTTGTTGTGAGGCCTCAGAGCCCACGGCAGGACGAGGGAGCTCCCACCCCTGGATTTGTTTGTGCATTTTCCTGTAAACGACTCAATGTAGAGACCCCAGAGATACAGGGAGAAGCCAGCTTGGTTCTGCCCTCAGGACAAAAGTGGGGTTTGGGAGTCCCCGCACAAGAAGCCTCTGTCAGGCTTGTTGGGGAGGCAGGTGGATCAGAGGGAGCTCGGGAAGGGTGCAGTGCTGTGTCTCGGCGGACTCTGGGGTGCCGGGTCACGGGGAGACAGAGGGCAGAGAGATTCTTCCGCTAGAGTTACTCCACACTGAGGCTCAGAGGTCCCTGGGAGGGTAGGAGATGGTGACTGGGGCGGGGTGGGAGCAGCGTGTGCAAGGACATTTCCGCAGATGACAACAGGAGCATTCACCAGGTCCTGTTGGGGCTCCAGCTGCTCACCCTCCGTGAAAATCCTTGGCCTGGCATTCAAGTCCTCCTGACTTCCTTCCACGCCAGACCTGCCCTCTAGTTGTGCTGAGCAGGCTGCCGAGCTCTGCGAGCACATCTCCCCCCCTTTGTGCGTGCTGTTCCCACTGCCCAGGGTGCTCTTCCTTTCCCTGTTCACCCACTAAACGCCTGAACGCCTGCTCCTTGTTCAAGTTTGAGATCAGATGCCCTGTTCTGAGATGCTCTCCCCAGGATGGTGATGTCTCCCTTCTGGGCTCGGTAGCGCTTCTGCTACCCTTTATCTGCTTGTACTTGGTTGTCATTTCCCCATAAGAAACCTGAGCTCATGGGGGCAGGAGCTAAGCCTATATTTTCTCTGTACCGATGGCCCCTGGCCTGGGGCTAGACACAGCGGAGGAGCTCAGCTCAGTGGATGGTTGATTGGTGAATACATGGAGGTGTAAGTGCGTGTAAGAGACTGATAGAAGATGGATGGGTCCATCAGTAGATGATGGATAAATCAATGATGATGGATGCGTGAATGGGTGATGGATAGGGGTTATATGCTGGACAAATAATAAACAGACGTTGGATGGATGACAGATGGGTAGATAGATAGATAGATGCATGGTGATGAATGAAACAGATAATGAATGTTGGCTAGATGGGTGTTGCTTGATAATGGATGGGGGGATGGGGGGATGGATGGATAGATGGATGGATGTTGCAAGGACAGGTAAATGTGGAATATGGGTGATGGATGGGGAATGCATGGGGGAAGGACAGGTAGATGGGTGGTGGGTGAATGGATGCTGGGTGGATTGAGGAAGGTACATGGATGTAGGCTGGAGGGGGAGATGATGGATGAACAGAGGATGGCTGTATAAATGGGATGATGGATGTTGGACAGATGAGTGCATGGGTAAGGCAGGATGGGTGTTGGGTGGAGGCATGGATACATGGACCTATTGACGCTGGGTCTCGGATGCACGATGAATGTATGGATAAGAAGGTAGACAGAGGGATGGAAGCTGGGGGATAACCTGGGCTGAGCTGTGTTCTTTCTTATCTCCAGTTCCAACCAGAGGAACCTGAGGAGTCAGCATCAAGAGGAGGCCAAGACTCGCTGACCGACCAGAGGCGGGCAGACTCGGTAGTTGGGTCTTGGGTGTGGGCACGTGCGGAAGGAACGGGAAGGGACGGGAAATGAGATTGGATGTGGGCTGAGGTTTCCAGATGAGCTCTGGGGTCATCCAGACCAAGGTGGGCTCTGCAATGGGGTCAGCCATATGCATGGCGGGGCCTTGAGAAGAGGTGCTCGGGTGGCGCTGGACAGCAGAGCCACCTTCTTCTGGCTTGGGGACCTGGGTGGTTGGACAATCCTGAGGTCAGAGCCCAGGGCTCAGCTTTTAACTTGCTAGAATGCCCTGGAAAGGTAAGCTAGAATGCCTCCCTCGGGCAAATAGCAGTTTGGCCCCAATGGTCCCTGTAGGCAAGGTCCTTCTGGTTCTGGAGGGCTGGCCAGGCTGGGAGAAAGGGTAGAGCTTCCAGGAGCTGAGGGCAGAGAAGCACAGACAGGCCAAGAAATGCCAGTCAGCTGGGTCTGGAGGTCTCTAGGCTCTTGGGGCAGGACAGATACGTGCAGGGGGTGGGGCCCACTGAGGCTGCTCAGAGGCCTGGCTGCCCTGGAATGCATTGCTTTGTCCTGCCCCTCCCCCTGACCTGCCAAACTGACTGTTGTCCTCGCCCTCAGCCTCCAGAGAGGTGAGGTCAGAGCTCAGGGCCTGAGGCATCGGGAGAAGGAAACAGGCTGCTTGGGGCTGTGCTTTCCTCACCCTGCTGTTCTGCTGTCCCCTGCGCCGCCTCCTTAGAGGCCTACTGGGGTGTCTGCCTGGCAGCCTGGAGCCCCAGCTCTGGCTCTGCAGCTAGTCAGAGCCGAGGGGACTCTGCCTAACCCCCCTCACTGTGCTTGTGAGAAAACAAGGGCAGGCGTGTTGTCCCAGGTCACACAGCTGGTGGCTGAACTCAAACTAGACCTGGGGCTCAGGACCCCCATCCGGCACTCTCTCTGCTCCCCTTTGCCGCTGCCTGGCCCCGCCTGATTCCTTGCATGGCCTTGCAAAGCAGTAGCAGCAGCGTTCAAAGCTCTTGGTGGTCCAGTCTTCCCATGGGGAAATGGGAGGGGACAGGGGACTGGTCACTGAAGGTACTTCCAGCTCACACAGGGGCTCTGCAACTTTGCGCTTCCTCTTTTGGGGTTATTTCTTCATAGTTCCTGGGGCCAGAGTTTTGTGAACGAAAAGGAAATAGCAATACAGGGGTCCCCTCTGGTCTGCACAAAATGGGCCCATCCCAGCAACATGGGAAGCCTCTCAGTCTTCCTGTAGGCAGCCTGGACTCAGCAGAATTGATAATGGCCTCAGTGGTTCTTTCACACGCACTTAGCAAGCGCCTTCTGTATGCCTGGTTGTGGGCATAGGTGGATCAGAGCAACGGCATGGAGATCTGGGTCTAGTGGTCAGGGCTGTGATGGGGGACTTGGTGGCAAGGTGGGGCAGCCTCTCCCCAAAGCGCTCAGGACCTGGGGTTTGGTGCTTCCCGTTCTGCCTCCAGTGACTCTGGATTCTGGAGGGTTGGGCCGCCTGGGCTCTGTCTGACTTCTGCCTGCTCTGTGACTTTGGGCAAATGCTTCTGCTTCGCTAGGGCCTGTTTCCTACAAAGGGGGCATGTTGAGGGGCTCTGCCCAGGACGGAAGGGGAAGGGGCTGTAGGAGTCTGTGATTCCTTCCTCTCACAAAGATGAGGAGAGTAGGCAGATAAGGGATTTAGGACTGAGGGGGCGGAGCTTGTGTCACCCTATGGCTCCAGGTGGCTCTTGTGATGGGGAAGAGGGTCCCACATCTTTAGATATTTCAAGAGAATTTAGAAACATGTAGTCGTAGGTTAAATCTCTTCATTATTTAACATTGGGACCGAATGCAAAATAACCTGAAAACCCTGTGTGGGCTGAGGCCTGCAGTCCCCTCCCCACACTGGCCACCTGGTGTTTGACATCAGGGTGGCCAGGTGCAAGGCCCCCTGGGGGCTGGGCCCCCAGAGCCCTGTCAGGTACACACTGTGTCAGGTGGGAAAGGTAACAAGCTCTGTTCTCAGCAGTCCTGGGAGAAGAGAAAAGGGAACCCTGGGCCTGGGAGGCGGGCAGGACAGACCAGACAGGGGAGGCTGTGGTCGTCCCCATCCCTCCAAAAGGACCTGCGGGCCGACACTGGACCCTGTTTGACAGGCAGACAAGAGGCCAGCGGAGGGCGAGGCTGGGCGCCCACTCAAGGGCCGACTGGTGACCTCATGGCGGATGCCCGGGGACCGGCCCACGCTGTTCAATCCGTTCCTGCTATCCCTGGGGGTCCTCAGTTGGCGAAGGGTAGGCCGGCTCCAGTGGGGTGAGGGGGAGGAGGGTGGGGAGAGGCGGAGGAGGGGGAGGGGGTTGGTGTTAGTCAAGAAGAGAGAGCAGAGGCTGAGAGGGAGGGATCTGGGGCCCCCCAGGAGAAACGAGATAACAGCAGAGTCCTGAGCTCCCCAGCGCCCCTACAGTCACGTGGGATTGCTCACTCTCCCAGGTGAGGAGTGACTGAATGGTCTTCACAGCCAAAAGCTCCCAGTCAGCAATGGGGCCAAGGGGAGCCAGGTTGGGGGAGGGGTGAGAGAGGCAGGAGGGCCCCGGGAGGGGCTCTGGGATTGCAAAGTGTGTCTCCGCCCTGGGCCGGAGCCAGTTTCACAAACATCTGGCCTTACGTAATCCATCCCCTGCCCAGAGAGGGGGATGAGTGTAAACACTCAGGCCTCGGGTTAGGGGTTTCCTCAAGGGCAGGGAGCAGCGGCGGTGGCTGACTCGTTTCCCCCTGCCCCCTTCTCTACCCAAGGGAAGGGGCTGGCTCCTGGGGTCTCTTCTCTTGGTGACAAGCTGACTCTCAGCCTCTTGCTGGCTCTGGGTCCAGCCCTAGGCTAGAGACAGTATACCCATTTTACAAATGAGGGGATGAAGGCTCGGAGAGGTGAGGTGACTTGCCTGTGGTCGGAAAGCTAGGGTTTAGAGGAGCCGGCTTCTGGATACCTCTTCTCGTTCCTTGTTGCGAGAGTGGCTGGAGCTGAACTCACGGAGGCTCAGTTGCCACATCTGTCTAGTGGAGGAAAATCCGGGGAGACACTTGGGGCCCCAGGGAGGGCTCAGGAGATGAGGATGCACAGAGGTGTGACGGGGCCAGGAGTGTCCAAATACTAACTTTCCCTTCCACGTCTTAATTTCCTCTTTGCTGCCTTTTGGAAATCAAGGCAAGAGGGTATTGAGAAAAACAGTGACCTGGGCAGGAACTACAGTAGACCTTACCAACATGGAGCAGGTCTGGCAGGAAGGGGCAGGTTGAGTCCCCATTGGAGAGAAACGGGGGCAGGACTCTGGGATAATGCTGCTTCTGCCGCTAACCAGCGTTTACCCACATTTCGTCGTGTATAATGTGCACCTACGTTTTTAGTACTAATTCCCATGTACGATGCACATCCTTATTTTTCCCTCAGAAACTTGGGCAAAAGGCATGCATTACACATGGCAAAGTACGGCAGTGTGCACCTACTATGTGCTCAGCTGTGTTCAGTGCACAGAGGGCCTCAGGCCTCATTGCTTTAACGCTCCACAAGGCATGTCGGATACGATTCCTACTATCCGTGTCACAGACAAGGGAATGAAACTCAGAGGAAAACATCGCTGTTCCAGGTCGCACAAGGGGCAGAGTGGAGATTTGAACCCTGCTCTGGCTGACCTCATGTCCTGCCCCACCTCTGTGCATCAGGATCTCCCTGAGCTCCCCGCCCCCCCAGGTCTGAGAATCCCCACAGACTTTCTACCTGAGACGGATGCAGCAACTGAGGCCTGGTGAGTTTGCCGCAGTTCTCTCATCTGGGAACGAGGACAGGCAGGAGCTGGGGAGCAGCGCTGCCAGTGGGGCCTCCCAGACAGTTACTTAAAGCAGCTTCAAACGTCTCTTGACTGGATAGTGAAATGTCCAAGGTCAAGAGCCGGGAAACCTGGGCTTCAGTTCTGTCTCTGCGCCAACTTGTGGGGCTTTGGGCCATTGTCTCCTTTCTGTGAGCCTACATTGTTATCCTAGGTAGAGGGACAGTTTAGGGCTGAATAACCCCCAAATTTGGTGTCCTGTTTTGTTTTGATTTTAAGATTTATTTATTTACCTTTAGAGGGGAATGGAGGAGAGAGGGAGAGAAATATCAGTGTGTCGTCTCCTGCTGGGAACTGGCCTGCCACCCAGGCATGTGCCCTGACTGGGATTCGAACCGAGGTTGTTTCGTTCACAGGCCTGCGCTCAATCCACCGAGCTACACCAGCCAGGGCTTGGTGTCCTGTTTAACAACTCACTCCTAGGTCCCTGAGCCTGTGCCATCCCTGTCCTACCAGGAAAAGGGGTGGTAAGGTAGGCATTCCTTCATTTGTGCCTTCATTCATTTGATAACTATTTGCTAAGGACCTACTGCAGGCCAAGACTCTGAGATAGAGACCAAACACTCCATCATACTTTGGTGACGACACTGACATTTGACAGGTTAGAACACAGTGTGGCTATCATGTTAGTGGGGGAATGTACACACGCAGGGAGCACCGGGCAGGAAGTTGATGCAGGGAGCATCAGACAAGGACATTGCAACTCTGTGCTGAGGGCACTTTGGTTTCCTTTGGACTGAGATTTGAAGAGCGAGGAAGAATTTTCTGGGCAAACATTTAGAGGTAGGAGAGGGAGAGAGAGGAAGCGTGCATGTGTGTGTGTGTGTGTGTGTGTGTGTGAGGTGGGGGCCACTGAGGCCAGGAATGGAAGTGTGCCGGACACACGGAGAACAATATGTGCACCCTCATCCAAGGTACACAGGACCTGGCTCATTCTGGGGACTCCCACAAGCCAGCATTGTGCACCAGCATGTAAAATGATGGCGGAGGACAGCAGGCAGGGGCCAGATTATGATGGGTGCAGACTGCTTAGAACAAGCAAGCAGAGTTGATCCGTTAGCCCGGGGCAGTGTTGGACTTTGAGCAGGGGAGTGGTCTGGTCACCGGGCCGAGGGCACTAGACGTGGAGTCCCACGGGCCAGGAAACCTGTGAGGAGGCAGTCACCCACTCAGGCCACTGGACAAGGCACTGGTGGTAGGTGATGTCTCCTGTTAGTTCAGAATCAAACACTGTTCCAAAAGGCCAGTGTCTAGGGGAAGATGGGCTTATCGCTGGCCTTGTTTCTCAGGGTGGAGGAGAGACTCCTGGTGGGAAAACTGGGAAAGAACGTCAGCTACCTGGGCCTCCATTTCTTTATCTGTGAAATGGCCGTAGTAATTATGATGGCAATGATTTTTGACCCCCCCAAACTGAGATGGCAAAATAATGGGAATGGTGATTATTCCAAGCTCCCCTGCCTTTCTACTGAAGGGTACCTCGCTAAGGATGAGTGGGATGTTCTGTGTATTTTACTTACCATATTTTTAGGACCACAAGACACACCTAGGTTTTAGAGGAGGAAAATAGGGAAAAAATTTTGAAGCAAAAAATGTGGTAAAATATTTAATAACAAATAGCATAATATTTCACCAATGTAAATGTAAACTACATTTACTAGCCAGGTAAGCTACATTCGGACTATAAGATGTACCCCCATTTCCTCCCAAATTGCGCAGGGAATATGTCTTATAATGTGAAAAATATAGTAAATTCACACTTAATTCTTTTTTCTTAAAAATTTTATTTATTTATTTAGTTTTAGAGAGAGGTGAAGGGAGGGAGAATGAGAGAGAGAGAAACATCAATGTGTGGTTGCTTCTCTAGCGCCCCCTACTAAGGACCTGGCCTGCAACCTAGGCACGTGCCCTGACTGGGAATTGAACCAGCGACCATTTGCTTCACAGGCTAGCACTCAGTTGACTGAGTCATACCAGCCAGGGCTCTTTTTTTTTAAGTGGTGGAATCACACCACCCAATCTCACTTTTATTTTTTTATTAAAAAATTGTTTTAAGATTTTATTTATTTATCTTTAGAGGGGAAGGGAAGGAGGGAGGGAGAGAAATATCAATGTATTGTTGTCTCTTGTGCGTCCCCTGCTGGGAACTGGCCTGCAACCCTGGCATGTGCCCTGACTGGGAATTGAACCGAGGTTGTTTGATTCACAGGCCCGAGCTCAATCCACTGAGCTACACCAGCCAGGGCATATTTATTTATTTTTTAATCCTCACCTGAGGGTACGTTTATTGAGTTTAGAGAGACAGGAAAGGGAAGGGCAACACAACAATTTCTGCTTTATAGCAGCCCCATGAGACAAGAGCATTATCCCATTTAACAGAGGGTGAAGTTGATGCAGAGGTTACTGGTAAGAACCTTGCTTAAGGTAACAGGGTTTGTAGCACAATGCCACACAAGCTCCTACATGCATTTAGCAACAAATTCCACCAAAAGGCCCTCCTCTACTTCAGGGCTCAGATGAGCTCCCGCCAGCAGGCCTCCTAAGAACTGCCAAATGCTCTGGGAACGTGAGAACCCACACACAGGAACCCAAACCGAGGTTCTTAAGCCTAGAAAGACCCACTTACAGGGGCGGGCGATTACGGAAGGACCACTTTGGGTAAAGACTACCGTCCAAGAGCGCTGTTCCTTCTTACTGTGAGAGGTGACCAAGTCGGCTCACCTCTCTGAGCTTGTTTTCTCATTTGTACAATGGGGACGAGGACACTTTCCTGTCAAGTCTGTAGTGAGGCCGAAAGTCGATTACACAGTAACAAGTAGGGCTCCGGGAGTGGGACCCGCTCAACTGTTAGTTTGGGGTGCTTTTCCCAGGTCCCCATCAAACTCCGGCGTCCGGAGGCTTGTGGCTGGGGCGGGGAGCCTTAGCAAAGGTGAATGAGGGCCACACCCCGCGTTGCAGCGTGGTGGCCGAACCGAGTCACCTGCACACCGGACAGTTCCTTCCGCCCAGTGCAGCCACGAACGAACGAAGCGCGTCCGCCCCCTCTTCTCCCCGCCCCCATCCGCTTGCCCTGCGCTCCCCGCCAGTCCTGCCCTCGCGCGACTGTCCCGTAGCAGCAGGTCCCGCCCCCGGGTCTGTTCCGCACTCCTATTGGCCTGCCTGTGGTCCAGCCGCTGTTTGTCCTGGCTTCTCCACCACCCATTGGCCCGTCCGGGTCCTCCCAGGAAGTTTGAAAAAAAAAGTTTTATGGGCGGATGGAAGGGGCCGGAGAAGCGCTGGGGAAGGGAAGGGCCGGAGGAACAGCAGCAGGCAGCCGAGAGGGGCGGTGGCGGTGGCGGGACTCCCGCGCCGCTGAGCCCGGTGGGAGAGCCCTTTCCACCTGCCTGCCTCCTGCTCCCGCCGCCCCGGGGCGCCGCCATGACGGTGAGTACCCCGCTGGGCAGCCCCTCCGCTCCTCAGGCCAGGGTGAGAGCGACCTCCTAGCCCAGCCGCTCCCCTCCTGGGCAGCCCCCTCCTCACTTCCCGGAGGCAAGGGGAGGTCTCTGCAGGAAGACTGGGAGGCCCCGGTGGCAGGGCCGGCCGTCCTGCCTCACCTCTCCCCAGCCTGCTCCTCACCTTTCCGGGCCAGGAGCCCGGGAGACCTTGAGTGCTTGGGAAAGCTCCGTCATGGGCACCCCCGTCCTCACTTTTGCGAGACCAGTTACGGACCGGTTCAGGGGGGCCCTTTCCCACCTCTCGTCCAGTTTTCTTTGTGAAGACCTGACCTGATTCCCTCAAGCTGCGAGAGCCGTAGGGGCTCCCGGGCTCCGGACCGTGGGAGGAGCGCAGATGCCCCTGGCCTGGGGCTGTGGGCTCGCTCGGGACGGAGAGAGGCGCCTTTTGGGTCCGAGGGGTCTCGCTGACCTGGGCTTGGGAAGACTGCCCGCTTCTCTGGGGGCTGGTGGGAGGTTGTGTGGGTGAGAAGGGGTCGCTGCGTCCCACCTTGTCAGGGAGCCCATCCTGGGATTTCTGGAGCGGCAGAATACCACATTCTCCTGGGCTTGCACCAACGCAGCAGCGCGGGGGGCTTTGGCTGGGGTACCCATGAATGGGGGTGGGGGACACGATGGCGGGTATATGTCTTTCTGTTGAAGGTGAGCCTTACCCTAGTTGCATCAAAACCTGTGCCTTAAATGTTACATCACGCCTCACAGCTGAGTTCCCCATTATCCCCCATTTTACAGTTGGACAAACTGAGGCTTGCAAAGAGGCTTTGGTGAGTTGCCCGAGGTCATGCTGAGTGTGAGGAAAGGAGTAGCTCCTTTCTAGGTCATTCTGGCCCATCGTGTTCTGGAAGGGAAGGGCAGGGCTGCTTTTGGTTTCTGACTCGTGCCTTGGGGAGCTGTGACAGCTGTTGAGAGGGTTTCTAGGCAGAGTGTGGATGTGCAGGGGCCTGTCCCCTTTCCAGGAGCCAGTGAAGTGGTCTGGGCAGCTGGGGGCGGGGTGGTTGGGGAGAGGGCCCAGCCCCTGTGAGTATGATGACCTGTCCGCCGCCTGGACTTCCTCGGCCTCCGCACATCCTGCCACCTCCCTGCTGGCCCTTCCTGTCGTCAGCAGCCTCCCCTGCCCTGCCCTGCCCTGTCAGAGACCAAAGAGGAATGTGGAGGTGGAGCTGAGTCAATGTCCTGCCCTCATGCCCCCAGGCCAGGGGGAGGGTGGTCTGTTGCCCATGGAGTGCCTGCCCAGCCCTGAACTGGGTGCTTTTGCATTATCAGAGATGATCCACCAGAGGCTGATGGCAACTCCCCATCTAGCAGATGAGGTCACCCAGGTGTAGAGGTGACACAGCTCTGGGCCCTGGCTGAGCCTGAGTTGGTATCCAAGGGCTATCCCAGTTCTTCTCCCAGTTCTTCTCCCAGTTCTTCTCCGCTGGGGTGGGGAGATAAGAAATGTACACAGTTGCCTCTCCTGGGGAAGCACGTGCTCAGCTAAGGTCAGGCTGCTGGAAGCAGCACGTGGGGGGCTGGGAGGAGCCTTCCTGTGATTGTAGGGGGTGGTCAGGTGGAGATGGGCTGGGGCGGGAACAGTGAGCACAAAGGCTTGGGGGCACGTTTGGGGAATAGTGAAGATACAGAAAGGGGGCCCAAAGGCCAGGAGGAACTTAGGCTTTGGTCGGGGTTACAGGGGAGCCATGAGAGGTTGGAAGCAGAGAGGAGGCAGACGATCACTGCTGACAGTCCCGAGCCTGCTCCAGGCTGGTGTCCTTGCTGTACCTCTCATACACCCCTTCCCTCCATCCCGGCCCCATCTCCCTGACCTCAGGGATCTGTACGGATCAGGTGGGAAAGGTGCTGTGACTGGGGAAATGCTGAGAGGCTTGGGGAGCCCCAGTTTGCTCCACCTCCTTTTGCTTGAGCCGGGGACAGCCTTGCCCCCGAGCTTCATTCCCCAGCCCCTGCCTGGCATCAAATTATATACCTGTACATTTGTTTATCGTCTGTTTGTTTCCTGACTTCCACCAGGATAGAGGCCACATCTCTTGTTCATGGTTGACTTCCTGGTCTAGAACAGTCTGGTACTTAAAAGAAAGGAAAAATAAGATTCCACAAACATTCCCTGGATCATGGGGGAGTGGTGGTGGTGAATGGTGCATGTCCCTGCCTGTGAGTTGCTTCCAGTCAAGCCTGTGAAGGACAAGTAAATGTATGCAAAACAACCACGGGTTCAGCAGATGCGTCTCAGAGGGGCCGGGGAGGGTGCCTGGTACGTGCGTACTAGGACACAGGCCTCAAGAGGAGGCAACTGAGCTGGGTCTTAAAGCACAAGGAGGGATTTGCCTGCTGGTGGAGCAGTGCACACAGGCATGTGGGGGGCGGGCTGAAGTCCTGGTTGTTGGGGGTCAGTGAGGATGTGTGGAGACATAAAGCGGGGGTCTGGGGGGGGAGCTAGGCTGTAAGGGTGGGGCTGCAGCTTTTGTGCCATCCTAAGGCAGCTGGATTTTTGATTGCTTGTTTCCCATTTTTAAATTGTTTTCATTTTTAAATCACAGTTGACACATGTTATTATATTAGTTTCATGTGTACTGGATTTTGTTTTGAAGCCACCTAGAGCCATCCCTGGCGGTGTTAAGCAGACTTGTAACAACTGGGCCTTTTTGAGTGGGTCCCTCTGCTAAAGGGTGCATGGAGGAGGCCATGCTGAAGGTCCAGGTGGGTGGGAGGCAGTGCAGACCTGTAGCCAGAGGGCGGCGGGTGGGCTGTGGGAGCTGGTGGGTGCTCCTTTAAGGAGAAGGACAAAGTGAGCCTCCTGCAGGTGGAGCAAAGGCGGCTGGGACCTGGAGAGCTGTGTGTGAAGGTGCAGAAATTTAGGTTATCAGACCTTCGACCCTGGCAGGGTGGGTTCCCTGGCGACCGTAGGACCACCCCTGCTAGCAGTTTAAAAGCTCAAATTGGCAGCCTCCTCTCCCAAAGTCGCTGTACCATCCTGTGCCTCATGTGGTGTACGACATGTTTGTACCCACTTCCAGAGGGTCCCTGGGCTTTTCCATGGGTGGCATATTCAGGTCTCATAAAACTTGAGGAGGGCAGGACCCCACATCATTTACCACATGGCCTCAAGGAGGGGATATGACTGTGGCCCCATTTCCCAGGCAGCCCTCGGAGTCCCAGCCTGTCATTCCTGCTGGGGAGCTCTTTCTCACCCTCTGAAAGTCCATGGCTGATCACCCTCAGAAAGCCTGGCTCCTCAGGGCCAGAGGGTGGGCATGGAGACTCTGTAAGCACAGAAATCAGACGGGGTGAGGGATGGTGGATATGTGTGCAGCAGGTTTCCCCTGGGATCTGGCCACAGCTTGCCTAGTCCTGGGCCCATGGGAGGCTCCAGACTGAATGCAGGTGAACCCAAATGACTTGGTGGCCAGGAGCAGGGCTACCAGTTTTCATTCAGTCCCAGCTTGAGATGCCTGCACATTTGGAGAACAGGGCAGGGAGAAATGTAGAGCAGATAGGATGAACACCATCCAGAAGTTTCTCAGGTCTGAACAGAGCCTGTGTCCCTTCCCTCAGATAGGTATGCAGGGTGGGGCTGTCAGCCTGCCGAGATCCAGGGGCTGGCTGTGGCTGTGCAGGACTCTGAATGTCCAGGCTCCTGAGCCAAGCTCCTCAGACAACCTCCTCCAGCTGATGAAGAGGAGAAGGGGGCTCCCTAGGAAGGCAGGTCAGGGGAGGTGGTTAGGTCAGGTGGCTCTGGTTTCCAGGTTTCCAGCTGCCTTCCTGGCCACCCACCCCACTTGAGCCATGCCACCCGCTCTCGTCACGCAACCAGACACCTTGGCCTGGTGAGGCTGCGATGTGGACTCTGATAGGTGGGCTCAGAGCCATGGCAACAGGTGGATGCCTCTCTCCTGCCCACCAGCCTGGCCCGCCCTACTCTCCTCCCAGTGGGCAGGAGCTGAGACTCTGCAGAGGGACCGGGACTTAGACTAGAGAGGCCTCCCCAGCAGGCAGAGAGGGTCTGGTATTCGGCACCCACCAGATGGACCTAGCCAGAGAAGATGCCAGAATGAGCAGCTTCTTTAGCTAGGCCTAGATGGGAGTGCATAGCTCATAGGCCCCTGTGGAATATGCTGCAGCTAGGAGCCCCCAGACCCCGGGGCCGTGCCCCCCTGGGCAGCACTCGGCAGGTAGGACTTGCCAAGAATGGCCCATCCAGAAATCTAGGGAGGACCAGAGGATCTCTGACCCCAGCTTGTGCTTGGCTCCACCTTTCAGGGTCTCCAGGAGATGAGGGAAGGGCAGGGGTGGTTGGACCCTTGGAGGGCCAGTGGACTGGGGTTGGGTGGCAGTAGTAGGCATTTTCCTGGTGGGCCGCCTGGGCCTTGTCGGTAAGGAAGCTGGATGGTTTGCTCGCCCCGCTGGTCTGGTTTGTTCTCTGAGCTCTCCGAGGGTCTCTCTACAGACAGTGTTCTCTTGGCCCCCCTCTCTCCCATTCTTGGATGAGAAAATTGGCAGGTGGGAGGGGAACTTGAACATCTCGGGGAGGGGGGGAGCGGTCACCTGGTCCACCCTCTTTGGCAATCAGAGATTGCCGGATGTTGGGGAAGGGGGCCAGGGCTGCGTCACTGGGAAGCCTGTCTGGATTCGAGGGGTTACCTGGGCCCTCAGCCCATTCTCCTGGCTTCCCAGGCCCTTAGTCTCATAGGGCTCAGGGTCAGGATGGGTGCAGGATCCCCTCCTTCCCAGCCCCATTGGGTTTTCCACTGGGCCTGACTCATCTGCTTCCTCATCTCCCCATAGCCCGATCTGCTTAACTTCAAGAAGGGATGGATGTCGATCTTGGACGAGCCTGGAGAGGTAGGAGGGCTGATGTGGAGAGGAGGTGGGTGGTTGCTGCAGGGCTTCGTAAGGTCCCCGTGGGCAGCCCAGGAGGCCGAGCTGCTTCCCTGGCCTGTGCAGCCTTGTAGAGACCCCTGGGCTCTGGGTAGAGGGGGTCCAGGTTGGGGAGCAGACATGGGAGCTCTGAGGTCAGGGTGTTTCTTGTCCAACCCTAGGTTGTGGGAGTGGGAAGGCAGAGGCTTCCTGGAGCAGTCTGCAGTGTGTAAGAGTCCTGGGGGTGGGGGACCTCCTGGCCCCTCGGGCTCTATACCCATCCAAGAGCCCCCTGGTCCCCACCTCTCACTGACCCTGCTGGGTATCCAGGGGTCTTGGTGGGAGGGGTCACAGAGACCATCTGGCCTGAGGCATGCACAGATTTCCAACAGCTCCGTCGTGCAGCATCCCCCACACTGTGGGGTGGCAGGGGTGCTCAGAGTGCATTTCTTAAAATCCCACAGGCCTGGGGCCCCACTGGTCAAATCACAGCTTTCTCTGGCCTCAGTGGCCACATCTGTGTAATGGGCATAGTAGGTAATGATGATTCCTTCCAGGGTGGGTAACAGTCACAGATGTTAAGCATGTGAAGGGTCCCACATAGCCCCCAGTGTCTGCTAGGGCCTCAGTCATAGTCCTTCCCCTTCTCTGATGTATCTATCCTTAGACCAGAAGGGACAGTGGCCTCTTACTGGCTCTGCCCTTTCAGTTTCTGGGCTGGAGCTGGTGCTGGCTTTCTGCCCACCCACCTTGGGAGGGGACGTCTTCCCACCCCTGCCCTGCATGCGCTCGTGGCTTGGGTCTGTGTGCAGCCCACATGCCAGGAGGCTTGGAGCCAAAGCGAATCGCATTGTGTTTCCGACCCACATGCTTTATTCCCTCCAGCCCACAGCCTTTTGTGCCCGCCGCCTACTCGCCGTCCTCTGGTGGCTGGGCTCCAGCCTCACACGAGGTCTGGCGCCTTGCCAGTGACCCATCCTGGCCTCCCCACCCTGTGTCTCTAAAGGGCAGAGATGATGGGCCCCACCCAGAACTGGCCGCTACTCATTCTCTTGCACGGGGTTTAGGAATGTCCAAGCTGGAAGGGCTCTGGGGGCTCAGCCAGCCAGCCCCGTGTGCGGCCAGGAGACAGGACCATGAGGACTTCAATCTGTTCTGGTCCCAGCAGTACCTCGGACAGACCCAGGCCTGGGACTCGGGGCACCTGAGACCCGTGGAGTTCCGCCTGGCTCCCACCACAGACGGTCATGGACTAGGCCTGGGAGGGCCTGGGACATCATTTGGCGCAGAACCCCTGCCCCACGGGACAGAGGGACAGTGGCGGTCCTGAGCAGCAGCCCAGGATGCTCAGTGAGAGCAGGGTGTTCTGAGGGGCCAGCCTTTTAAAGCAGTCCCGACCGTGTAGTGCCAACCCTGCGCCAAGTTCCATGGGAGACATAGGAGGGTGAGGCAGGAACATCCAACCTCACAAGAACGCTTAGGGACTTCCTGTTAGCCCCACTTTGTGAGTTAGAAGACCAAAGCTCAGAGAGGTCAAGATATTTAACTAAAGGCACTCAGCTGGCAAGAGATAACATGGTTGTAACCTTGGCCTCTTGAATGCGAGGGGAGGCAGTGTAGAAAGAAGTAGAAAGTGTCATCCTGGCCCGTCCTTGAAAACTTACCATTTTCTTGAGAAAAAAAAACCCTAAGTACTTGAAATAATAAAGAGTGTGGGTAGGTTGGTGACATGTGGGAGCCCCAGGAGACGCCGGGGACTGGGTGACGTGCACTGACCGTGACAGTGGGTGGGCCCTGAGCAGCATTCCAGCAAGTGGCCAAAAGCCAAGGGCTGAGCTTGGTGCACTCAGTACCACGCCGCCCCTCTCCTCTCCAGCGTGTTCTGCCAGTCTCACCTGAGCTGGAGCAGAGAAAGGCACTACAGAGAGGTGCCCAAATCATAAACCTGCCAGTCCTGCTCTCTGGGAGACCTGCCCTTGGCAACCGAGGAGACCCAGAGGGGCAGATGCAAAAGGACCTGGGAGTTCTGGCCTTACACAGATCAGGACCCCTTCCTGGTCTGAACTGGGGGCATGTGCTTGTAGGAGCCTTAGCGATCTTGGCAGAAAGGATCGGCATGCCTACGGCAGTGCTCACGGCTCCAGGAGGGCCCCCAGAAGGGGAGGGGGCGTGGTTACTGAGGAGACGCTGACCCGTCTCACAGATGCTGCCCCTGCTGCTCAGAAAGGACATGGAGGGCCAGGCTTCAGCTGCGGGTTTTCTCGCTCTGCCCCACCCCCACCCCCACCCTCGGCAGGGTGCAGAGGGTGCCAGGCCCCTGCTGTGCGCAGAACAGTTGGCCTGGCAGCACCCGGGCGCCTGAAGAGTGGCGCACACGGGCTCGCTCATTCCACCGCCCCCCCTTCGCAGTGGAAGAAGCATTGGTTTGTGCTGACCGACTCGAGCCTCAAGTACTACAGGGACTCCACCGCTGAGGAGGTAAGACAGGGGGCGAGAGGGCTCCCGCCCCTGTCGGGTGCTGGAGGGTCCGGGAAGGGGCTTGGAGGACTTGGGCGGGGTCGCTGGAGTTCACGGACTGCCGTGGCCTTCCTGCTGCAGGCTGATGAGCTGGACGGCGAGATTGACCTGCGCTCCTGCACCGACGTCACCGAGTACGCAGTGCAGCGCAACTATGGCTTCCAGATTCACGTGAGGCTGTGTGTGGTGGGAGGCGGGCAGCCTGACTGCGTGGCCCCCCAGAGGAGGGGTGGTGTGGAGCGTGGCTCTCGTCAGAGACTGGCTGTGTCACTCAGCCACACAGACCCGTCCTCAGAGCCAGTCGGGAGCTCTGCTGCCGACACACATTTGGGGAGAGCCCGGCGTCACCAGCAGTGACGGTTCAAATGCTGGGGAGGCCTTGGAGTCGTGGGGCTCTTCTGAGACTGGGTGGTAGAGGGGAGGTGTTGCACTTGCTCCTTCTCACCTCCAGGCTCCAGACCCTTAGACACCCTCTTGGGAGGGAAGGGCCCCCTCCCTGGGGCCCATAGCGGGGAGGGAGCAGTGGGGCTAGCCGTGTGGCAACTTACCTGTGGGGTGGACTTGCAGACTAAGGATGCTGTCTACACCTTGTCGGCCATGACCTCGGGCATCCGGAGGAACTGGATCGAAGCTCTGAGAAAGACCGTGCGTCCCACCTCAGCCCCAGATGTCACCAAGTATGTGCTGGGTTGGACCGAGCTCTGGGGAGGCACCTGCATCCTTGAGTGATGTTCTGGCACTCACCTGCGGGCCCTCTGGCTGTGCTCTCTGGGGCTCGGCTTCTCTAGCAACAAAATGGGGAGAGGGCAGTGAGCCTTCCTGGCTGTCCCCCAGAAGTACATTGAGGGTTTGGGGTTGAGTGCTGTCCCTCTCTGTCCATCCTGAAAAGGTGGGGAGGGGCTTCAGCTCTTTGGAGAAGATGCCAGTGAGTCAGAGGCCCCCCCGGGTGGCTGGTTGGTTGTCTGTATGTGGCTGTGGGACCTGTGTCTTGTCCTGTGTTGGGGAGAGGGGGTGGCTGGGCTGTCTGGGAGGGGAGCTCACTCCCTTTTGAGGTCCCCGTGGGTCAAGTAGGGGGAGGGCTCAGTTACCGGTGGTAGAGCCCCCACACCACGTAAACCCCGGATGCCCATGGGACTGGGGCTCAGGGCTGCTGGGCAGCAGGCGTGGAGACTTGGTATTGAGGGGCGTCAAGCGCGAGTCCCCCTGTCGTCCTGCAGCCTGGCTGTTTAGCCCTGATGCCAGGGGCTTTCTTGTCCGAGTTTCAGATTCTTCATCTTTCAGACTGTTTGTCGTGAGAATGTGCGCAGAAGCCCTTTGCGAACTGAAGCACAGTTCAGCCAAACTGTTACTTCGTGTGTGCCCTCTGCTGCTGTAACAGAGGGCTCCAGACACGGTGGCTTAAACCAGGAGAGGTTCATTTTTCTCCCCAGGACAGTGCAGAGGCACCTGATGGGCAGCTCTGTGGCCCTCGACTCACATCTCTGCCTGCGGCTCAGGAAGCTGCCCGGGTTCTCCTGGAGCCGCAGGCAGGAGCCAGGCGAGGGCACACCCAGTCCTGTAAAGGGCGCCACCTGTCACTTCCACTGGGCAGGATGTGGGCACATGGCCACCCATTGCTGCAAGGGATGCTGGGTGACCAAATACCCAGCTGTTGTTACAGAAGAGGGGAGCCCTGCCACAGCTCTCAGGTCTCCCCAGTGTCACCTCCTCAGCAGTGGCCACGGGCATCTCCCCTGTCCCACTGTGAGCCCCTTGAACCCAGGACCTTGTCTCAAACCATACTTTAATGATAACCTTCTGACACCATTCAGCACAGGCTTCCTGGTTGCTCTGCGCACATTTAGCCACCTCATCTTCACACTCATCCTGTGAGAGGCATTGTTGTCCCCTGTCACAGATGAGTGACTGGGGCGCAGAGGGATGCCGGGCAGCCTGGTCCCTCTGCTGGTTGGCGGTGGGGGTGAGGTGGTTCCCAGGGCGCGTTAATGGTGAAGCTTTAGTTCTCACCTCTGGGTCAGGCTGTTTCCTCGGCTGGGTGCGTCCCCAGGCCATGGCATGCAGGTGGCACTCCATGAGTGCTTGTGTCAGGACCGAGTGGGCAAGACCCTGCCTGACGTGGCTCTGCTGGTGCCCTAGGCTCTCAGACTGCAACAAGGAGAACACGCTGCATAGCTACAGCTCCCAGAAGGGCCCCGTGAAGGCCGGGGAGCAGCGCGTGGGCTCCGAGGTCATCAGCCGCGGCGGCCCTCGGAAGGCGGATGGACAGCGGCCGTCCCTGGACTACGTGGAGCTCTCCCCGCTGACTCAGGGCTCCCCGCAGCGGGCCCGCACCCCGGCGCGCACTCTCGAGCGCCCCGCCAAGCAGGAGGAGCTGGAGCGGGACCTGGCCCAGCGCTCTGAGGAGCGACGCAGGTGGTTCGAGGCCGTGGACAGCAGGACCACAGAGACACCAGCTGGCGAGGGGCCCCGCCGGGGCCTGGGGGCCCCCCTGACTGAGGACCAGCAGAGTCGGCTTAGTGAGGAGATCGAGAAGAAGTGGCAGGAGCTGGAGAAGCTGCCCCTGCGGGAGAACAAGCGGGTGCCTCTCACTGCCTTGCTTAACCAGAGCCGTGGGGAGCGCCGGAGCCCCCCGAGTGACAGCCATGAGGCGCTGGAGAAGGAGGTAGACATCACAGCTGGCCTGTGGGAGCCCCCTCACCCCATCAACACCCCTCCTGTCCCTACCGTCGCATTATGGCATTTATCATGCATACCTACAGCAATGGGGCGCTCACCCCTGATCCAGTGTCCAACACCCCAGCCTCCTGGTAAACTGGGATCTTCTTCTCTGGACCTTGGGTTTTTTGTTTGTTTCCTTGTTTGTTCATTTTTCTTTTTCCTTGTTAGTTCTGTCCTCAGAAACCACAGAAGAGAAGAGGAAAGAGATACCATTTATGGAGTGCTTTGTCTTGGGCCCCGTTGACCTATAGGGCTCATACTTGTTCACAGTGGCCTCGGGTCCCCTAGGGTAGATCTCATTGCAACCTCACTGACGGGGCGCTGAGGCGCACACAGGGTTCCCCTGCCACCTGCATGATGCCCAGACCTGCGGCTGCCCTGGTCTGTTCCCAGGCCCATCTGGTCTTTGCTGGGCCAGAGTTCTCCCAGCTCTGACCCCGCCATCTGGGAAACAGCCGGAACCTGCCCCTTGCCTGCACCTCCCACCAGGGCCACGTCTCAAATCCAGAGCTCCTTGCTGCCTCTCGCCAGCGCCGTCTCCACTCCCAGTCCCCCGCTGACCTCCTCTCCTCCCTCCTCAGGTCCAGTCTCTTCGTGCCCAGCTGGAGGCGTGGCGCCTGCAAGGGGAGGCTCCTGCGAGTGCGCCCAGGCCCCAGGAGGATGGCCACACCCCCCGGGGCTACATCTCACAGGTGAGGCTGAAGAGCTGTTTTCTGGGGGAGGGGGGCAAGTTTCTGGTTGCCATGTTTTCAGAAAACAGCTAATGCTTTGGAAGCCCTTCCTGTGCACCAGCACCGTGGGCGGCATCTGACATATGTTGCCTCATTGAATCGCTCCGACGGGTGGACGTGAGCTCCCTGCCCATTTATTTATAGACAAGGCCTCTGGGCTATGAGAGGTCGCGTGACTTGCCCAAGGTCAGCTGGCCTACAGATGTCAGAGTTCGGGTCTGACATCCACCCTCATGTGACACTGCACTTAGTCCGCCTTCCCTACCCTGCTCTGGGAAAGCAGGGAGCCCGTGTGGGGGGGCAGCCCAGTGGGCAGCTCCTGGGAGGCACTCCCTCAACAGGGAGACCCTGCCCGCGCCTGCCAGGCTGGGCCCTCATGAGAGCCCTGCAGGGCTGGGAGGCCTCCAGGGGCCCTCGTGGGACACACAGGCCACCTCCGACAAGTGCTCAGCTGAGGCTGACTCTGTTCCCCTGGGGACCTTTGGCCATGTCTGCAGACACTTTTGATTGTCACCATGGGGACAACTAGCTTTCCAGAAAAAATACTTGTGTGCGTACACACGTACTTAAATATACACTATATGTATATACATGTTGATTGTAAATTATACTGATACAAAGCATGTTTAGTACACAGCTTACAAATAGAAAGTCCATCATATTTTTATTGTAACTTCCACACAGCAAGTTGAGTTTTCTCAGAACACTGTCATGGGTTTTTCTGAACGCTCGTGTCCATAGCCGACAGACAAGTGTTGCTCTAGCATGAGTGTTGGTGGGCGTTTTGCTTATGTTACCGAGTAAGACGAGAAACGTGTTGAAACTTTCCTTGGTCAATGTCATGAGCGAGTTTTTGGTTGAGCTGGGTGATACTTCTCTACTGAGGATATTTTCTCACAAGCATTTCCTCAGGTTTGTGTTGTATTTACAGTGTGGTGGTCATAGATGTGGCACACTTTTAACTTTCACCTGCATTGTTATCGTTTTCTCACCACTCGCCTAAGTCTAGACTATCAACAGAACAATACGTTGAGTCCTGATTTGTAGCGTTTACCAATGTCCATGGTGTAAGTTCTCCCCCTGGGGCCGGAGGACCCGAGTGCGAGGTGGGAGGACGCCTGCGCACCATTCTAGAGCGCTCCCACCACACAGGCGCAGAAGACCAATAGCCTCCAGCACAGACAATAATAAAATGCGGTGAACTAATGAAGAAGTGATGAATTTTGAGTATCAGCTTTGTTTTTAATGTAATTAATTATAAGTTCACATTATTTTTAATAATGGCCAGTACTTAACAACTACGTCACCAAATTCCTAAAAGTTAGATAATCAGCTGCCTGTAGTCCGCACACCACTGCCTGAAGCAGAAGAGCATGCTGGGACCCCAGGCTCTGAGCAGAGGGGCCTTCTGGAACTTCCGAGGGGAGAGGTTGCTGTGCAGGCTCTCAGGAAGCCTTCCTGGGGTGGGCACGGAGCCGAGCCCTGGTGGGGCGCGGGCATGCGCTGTGATGGAAGGCTGGTGGGCGCCTGTCTTGGAGACCTCGACTGCCAGGCCAAGGAGTTGGGATCTTGTCCCCAACACCCGAGGGGATTTGGGGTCTGACAGTGGCATTGGGAAGGCAGTTTCGGAGGGGCGGGGCCAAGGCCAGTGTCAGGAGCTAGAATGATAACTGAGGAAGAGAGGGACGCAGAGGAGTGTGTGGGAGGAGGAGGGTTTAGGACTGGGTGACGAGGCCCAAGCAGGGCCGCAGGGGAACCCGGGAGCCCTAAGGTTAGGGCTGCTGCCGTGGCCTGGGGGCCCGTCTGGGGCTGAGTGGTTCAGTTGAAGGAAGACCAGGGCCCAGGGGAATTCGGGCCTGACTTGGAGGGCCAGCTTGGGGGTCGCCTGATAAGGGGAAGGGGGAGAGGGTAGGGACCAGTATTGTCCAAGGCTCCCCTGAGGCCAAAGGAAGGGGTGGGGGGGCATCCCCAGGCAGGATGGGGCCCAACACCGGGCCCGGGGCCCCACCCCGAGGGCCGCAGCTGTGCTCTGTGGAGCCGGGGTCTCCCAGGGACGGCTTTTCCTGTGGGTCCGTTCCTACCTGCTGGGGATCAGTGCAGCTTCGCCTTCGCCCATTTTACTATTAGAATGTGCGTTCGATTTCCTTTGGAAAATGGCTTCTGCCACTAAAATGAAGCTTGGAAAGCACTTCTCTAACTTCTCAGCTTACTGATAGGGAAACTGAGGCCCAGAGGGGAGGCCAGGCCTTTGAGCTGGAGGCAGGTCTGTGCCTGCAGTGCAGGCCTCCTGGCCCCCGGGGACCCCACTGGGCACCCGCAGGGCTGTCAGCGTCCTGTCTCGCAAGGTTGGGTGGACAAAGGGAGCAGGCAGAACTGGCAGGGGCAGTGAGAAGGGGCCAAAGGGGACATGGAGAGCCGAAGACGGGATGGAAAGTGGCCCAACATACAGAGGTGGCCAGAGAAGAGGAGCTCAGCCGTCTGTGCCCCCTCACACACTGGAGGAAGCAGCTGGTGATTCAGTGGACCCTGGAGAGGTGACAGCTGGGGAGGGAGTTCCCAACCTGGTATCCTAGGCCAAGCGGACGTCCCTCTTTTAGTTGGCGGGGTTGCCGCCACAGCTCAGCAGCTGGGGGTCTGGAGCCATAATGCCTCTCTAGCAAAGGGGAGGCAACCCTTCCATGTTTTTGTACTGGGGGCCACGGGCTCTCTTTGTCCACTTTGATCCATGTCAGCTGGTTTCCGTCTCCTGACAAGAGCCCCTGAGCCCCCCAGCCCCTGTTGCCAGCTACAGGCTCTGCCTGCCTGACTGGCCCTTTGAGAGCAGGTCTCCACCCCCATATTTCTCTGATCTCTGCAGGCGGGTGGGCTCTGCAGCTGGGTGCTGGCTTACTTTGGGGACCCTTGGGAGTTGGTTTTCTGGGCCCTGTTTTACAGATGAGGAGACTGAGGCTCGGAGAAGGGAAGGGGCTTGTTGGAGTTCACTCCAGGGCACAGCCAGGATTAGGGCTCCAAAGCAGGGTCCTCCAAAACAGAGGACAGGCACCGAGTCCCAGCGGGACAGACACCCGTCTCACTACCTAGAACACCTGGACCCCAATGGCCTTGCCTTTGCCCTTGCCCTTCCCCCAAAGTGGCCTTTGAAGTGTGGCCGGTAGAGGTATGGGTGTTATCCCCGTCACTGTGAGTGCCCTGTGCCCTGAGGGAATACACTTTCTCATCTGACCCTCCATGCCTTGGTTCTTCCTGGCTCTTCCCCTTCCCTTTTTAATAATCTTAATTTTTTAAACTTTTAAAAAAAGATTTTATTTATCTTTAGAGGGGAAGGGAAGGAGAGAGGGAGAGAAACATCAATGTATGGTTGCCTCTCATGCATCCCCTGCTGGGAACCGGCCTGCAACCCAGGCATGTGCCCTGACTGGGAATCTTGCTGCTATCCTTTGGTTTGCAGGCCCGCGCTCAATCCACTGAGCTACACCAGCCAGGGCATAATGATCTTAAATATTTTTTAATTACATAAGAAATAGGTTTACATTTTCATAAATAATTCAAACGAGGGTAGAAATAAACACATGGATTCTCCTTCCCCTGCCTGGGGCCTCCCTCCCCCACACCCATGGCCCAGGGGTCACCTAGGGTGACCTGGTCACCTGAGCACCTCTGTGTAGTGTCCTGTTCATCATCTCTCAGTTTGGGAGCACAGAAGTCGAGTGTGGCTGTGGACGGGCTGAAACCCAGGTGGCCGTAAGACTGCATCTCTTACTGTGAGCTCTGGGCAGGATCCAGTTTCTCGCCTTTTTCAGCAGCTAGTGGCTGCCCACCTTCCGTGGCTTGTGGCCCCTCCTTCATCTTCAAAGTGTATGGAGTTGGGTCCTTGTCAACTCCACCCCAACCTTGCACGGCCACTGCTCCCTCCATCTGCTCTCCTGCCTCCTCTTCCACGCCTGTGGACCCCATGGCCACACTGCGCCTGTGCGTCCTCTAGGATGACCTAGCTCTTTTAAGGTCACGTGATCAGCCAGCTCAGTTCCCCGCCACCGAGTGTAAGGTGACACATGCGGTTCCAGGGTGCAGGGCCTGGACATCTGTGGGGACCAGCTCTGGGCCTCCCTGTGTCCTTTTCTGAGTTTTTGCGTACGTGCCCTGTGGGTCAGGCTCTGTGCGTTTGTCTCCCTGAGTGGGATTGCCCCCGGGCTGTTGCCAGAAGCCAGCTTTTACCACCTCACTCTGCAGACTCCTTTCCCCGCAGCCTGTGTGGGCAGCCCTGTCTTTTAATAGCTGCTGTGCCCTTTGTGACGCTGGGTCTCATCATTTATTTAAGAGTTGTTCATTTAGGTTGTTTCCAGTTCCTGTGTGTTGCCATCTTGCCACAGGGATGCCCTCCTCCCAGTCTCTGTGCACATGTGACTTTCCGTGGGGCCACTCCTATGAGTGGACCTGCTGGGTCACGGGGGGCGTCATTAAACATGCATCAGTGCCATCAGACTGCCCTCCACGGGCCCCGTCGCCGTGACTCTCCCAGTCAGGTCTGCAGATCAGGCCCCGGCCCGGACCCCGGGGACTCTGAGCGGGACCCGATCTTCCCTGTCTTCAGGGAACTTGTGGTCTGGCAGGAAGAAGCAAGGCTTTTGGCGGCAGGAGAGGTTTTCCAGAGACAGAGGACATTTAAACTGGGCCACAGGTCAGGTGATTTACCCAGGGAGAGAAAGATGCAAAATAATGTTCTAGGTAGTAGAAACAGCATGAGCTCCAGCCCAGAGGCATGACATGCCGTGAACTCGTTTTCACAACTGAGGTTTCTTGGGAGGGAAGGGCCAGGGGTGAAGCTACAAGGGTCAGAACTGCAAACGTACTGGACCCTGCAGGATAGGAGCCTCAGAAGGGTTTGAAGCAGAAAAATGACGGGGTGAGGTTTGTAGATGGGGGAGTAGAGGGCAGATAGAACAGGTGCAGGCTGGTGATGCCGGGGTCCAGGTGGAACCTGGGCCCCAGGCTAGGCCTGCCCCTGAGGCCGAAATGGGGCCCCACGTGACCCGCTGGCCTCCCACCTGCAGGAGGCGTGGGAGCGCAGCCTGGCAGAGATGGAGTCCTCGCACCAGCAGGTGATGGAGGAGCTGCAGCGGCACCACGAGCGGGAGCTGCAGAGGCTGCAGCAGGAGAAGGAGTGGCTCCTGGCCGAGGAGACGGCCGCCACAGCCTCAGGTGAGGCCCCTGAGCCTCCAAGCCGAGGCTCCTCTTCTCTGGATTCAGGAGGTTTTCAAATAAGAGGCTGGGGTCTTGGTGCCAGACTTGGGGTAAGGGATCGGGAGGACTTGGAAGCCCGCAGAACTGGCCTCTGACCCTACCTGAGGAGGAAGTGAGGCGACAAAAGGACACTTCCCTGTCAGTTATGAGTGCGCCCCTCGGGCCCTGCAGCCTCTGGAAGGTCCTCCTCGAGCCACGTACACACTGAGCTGCAACTCCGTGCCCAGGCCTATGCCACACACGGGGGAGACACTGCTCAGCCTCACAGCCAGTTCTCACAGGGGATGTCTCACAGGCCAGACCCGGGAGAGCGGGGCAAAGTGTGAGCGCTTACCAAGCGCCGTTATCCAGTCCTAGTCCTTGCAGTGCCCAAGGGAGCAGCCCAGTTTACAGATGGTAAACGGGAGCTCAGAGAGGTTAGGGATTTGTCCCAGATGGCACAGCTTAGAGGCAGCAGAAGCTGGAGTCGGGGCCCAGAGTGCCCTGACTGCAAAGTCGTGTCTGAAGTCACCCTCTGCTCTCCCAGGACAGAGATGGGAGAGCAAGGTGCCAGGCAGCTCCTTGCCTCTGTCAACTGCCCACCTGGTGCAGCCCGTGTCCCTTCAGGGGGTCGTAGAATGACGGAGATGAGAGATCACATGATCCCGGACTTACTGCCTGCCACTTGCTTCACACACTCAGCCCATGGCCCCTCGTGCCAAGCCCTGGGGCCGGTGCATTTTGCATTTTAGGAACATAGCCCAGTGCATGTATTAGGTGTCCCCCCGCCCCCAGCAGGGTCTGGATTTCCCCCTGAAAGCTCACACTAAGGTTTTCAAAGTGAAATATCTTAATGTCACCCTAGGTGGGTAAATAATGACCTCAAACAGCCTTATGTCTGTTCAGGTCAGGGATTGTCTCAACTCCAAAAAAGTTAGGAAAAACTTCATGTTCAGAGCTTTGGGTTTGGAATCATAGCTGAGACGAGGGGTGAGGGCTCGTTTAACCCTCACACTGACCCTGTGTGAGTGTGAAGAGACTCGGTCCTCAGGAGCTCTCAGTGTGAAAGATAAACCAGGAGCTTGTGTCTGAGCTGCGTGTTGCTGGGTGCTTTACACACATCTGCTGCTCACGCATGGGAGACGGTGCTGTTTTAACCCTGCTTCCAGAGAGGGGACCTGCAGCACAGAGGGTTAAGTCCCCGGAGCAAAGTTGCCTAGATTTTTACCGACTGCTGAGCCTGTACTCTTGGTCACTGAGCTGGGCAGAGCCAGTGGCTCTTGTTAAAGGACCTTCCAGGTCGTGCAGGGACAGTGGTCTGTGTGGGGCCCTATCTAGCCATCACTAACAAGAGGTACCAGTCATCAGCACTAAGGTGTCTCCCCAGCAGCGTCCACCAGACAGGGATTGTTATCCCCTTTTGCTAGACAGGCTTAGAAAGAAAGGTCAAGCAACTTCCCCAAAGCCACTCAGTTCACCACACAGCCTGGTCCTGTGTTCTGTGCATGCCACTCCTGCCTCAGAGGGTGTAGAGTTTGGTGCTGCTGACCCCGTCCCAGTTTTCCCATCGCTTCTCTGCCCTGCTTCCAGCCATCGAAGCCATGAAGAAGGCCTACCAGGAAGAGCTGAGCCGGGAGCTGAGCAAGACACGGAGTCTCCAGCAGGGCCCAGACGGCCTCCGGAAGCAGCATCAGTAAGATGGCACTTGGGCTGGGGGTCTGCAGGCTGCGCTCCCTATGAGCCAGGGGCCCAGCTGCCTACACTGCTGTTCATGAGTCGGGGACCTGTGCTGAGACCCCTTGGCAGAGGACACGTCAGTGTGTCCCCGCCTGAGACTCCACTGCTGTCGTTGTGGCACAGGGTGACACACCCCCCTGCCATCCACGTACACACTTCTTCAGGCCCCTTTCTGTCTGGCTGGTCGTGGCCTCCACACTCCCTTTCCCCTCATTTGTTCCTCCTAGAGCTGGGCTGCAGTATCACCCTCGGCCAGCCGCTCCGCCTCCCTGCTGCAGGGCGCAGGTCTGGAGTGTCGGGGCTGCAGCAGCTTTAGGGACGGCTCTTCCAGCCCACCCCTCACAGAGGAGGCTCCTGTAGCCACAAGAGACTGTCCCCTGTTCACAGCCCCGCAGTTGGGCTGAAAGCAAAGCTGGGGTGGGAGCTCAGGAGGCCCGGGCTGCTTTGAGTCTGCCACGACCTGACGCCGACCTGACGCCGTGCTTGGCGGAGGGCAGGCGAGCCCACACGCCCCTCCCCTCTGGTGCCCTGGGCAGGTCCGACATGGAGGCGCTCAAGCGGGAGCTGCAGGTGCTGTCAGAGCAGTACTCGCAGAAGTGCCTGGAGATCGGCACCCTGACCCGGCAGGCCGAGGAGCGCGAGCACACGCTGCGGTGCTGCCAGCAGGAGGGCCAGGAGCTGCTGCGCCACAATCAGGTGAGCCTGGCCCCGGCGGGCTGGGGCATGGGCGCCCCTCAGCCCTGCACTGACCATCCCACCTCTCCAGGAGCTGCATGCCCGCCTGTCCGAGGAGATCGATCGGCTGCGCGGCTTCATCGCCTCACAGGGCACGGGCAGTGGCTGTGGACGTGGCGAGCGGAGCTCCTGTGAGCTGGAGGTGAGGGCCTATTGGCACACCAGGCAGCCCGGCTAGTCCTCAGAGCCCGGGCGTGGGGAGGGCGCCTGAGGGTCTGGGCCCCAGCGAGGAGGGGCCAGCACAGCTAGGAAGACACCTGCTGCGTGCCCGGCAGTGCTGGAGTCAGAGTCCAGCCCGCCCATCCAGGCCCTGCCCTACCTGCTGTGTGACCAGGGCAGCTGCCTCACCTTTCTAAGCCCCGGTAGTTCATCTGTAAAACAGGGATAGCACCTTTCTTACTGGGAGAAGTCGCAGTGAGGAGGTACCGGCCTGGTCCCAGTATTACCGTGGTGTTTCCTTTTGCGCACATTCATACATGGCTTTATTCTGTGCCTGGAACTATAAGCCAAAGTTCTTAACTCACCAAATCTTCCTAACAGCCCTATGAGGTACATGCTATTGCTATCCCTGATTTACAGATAAACTGAGACACAGGAAGGAAGGTCAAGTACCTAGCCCAAGGTCGCACAGCTAGTTGGCGTGGGAGCTGGGATTTTAACCGGCAGTCTGGTTCTGAGCTTTGAAGCCTCCTCAGTCTGGCTGAAACTGTCTCCTCCTTGGTCAAGTCAGGATAGCAACACCTGCCCCTCAGGGCTTGGGGAGGGGTTAACGAGGTGGTTTGTGGAGAGCCCCAGCCTCTCAGGCTCAGAGTAGGGCCATGGTGTGGACAACGGGGAGAGAGTGTGCCCCTGAGGAGCAGTGGGTCCCAGTGCAGGTTGGGAGCTGCAGTCCAGGGGCCCAAGGCAGAGAGAGGGCAGGCTGCAGTGGACTCGGGGCCGGGTGGCTCTGGCCCCGGCTGAGCCTAGCACCCATGACCCCAGGTGCTGCTGCGCGTGAAGGAGAATGAACTTCAGTACCTGAAGAAGGAGGTGCAGTGCCTCCGGGACGAGCTCCAGATGCTGCAGAAGGTAGGCCCTACTGGCTGAAGCAGGGTGTCGGGGTGGGAACCTCTGACTCTACCTGGATGCCCCGTCCTGTAAGTGCCTGCTCGGTGCCCGGCAGTCCTTGTGCCTCTCTGACAGAGGTGTCATTGTCCCCATTTACAAAGAAACTGAGGCTAAGAAAGGGTAAGTGACTTGCTCAAGTCCACATTTGCTTTATATGTATTCAGCAAATATTTATTGAGCACCTGCTATGTGCCAGGCACCGTGCCAGGTAATAGGGACACAGCTGTGAACAAAAAAAGACCAAAATCCCTGCTGAGCCTGTGTTCCAATGAGGAATAAGCCGTGTTGCTAGCATTTGGGAGGGCTAGGATTCAGGCCCAGGTCTGTGAGTCTGTGGCTTGCCTGGCACCAGGTCCCTGTGTCGTTGGCACCCTCTCTGTATTAGTGGCTCTGGGAGTGACTCAGACCTGGGGAACGGGGCCAGGAGGATCAGGTTCTCGTCCCAGCCGTGGGTTGTCATGTGTTCTTGGGCAGAAGCTTCACCTCCCTGAGCCTGAACAGGATGAGAGTGATGCTGAAACCTGTCACTGGGTGGTGCTGGGAGGGTCTGTCCAGGGCCAAGGGCCACCAAGGAGGGCCACCTGGAGGGACAGGGCCATGGAGACTGTAGAGGGGCCTGGCTGCTTTTTGCTAGCCAGCATGAAGTGTGGTGGGCACGCGCCAGGTGGGCAGAGGCCGGTAGGATGGGCTTGTGCCTTCATAGCCCCTGCCCACCCCCAGGACAAGCGCTTCACTTCAGGAAAGTACCAGGACGTTTACGTGGAGCTGAACCACATCAAGACACGCTCAGAGCGGGAGATTGAGCAGCTGAAGGAACACCTGCGTCTCGCCATGGCGGCCCTGCAGGAGAAAGAGGCCGTGCGCAACAGCGTGGCCGAGTAAAGGTGGGTGCCGCAGGGCCCACAGGGCGCTGGTCTGGAGGTGTGCACTCCAGGCTGTGCTGCCTGGTCCAGGGCACTCCCTTCTCCCTGCCTCTGCTTCTCTTTCTGTAAACAGGGACTGTGTCACAGGCACAGCCTGGTCAGTCCACATTGCCACTAGGGGCACACAACGATAGTGACCCTGGCTGATCTGCCTAGGCTGGGTGGCAAATCCAGGGTGCCCACCCACCCCCCGTCAGACCAGCAGCAGGGTAGTGTTTCCTCCACCGAGCTCTGCTCTCACGTCTCTGATGGAAGACAGCGTCCTTTTTGACAAGCCCCTGTGGAATTCTAAGGCACTAGGGAAAGGCCACCCTGTGCACCAGGCTGTTTGGGAAGAAGCCTGGAGGAGCAGGTCAGGCCCAGCCACTGGGGCCAAGAAGGACCTCCAGGCCACCCTTGCCTGGCCGAGGCCACACCGGGGCCCAGGACCAAGGCTGGGGCTTCCCAGCCCTCAGCTTCCCACTCTTGTCTTCCAGGTCCTTGTGGTCCCACCAGCTGCAGACCCCCAGCCCAAGGGGACCTGGTGCCCTCCTTCCCTGCTGGATGGAAGTCAGAAGCCAAGCTTTCTCCCCACCCTCTGTGGGCCACACGTGCACTCACAACTATCACACACAGGCACACGCCACACATGCACACCCACCACCCAGGCACTGCACAGGCATACACCACACGCACAGGCATGCACTCCATGCACTGACATGCACACAGGCACACATACCACACAGGCATGCACAGCACGCACTGGCATGCACACAGACACAGCACAGGCACACCAGCATGTACACACCACACACACGGATGCACGCACACACTCTGCGTATCTGAGCGCGCCCCTCGCACTGGGTCTTACCTTGCACCTTCTTCAGGATTTTATATGTGAAGAGATTTTTATATATAGACTTTTTTCTTTTTTTTTTCCCAAAACACTTTGTACTTTTTAAAAAAACAATTCTTGGTGGCCGTGTGCCTNTCCCACCAGCTGCAGACCCCCAGCCCAAGGGGACCTGGTGCCCTCCTTCCCTGCTGGATGGAAGTCAGAAGCCAAGCTTTCTCCCCACCCTCTGTGGGCCACACGTGCACTCACAACTATCACACACAGGCACACGCCACACATGCACACCCACCACCCAGGCACTGCACAGGCATACACCACACGCACAGGCATGCACTCCATGCACTGACATGCACACAGGCACACATACCACACAGGCATGCACAGCACGCACTGGCATGCACACAGGCACAGCATGGCACACACAGACACGGCACAGGCACACCAGCATGTACACACCACACACACGGATGCACGCACACACTCTGCGTATCTGAGCGCGCCCCTCGCACTGGGTCTTACCTTGCACCTTCTTCAGGATTTTATATGTGAAGAGATTTTTATATATAGACTTTTTTCTTTTTTTTTTTCCCAAAACACTTTGTACTTTTTAAAAAAAACAATTCTTGGTGGCCGTGTGCCTCCCACACTGGCTCTCCTCTGTCCCCAGCCTCCTCCCAGGGCTCTGGGCCTGTGGCCCCGCCCTGGGGTCTGGCAGTGGCAATGGCCAGGTTCTCTGGTGGGACAGGCAAGGAGCCAGCCACCCTCCTCCTACCCTACCTCCCACTAATTGCTTCCTGCCTGGGGGGCCCCACACCCTGGGACAATGGACAGATGGACAGAGGGAGCCGGCCTCTGTCTCCACGGCCCCACCTCTTCCTCCAGCGGGTGTTGGGCGTGGAGCTGCTGGAGCTGCTCCGTGAAGGCGTCTCTTTCCCGCCCCATCAACCCTCTTAACTTAATAAAATGTTCCTGCAGCCCTGGTGCACTGGATGGCTGGGCAGGGCGGGCTCGGAGGTTGGGGTTTCTTAACCTCCTGCCCCAGCACCCCACCCTTCCTGGAGGGCAGCGTGTGGGTTCTGAGGGCGGAGCTGAGGATTTAGTTCCTCCACCAGGCGGTGCTTTGCAGCTCTGCTGGGGTTTGCAGGTGGGCACCACCACCACCACCACAGCCTGTCAGAGCACCGGGTCCAGGGCCCACCCGCCCTGCTGGCTGAGAGTCTGCACCCCAACACAGTCCCTGGTGGTTCACACGTGCCTTGGAGGCTGGAAGCCCTGGGGTTGGGTACCAGCCAGCTGGAGCCATGACCACCTCTGGGCATGTTGCTTCCCTCTCCGAGCCTCTCCGTCAAATGGGTGCCTTTTAGCCCCAGCCCAATATTAAGGCTGTGCCCATAGGTCATGTTCAGCTCTGGAGTTGGCAATGGATGTGGGAGGCCTCGTCATGGCCACCTGGTGGCCCTGTGTGGGGTTGGGAAGAGACCCTTCGTGAGTTGCGTCAGACACAGGCGGGCCATCTGATTTCAGAGCTGTGGCTAAGGTGGTGAAGACAGAGGGGTGCCTTGAGCCAGCCTCACCCTCACAGCTGTTCCAATCAATACTCGGGGTCCTCCAGCCAGGCACTGGGTGCGTGAGGTAAACAAGGCCTGGTCCTGTCCCCTGCACAACCCTGAGGCCGCTGAAATTGGCCACGTCAAGTTGGGTCCTAGGAGGCTTGAGGGAAGTGGGTGGAGACCTTGACCCAGCCTTGCAGGTCAAAGGGCTTTTGGAGGTGGCTTTAAGATAAGACTTCCAGATGAAAAATCAGGAAGCATGCTCCGAGTGAGACGATGGCACAAGCAAATGCACTGTGAACATCCTGGTGTGTTCAGGGAAAGACCCACGAGGGAGCCGGCTGTAGGGTGTGGGGAAAGGGCCTGATTCTCTTGTCAGCAATGGGTTTAAGAGTCGGCACGGGGTGCAGTTCCTACCATTGAGATGCCAGGGGAAGTCTTGGTTGGAGCTGGAGGGCCAGTGGGAGTCATCTGGGAGGACCTGGCTCTTAAAAAGGGTCACAAGGAAGGCAGGCTTCTCTCCTGGCCTTCAGACTGCTGGGTGGAGTCCCCACACTGCCGTCATCTTGCCTCATCAAATACGCTACTGATGGTCCAGCAGAGAGCCAGGACCCCCGAGCCAAGTCACCCAGCCTTGCTGCTACCCTGCCTTAGGATTTCTTGTCTTGTGAGATAAGGAGCATCCCGGAGCCACTTGGAGATGGGGTGCCTGCCACTGGCAGCCTCAGTGTCTGGAGAGGTGAGCAGACCCCTGTGCAGCCTCAGTGTGCTCTCTTGCCTCCCACCAGCCCTCCTGGGCAGCCCTGTGCCACGCTCTGCCTCCATCACGAGCTCAGCTCGGGGCTTCTGGTCTTGCACCTGGACCGAGGCACCACCCTCCTCCCCAGCACCCTCCCCAGGGCCACCCAGACCAGCTGGAAAATCAGGCCAGTGAGGAAAGGGGCTCCCCTTTGAGATACTGCTCCGACCACCTACTAGAACAGCTCAAATGAAAAGCAGTGGCAGCCCCAGGCGTCGCAGGGACATGGGGACCCGGGAGTCTCACGCAGTGCTGGCGGAGCGCGCTTCATGCCACCACCGTGGGCAGCAGTTCGGCAGGTTCTGAGGAAGTGGGACACGTCTACCCTAGGACCTAGATTTCCACTCCGGTGTATACACCCACGAGCAAGGGGTGCTCAGGGCCACGAAACGACTAGAATAATACTGTTCCTACCAGCCCGTGTGCAGCTGCCCAAGTCTGACACAACACACGTGCCCATCAACAGTAGAATAAATGGCGCTGCGCTCACACCTCAGAAGCTCACTTCACAGCGACGGAACAGAATCACGGCCGCATCAACATCACGATGTGTCTTCAGGGGTCACGTGGGGAGAAAGAAGCCAGCCACAAAGGGCACATGCTGGACAATTCCACTTACGTGGAGTTCAAGGACAGGCGAAACCATCACCATGGGGATGTTCATCAGATCAGTGGGTACCCCCGGGGCTGGGCAGAGGGACTCATGTTGACTGGCAGAGGGCACAGGGGAACTTTCTGCGTGTGACATGTTCCCTGATCTGGGTAGCAGTCACATGGGCGTACACACGTGTAAAAACGTACCATGCTGTACGCTTAATTTGTTAATTTGACTGTGAATCATCTTTCACACAAAAAAGCTAGGGTTCCAGCAGGTGCCTGGGTGAGCCACCTGGGGAAAGCCCCAGTAACCTGTCACCCAGGGAATTTGGCCAAAACCGCGTGGCATGGTTGCCAGATGTCAGGCAGCGAGGCATGGCCTATGGAAAGAGCGTAGGCTGGGATATCAGAGGAACCAGCCTGGTCAAGCCCCAACTGCCGCCTTCAGCTGGCTCCTTGAACGTCACGGTCACATCCCTCACTGGGCTTTATTCCTGTACCTGGTAAGTGGGGACCACAACATCTGCCACAGGGGGGTTCAGTGTTGAATTACCAATCGTTTCAACCATCTAGTGCTGTGTGACCAGCTGCCACAAACTTAGTGCCCTAGAACAAGTCTCATCACGCATGGTACTATCACTGCACACGAACGGGCAATTTTCTTGGTGGGGTTTGTTTTGGGTGTTGGGTTTTTTTTTGCACTCGCTGATGCATGGTGGCCGGAGTCCTCTGAAGGCTCTGCTGGGTTGGACATTCAAGATGCTTCTTCACTCATGTCTGGTACCACAGCTGGGATGGCAATGACAGGGACACCTGGAGGTCTCTCTCTACGAGGCCACTTCATTGGCCAGCTTGGGCTCCCACACAGCCTGGCAGTCAGCCTCGAGTCTGACTTCTTACCTGGTGGCTGACCACCGAGACAAGGCAAGTCTCCAGAGACCCAGCTGGAATCACCAGCTTCTGAAGACTTAGGCTGGGAAGTACTGTGGCATCGCTTTTGCCACATTAGTCAAAACCAGGTTCCAGGGCCAGACCAGGCTCAAGGGGCAGGGACAAGAGCAAGGCAAGAATGCCGGGAGCCATCTTGCTTCTCCACGCTCCTGCTTCAGCTGCTCCCTCCCCTCCTCTTTCTCCTCCTCTCTTCCTCGCCCTCCCCAGCCTCCTTCCAGAACCCTTTCCTCCTGCCCAGGCCTCTCGTGTTGGGGTGCCCACGGGGTGTCTCATCTCCTCTCCTCTCTCCTGTGATGACCCTTACTTCTTGTCCTTGGCTTTTTTCTGTCTCCGGCCCAGACCTTTCTTGGGAACCCCAGGTCTGGGCAGTCTTAGTCTCAAGTTCACCATCAAGGCCCTGTTTCCCCTCCAACCTGCTCCTCGTCGGTTACAAGAAGCCACAATCAGCATGGACCAGGTAGCAAACTCCGCCTGGAGGTCAGCAGAGGCTTCCTGGAGGAGCATTTGCTGGCGCTGGGCAGGAACTGGCTGGGAGGCTGGGAGGCTGGAGGACAGATTACGGGCTGAATGAGTATCACGTTCAAAGTCACTATGACAGGACAGAGCGGCTGGGATTGACAACAGTTTGGAGAGTGTAGAGAGGTCCAAAATGAGGCCAGAGGGGCAGGCTGGAGCTAGGATCTGACCCGCAAAGAGGTGGGGGCCGTGGCTCCGAGCTCTGGCTTCATTCTGAGCCCAGTGCAGAGCCCCCGGAGAGTTGCAGCAGGCACAGCCTGGCTCAGGACACCGTCCAGGGACAGGGTGCGGATGTCGTCGGTGAGGGCCCTGAGCACCAGGCTCCAAAGTGGGCTGTGGAGAGGGCAACAGAACTCCAAGGAGGGGCAGAAGGTGGGCTCACAGGAGCTGGAGGGAGGGAGTGGCCAGCAGGGCTGGAAGAAAAGGCCCACAAGTCCACGGAATGTCCTCGAGCCACAGAGGGGTTGGGGGAGGCCAGAGAAGCTTTGTCACTTCCTCCTCATCACCAGCGAGTCAGACTTTCCTCCACCTCCCTTTCCTCCAGCCTAGAGCTCCATCACCCCAGCCCTACCTGATCCTGGGGCTCCCTGACCACTTTCCCCTCAGCCTGGGGACCTGCAGAGCATCCGGGTGGGTAGGGGATAATGTCACCCCACAGCAGCTCCCCCTCAGGTAGCATTGCCAGTGCAGACCCCCACCCCTTTTCCTCCCAAATGCCCTTGTTTATACCCCTGCCCCTGCCTGGACCCTGGACACCCCTCCCCCACCAGGCACAGGTGCCGTCGGGGGCAAGTTGAGGGAGGAGCAGGAGCTCAGGGCCAGGGACAGACAGCTCTCCATCTGCATCCTGGTCCTGGCTTTGCAAATTTGGGTGGGTTGTGTGGCTTTCTGTGCCTCTGTTTCCCCTTCTGTAAAATGGGCATCGCAGTGCATGCCTCGCAGAAACATAGTGAAGATCGGAAATGAGCTTGCAGATGGAAGACTCTGAGGATGCCTAGGACCTATCAGGGCCAGGCAAATGTTGGCTGTCATCGCTGTGGTGGAGTTAGTCATGCGGCAGTTACGAGGGTTAAATGAAATTGTGGAAGTAAAATGCACGGACCAGGCCAGGAATACAGGAGACCCCACCACCCCCAGGAGACCTGGTTAAACTTGGTCTAAACCCCAAACTCTCACAGTTCCTGTGAGTCCAGACTCCTTCCTTCCACTTTGGCAGGTGCCCACCTGTCACTTTTCCTGAGACTTCCTTTCCCTGGAGAAGGATGTGTTTCCAGGTACAAAGCCAGACCCTTCAAAGGTCCTTCCGCATCTCCTCCCTTGCACCATCTGGACCCCTGGCTGGTCGGGGGCCCTGGGCAGTCTGGGAGGATCCAGCCTGGCCCCCAGGAACTGCCCAGCGCCTCCGCCCCCAACACCCCAGCCAGCTGTCCTTTCCTGCTTTTGGATGGAGCTGCTTATCCCGGCTCCCATGGCCACATTCGGCCCCTTCCCCAGGGCCCAGACTCCGGTGTTTCCCCTCCTGTCCTATCAGCACATCACCAGCGTGAACTTTCTACAGCAGAGGGCTGGCAGTGTTTTCTTTCACGGGCCCCTGCCTACCCCCTGCTGCCTTTGGTCTTGGCACTGGAGCACCTCAGTCCGCCTGGCCCCTTCTTCCTGCTCCTTCAGGCTCCCTGGGCTCCAGGCTTCCACCAGCAGCTCCCAAGGGTACCCAGCCATGAACTCATCTGTCCTCACTGCTCTCTTCCTTATGCACCTGCCCACTCCCTGCCCCTCGCTGGGTGGCATTGGGACTCCACAGTCAGTCATCATCTGCCACCTCCAGGCAGCCCTCCAAGATCTTTCAGATGGGGCCAGATAACTACTCTGACTTCCATAGCCCCTCCACTTGACATGTTGTCCCCACATAGTTCTCCCCCCAGACTCTGAGCCCCCTGCAGTGAGGGGCCCATTCTGACTCACTGCTGTCTCCCCAGGGCCCCGCAGAGAGCACACGGAGTCTCAGTGGGAAGTGTGTTTGCTGACTGACTGACTGACTGACTTAGTAACAGGAAGTGAACGACTACCTAGCCAGGCACCCTCTGGGGAGGGCACAGCTTCAGCCCCACCCTCACGCCAAATGGCAAAGGGCCTGGTTTTCCCATAAACCAGGTGGGAAGCCCAGCCACCAGCCCGAGAGGCTGGGAGCCGAGGGCAGTTTCCGGAGCATGAAGGGGCCAGGCTGCAGCTGCGAGTTGGCCCTGTAATCCCGCGTCTCAGCTGGGCTTTACGAGGGCTCTCGGGTCTCCGGCCCAGGGAGGGAGAAACTTGCTTTGATGGAGCTTCTTCGGTGAGTAAACTTTACAGACACTGTTCCTGTAACGCTCATTATCACCCTTTGAAGTACCCATTGCGGTCACTCTTTACAGAGGAGGACACTGAGTCTCAGGGACGGGACCTGACTCACCAAAGTCAGTCATGGAATGACTCACCTCTTGGCACATCTGACTCCGGAGTCCAAACTCCTTTACTCAGGCCACCCACCCTAACAGGAAAAACGCCCCCTTCTGCTGAGCCCTACTGTGTGCCAAGCCTGGCAACAAGCATTCTTGTTCATTAGCCCCCTCCATCCCAGCGAGGGAGGTGGGAATGAACCACCGCCTGGTGAGGGGCCAGCACTCGGGGCAGCACGGCCACCTGGTCGCCGAGCTGCAGTCCAGGGCCTTGGGACTCACTGTGGAGATGGCCTCCTGAGCTGACCCAGGGTCTCTCATTGGAGACCACCTGGAGACCAGGTGCCTTGGGTCCCCACATGGGCTGCCAGTGTGGGGAGACATCTGGGGGCACCTCTGCGGGGCTACCTCAGATGGGCCACCTCCACAATCCTGCCCCAGTTTCCCTAGTAAAGCAGAACAAAAGCTTTCTCCTAAGGGGCCAGGGAAGGCTGGAGGCCCTGAGAAACGGCAGGAAAGTGTGCCAGGGTGCCCGCATCATTGGCTGGCCCTCACCCCTTCACCGTCCTGCAGCTCCAGTCTCCCCATGTGGTGTGGAAGCACCAACCTCTGTCTTCCCAAAGCTCCAGCAGCATTGCTCATGGCCTAGACCTTCATTCCCACTCCCTCAGCTCCAAGGCCAGGCCCTGCCCAGCTCGGCCACCCTGGATCCAGGTGGCTGATCCTCAAAACCATGGCTCAACAAGGCCAGTGGCCCCCTCTGTTCCTCCACCTCCCCTGTCAGTGCAGGCAAGGGTGTGCATCCCAAAGACTGTCCCCTGGGCCTGAGCCCTGGTGTGGTCACTCACTAGCCCCGAGACCTCAGCTAAGGCATCTCCAGAGCGAGGTCCCAGCCTCAGGAGTGAGGCCGCTGGCCGCACTGGCCCAGCGAGTCTCGAAGGGGACTAATGGCAGGCACACTTCACCAGCAGCGCGACTGGACTGCGTGGAGAAGGAGCAGCCGAGGGGGTGTTGCCCAGACCTGCATGTGGTGGCGGGGGCCGTGACCCTCTGGACTCCAGCAGATGCTCACGTTCTCCTGGTTCCTCAGAAGACAGACCTGCAGGTGTCTCCAGCTCCACACCCAGGGCGCCCCCCCAGTCCAGGGCCCAGCCTCATGCACTCTCTCAGCTCTTTACTCACGCCTCCATTCACTGACCCATTCATTCAAGGACAGTCTAGTCTATACAATAGCACTCATCACAACACTGGAAGCAGAAAGTGTTTAAGTGAATCCACCACCAGTGCCAAGCACTCACTAAAGGCAGGGGGGACATTCTCTGCACGCTGGTGCGGAGAGACTGCCACGGTGTACCTCGAAGTGAACAGAGGCAGGTGCGGAGCCGAACGTGGGATGGGGCACTACCGATGCAGCGTGACTGTGTGTGTGTGTGTGTGCTTAAAACCTTCCTGGAAGGAGCTGCACCCACACACGCACGTGCGTGCACACACACACACACACCCCCCCTAGAGTTAGAAACCCACTGTGAAGGGGGCCCTGGACACGTGAGAACCTGGAACAGCAGCTGCCCCGGACAGGGGACAGGAAGGCTGGGGGACAGGGGTGGGCGACATCTGCTTTGACGTTATTTCCCAGGTGTATGTGAACTCTGTTCCAAAGCAAGTAAAAGTTTAACAAAGAATGAGATAGCCCCGAAGGGAGCGAGGCATGGAGACCACAGGGCCGGACCTCAGCCCTCAGCGTGGGGTTCAGGTTCCAGTTCTGCCACGTTTGTGTTCCGGCCAATCACCCTCCAAGGCTTTGTTTCCGCACCTGAGATTAGTAAGCGGGATTAGAATGAGGTCACGGGGGTGCCGCTCCAGCCCACGCCTGCCTTGGTACACGCCTGCCCCGGTACACGCCTGCCCCGGCAGCCATGCCCGTGAGTGGCAGCTGTTATCACCACTATTAGTGTCTTGAGCAGGCCTGTTGCAAGCACCTTCGAGACACAGTTGTGAAGGGACACACCCTCATCCCCTCCCACCCCCAGACAACAACAACCAGGGAAGACTGATGACGCAGTTGACCGGCGGAGGAGCCAGGGCAGGTGGCCCGAAGAAGGGACGCCCCGCCCAGTCTCCCAAGATAAGTGGGGGCAGTCAGGACAGCGAGGTCAGGAAGGGCGCTCCAGGCCGGAGGAGCAGGCCAGACACACCTGTAGCCGCATCACGTAAATGGAGTTGTAGGCACACGTGATCATGAATACCTGTGCACACACCTGCCCCATCCTATATGTGCTTGCCTGCTCACATACACAGTCCACATGTTTGCACACTCCCTGTGCCCGCAGGCCAGGTTGAGCGTTCAGGGCAAGGCAGCCTGGGGGTTAGGGGTGCAGGACGGGGATGGACTGCTGACCGCCTGTGTGACCTCAAGCAAGTCACTTATTCTCTCTGTGCTTCAGTTTCCTGGGGGTCATAGTGCCAGCTTCATGGGGACGCGGTGAAGATTACGCCAGGCCGTTCCTGTAGAGTTTTGAGAGCACTGTTTGAAAGATTTTTGTCATTACGCTAGAGCCGCTGGGTCAGAGGCCAGCTGCTCTGGATGGACAGAAGGCCCCAGGGTCATGGCGTGGGTTCACAACCTGGGAGCCCCTTTGGGGCCAGCTGGGATGATGTCCCTGCACCCAGCACGGTGCCTGCTGTCGGGCAGGAGGCCTGGCTCCTAGCCAGAGTGGACGACAGTGTGAACGAGCGCTGCCTCTTGTCAGAGCGTTCCAAATAGAAGTATCTTGGAATTGTTTGCTTCACCTTCATCTCCCCCCCTGGCCCTGGAGTTTCATGAAGGTTGGGTTCATGTCTGGTTTGTCTTTGTTTCTGGCACTCGATTCTGGCAAAGAGTGATCACCAGTGAGTGAATTCGGATATATTTGGCGGCAAATGGCAATAACAGTAGTTTAAACAAGAAGGGCGTTTATCTTATCCAGAAAAATCTGGAGGGAGGCATCCCAGGCTGAGCCACAGAATGTGGGATCCAGACTCCTTATATCTTTATGCCCAGGACCTGGACTCCATTATGCGCACCTCCATTCCTAAAGGCACCACATGGCCCAAGATGGCTGCTCTAGCTCCAGTCAACACACCTTCATCCCAGTCAGCAGGTAGAAAAAATGAAAGGAAGAAGAGGCAAAGAGTTTATACCACTCTCTATTAAGAAAGCACTAGCATGACTCTGGCCAGGTGTTTCCGTTGGTTAGAGCGTGGTCCTGACGGGCCAAGGTTGGGGGTTTGATCCCCGGTCAAAGCACGTTCAAGAATCACCCAAGGAATGCATAAATAAGTGGAACAACAAATCAATGTTTTTTCCTCTCTGTTTCCCTCTCTCTGTCTCTCCTTTCCTCTCTCCAAAATCAATAAATAAAAATTTTAAAAAGTGTTACTTACTATAAAATTGAGGTATGTTAGTTTTTGGCAGTGAGAAAAAGCAGATGAACTGATTTTTTTAAGTCATCAATATATCAACCACCTAAACTGCACTCATGTGTTGGATATCCTGTCAGACTCCTGTAACCCTGTGTACACACACACACAACTATGCACACTCACACACCTCTGTTAATGTAAAGTTTACACACTTTTGATGGGATCACACCACACATAGGCTACTTGAAAACCTCAACATGCTAAAACCAACCCTGTTGAAACGCAACTTTCCCACCTCTGGACAGACCAACATCTCCCCATGCTACCAAACTGGAGAGCCCTGCCGTATGTCCCAGCCTGCTGAGTCCCACCTGCCGAGTCCCACGCGGATTCCACGAGGGATCCAGAGGGATCCAGGGATCCAGTCAGGCCGGCTCTGACTGTCCCACACAGAAGCAAAGATGCTTAACACATTTGTGAGTCTCTGTTGCCTCATTGTGGGCAAACACATCGTTCCTGCCCCGGTGTCCAAAACGCCAGCAGGGATGAAGACAGCTAGTACTTAACCCTCACTGACCGCGTGTCAGCCGCTCTCCTACGCAAATCATTTATTATACACGCATCACATACACCTACGTTTATATACATGTTTAGTCTTCGTGAAATCTCTATAAGGTAGGTGCCATTATTGTCCCCAGTTTACAGGGGAGGAAACTGAGGCACGGAGAGGGCAGCCTGGCAAGAGTCTCACACCGGTGGCGGTAGGGCTGTGGTTTAAACCCAGGCGCGCCCTGGTTGGTGCTGCTCAGTGGATTGGGTGCTGGCCTGCGAACCAAAAAGGTTGCTGGTTGGATTCTGGTCAGGGCACACGCCAGGGCTTTGGGACAGGTCCCCAGTAGGGGGCGTGCGAGAGGCAACCACACATGGATGTTTCTCTCCTCTTTCTCCCTCCCTTCCCCCTCTCTAAAAATACATAAGCACAGGGACCTAAACCTTCCTAAAGCAGCCACAGGGAGTGAGAGTTTATGCCCACTCCTCCCTGGCAGTTGCTCTTTGCTCCCAGACAGCACTAAGGCCTGTTTTGAATCCCTGCAGGGAGTGACACCAGCTAGATCCAGGCCCCAGTTGGGCATGGCTCTTGCCAGACAGCAGCCAGGCTGGGCAGGCAGGCCTCCCCGCCATCCTGGGCACCCCAGCCTCGGCTCGGGGCCCTCTGGCTGCTGGTGCCGGGCAGGGCACCAGTGAGGGCACTTGAGGGCGTGGTGCACAGAGGAGAAAAGCAGTGTTTGCCTGCACACTTTCCAGCTATAAGAGATTGTGATTCCAGTATTTCCAGCCCAAGTGAGAATTCTAATGTGAGTACAGAATTCTCAGCTTCCATAATTTGATTATTCAGAATTCTTTGATTCTGGATTAGTCTTTTTTTAAAAGATTTTATTTGTTTATTTTTAGACAGAGGGGAAGGGAGGGAGGAAGAAAGGGAGAGAAACATCCATGTGTGCCTCCCCTACTGAGGACCTGGCCTGCAATACAGGCATGTGCCCTGACTGGGAACCGAACCAGTGACCCTTTGGTTCGAAGGCCGGCACTAAATCCACTGCCCCACACCAGCCAGGGCTGTCTTTTATTCCCAAAAGCTGGGGCGGAGGTGGGCCATTGTTTCTTCCTCCACGCAGTCAGGATATGGGCTGCCCAGAGGCCATCATCATTGCTGGACAGCTTGTTCCCGTCTCTTACAGGAAGGCAAGGGGCCACAACCTGTGTGCTTTGCCATCTTTTCCTGGAACCCCTGGTCTTGTCTTGTTTTGTCTGTTGCTCCCAGGATAGTTCCCCAACCCGGGGAGACCTCCTTACCACCTTCCCCTCCAGGTAGGCTCTTGCTCACGAAAGGGACCCCAAGGTCAAGCTCAGCTGACCTCTTCCATAGCAGGGTATGTGTCCCGAGAGATTAGGAAAGCAGCTGGTGCTGATGTTGGGCATCACTGCCCTTTGGAAAAAGAAACACAAACAACGCTTTCTTGTTCTCGGGGCTTCAGGGCCTCGGCTTTAGGATGGGGCACTCAAGGGCCTCTCCTGGGAGTTCCCCACCTCCGGGGGCTTCGATCTTTCTGGCTGAGGCCCCCCCTCCAACAGTTGCCCATGACTGGAAAGACAAACTCTGAGTGTTTGGGATGACGGATGGGCAAGTCCAGCGAGAAAATGGTCCCAGAACAGGGCTAAGGGGCTCAGGGGGACTTGGGCTATCCACAGGTAGAACCAGGACCGGGACGCAGTCTCCCTGACACAGCCCAGGAGTTAGTGCCAAACCTGGGGCCAGGGCAGGGTCTGGCCCATCCTGGGCCTGCTGTGGGGTGAGGGGTTCAGTGGGAGAGATGGCTCAGAGAGCTGGAGGTGGCCTGCGGTGACAGGCCTGTAAAGCGTCTCCAGCCTGGAGCTCTGGGGGCACCAGAGGGCGGGCTCTAGGAACCAGGGTCAGCCTCACCAGGCTGGCATGCGCTGCCTCTCTCAGGGGCAGGGCTGAGAGTGGGCCTTGCTGCTGGACTTGCTTGGCCTCGAGTACCTTTCCTCCGACTTAGCGTTCTGTACATTTCAAATCTACAGATGAGCTGAAAGACTAGGAGGATAAATAATCGCACATCCCTTGCCCAGGCTCACCGATCGTCACCTTTTTGCCACCTTTGCTTGCCCTCTGAAGCTGTCTGTTGGCACCTGGGCCTACGTGTACACAGATCTGTCAGTCTGGTCCTGTCTGAACCGGATAGTTTGAGGAATGGCCCGAGCTGCAGACACCCTGACTCTCAGGCCTCCGGCGTCTGGCTCGAAAGTGAAGGGCAGTCGCCTACGCGACCAATGAACACGCCTCAGAAAGGGGACGTTGGTACAAGGTCACCTAATAATATACAATCCACATCCAATCTCCTCAATTGTTTCAATGACGTCTTTTATTTATGTTAAAAAAATTTAGCCTCACCTGAGGACATTTGTCCACTGCTTTTAGAGAGAGAGGGAGAGAAACATCAATTTGGGAGAGAAGCATTGATTGGCTGCCTCCCTTACGCACCTGGACCGGGCAGGGATCAGAGGCACCTGGGCCAGGATCATCGTCCTCCTACAACCCAGGCGCAGGCCCTGACCAGGGGTCAGACCCAAAACCTTCCGGTTGAGGGATGATGCTCCAACCAACAACCCCACACTGGCCGGGGCAGTAATGTCTTTCAGAGTTTATTCTTTTTCAGCTTCCAAGTCTAATCAAGGGCCACGACCTGCACTCAGTTGTCAGGTCTCTTCGCACCCTTTTACCTGGCAAGTGTCTCCTGCTGTCATTGTCTTTTGTGTCTTTACATGTTTTTTTTAAGGTTTCAGGCCAATCATCTTGCAAAAGGTCCCTAGTTTGGGTCTGTCCAGTTCTCTCATGATTAGATCCAGGCTGAGTTTGAACAGTTTAAGTCTCGGTTCCTGGAGACAAACTGTTACCCAAACATGTTGGTCTCACGTCCTGTGTCCTTTGTGAAGGGGCCAAGGAGCGCCCGGCGCATCCAGGCGCTGTTCTTTCTAAAAGCCTCCCTTAACGTGACAGGGGCAACCACGCATTGTTCTTGTTGCCCAGCTGCCCAGCTGCGCCTGCTTCTGAGCTCAGAGTGGCTGCTGCCTTAATCGTCTGGAAACGACCTGTTGATGGACTGTCCCGTTGGGGTGTGACCAGTTTTCTCTTCAGGGTCTGTAACAGTACTTCATGTGCTAAAGGCAGATACCGTTCGTCATATTTATTTGGAAAGTTTTTTCTATATTATTTTTGCCTTTTTCCATCATTTGTATGTTTTCACATTTTCAAGGTTCTTTATTACAAAAGTAACACATGCTTATTATTTATAAATTAAAACAATACTGGTATATAAATTAAAACTAGTGTGTAATAAAATTATGCTGGTATATAAAATTAAAACACTTTTAGGCAGTGATTTCCAACCTTTTTCATCTCATGGCACACATAAACTAATTACTAAAATTCTGTGGCACACCAGAAAATATAGTATAATTGTGAATCATTCACACTGGACAGCTATTGTTGAATTGGCATTTTTTTAAAATTTGACAGTCAACGAGAAAAGAGGTCAGTGCCCCTGACTGAACAGCCAGGTTTTTTTTTTATATATATTTTATTGATTATACCATTACAGTTCTTCTATTCCCCCCCTTCATTCCCTTCCACCCGCACACTCCCTCCCCCATCATTCTCCCCACCTTAGTTTATAAGCACATGTCTCAAGTTCTTTAGATTCTATATTTCCCCCACTATTCTTGCCCTCCCCCTATCTATTTTCTACCTTACTGTCTATACAATTTTCTGTACCTTCTTCCCCCTTCTCCTCCTCCCACCCCCCTATTGCTAACCCTCCATGTGTTCTTCATTTCTATGGTTCCACTCCTGATCTAGCTGTCCTCTTGGTTTGCTTTTGTTTTAGGTGTGGTTGTTAATAACTGTGAGTTTGCTGTCCTTTCACTGTTAATATTTTTCATCTTCTTTTTCTTAGATAAGTCCCTTTAGCATTTCATATAATAAGGGCTTGGTGGTGATGAACTCCTTGAACCTGACCTTATNACTCTCTGACCTTCCTGGGTTTCCTGGAAGTCTATTTCCTTTGCCAGACTGGGGAAGTTCTCCTTTATTATTTGTTCAAATAAGTTTTCCACTCGTGGCTGTTTCTTTTCCCCTTCTGGTACCCCTATAATCCGGATGTTGGAATGTTTAAAGATGTCCTGGAGGTTCCTAAGCCTCTTCTCATTGTTTTGAATTCTCATTTCTTCATTCTTTTCTGGTTGGATGTTTCATTCTTCCTTCTGGTTCATTCCATTGATTTGAGTCCCAGTTTCCTTTCCATCACTATTGGTTTCCTGTGCATCTCCCTTCATTTCAATTAGTTTAGCCTTCATATGTTCCTCTAATTTGTGACTATAATCAACCAGTTCTGTTAGCATCCTGATAAACAGTGTCTTGAACTGTGCAACTGAGAGGCTGGCAATCTCTTGGTCGCTTAGAGTTATGGGATCTGGGACTTTGAGTTCTTCTTGAGCCATCTTTTGGGCTGTTTGTGCCTGTTATGTATCAGGATCAGAGCCCTAGGTGTTCACCAGAGCAGGACAACTCAGTTGCTGGGTTGTGACGCTGTATGTGGGGGTGGGGTCAAAGAGGAGCAATGGCGTCTCATCTGCCGCCTCCCACCGCCACAGGTGCCGCAGCTGCCACTGTCACCAGGGCCCACACATTTCGTCCCACTACACACGAATGTGCCACCACCGTCAGCCCTCCACCACTGGGTTCTCCCGCTCGGGCCTGCGTGGTCCATCACTGTGCGCGAATGTGCGACCGCGGTCAGTCTGCCCTACACCCTGACTGGGTCCGGCTGCCTGCACGCCTAGGTCCGGGGATCTTTCCTGCCCAACCCTGCTCCGAGAACAGCCAGGTATTGCACGGTTCAAAGATTCTTGTGGCGTACCTGTTGAAAACCACTGTTCTTAGGGCAGAAAGCAAAAAATAACACCCTGCTATGACCCCATTTCACTTCTCACAGAAAACTGAGTGATGATGTGGAGTGGACCCTCATGTGTGTGTACGTGTGCGCCGCACACACACACACACACACACACACACGACCCATTTGCCCAGCTAGGAGAACGATGAGCCAGTCACAGTGCTATAGGGTTTTAACCAACCTCTCACCCACCCTCATGCGTTTATTAGTACAAAGCCCAGAGTCTCCCTCTTGAGGTCTCTCTCAGAACAGTTGGCGAATCCCAGAGGCTCGCTCCATCGGAGGAGGCCAGGCCTACCTGTCAGTGGGCCCCTGGGTCACAGCCCTCCCCTTCACACCGGAGCTCAGGCCTGCCCTGGGAATGGTGCCAGAATGGGCGGGCCCAGCAACACTTCCAGCGCAAGCCACACACGGCGTCTGCCCCTCACAACAACCAGCCCCTGGCTCTGGTCACCCGCCCACACCCAGCACAGTGCCAGGCACATAGTAACCACGCAACACACGTGTGCTATTATTGCACACCCATAGGGAGTTCTCAAATTTCCCGATTTTATAAAATGAGACCCTTAACACACATTTTTCTTAGCTTGCTTTTCTCAGCATGCCGCAGACTTTTCCCACGTCTGCATGCGCCGCCTCCTCTCCTGCGTGACAGCCACATGCCTCCGGAAGGACAGTGTCCGTGCATGAGATTAATCTGTCCCTAAGGGTCAAAACCTTCCAGCTCTCTCTTGGTGATGTCTTCTGTTGCTTTAAATCTCAGAAAATCAGTTAAAGTTTGTTCAGGTCAATCAAAGTTTAACTGCGACGTTGTCACCTGCATGCTCATTCCTTTATCCCGGGATGTGCATTTGTCTGTCCATCATTTGACTTTCAATCCACGTGGGGTGGCAACTATTTCCCTAACTTGGGGGAAGCAGGTGACAGAGCAGCTCACCCCACATGAGGCTAAGGAGGGACCAGGAGAGCCTTTGGTTGGGGCAGGAAAGGGGGAGGCCCACTGAGAAAAGGTCCTGGGGCCAGACTCCCTGACCATGACCCCCTCTGGACCGTGACGCCCCCCATCCTTGCTTCTATGCCAGGAACTTGGGAGTCTTTCCGATTCCTCCCTACACCCCCAATAGTGAGCGCCCGGCAGACTCATCCCAAACACCCCCCACCTCTGCTCCTTTTTTCCACCCCCCACCCCACCCCTGCCATCTCTTTAGTTCAGCGCCCGCATGGCTGAGACCGCCCCTCCTGGTCCGGCCACCCTCGGTCTGCCCTCCCCTGCCCACGACCCACACTGCAGCCTGTGAAAAGCACGGTGAGACCTAGAAAAGCTGAAGCCATACACATCGCAGCTCCTTCCTGTTGGCACCAGGTCCTTACAGTAGAAAATTCACAGCAAATTGGAGAGCAGGAAGACGGAAGCCACCCAGCCCTCCATGGTGTACTCACTTCCCAAGGGTGCTGTAACGGACTGTCTCCAATGTGGCGCCTCCCAGGATCGCGAATGTATCACCTTACAGTGAAGGCGCCCCAGTGGGTCTCCCTGGGCTGAGGTCAAGGTGTAGGAAGGTCTAGGGGGTCTGTCATCTGCCTTTTCCACGTCCAGAGGCAGCTGCGTCCCTCGGATCGTGGGCTCTTTCTATCTTGAAAGCCAGCAACAGGGGTCAAGTCTCTCTCATGCTGCCAGCTCTCGGTTGTGGTGTTTCTGCTCCCCCTCCCCAGGTGAGGTCCTTTGTGATCGCATTGGGCCGCCAGAATAGTCCAGGATAGCCTTCTATCTCAAGATCGGCAACTTTTTTAAAAAATGTTTTATTTATTTATTTTTAGAGAGGGGGAAGGGAAGGAGAAAGAGAGGGAAGGAAACATCAATGTGTGGCTGCCCCTCACATGCCCCCAACTGGGAACCTGGCCCACAACCCAGGCATGTGCCCTGACTGGGAATCGAACCAGCAACCCTTTGGTTCACAGGCTGGCACTCAATCCACTGAGCCACACCAGCCAGGGAAGACCAGCCACTTTAATTCCATCCGCAACCTCCTTTCCTCCTTGCTGGGTAACCAAGCACGTTCACGGGCTCCGGGACCCGGGACGGGAACATCTCTGGGAGCCATCCCACCACCACAAGTAGGATGGAGACACACTGTTGCCTCCTCCTGCAGTGGAAGCACATTCTGGGGTGGACTCACCACGAAGTGGGGTTTTAGGGTCCCTCCCTCGCCCAAACCCCTTGCAAGGCCCTGGGAGGAATCCCCGTGTCCCTTTGGAAGGCTCTGAGGGGGACCCTAACCATGTGGATCAGAGTCAATTAGTAAAAATTATACATTTCTGGATTTCATGATGCTTGCAATATTTATCAGTTTTTTTAAATCTACACCTTTTGAGTTCTTTTCTCAGTGTAAATATAAATTCAGTCTTTACCTTATGTTTTGATAAATTTTGTATATGTTTAAAGGGACCCCCCCTCCCAAAATCAGTGTGTTCTCTGACCATAGCAGTGAAAAGGAATGAGTCTCAGCTTCTGGGACCAATGTGGGTGACTCTCAAAATATATAACACTGGAAAAAATATATATATATAAAACACTGAGTAAAAGCAGCAAGCCACAGAAAAAGACACCCACGATGGGGGAATAACTGGAACAACTGTAAACATAAAAAAAAACCCACCGTGATTCCATTTGTATGTAATCCAAAACCAGGCAACACTAAGATGTACAGTGTACGAGGCTAAGTCTGTATGGGAGAATTAGGCAGAAAGACGAGAGAATGGTTTCCATAATTTGGGGGTAAAGGTCACAGAGATCTGACCCAGGAGAGGCACAAAGACGGCATCTGAGGGACCGACGAAGTTTATCGCGTTAACTTGCACAGCTGTTTGTCTCGTAGGCGTCTTAGAAGCATAAATACGTTGCATGATCTCTAGCATGAATGATATTTTCGTAACTTAAATTTTTAACTTAAAATAACTGGATTACGTTTTTAAAGAAGCGTAAAAGTTTGAGCTTAAAATTCTGCAGTGCGCTTCTCAGTACACTCACAGAATCCACGCCCCTCACTGCGGCAGTTAAAATCGGTAGGTGCTCAGGTGTTCACTTCTCCGAGGGCATCTCACGCCACTCTCCCCTTCCCTGTCCGCACCCAGTCACAAAGCCTACCCCAGCACCCTATCTACACAAGCCTGCCTGTCACCCCCTCTCAGAGCCCCCTGTTACCTTTGTTCTCAGAACTTGAAACTATCACGATTTGCAATGGCATCGATGCCGTCCGGCCTCCCCACTGGACTTCGAGCCCTGGAGGCCGAGTGCCTGGTCCGTTCTGGTGCCCACCCAAGCCTCCTCCACTGCTGAAGGGCTTTGAGTTGTACAGTGTGAGCTGAGGCTCACGTTCTATGAGTGGGGTGAGGCCAATGGGAAAATGAGGCAGACAGGAGAACAGGGTTCCAGAGAGAAAGGGGGCAAGACCTGGAAATGGAGGGATGGGGATGTGGGAGAAGGAGAGGCCAGCAGAGTAATCTCCTCACTACTCGGGAGGGATGGACACTATGCCCTGGAGGGCTGGGTCTCTCCTCTCACCAAGGTCCTGGGGTTACTCTTTGCCTGGGGGACTACCCCCTACCCCTACCTGGCTAGGCGTCACTTATACTATTTAAATTGAAAAGCAATGGGTATTTAGGGACACAAGGAATATAACAGAGTCCAGCCGAGGGGTTTTCACAATGTCCCCCCCTTCCCTATCGGTCACACTGCTGCAAGGTGACTGGAAAGTGCCTGCCCTGCCTGCAGCTCTCTGCCCAACCAGGGATCTCTCAGAGCACGGGGACAGCCCTGGCTGTGAGCTGGGCCTCACTGGGGTCACAGTGGGTGTGCGGGGATGCTGCTCACGCTCCCAGCCCCTGCCTAGGGATGCACAGACATCACACTGTGTGTGGGAAGTACAGCGATGGTCCCCGGAGATGTCTGTGTCCCCATCCCTGGAACCTGTGAATAGGCTATGCCACTCCGCAGGGGGGGATTAAGGCTGTGCACCGGTGGACACCTGAGCAGGGAGATCACCCCGGTAGTCCGGTGGACTCTCAAAGGCCCTTAAATGAGGGAAGTGGAGGTGGAAGAGTCAGAGCCAGAGAGATGGCAGCATGAAAAAGACTCAGCCGACCAGTCAGGGCACATGCCTGGGTTGCAGGCCAGTTCCCAGCAGGGGATGCACAAGAGGCAACCATACATTGATATTTCTCTCCCTCTCGCCTTCCCTTCCCCTCTAAAGATAAATAAATAACATCTTTTTTAAAAAGTGGAAAAAGACTCAGCCGATTGGTGGCAGCTTTTACGGTGGAAAGGGCCCACACGCCAAGGAATGCAGGCTGCCTCTGGAAGCTTCTTCCCCGAGAGCTTTCAGAAGGAACACACACCTGTCTGCTCCTTGATTTTAGCCCAGGGAGACCTATTTTGGACTACTGACCTCTGGAACTGTAAGATAACAAATGTGTATTGTTTCAAACCACCAAGTTTGGGTAATTTGTTGCAGCAGCAGTGGGATGATAAATCACACTGTACACAGGGTGATTTATTCCTCCCCGACCTTTACTCCTCAGAGTAAAAAGCAGAGGCCAGCCACAGCTCTCTGGCTTCATCTGGCACGCCGCAAGGCAAAATTTTCTCGACTTTTAGAAGAAGCCTGAATACAGTCGTGGGTCGTGTAACAGCCCTGCGGCCATTGAGGGGATGGGGGATACAACAGCGACCCTGTGGATTACGAGGGAGCTGAAAACGACCCCCCCCCCAGGGGCTGGGAGCGTGCCTCCACAGCACACCAGTAATGAGTAAAATGTTACACAAATGCTCATCGCTGACTCGCAGTTGCCCACAGTATTCAGTACAGTAACAGTAACCCAGGAGCTGCAGGGGAACAGAATTTGTCACCCCAACATACGTTTCCTTGGCATAAGGACTGCTTCAGGTTGGTTAACTTTAAGAGGTCCTATCCCAGTACCTGGCACATAGCAAGTGAATTCCTTAGGGTTCCCAAGCCCCGAATAAGTGCCGTTTTACAAGGTCTAGGACACCATAGGTGGTATGGTGGGAGAGTCAGGGCTTGGGAGTCTGTCGGCAGTGGCCCTCCTGCAGGCTGCCCCCACCCTCCCTCCCACAGTCCTTTCGCCCTTCTAGACTCCCTGTCTGAAAAATGAAGATGCAACGGGTGGAGGGCTCAATAAACGCCGGTGCCTGCACACACACACATTAGTAAAAACATGACCCCTGGCATTCTATGCGATTTACACTTTTCCATACAGGACTTCATTTCACCCTCACCCCAACCCCACAAGTAGGTAGAGCCCCCTTTTTGACAGGTGAAAAAAACAGCAAGGAGGCTTGGGCCTGTCTGCATACGACTGGACGAAAGATGTCTGATCTCCTCCCCACCCCCCGAGCTGGGGTGATCAGCGGTTCCGAACTTTGCGAGAGTCCTGGGCTGGGGGCGCATTGCGGGGCTCGGCGCCCGCCGGGAAACTACATTTCCCAGGAGGAGTTGCCCGCATTTCTGAGGCTCCAGGATTTTAAAGGGCTCGCGCTGAAGGGGGCGTAAGGAGTTCCCCTGTCTGCCGGCGAGAAAACTGCTCTTCGATCCATAAATAGGGTCCGCAGAGCAGCCTTCCAAGTGCCCAAGTGGGGCCTGGCCTGAATCAGGGAGCCCCCAGGGTCTGCAGAGGCGAGGTGCGGCCAAGCTAATCTGGAGGCAGCCTCTCCTCACCTTGCCCTCCTCGGCCTGAGACTCTGCATCCAACTCTGGAGGAACCTCTTCCGGACCTTCCCCACCCCTCCCCTCAATTTTCCTGAAGAGGGATACGTGCGGCGAATTCTGCCACCCGGCGGGAGGCACCCGCGACCCCTCCCTCCATTTCTGGCTTTAGTTCCGGGAGAGAATGTCCAGGTCCTTGGGATGGGCGGGGATAGGGATGTGACCGCAAAAAGCTGAAGAAGCTGAACCTCATAGTGAGCCCCCCCCCCTCCCCGTGCATCCTAACGAGTTCCTCGGCCTCTGGGAAAGGGGTGGATAACGGGGTAGTAATCAACGTTGCTTGCCTCCCCAGGCTGAAAGTGCAAAGGATCAAGAAACGTGCGGAGAGCTCTTTGCAAACTGTAATGAGCTGTGTAAATAAAATTATTTCGACATTGTGTCATTGGATTCATCCAGTACCGATTCTAAGAGGTGCGGGGGTGGGGGTGGGGGCACGGGGGGAGCGTGACACGCCTCCGAAAGCGCAGAGTTGGAACGTCTTTGACTTGGGGATGTCTATTTGGATACCTATTTCCCCATCCAGACTTTAGTGGGAACCGGAGAATTGTCTTTGAAACTAACCAAAACAAACCCACCAGAATGTTGGGTTTTGAAATCAGGAATCTTCCGGGTAATCGATATCAACCAAATAAGAACTTAACGTTTTGAACTAACCTGGCCCTTCATGCTTCCCTTCCCCACCTGCGCCACCAAGAGAAGCCTGGAGAGAAGGCATCTGATACCAAGTCCCAAGTCTCCCCCCTCCTTCCCCCAATCATTTGGATTAATCCATCCCTTGGGGTGGGGGTGGGGGAACCCATTTATTTCCCTGGCCTCAGAGACACCCAAGTCTAGTGTGATCCCTTTTCCCCCTCCCCCCCCATCCCTACTGAGACCCTGTCCCGCACCTAAACCCTCCAACCTCCTCTACAGCCAGTGTCTGCAAACAGCTCCCGGGCAGTACAGGAGACACGTTCATCATTTTGACTAGCTATAATCCCCCCATACCACTTCCCTACCACCGCCTGGGCTCCCAGGGTATTGTTTGGAATGAGGACTGATGGGCTTCTGCTTAGGCAATAAAAGCGGGTTTGTTGTGGGATGTGGCTTAGGGAGCGAGCATCCCAGAATCTCAAACCAGGGCCCCTGCCAAGCAGGACCCTGCATGCAAGTAGGATGTCTGTAGCAAAAAAGGTGCTCTGACCCAGGAGTTCTGGGGTCCCTTCCACTGGCCTGAGGGCCCACAAATCCCCTCAAAGCCCCTCCAGACTCCCTAAGGACGGTAGCGCCCCATGTTTGCCTCATCCATACCTGCCAAGTACAGGAAAAGATGTTCACATTTTAACAAAGGCATTGCATCCTCCCAGCAAAATGGCGGTGGTCCCGGCCCCTGGTTCCCTTAACGAGCACACACTTTCCGAGGATTAGTTAGTGCCCAAGGAACGAGACCCCCTTCCTCGACCTGTCCCCCAGAGCCCTGTTTTCCGAAGTCCTAAGGCACTCAGAGCTTTCCTCATCCCAGGGGCCCCCAGGACAGCCTCTCGTGAGAGCCTGTGGGGCAAAATGTGGTCCTCGGCCCCTGAGACCCCTGTCTTGGAGGGTCCTTGGGAGGGCGACTGGACCCCCCGCTGGGCCTCAGGGGTGGAGGCAGCGAGCTTTGTCTGTAACACCCCCAAACTCCTAGGCTGAGGATGGCATATAAATGAATTCCATGTTAGGATATATGGGAGATGTGGGGGTCTTTAAGGACAGCAGGGACTCGAGAGACCCCTCCTCACTGCCTCAGGGGACCCTGGAAGCATTGGGGGTTCGGCCTCAGGAGAGAATCTCCACCGCAGAGGTCAGGGGGCCCGCTGGGGGAGAGCCCACAGAGGAGGGGGAAGGGACAAAGTTTGAAAGTCCCCTTACAACTCTTCCAAGGAAAGTTTGCTTAGGGGCCCAATGGACAGAGAGGGGTTAGAGGTGCGGGGAGCCCGGTGGCGGGATGACCCCCGAGAGGTGACCGGACCCTGGGGGAGCGACCCCTCCCCCCTGTCCCGGCTCGGCCCGGCTGGGAGTCGCCCGGCTCGGGGCCGCGTGTGTTAGTTGGGGCCGCTTTCTGGCCACTCCGCCGGGCTGGGGGACCCCGCAGGGGGCCGGGAGCGGTGTCCCCGGTAGCACCAGGGGGGGAGCTTTGCTACGGGGGGTTTTCCGCACCGGGGCTCCCCGACCCCACAGAGCCAGCCCCCAGCAAAGGGGAAATGTGCCGGCACCCCAGCGGTCCTCAGCGCCGTTTGGGGCGCCTGGCGAGCTCGGGGGGCGGCGGTCCGGCCGGCAGGCCGCCTGGCGGGGGAGCCTAGGGAGCCAGGCAGCGACCCCGGGCGGCGGTGGGGAGCGGGAAGGCCCGGGGCGGGGAGAAAGGTCGGATTTGCTCGGCGGAAGAAACACAGATGGCGGCGGCGCAGCGCCATTCCGGGCCGGGAGCAGGCAGCCAGCAGCCCTGTCCTCACCGCGGTCCGCCCGCCGCCGCTAAATACCCGGATGCGCCGCCTGAGCGCCAGACGCGGAGCTGGGAAAAGAGAGGCAGCGGAGGCGGTGTCAGAGCCAGCGCCAAAGCCAGCACCAAAGCCAGGGCCAGAGTCGCAGCCGCAAAGAGAAACAGACCGACCGGCGGGGCTGGGCACGCAGAACCGGTCCAGCGAATCCTCCCGCGACGCGAGCCAGGTCCCAGCGAGCCAGGCTTCGGACTGGCCTGAGAGTCAGGGACGCGAAAGCCGATCCCGAGTCAGGCTTTGCTCGGTCTCCGACGGGGGCTGGCCCTTTTGAAGGCACCTTCCTCAACAGCAAGACCAGGCGGCCCACCATGACCGAAAACTCCACGTCTGCTCCTGCGGCCAAGCCCAAACGGGCCAAGGCTTCCAAGAAGTCCACAGACCACCCCAAGTATTCAGACATGATCGTGGCTGCCATCCAGGCGGAGAAGAACCGCGCTGGTTCCTCTCGCCAGTCCATCCAGAAGTACATCAAGAGCCACTACAAGGTGGGCGAGAATGCTGACTCGCAGATCAAGTTGTCCATCAAGCGCCTAGTTACTACCGGGGTCCTCAAGCAGACCAAAGGAGTGGGTGCTTCGGGGTCCTTCCGGCTGGCCAAGAGCGATGAGCCTAAAAGGTCAGTAGCCTTCAAAAAGACGAAGAAGGAAGTGAAGAAGGTGGCCACGCCAAAGAAGGCAGCCAAGCCCAAGAAGGCAGCCTCCAAAGCCCCCAGCAAGAAGCCCAAAGCAACCCCAGTCAAGAAGGCCAAGAAGAAGCCGGCTGCCACGCCCAAGAAAACCAAAAAACCCAAGACTGTCAAGGCCAAACCAGTCAAGGCATCCAAGCCTAAGAAGGCCAAATCAGTGAAACCCAAAGCCAAGTCCAGTGCCAAGAGGGCCAACAAGAAGAAGTGACAGTGAAGCTTTTCTTGCGGACACTCCTGCCTGTCTCCTTATTTTCTGTAAATACTTTTTTCCTTCTCTTAGTCCTCATCTGCAACCCCTTGCCCCTTTGTATTCTGACTGTATGGGAGACAGAATTTGGATTCCTCAGAAATTAGGGAATAGTTCATTTTTCTTTAACCAGTCGTGCAAGGACAGCAAAAAGAATCTCATCTCTGTAGTGATGAGAAATATTTTGTTTTGGTAATTTGTTATTAATCTACTTAGGGTTTGGGGTGGGTTGGTATGTTTTGTTTAATTGGATGGTTTGTCGATATGAAGATGAAAGTGGAGAAAATCCAGAAGGCAGTTTATTCTGGCTAGTTGAGAGAGGGAGCCCAGGAATCGTAAGGTTTGTAGGAGTATCTTTTAAGACAAGTGAGCTTTAAGTTGAACAGCCCTTGTGAGTTTCAGAACCTTGTTGGGGAGGAGAGGGGTGGCAGCAGCTGGACACCAAGTAGGGAGGTGGAATACACCCTCTGGGCTGACTTCCACCTCCCAATGGGGTGAGCAGTGGGGGGATCCAAGTGCAGTTTTCTTCCCACTTAGTCCCTGTGGCCTCCCTATTGTCCTGGGGAAGGGAGGGGGTGTCAAAATGACAGCTGGTCTGAGAAGCTGTGGCTTCTCTCAGCTGGAAACTAGCCATGGGGGGGGGTCTTTGTGGCTTCGGAAAGTCTCCTGTTATGGGAGTGGAAACTTTGGGGGAAGGGTGGGGAGTCAGTCAGCCAAGTGCCTCAGTGAGCCCTATTGAAACTTGGGTTTTTCCACACAATTGGATTGTATTCCCCTGGCTTTGGTTCCTCCTGTACAAGAGGTGGCTCTGGTGGTCTGGTGAGTCTCCAGCCCTGCCACCGCCACTTAAAAAAACTTCCCGACCTCTTATTCCTGAGTATTTTCTAAGTAGTGGTAGGTGGGGGAGGGGTAGTGGGCGGGGAGTGGACAGTAAGACATACTGCAGTCGTTTTTCAATCGCTAAGTAGTTTTACAGAGCTAGGTCTGTGTATGTGCGTGTAAATGTGTATATACCTATCTAGAGCTAGCACTTACGTTTCACACCCGGGAGCTGGGAGAAAAAAAACTGTACAGTCGTTTTTCTCGTACTATAGGAAAGCGCGCAATTGCGCGTCGTAACCCTTCCCCCTTTTTTTGTAAAAAAAAAAAAAAGTGTTATTTGTGCCGGGAAGAATTTTCTGTCTTTGTAATTTTAAAACTTTAAAATAAAAACTGAAAAAGGACAAAATCTGGGCGGTGTTTTTCCTCACTTCTAAGACTAGAAGGCGGAGCAATCGGGCGACTAGTAGGGGGGAATCTGGGGGCGTTTGCACCTGAGAAGGGAGGGAACGTTCCAAGAGCTCCGCAGAAACAAACCTTGGGGCTGGAAGGGATAGAACGTGCCTCCGGCTGCTGCCTTTGGGACCCAGAACACCCCTTCACCGGGATGGGTGTGTAGGCAGGGGATGGGACTGGGCTGTGGGGTCCGATGGGCTGGGCCCCGCCTTGTTGCCTCCCTTTCCCCTTCACGGACCTCTCCAGTCTCAACTTACAAATCAATCCACTTTTCGTCCGCTGCGCCTCCTGCCCGGCCCCGCCCACCTGCCCGTGGGCCCGCCTTTGCACCCCTTCTAGGGAGCTCCTCTTGCTCTGATTGGCTGGCAGGACCCAGCCCCCAGCCACGTGACCTGGCCGCGGTTCGCTAGGCTGCAGGACGAGCAGTCGCCCTCGCCCTCGCGTGAGGTGAACGAGGTGAGCGCGATGTGGGCCGGCTCCGTTCGCGCAGCGCTCTCCCGGGCCCTCGGCGGCCGCCGCGCGCACTCAGCGCTGGCGCAGCTGCGTGGCATTTTGGAGGAGGAGCTGGAAGAGATCCGCGGGGCTGGCACCTGGAAGAGCGAGCGGGTCATCACGTCGCGCCAGGGGCCGCGCATCCACGTTGACGGCGTCTCCGGAGGTAACTCCCCCTCCCGGCAGTCGTCGGACGTGGCCGGGTGTTAGAGGGCGGTTCTGAGGCTGTAGCTGAATGGAGGTCCTGGAGGCAGTGGGAGGCGAGACCCCCTGCACGTGTAGCCACTGGCCCCTTTTCCAGCTAGCAGGCCACATGGCCTGCTAACCTGGTTAAACCAGTTTCCCTGGAGGGAGGTGATTTGCCCTTGAGCACCTGTTTGCCTCCGAAGGCAGGGAGGGAGAGGCCCAACCCTGGGAGAAGGTGAGAAAAAAAGAAACAAACCCGGCTGGGTCCCTTCAAGAAGGGTGATGGGAAGACACAGCAAGAAACCCCACATTTCTGGAGCTGCTGTCTTGTGTGCGCCCCTAATTGCTGCACGTGGACTCTTGCAAACCTCCAAACATTGGAATGACTAATTGCACTTTACAAACGAAAAGGCTCATAGATGTGAAGTGAGCGGCCCCAAAGCCCCCAGCTACCTGCAGGCAGAGCTGGGCTTTGGTGCAGGTCTCTGGTGTATTGGAGCTGGAAGGTCAGCTAATGAATGGGCCGGAGAGGCCAACATCACAGTGAGCAAGGGGCTGGTGCAGTGTTGCAGGAATCACGACATGAACTGGCACACCTGGTCTCTCATTCCTGTCTAACCAGCAGTCACTGCCCCTCTGTCTGTGTCAGGTCCCAGATGGGTGCCGGTTACAAAGACCCCCACCACTGCCTTTTGCCCAGGAAGTAGGCATGGAATCCTTGGAGCTGTGGCACTCGATTGTAAAACAGAGGTCCCGGGAAATCTCTACCTCCCCTCAGGGAAAGCTTGGAGCAGGTCCAAAAAATGGGAAATTAGGAGACCCCAGTACTCATCCTGTGTTTGCCTCTCCTGGGTTGAGTAAACCTTCCTTGTCAGGCTTCCGTTTCCTTCTTGGGTCAGCTGTGTTCTCTTTAGGCTTTATAATTCAGGGTCCGGGTCTCAGAGGCCCCTGCTTTGGAGCCTATGATTCTATACCAGGCAGCAGAGTTAACTGTGGGGTTCCAGGACCACAGTGAGCATCAGACCCAGGGGGAAGCCCTCTTACCCAGGGGAAAAGGCCCGGATGATGGGTTGCTGGTGGTCCTCAGGCCTGTGAGGCAGGGTTGGGTTCTTCCTTGGGAGGGAATGTGATTCAGAGCCAGCGTTTAATTTTCTTACTCTTCAGGGTGCCACCCTGAGAGTCCTTTCCTGACCTTTCCTCTCCTGTAGCTGGTGGATTTGGTGCCTCCCAGGGGCCCCCAGATCCCGGTCCTGACCTCTGCCCTGGAATGGTCATTCTGTGTGATGGTTGCCTCCTCAAGGGTGAAGCTGGGTTCATGTATTTTCTGGGTCACCAGGGCCTGGCACCTTTCCAGGCCTTTCCTTAGGGCCTTGAGCTGCTGTGTCTGTTCCCTGTCCTCCACCTCAGGGATCCTTAACTTCTGTGCCAACAACTACCTGGGCCTGAGCAGCCACCCCGAGGTCATCCAGGCAGGTCTGCAGGCCCTGGAGGAGTTTGGTGCTGGCCTCAGCTCTGTTCGCTTCATCTGTGGGACCCAGGTACCCGGCGGGTGTTGTGAGGGGGTGGGGGTGGGTAGAGTGGGGCCTTGTCCCCAGCGTTGGGCACTGACCCCAGCTGCCTGCTTCCCACAGTCAGCAAGGCTGCCTTGGCCAGCTTGGCCCTTCCCATCCCAAAGCAGAGTTAACACATGTAAAAATGCTTAGAACAGCTCTTGACACAGCGATGCTCAATGAATGCTGGTTATTGTTTTGTAAATGTAACAAAATAAACTTACGTAAACATGAAACTTTTTAAAGTAATTATTCTGTGTCTGGTGCTGTTTTAAGAACATTATACGGATTAATTTGTTAGCACTCATAACAATCCTAAGTGATATGTGCTGATTTCATCCCTGTTAAAGAGATGAGGACTTGGAGGCTCGGGGACGTGGAGTGGCCTGCTTCAGGGCACACAGGCCATCGGGGTTCCGGTGTGAACCCAGGTGGCTTGGCTCACGAGTCCGTGCTCCTGGCTGCCTGTGGGGCTCTCAGAAACGGGAGGATGAAATAAATGGTGGAACTGCCCACTTCCAGCCAGGGCACTTTCCAGCAAAATCCTCACCCAGACTGGACAGCTTTCAAATCTAAGAATCTGGAGTCCACTTAGAGGTACTTCTGTAACCCTCTGCCATAAAGCCGTCGAACAGGACACTCAGTTTGGTGTCAGGAAGACACTCCTTCCTTTGCCATCAGTTTCACTCTCTGACCCCCATCACAAAAAGAAGAGCCAACCAGGAAGGAACAGCTAGAAGGCCCCTAGCTCTTCAATGAGAACCATCTGCTGAGCTCCCGCTGGCCCCGAGGAACGCTTGTGGTGAAGAAAGGAGGGAAGGGGCCAGGCCGCAGGCCTTCTCGGCTGGGTGGGTCTGTGGCCTTCTAAGCCTCTGTCCCCAGGACTTGTCCCATGTGACTCTGCAGGCATTCACACCTGTTCCACTCACTTTCTTCATAGCATCCACAAGGATCTGGAAGCAAAGATAGCCCTCTTCCACCAGCGGGAGGACGCCGTTCTTTATCCCAGCTGTTTTGATGCCAACGCTGGCCTCTGTGAGGTGTGTGGGAGCCATGGGCGGGAACTGGCGAAGCCTGCTAGGCTGCTGGAGGAGTGGGCAGTCCGGAGGGCCTGGCAGGATGCCAGTGCCGTGGCTCGAGGCTCCATGATCGTTTCTTACAGATGTCAGGTTGGGCCAGGTAGGTGCTCCAGGAGGAATCCTGAGGCTTGCAAGGAGGCTATCTTCCCGGGTATTGGGGGGTAACCCACCCCACCTGGATGGCTAAGAGTGGCAGGGGCTAGGCACTCCCCAAACACATCCTCACCTGTTCTCATGAGAGCAGGGTCCTGGCTCAGCCCAGCCCTGGGGCTCTGGGGACCCAGGTAGAGGCAGAGGGCTCCTTGACTCGGAGGCCGAGTCATAGAAGACGGAGGACCACCAATTGTTTGGCTGCTGGCTTTACTCCAACTGCCTTCCTCCAGGCCCTGCTGACCCCAGAGGACGCGGTTCTGTCAGATGAGCTGAACCATGTCTCCATCATCGATGGCATCCGTCTTTGCAAGGCCCACAAGTACCGTTACTGCCACCTGGATGTGGCTGATCTAGAGACCAAGCTGCAGGAGGCCCAGGTGGGGCGAGGACTGGGTTTATCCTCAGCCTCCCGAGGCCAACTCCGCACTCGCAGACAAATAAATAGCCAGGAGTTTGAAACAGCCAAGATTTGAACACGGATCTCTCAGATCCAGAGGTGTTGTCAATTTCACCGTGCTGCCTGGGCACCTGGTATGTGGGCAGGCTCTTAGTAGGCATAATGGCAGGATCCGCTCATGGAAATAACGGGCCCCACCCCACACTGCCCTCTGAAGGGAACACTGAGAGCATCCTCACTGCCCGGGGCCAAGCGCGGCTCCAGACTGCCTTGGAAGAGATGGGTAAGGCTCAGAAAGGCAGGGATGAGGCAGAAGATGTTCCAGTGCCAATGCAGTAGCGCTTATGTGCCCACCCCTGTGCCTGGCACTGGGCAAGGAGAGTTCTTACAGCCCCAAACAGCACAGAAGGTGGGTGGCTGTGCCTGCACGTCACACCAAACACCGCCAATCCTTGCCTCCCCTGCAGAAGCATCGACTGCACCTGGTGGCCACTGATGGGGCCTTTTCCATGGATGGCGACATTGCACCCCTGCAGGAGATCTGCCGCCTCGCATCTCGATATGGTGCCCTGGTCTTTGTGGACGAATGTCATGCCACTGGCTCCCTGGGGGCCACAGGACGGTGGGAGCATGTGGCACCTGAGGCCTTGGGTTGGGCTGCTAAGGTAGGGTGGGAAACCAGAAGGCCAGCCGCAGCTCAACCCATGACTGCAGGGTGCTCAGGCGGCCAGTGGTGGCAATGGCAGCTTTCCTTGCAGGGGCACAGATGAGCTGCTGGGCGTGATGCACCAGGTCACCATCATCAACTCCACGCTGGGGAAGGCGCTGGGCGGAGCGTCAGGTGCCTGCAGGGTTGTGCCCCTGGGGTCCCCTTACCGCCATGCAGGGCCTGGAAGGAGTGTCAGGGAAGGTGGGGACCTGGGACCGCAGACAAGAGGGCAGACCTGTGTACTCTCAGGAGGGGTGTAGGGTGGGCTCTGGCTCCTGACTACCCCTACCCTGCTTTCATTCTCAGGGGGCTACACGACAGAGCCTGGGCCCCCGGTGTCCCTGCTGCGGCAGTGAGCCCGGCCCTACCTCTTCTCCAGTAGCCTGCCACCTGCCGTTGTCGGCTGTGCCTCCAAGGCCCTGGACCTGCTCATGGAGAGCAACGCCATCGTTCAGTCTGTGGCAGCCAAGACCCAGCGGTGCAGTCCCTGGCGTGGGTGGGGAAGGCCGGGCGGAGGGAGCTGCCGAGGCCCATCCCTGTGTGGCTGCCCAGCCCAGGTGCACAGGCTCTGCCTCTGCCTGTTCACATGCCCAGCAGGCTGCACTGGGACCCAGCTTGGCCTCTTCCGTCCGCTTCCTGGCACATTCTCTTCGAATGACCCCGTGTCTCTCTGTCTCTTCTGTCTTTCCACCTCGCTCTTTGGTCTGCTTGTCCTTCCGCCTGACTTTCTGGGTCTGCATCTGTCTTGGTTGGTTCCTTCTGCAGATTTGGGCACAGGTCTTGGATCATATGTCCATCAGGAGCAGGTGTGAATGGTCCACAGCCCCCCAGCGACCTGTGACACTCAGCTTGTGCCCCCAGGTTCCGCAGTAAGATGGAGGCCGCTGGCTTCACCATCTCGGGAGCCAATCACCCCATCTGCCCTGTGATGCTGGGTGACGCCCGGCTGGCCTCTTGCATGGCGGATGACATGCTAAAGAGAGGTAAGGAGGCCTTGACAAAGGGACTGGGTGGGTGGCCTAAAAGAAAACAGCAGGGACCCCCCTAGACTGTGAAGACTCCCCTTTGTCAATCCTCAACTACTCTTTATTTCTTTTCTTTCTTCTTTTAAGTTTTTAAAGCCAGAATTTATTTCTACTTAAAAATGCTCAAGAGACTTTAAAAAGGCCCAAAGATGTCCTGGTTTAATATAAGATCACACTGACGCCATGTCTTTTGGTTACTCCGTTACTAAGGTATTAATTTGACCCTTGTCAATGAAACACCCCAGTAATTCTTCCAGTTGGGTTGCGGTGATTTCCTCCCACTCCCAGTATCTTTTGTAAATGGCCATCAGCTTATGAACGATGAGAAATGTAAACCAGAAATAATCATGAAATGTCTGCAGATCCCACTTAATATCTTTTCTGCATTATTCTAAGCCAGGCCGCACAGTGATCACTCTGAGCAGCGGGGCTCATGAGGAGCGCCCTCTGCAAAGACTGGTATTAAATGCAGCTTTCAGAACAGAAACCAGCAAACACCCTTCAAGACAAAACACACCCCCACTGCCCTCTGTAGGCCAGCTGTCCACACAGAGACCCAAGCCATGAGGTGGTCCGTGTCTAAGAGACCACCCAGGTCTGAGTGGCTTCGGGCAGCTCCCTTGGCCTCCGTGACCCTAGGGAAGTGGGGGCTGTGTGTCATGCCCAAAGCCTGCTCAGCTCTGAGGGCCCCAGCTTGACCCTCTCTGCCTTCCCAGGCATCTTCGTCATCGGGTTCAGCTACCCCGTGGTCCCCAAAGGCAAGGCCCGGATCCGGGTTCAGATCTCTGCAGTGCACAGTGAGGAGGACATCGACCTCTGCATGGAGGCCTTCGTGGAGGTGGGCGGCTGCACGGGGCATTGCCCTGAGCCCTGGATAGTGACAAGCAGAGCCAAGGTCCCCCTCCACAGCGGCACAGAGGGCCTTTGATCATCGGCCCAGGGCAGAGGCTCTGAGCCCTGTCAGAGTCCTACGGCTGGGCTGGGGCAAGGCCTATGCTTGTGACCAGGAGTGTGAAACAACTGTGGAAATTGGCTGTGAGGCGTTGCTTTATTCTTTCTGAGCAGTTGGCCTGCTCTGTGATTGGCTGAAAGAGCAGGCAGGAGCTGCAGCTGTGTGGGCAGGCCCCGGAAAGCTATAGCAGACCTTGGAGCCGACTACCTCATCCAAATTAAGACGAGACCCAGGCTGCGGGGCTGATACAGCAGGGCCGCCCTCTGGCTCAGCTGCAGTCTGTGCCGCTGCAGAGGGAGCTGAGCACCAGCTCTGCCGGCCCTGTCCCTTGCTGCCGCCCCCCACTCTGCTGCTTCCAGAGTCTAGCCCTGGGAAACACCTTGTGCCCTGTTCTCTGAACAAAGGATGGTCCACAGCCGCCCGGAAAAGAAGGGGCTGGGCACCCATGCCCATGTTTGGAGAAGAGGCAGAGGATTCAGGCCCCAAAGGAAAGTGTGGGTCACTCTTGGGGATGCCCCTGCCGGTCTGGAAACCTGTGTTCTATCCCACTTGTCCCTAAGTCTGTGGCCTTCCCTAGTGTGTGCCTCAGCGTGTGCCATGCTGTACCAAGCGTGGATGTTTCTTCAAATGTCTGGGGTTTTTCCAGCTGTCAACCCCAGGCCTGCTGGCCTAATGGCCAGCCGCCAGGGGGCGCAGCGAGCTCAGACTCCAACAGCTCCGGCCCCTCCGGCCCCACCCCTCCAGACTTCTGGCCTTGGACTCGCCATTTGAGCAATTCTACAGCCACAGCCCTCCAGGCCGATTGGCTGCTGTGAAAGTCCTGTCCACCCTGCCCTCCACAACGACTTGCTGTGCCTCTACTGGAGGTGGCAACCCCCTTCCCACAGTCACTTCCCCCAGCCCTTCTCCACTGCCCTCCCCACTCAGTCTTACAGGCACCGGGTGGGGGTAGGGGCAGCTTCTGAGTCACCATAGCCCCAGCCTCAGCAGAGTGGCCTTGGGAAGCTCTGGCAGTTTGCTGCGGGTAGAGCAGGATGAAAAAGGCCCTTATTAACAATGGGGAACTAGGACAAGGTCTCCAGTGCCCGTACCCCCAGCCCTCCCCCTCCCCTGGGAATCTGGAGTGAACAATCTGGTTGAGCTCCAGCCTGATCCTGCAAATGAAAAAGATTTTATTTTCAGAGAGAGGGGAAGGGAGGGAGAGAGACATTGATGTGTGAGGTTTCCTCTCGAACGCCCCAACCTGGGACCTCACCTACAACCCAACTTGTGCCCTGACTGGAATCGAACCTACGGCCTCAGTCTGCAGGACAATGGCCAGCCCCACAGGATTTTCACTCTGAGATTCTGGACATCCTCGCCTGTGATCTGGAAGAGCTTGAGGCCGGGGGATGTCGCCAGGGGAGGGTCTGCTGCAGCCACATCAACCACAGGAACACGTGTGTAGCCACCACCAAGGTGGGGCCCCTGGTGCCGGGTGCGATGCGTGAGGGCTGCACAGGCCAGCAGATCACACCTGCAGCCACAATCACAGCTCGCCCCACCCAGCGAAGCCAGAGCACCTGGCCCAGGCCCACTGGGCAGTGGCACAGTGTGTGCTGCCACCTGCAGCAGGCACTCCCCAGTGGGCAGCGGCAGCGACACGACATCCTGGGCCTGGATGGTAGCGCCCTACATGGTAGACCAGGTATGGAGCGGTGCTGGCCCTGGTCCACGGCCGCCCAAAAGGGGTCCTAGGAGGTGCTGTCTGGAGCAGCAGCAGTTCCAGTCGCACATGCCTGGGCTCGGGCACATACTGGTAGTCGTCGTCGATACCCATGACAGACTGGAGGGCCGGCCGTGGGTCACCCGCACTTCTGCATCCTGTGGGACCAGGGCCTGGGGGGTACTGTTCTCAGGGTGCACAATACGCATCTCCTGAGTTGGGCACAAGGTTCAACTTGTGGCCACGAGAGCAGCATTTGGAGCAAAGGGAGCAGGGGGCCCCTGGGGCCTGCTGGCACTGGGGCATAACAATACCCCCTTCCTGCCCACCCCACGGTTGGGCCTTCTGGGGTCATCTCCTTCCCTCTGCATCTGCTCTCAGAGCTGCTCAGCCTGCGGCTACTGGGAGACCCTCTGGTGCTGCCAGAACCCAGCCATGGGTGAGGGGGGGCCTCTCGCACTGGGGCCCCCACCGGGAGGTGGGCCAGCATGTCAGAGACCTCAAAGGCTTTCAGGGTGCAGGCATAACACTTTGGTGTGTCTGGCTTCTGGCAGTCTGTCGGTGTGTCCCTTTCATAAAGGGTGGACCTCTGTCAATGAGTCTAAAATCCCACTGCACCTACAATTCTGCTTTTCAGTGGTCGTAAGATTCTGTTGTTCTGATTTCTTCATCCAATCTGATAGCTCTGAATTCAGATTTGGAGAGTCCGGGTATGAGCCCTAATATCTTCAATGTAGTGAGTCTCTGCTTCCAGAAACAGAGGATGCTCTGCGCATGGGGTGAGTGGCACCAGGCTTGATGGGCACTTCTGTGCCCTGGCAGAGGTCCCAGGAGCCTGCGAGGGGCTGGCCCCGGAGAGTTCACGAGCTCCTCCAGCCTCGCGTGCAAGTCTGGGCTTCATGAGCGTCCCCTCAACTATTTTCACTTCCCCAGACTTCCCCTATGACATTCTTTCCACCCTCCCCGCTTCTAGAAGGACTCCACATGCAGTTCCTAGCACCTCTTCTCTCCCTTAACTCCTTGCAGTCTGCCTTCTGCCCCCTCGACATTCGTTGCTAAACCCAGTGCTCCTGGCCGCCTAGGTGTTCGCCTCCAACCCTTTGGCCGTGTGGTCCACTTCTCCAAGCGGTCAGGTCAGAACCCCCAACGGAATCAGTCATTCACCATCAGCTCTTTGGCTGCTGCCTGGAAGAGAGGCTCCTGGCAGTCACTCGTTAAATCCGTCCACCCCGAGCCATAATAAACAAATTCCAAAATAAATGATCAGGTCCTGACTCTGCTCTAGAACATTCACTAGTTCCTCATTGCCTTCGGCCTAAAGCCAGACTCTGGGTGGGTACAGAAGCTCTCCTTGTCCAGCTGGACTGAAGCCCAGGGCAAAGCCCCGGGAAACTGATAGGGCTCTTAGGGCCTGGGGGAGGGGTGCGGTATAAAGTCTTCAGAAAAAGGACTCCTATCCTGGTTTCCTAGCCTAGGGCACCCCATTCAAGACTAGCAATCCTTTCTTTAAGAAAAAATTTAAATGTTTTACTTATTTTTAGAGAGGAGAAGGGAGGGAGAGAAACATTAATATATAAGAGTTACATCAGTTCAGTTGCCTCTCACACGCCCCAAGTTGAGGACCTGACTGGCAACCCAGACACATGCCCTGACTGGGAATTGAACCAGCAACCTTTCAGTTCACAGCCAGCACTCAATCCACTAAGCCACACCAGCCAGGCCTAGGCATCCTTTCTGAATTTGGATTGGAGCAGGAGAGGGCAGGATGGGCAGGGCCACAGGAGGCGGGAGTGCCAAGGATGGGATGGGCCCTGGGCACAGAGGGGTTAACTGCAAAGCGATCTCAGAGAGATCAATGGGTTACTCACTGCAGGAAGAGGCAGAAGCAACGCAGAGAAGCAGAGAGCCGGGCAGAAGAGCATGCCACCTGGGGGAAATCGGGCTGAGGAGGAGGTGGCCAGTGGGCGCTCTGGAGGGACCGCCCGAGTCCAGCTTAGCAGAGGAGGGGCCTTAAAGGAGAAGAGGGGCAAGTGAGAGGCAGACCTGCAGGGAGGCACCAAGGGGCAGCCGCTGAGCCAGGAGGCAGCCTCAGCCTGACGGTTTGCCCAGGATCAAGCAGGGGGCTCAGAGCCCAGGACTGAGGTGGGTGTTGCCCATCTTGTACTTGGAGGGTCTCTGCGTGCTGGGTGCTGGGGGAGGGGAGCATATGGATCTTTCCTTCCCTCTGCCCTGCCGGACCCCCGTGCCCTGAATTTGTCCCACCAATCTAGAGGTCCCAGGCTCGGGAGACCCACAGGTGGTAGCTGATGTGGGCTGTGGGGTGGGGCAGGCATGAGGGTGCTCACAGCTTTCACAGATGCACACACACGCACACAGGCAGCTTAACACAGCACCACCTGTTACACACAGGCTCTCAGAGGGGGACTCCAGCCCGGCGGGAGTCAGAGTGCCAGGGTGGCAACGGCCCAGTCTGCCCCTTGGAGTGTGATCTTCAGCCTCCCGTGTCCCCTCTCTGAGCCTCGATTTCCTCTCAGGTGCAAAAAGGGGCCAGAGAGTGACCTGTACGGTTTCCCAGTGGTGCTGCTGTGGGGCTGTCCCTAAGCTGGACTCTCCAATGACGCAGGGGTGTCACCCTCCTTTTGCTGACTTTGACCCCCGTCCAAGAGTCTTCCCTGAGCTTCAGACCCTCACTGAGAACAATATATACCCGCTGCTGAGGTCAGAGTGCCCCTCCCCTCACCTACCACCAGGGCCTCGCCCAACTCTGTCTGTATCTTTACCTGCATCACTGGTTGGAGGTCCCTCACCTCTCTAACCAGCCCTTCACACTCCGCACTATGGGGGTGTCCCCTGGGAAACTGAGAAACCCACCTCAGATGCCAACGTGACCGCGCCCGCAGCTTGCACAGTAGGTCTCGGTGGTAAGTTCCAGCTCTGCCGCCTACCCCCACCCCTAGTAGCTTCTAGCCCAGGAGACCTAGCCAAGCCAGGCTGCAGGTGAGGGAACCAGGTCCTGGGGTCCAGTGACCAGGGCTGGGAGCCCCTGCCTGAGAACCCCAGCTTGTCTTCCCCAGGTGGCTGTCTGTTGGAGAGATGGCTGATGCCCAGAACACGTCCCTAGACAGCCCGGGGCACGTGGGGGCTGTGGCAGTGCCGGTGGTCTTCGCCCTCATCTTCCTGCTGGGCACAGTGGGCAACGGGCTGGTGCTGGCGGTGATGCTGCGGCCCGGGCCGAGCGTGTGGCGGGAGCCCGGCAGCACGACGGATCTGTTCATTCTCAACCTGGCCGTGGCCGACCTCTGCTTCATCCTGTGCTGCGTGCCTTTCCAGGCCACCATCTACACACTGGACGCCTGGCTCTTTGGGGCCCTCGTCTGCAAGGCTGTGCACCTGCTCATCTATCTCACCATGTACGCCAGCAGCTTCACTCTGGCTGCCGTCTCAGTGGACAGGTGCGCTGTGCCCAGACCTGGTCGGGTCTGGGCTGGGGAGGGAGGACCTGAGCAGATGCTCAGTGGCTTTAGGAAAGAGAAGGGGGGTTGGCAAAAGGCGATGGGAGAGGGGAGAAGAGCAGCTCTCTGGCCACCACCACCCAGTCTCTGGACCCCTGCAAGGGCGTGTTTCCGGGGACCATCCTGCCCTGCCCCCAACTCCACTTGAGCTTCCCCAAAACATCTCCGTGTCTCAAGTGTGGGCACAGGGCCTAGCACATGGTGGGTGTTCGCGAGTGTGAAATGAATGGCAAGCGAAACTCACCGATGCATTCAGATACTTTATCACCGCCCACTCCTGGCCCAGGTTGTGGTCATACCTGCTGCCATGGCTTGAAAGTTGGGGCCAAATCCGGGCTCACTCTCCAGCTCCAACCTCGGCCAAGTCATTTTCCTCTGTGCTTCCAGGCACTACTCTAAGCACTTTGCCCTTAACCCCCTGAGTCACCACCGCCTGGGAAGCAGGTCGAGCGGTCACCCCCACGGCTGAGATCAAAGAGGTCCCCTCACAGGGTTTCCGTGGGGGCGAGGATGCGGGCTGCCAACCGCCCGCCCGCCGCTCTCACCCCGCGCCCGCCCGCAGGTACCTGGCCGTGCGGCACCCGCTGCGCTCGCGGGCCTTGCGCACCCCGCGCAACGCCCGCGCTGCTGTGGGCCTGGTCTGGCTGCTGGCGGCGCTCTTCTCGGCGCCGTACCTCAGCTACTACGGCACGGTGCGCTACGGCGCGCTGGAGCTCTGCGTGCCCGCCTGGGAGGACGCGCGCCGGCGCGCCCTGGACGTGGCCACCTTCGCCGTCGGCTACCTGCTGCCAGTGGCTGTGGTGAGCTTGGCCTACGCGCGCACACTGCGCTTCCTGTGGGCGGCCGTGGGCCCCGCGGGCGTGGCGGCGGCCGAGGCCAGGCGCAGGGCCACGGGGCGCGCGGGGCGCGCCATGCTAGCGGTGGCGGCGCTCTACGCGCTCTGCTGGGGTCCGCACCACGCGCTCATCCTCTGCTTCTGGTACGGCCGCTTCGCCTTCAGCCCGGCCACCTACGCCTGTCGCCTGGCCTCGCACTGCCTTGCGTACGCCAACTCCTGCCTCAACCCGCTGGTCTACGCGCTCGCCTCGCGCCACTTCCGCGCGCGTCTCCGCCGCCTGTGGCCCTCTGGCCGCCGCCGCCACCACCACCACCGCGCCTGCTGCCCCTTTGGCGCCCGCCGCACCGTCCGTCGCATTCGCCCGGCGTCTTCGGGTCCTGTTGGCCGCCCCGGGGACGCCCGGCCTCGGGGGAGGCTGCCGGTGGGTGGCGGCTGGGGTAGGGAGCCCGAGGAGGAGGCTGCTGGTGGCAGGGAGGCTGGACCGGCCCTGTGTTCTGGAGGACCGAAATAAACCTTGTTCGCCTCCACTCTGCTGGGTGTCCTGTCTGTTGTTCCCCTGCCCCAACGGCTGGATGCTCTAGGGGATGGGGCCGAAGCCAGAAGCCCTGTGAGGAGCAGTGGGTGTGCGGGGGGGCCCAGCCCAATGGACACCCCCGGGCGGTGAAAATGGGTGGGTACAACTCAGAGCAGCCCCCAAGATGGGCAGCCCCCAGACAGCGTCCATGGCTGGTCTGGCAGGAGGGCAAGTCCTCTGCCCATCCCTCCAAATCCATCCGCAGGGTCTAAGCCCCGCTTCCTCCACAAGCCTTCGCCAAGCCCCTTCTCTCCAAGGCCTGTTCTGGGCTGTTTAATTCCAGCAGCTAATGTGGCAAATATCGGTTAACAAGGTACAATGTATCTTATGTGGAGCTGCATTCTTCTATCTAATCAGATCAACTCTGCAAGGTCCCTGCAACTTGTTCCATTTTACAGATGAAGAAATCAAGAATCGGAGGGGTTTAGTGATTTGCATAAAACGGCGAATTTCACCCTTTTTTCATCGCATAGCACACAAACTAGCTACTACAATTTTGCAGCACACTAAAAATATGTATTTTTGCTGCTCTGACCAAAAAAAAAAACTCGGTGTAGCTTTGATTCATTCACACCAGACAGCTATTGTGTTGGCTGTTGTCAGGTTTTGTTTTTTGTTTTGTTTTGTTTTGTTTTGACAATCTAAAGGAAAAGAGATCAGTGGCCCTGACTGAACAGTCAGGCATTGCATGTTTTAGAAGTTCTGGTGGCACACCGGGAAAACTGCTGGCCTAGAGTCATGTGGTGTTTGGCAGAGGCTGGATTCAAACCCACGGCAGTCTGACTTCTCCAAGGAACCCTCTCCTCCACCTCTGAGGCCGCTGCTCCGGGCTTTCGTGGTTTCCAGAGTTTTCCTTTGGTTCTTCCTGATTCTGCATCAGCCCTCTTCCCAGAACCTGCAGCTCCCCACACCCCAGCCAGATGCCTTGGAAACCTCAGAGGGCTCCCCTTCCTCTTCCTCGGGAGAGTTCTGTTCAGGCACTCAGGCCAGCAGGTCCTGATGGGCTTCAGGCCTCCCACCATTGCCTGGCCCAAATCCCTCCGTCAGTCCTCAGCTGTTTGGCCCTCCTGGCTCAGGAGACACAGAGCCACGCTCGGGGCCCAGCTGGCCACCCGGCAGCCATGGCTGCCCTGTGAAGCCCCTTTCCCTGTTCCTGCTCACAGCTGAGGTCGTCTGTGGCTGCGGAAACCTCCTAATTAACCAATAAATCAGTTTAAGTGGTTGCAGAGCCGACCGCTTCCTTCCCTGCCTTACCACACGCCAATAACGCTCATCTGCTTCTGGTCGGGGCCTGAGACCTGTCGGCCTCTGTGTCTCCCCAGCACGCCTGCTGGCTGCTGGGCACCCTGGGAGGGCCCTCCCTGACAGAGGCAGCTGCTGAGTCCTGGTCACTGCCTGCCGCCTGCCACCTGCCACCTGCCACAGACCCTGGGGTCAGAGCGGCAGTCACAGGGGGAAGCTGAGACCCAGCTGGGGGAGCAACTTCTTCAGGGGCCCAGCGTAGCACGCCTCTGCCAAGGCGTTCACGGCTGAATCAGGCCACAGCAGTGGGGCTTTTCCCTGAGGGCCACAGGGGCAATGCCTCCCGCTCCCACAGTACCCAGCGTGGCCTCTATCTACCTGTGGCCTCACTCACACGTCCACCGGCTCATTCGGGCCTCATGCCAACCCTGGCAGGTAAGAAATATCACCTCCATTCTCAGAGGCAAAAGCTGAACCTCAGGTGAGGTAGCTTTACCAGAGCCAAGTGGCCGATTTGTGGAGGAGCTGGTACCCTAACCCGGCCCCAGGGGTGGCTCTCCGGGCGGCCCAGGCAGCATGTGGAAAACATCCCAGCATATCTGACAAAGTTTGACGCACAAGGATGGTGAGTGCCTGCAAAGTGAGAGAAGGAAACAAAATCTCCCAGCTGAACCGCTGCTCTTCCCTGGTCACCTCTGTAGGCACGGACAGGGGCCCCACTGGGGACAGCTTCCATCCAGGACAGGCAGAGTCCAGGCTGCACGAAACAAACCCCAGGCCCTGGGGGAGGGTACCCGCTCAGCCAGCAGACGGTTGTCCAGCCCCAGATGTCGAGGCCTCCTCCTCTGCTAGCAGGTCTGGCTGGACCATTGGAGCCAAATAAAGAAGCCAGAGGCCCTGGTCAGGGGCGGGCAGTACAGCCTGGCTCAGAGCAGACACACAGATGCTTGATACACGAGGAAAGAGGTGCCAGGGGAGGAAAGAAACTACCCGTCCCGCCCTGCTTTCCTTATGCCCCAGACCTCTGAGTGCCTGCCCTAGGCGAGGCCCATGGGGGAAGACAGAGACGCTGGGTCTGACCTGGCCTCTCCCTTCCAGTGGCTCTCAGCCCGGCTGGAGGGCCAGACACCGAAAGAAGAACAGACAGCACCGTGGAATGGGCCATAAGAGAATGCAGCTCTGAAGGGGCGCGGAGGAGGGCACTGCTGCCTTCCTGGGCCATCCGGGCTGGAGTCCCAGAGAAGGAAACGATCCACACCCACTCTCCTGGAGAAAGGTAGGAAGAGTCTGCGAGGTGGAGCAGCCAAGGTGGGGCGGGCACAAGTAGGAACAATAAGCAGCTCCTGTCACTGCAGCAGGTGGAGCCCAGGGAGGCTGGGAGGGTGGGCGCCGTGAGGTCACCAGGGCCATGGGGTTGCAGCGCCCGGGGGCTGGGTGGGACTGGCAGGCTGACCTCGAGCTGCTCCGAGGGCCTGGCCTGGGGCTGGGAGATGACTTTTCCTGTGGATTTGGCAGGAAGATGGATGGCCGGCTGCTGGGCTCCGCTCCGCCCCGCCCCAGAGATGCCCGGGTCTGCCTCGGGGGGGCTAATGAAATGCTCGGAAGAGCAGATGGTCTCAATACAGCAGGTTCTTGAATAATGTCGTTTTGTTCGATGTCGTTCTGCCAGAACGCTGACGAGGTGCCACAGGAACGTAACTCTAGTTTGTATCAGCCTATAATAAAACTGCCTTCATGGCGCGTCATTTTGCTTCAAGTCCCAGAACCTGTGCATGATGCTCAGTGAGAACTTGCTACACTTTGGTTAGGAGAGAGCTGTGAGTCCTGCAGAACCAGAGGCAAGCAAGGGGGCGTGGGGGGCCTGCCCTGAATGAGCCCTGTCTGCTGCCCCCAGGGCCCAGGAGAAGCCACCTGGCCGCAGCCCCCTGCAAGGCCTGCAAAGGAACCAACCCTGTTAGTTGGAAGGAGAGTTAAATTCTGCATCCCTGTCATCCTACTTGTGCTTGCAAACCTCTTAGGGATGGGCCTGTGGCAATCATGTCTGAGCACATAGTGGGTACAAGGTTCTCCTGCAGAAAAGAAAGACAGAGGCCCAGGGGATTGCGGGAGCCCAGCGGAGGGCCCTCAGCCAGGCTGGGGAGGGAGAGAAGACTTCCCGAGGGGCTGGTGCCCCAGCCAAGTCCTGCTGTGGGAGGTAATCAGGGCGGACGGGCAGGGAGACAGAACAAGGTGTGCGAGGCAGCCTGGAGTCCGGCATGGCACGGGGCACGAGGGCCTGTAAGTTCTCCCCTGCGACTGAGAATGTACTTTGTCCAGAGGACAACGGTGAGTCACTGAAAGGTTGTAAATACAGAACAACAGCCTGATGAGATTAACTCTTCAGGGAACTCTTTCTGGCGTGAGGCAGGCTTTCCTTCAGAGGGGGAGCGGGAGGGCGCTGCTGTTAAGAGGCTGCTGCGAGGACCGGGAGAGGACGCTAGGGGGCACGGGCAGTGGGTGGGCAGATGTGGGGGGACACATGGGCCCCCCACTTAGGAGGTACAGTTGTCAGGACTTGGTGATTGAACACGTGTGGGGAGGAGAGAGGTGTCCCAGATGACACCCCAGAATCCTACTTTGAGTTGATGGGGGTGGCCGTGGGGATAAGGAGGGTCAGTTTGAGGGGAGCTTGGTTGGAACATGCTGAGGCAAAGGGGGTCCACAAGACCCTGTGGCATGTGGTGAGGGGGTTCTGCAGGGCCTGCCGCCCTGGACACTTGCTACCTTTTAGGTCCTGGGCGGGGCCTGGAACATGTGTCTCGCTGGCTGGGGAGTCGGAAGGTGAGAGCGCTAAGAGATCAGAGATCAAGCAACACACCCGAGATCCCAGAGCTGGCCCAAACCGGAGCTGCGATCTTCAGTTCGGGTTTGTCTGATTATGGTTCCACAGTGTTTGGGCAAGAGAAGAGGTAGGAAGGAATTGGTTAAGGGGGTGGGAGGAGCTGGGGTGGGCAGAGGTGACTCCTCTGCCCTGTATAGCAACTGTAGTCAGGGCTCAAACTCAGTCCAGGGGAGGGTGAGCGAGGTGAGGACCCTGGCGTGGCCAAGTTAATCAGCCATCCTCCCTGCGGCCGGCTGGCGGGCACAGCGTCATCAGCTGTGCCCACCTGGGGACGTCAATACCAATTAAGGACCCAAGGTTCCCTATTAATGAACATTAGTTTCTCAGCCCCGATGCATGGCTCATTTGCAGGCTGCCCGCCGGGTCCAAGATGGCCTGAGGCCAGCAGGCCAGGCTGTGCCGGCTGGAACGGTTTCTGGTGCAAGGACAAGACTGATTTATTGAGGCATCTGCTGGGTGCCATGGTGTTTCGGCGGCCCAGTCTCAGCGGAGGGGTGAGGCGGGAGCAGGAGGAAGGGTGGTACAGAGGGGTTGAGGGCACGGTGCCAGCCAGGAGTGCCTGGGGGTGTTGTGGATGGTGGTGGTGCTGGGGAGGGCGCTGGCCTGGACACTGGGTGGACCTGCCAGGTCCACTCAGAGGTGGCATAGTGCAGGGGTCAAGGAGTGGACTCAGAGCCTCTCTGTCGGTTGGACTCTGGCTGCTGCACTTCCTAACTCTGGCCTCTCTGGCCTTCAGTGAGGTGCAGACCTGGGCTTTCTGGCTGAGCCCGGTCCCTGCGGAAGCAGACTGCCTCGCTCACCGCGGCTGCCTGCCAGCTGTACGTGATGTTTCCAGGGCTCCTCTGGGCAGATCCTGGTCTCCGGGGAAGGAGGCGTGACTGCGCCACCCCCCCCCCCGCCCCCTCCACCAGCATGTGCTGACTGGCAAGTGCTTCTACAGCAGGTGGCGTCCTCATGGCTCTCAAAGCAGGAGTCACCGGGCTGGGGTGGGCCAGTCATGGGAACAAGAGGACATTCTGGTCCCTGGTCTTTTGCTTCCCTCAGTGTGTTTCCTCACCTATAAAGCTGGGTTACCATGTGTCCCTGCAGGCACTCAGGCCTTGGTGTCAGCTGGTGAGCCAGCAGCAGGGCATTCGGGCTGTAATGCCCCCTGGGCCCCATAGCTGGCGGGGGCCAGGGTCTTTGTTGGGATTGCCCAGGCCCTGTCCTGCTTCCTGACCTCCTCGCCCTGGCTTGGGCTCAGCACCTGAAGCAGTCTGGGGAGCAGGCAGCCTCGGTTGGGACAGGGACTTCCCCCCAGGGTGCGTGGTGCTCACTGCAGTGAGGCCACATCCGACCTCCAGATGGAGGTCACAGCCTGCCTCACCTGGTATCTGCCACCTTCAGAGCTCAGGACTCCTGTTGGCCTGGTCCTGCTGCCCTCTCTGGCCAGTCACCCTCCAGGTCCCACAGCCAGCTTGGAGGCCACCTCGGGAGGCCTGTGACAGTGGTGGCAGCCAGCAAAGATAAGCCAGGACCTCTCCAGACTCAGCTCAGCCCCGTCACCTCCTGCTGTCCTCTCTCTTCTCCTGGGGGCCCAGGTACATGCCTTGTCCACCAAGCGCACTGTATCCTGTGCTCAGTGAGAAAAGGGCCGCACCCTCCTGTGCCTGAGGTGGCCACGGGGACAGAGGCTCACTCAGGACGGCCTGTGATTCCCACTCTGGGTCCCAGGGGCACTGGAGACGTGGGCACTTTGAAAACCCTGGCAGAGGTCACTCTAGACCCGGGCTGGGCCCCACGTGCCAGCTCTCTGATCTCAAGCGAGTTTCTTTCGCTGAGCCTCAATTTTCTGCATCCGTAAAACAGTGGGAGCCGAAATGTTGGCCGCCTCACATTCTATGGCAAACACTGAATCAAAGGCTTGTGTGAAGGGCCAGCCAGCGCACAGCGGGAGCTCAGCGAATGTGCTGCCCTTCCATTCAGGACACTGCTTCTGAGGAGGCTTTTGCGTCAGGCCTGGTGGAAACTGCAGCGGCTTCCTGGGGGTGGGGGCAGGTGGGGGCGGGATCACGCCCCAGCCTCGCTGCCTGGTCAGTTGCCTGGCAAACCTGCATTTTCTCAGCTCTCACAGTCGTGAGAACCTGTGAACATTCTTCCCTGAGCACTTCCCACATTGGCCCGCCCTGGGACATGCCAGGTGGCGATTCTGTCCTTCTGTGCACCCCTGCGTCCCCACCTAGAACAGGGCCGAGTGCTTGGCAAGGGCTCAGTATCTCTAACAGGAACCGGTGTGAGGTAGAAAGCAGAGGACCCTCCCAGGAGGCGAAATCAACAAAGACGGACTTCTTCTTCCTGCCACCACCCCCGTCCCTGCTTCCCCACCAACTCAGCAGTGTGGAAGCAGCTAGAAGCAGCTCACTGGTTGTGCAGGCAACCTCTGCGGAGGCCCCCTCCTGCCCGTGCCCAGCCCCGCCGGCTCAGGGCCGACTTGTGGGTTTTCTGACTCATTCCAGTGTCTGGGGCTGACACAAACTGGCCGGCTCTTCACCAGTTTGGGGTTGCAGGAAAAATCCTGGTTGGAAACGGGGCAAGGAGATGGGGCCTGCTGCCTCACTGTTTGGGAAGTGTTTGATGAGGCTGCCAAGGCCTCATCCGCCCAACCCCTTGTTCATGGTCCACATGGCCACAGAGGGAGTTGACAGGGACCCCTTCACCTGCCCAGGTGGCCTGTTCTCATGATCACTTGGCTACAGGGCCAAACGTGGGTGGGTGGGTGGGGCACCACGAGGATGAAGGGTGCTGGTTTCCAGGGGGGCAGGTTGGTCCAGGCCAGGGACTTGGGAGTTCGCCGGGAGTCTCCGAGTCAGGCTGTCCCGGGAACACATGTGGTCCTCACCGGACAGCTCCACAAAGTCTCAGCTCTGCCAGGACAAAGCAGCCTGCCCGAGGGCACAAGTCTCGGAAGGGCCCAGGCAGCCCCCTGGGACATCCTTGGCAGGCCCCTCACCTGTCTGCTCCCAGAGGTCTACAGCAAGAATTCCTGATCTTCCCCGCCCCCCACCGCCCCCAGAGCACGCACCCCGCTGAGAATGCGAGCTACGGGGCCTTCGTACCCCAAATATACACACACACTCCACACAAAACCTCGCATCCTGTCGGGGTTCATAGCCAAGGGCCTGTTTCTTGAACCACTTAGGCCCCAGGTGGAGACACATGGCCTCAACTCTGTCCAGGGTGAGTGGCTCTGGCAGAGATGGGGTGGGGGGAGGCTCCCAGAAGCAGGCCCCAGGAGAAGTGGCCCACCTGTTTGATGTCCACTCCGCCCACTCCTGCCTCTGCCCCGCCAGGACTCTTCCCTGCCCAACCCGCTCCTGGGGCGGCACAAGCCCTGTAGGAAGGAGAGCTCCGAGGAGGCCCCCAGGCCTGAGCAGGCAGGCTCACCTGGAGGGAGGGAGTCAGTAAAAGCAGCCCACTGCTGCACCTCCCCCTCCCCCACAGCAGGCAGGCAGCCCACCTTACTCAGAGCAGCAGCAGCTGGAGCTCCATGGAAACAGCTTATTGCTCTTCCTCTGCCCCTCGCTCTTTCACCCTTGGGGCAACCACCAGGCTTTCCCTTCCTCACCGGGCCCAGCTGCTGAGCTCCGGGCTTCCCCTCCTGCAGAGTCCCCAGGCAGCAGGGCGGTAGCTCACACCCACACAATGCCCTTTGTCTTCGTGGTCTAGGGAGCAGCCGGGCTGCACAAGTTTACTCCGATCTGACCAAGCTGGGCTTTGGGGAGTAAGCTCCCTCCTCCGACGGGTGGGAGAGGAAGTGGGGAGAGCGCGAGGGGACACAGAACGATGGCCCAGAACAAGCCTGCCTTCGCTCTGAGGTCAGACATTCCTTGGACAGGGCTGGGCCAGGCAGCACCTTCCCTCCAGCCCCTGGGGCAGACCCCTGCTGCGGGGTGGGGGGTGGGGGGGGGCTACCTATCTGAGTCAGTGGCCCACAACCCAGGAAGTGTCCGCTCCTGCCTCCTTTCTGGGAGCCGTGAGCCTTTTCTAGTATTTAGTTTCCCGGTTGCCGCTGCAACAAATGGCCACAGACTTAGTGGCTTAAAACAACACAAATTTATTCTTACAGTTCGGACGGTCAGACCTCTAAACATCAGTCTGACTGGGCTACCATCGGTGTCGGCAGAGCTGGTTCTGTCCGGAAGCTCGGAGGGACTGTGTCTGGACCTTTTCCAGCTTCAGGGGTCAACTGCATTCCTTAGCGAGTGACCCTTCCTCAGCTCCTGCCCCTGCTCTGTCGGTGTGCCTCCTACTTCCTCCCTGATCTGCTTCCCTCTCAGAAGGGTCTCGGTGATCACCTCGGCCCGGGATAATCCGGGATAATCGCCTTGTCCGAAGATCCTCATGACTAATGCAAAATCCCTTTGTGCCACACAAGGTCACGTTCACAGATTCCGGGATGAACGTGGCCATCTTGGGGCCCACTGTTCACCCCAAAATGACTAGGCTGCAGAGTCACTGTGCCCTCCTAGTGCTTCAGTGATTGGGAGGGAGAAGAGTTGGGGGTTTTCTGCTTTGGGCTGCGCAGGGCCCTCCCTAACCGGGTATTCCTAAGGTCCAGGCCTCATCAGCCTGCCCCCTCCAAGCAGAGAAACCGGCTGTGGTGCCTCCTAGGAAGACAGGAGCCAAGCCTGAATCTAAGTGCTGGTGAGAGGCAGAGGGCGCCTGCTGGCTGCAACAAGCCCACGACTGGAAGGGGCCCAGAGAGGGGTCCTGAGCCTGAGGGTGCCAGGGAGACCACAAGATGAGCAGGCCCTGTGAGGACAGCACAGGGTCGCCAGGGGCGAGGCGTGGCTGCCGTTCTGCGGGGATCAGAGGGAGAAGCGGGGGCATAGTCCCGGCCCACGGAGATGAGAGGGATGGTGGCTGGAAGAGGCTCTGAGGCCAGTGGGAGAGCGCCCCCAGCCCGACATCTGGGGTGAGGCCGAGGCCTCCCCCACAAGTGCAGCTCCGAAGTCCCAGGCCTCAGGCTTTCTTGGTAACGAGAGCAGGTGGGCGGGGTGGGCGGGAAGGCAGGGAGCCCCGCTGCTACCTCTTCTCCATGTCTTGCATCTGCAAGCTGAGGGAGGTGAAGCTGGCCAGGAGGTCTGTCACCTCATCCACCTGCGGGACAAAAGTGAGGCTCTGTCACTGGTGTCAGGACAGGCCTAGGCGCCTGGGCCCCCAGGTCCCCTTCTCATAGCACAGACCTGGAGGGCAGGCGTTGTCTCGCCTCCCACGGCCTGTGCCGGCTTCACTGTGACTGTGGAACAACTGGCCGAGGGCTAACCCTTGACGGCAGGTGGTCTCAGACCACCCCAGAGAGGAGGGCCACCAGCAGCTTCCGGGGAAGCAAGCAGAGGCTCTGGGGTCCAGAGGGGGCTGCAAACCCACGGCAGCGTTTGTAGAAGGATGGGGCTGCCTCCTGTGAGGAGGGTCTGGCTGCCTCACAGCAGGGATGGAGCGGCCCTGCAGCGCCCACCAGACCCTGGGTCCAGGCCTGCGGCCAAAGCTCACCTGCTCCCTGGTGCTCGTCATCTGGAGGCGGGTGCACAGGTCGTCCAGCCGTTCCCGCTGCTCGTGCCGCCCCAGGCGCTCCAGGTACTCCCTCAGCATCTGGATGATCTGGAAGGAGAGTGCGGGCTGGACCAGGGGCCCCAGCGAGGAGGCACAGAGAGGCCTGCTGCTGCTGCGCAGAGGCACAGTGCAGCAGGGACCAACCAGGGTAGAGTGAAGTGACCTGGGAGCGCTGGCACTGGAGGCGGGGTGTCTATGGTAAGGGTGGCACCTGTCTGGCACCATGGGCTGGGCAGGAGAGGCACTCACCTGCTTCACCTCTAGCCGCACGGCCTCCAGGCACTGGGAGTGGCCTTCCTGCAGAATGTTCAGCTTCGACTTGGCCAGGTGCAGGGGCGTGCGGCCAGCCCGGTCCAGGGCGTCTACACGGGCCCCTGAGGGAGTGGCAGAGGTGAGCGTGCTGGGACTGAGGGTCAGAGAGGAGGGAGAAGGGGAAGGCGCCACATACCTCCTCGAAGCAGTGTGGTGATGACAGGGACGTGGTTGGTGCAGGCCGCTGAGGAAGAACAGGGACTTGAGAGAGCAGGGCCACCAGGACTTGGCCCTGGCTGCCCGCTGCAGGGAGTGGCACCGTGTCTCTGAGTGTGCCTGTGTCAGGGCACGCCTCCTGAGGTGTCAGCAAGGCAGCAACTTGGTGGGACTCAGCAGGCAACTCTACTCCCTCCCTGTACCACTGGGGAAGCTGAGGCTCAGAGACCGTGTCTGCCTCACCGCGAGCCCCGGAGTGAGTCAGCTGCAGGGCAGGAGCCGCTGCAGGCCTCACTCCCTAGCAGAACTGCTGCTGTCAATTTACATTGCTAAGTCAGTTCTGCTCAGGGCACAGCCAACTAGTGACAGACAGGGAAGTCCATGGCACATAGACCAGTGGCTGAGGCTCTCCCCAGGTGACAGGAGATCCTGCTGGGAGCCTGCAGGACCCCAGGCTCGTCAACAGAGGAGCCCGTCTGTGCCACAGACAAGGGTGTCTTGGCAGCTGTCCGGGCACTTACCCAGGTGCAGTGGTGTGTTCCCCAGCCCGTCTCGCTGGTTGGGGTCAGCCCCGTGGTCCAGGAGCAGCTGCACTGGAAATGGGAAAACCCAAGAGGAGCTGGCAGAGGATTCTGAGGCCTGGACCCTCACACCCACCCCAAACCTGGCTAAAGAGGCCCACTCAGAGTGTGGACACGGAGACTCAGCAAGGTTCCCTGTGTCGCTTCCCTCCCTCTCTCCCAGGGTTCATGTGCTAGACCCTGAGGGCCAGGAACTGAGGATTCGAGGAGGCCCTTCTGGCCTATGCAGGTGTTATGGGGCGGAGATTTTAAGGGTCAAAAAAAGCTCTCCCAATAGCAGTGGCCGCCCATGAAGGTCCTCAGGAGCACGCCCCGCCCCATTCACAGCCAAGCACCACAGGGAAATCAGAGGAGACCCGGTGCTGTAGGTGCCTCAGGAGTGGGCTGTGGCACTGCCAGAGCTCCTCAGTCACCCGTGCGGGCAGGCTGGCTCGTGGCGAGGGCCAGGCCGAGTGCCGCACCACACGCGGAAACTAATTCTAGAGACGTGAAAGCTCCGTCAGGCTTGTAGAGGAAAACAGGACTCTATCTTCATGGTCTTGGGAGAGGCAAAGGTTTCTTAAATAGGTCACAAAAATACTCACTATAAAAAAGACTGATACATTCATTAACATTTAAAAGAACATGTATTCATCAAAAGATACAATTCAGAGAATAAAAAGGCAAGGTCAGGGAAGGTAAGTCATTTATATTTGCTAAATGATTTGCAAACAGAATAATCAATAAAAGATGTTTAAAAAACGGACAGCCCTGGCTGGTGTGGCTCAGTAGATTGAGCTCTGGCCTGCGAACCAAGGGGCCGCTGGTTCAATTCCCACCCAGGGCACATGCCTGGGTTACAGGTCCCCAGTAGGGGGGTGCGTGAGAGGCAACCACACACTGAGGTTTCTCTCCCTCTCTTTCTCCCCCCTTTCCCCATCTCTAGAAAGAAATAAATAAAATAAAGTATTTTTAAAAAATGGACAAAAGACTGAGACAGATACTCCACAAAAGAGGATATGAAATGCCCAACAAATACAGAAAGATCTGCTCAACAACGTGGACTGTCAGAGAAACACAAACGAAACCACAGTGAGGTACCACCACACCAAAAAAGCTAAATTAAAAAGAAATAATACCAAGTTCAATGCCGAGGATGTGCAAATATCTGGAACTCTTACAACGCTGGGTGGGAGCGCACATTGGTCCAACCACCGAGAGAAGCTCGGAAGTACCTACCAAAGCTGAATATGCATGTACCCAGTGGCCCCAATTCTGTCCCCAGGTTTACACCTAACGTAGGGAAGTGCTCGTATCCACCCAGCCACACGTGTAAGAATGTTCACAGCAGCTGTATTCATTCCTAGCCCAAACCTGGAAACAACACGGACGCCCATCCATGGTGGGAAGGGTGAGCTGTCACACGTCACACAGCGAAATACCACCCAGCAAGGGGACAGGACACGCAGCCTTCAGAAATGCATCTCGAGGATGTAAGTTTGAGTGAAAGAAGTCGAGGTACAAGAGCGCGACCTCTACGAGAGCGCCTCCACTCACGTGCGATCTGCACACAGGCAGAACCAGTGCAAGGGTGAGCAGGCCCGCCGCAGCGTCAGGGCTGGGCGGGGCTGTGGGGCCCCAGGAACATTCGGCGTCGTGATCTGGGGAGTGGTTATGACAGTGTGGCGTACAGAAAGGTCACTGTTTGTAAGTTATACCACACCCCAAAAAGACTCCTAAAAACAAGGGCTGTCTAGCTACAGCCTTGGCACTGAGTAAAGGTGGCCTGCGTGTCTGGAGGGACTGGCCCCAGCCTCCAGGCGATCATGTGCTTCCCCTAGGCTTACCCCTTCCCCAGTCTGGCAGTGCCAGGCCCACAGGCTCGGGGAGTGAGAGAAGCGCACACCTCCCTGGCTATGCAGGCAGCAGCCCTTCCCAGCCCCGCCCTGTCCCTCTGCTCCAGGACTCACCAATCTGGTCGTTGCCATTGCAGGAGGCAAAGTGCAGAGCCGTGCGGCCCTTGTCATCCGCTGCACAGGGATCGGCGCCATCTTCCAGCAGCTGCTGCACTGACACCACCAAGGCAGAGGGAAGCAGGGGGGACAGAGTGACAGTGTTAGCTGAGCTGCAGTCCCCAGGGGATGCAGAGGGGTGCTCAGGGGCCCTTCTGGGCAAGGCACTGCCAATGCATGGGACAGCTAGTCCCTCCTGGATGCTTGTCCCACAGGGGCTGCCATGTCAAGGGGCTTGTTTTCCTGAGGGCACAGCTACAACCACGGATTCTGGGTGCTCAGACTCATTGTCTGGTGATAGAAGGATCTTGACCCTCAGAGTCAGGACTTCTAGACTCACAGAAATCCCCATCACGGACTTGGCCCCATGCCACTGCCTAAACTTGGATACACATCCACTCCAGCTGGACACAGCTGCCCACGCTGTTGGTGAGCGCTTGCTTTGCTCCTAAGAGGCAGCCCTTTCGAGTAGACAGAACACAGGTTCCGGAGCCACACACACAAAACCCTGGGCTAAGCTAAGCTAAAAAGGAAAGAGCACATTTCCAATGGCTTAGGGTACCAGAAAGAGCTGGGCTGGGAGTGAGAGGGCCCAGATTTGGGCCCCAATTCATCAGCAAATGGCAGTAATTGCTGCTCCACAAACCAGAGCTCCTGTGATGAGAATAATGGATGTGAATTTCCTTCTCTGAAAAGCCCGGAACCATTATAAAACGAGAGGCATTAGCTATTGCATGTACATGTCCAAGTAAAATGCAGAAATAGCTACTAACAGCATTTTAGGGCAAGGAACATTTGCGTCTGCTTCAGCAAACCTCTCAGGGACTTGAGTCCTTCCAGACTACGCCCAGGAATCTCCTCCTCGAACATTTCCTATCTCCCAGGCTGAGTTAGTCACTTGCTCTCCCGCACCCGAGTCCAGCCTGCTGCTCTCACATTAACGTGCAATGCCATTTTAGAGTAACTGAGACGGTACACTGAGATCCCGCCATGTGTCAGGTAGCTGACGGCCAGGCCCCTCGGCCACCCAGCAACGTATTAGGCCCATTTCACAGACCTGGCGACTCCAGCCCAGAGAAGTCACGTGACATTCCCAAGGCAAGTTCACACAGCTGACAGGAGGCCAAGCTGGGGCATGAACCCACACTTCCATGGCTCCAGAACTTACATCTCTCCAACTGAAAACATAACCTCAGGTTTTCAGGGGGTTTGTCTTAGAAATGCTGTTGCTTTACTATTCTCTTATCCAACTATATTGTCAGGGTTTTATCTTCATACCTGGGACTGAGATACTACTTGTCTTGCGCAGTGAAGTTCGCTGGCTGAGTGAATGAATGAATGAGGGAGAAGGTTCACGAGAGGGAAGCGGAAACGAGAACATGGGACATCCCAGTGTCTACCAGCCCAGTCACCAAAAGAGAGCCCGTCTCAAGGAGACACAGAACACTAAAGCAGCGGGTTCTGCTCTGTGGTTTGTGCAGTCACAGTCTGCGGAAAGTACCTTAGCGACACCCATCAGAAGCCATCAAAACACGCATAGGCTTTGATGTGACGGTCCCATACCAGGCGGTTAGCTTAAAAGTGAAATGCCAGTGTGCAGACGTGTAACTGACTAACTCGCTCTTCCTTGGTCCTTTTAAAGGCATTGTGCGCACGCAGCCTTTAAATATTGCGACTGTAATTGGGGAATGGAGTGTTAAAGGGCTTTTTACTTTATAAGCTTTAGAAAAATCATAGTCACCTATCTATTCTATAAATAGGAAAAATGACACTTCCATTTTGAAAAACAAACATTAACAAAGACTACGAAAAATGTGTATGATACACAAAAAATTATGCAGGCTACAGAACTGAGCACAGTGTGCAAGCCCATAAGGAAAATTCCTCTGCGCAGAACCCTGGCCGAGTGGCTTAGTTGATCAGAGCATCGTCCAGATGCGCCAAGGTTGTGGGCTCAATCTCTGGGCAGAGCACATGTAAGAATCAAACAATGATGCACAACTAAGTGGAACAACAATGTTGACATTTTCTCTCTCTCTCTCCCATCAATAAATAAAATTTTAAAAAAAAGAAAATTTCTCTGCATAGGAAGAACTGGAAGGATAGTTAACAAAACGTTAACAGACATTAAATTCTTTGAAGACATTATGGATGTTTTACTTGTTAATTCCCAAAGCATTTTAAATGCGTATATTATTTCCATACTTGAACACCTGATTCAAGCTGAACTAGACTTTCTGTGGAAGGGAAGTTTAGTTAAAATATTCTCTGGTCACACACCAGAGATAGTAAAAAGCGAACACTTATCATTTTTCCTCGAAAAGCTACCTAGGTTGCTGCCCAAATATTCCAATATATTAAAGTTCATGGAAAAGAGACCAAAGTGAAGGGCTGAAAGCGCTCCAGGCCTGCTCATGGTGCTACACCAGGGACAGGGGCGCCACTTCGAGACCCACATGCAACACTCCAGCCCCGGAGCTGAACCCCCATTCCACGCCTGCTGTGCACGGGACTGCCTCTCCCAAGGCCCTCGATCTATGCTCACACTTCGTCTGTTGACCACAGCATCCCGCCATGAAAACAGAATAATGTCCCCTTGAAGTAGGCAGAGTAAGGGCTCCTGAAGATACCACACCCTAATCCCCGGATAGGCTACCTTACACAGCCAAAATGGACTTTGCAGAGGTGGTTAAGGTTAGGGACCTCGAGCTGGGAACATTATCCTGGATATTCAGGCCCCATTTAATCACATGAGTCCCTAATATCAGAGAATCTTTCCCTGCTAGGAGGTCCAGAGAAGGGCAGTGTGAGAAGTCAGTCCACTATTGCTGAGTGTGAAGACGGAGGAGGGTGGCCCCCCGAAGCCGATAAAGGCAGGGACACATGCTCACCGAGAGCCTCCAGAAAGAAAAACGGCCCGGCAGATACCTTGGTTTCAGCCTGGTGGGAGCTGTGCTGAACTCCTGACCTATGGAACTGTATCATAATACATTCGTGTTGCATTATACCGCTGTGTTTGTGGTACTTTGTTACAGTAGCTGTAGAAATGAATATAACACTCTGATCTACAGAAAGAATTAAGTCAGAGGATAAAATTAAAACTGTTTTCCTCCACCTTGCCCTTCTCCCTTTGACACTGCTACTACCCAATCCCCTGGTGGGTACTGGAGCAATGACAGGAAACCATCCCCCAAAGCAGAGTGGAGTCCTGCAGGAGCCCCTCCCACGCCTTCCAGATGGTCTGCCAAAAAGCAGGTTTGAGAACCAGTGACCCAATTAGCACTAAGCCTCAGTGAGCAGTTGAAGGTGTCTGCTCTGTGCAGATGGCGGCTCTGCTGACAGCTAAAACCCAATGCTGGTCCAATCCCACTGCCCAGTTCCCAAAAGTCCCTATCTGACAAGTGTCAGGGATACAAAGGGAGACGTGGTCCCCACCATCAAGGAGACCGACCACAGGGTGATAAACACTAGGACATCAGGAAGTCCAAGGGGACAGGGGAGCATGGGAAGCGAGCATCTAAGCCAGGCGTAACTTCTGCGAGATGACTCTGCCTGAGCATGGTCCATGGGATGAGCTGTCGGACTGAATGAATTCACACACTGTCTTCCCAGGTTTTGGATTTCCCCTCCCCCACCCGCCCATGGAGCTGGATCCGCTTTGCACACTCACCTGTTTCCACGTCATTGGCATTGGCCGAGTCCCTCAGCCTCTTCAGAGCTGTGAAGAGAGTAAGAGAGTGCCAGTTTATTTTTTTATTTTATTTACTTATATTTAGAGAGAGGGTAAAAGAAAGAGAAACACTAAGTGGCTGCCTCTCACATGCCCCCAACTGGGGATTGACCTGCAACCCAGGCACATGCCTGGACTGGGAATCAAACCTGAGACCCTTTGGTTTGCAAGGCAGTGCTCAACACACTGAGCCACATGAGTGCCAGTTTAAAAAACGACACCAGCAGTAGCCGTGATGAAGCAGAAAGTGGACGACTTCCTAGTTAATGTACCATTCTGCCACAGTAGCATCTAAAGAGAAAGAAAGTTGCCAGGATACAAGCGTCACTGGCCCGGGGACACGGAGAAACTTGAAATGTGGCACAAGTAGTGCAAAAGCCCCATTCTGCAGCAAATCCGCCAAGGCCACTGGAGCCAGATCTTGAATCTGCCCCTCGTAGTAGCTGGGCGGCTTGAGCAAGTTAGTTCACCCTCCGGGGCCTTGGGTCTACCACCTGNCCAGCAGTAGCCGTGATGAAGCAGAAAGTGGACGACTTCCTAGTTAATGTACCATTCTGCCACAGTAGCATCTAAAGAGAAAGAAAGTTGCCAGGATACAAGCGTCACTGGCCCGGGGACACGGAGAAACTTGAAATGTGGCACAAGTAGTACAAAAGCCCCATTCTGCAGCAAATCCGCCAAGGCCACTGGAGCCAGATCTTGAATCTGCCCCTGGTAGTAGCTGGGCGGCTTGAGCAAGTTAGTTCACCCTCCGGGGCCTTGGGTCTACCACCTGCAACACAAGGCTGAGCTCCATCCCGACAGCCCCGAGTTACTGCCAGACGAGACCAGATGTTTACATGAAGTTCTCTGTGAACAGGTTACACAGAAAATCTTACACTCTCCTTCAAAACAGGCCACTCCCAAATGATTTAAATTTGGTAATCCCTCAGCAGAAACAGTTTCTCCTACAATGGTACTACCTCTGTATTAGAAGCTAATACAAAGCCAGGCCTTCGTCCTCAGAAAAAAATGGTCAAAATTTGCAACTCAGATACACAATGATTCCTCACATTCACAGAGTGCTTGACAGATTATACAGCACTCTACTTCAAATTTTTAATCTTTGTGGGTGGAGTCATACAAACAATACTAGGAGGGACTCCAAATTTAGTCTCCATTTTTATATTGTTCCCGAGCTGCTTTCCACCTCACCGGCAGATTTTAAGGACAATACGGTAGACGCATTAGAGCAGAAGCCTGGGTTCAGCAGACCTGGGCCTAATGCTTGCACAGCCACGTTCTGGCTAAGTGACTCGGAGCAAGGCATTTTCTCTGGGCCTGTTCCCCTCCCTAAAATGAAATCCGTTTCTGCATCTCAATGAGTTATTATTGTGAGAATCAGAAGTGATCACAACAGTGTCTGGTGCACAACAGAAGCAGGGTAATAATTACATATATGTATTAGTTTACTTAACTCGCACAAAATCTCTGTAGCCCACGTATTGTACTCATTCTACAAGTGAGCGAACTAAGGCCGAAGCGTTCTACAGTTTGCCTGAGGCGGAACCCAGGTAGAGGCGTGCAGTCCAGATCTGCGCTTTGAAACAAGCTGGTAGGACTTGGCGACGGGCTCTAGCCTGCTCCGCACCGCCCGTACTAAAAGTATTCCCAGTGCCCCATTTTATTATCTATTAATAAACATCTGCACTCGGGAGAAGTGTCTATTCAGGAATTGCCAAGTGTGAAGACTTTGTCTTTCCATTCATGGTCCTTAGCAGTTACGCGTAGCAATTGTTGCCGCTGAAAGGAGAGTCAGGGGTCACTCTGGGCCCTTAGATCGGACGTCGGAGGGCTCTAGACTGACGCGGCCTGGATCCCCGCGGAGGACCGGGCCCGCCTCCCTCGCGCTCCTCACCGTGCACCTCCTTGCCCATGGGCCCAAACCGGCGGTGGGGCCTGGCGGCGCGCCTCAGTCGACCGGCGGGGATCTTACGGAGCAGCTCATCGCGGGGCTCCGAGTCCTTCTGCCACAGGACGTGGAGGTAGCGCAGCGGGGACTGGGCACCGCTGGAACCCCCGCCCGGGAGGCTCGCGCTGCAGTCAAGCGCAGACCCGAAGTCTGCGAAGGAGAAGAGGCCCTCGGGGCCCGTCAGCGGCTCCGGCGCCACCGCGCACTCTCCATCTGAGCTCGAGCGTCCGGATCGCGGTTCGTTGTCCGCGCCCCCGGCGGCGGCTGCCATGGCAACAGTTCCGCGCGGGGCTGGCCGCTGGAGCCTCGTTCCGGACCGACCAACCGACCCTCTTCCCTCCGCCCTAAGCCTCGCTGTCAGCGGGCCAGCCGTAAGTACAGATGGCCTGCAACCACGGCAACGGAGCTGGCGCGGACCTCCGGTCGCGAGCAAGAGAGCTCCGAACCAATGAAAACTCTTCCAGCCTAAGCCCCTCCTCTCAACCCCATAAACTCAGGCAGAAGAATTGGTTTCCGGTAGAGTGACTGGCGGACGTAAGAACCAATCATATTTTTGAAGTGCTGAACACCGGAGCCAATAAAACAGGTGAATTTAGGACACTTTTTCCCATTTCCTCTATCCGCGCAGGAGAAAGGTAACGGGCAAATGCGTTATCCAATCACCTTAAGATGATATGCAGCCAATCGGAAAGGAATGTTGAGAAGCCAAACTTGAGGGAGAAATAAACATAGATTTTTAAATCAGTGAACGTGAAAAAATACTCCTAACTGCATAGAGTAAGTAGGAAAATGAGACTATGTTAAAATTTTGTCTGTCACCACGAACCGAAGAGTAATAGCTTCTGAATGCGATAGATCCCTTTATTCAGGGTTCTCTCGGTAATCCCGGCGTTGATCACTGATTTACAAAGAATTGTAATTCAACGTGGTTACACCCGAGCGACGCTACAGTCCGAAAGCCAGTCATTGAGCCAAGTAATTCTCTGCGTTAAGTTCTGGACGCAGGATCAGACCCCATTCCCGCCGAGATGCTCACAGTCCTGTGGGAGAAGTCCGAACGGGAAACTCCGACGAATTCCGCAGACAGGTAATGTTAAGGTTAGCAACAATGCAACTGGGCGCACAGTTTCGTAAGAGTCTTCAAGACCCTGTACCCGAGGATGGAGTAGGGATAAGGAATGTGTAAAATGGAGTCACTTCAAGTTGCTAAAATGAATGGTGTGGAGGTTGAGACATGAGGAAAGACTCTTCTTGTTCTAACTAGCCCGCTAACTTACTCTAACTTTCCAGGTAACCCTTTAGCTTGCCTGAACGTACATCGGGACATAAACCAGACATCTGGATAACCCTCTAATTACCGCCTTGCCCCGGGACTCACATACCCAGACCTCCTGGCATGTGGCTGATAATTGTCTGGAACCAATCCTAGGGCTAAGAATGCTGGACTGATAATTCTCAAGAATGTACTTTTTACTATAAGAAGTTTTCAAAAATCTTCATCTGAATATATGTTTATTGATTTTAGAGAGAGAGGAAGAGAGAGAGACATCGGTATGGGGAAGAAACATCAACTGGTTAGTTGCCTCCCGTGGGCCCCCTCCCCTGACCAGGGATGGAACCCACAACCTTTTCATGTACCAGGTGCCACTCCAGCCAACTGAGCCACCAGGCCAGGGCTACTGTAAGAACTTCTCTTTCTTCTGTGGAACACTTCTTTTGCCTAGCTCTGTTCCTAGTTGGTAAATTCTAAGACCCTTACATAAATCTTTATCATTTGTTTCTAGCCAAAGCCTCCAGACTTTTCAAGTTTGTTCAACATACCCCACAAACAATTATATAAGGTGGACAAAGAGGGCCATCCCAACTTTACAGATGGGGAGCGGAAACCAGAGAGATAAGGGACTTGTCTGTGAACGCCCAGCTTTCTCAGGACTGGAGCTCGTGTCCAGGCAAACGTTCTTCTATCTCATTCAATCCAGTTAAATGTAATTTTTCTCTGACAGTTGAGAAGCAATTTCAGAATTTGCAGTGCCCTCAGAACACCATTGTGAGATGTACCATTGAACTATATAAAGGAAAATGTTATTTGAAGCTCTCTGCCCCATAACCAAGGAACATATGCCAACTCCACTAATAACCAGAAGGAAACAAAGGAAAGAAACAAATGTTGAGCCAGTTACCAAGTGCTTCATATATGAATATTACACCATTTAGTTGTCCCTTACAGGGGCCTTAGAAGGTAGATGTTACTACACCCATTTGCAAGTCAGTAAATTGAGGTCTTAAGATATGTATGATTTGTCTAAGGGTATAAGGCTACAAAGTTGAAGAATTGGGATTTTCCATCATGCTGCTTTTTTTATTTAAAAAGTCTATTGATTGATTTGAGAAAGGGAGAGAGAGAGAGAAACATTGCTATGTTGTTCTGCTTATTGATGCACTCACTGGTTGTTTCTTGTGTGTGCCCTGACCAGGGATCAAACCCAGTACCTTGGCATATTGGAACAGTGCTCTAACCAACTGAGCTAGCCAGCCAGGGCCACAAGGCTTTTTTAATGAAGAGCCTAGAGATTTGAAGTGACATCTGTGTATTTATACCTCATGCCTCCTGAATTGACCCTGAAATAACTTCATTATTCATCCCTCCTTTTTTCCGTGTAACAACCTCCAAGGTAGTTTTCATCCCTCCAGTCTCTCTTCGTAGAATAGAAGGGGCCCTGGCTGCCTAAAGCTCAATTCTCTTCACGTCTCTAGGATCCGTACACCACTGAGCTCAGGTAACCTCCAAACCCTTCATCCTAGCAGGGAAGACCACTGTCTTCCTCCCGCCAGCTGGTCTGGTCTTCAAAAAGCCTGGTCTACGAATGTTTGCATTGTCACAAATCTTTTAATTAGAACAGGACCCCTAACCATCTAGAGGTAGTTGTTACTTCTATTTTGTTGAAAGATTTTATTTATTTTTACACAGAGAAAGGGAGGGAGAGAGTTAGAGAAACATCAGTGTGTGGTTGCCTCCTACATGGCCACCACCAAGGACCTGGCCTGCAACCCAGGTATGTGCCCTGACTGGGAATCGAACTGGCGACCCTTTGGTTTGCAACCCGTGCTCAATCCACTGAGCTACACCAGCCAGGGCATGTTACTTCTAATTTTTAAATCAACTTTGTTGAAGTATAAATTACACAGCCCAACCTGTGTGTTTCAGAAACCACTGGTTATTTTGGATTAGAAGAATAGGATGTAGGTTAAACGTGGACCCAGTTAACCTCAGCCTCAGTCTAAAACCTGGAGCTTGAAGTTGTTTTCCCCCATAATTCTTTGCTCAGCAACTGGCACCAGCACATTCCAGCTATTTGACTGACTGATTGATGGAATGAATGAATGAGTAAAGATGGTCTGGCCCGATGGTATAGACCATCAACTTTGGAGCCATAAATCTGTGGGCTGTGGCTTTGAGCAAGTGACTTTACCTTTCTGAGCCTCAGTTTCCTCATCTGTAAGATGGAGGTAACAGTGGTGCCTATAGTGTGCAGTTACCACAGGATCAAATGATGTGATATATTGATCAGGGCACATAGTTATTCATGTAAATAAGGGTAGGATGTGTGCAAAACCTACACAACAGTGCACATAGCACGCAGGCTTGAACTTGACCTACCACTATTGCAAGCTTTCATACACAAGTCATTTATATTCGGTCAATCAGCGAATAAAACGTGAAGCACCCGATGGAAGACAAAGAAAATATCTCGATTTGCCTTGTGGGAAAAGCTTCTGCCTGGGAATCCGGGACTTGGGCTCCGAGTCCTGTCCGGCCCAAACTTACGTCGTGGTTTGGGGATGTCTCCCTTCTTTGGGCCTGAGTCTTCCCATGAGAAGTTTCCGTTCAAACTGCCAACGACCCTGGCTCACAAAACTTGTGAACATATATATTGGGATGTATATGCCAGACTCAGCAGGCTGGCTCTCCTTCTATTCTTTCCCTCATCCTGTTGGCCTTTATGATATTTTAGGACGATTTGAACTGGTTGCCAATACTTAAGAATTGAGAGCTTTCCTATAAAATGTTCTTTTTCCAGATGCTCTTAACAATGGGACGGTGTGGCAGTACAGGGCCAGCTCTGCCACGTGGTGACAATTGACAATCGGCTGGAGCTGCCCAGCATCTTCCCCTGCGGAGGGGGAAGGGTGCTCCCGTTTGCGCTGTCCAGCTGCTCCCCATTACCACTGCTCCCCGTTACCGCTGCTCCTCCCCTATACCGCTGCCGCTCCCGTCACCTCCACATTGAGGCTGACAGGCAGTTGCCACTTATTGTCATGCTGCTGCTGTTGTTCTTAGGTAAACAGGAAGTTAATATATTTCTTGTCGTTTTCAAACGTGGAATAATGAAAACGTGGAGTATCTGAAAATATGATGCGATGATTATGTGGTTTTTTAATATTGTGCTGGAGAATTTCTAATAAACCCACATAAGGGACAGCTCACATTATGGGGAAATTTAACTTTGACCGACAATTGATTAGGACACGGTGATGTTGTATGACGCTGTAGAGTTAGGTGTTAACTTGCAGGAAACTGATAAAGTACCATAACTTTTGTGTGTCCAACGAAGAAGATAGCCAGCCCCAAAGGTGCCTGTTTTTAAATAGTTACCCTGTGGGGCATGGAAGAGGTTAGGCCCTAACCTAGCAATCACGTTTCAGCATTCCATAGCCCAGGAACGAATCTCGAAGTCCTTTCCAACCAGCTCTGTCGTACTGTTGGTTCTTTCATTAACAATTAAATAAGACGACTCTATTGGTATGAGAATTACGGTATTAATCTTTTGTCATCCTGTAAGTTCCAAACATTTTTGGTTAGCCTTTTTTCTTAATTGTACCTATCATTTTAAAATCAAATTTATTGAGGTAGAAATTACATACAGTACAATTTCCACATTAAGTGTACAAGGCTGATGATTTTTTAAAAGATTTTATTTATTTAATTTAAGGGAGAGGGGAAGGGCCCTGGCTGGTGTAGCTCAGTGGATTGAGTGCTGGCCTGCGAACCAAAAGGTTGCAGGTTCAGTTCCGTATCAGGGCCCATGCCTGGGCTGCAGGCCAGTTGATGTAACTCTCACACATTGATGTTTCTCTCTCTCTCTCTCTCCCTCCTTTCCCCCTCTCTCTATATATAAATAAATAAACAAACAAATAAATAAATAAAATCTTTTTAAAAACCCCAAAACTTAAAAAGAGAGAGAGAGGCGGGGAGAGGAGAAGGGAGGGAGAAAGAGAGGGAGGGAAACAACCCCCACGCCCCCCCACTGGGGCCCTGGTCCACAACCCAGGCACGTGCCCTGACTGGGAATGGAACCACTCGGTTCTCAGGCCAGCACTCAGTCCACTGAGCCACACCAGCCAGGGCTATAGTTTTGAACAATTTGAGAACTGTTCTTTTAGGCTACAGAGAGTGGGCCCTGTGTTTTCAGGAGGGTAAGTGAATATTGATTTGTGGTCAAGAACAGTAGTCTTCCATGTCTATGATGAAAGAAGGGATACAGTTTAACCTGTGGTCAGGAAAAATCCTGCTACTGCATGGTTTTTTTCTTTCTTTCTATCTATGGGCTCCTGTACCCAAAGATCCTTAAGGATGCTTCTAGTTCTGATTTATGAAGACTGAGCTACTGCCCTCCCAGGGCCCACAGATTATGGCAGTAAAGGGGTGGGCAGGTGCTTGCAAGACAGATGGTGCTCAGGGGAGTGAATCAAATAGGACAGTAAGTGCTACAACTACAGCTACAAGGCTCTCGGGAAGTGAAGCTTGAGATGAACCCAGCTGAAGAGCCCAGGCCGACCATAAAATATAACTAATGGCTCTTCTAAGTCGGAGAAATTCCTGCCTCGAAGCCCAGGCAAAAGAAGCTGAAGACAATCAGGGCGGTTTTCCAGCTGCTAAATTCTCTCGACAACTCTCCCAGGTAAAATTTCAGGAGCTTCGCCTGTACTTTCTTTCCCTTTGAAGTACAGTTTTTCTGTTAGCAAGGAAGCCTTGCAAAATCACCTCGTGATCAGAAGTTTCGAGTCAGTAATAGAGTTCCAGCTGATTGCAGTTCAAAGTTGCATTTCTGAGCGGACCAATATCCTGCCAAGCAATGGCCTGTTTCAATTCAAATGCAATTCTAACAAACATGGATTGAAAATTGGAAGCAGGAAGGGTGAGTAGCTATTACAATGCAAACAAGATGATGGAGGCTGAGATAGGGATGACAGAGACACAAGGGTGAGAATTCAGTCTGGGAATACTTAGAAGGTAGAGCCAACAAGCTGCAGATGCATCAAAGGTGTGGCGTAAGGGAGTTAAGTCAAGGGTGGTTCTGAAGGCGTGGGCTGGAGTAGCTGAAAGAGTGTTTTCCCTTAACTAAGATGGGGAGAACTGTGGGAGGAGCAAGGTTGAGGCAGAAAATCAGAAGCTCAGTTTGGACGGGTTGAGGTTGAGGTGCCCGTTAGACTTCCAGGTACTCACTTGGGCCACTGAGCCCACTTCAGGGGTGGGGTCGGGAATGGAGACGTGGGGAGTCAACAACGTATGGATGATATTTAAACCTGGTGGACTGGCTATGCCGCCCTGAGAGTGGAAGCAGAGCAAGAAGAGACCACACCCAGAGTGAAAGGGCAGCCCACTGTTTCGTGATTGGAGAGGTGAGGAGGAATCAGCAAAGAAAAGGGAGAAAGAGTGGGTAGTGAGGAAGGTCCTCTCTGAACCTTTACTGTTCTTTTAGTTCTGGTGTACAATCTGGGAGAGTTAGAAAGTCATAAATAAATAAAATGTGTGTGTGAGATGGTTATAAACAAGGAATCCGCATTTCTGGTGCCTGAAGCTTACGTGAAGGGTAGAGAATAGAAAGTTTCAAAATCAAAACTGGGTAGGAAGGAGAACATTTAGAACAAGGAATTGCAACACAAATCATGGGAGAACTCGTGCAATCACGAATTGCAATTTGCAATTTTAAAAAGCTGACAAATAGCTTAAACATCACGAAATCCGGAAAAGAAACGCATTTGTTAACATTCTTAAACACCTCCATAATACTGTTTTTTCTATTTTAGGCTGAATATGCTCTGCCCCCTTTTATGACAATTTTGTGTCATCATTTTCCGTAAAGAAAAATTAGTAACTAAGCCTTTCCTCTAGAACAGCTATTTTCAACCCGTGTGCTGCAGGGTTTTTAGAACATGCAGTACCTGACTGTGTAGTCAGGGGCGCTGACCTCTTTTCCCTTAGATTGTCAAATGAAAAAATGACGATAACCAACAGAGCAACAGCCGTCTGCTGTAAAGGAATGAAAATTTCACCAATTTTTGTCATCTAGGCAAAAAATACATTTTTGGTGTGCTGTAGAATTTTAGTAATTAGTTTCTGTGTGCCATGAGATGAAGAAGGCTGAAAAGCATTGCTCTGGCATGTTAGATATCTTTTATTTGTAATTTAGAAAGACTTCTGACTTCGCGATTCCTTGTCAGTAATGTCATGAACATTTTGAGAATTGTCAGAGTTGGGGCAACCCATAGCAAATTTTTGTCTGGCACGAACTGTAAGATGACAGGGAATTCAAGCTTTTCAGTCCCAATGAACCTTCAATACCCCTTTCATTGAGGATACTCACTGATCGCAGTGAATGGTAAGTAGAGCTTCTATGTCGGAGGCCAGCAATAACTTAACTATACATAAAATGTATTCTACTAAACTGAAAGGTTCCCAGTTGGATTTCGTCTAGCTGGATCCCAAATGCCACTAAATATAAAGAAAAGTATTACAGAGGGGAAATCAAATAGAGGTTTTAAGAGATTGTGGTAAAAATATTTTGCATGTTTTACAAAACCATGGGATCACGGGAGCCAATGGCTGGGTACCCTTCATAGACCAGGGAAGAGTCTGGGGAAATCGAGGAGCCCTCAAGTTTAAGCTTTAGTTCCGTGATGGTACCACCTCTTTGTGATAGAGCAGAGAGAATGTAAAACAAAAACCCAACTTGGAGAATTGTGGCCCAGCGTGCCATTCTGAAACAAAAGTTTGTCTAGTTTTTCTTGCACAGCGGCCCTAGTAGCGCTTCATTGCCTTTTAACTTCATTCAAAACAGTTTTGTTAGATTGTATTGTGACAGCTGTGATGTCAGTGTAGATTTAAAAACCCTATAAAAATTGGTGAATTTTTGTGCAGCCATTTTAATACTGATGGGAAGAAATAAGCAACATTTTCGGCATATGCTTTTATTTCAAGAATGGTAAAAACGCAACTGAAACGCAAAAATAAAAGATTTGTGCAGCATATGGAGAAGGTGCTGTGACTGATTGAATGTGTCAAAGAGGTTTGCAGAGTTTCTTGGTACTATTGACATTTGGGCCAAATAACTCTTTGCTGTGGGGCTGTCTTATGCATTGGAAGATGTTTAGCAGCAGCCCTGGCCTCTACCCACTAGAAGCCAGTGGCAGGAGATAACCAACATATTCAAAGTATCCAAATAAATAAAGTTATTGGTGAAAATGAAAAATGTGTCTTATTTTATGGGGAAAAAAAACCAGACAGACATTTTGGCTAACCTCATAAACAGGATGCTCTGAGTCCCTGGCATCAGAGCAAACAACTGAACGGGATGGAGCCAACCTTGCGTACATCGTACATCCGGGAGGACTGCATTCTAGGATGCGGACCAGGTTAACTGTGAATGCAAAAGCCTCGGGAAGAGTGTGCTAGGCTGGGGAAAGCAGTGAAGCCTATGTGAGAAGAGGGTGCTCCCAGGCACACGGCAAATTAGTGGGAGAGCAGGGACTGGAATCCAGATTTCCACTAGGTGTTATGGATGGACGGACGACTGAGCTAAGGTCCACAGATCGGTTTCTGGGGCTTTATAACCCCGTCTCCAACTTCAAGGGTTGCCCAGGTCGCAAACCCAAACTAAGGCGGCATTCCGACCCGCCCACAGCCCCAGCATTCAACGCTCCACGTGTGGGTGCTGGGACTCCCTGTGGCCTCACGCCAGAGCTGGCCTCATCTTTGCCTGCTCCAACCTTAAAAGTCCAAAGTCGGGAGGACTCTTTTCTCCATTCGCTCTCACTGCATGGGACCAAGTCTCAACGTTTACACCCAGTAAGTTTAGTCTTTTGAGGCCAAAACGTTTGAAGATACTTGTCGTCGCAGGCAAACCTCTTACACCTAAATTCAACATCACGCCCTCTCGCACCCGATTTTTCACTTAACGCGAGAAATCGACTTGAGGAAGCTGTCAGCCATCTTTTGTGTGGCATCACTTTGGGCTTCCTTGCCCATAGTTTCTTACACTGAATGATTTCACGTCCTTATTTCTGAACTTACGCAAGTACTTCGGCGTCATATTCTTTGTAAAGGCTCTTTTTGAAGAAAGAAAAATACAGGGTTTTTTTGCAGATTTCTCCCTTCCTAACATGGCTGTCTCAGATTGCCTGCGGCCCCAGAGAAGCTTCCGGTTTCACTGCAGGCCCCAGCGGGGCCGAACTTCCGGCCCCACGACGCTGGGGCCTCTTCGCTCTCTCCGGCTGTGTTCACGGACCTCGCAGCCATGTCTTACCCCGCGGATGATTATGAGTCGGAGGTAACCTGGGCCTAAGCGGGCGCACGGCTTCACGGCGGGGGCGGGGCTCTCTGGACCCTGGGCCGGAGATGAGCCGGGTCGGCTCTGGGAGCCCCCGGAGGCAGCGACTTGCTCCAGCTTGGCGCCTGGCCGGCGCGGCTCGCATGCCGCTGCCACCCCCTCGGTTCCTGCTCAGCCCTGTCTGCCCGCGCACTTCATGTGTCCGGTCCCCTGGCCTCCTCTTGTACAAAGCTCATTGTGGGTTCCCTGCTTCTGTAGCCGAGTTCGTACGGTTTGGGCCCAGTCTTGTCAAAGCCCGCGGAGTCTTCAGTCTCCGGTGCTGTGCTCTACCTTACACCCCCAAACGTTATTGTCATTGCCTCCTTATTGTCTTTCTTCACAAGCATGTGAGTTCCTCAAAGACAGGGCTGTGCTGGATCCAACTTTGTATCCTTAGGACCCTGCTCGGCTCAGCCCCCAGAACCAGCATTTTGGACCCCCGAATTAGTGACTCTGTCTTTTTCGTTAACAGGCGGCATATGATCCCTATGCCTACCCAGGCGACTATGATATGCACACAGGTGAGTCTGTGAGTTTGTCTGGTGAGCTGGGTACCTGCAGGGACTGGCCCCTCGGTGTCTGAGCGGCGCTGCCGGGAACTTGTTTAAAACTGCTCCTTGATGGTCATGGGCTGGAGTCTGTTATTAGCTCTCAGAGGAGGTGGTATGGAGTCTGCTACACCAATCCTTTTTTGTGGTCTATCGAAACAGTGCAGAAGGGAAGGATACCATCCTAGCTGTAGTTTTTGTTTATAAAAAAATTAAAGTGATTCAAACCAAGCCTAAATGAAATTTCTTTTTTAAATAATTGATTTGAGGGAGAGAGATATCAGTTCTACTTGTTTATGCATTAATTGGTTGATTCTTTTATGTGCTTCTTGTATTTGCCCTTACCACAAACTTGATGTATTGGGACACTGCGCTGACCAACTGAGTTTCTCTGTCCAGGGCCCAAAATGAAGTGGTTTTGAAAGGTCTTTGAGGTTTTCTGCAATGTCACAGTGACTTGATTTGATTTGACACTTAGTGATGCCATGCATTGTTCCGTATGCTTTGCATGAAACATCTCATTCGGTCCTTACAGCAGTTCTGTGAAGTATGTAAACAGATGTTGTTTCTATTTTACAGGTGAGAAAACTTAGCTCAGAGAAATTTAGTTACTTGTACCAAGTCACGTAGGTAGAAGATGGTAGTAATTTACTCATCCGAATACTATTAAGTACTTTTCTGATCCTGCCCACAGTCTTCCCCCCTACAACACACAAAGCTCTCTAGGTCCTGAGGGTGCACCTGGGCATGAGGTAGACAAGGTTCTTTCCCTCGTAGACTTTAGGTTCTAGTGGGAGAAATGAGTAATAAATGAATGGCCTTGGTGGTAAATGTTTGAAGAAATGGGCGATGATATTGTGAGTGCCTTTGGGAGGATTATATGTAAGCATTTGAAAGAGGAGTTATATCCAATTGGATAGGTTTGAGCTTAGCTTGGGGTTGGTCTTGCCCTTTGGTTATATCATGTATGTGGGTTTGGAAGTGGTTTGTAAAGTGTTTGTCATATCCAACCTCTAGGAGATCCAAAGCAGGATCTGGCTTACGAACGTCAGTATGAACAGCAGACCTATCAGGTGATCCCCGAAGTGATCAAAAATTTCATCCAATATTTCCACAAAACCGTCTCGGATTTGATTGACCAGAAGGTGTATGAGCTACAGGCAAGTCGTGTCTCCAGTGATGTCATTGACCAGAAAGTGTATGAGATCCAGGACATCTATGAGAACAGGTGTGGGCTGCTGGCTGGAATGATCTCTTTCTGGGTGGGTAGGACTGGCTTAGGGTTACAACCCGTAAAAAGGGGGTGCAGTTGAACCATTTTTCTGCAAAGAGAATGTTTTCAGTGATTCCTCAGGGCTAGGGACGTGTTATTGTATTGGACTCTGTACCCCCAGAATTTGTACAGAGCCAAAAACAGCATCACTCTCAGTAGTTATAATGGCATTTAGTGTGCATGATCAGTACAGATCAATCAATGTTAGGAGTGCTTTTCCCGTATTTACCCATTTACCTTTCCCAGGTACCCCATGAAGTGGGTACCGTTGTTTTCCTCATTTTACAGATGAGGAAATGGCACAGAAAGATTTTATTTGCTTATTTTTAGAGAGAAAGGAAGGGAAGGAGAGAGGGATAGAGATGCCAGTGTGTGGTTGCCTCTGGTGTGTCCCTTGCTGGGGACCTGGCCTGCAACCCAGGCATGTGCCCCGAGTGCGAATCAAACCTTGACCCTTTTGTTCGCAGGCCAGTGCTCAGTCCACCGAGCTACACCAGCCAGAGCTACAGCCTAATTTCTAAACTGTGCCGTATATCTTCTCAGTGCATAACAGTGTGAGCTGAGCTTTGAGTGGTTGGTTGCTTCTGGTTGTGAGGGGGGCTACCTATGTGATGGGTATTAGAGATGACACAGGGCAGTCAGAATTGGGATGATCAGTAAATACTTCACCCAGGAAATAGAATTTAAGCAGTATCTGTAAGGATGGTTAGAAAGCAAGTAGCCAGACACCTGTTGGGTCAGTGAGTAGGGGTTAATCCCTGACCTGTATTTCATTCATCCCCTGGGTCTTTCTGGTAGAAATGTATAGACCATTGCTGTCTAGTAGAAATACAGTGCCAGCCACATGTGTAATTTAAGATTTTATTTATTGATTTTTAGAAAGAGAGAAATATTGGTTTGTCATTACACTTATTTTTACAAATTGATTCTTGCATGTGCCCCGTCTGGAAATCAAACTCAAAGCTTTGAATCGGGATGATGCTCTAACCAACGAGCTACCTGGCCAGGGCCTTATCAGTTACATTTAAAAAAATAAAAAGGAGCCCTGGCTGGTGTAGCTCAGTGGATTGAGCGCGGGCCTGGGAACCAAACAACTGTGGTTCGATTCCCAGTCAGGGCACATGCCTGGGTTGCAGGCCAGTTCCCGGCAGGGGACACACGAGAGGCAACCATATGTTGATATTTCTCTCTCCCTCTCCTTCCCTTCTCTAAAGATAAATAAATAAAATAGCTTATAAAAAAATTTTTAAAAAGGATTAGGTGAAATTAATTTTACTAATTTAATTTAGCATAGCCAAAATATTTCTACACATAGTCATTAAACTATTAAGATATTTTCTTTGTACTAAGTTTTTAAAAACCCATCTTTTATATTTTTATACCACATCTCAATTTATGTGCAATAGAAATACTGGATCTCTGTTCAGATTTCATAACATTCACAGTTAGGAAAGTAAATTCGTATACCTGATTGTTCCAAAACTGGAAAATTTACCAATAACTGAGCTAAGTGTTTTTTTTCTAATAAAGATGTTATTTATTTATTTTTAGAGAGAGGGGAAGGGAAAGATAAAGAGAAAGCAACATTAGTGTGTGGTTGCTTCTAACGTTCCCCCCACTGGGGACCTGGCCCACAAGCTAGACATGTGCCCTAACTGGGAATCGAACTGACGACCCTTTGGTTCACAGTCCGGTGCTCAATCCAGAGGGGAGGAGGCACGGTGCTCTAGAAGTGGAACTGGTATTGCTGAGGGAGGGGGTGGGAGCGTCTGAAGAGTAGTTCTCAGATCAGGGAATAGTAAGCGCTGGAGTTCGTATGCAGAGGCAGGAGATGACTCTGAGAGCGTGGTGGGTGCCGCACTGAGAGAAGGGGGTGTTTTACCGTGTTAGGGGAGGTGGTCTGAGGCAGGGTTGGGTTGAGAAGACTGGTGGGCTTGGAGGGCTCAGCCCTGCTCTGACATCTTCCCTTTTCAGAGCCTAGGTCCTTGTCTGTGAAATGTTGCCTCTCTGGTCCTTCTTGTTTTTGAGTTCTAGAATTTTTCTGCTTGGCTTTCAGCTGGACAAAGCTGACAGAAAGATTCTTCAAGAATACACCTTGGCCCGAGGCTGAAGCCATTGCCCCACAGGTTGGCAACGGTATGTGCAAGTGAGCCTTTGTTCTGGGTGCCGGACAGGGCCCTGTGACCAGGGGTCATCAGACGTTCGGGATGGTCTGTCTGTTTTGTTCACTATTTTATTTATTTACTTTTCATGAGAGGGGAAGGGAGGGAGGAAGAGGGAGAGAAACATAGATATGTGGTTGCTTCTTGAGCCCCCCCCACTGGGGACCTGGCCCTGCAACCCAGGGATGTGCCCGACTGGAAGTCAAACCAGCGACCTTTCGGTTTGCAGGCTGGTGCTCAGTCCACTGAGCCACACCAGCCAGGGCTCATAATGTGTTTTTAAACAGGCAGAGATTCACAGTACTCTAGAGTATAAAAGGAGATTTGGTATAACCACCCATCCGCACACGCGCGCGCACACACACACACACACACACACACCCTCCACTTCTATCCCCAAGTGTTTGGTTTCATTCTCTGGAGCCATCTAACATTATCATTCGTTTTGTTTGTCCTTCCTGTGATACTCTGTACATATACGTGCAAATAAGAATACAGTTGATTGTTGAACGATGCAGTGGTTAGGGGTGCTGACCCTGCATACAGTCAAAGCTGCATGTAACTTTACTTTTTCCTTATCCTCACCCTAGGACATGCTTATTGATTTAGAGAGGGGGGGAGAGAGAGGGAGAGAAACATTGAGCATTTGTCTCTCATCTGAGCCCCCACCACGGTCCAAATCCACAACTGAGGCATATGCCCTGACCAGGAATCAAACCTGTGACCTTTTGGTTTATGGGACAGCACTCCAACCAACTGAGTCACATTGGCCAGGGTTGCACGTAACTTCTGATTCCCCAGAAACTTAAGTTTTCCCTTCATACCTGCAGGGGGCTGGTTCTGGCACCCTCTGCAAATACCAGATCCACAAATACTCAAGTCCCCTGTATCATATGGCGTAGATCCCTGTGTGTAGTTGGTCCTCTTCATCTGCGGACTCCCAACCACATAGAAACAGTACAGGTATTCACTGAAAAAGTTCCACATGTCAGTGAACCTGCATGGTTCAGACCCATGTTGTTCAAGGCTTACCTGTAACTCATTTGTTCCTTTCTTTACATAGACCGAATGTCCCATTTCACATTTGTTTGTTGTGTTTTTGGAGAGGATTCTTCATCTCCAGGATTCCTAAGGCCACGTCCAGGTTTGATGATTTGCTAGGAGGACTCAGTAGTCAGCATACAGTTGTCCCCAAGCTATGAGGGTTGACAGCGAAAGGACACAGAGCAAAATCAGCAAAGGGAAAAGGGCGTGCCCTGAAGTCCAGAGGAGACCAGGTGCAAGTTTCCCACGGTCCACGCCTGTGTGGTCACTCAGGAGCCCTTAATTCCTCAAGCAAGGAATTGGACGACTCGCGTGACAAGTCGTCTATCAGAGAAGCTCGTTACAGACTCAGCTTCCAGAGGTTTTGTTGGGGGCTCGTCACGTAAGCACATGCCCTGCCTAACAGGCACCGAGACCCCAAAGTCCCTGGAGGAAAAGGAGGCGCCCAGAATAAATCGTGTTGTTGGCACAGTTTAGGCACAGCAAGGAGAGTGCCCTTACCAGGGTGGTGGGGACCCCCCGAAGTGTAGGTGCCCAGATGCCAGCCAAGGTCCAGCTGGGTCAGTGACACCACGTGTCTGCCGTGTTGATGGGTGGCATCTGCTGCTTTCCATGGAGACGTAGCCACGTGCTAATGAGCTGGTTTATCTAAGTGGCCATGTGGCCAAGGTCTCTGAATAGTGAACACAAATGGGCCCGAGTTAGATTGAGACGAGGTTGAAGGAGTAAAATGAGAAATTAATTTTTTAATGAAAACTTATTGGTTAATAACATCACACAAATACTAGGTATACAACTTTATAAGACAGCTGTTTGGCCAGTGTATGCTCACCACCTGAAGTCTCGTCTCTTTCCCTCGAGAAACGATTCTCTTGCTACACGTATCCCTGGGTGGAAGCGTTAGAGTGTGGCCGTCATGTTCTCTGAGATCGCATTTGTTCCTTTACTGCCCCCAGGGGCTGAAGCTGCCAGAAGACCCCAGCTCTTCTGCGGGTCTCCGAGCCCCCTCTGCCTCTCTTTCAGATGCCGTCTTCCTGATTTTGTACAAAGAGCTCTACTACAGGCACATATACGCCAAAGTCAGTGTGAGTATCTCAGAGCTGCCGGCAGTTACTTCAGCTTCGTGCCGTTTTGCTCCCCAGACACAGTTACTAGTTGATGCTGGTTCGGTGTCCAGAAGCGGTGGGCGTGTTTTCTCATCCGAAGTGGCAGTGGGACAGCTGAGCCTGTAAGGCTGGCCATGTGTCCCAGACGGACACCCGTCACCATACACTGGGTCTGGGGCTGCCACCCTTGCAGGGTGTCACAGCACCTCGTGCTACCTCTGCTTAGGGTGTCTTCTTTGGCCCCTCCACACATCGCCACTGGGCGTCCGTCCTCTGAAGCATGCGTGAGGCTGGGCTTGCCGGGCACAGCTCCGGCACCTCAACCCCTCGAGGTGGTGGGCGAGGTGGGCAGATTGAGGCGCACAGAGGTCACTTTTTCTCCCATTCCCAGCATCAGTCCTGTGGCGGAACCTGAACCCAGACCTGTTTTACCGCGATGCCGGTATTCTTTTTACCACCCTCCCTCCCTCAACTTTGGCACTCGTGTGATTCTCCTCTTCCTACTTTCAAAATTGTAGAGTGCCTGAAGCCTCTTAAGATGCCGTCTGCACTGCTCACGTGCACCCGTGACTTAAAGATCTCGGTCTCAAGACCCAGTTGGTCTCTCCAGACCCAGACTCGTCTGTCCGGGTGCCTGACACCTGCCTGCGGCCATCTGACTGTCATCTCAGGTTTAATGTGACCAAAACGGAGCCTTGTTTTCTCTCTGAACCTGTCTGTCCCGTGTTGACAGTCTGAGTAAACAATACCACCCTTCACCCAGTTACTTGGTATCATTCTGGACTTTTCTCTCACTTGACATCAGTCTCGCAGGAAGTCCTGCTCAGCTGCACCTTTAACACACTTCTTCAAACCAACTCCTTCCCACCGCCTCCGCTGCTGCCTTAGTTCCAGGCACGATCGCCTCACCCCCAAACCACTGCGGAGCCTCTCAGCCGGTGCCACTTTCCGCCCTCGCCCGTCTATTCCCGGTCTCATCCCTGAATCCCCTTCCTCAGTCCTACCGTGACTTCCCGTTGTACTTAGAATACAAGTCTCAGGGTCCTGCTGGAACTGGCCCCTGACTCAACTCACCAGTTTCATTTTCTGAACCTTTCCTGGGGCTCCTAGATATTCTGGCACTTCAGAGCACGTGTCACTGGCTGACATGTTATAATTTGTTTATGTGGTTTTTGTCTGTTTCCGCCTTGAAGGGGTATGTGCCACCAGGGCAAGGGCCTCGTCTTGTTCTCTGCTCTGATGTGGTGCCTGATCCTTGAGGGTGACACGTTAACTGTTGGGGGGTGTGTGGCTGTGTGATCTCTCTCCTTAGAAACGAGGTCCCAGCTACTCGGAGTTGTTCGCCTCTCGTCTCGGAGGACCACTTGGCCTGACTAGACACCTGCTGTGGCAGGAGCCACCATCAGTAGTGGTAGCTGGAGTTCTGTTGCCACAGTAACACAGGTGCCATGTTCTTCTGGCATTGCAGTGAGATCTCGGGGCACCTTATCTGAGACGGTAGAGGCCCTCCCACCACTGATGCTGTGGGGCAGGTACTTGGAGGGCTAGGCCTAGATAATACAGCTGTTTGGGGAAGACCATGCATCGGAGTGCATAGTGTAGCTGGTCTGACCACCTCTGATCCTGCCTCTGGCCTGTAGATGAAGATTCAGCAGAGGTGTGTCAGTCCCCTAACCTCGTTTCTAGGTACCAAATACATGACCAGTTTGAAAACCCTAGAGGGAGGCTTTTCATCAGGAGAGCATGTCCCATCTGGGGCACTATACCATCTCCTGTTACGGAGACAGCACAGCTCGTTGGAACGCTGCATTTGTAAGTGGTAGGGCTAAGGTGGCAAAGCGGTGTTCACTCCACTCTGTTGTGGGTGCAGCATTCATCGGGTTCCCTGGCTCAGACACCCGCAGTAGTTCTCAGGAGCCTGCACTATTCAAGTCTCGATTGGGGGTCAGCGATCTCCTGTGTGAAGTGCCAGAGAGTGTTCCAAACTCTAAGGGACACAGTGGTCTCTGTCGGGTGTATCCAACTATGCCTTTCAAGCAGCCATAGCCAGTGAGTGCTCATGACTACGTTCCAGTAAAACTTTATTTGCAGAAATGGGGTGGTGGGTTTGCTCACCCCCGGCCTAGATTCTTATCTGGCCCTTGAGACCTCTCCCTCAGTGGGCTGGTGTAGTGCACTGTAGCCGTGCAGTGCTGTCTCTTGCTCCAGCCTCCACTTTATCGCTTGCCTTTGTTAGTACGGTCTTTGCTGGAACATCCTTCTCCTCTGCTTTGCCAGGTCTGCATGCCTGCTCCCTAATGTTTGGTTAGAGTTGTTACCGGGAAAACCAGCATTCACTGACTCTTTGAAATGCTACCGCGCTCGCTGTCTTCCCTCTCACTTCAGTGCCCTCTGCGTACTAAGGAGAGAGCAGACATCTGCTCGCCTGTATTTGCATTCAGCCATCGTGGTAGGCCATGAGTGACATTTAAATGAATTATGTATGTCCTGATGTCTCTGCTCTCTTTATTTACAGGGAGGACCTTCCTTGGAGCAGAGGTTTGAATCCTATTATAACTACTGTAATCTCTTCAACTACATTCTTAGTGAGTCTAGGGTTTGGCCAAGTTGGGGAGGGTTTGATAAAGCCTAGCCTTGGTGTACAGCTCAATTTAGCAGGATTTAATGTGCAGGAGGGAGGTGGATGCCTTGAGAGGGGAAGGGAGGGCAAAAGAGAGGGAGAGAAACATCAGTGTGTGAAAGAAGCGTTGATCAGTTGCCTCTTGCACGCCCCCTACTGGGGACCTGGCCTGAAACCCAGGCATGTGCCCCAACCAGGAATCTAACCTGCAGCTTTTCAGTCTGCAGGACACCCAACCCATTAAGCCATACCAGTCAGGGCTAGTCTTTTTTATTTTTATTTTTTATTTTTAGACAGAGGAAGGGAGGGAGAAAGAGAGGAAGAAAAACATCAGTGTGTGGTGGCCTCTCATGTGCCCCCTCCTGGGGACCTGGCCTGCAACCCAGGCATATGCCCTGTCTGGGGTTCGAACTGGTGACCCTCTGGTTTATAGGCTGGTGCTCAATCCACTGAGCCACGCGACCCAGGGCAGAGCCAGTCTTTTTAAGAGAGAAATTGCAAAGTGTGTTCTGCAAGCTTACATAGTCCTTGCTTCTTCTAGTCTGANCAGGCATGTGCCCCAACCAGGAATCTAACCTGCAGCTTTTCAGTCTGCAGGACACCCAACCCATTAAGCCATACCAGTCAGGGCTAGTCTTTTTTATTTTTATTTTTTATTTTTAGACAGAGGAAGGGAGGGAGAAAGAGAGGAAGAAAAACATCAGTGTGTGGTGGCCTCTCATGTGCCCCCTCCTGGGGACCTGGCCTGTAACCCAGGCATATGCCCTGTCTGGGGTTCGAACTGGTGACCCTCTGGTTTATAGGCTGGTGCTCAATCCACTGAGCCACGCGACCCAGGGCAGGGCCAGTCTTTTTAAGAGAGAAATTGCAAAGTGTGTTCTGCAAGCTTACTGAGTGGGCATAGTCCTTGCTTCTTCTAGTCTGACTTTTCTGTGATTTTCTGCATAGATGCTGATGGCCCTGCTCCCCTTGAACTACCCAACCAGTGGCTCTGGGACATCATCGATGAGTTCATCTACCAGGTATCTGGTCCGTCCTTGGCCTAGTTTGGAGTAACTGGTCAGAGCAAAGGGTGCTGTTACCATTGCTCGTGTTAAAAAGGCGTGTAGTATGGAAACATGCCCAACGCAGTCTGAAACAGCCCATGAAGGTGGGCTCCTCCGTCGTGGTTTTCTGAAGAGTCACTGAGGCCTCAGAGCTCCAGGGAGGAACTTGGAAGTCAGAAGAGTTGAGCTTTTACCTGACCTTGGAGGCAGTGTGGCAGGAAGAACACAGCCTTCAGGTTTGGGGGCCAGGTGCCACCGGGTCGCTGTGTAGCGGTGAGATGCTCATTGTGTTCCAACCCTCACTTTCCTTGCCTTGAGAAACAGAAGTGTTCTGCATTCCGGTAGTGGTTACTTAGGTACGTGCTGGGTCAGATTAGGATAGAACGTTTTGTCAAAGTGGAAACCTCACCCACTTGGGGCACTGTGCTGAGGTTCCACTGAGGACCGTCCCCAATGTGGAGTGCTGCGGCCGTGGGACCTGCAGGCAAACTGGCCAGTTTCACCGTTCACAAGCCCTGGGCACATTACTGGCCACACTGTGCCTCGGTTTCCATAAAACGGTGGTTGGAGGGTGGCTGGGGGTTAGGTGTGAAGTCCTCGTCGCAGGGCCTGTCTCGATGCATCTGCTTGCTGTGTGTCGTGCGGTTGTGGTCAGCGCCACTGCTCTTCACCTTCTTTCAGCCCAGTTCTGTTCTTTAAAATGTCACAGATGAAAAAGTAAAATACCGAATTGGGGAAAATACCTGTTTTCCACGTGTTTTATGGGGACAGTATAGCTCACACTGGGTATTTAGAGGGAGTCAGCTTCTTAAAGATGCCATTTGAACTTGTGGACCAAAGTGCTGCTGAGTTGTGGTTGGTGAGCCGAGGAAACCTTCTGGGGGCTGTTTGAGAAAGAAACTTCCTTTAAAAAAAAAAAAAAAAAGACGCTTCCTGCTCAGGTGAGGCTTCAGCGCCTGTGTGCTATGTGGGCCACAAACCACAGCCTGTTTCTCCCTGGCTCCTCGGCTTGTTGGCCCCTGGTTGGCAGCCAGTCAGGGAGGGTTGCCTATGCTGAGCTGCTTCACCGTGATTCCCCCGGTTTGGCTGACTTTCTCATCTCAAGGGGCTTCAGGGGATCCCCCTCTGACCGAGACTGGCTGGTGAAGGCTCGGCGGTTCCTCCCAGCCAGGTGGATGCCCCAGGAGGTGAGTGGCTCCTCCCGCCACCCTCTTTTGTTTGTTTTTACTGCTGCAAGTATTATATGAACGTGTTTGTAGTGTTTTAAACAACTTGAGTGTTTTCAAACTGCAGGTAAGAGGAAAGTGTGTTCCTTGTCTTTGCAGAGCATCAGTTATTGCCCGGAGAGACAGCTACCACGTTAACGCTTCTCCGGCATTTGCTTTAACGCGCACAGATAACATGCATCACTTAAAAGGCACCCCACTGTATTGTGCGTTTTGCTGCGACATGGAACACTTAGCACATCTGTACAGAGACCTGCCTCGGTCTGTGGTGCAATGTATCCCATATGGGTGTGCTGCTCTGATGGCGAATGTCGGGTTTTTGGTTTTCACTGTTCCAGACACAGAACAGTGCGTGTCCTCGTGTGTGTAACGTGCAGGCGTTTCTCGAGGGACCACTAGAAGTGAGATTGTTGGTTGAAAGGTATTTGCTTTTTACATTTTAAAAAGTCGGCTTTATGGAGGCATAATTTGCATGCAATAGATGTACCAGTTGTAAGGGTGTAATTAATGACATGTGACGAGAGTACACAACCACAGTCAAGATACAGAACGTTGCAGTCAGTTTGAATTTCAACAGAGCAATACATTTCCCTCAGAAGGCTGTATCGAATTATGCTGCTACCAGCAGCCTTTGGCGCACACTTTCTATACTGGATGTTACTGGGCTGTGTAATGGTCAGTTTGATGGAGAAGATGGTACTCTCAATTTAATACACACTTTGCTGATAAGCAAAGAGACTGAGCACTTCCCCCTGTGGTAGACTGGTCCTGTTTTTCTTTGAAGTGGTCATCAGTGTCCTTTGCCTGTTTTTCTATTGGGCTCTCTTACTAATTTATGAGAATTCCTCATATATTCTGGATACTATTCTTTGTCTATTATAAATTTGATAACCTTTTCTCTTACCCTCTTGGGGGAAGATAATACTTCAGAGTTGAAGCACAACCTTAGGCCGTCCAGGACAGAGCTTCCATGTTGCTGGTTCCCAGACCCGAGTGTGCACCTGCGTTGGCCAGGGCCCTTTTAAAGATTCTGATCGAGCACGCGGTCTCGTGCTGTTCTCCCCATGCCAGTCCGGTGGAAGCGCCGCCCCACACAAATGCCTGCGGCGTGTGTCATACGTTTGGCTGGGCACTGCGGTTGGCACAGAGATGGATCGGTCAGGCTCCTGTTCAGGTGAATTAATGATCAGCTCTGGTGGAGAAGACCCCCACACACGGACAGCTGCCCCGTCTCTGCCGCGTTGTCACTTGTGTGCAGAGCCGCCCATGGACGAGGGGGTGTCAGAAACCACGTGGTTCTGGTGGCCGGGGAAACTGCGCTGTGAAGCTCAGAGATACTAAGCGACATCAGGCTGTGTCTGATTCCAAAATGAATGTTTTTCCCCCACAAACTAACTACTTCTGACCTTAGAGATTTTTACTTAGTTGTGGAACAGCTAACACATTGAGTAATGAACGAAATTCACAGGGTAAACAAAGATGGCTCTGAAAACACAAGCAGTGTGCAGAGGTGGGGCGTGAGTAGCAGTCGTCGTGCCCGGGCTGTCACTTGGCTTTTCTGCCACTGCTGAGTCTTGCCTTTCTTCCCCCCAGTTCCAGTCCTTCAGTCAGTACCGCTGTAAGACTGCCAAGAAGTCGGAGGAGGAGATCGACTTCCTTCGTTCCAACCCCAAAATCTGGAATGTTCACAGCGTCCTGAACGTCCTCCACTCCCTGGTAGACAAGTCCAACATCAACCGGCAGCTGGAGGTGTACACAAGCGGCGGTGAGTGCTGCCCGCCATCTGTTCCCGGTCTGCCGCTGGGAACAGTCACCTGGGCAGTGGCTGTGGCTCCCCCTTGGTGTTCGGGTGTGGGTGAGTGGTGGCCGGCTGCTGGGGTCAGGGGCTGCTGCGCGCGGCAGGTGTTGGCTGGCGGACCGAAGCAGCACTTCTGAGAGGCGCAGACACTCCCGCCATCCATCTCTCTGGGGCTTTGTGTAGGGCGTGCACGTTCCTGACTCTGGGGTCGGGACCGCTTTATGCTCTAGTAGATTGAGAGAACCACAGAGTGGGTCTGTGTAAGTTTTTCAGTGAGAGCAATGGCATGTTTGCAGGTCTCTTTCGTGTCTGGCATCTAGAATAGAATGGATTCTTTTTTCTATTCCTGTTTCCAATCTGTTGTGATTTGCTGTTTAGCCCAAAGTGGGTGAGGGGAATCTGGCCTCACAGAGGTGCTCAGCCCGCGAAGGGGGATGCTGTCAGTGCCGCCGATCGGCTCTGATGCCACAGCGGAGCCTGACGACGGCGGTGCCCTATGGGCCAGCGGCAGGGAGGACGTGAAGCCCTAAGTGAGCTTTTTCTTTGGTGCGTTCAAGTTTTTTGGCTCCTGTGGCTCGCGTGGGCCCTCCCCACGTGCACACCTTTGTGAGACGTGGGTCACTGGGCGACGAGGGCTTTCCGGGACTGACACGTGCCTCCGTGCAGGGCCTCCGGGCCGCTGCTGCCGCCGGCCTTTCCGATGGGTCTGTTTGCAAGCAGTTGAGCTCATGGTGGCAGATTCAAGTTTTATAAGAGTCTAATTTTTCTTAAAAGCTCAATTTTTTTTGGCAGCAGACATTGTCAGTTGCTTTCACTGGAGTGTAACAGGCTCACCTTTATTCATTTTTGAGAAAATGACTGCTAAATACCCTAATCTAAGTAACCGTAGTCTGTGTATCCATTGTTCTTTGAAGTAAAAACGGGGTTTGTGAAAAAGTGGCTAGTGTTTGCTGCAAAGCGTGTGGCAGTGAAGAATTCAGTGACTGCGGGTACAGCTGCGACCACTGCCTGGTTGATGCCAAGGGGTCAGTGGTGCTTCCTGGCCTTGTTTTTGCTTCGTTGGTGCCAGTTTCAGCTCAGCAGGAAAGGCAGGTAGCATCCTCGTGCTATTAGGAGAACAGTTTTGACCTCGTGAGCTTCCTGAAAGGAGGGGCCTTGACGAGTCACTTACTGATGAAAAGGGGCCTCTCATACTCTCAGGTTTATTGGAACCAAAAAACAGAAGAAGGTTGCCCTCCACCCAACTGTAGGTAAACACAAGATTAGCAGAAGGCCAGGCACGCTATTCCTTGGTGGTCCTTCGAAGGCAGTTACTTCCCGCGGCAGGAAGCTGGAGAGACTGGCAATGAGTGAGGAGTTGACTGAGTGACAGTTAGGGGCCTGCAGCGTTAGGGGCAGGCAAGCTCGCCTGCCTTTGCCAGTCCTGGCTGCAGCGTTCGGTGTCTGTCTCTCACAGGGGACCCCGAGAGCGTGGCTGGGGAGTATGGACGGCACTCCCTCTACAAGATGCTCGGCTACTTCAGCCTGGTGGGGCTGCTGCGCCTGCACTCCCTGTTGGGGGATTACTACCAGGCCATCAAGGTTCTGGAGAACATCGAGCTGAACAAGAAGGTATCATCTGTCTCCTCCGCCCGTCTCCCCAGGGCGGGAAAGTCCATCTGCATCTGTTGGGACAAGTGTCAGGGGTGAAAGAGGACTCTTCTTCCCTGGGCTGGAGGAAAACCGAGAACTGGGAAAACCACTGCAGTGGACACCTGGCCCTGGACGAGGGGGTTCTCGCTGATGCTTATTACCTAAAATATTCAGTAGTCTTTGATTCTGTTTCCCAAACAGAATGATAGTGGCAGATTTTTACTATTCAAGCTTCACTAGTCTTAATTAACAAAAAAATTTAGTTTCAAGATGATTTTAAGTGGTATGATTAAACTAGGTGGTTTTTCCTAGCCATGTAAATATGGTACCTTTGTGTTTGACCTGCGTGTGTCTCTCTTCTTACCTGTTTCCTTATAGGGCTTATTTACAAAAGCAGGTAGTAGAAAGCAAGGAAGGAAAAACACTGAGGTGCAGAGGGTTTAGAGCCGAAAGGTTTTAGGGTCACCTGGGCCAGTCCCTTTGTTGCAGCTGCGAAAACGGAGGCCTCAGGTCACGTAATGTGGTTGGAGAATGGTACAGTCTCTGCCCAGGGCCTCTGACCCCCGCTGACATTAGGCCCCACCGGCCCCACCACCGTCAGGTCCCACCTGGGCCGCACGAAGACTTCTCCCCTCTCCTTCCACAGAGCATGTACTCCCGTGTGCCCGAGTGCCAGGTCACCACGTACTATTACGTTGGCTTTGCATATCTGATGATGCGTCGCTACCAGGATGCCATCCGGGTCTTCGCCAACATCCTCCTCTACATCCAGAGGACCAAGAGCATGTTCCAGAGGACCACATACAAGTACGAGATGGTAAGGGCCTCTGAGCACCTGACCCCTTGGCGCCCGTGGCCATGTTTTTGGTAAACACCATCTAAACTTTTGCTCCTTTAGTGCACCTTTCCTGCACGGTGGTTTCTTTATGGCCGGCCTCCTCTAGGAGTTTTTTGTTGTGTTTGGTACCTCGGATGTTAACACTTTGGGGACAGTCTCTCTATCCTTGGGGACAGAGCGGAAGAGTAGTCGAATTGGGGGTTGGATTCTGGGGCAGCCTTCGTTACCCAGCTGAAGTGTTTAGTCTTTGTTCTATAGGCATTGAGGTGCCAGCAAAGGCTTCTGGGTGACTCGATCATAACTGGTGTGGGAGGTGTGACCTGCCAGTGACATGTGTCGCAGATGGAGAGACTAAGCCTTACCGGTGAAGGCTCCAACTGGGGAGGGCCCAGAACTAGGCCAGGATTGAACAGAGCCAGGGGGAGCTTGGGAGAGACTTTGGGAAAGTTAGCTGACTGATGCAGACTGGGGGAGACATCAGAGATCTGGGCAGTGTGCCTGTGCGGGTGGCGGGGCCTCAGGAAGCTCACTTCGTTTGATGCGGCGCCAATCTCACCCCATCCTCAGATTAACAAGCAGAACGAGCAGATGCACGCGCTGCTGGCCATCGCCCTCACCATGTACCCCATGCGCATTGACGAGAGCATTCACCTCCAGCTGCGGGAGAAGTACGGGGATAAGATACTGCGCATGCAGAAAGGCGACCCACAGGTCTACGAGGAACTTTTCAGCTATTCCTGCCCCAAATTCCTGTCTCCTGTGGTTCCCAACTATGACAATGTGCACCCCAACTACCACAAGGAGCCCTTCCTGCAGCAGCTGAAGGTGTTTTCTGACGAAGTGCAGCAGCAGGCCCAGCTGTCAACCATCCGCAGCTTCCTGAAGCTCTACACCACCATGCCTGTGGCCAAGCTGGCCGGCTTCCTGGACCTCACCGAGCAGGAGTTCCGGATCCAGCTCCTCGTCTTCAAGCACAAAATGAAGAACTTGGTGTGGACCAGTGGCATCTCCGCCCTGGACGGCGAGTTTCAGTCCGCCTCTGAGGTTGACTTCTACATCGACAAGGTATGGCCACCCCGGGCCAGGTTCTCTGGGGCGCTCTCTGTCCGTCCATTAGCAGTAAATCTGTATTAAGCTACCCCTGTCTTCTAGTCTCTGTTCTGGGCCTTTGGGATGTATCGGTGAACCCGATCAACAAAGATTTCTTTTTGCTGATATGCTAGTTTTAAGAAATAGGCATAAACGTAATGGAGCAAACCGTCTAGGTTAGAAGTTGCCAGGTGCTACGGGATCAGGGTGGTGGTGGAAGGCACAGGGCGAGGTACTTGGTAAGCGTTGTGGGGAAAATGAAATTGAAGTTAAGTGTGCAGGAGGTGAGGCACTTAGCCAAGCGTGTTGGGGGGAGGGGCATTCCAGACAGAGAGGGCAGTTAGAGCACCGGCCTGGGGCAGAGTCCGGGTGTGTGCGATGTGTGTGAGGGACGGGGCAGTGTGTGCAGAGGCCTGAAAGGGCCGGGTGGCTGGAGGTGAGGTGGGGAGGAGGGGCGGGTGCTTTGTAGGCTGACTTGGAAGCGCTTAGCGGATGGAAAGCCATCATCCTGACTCGTCCCGTCCCGGTCAGCGCTGCCTGGTTTCAAGCACCTTACAGTGGAATTGTACAGTGTGTGCTGTTTTTGCGTCTAGCCTCTGCTCAGCAGTATATTTGAGAGAATCACATCCAGTGTGGCTCGAGAGCTCACGCATGCTCACTGCTCTGTGCTGGTCCGCCATCTGCTGCCATCACTGCCGGCTGCATTTCCTTCTCTGCTAATGGGTGTTTGGGTGGGCTTGGCTATTACAGAAAGTACAAGTATGGCTTTATTGGGTAGCTGTCGATGGTCTATTTAGTTTAGTTCAGGGTTTTTTTTTTTAATTTAACTTTGCAATGTAGTGGTGGTTTCCTCCCCAGGGGAGAGGGGGGTTCGGAACACTATTGCTTTTCACTGTTGGGATTTTAAGTTCAAGTTGGACATTTTAATGTCCTAGTGAGCTTTTTAAAAAGAAGTAAGTAGTTTTGTTTTCTGGAGGTTTTTTTTTTCAGACCTAAAATATGCTAGACTCCTAGGACTGCTCTCTCCGTGAAATATTACTTCCTCTCTTTCCTCCGTATGCTGGGTTGGCCAAAATATCTGTATGGTTTTTTCCATAAAATGAAAGACACTTTTTTTTTCACTTTCACCAATAATTTTATTGATTTGGGTATTTTGGCTGTTTCCCACCTGGTATAATGTTGACTGTTCTCAGTTAGTGTCTCGATTTGATCGCTACCAACCTCAATTGGTCTACCGGACCGTGGAGCATGGTCCGGTGAGAAGTCTCAGCACAAAAACTTCACAAACCACTTTTGACGCATTCGATCGGTCACAGTGCTTTTGTCATATACTGAACAAGGTGGTTTTTTTTTTGGGGGGGGGTTCTTGCATTTCAGTTGCATTTTTACCTTTCTTGAAATAATAAAGCCCAATATGCCAAAAATGTTGCATATTTCTTCCATCTTCAATATTAAAGTGGCTACAGAAAAATTCACCAATTTTGGTGTGTTTTTTTTTTAATGGACACTGATATGACAACTGTCACAATACAATCTAACAAAACTGTTTTGGTGTGGAGACAAAAAATGGCCCAAATGAAAGAACAGATCAAAGCTCCAGAAAATGATACAACTAAGCAATAAAGAGATAGCTAGCCTATCAGATGCACAGTTCAAAACACTGGTGATCAGGATGTTCACAGAAATGGCTGCAAAATAGAGGAAAAAGTGAAGGCTATAGAAAGTGAAACAAAGGAAAATGCACAGGAAATCAATAGTGATGGAAAGAAACTGGGACTCAAATCAATGGAGTGGACCTAAGAAGGAAGAAAGAATCAACCAAACAAAAAAGAATTAAGAAACAAGAATTCAAAAAAATGAGGAGAGGCTTAGGAACCTCCTTAGGACATGTTTAAACATTCCAACATCTGAATTATAGGGGTACCAGAAGAAGAAGAGGAAGATCAACAAGTGGAAAAGTTATTTGAACAAATAATAAAGGAGAAATTCCCCAGTCTGGCAAAGGCAATAGACTTCTAGGAAGTCCAGGAAGCTCGGAGAGTCCCAAGGAAGCTCACACCAAGGCACATCATGATTACATTACCTGATGATTACATTACCTGAAATTAAAGATAAGGACAGAATCTTAAAAGCAGCAAGAGAAAAGGAGACAGTTACCTACAAAGGAGTTCCCATCAGACTGTCAGCTGATTTCTCAAAAGAGACCTTACAGGCAAGAAGGGGCTGGAAGGAAGTATTCCAAGTCATGAAAGGCAAGGGCCTACAACCAAGATTGCTTTACCCAGCAAAGCTTTCATTTAGAATGGAAGGGCAGATAAAGTGCTTCCCAGATAGGGTCAAGTTAAAGTTCATCATCACCAAGCCCTTATATGAAGTGTTAAAAGGACTTATCTAAGAAAAAAAGATGATCAAAACTGTGAACAGTAAAATGACAGCAAACTCAGAAACTATCAACAACTGACCCTGAAGAATAAAAACAAACAAAGCAAACAACCAGACAGAACAACATTGTTTCGAATGAAATTAAAGACAGCTAAGCTCTACTGGGGCCATCGCACAGGGAAAAACCGAATGAAGGTCTTGGCCAACCCAGTGTCTACACTCGTAGATAAAGGAAGTACTCTGCTCAGACGTACTAGGAACCCTGATGATGAGGACTTAGTAACAGTCTGTTAAAGTCAGCGGACTGGTATCTGTCATCTCTTCTAGAATGTTCTTTGCCAGTATTTCCTCCATATTGTCTCTGCTCTCTCTTCCTTCTGGAGTCTTTATTTGATGTGCGTAGACCTCACTCTGTTCTTTGTGTCTCTAAAACCCTTCTTCCATCTTTTTATTTTTTTTATTCTGGATAATTTTCCTTATATTGATCATTGTGTCCCTAATTAATCTCTTCAGCTCTGTTTCTTTTCTTTCTCCAGTGTTTTTTTACTCATGGTGCAGTGAGTCCTTATGTGCCTGGTTATTTTTTACTGCGGAAGGTTCGTTGTCAATGAAATACGATTTGTTGGCATTCTTTGAAGACTAGGGAGAATACTTCGTTCTCTAGCAGCATTTGCTTTTGCCTTGGTGTGGGACCGCCATGGGCTGGGCTCACAGCCTGTGGCCCCTGGACCAGCCAGGAGACAAGCCCAGGCTACAGACTGTCAGGAGAGTCACCCTGTGTTTCTCACGTCTCGGGGGCAGGTCTTTTTTTTTTTTCTATTCCCCTCCCCACACTTGGCAAGCATTGCTTGGTGTCAGGGGTGGACGGCAGGTCTCTGCTGGTTTGCTTTGAGCTTGAGGTTGGAGCCCTGTAGGATCCCAGGGTTATGAGGAGGGTCTTCTGTTAAGAATGGCCCTGGCCTTGGTCTGTCCCTTCTGTCCAAGTTTCTAGGGTTGGCAAATGCCCTCAGCACAGATGGGGCTTCTGTGCTTGCTCAGAACAGTTTCGGTTTTCTCTCAAATAGCTCTTAATTCCCTTTTCAATTCGTTGATGTATAAGGAGATTTACAAAATAATTTATCCTACATTCGTAGTTGTTTTCAGGAAGTGTGTTGATGTAAACATCACAACTTTTTTGGACATGTTTCAGATGACAGTGTGTTCCCAGTGTTGTGCAGCTGTCTCCGGTATCTCATTCCACAGCATTTCCATCACCCCCAAAATGAACCCCCAGTTCCCCTTTCCCCAGTCTCTGCAAACCAGTAATCTGCTTTCTGTCTCTGGACTTGTCTGTTCCTGATGTTTCATATAAATGGAATCATAACACTGGCCTTTGCACTTGACTCCCTTTATCGAGCACATTGGCGCATTTCACTGGGCTGCAGAGTGTGTCGGTGCCCGAGTCCTGTTTACGGCTGGTGAGTGACCCTCCAGCTCCTGTGAGTAATGCTGCTGTGAACACTTGCACACACATTTTCATGTGAACACACTCTCTGGGGCATACACCTGGCTGCCGGGTCGGTTTGGGACGTCTGTTTCTGGAAGCTCGTCCTGTTAGACCTGACCCTCTCGTTTAGACTTGGTTGGTGGCTTTTGGAGGACGTGGCATTTGTCAGAATTGCCCTTGACGTGAACAGTCTCAGCAAAAGAAGAAACACGTCAGTAGTGGAAGTTGTTCAGAGTTTTAAATCACACTTTTAAAAATCAGTCTGTCCCCTGTGGCATTGCACCAGCCACCTAAGGCACCCTTCCTCTTATTCCCGGCGGCTTCCGTACACAGTCTTTGGCGATGTCAGTAACCGGCTCCTCTCCTACGTCCTAGCAGCCAGACGAACTAGGGTCGGATAGCTGGGTGGTCTTTAACGCCCTCCCAAGAGTTAGAAGCTTGATTATGATGAATAAAACTTTGCTATGAAATTTATTTGGGTTAAATTGATAACAATAATACGATTCAGAGTCCCTGCATGAAAAAGGGGTAGTTGCGTGTTTTGTTTTTATTATTGTTCCGCTTCCGGTTCAGGTTTATCTTTGGCAAAATGCTGCTTTCTTCACTGTGGTGGGGGTTTGGTTTTTTCAGGCTTGACTTGAAAAAAATCCGGTCAGCAATTCAGAAAGTTCTTGGGTCTTAGATTATGTAGGAATTTACGAGCAAAATGGTGTTCAACAAACTATTCTGAGCTAAAGAACAAAATGTAAAATCTGGCCTAATTTGCAATCTGTGTGTGAGAATAAAGTGCTGTTTTAAATGTTTTTATTGCCGCAAGATTCACATTCATTGAGAAAGACCAGAAAATAATGAGTTAACAAGCAGAAAATAAAGTCATCCTCCGGAAAGAAAGAGCTGCAGTGAACTGGCACTTGGTGGGATGCGGGTGGCGTCGTGATCGTCTGCAAGCCCGTAAGCAGCTCCACCTCATATCTGCCATCCGACTGTGCTTTTCCCACAGGACATGATCCATATCGCAGACACCAAAGTCGCCAGGCGCTATGGGGATTTTTTCATCCGGCAGATTCACAAATTTGAGGAGGTGAGAGGTCTGAGAGAGAGGGGTGTGTGGCCTGGGGACAGAGGTTGGAAGCTAGGTGAGGAGTTTTCATTTTTATTTTTAAGAAAGTCCAACTTTCCCCAGCTGGTGTGGCTCAGTAGATTGAATGCTGGGCTACAAACCAAAGGGTCGCCGGTTTGATTCCTGGTCGGGGCACGTCCCTGGGTTGTAGGCCAGGTTGCCTGTAGGGGGCACCTGAGAGGCAACCACACATTAATGCTTCTCCCTCTCTTTCTCCTCCCCTTCCCCGCTCTCTAAAAATAAATAAGTAAAGTCTTTTTAAAAAAGGAAGGAAAACCCAAAATTGACCTTTAAGTTTCTGAGCTAGGCTGGCTGTCTGCTTGGGGTTTGGGGGCAGGGTTGGGCCTTTAGGAGCTGCCGCGTCAGCCTTCTCGGGAGCATCTCTTTCCAAATCTCCCTCCGTGGATGGCCAGGAGCCTCCCTCCCTCCCTACTGTTTCCTAATGTGGGCGGGCGCACTGCCTGCTCCCACCCGTCCCTCGGCCCTCCCCACTTGGCAGTTAGTCTGCAGCTCAGACGGGTCTGGCCAGCTCCTGCAGGCAGAGCACGGGGAGCAGTCTGTCTCTGCAGACCTGGCACATCCCACGCCTTGCCCTACGAGAGGTCTTGTGGGTCAGGCCAGGCACTACGAGGGTACTGGGCCTCTTTGTATGGCCAGAGCCTGAGCCACTGTGTCCTGGCGCTTCGAGTCCTCCAGCAGAGGTCACTGCTGTGCTGCAGTCCATGCCACCAGGCCCCTCCTGAGTTGTAAGGCAGCTCTCGCAGGTCTAGGCGCCCTGAATCCCTTTCCCATGTCTGCAGTGGGCAGAGCGGTGTAGGGTGCGTTTGTTGAGTGGGAGTGCGGGTGGACGAGCGGTCTGCAAGGACCGTGAGGGGCCTCTGAATGCCCGATGGAGGGTCTAACGAGGGCTTTACACAGAGTGTCCGCCCACGCTCACATCAGAGACCCCTCCCTGACTTCAGGGGACGGCCCGAAATCTCAGACCTGGCAACCATGCACGCTGTAGGAGGTTTGGGGTGAGCTCCCCATGTAACTTGGCTTTTCTTTCTCTTCCAGCTCAATCGGACCCTGAAGAAGATGGGACAGAGACCCTGAGTCCTTCCCGCCTGCATTAGTCAGGAGCCTGTGTCGATGTCGTCATCGGTGGGGAGTGCTTTTGGCCACTGCGAAGCCCTTATGTAGCTCAGCCATCAGCCTGTCAGCCAAGTTGAAGTTTATTCGTGTCAAAGACTGAAATGTTTGAAATAAGTCTCAGTAAAGGATCTTCTTTGGAGCCAGATTTGTCACCTCATTATTGTCAGGGAGCCCCTGTGGGGGAGGGCGGCAGTGGGTCATTCCCCATGTGTGCGGTGCTTTCTCCCAGTGCGTCGGTTGCTGGTGCTGGCACGGAATTAGCCAATGCCTGTGTTCACACTGCGCCGTAGGGTTCGCAGGGCACTCCACCCCACTGGAACCCCTGCGCACCGGACGGCCCACCGCAGTCTGCACTTGGGTTTAGTGGTAGTACGCCCTCTGCCCGGAGAGGAAATGGACTCGGGGGTCGAGGGACTCGGTCGAGGTCACATAGTTCTGTGAAAGCCGAGAGTTGGCTCCAGATGACTACATTTTTCTACCGTCTCCCACTGGCGGGTCTCGGACTCCTTCCTCGTGGGCAGCCTCTTACACCCTCAGTGACTTCGGTCCTCCAGCCGGCCTGCCTTCCCTCTCTTCAACGCCCTGATGGGGCCTGCCATCTTGGGGACTTCCCCAAGATGGCATCTTCTGCACCTCAAACCGAGTAGCCCAAAAACTGTTTACTGTCAGACCCGATTTCTAAGCTTTTCTGACGCCGATCCACGACCATTAAAAACGTGACTGGAGCTGGTGTCGCCCGACCTGCTCAGCAAAGGTGAAGAGCTTGGAGCTGTACGGTCTGCACACAGTCTGTGCACCGTCCCCTCTGACGGGAGGCGGCTCTGCATCCTTACCTTACTGAGGAAGGTGAATTGTCCCTCCAAGGTCAAGGTAGTAGGTAGTGAAGACAGGTCTTCCATTGCACAAACTTGTGTTAGTTTAGAAAGTGCTACAGAAGACTGGCACAACAGGTGAAATAGCAACAGGCAATCCGTAAAAATCGGTGTGTATTAGCCCTGGAGAGAAGAGGTATTTCCTGTGACTTGGAAGGACATGGCTGGTGAGGCCATCCCTGCCTCTCAGTGCCAGGGCTGCTGTGACAGCCCGAGTGAGGCTTTGTGTTTGCCTGGTGTGTGGTCAGTCTCCTGGGTGTCCTGGTAGGAAGGGAGCTTGAGAGCAAGGAAAGAGGCATTGACTTGAAGGCATGCCACCCGATTCAAGTCTGGAGTGGCACGGATTTGCTCTGTGACCTCTCTGGGCTGGTAGCCTTCTCTGACACTGAAAGCTGTGCCCCCAGGTTGTGAGATGTAGTGGGTGTGCAGGTGCTGTGTCGCCCACTGGTGTTCAGTACACCTGGGGGGCCTTAGGTCGTGCCTGCTGCCCCCCAGGGCTGGGCCTGCCCCGAGCACTTGTCCCCACAAGCCCGACTGTAGGCAGTGGCGGCAGCTGGGCGAGGTGGCTTCCCGTGTCCTGGGGGTTAGTGCTGCACCTGTCCCCCGAGGTGGACACCAGTGTGGCTTTGGGGTGGAAGTGCCTGCCTGCACATCACTGCGCCTGTGGGCCCTGCCCCTTGCTTATAAAAGGAGGGCGTGAGCGCCACTGTACTGGGTAGTTGTGAGGGATGAGCGAGATGACTTTCGAGTGCCCGGAGTGATGCCTGGGCTACAGTCAGTGCATGCGCAGTTACTGCTCCTCCCTCACGATCAGACTCCGCAGCTGTTCTGACTCTCCCCATTCGTGTGGGAGTTACTGTCTAGTGCTCTGATGGGTTGAATGCTGGTCCCCGAAAAGACATGTCTGTGTCCTAATGCCTGGATCCTGTCGATGTGACATTTGGAAAACGGTCTTCACAGGTGTAAGTTAAGGATCTCGAGATCATTCTGGATGAGCCAGGTGCCCCTAAATCCAGTGACAAGTGTCATTATAAGAGACACAAGGAGACGGCCACATGAAGACAGAGGCAGAGAACTGAACTTCCGCACCCAGGGCCCACCACAGGCTGGAAGAGGTGAGGACGGCCCTCCCCTGGAGCTGACATCTTGATTTGGGGCTGTTGGCCTCCAGGGCCTTGAGGGACAAGTTCACGGCAGTTTGTTATGGCAGCTCCAGGACTCTGACACAGCGCCCGCTGTGTGTCGGGCACGGGTTAGGGCTTTGTGCAGAGGCCGATCCTTTGCCTCCAAGTAAGCCTGCCAGGCGCTGCTAGGCAAGGACATACATCAGAGACAAAATTCCTGAAATAACGAAAAAATTTAATTGAAAAAGTCCTTGTCCTCACGGGTTTAAGTTTTAATGGGTGGAGACAGGTGATAAACCATACTGTGTATGCGGGATGGAGACGCATGTTATGGAGAGAAGTCAAGGGTAGGAGGTGCTGTTTTGAGGAGGGCAGCCCGAAAACAGCACACCAATGGGGTCCCCTGGGCAGAGACCTGACAAGGTCACAGAAGCAGCGTTGCATGTGCCTGGAGAGCCAAGGGCAGTGGCCCGTTGGTGTGGGAAGGGGACTTTGTGTGCAAAGGGGAGTTTGTGTGTGGAGGGGTGCAGTGAGAAGGTCAGGGGGAGCAGAGCGAGTCGGGGGCGGGAGGATGAGGGGCCAGAGACCGGGGGAACTCCAGCCGTGTATGCAGGGCCCTGTGGATGGCAGTGAGGACCACAACCAAGTCTGACTGAGGTGGGAAGCCGTTCCTGACCAGGGAGGTTAGGGATTTGCCCGAGTTCCTGGAGCAAAGGAGGAACCAGGAACAGACGGAGGTCAGCACAGTTGCAGAGCTTGTGTTGTCTCCAGGACACCAGCCTGCAGCGCGGCCCCACCCCACCCCGCAAAGGAAGGAAAAACACACACAGCCTCTCTGCGACTAAGGAACAAGTCCAACATTCCCAGTGCCCTGGAAGCTTCCCCAGCACTTCATCTGTAGCCCTGCCGGGTCCTGCTGAGTGCAGAGTGGGGATCCTGCCAATGGTTTTGGTCGCCAGGCCAGTGCCAGCCAGGTCCCCTTGTCCCTACCTGCCGCAGTGCCTTACTGCCCGGTTCCCTGGCCTCCTAAAGAGCGGCCTCTCCAGCGCCGTCTCTTGTTTGCTGTCCCCACTGCCCATCCTGGCATTTGGCGATGGTGGCTCACAGGAATTCAGACCCACCTGAGCAGCCCCAGTCCCCCGTCCCTGTTGTAAAAATTATGCCGGGTCAAGGCGTGCTCTGGGTCTGACAAAGCATCTCAGCGTTCTCGCCTTGCTGGGTGACAGGCAGCTTCAGGAGCCCAGGATCACAGACAACGTGTGTGTGGCCAGTGCGGGGCCATTTCCCATGGCTTGGTTCAGATCCAGCGGCAGTGCTGGGCACCAGCAGCCCTTGCAAGGGGACAGGCACGGCTGGACTCTGCCTGGTACTCGCTGCTCCAGGAATGCAGGGCATTCAGCAGCTGCAGCCAGCTTGCCGGGTTTTTATTCTTGCTGCCCAGAGTGGAGGGAGTAGGTTCAGATTCTTCCCATGCATAGCAGGGTGAGGGTTTTGTCAGTCGCAGAACAGTGAGCACTGGGGCGCTCCCAGTTACGTGCAACCCCCACCCCAGCAGCAGACGGTAGTGTAGCAGTGTGCAGGCTGGAGCTCAGTCGGGCCTGGGTTGAGTCCCATGCATTAGTTGTGTAACCCGGGGCCAAGCGGTGTAGCTTCCCATTTTCCTTATCTGTAAAATGGGGATTGTGCCTGCCTCGGGTTTGTTCTGTTGGTAAAGTGCTAGCACAGCACCTGGCCATGGGGTGTGATTAGGGAGCGAAGGCCGTTATTATTAGCTGTCCGTGACCTTGGAAGTCAGGCATATAGAAACAGAAAGGTCATGTGTGGATCTGCATGGCCGCCTTGCGGTGGAGCTGGAATGGCCTCAGCCTGCAGACTCTCACCCAGGGGCTTTTTCCAGCCCCGATTCCTCCAGGGGCCCCAGGCAGGTCTGTGTAGAGACAGACAGTGGAGACTGGCTCACAGAGAGATTGAGGCGCTTGTCTAGAGCGGTCCAGCCACACAGGGGCCGGGCTGCACACAGTGGGATGGCAGGCCTGGGGAGAGGCACGGGACACAAGCAACCTGGGAGGTTACAGGGGACAGGACTTGCCAGTTGTCCAGTAGGGGTGGGGGGGGAGGGAGATACCCAGGCCTCTCGCGTTTGCAGCTGGGGAGGTAGTGGAGCCACACAGAGATGAGGTGGGTGGGGCAGGCTTGGAACAGGCTGCAAATGCAGGTGGGTAGAGAACTGGGTTTGCACGTGAGTTTGAGGCACTTACAAGGTATCTGGTGGAGATGCCAGGGCGTAAGACTCTGGGCAGAAGCAGTGAGCCGCTGGGGCTGGACTCTGATCTTCAGACCCCAGTGCCGAGAGCAGGTTTCGTGCCACACAGGCCCACCTCCGGCGCCCTTGGCTTGCTTTCACAGTCTCTTCCTCTGGCCTCCTCATATACTGGCTACGAGCCCAAGCTGGGATTTCTCTTGAGTATGGCCTTGACCTTATCCTCAAAATGACCTTCTCATCTGCAAATCGAGGCTGCCACTGTCCAAGGACTGCAGCCCTGCAGTTCCAGAATCCTGGGTCACAGTCAGGACTGGGCCAGGGCCCCCGGGTGCTGCAGCACTCAGGATCAATGGCCTTTATAGTGAAAAGAATTTGTGGTGTGAATAAATAATGAATGCATGAGGAGGTAAGTGAGTGAGGATTGAATGAAAGAATAAAAACGTACAGCATGTCCTGAATAACGTTGTTTCATTCATCGTCATTTTGGTATAAAGTTGATGAGAAGAAAAATCAATTCCTGACAACAAAGGCAAGATGGCAGATGTGCTGGACCTTTACGAGGCCAGGGTGAGGGTTTCCCCATGGATGAGGAGGGGGACAAGAGCACCCACAAACCGAAGGAAGCGAAGAAACCGAAGGGCTGCAGCTTTGGCTCTGCAGGGGGTCTCGAGCGTGGACGTGTGCGGGTTATGGCAGCGTGGAGCAGGTGGAGGTGAACCCGGACCACCACACTCTGCTGAGGCTGGATTCTCTTTGTCACTGCAGTCCATGAGGACGCCAACCAAAGAAGACATCCATGACAAATTTGCCCACCTCAACCTACACGGGCATATAGGATACCGATGGGGTGTGCTCTAGTTGAGTAAGAAACATACAAGGAGGCCCAGGCTGCTGTGGAGGGATGCAATGGCACCCCCAGGGTTGCATAGGACAGTCGCTCAGCATGTACCGGTGTGTTGTTGTTTCTTTTTAGATCTTATTTATTTACTTTTAGAGAGAGGGGAAGGGAGAGAGAAAGAGAGGAACATCAGTGTGTGGTTGTCTCTCACATGCGCCCCACTGGGGACCGGGCCTGCAACCCAGGAATGTGCCCTGACTGGGAATTGAATCGGTGACCCTTTGGTTAGCAGGATGGCACTCCATAAGCCATACTAGGGCTGCACCGGTGTTTTGTTCAGGGTCCACCCAAGGGCAAGAGGAGAAGTGACTGAAGATGCAGCAGGAGTCCAGACGGAGGCGCCGCCTACAGGTCCCCTGTTGTGCGGCTGTTCCCTCCAGAGACTCCATTTCGCCACGCAGCCTTGGAGAAATAGGCCTGGAGTGGAACTCACTGGTTATAGTTAATGTCTGACCCTGTTGTTTTCAGTGGCAGGGTTTTTTAGTTATAAAAAAAACTTCAGTTTTTTTTAGAATAACTGTCCCATTTTTGTTTTAAAAAAAAAAAAAAACCAACTCCCACTGGGAGCCACCGCCTGTGTGGAGTTTGCACATTCTCCCGCGTCTGTGCAGGTTTTCTCTGGGGACTCCAGGCTCCTCCCACATCCCGGAGGTGTGCACGGTGGGGGAGTTGGTGTGTCCGCACTGTGCCCATCTGAGTGAGTGGAGGGGTGTGTGAGTGTGCCCTGCCATGGAGGCGCATCTCATCCAGGGTGGTGGGTCCTGGAGCTGCTGGGAGAGGCTGCCTGTGTTCCTGAATTAGAATCAGCGGGTTGGAAAATAATTCTCTTAGTTGTTATTATTAATCTCTCTTAAATCTATGCATAGCTGCCCTGGCTGGCATGGCTCAGTGGATTGAGTGTGGGCCTGTGAACCAGAGGATCGTGGTTTGATTCCTGATCAGGGCACATGCCTCGGTTGCAGGCCAGTTCCCAGCAGGGGACTCATGAGAGGCAACCATACACTGATTAAAAAAAAATCTATGCATAGCTTACATTTATTTCAATGCTTAATATCAGAAGCATTTGGGATACTTATTTAGAAGTTTGGTGATGTGTTTGTGACCAGAAATAGGCTGTGGCCAGAAGTAGGGACTTAGCTCTCTTTTCTGTCCATTAGCCGAGGGTGAGCAAAACCGGTTTCATTGTGCCTCATCCCACGCGGGTTGTAAGAGCCTGTCGACAATGTGAAGTGGAGACTCACTGTATGAGTAAGTGACGGCCCGCCTTTCTAAAACGTAGAGGTGCAGAATGAGTGAGTGGTGAAGGTGTGCTGTGTCCTGCGTGGTCTTTTAGCAAATGAAAATCACCCACGCTGCCCCTGGCTCTTCCTCCCAGTGGCCCTTCGTCCCCACCCCCAGCCTGCCCTGGGGACAGGAGAGGGGCTGGGGTGCACTCTGGCTGGGGGTCAGGAGCATCCCCTGGAATGGTAGAGGGCCAGCAGAGGAGGCTTGGTGGGGGGGGGATGGATTTGAAGATCCGGAGCCTGACCAGCAATTTTCTAACGTCTTTCCGCAAAGAGTGGGGCAGGGGAAGCAGCGATTCCTCCAGGTTCTCTCCGCTCCACATTCTCGTCAAGCCTGCAGCTGAAATCCAAGCTTTTCCTTATTTCTGGCCCCACCCTGTTCCTTTCCAGACACTTGATCAAAGTCAAGGTACCTCCCTTCTGCCCCCACCTCCCCCCTCCATAAAGTTCCCTGGGGTCGTTGGACCTGGGAGAATGGACTTCACTTCCTGGTCATGGTTGGGAAGTGGCAGGGAACTTAGGTTCAGGCTGATGCTGCCCCCTTCGCAGCTGGGCGATTTCAGACGCCTTGCCTAAATATCCGAGCCTCTAACTCCTCAACAGTAACCCACCTGTCCCCCGCCCCGCCCCGCCCCACCCCACCCCAGCCTGTGCCTGGCCCTTCTAAGTGTCAGCATATAAAGCTGTGAGTGAGATTTGTACTTGGTGTTCCTCATCCATCCTGGTTGTATCACGTTACCTGGAGATGTGGTGCACCCTCTTGAACCTCTGTTCTATTTAGGCAGGGGAAGCAACTCTCAGGGCTTCTGCAGGCCAGTCTCACTTTCTGTTTCGGACAGGAAAAGCTGCCTTACTCATTATCCCATTGGTGCACTGAGGTAAGCAGGACAAACCGTCCGTTTCTAGTGTCTGACAGTCTTGTCACAGACCCTCCCTTCTGGTTAACTGAACTCTTTCCCGCCTCACGCTCTACAGAGAAGTGGTGAGCCAGGGGGCTCAGAAACTGTTTCCCACTCCACCTACTGAGACATGAAAAGCTGGCCAGGCTGATACTGAGGGGACTTTGGGAGGGCTCTAGCCCCCCTGGTCTCCACCCTAACCCCTAGTCACCCCCAGAATGTCAACACATTACTGGGCCAGTTTGGAAGACCCAACCCTGAATCGGGCGGCCCGTCTCCCTCCCGTCCTTCCTGCCACACTTCTGCCCCTGCCTCACTGTGGAGCACCAGGCGCTTGCCTACCGGTACCCTGAATACTATTTCAGCACCCGGACAGCCCTGCTGGCCTGCTGGGGGGTCCCAGGAGCCGCATGTCTTGCAGCTGCGAGTGAGCTGGCCTGTGTGTGGGGCGCTCGGGGCTGTGGGTCTGGGGTTCTGGGGAGGTTGTGCTCACCAGGCTCACCAGTACGTACGGGGCTGGCCAAAAAGTCCGCTTAGTTTTTTTCATGAAATAAAAGACACATTTTTCATTTTCACCAATAATTTGGATAATGATTTGGGTATTTTGAGTATGTCAGCTAACTCCTGCTTCTGGCTTCCAGTGGGTAGAGGCCAGGGCTGCTGCCAAACACCTTCCAACGCACAAGACAGCCCCACAGCGAAGAATTATTTGGCCAAAGGGTCCATAGTACCAAGAAACTTCGCAAACTGCTTTTGACACATTCGATCAGTCACTGCACCTTCTCCATATGCTGCACAAATCTTGTTTTTCGTTTCAGTTGCGTTTTTGCCTTTCTGGAAATAATAAAGCATAATACTCTGAAAATGAGGATCTTCTTTGTGTATCTTTTTCCATCTCCAGTATTAAAATGGCTGCACCAAAATCCACCAATTCTTAATTTTTTAAAAAAAAAATGCATGCTGATGTGACATCTGTCACAATACAATTGGACAAAAAAAATTTTTAAGATTTTAGTTATTTACCCTGGCTGGTGTAGCTCAGTGGGTTGAGCACGGGCCTGCAAACCAGAAGATCGCAGTTTGATTCCCAGTCAGGACACATGCCTGGGTTGCAGGCCAGGTCCCCAGCAGGGGACGCACAAGAGGCAACCATACATTGATCTTTCTCTCCCTCTCTCCTTCCCTTCCCCTCTAAAGATAAAGAAATAAATAAAATATTTTTAAAAGATTTTAGTTATTTATTTCTAGAGAGGGGTAGGGAGGTAGAAAGAGGAGGGAAGCATCAAGGTGTGGTCACCTTCCATGTGTCCCACACTGGAGACCTGGCCTGCAACCCAGGCATGTGCCCTGACTGGGAATCAAAGTGGCAACCCTTTGGTTTGCAGGCTGGCATTCAATCCACTGAGCCAGGACCTCACAGGCATTTTTAATGTTAAACTTAGTATCTCCTCAAATCATCATGTCTCCAAAATGCATGTGGACCTAGGCCTTATCTAGACAGGCTGGGACTCAGGACGTCCCGGCTGGCTCAGGGCGTGTTGTTGGCCCAGCAAGGACAGAGGGGAGCCAGGAAACAGCTGCTACTTCGGCTACCCAAGTCTCGCACAGGCCTCCGGCTGTGCCCCAGCCCCACTGGAGGTCCCACAATGCTCCTGGTCCGCGGCTCTGCCAGGCTGCCCTCCAGAGAGCAGCTCAGAGCCCAGGGCCAGAAGGAGGCCCTGAATCCGGGGGCACAGACAGGTAAAAAAGCACAGTGGGCAGACCCACGTGGAAGTTGGAGAATCCTGGGATTGGAGAGTCAGGAAAGCTTAGAAAAGCAAAATCCTAGCATTGGAAGACTGCAGGTGCTGAGGCTCCAGCCTGCGGGGCCCAAGGGGTGGACCAGTTCAGGAAGCCCCCCTGCCTCATCTGCTATTTCTTTCATTACAAAGCTGCGTTTGCCCCAACAGTCTTACCCTCATCTTGCAGTGATCAGTCGGGGCCCTGGTGCTGTGTGGACAGATTTCCTCTCGTTGATTTGGGGCTGGTTTTGTTTTAAAACTGGAGCCTGATTTGCTTCTAGCAATGCGAAAGCACACACAGCGTGTGTTGGTATGAGAGAGTTACAGTGATTTTTCCCCCAAGTGCCCGGTTAACACTACAGCAGAGCAGCAGTTTAAACATTAGTGAGCAATCAATACAGCGACTCCACTTATGTGCGGCACCTGGAATAGTCAGACACACAGAGGCGGAGAGCGGGGTGGTGGTTGCCAGGGGCCGGGGCGAGGGGGAGGGGAACTGGGAGTGAGGGTCATGCCAACGGGCACAGAGTGTTTGGGGCAAAGAAATGTTCTGACTGAAGGAGTGGTAATGTCGCACAGTGCTGTGGACATACCAAAAACCACTGAACTGTGTGCTTGCAAAGGGTGAATTTTATGGTGTGTGAATTCTTTTAAAAAGTTATCTGTAGTTGTTATAAAATCAAACTGCAGTGACTCATAAACAGTGAGTCAGCCACGCCAACCTCAGTCTCAGAGCGAACCGATGCCAGCATCTGGGCAGGTGTCCTTTCCTGGTGACTTCCCGTGAAACAAAAACACGAGAGAAAGCAAATATCTCAGGTGGTTCAGTGGACTGAGCGCTGGCCTGTGGCTCATTCAATTCCCTGTCGGGGCACAGGCCTGCATGGTGGGCCTGTCCCCAGTTGGAGGTGTGCAAGAGGCAACTGATCAATGTTCCTCTCTCTCCTCTTTCTCCTCTCCCTAAAAATAAATGAATAAAATATTTTTAAAAAGAAAACAAAAAACCCCCAAATAAAATAAAGTGCCATATACACACACCTGTAAATTTAGACATAAATGTGTGTGGTATATGGCTGTGTAATATTCTGCAAAAATGGGAGCCTGCTATATCTGTTATTCTGTGGCTTGCTCCCTCACTTCTTTTAAAGATGTATTTCCACGACATTCTTTTTAACAGCGGGTGTTGTCCTGTTGTCCAGCTGTGCTGGATCCGAATCACCCAGTCCCTTACTAATGAGCGCCGGGGCTGTGCCCCGTGCTTCGCTGTGAACAAACAACGAACATCTCTGTGTGTGTCTACAAATCTCAGTGCCCTCGAGATAGTCTTTCTGGACGATGGGATCCTAGAAACAGGCCGCTGCGTGGCAGGGTGGCAACTCTCTATCTTTTAGAGATGTTGACACTAAACCTTGGACGGGTGACATCCTTGTCTGGGGTCTTCCAGCAAGGCGGTGGCATGGGGAACAGGTGGAGGGCAGAACGGGGCTGGCCAGATGCCGCCTCCCACCCCCAGGAACACGCATGCACAGATGGGCCTCTGGCTCTGAGAGAGAAGCCGCCTCCCCCCACCACCTTCGAACAGGTGCAGAATAGGAGGATTTCGCAGCCAGAGGTCCTCAGGGCAATGATGAAAGTCATTTCCCCCACGGCCTCTGCAGGCCCCTCCATGGCGGTTCCAGCCCCTTCCATCTTTCTGATAAGCTTAAATGGAGATCTCTGTGAAAATCATGTAAAGCATAGGTCCTGGTTATTCATTCACTCATTCATCCCCAGTGCTCATTCTAGGTGAACTTCTTCCTCCCCAGTGGTTCTGTGTTTTTTCCTTTTTTAAATCCTCACCTGAGGATTTAATGTTTTTGTTGATTTGAAGGGGAGACAGAGAGAAAACCATTGATCACTTGTGTCCCCTACATGCCTTGACCAGGGGTCAAACCCAAAACCTAGGTGTGTGCCCTGACAGGCGTGACAGCAGTTGGACTTGCCACCTTTTGCTGTGTGGGACCACCCTCCAGGCAACTGAGCCAGCTGGCCAGCCAGGGCGGTTTTCGTTTTTTCTTTTCATTCACCTTTTGCAGCTCCCCCCTTCGCAGTTCTCCTACAAAGCGGGTTGGCCAGACTAGTGCACTTTGACCCAAACTAGTCAGAGGCCTCTCCTGGACGCCCGCTGTTCCCTGGGCTTCCCTTTTCCTTCCCTTATCACGCTGGACAAAAGCATTGCTGGGTCTGTCTCGCCGAGCAGACTGGCCAGCACGTCCCCGCCGGGATCCTGCCCTACTACCTGGGTGCCTGCAGCTGTTACGAAGGCCACCCTGTCTGTCCCCATGGTCTCGAACACAGCCCTTTGCTTTCTTTTCTTCCGAGTACCTCTCACCATCAGAAGTTGTCTCCGTTGGTTTGTTTACTGCTCATCTTCCCAACCAGAATGTTCATTCCACGAGGACAGGAGCCCTGTCTGGTTCGCCCCCGCCTCCTCTTGGGCTCGGGTGCGCAATTGTGTGTTGCATCCACGTTTGAATATAAATGTCTGTGCAAGGTCTGAAAGGCAAAGTTCATAACTGACAACCATGGCTACTTTTTTAAAAAAAATTGCTTTATGAGTTTCTTTGAGACATAGGCTGGGGAGCCAGATCTCACTCTCCAAGATCTTAGGAGGGGACTGGAATTGAGGGAGACTGGTAGGAACTTTAGCTTTATTTTATTTTTAAATTTTGGGTAAGGAAAAGGTATTCTATTCTACACTGATAGTGAAGAATAAAGAAAACCACTGAATGAAGGACCCAAAGCCCTTTGACCTAACCCTGAAATGACGGCCCGGTTTGGGGCCAGCGATCTGACTAGCTGAGCCATCTGCGGCTTCTGACCTCACCTGTAGGCATGGTCTCTCCTCCCACCTGAAGCCGGGTTTACAGTCCGAGTAGCATTTTTCCATCCATTGTCTCACCTGACTCCCCACAACCCTGACACACAGGCCAAACAAGGATGATTATCTCCATGTCACAGGCTATGCCACTGGGGTTCTTGGGGCGAGTCGTCTGGCCTGTGGTCACGCTGCTGTGGGCACGCAGGCCCTAACTTCCTATCACGGTGGGCTGACTAAAATAACCTGTAAAACCCACAAATGGTTTGTAGGGGCCCAGAGGGCTGTGCCGTATAAGCTGTTAAGGCAAAGGGATCAAGGTCAGATATGGAGTTCTTTTTGGGGACTGACAGGAGCCCCTGAGGCTGGTGAGGACAGGGTTTTAACGGAAGTCCTGGAGGGTGCTGGTATGAGGGTCCTGAGGCCGGGTCTCTGATTTAACGAGAGCACCTGGAAACTTCCTTTCCTGGATTTGCTTTCCCAGAGAAGACAAGGAAGGTAGGAGGTGACAGAGTGGACAGGTAAGGGGCCAGGACAGCTGGCCAGGCAGCCCCTTCCTAAGTAGCCTGAGAGTCCCCATTCCAGGCAGAGACGGTGGCCTTGCAGCCTCAGACAGACCCAGGGGGTGAGGCTGGTCTAAGCTAGCAAGTCGGAGCCACCCCCCCCCCCCNAGCCCCCCCCCCCCCCCCCCCCGCCCTCAGTCACCATCGTCCCTGGGGCTGGGACTCAGCAGACCCTGGAGAAGGTGGGATTCCCGGAGCGAGCCTTTCTGCCCAATAACTCACTCCAGGCCCAGGCAACAAGCTGGGTATGAAAGGTTTTCAGCCCATTTTACGTGTTTACCAGGTACCAAGAATCAATAGTTCGAATTTCTGAGTGATGACTAAAGGGGAGGCATGTCTTAACACACCCAGCCACCTGGTGAAGGAGAAATTATCCCCATTTTTAAGATGTAGAACTGACATTCAGGGTGGCTTGGGATCACAAGGCTTGGTGTGTGGAAAAAGCCCAGATCTGAGCCTGGGGCGGTGGGACTCCCAAATCCCTGTTCTTTCCAGTCTCCACTCTCTACCCACCCCAAAGCCCCGCGGTGAGAGATGACTAAGACCCTGCTCCTTCCCTTGGTGGTGGGGGATGGGGTGGAGCCACAGACCCATCCAGTGCACTGGTCAGAGTTACCTCACTGCCCTGGCAGCTGGCAGACAGCCAGCGGGAGGCTGATTCATCTCCGCAGGACAGGCCTCGGGGTTGGGGTCCCCACCGAAGCAAAACAGTGGAGAATGATTCCAGGCCTGAAACCTAATGCCCTGCCAAACAGGACGTGGGTCCTTCCCCTAGGAGTACAACACACCAACACCCAAATCAGGGAAGGCCCAGGGCCCCAGGGGGGCGGGGCGATCCCTGAGCACAGAGGGTCAGAACCCCGCGGGACAAGTGGTCAGGCTCCATACACCATGGAGTCTCCCTGGCAGGCTGTGGGGCCGGGGAATGTCAGCCTGGAGGTCAGGGGCGTTTTGGAGTGGTGAGATAGGGTGAAGGACGCTGGTGGCCTTTTGGGGGTGCATTGGAGTCTGCAGGGGAACTGCCTGAGTGGCCTGAGGTGGCGGGGTGGGGGGGAGTCTCCCAAAGTTTCAGGCCAGGGTAGCTAGGTGGGTTTAGCGATATCCATGTGGGGAATTTGCTGGGTTTTAGGCCAAAGAGCGAGAAGGATTCAGGATGGGAGGAAGAAAGAGAGTTCCTGGTGGGCTACGTGGTGGAGGCGGTGGGGTGGAGGAAGTCATGTGGGGAAGGGTTAGTTGGCAGTGGGTGAGGGGTTCAGGGTCCGCCCTAGAGTTCCCTGAGAAGCCACCGTGTGGAAGCTGTGACTGGGGATCACCGAGGGGTGCCGGGCCGGTGGGGGTGGGGGTCCGCGTCTGGGGGCGGAGTCGCCGCTGGGTGGGGCGCCAGGCCACCGCCCCCTCCCCGATCCCGGGCGGCGGCGGGCGGGGACCGAGGCGCCCGCGGCCGGCCCACAGCCAGGGGAAAGGGAGGCGGTGAGTAGGCGGCGGCCGGCCGGGCTGGTCCGGGCAGGTCCGGGCGGGGAGCACGCTGCCGGGCCGGGACCCCGCGCCGCAGCCCGAGCGAGTACCCCAGGCCGCGGCCCCGCCTCCTGCCCGCCCCGCGACAGCCGGTCGGCGCCGGGAGTTCGGAGCAGCGCCGGGCAGGGCCGCGCCGAAGCCGCCGCCGGTACTCGGCCTGAGGTGGGCCCGAGGGTGAAGCCCGAGCCGGGCAGCGCCCGAAGCCGGGCGGCGCCCCGCGCGGCTCATGGCGGGGCCGCGGGGCGCGCTGCTGGCCTGGTGCCGCCGCCAGTGCGAGGGCTACCGCGGCGTGGACATCCGCAACCTGAGCAGCTCCTTCCGGGATGGCCTGGCCTTCTGCGCCATCCTGCACCGGCACCGGCCCGACCTGCTGTGAGTGCCGGGAGGGCGGGGGAGCGGAGCGGGGCGGCGCGGCTCGGGCTGGGGACCCCCGCCCCTCTCAGTGACGCGGGGCCCGGTAGGTGGCAGGCGCCGCCCCCCGGAGACCCGGACTCCGACCCTACCCACAAGCCCTGATGCCTGTAGGGTCACGGAGACCCCAGCCTGGGGCCCAATCCTGCCTCAGGAGGCCTCTGACCCCGCCCACTGGGACCCTGACTCGGCCAGTGCGCGGGCACCTCCTTGGCCGGGGGGTAAGGGGGTGGGAGTAGCCACGCCCACAAGGCACCGATTTCCGCCCGAGGGACTCAAACGCCCCCCGCCCCCCGCCCCACTCCGCCCCACGCTCTGTGAAGGGGCACCAAGCCCTCTTTGACACCTGGGACTTCCCCGCACTAAACTGTGCTCGGGCACACGGACACACTGAGCACCCCCACCTGGCGAGGCGGTGAGGCCTCTTCCCTCTGTGAAGGGCCCCCTTGTTCTGAGTACAGTGAACCTCGCTTCTCTGATTTCCCCACGTGATCTTGTCTCCTGGGCGCTAGTGCCTGGCTCAGAGGAGACCCTAGGTTAACGGTGCTGGGACGAATGGATGTGAAGCCCCCCCCCCCCCCCCCCCCCCCCCCCCCCCCNCCCCCCCCCCCCCCCCCCCCCCCCGTAACGCCCATCAGGACACAGACCTGCCTCCCTGGGCGTGCGCCCCCAGGGTCCTGTGGTCCTCAGTGGGGCAGGAAGGCCAAGTGAAGACTCATAGTGTCTGATATGACAGCCACCATTGGGCTGCTCCAGGGTATGAAATGCCCCCTCTTGTCCCCAGCTGCCCAGAGAGGTTCTCATGGGGAACTTGATTCAGACCCCGGAGCAGCTCCCTCTGCCTTGGGCCCTGGCACCTCTGCCATCCATCCCTCCATTCATTCATAAAAGCAACGAGCGAAAGTTTCTCAGTGCCCACCATTCCTTGTGCCCACAGCATGGGACCCTGAGCCTGCAGGGCCTGGGGTCTCTGTTCTATGTACAGACCGGCCTCCCCAGAGATGGGCCCGGAGGGCTTTGAGGAAGGAGGCAAAGGATGCCCTCAAGGATTCGATGGCACAGGGCCCTTTGCTTACTCTGAGCCACGTGGTACGATGTCTGTGGGTGCTGGGTTGGGCCGTGGAGGAGTTTTAGGGGTGTCAATGTAGCAGTGAACAAGATGAAGTGCAGACAGACATGGTCATGCCCCGTCTGCTGTGGGCACTAATAGAGGTGGGGGAAGGGCTCAGGAGTGGCGGCTTGAAGGTTGGAGAAGGGCAAGCAGAAAGGAGTGGAGGGCTGGAGGGCTCTGCTGTTTGGCTGAGGGGCAGGTTGTGGGGGGGGGGTGGAAGGCAGGGGACAGGGCCAGTGTGTGAAGGGACTTGGGTATCAAATAAGCCACTTGGCGGACCTGAGCCTGCCACCATTGAAGTGCAGGCTGCTGGGTGTAGGGTCTGAGCCTCCATGCCCCAGGGGCGTCATCACCTGGGGACATCACTGGATCCTGCCAGGCATCAGTTCCCTCATCTGCAAAGTGGTTTGAAGGGCTGTTGTGAGGGTTAAATGAGGCAATGAGCATTCAGTTAGCATCAGTTAGCAGCGGGGTGATGACAAAAGTGTCTTCATCTATTCAACAAGTACTTACAGAGTCGCTGCTCGGCAGTGGGCTCTGTGCCTGGTAATGGAGGTAACCAGCCAGCAGAGAGACCAGCCGCACACAGCGCCCCACGCTGTGGTAGTGACATGTGGGAGCAGGGATGGACCCTCCGTGTGGGCAGTGCTGCCGCAGAGGGACGGGCTGGGGAGGCCTCCCAGATGTCTCCTCGTCTTCAAGGAGACACCATGTGGGTTTCATTTTCTTTTTGAGCCTCATCTTTGTGCCCTTCATCTCTGTGCCCTTCATCTCTCTCAGAGCCAAATAGAACTTACCAGGCTCTGAAACTCTCGGAAAATCTCTGCTACTAAAGCCAGATTCATGAGGAGGAAGAATTGTAGTGTCTTGGGGGCCTTTACAGCTTTCACACTGTTTCCAACCTTTATTCACCGAATAAGCATTTACTGAGTGCCTCCTAAATGCCAGGAACCAGGCAGGGCGTCTGGGCCACAGGGTGAGAGCAACGTGTAACCCCAGCCTTCCAGGGACACTGTTGGGGAGACCAAGACAAATGGCGGGACCAGTTGCCTTGCCCCATTCAGTCTGGGAACGTCTTTGTCTGGGGCCGATGCAGGTGTCCCCTCGCCCCTTTCAGAGAGTCATGGACAAGGGGCCTGAGGTTGAGGAGGTTCTGTAGGTCGCTGAGTGTCCTGCTCTTAGATAATGGCAAAGCAAGGGGAGTTAGGGACCCAGCTGAAGGGAGGAATTAGTGGCCTGGCACTGACAAAAGGGGACCCAAGCTCATGCAGCCACCTCCCTCTCTGCAGTCCACCTCCCGGCCACTTCTCCCAGGGTTCTCGGTTCACCCTACCTGGACTCAGTGAGGAGGGGCGTGCTCACCCTCTCCCTTATCTGGGAGGCCTGCCCTTCACCAAGCGCAGACTCCACCAGCCTTCCCCACCAGCCAGGGGGGTGGCACTAGAGCTTCCCCTCGTTCGTAGATAGGAAAATAAGGCTGCAAAGACTGCCGCCCTGTTCAAGGTCACTCAGCCCAGCCTGGGAAAGCGGGGTCTGGAATCCTGGCCTTGGAGGATGAGCTGTCTGCTCTGGCCTCTGGGCCCACTGCATGGGGCAGACAGGCTGCAGTTTTCAGCCATAGAAGGAGAGGCATTGTGTTGGGGGGAGGGGGGCCCCCAGGAGGCTTTGAGCAAGAAGATTGGGCTGCCTCCACCGGTTTCAGCCACGTTAGCAGCCTAAAGGAGGGGCGGGGGATAAATAAAGCCAGCAGGCTGGCCAGCTGTCCCTTCCCTGGGTCCCCCAGGCAGCCCTGCTGCCTCTCACCTGTCCCAGCTTAGAAGCTGAGAAAGCCTTCATTGCCCCCCCAAGAGAAGGCATCCTGAGGAGTGGCCCAGGCAGGGCAGCCCATGTTCAGAGGCTGCCGGCAACTCTGGACTCTGTGTGGTTTCCAGGCTAGTCCAAACCTGTTCTGCCCCAGTAAAAAAAACATTCATCTTTGGGCCGCATTGGGGTTGTGCACGTTGGTGAGGCTTCTCCAGGTCTGAGACGTGCGGTAGAAGGACATGGAATGTGGATTCCCGGGCCTGGCTGTTTCCCCTCTCTGGGCCTCAGTGTTCTCGTCTGTAACATGGGGCGAATGCCTGGCAGAGAGAGTTTAAAATAATGTAAATTCAAGATGGGAGCTCAGCACATGCCAGCATGAGGTCCTCGTTCCTCAGATGTCCCTGTTTTTATAAGCATTTGCCTTTGTCTCAGTTTTATCTTTGCTACTGACTCAGGCTATGGCTTCCCGGGGAAGGGTGTCTGGATTCGCAGCCAGCTGAGGGATCTTAAGCCTGAAAGCTTGGACTTGAGCCCTATGGCTTCCAAGTGCTTTGCAGCCTATGCTTAGAGGCCTCTGGGGGCCCTGAGCTCATCCTGTGCCCCTACTGGGCAGGCCCATCACTGCAAACTGTGTGCTTGGTGCCTCAGTTTCCTCCCTGACAGCTGGCAGACCCCTCCCCTTAGGACAATCCTCTCCACCTGACCACTTTGGACTCTCGCCCTTGCCTGGGGCCACGTCCTCCATGCACCTCCTCCCCTTTGCCTCTTGCAGAGATTTTGACTCACTTTCCAAGGACAACGTGTTCGAGAATAACCGTTTGGTGAGTCCTGGACAGACGGAAGCCCAAGGGGCTGTGTATGGGGGTTGGGGGATGGGCAGGGTTGCTCCTTTCCCTATCCCCTGCTTCCCTCTGGCCCACTTTTCCCTGGAGCACCTCTCCTTCTCCAGGTCATCCTGGGGGGTCAGAGCTGAGGGTTGCCCACAGTCACCCCTGTCCTTGACCCCTCATCCCTTAGAGGGGAGTTAAGCTGGGCCTCAGCTGAGGGGTGCCCACTGACCCTGCCTCCTCCCCCCCTTCCTGCTGTGGCTGCTCTTTGCCCCAACCCCAGGCCTTTGAAGTGGCGGAGAAGAAGCTGGGCATCCCTGCTCTCCTGGACCCCAGTGACATGGTCTCCACGAGTGTGCCTGACTGCCTCAGCATCATGACCTACGTGTCCCAGTATTACAACCACTTCGCCAGCCCTGACCAAGGTGAGAGCGGGCCAGGCCTTCAGAGAGACTGGCCCTGGGGCTGGGGCTGGGGACGGGTGGTCCTCTCCTGAGCTGCAAACTGCCAGCTGGCGAGGCAGCATGCCATTCATACACTGGATCATTCATTCACTCATTGAGATGCTCTTTATTGAGGGAAACAGCGCTGTGCGAGGGTGTAGCAGTGAACGGGTCGCTGCTCTCCTGGAGCACCCAGTCTTGTTGGGGCCGGGGAGGGGGGGGACAGACAGTGAACACAGCCGCCCGCAACAGAGCAAAATAACATGAGGGAGACAAAGTGGAGCAGGTACCCGCTGTCTGTGAGTTCACCGCTCTGCACCCGCCCTCACTTCCTGTTTGCAGACACTTCCCTGGGGTTTTCCTCCAGTGGGAAGGGCCCTGTGCAGCCGTGGTGCAGTGTCTTCCCTAGAGGCGACCTTCAAGGCCTGAGAACCAAGAGAGAGGCTGGGGAGTTCGGGGCGGGGGGTCCCTGAGTACTAGGGTACTTCTCTGCTGAGTCTAGTCCCTGGGGGCTGCACAGTCTCCTGACTGCAGAACCCCCATGCGGAAATCTCCTGGGTGCAACTAGGCCTCTCCTGTAGAGAAGCAGACCCAGACAGGGGAGGCACGGAGCTCAAGGTCACACAGCAGGAAAGCAGAAAGGCTTGGAGAAGGCAGTGCCCTGACTCCTGCTCCGGGTCCTGCTGCCCTCGGGTCCCGAGGAGGGGGGCCCCTTGCCCCTTCCCTGCCCCATTTCAGCCCAGTCTCTTGCCTCTCCGCGCGGACAGTCCCAGCCCATCTCTTTTAGTGTTCTATGAAGTCAGGTCTTTGTTTTCCTTTTTAAAAGTAAAACATGCTTATTGTCGGCAATTTAGAACACAAAAAAGCATAAAAATTCAAATAATCTGTTACTCCTCCTTCCTGGAGATATTGCTAGGGATTAATGTTATATTTGAAAAAAAATACCATTATATGTATTTTAATAGAAGTCCAATTAAAAGGATTTCTCAACCCCTGAGTCTTTGGTGAGGGGCAATAGGGTAGAAGTTAATAGAGTTGACTCAAACTTTTTTCTCTGCTGTTTACTATCTGGGTGACACTGGGCCGCCATGGCACCTCTCTGCCTCAGTTTCCCCTTTGCACTGGGGACAAGAATAGTGCCCATGTCACAGGGTTGATGTGAGGTGTAAAGGAGGAGGTATAAACCCGTGTCTGGCTCTTACTTAGGACTCAAGGTGAGTATTGTTATGATGTCTTTATTCCATTGGTTGGAGCTGAGCTTACCTAGAATCACAAGGGAGAGAGATAGAGAACAATGTAAAAAGTGATATAATTTCAGGAGAACCCAATAAAAAAACAAGATAAGGTAATGGGATGAAAATGGGAAGAGGAAGTGGCCACGACAGGTGAGTGGCCGGGGAGGGCCTCCTCGAGGAGGTGGCGTTTGAGCTCAGCCCGAGCAAGGAGAAGCGGGAGGCCATGTGAAGACCTGGGACGGAGTGTTCCTGGCAAGAGGGCAGCAGGGGTCTGTGTGCTTCAGTGGGTGAGGTGGGGGGAGGAGGGGACAGATGGGGCCATAGGGGCAGGGACTGGATTAGGCAGCTAGGCTTCCAAAGTTTTGGACCATGATCCATGGTAGGAAATAGAGTTCCCATCACAATCCAAGGTCACGCACATGTATGTAATTGAAACCAGTTTCAGGAAATGGCTCTTCCCCTTACCACACGTGATGTGCACAGAAATTTTCTCTTTCACCTTGTGAGGGAGCTGGTTGCGCTCTGCCCAGTGGATCCTAGGGTCCCTCCATGGGTTGTGACCTGGAGTTTGGTGAACGCTGTTCTAGACCATAGCCAGGAACTTGCGTTTTATTTTTAAAATTGTCATACAGTGAAATGGGTTTTTTGTTATACAGTTCTGTGAATTGGGGTGTTTTATTTTAATCACAAAGTAGGGGCTTAGTGAATATTCGCTGAAGGAACGAAAGAGTAGGGGGGCTGGAGGCAGCTGGGCAGGGTGGGTGGGTGGGTTTCAACTGGTTTGAGGGAGTGCAGGCAGCGTGCTGGGCCACAGCTGCCTCCCTGCTCGCAGGTGGGGCAGCTCCTGGTCGGCCCCAGGGAGCCAGCCCCCTGTCCTGAGCCTTGGGCTGGCACCATGTGGTCCCTTTCTTTTCTTCCCCTTCAAGGCCCTCACCCTGGTGGGAGGGGGTTTCCCCGTCCTGCCCCTCATGAGCGCCGTTAGTTCTGGGACCACCCCCTGTCGCGGAGGCATGCGCAAGGTGAAGTAGCCTGCATTTGGCTCTTAGCTTGGAAGTGGAGGTATCCTGTCCCCTGGCCTGTGAGGGCCGCCACGTTGCATTGGGATCAAAGGCGATGGCTTCAGAGCTCAAATCTTAGACCAGGTTGGGGCGGGCCTCTTGGGACTCCAGGCTCTCCACCTGCCTCAGGTCTCTTTCCTGTCTCTTGGCAGCTGGCGTCTCACCACCTGGAAAGGGCCTGGCACCCTCCACCCCGCCCTCTACTCCGCCGGAACCAGGAGATAGGGCTCAGGTAGGCAGGTGCCCGGGGTGGGCGGGTGGGGTGTGGGTGAAGAGGTCAGGTGGAGCGGGGACGACTGGTACTGTGGTGTTCGGATGGCGCTCGGTCCTTTTCCCACTGGCTTGGAAGTAGAGTCTCACAAGCCAGGACAGAGATTAGGGGCAGGACGTGCCGGGCCTGGGGAGGGGACATAAATCACAGCACTGACTCTGCCATCCCAGGCCTGACAGGATTTTCCCAGCAGTAGTATGACAAGTACTGGCCTTCGTTCCTGTTGAGACAGAGCTTGAGATTCCCCGGGTGATTCAGCCCCTAACAAGCCCTGGGAGGTCAGAATGAGCTGTCCTGATACGCAGATGAGAAAACACCCTCAGACAGGCTGGGTCACGTATCCAGTGTCTCTGAGCTGGGGAGTGGAGCCACACTGCCAGTCCCCTGCTCCAGGGTGCCTCGAGGGGTGACACCAGCCCTTCACGTTCGGACAGCACTTCGCAGTGCGCAGAGGGCTGGCCCACCTGCTCGAGTCTGCTACTTGCTGGAGCTCTCGGGGGACAGGGCACCTGGCCCAGGGCAGGTGCCAGTGAGCGGGTGCAGGACTGAGATAGGCAGGGATGCGGGATTCTGGTTTGCAGGTGGGAAGCCAAGGCCCAGGGCTGCCAGCAGCTTGCTCAAGGTCATGGTGCTTAGAAGTAGAAAATCTGGGATTTAAATCTGCTGAGGCTCTAGGAGGGGCAGAGAAAGGGGTCAGGTGTGCCTAAGAGGACAGTCACCCATGGGGGGCAACCTGCAGGGATGGGACACAGTAAAAGCCGAGAGGGGGTGGGGTCGTTCAGCCAGGTGCTACCTTTTTGGTGGCGTTGGCCCAGAAACTGGAAGTCAGGACTTCTGTTCCCTCCTGGCTCAGTGACCTTGCATAGGTCTATCACCCTCTGTGGCTTGAGTTTTCTCACCTGTGAGAAGGGGCCCAGTGGCCATGAGAGGGGGGAACAGGATGGCTGGTGACCACTCGCCCACCCCAACCTGCCCGCCCTGTCCCCTGCAGGGCGAGGAGCTCTCCTCAGGTCACCAGTTGGAGCAGGGTGCCCACCAGACACCCAGCAGCACCTGCGCGGCCTGCGGGAAGCATGTGCACCTGGTGCAGCGTTACCTGGCCGAGGGCAAGCTGTACCACCGGCACTGCTTCCGGTGAGTGGCTGTGGGAGCCTGGGGGCAGGGCCTTGACCCCAACCCCCCAACAGCAGGGAGGGAGCCTCTGTGGATTCTGTGCCGCCGCATGCTGGCACGTCTGGCCTGTCCCCATTTACTGAGCAGCAAACTGAGGCTTGGGGGAACTGCCCAGCCACACAGCTAGAGACGGAAACAGGGCTGGAGCAGGGTTCTGCCTCCTGTGCTGGCAAGCTGTGAGGCCAACTTCCCCGTGACGTTTAAGGGGTGCAGTTCGCTTTGAAAACTACCGGGGGCAGGGAGGATTTTTAAAAACTCCCAATAGCAATTTGCTTTCTGTGTGTGTGTGGCTCCCAGGGGAAGCCAGGTTCAAAGAAAATAGAGTAAGAGGCAAGGAACATACAAATAATGTAGAAAATACATGTTATAAAAAAGAAATCAGCCCTGGCTGGTGTAGCTCAGTGGATTGAGCGCGGGCCTGCGAACCACACGATCGTGGTTCAATTTCCAGTCGGCACGTGCCTGGGTTGCAGGCCAGTTCCCAGCAGGGGACACAGGAGAGGCAACCATACATTGATATTTCTCTCCCTCTCTCCTTCCCTTCCCCTCTAAAGATAAATAAATAAAATCTTAAAAAAAAGAAATTAGAAAATAAAATATTGAAGAGCCAGGGAACCGGTGACCAACAATTGCCACAGGCACCGGATCATGGTCACCGTACCCCCAGAGGTGGGGGGACCTTCACTTCCTCTTGCAGCACAAACCGAATGCATGTTGCACAGTTTCCTGACAGTTGCCCTTTCCCTTCCCTCTGGGAAGTCCAGGGCATCGAGACAGGATCCAGATGGGTAGGTGGGAGGAGGGGAAGTGGGTAGATCGTGTGGTGGGCCGGGCTGTCTGGCCACGGTGAATGCCCGTCCTGCCCTCCCTGGCAGGTGCCGGCAGTGCTCCAGCGCCCTGGTGCCCGGGGCTTACAGGAGCGGGCCTGAGGAGGGCACCTTCGTGTGTGCGGAGACCTGTGCCCGGCTGGGCCCGGGAGGGCGCTCAGGGGCCAAGCCCCAGTCCCCCCCACAGCCAAAGCAACAGCGAGAAGATGCAAAAGAAGCAGCAGAAGAAGCCAAGGATGTGGAAGGAAGCAGCCCCAGTGCAGCTGCAGTGGCTGAGGCCCGGCCCCAGGTGCCCACCAAGCCCTGCATGCCGGACCAACTGCAGGACCTGGCCAGCCCTCAGGCCGGCCGCCCCTTGCCCGCCCCCAGGAAAGCCTTGGAGAACACAGCCCAGACGCCCCCCACGCCCCGGCCCCGATCCAGCCTGCAGCCCGAGAACTTGGAGCCAGGTGGTGGTGGCGGCCTAGTGAATGGTGAGCAGGGTCCAGCTGGCTGGGGTGTGTCCGGTGCTTGAATGCACGTGCGCACTGGGAGGGCGGATGGGGCCACACTCTGTGCCTGTGTGTCCATGTGGGGACAGCTCTTTCTGAGGTGATCAGTTCACGCAGCAAGCTGTGACTGAAGCCTCGGTGCCATTTCTGCTCCCCATGCTGTGGGAGCAGCTCCGACAGACAGACATCCATAGACTGCGCCCCGGCTGCCCCGTGCGGTGGGCGTCGGGTGTTTGTGTGCCTTCCTGCTCTGTGCTTCGGCTTCGGGGTGTGTAGCAAGGGCACCCTTGTGTGCCTGTGTCCCGGCTGTGTCTGGGACTCTGTGTGTCTGGCCAGTTGGCACGCCCCAGGTGACCTCCCCTCCCATGCCCAGCTCTTGTACTTGTTTGTGTCTGGATGTCTGGTAGGGGACCACTCAGGGGCTGGGGGCAGGGGACAGGTTCGGGAGTGTCCCTGGTCAGGTGGGTCTGGGGGCTCTCTTCGGGCTTGTCAAAACTAGTGGGGACCCCTGCCCCAGCCCTCACTGTAGGACCTTCCCAGATGACCTCCCCAGCTCCCATGTGCTCGTGCAGACAAGGCTCCTGTAGCCCGAGACGAGCTGGGCGGCCCTCAGCATTGGGTTAGGGAAGGTGGTTTGGTTGGGAAAGACCCTGGGGGCTGGGGGTCGGGAGAGACCCCCCCTGGGCAGTCGAGTCCTGTTCTGAGCCCAGCCCTGAGCTGGGCACCAGGGACAGAGATGTGGTTCAGATGTGTTTGTGCCTTTGAGGCACTGCCAGTCTCCAGGGGGAGACAGGCACAGACCCGGGGTTTTGGTAGAACCAGAAGTCTGTGAAGTTGGGGGAGCAGAGGCTGCTGTGGGATTTCTGGGGGACCTTTGGGAGTCGGGAGGCTTGCAGGAGTTGGTGGCGCTGGGGCTGTGCCCGGACAGTGTTTCCTGCCCGTGCTGGGGAGGTGTCTGAGGGGCGCTCGGGTTCCTCGCTCTCAGCTGAAATGCATACAGAGCCTCAGATGCCCTGCCTTGTCCCCTTGACCTTCTCTACCTGTCCCCTCTGGTGCTTATCTAATCTCCCTGAGTCCTGGGGTGGGGAAGGCAAGCATGCGGGCGAGGTTGCCAGGGCCACCTGGTGTCCGTGACCTGCCGGGTAGGAAGGAAGGGCACTCCCTGGCAAGGCAGGCGTTCTGGCCGGGTCCCCTGGCCCACCGCTCTGCTGCCCAGCGCACAGCCGCCTGTCCCATGAGAGCCTGTCTCACTCTCCTTTCCTATCTAGGAAGGCTGCACGAGCCCCCCATCCCCAAGCCGAGAGGGACACCCAAGCTGTCAGAGAGGTATGCTGGCTCCGAGAGGCTTTTAGGGTCCTAGTGGTAGGAATGAGGGGCCCCTGGGGCCTGCTTGGGGCAGGATCAAGGCTTCCTGCAGGCCTGTGGGGTGCTCCACATTTCTGGGTGGGGAAGGAGTGTTGTGCTGCCTCCCCTTCCCCGAGGCTCCTGTGGGCAGCAGTGCCTGGTGGAGACAGCCACCTCTGGCATCCTTTACCTGCGGAGCCTCTGCTGCCTTTGTAACCTGGGAGGCCTAAGGCCTGGCTCATCGACTTGGGAGAAGTCGCAGCCAGGTATAGAAAAGCCCCGAACAGCTCAGCTGCATACCCAGCTCAGGTCTTTCGTCTGGGACACCGCATCCCAGGCAAGGACACCTGTTTCCCGCTGCTCTTTGGAGCTCTGCATCCCTGTGTGGCCTGGGAGGGAAGAGGTGGGCACTTGCATGTGCCAGGTGCTGTGCCCACTGGGTCCTTACAGTGACCTTGAGAGGTGATGGTTGTTATTGTCCCCATTTCACCAGTGGGAGACTGAGGCAGAGAGGCCAGGTGACTTTCTCAGTGTCACAGAGGGTGCCCCTGTGGGTCCTTTCCTGGGCCTGGTGAGGATGTGACTGTAAGTCTATTTCGGCCTTGGGCCCAGACAGGCCCCACCATGCCAGGGTTGGGAAAGGAGACAGGTGCAATTTCTCATTCTTCCTCTCAGAAGTGGACTTAGAACTGTCTAGAGAGAGAAGGATGCTGTCCCCCTTGCTTCCTAATGGTTTCTGCCTCTTCCTGCCACCCTCCAGGACTCCAGCCCCTAGGAAGGACCCTCCTTGGATCACGCTGGTACAGGCAGAACCCAAGAAGAAGCCAGCCCCACTGCCCCCGAGCAGCAGCCCCCGGCTACCAGGCCGGGCCGGCGGGCGGGTGGAGAATGGAGGCACGGAAGAGACGGCTCCGAGGAGCCCCGCAGAGGGTGGCCTAGAGCCCAAGCCCTACAACCCCTTTGAGGAGGAGGAGGAGGAGGTGGGGGAGCCCCCCGCTGCACCCAGCCCGGCCACTGGCTCCTCCCCCGCTGCACCCAGCCTGGCCACTGGCTCCGCCCAGGCCCTCCAGGAGTGCACACCCAAGTCCCTGCACCCCTGGTACGGCATCACTCCCACCAGCAGCCCCAAGACAAAGAAGCGCCTTGCCCCCCGAGCGCCTAGTGCATCCCCACTAGGTGAGTGCTGTCCAGAGGTCCTCCTGACAGTGGGAACCCCAGGGTCAGGGCGGGAGGGTGTGGGGTTCTATGGGATCCCTCCAGGCCAGGCACCGGGCATTTCACATGTGTCCTCTCATTGAACCTTGGAGCTGACCTGTGTGGTCAGTATCGCACCCCTCCTTTGCAGGTGGGGAAACTGAGGCACAGAGAGGATAAATGATTTGCCCAGGGTCTCACAGCCCTTAAGCACTGGAGAGGCCAGGCTCTAGACTCCATTCACTGAGCCTTCCATGACCCGCCTCACTGGCACGTTGTGAGAATTAACTGCGTTCTGCAGTGAAGCACTTAGCATCGGGCAGGTGGGAGAGCACGTGGCAGGGTCAGCCTGCACCCTGCCTGTCTAGTCACTGCCTCCGGTTGGTGATAGCCTCCGGCTTTGCCTGGCTCTCTGTGACTCAGCCCTTGTGACTTTGAGCTGTTATTTCCCTGGGTCTTTCTTCGGTCTCCTCACCTGGAAAGTGATAGTGGTGGGCTGGCTCCAGGGCACTGTGTCCCCTCCGCCCAGTGCTCGCTCTCATCAGGCACATGGTGTTCTTGGCGCTCACTGACTTGTAGTCTTCTCAGGCCCTGGCCCCAGGCACCTTCCCGCCACAGGTGCCTCCCAGACATCAGGGGAGCCCCTCAGACTGTGGGGCCGAGAGCATGTTGGAGATGATCAGAGGCAGGTGCTCTGGTGGCCTGGGGTCCCCACTCGGGCCCCTACCGGAGCCCCAGGACCCTCCAGCTGGGCTGAGTAGGGCGGGTGTGTGAGATACGGCAAGGGGATGCGCTCCGAGCCAGACACAGCTGGTTTCAGCTTCAGCCCTTGCTGGGGTCAGTGCCTTCTGTCTGAGTCTGTTGCCTTGTCTGGAAAACGAAGATGGTGATGCCTCCAGGCGTGGTATCGCCGCCCGCCTGAGGGCTGAAGTGGTGCAGGGCAGTGCCTGGCCCAGGGCTAGCCGCCGCCAGGGCTGCCTGCCCTCCCCGCCTCCTGCTGCCCTCCCGCCCTCCTGTGCTACTGGTCAGAGGCACAGCTGAGGCCAGCTTTGATTTTGGGTCCAATCAGATAAGGGAGGGGAAGTGAGAGGCGGATACTCTGGGCCCTGGCTTCCTCTGGACGGGGAAGGACATGGGCGGCCAAGGCCACCTGCAGATCTATTACAAGAGGACCATGCTAGGCGTGGCATCCACTCGCTCATCTGTCTGCACAGCTCTTCACGCCTCCCGCCTCTCACACTCGGAGCCGCCCTCGGCCACCCCGTCACCAGCCCTCAGTGTGGAGAGCCTGTCGTCCGAGGGCTCCAGCCAGACTGCCAGCGGGCAGCTCCTGGAGCCTCCAGTGGTGCCCAAGAGCTCCTCAGAGCCTGCAGTCCACGCCCCTGGCACCCCTGCGACCTCCGCCAGCCTCTCTGCCAACTCCTCGCTGTCCTCCTCTGGGGAGCTGGCGCAGCCCACCACGGGCCGTCTGCCTCAAGCCAGCCCTGGCCTTGCTCCCAGTGCTAAGGGCGGCTCGGGCCCCCAGCCAGCCAAGCCCTGCAGCGGCGCTACCCCTACCCCTCTCTTGTTGGTGGGAGATAAGACCCTCGTGCCTTCCCCTAGCGCCTCATCCCCACAGCTCCAGGTGAAGGTGAGTACCTTGCCCTTGCTAAAAGCTGTAAAGCTGCAGTCCTGCCTAGCACATGGGGTCTGGCCTCAGGGCAGGAATGTCCAGGGCCACTTACTTCCTGACTTACGTGGTCCCATCCCTCTGTCCATCCACCACTCCATTCACTGAGGCACAGGCCCGTCTGTGCACCAGTCTGTCTATCGGCCAGACTGCCCGTCCATCGCTGCTCCTGTCCTTTCGCCGGGCCCTCCATGCATCAGTGCATTCAGGCTCCTGTTTACCTGCCTGTCCCATGCACTTGCCGCATTGGGGTCCATTTACACAGCTACCACCTGCCCATCTGCACGCCCTAGTGTCCACTCTTCCATTCACCAAGGCCCCGTTTATGCCCAAGGCCCCCTCCCTGCATGCCCTCTCCTCTTGGAAATGGAGTGGGTGTGAGGTGACAGTCCTAGGGAGCTCATGACCTGTGTCGGCTGTTTGCACACTTGTTTCAGTCCCACATCCAGATCAGGGGTAACCGGGGGTCAAGATGTTCCTCTGGGCACCTCGTTCCTGAGGGGGCCTCTCTTGCAGCTGCACCCCTTTGGGCCACCAGGTTCTGATCATCCACAGAAAGGCATGGGGCTCTGGGCACACGAGGGGGCCAGCAGAGGAGAGGCAGGGAGGGGGTGCTCTTCTCCGTTTGCTGCCCAGGTGGGAGGTGGGGCCCGTGCTTTTGCCCTTCCTGACTGGGCCATGCTGGGCGAAGGGCTGCACCTCTCTGAGCCAGAGAGTCCCCTCTGGGGAAGGGGCGGTTCTGAGAACTGAACGAGCTGTGGAAGCTCTGTCTAGCCCTGAACTCCGTGTCCTGGCCGCTGTCCCCAGTGCTAGATGGCTGCCCTGTCCTCAAACAGATTCTCGCCCTCGCTGGGGCCCTTGGGAAGTGCATGACCCGGAGCCAGTCACTTAAGGTCTCTGAACTTGAGTCCCAGCTATAAATGGGCATCACAGTCCCACCGTGCAGAGCGGCTGGGAGAGTTAGATAAGGATGCTTCGAGTCCCTGGGCAGCCACTGTGCAGGGGCCGGGGTCAGGGGGGTGCGGGAAATGGGAGCCTGTGGTGGGTGACTGGGGGGTCAGGGCCTGAGTGCCAGGAGACCCCCTCTCTGCCCAGGCCCTCTGCCCCCTGTGCCCAAGGTCCTCAGGCAGCTGAGGTCTTGCCACTCTCTCCCCAGACTTACCCTCTGTTGTGTCTCCCTGCCTCTAGTCTTCCTGCAAGGAGAATCCTTTTAACCGGAAGGCATCACCCACAGCGTCCCCAGCCACAAAGAAAGCTACCAAGGGATCCAAGCCAGCCAGGCCACCTGCTCCAGGACACGGCTTCCCACTCATCAAGCGCAAGGTACCAGCTGGGAGTTTCCAGCCAGCCTGGGCCTGGTCACCGCCTCCCCTCGGGGCACTTTGAGGAGATGGGCTGCCAGGGCAGTTGCCCTCGGGTGTAGGAGAGGGGGCACTTGGGTGGCATCGCTGGAAGGTTCAAGCTGAAAGCAGGGGGATTTTGAGCAGATCAGCTGTGCTCAGGCGGGAGCAATGGGTGGTGCATTCACTTGTTGTAATAGTTCAGGGACCCAAACACTCACAGGTTATACTTCCAGTGAAATAGACTGGGGCATTCTCAAGTTTGTCTCCATAACAAGGTCACTCACACTGTGATACCATTTGTGGAGTGGCAAAGGAGGGGGCAGGGCTGCCACGAGAGGCAGGAGGTTGTGTCTCCCTCTGGGTGTGCCTGTCGGCGCCGGGGCCAGGGCACAGAGGGGTTGTGGATGTGCCACACCAACCCTTCCCCTCCCGGGGGTCTTACCTCTGCCCCCAGGGTGTGGGATAGAGCCCAGGCCCTGGGCCCGTGCTGGCCGCTGCCGGCTGGAGAAATGGGGACACTCCTGGCAGCAGACGGGCAGGAGGGGTGGTGACCTGGGCACTGTTGGGCAGGTCCAGGCTGACCAGTACATCCCTGAGGAGGACATCCATGGAGAGGTGGACACCATCGAGCGCCAGCTGGACGCCCTAGAGCTCCGAGGGGTTCTGCTGGAGGAGAAGCTGCGCAGCGGTGGGGACGGTTCGAGGGCTGCTGGGAGGGCCTGGCAGGGAGGCGGGGGTGGCCGAGCCTCCCTCACTTCGGGGAGCCTCCTCGGAGGGCAGGACCTGCAGCCAACCCTTGCCTCGGGGACCTCTGCCTTCCAGAGGGCCGTGAGGATGACATGCTGGTGGACTGGTTCAAGCTCATCCATGAGAAGCACCTGCTGGTGCGGCGGGAGTCCGAGCTCATCTACGTGTGAGTCCTCCTGCCCCCCGGCCCCTGCTCCCCTTCCTAGGAGCTGGATGACTTAGAATGGAGAGATTACCCTGTCTTCCTTCGCTTGTCACCGACAGCACAGGCCAGGGCAGCCTTGCATGGGGCTGAGTCAATAGGTGGCTATTCCCTCCCCACAGCTTCAAACAGCAGAACCTAGAGCAGCGCCAGGCCGACGTGGAGTATGAGCTTCGGTGCCTTCTCAACAAGCCGGGTGAGTCCTGCCGCACGCGCTCCCTGGGCACCTGGGGGCCCTGATGGGACAGGGGAGTGGACTCAGGTCCTCCCCTCCAGGCTGGGCTGTGGGCGGCAGAGCCCATGCGGACACGCAGACTCTGGAAACAGATGGCCTGGAGGTGCCGTCTGGTTGAACCGTGGAGGAAGTGTGCAGACACGTGATGTTGGAGGTAACCAGCTCACAGAGAGCACCAAGCTTGGGAGCACAGTGCCTGTGGCTGTGTCCTCTCCCAGAACACGAGGGACAGGTCCTGGGGGTGGTGGGGCTCAGAGCTCAGGGCCGTCCCCGTGAGGCGATGACAACAGACGCCTGTCCAGAGGCAGCTTTGGGCTCGTGGCCGTCAGGCCAGAGCATGGCAGGACCTGAGTGGCAGGGGGAGGGAAGGCAGAGGATTCCCTGTGCAGCTTGACTCAGAATGACTCTGGGAAGGAGGGGCAGGCCCCGCTGGCTGGCTCAGGATCGAGTGTGGGGCCAGGCAGTCTCGCACTTTGCTGCCAGTGTGCTGGGGGCAGGGGACAGGGAGGGAGGCAGCTTTCTCAGCTTTGCGGAGCCTCGGTGGCTTTGAGTGTAAGACAGGATGAAGGTGCCTGCCTTGCAGGGTGTTCTTGGGGTCAGGAGACAGTGGATGTGGAAGTGCTCCGTGGCCTCTGAGGGCTGATGGTTGTTAGGTGGCTGAGTTGGGGTCTGTGGTCACGACAAGGAGTGAGCCGCAGCTGCAGCTCGTTAATGTTCCAATATGCCACTCAGGTGACCTCGCTTCTCCTGCATGAGGACCCCTGGGGTCCTCTGTTCTTTCCCCACCCCTGCCCCACTCTGGCCAGCCCACCTTAGGAGGCTCTCATGAGGCCCAGCCCGAACCTTGCCTCGTGTAGGAAACCACCATGAACGATGAATGAAAGAGTGAATAAATGAATGAATGACAGCAGGAAGCCACCTGGTGTGTGCTGGGCTCTGTTCTCAGAACAGGTGCTGTGTTGGCCTCCCTGGGCCCCCTTAAAGGGTGGTGTGTTTGGTAGGCAGCCTAGTATCCTTGGTCTCATCTATGATAACCTTCATTTTTCCAAAAACTTGTAATCCCCACCCATCTGGGACCCTCCTTACTGTCCTCAAACTTAGTGCTTAGGTGTTGCTTCCTGGCTTCCGGGGAAGACAGGAGGGCGTTCCTGCCACTCACCCCCAGCTTTTCCCCTGGGCAGAAAAAGACTGGACTGAGGACGATCGGGGCCGGGAGAAGGTGCTGATGAAGGAGATTGTGACCCTCATCGAGCAGCGCAATGCCATCGTCAACTGCCTGGATGAGGACCGGCAGAGGTGACAGGCCGGGGACAGGGGCTCCCCTGGGGACCCCTTGCAGGGCGGGCCCAGAGCGGGCCAGGCCAGCCCTGCCCTCCCTGCCTGCGATCCCAGGGCACCCTTGTTCAGCCGCTGTGGAGTCGGAGGCTGGGCGGGACCGAGAGCTTTTCTGGCCCTTCCTCCTGTGGGACCTTTAGCTTTCCTTTCCCATTTCAGGGAGGAAGAGGAAGATAAGATGTTGGAAGCCATGATCAAGAAGAAAGGTGAGGCTGCCCTGGGGCGCCGGCCCATTTGAACTCCTGGAGGGTGGGGGCAGGTTGCAGGGAGGGTTGGAGTGGGTGCTATGGCCTGGCATGTGCCAGCTCCCAGCCGCTGTTTTGTTGGGGAGGCCATGTGCAGCGAGGCAGGCCAGCCCGTAGCCAGGAAGCCCGAGGCCTGGACTTGGGGGATGGGGTGGGTGCCCCGGTGCCCCGGGAGGCCTGAGGTGCCAGTGAGCATTTTCTCAGCGAGGTTTGCCGTAAGCTCTGCACTCCTCGGGATGGCGTGCAGCTGGTCCCAGAAGAGCCTGTGCATGCAACGAGCAGGACCCGCCAGGACTAAGGCCGTGCAGGGTTGGTTGAGAGAGCAGCGGGCTGGGAGTCAGAGTCTGGGCGTAGCTTCGGTTCCACCCGTGACTCAGGCTGTGGCCTGTGGTTAGGGTTGGCCTCCAGTCAGGCTGCCAGGGGTGCAGTCCCGGTGGCTGCTGGTGCGTCCTCATGGGAGTCAGCCACTTCACCCCTCTAGGCCTGACTCACCCCGTCTGCAGAGTGGGGGTGGTGAGGCCCCGCCTCCCAGGTGTGTGCAGAGGACTACTGGCATGATGTGTGTAAAGCACTTCACCAGGGCCTGGCACTTATAAAGGGCTCAGTGGGTGTTGGTCTGTTCTGCACCCATGTTCTCCTCGTCTGCACAGTTAGGCTCCTGGAGAGAGGGTTTCCGAGGTTTCTCCTAGCCCCGACAGTCGGTGTTCGTACTGCAGCCCACAGGGCTGTGCGCACCAGCCTGGGGAATGAGACTGTTCCAGATAGATGTATGCCGTGCCTCAGAGCTCCCAGGCTGTTCTCCCGTTCCTTTATCTCAGATCCTTGTCAAAACCCTGGGAGAGGGTGTGGTTCCTGTCCTACAGGCGAAGAGCCGAGGACTGGAGAGACGCAGCGGCCTGTGCAGGCCCAGGGGGAGTTGGTGGAGCTGCCCCTGCGGCCTGGCGCTCCCATGCCTCCGTCACTGCCCCGGCCTGCCCCGAGGGACCCCCTCCCCGATGTCGTTGAGACCGCTTTCCCTCCTGCAGAGTTCCAGAAGGAGGCTGAATCCGAGAGCAGGAAGAAGGGGAAGTTCAAGACCATGAAGGTGCTGAAGCTGCTAGGAAACAAGCGTGACACCAAGAGCAAGTCCCCGGGGGACAAGAGCTAACAGCAAGGGGACTTCCACCACCCCTTCCTGGCTCAGCCCTGTCACTCGGATTCTGATGACTCCAGATGCTGTGATGGCCCCAACAAGCCAGCGGGGCCTGGGTCCACGGAGCGGCATGGCCGAGGGCGCCTGCCCCTTGTCCCGCCCTGCGCCTGCTGTGACGGGCAGCTCCTTGTTCCTCCTTCCCTTGGTCACGTCCAGATGGGATTCTTGGCTGCCAAAGTCCTGAACCGAGGGTCCTTCCACCACGGGGTCTGCCATGGGTCTCCTGCCTCTAGGGTCCTGCGCCTCTTGGCGGGCCACAGGCGGGGCTCGGTTGCCCCAGCTGCTTCCTGCCCCGGCCCCAGCCCCAAGTCCATCTTCCTGTCCTGGGCTGGCTGCCCTGGGTCTGTCTCTCCTTGCTCAGGAGCTGTATCCATGGCGCCTCTGAGTTTGTTCAGTGACTGCGCCCTCAGACACGAACACGCACGATGGACAAAACCGCTCCCTCTCTCCAAGTTCTAGGAGGCACTTCCCTTGCTGTGGAGGGAACCTCCCCGGGGCGGCCCTGGGGAAGGCGGTGTCCTAGTGCTGAGCCTCCCAGCAGGGGTCTCTGGTCCCTTATCTACTGAGTGGGTATGCTTCATGTAGGTGCTAACCCTGGTTCTCCAACACGCTGTAGTCTGCCGCCTCGCTGAGTGCCCCCGGGGGATGGCAGCCGCTCCTGTGTGTGGTCATCACCAGTCTGTCTCCTCACACTCCTGCTCGTTCTTTCTGGAGACTCATTCCACCAAAGGGCTGATGGCCACACCCACTGGGGGGAGCTGGTGGGGACAATGCCTTTTCCCCAGGGACTGTGCCCAGCAGCTCTGGGTTGAAACACTGTTGCTATAAGCTATTTGGGGGGCACCCGAGGGCCCCCTGCCCTCAGCACACTTCTGGGGGAAGATCGCACTGAGTGAACTTGTGGGGGTTTGCCTTGCCCACAGTAAACGGAGACCACCTCATTGCTGGGGCCCTGCAGACTTGGGGTGCTTTTCCCTGGCCAGGCCTGCCTTCTCTCCTGCCCCCACTGCTCCTCAGGGCCAGGCATCTCTGCTGGCCCAGGTGGGCACGTAGGGCTGCCCACCAGCGGAGCCCCTGGCCCCCTGCCTGCCATTGGGCTCCCTTGCTCCACAGGGAGAGGGGGCTCCTGCCCCAGCAGCACCTGGTGGCCTCCTTCCAAATGTGCCTGTTGACCTGGAGCCGGCGTCACCGACTCGAGGACCTTTCAGGGGCTGGGGTGCATGGACCAGGCTGAGTGGAAGCTGAGGGACGGCTCCATGAGGCTGTTTTGGTGTCAAGAGGCTGGGGTGGCAGGGTCTGGGGTGCCCTGGGGTGTGCCTATGCTACTACTAAAGGGGGGTGTCCTTCCTCAAGTTGGCTGCAGCCTGTGGGAGTGTGGCCCTGCATCGTGTCTTCCCATTTTAAAAAGAAGCTAGAAATCCAGATCGTGTGTGTGTGTGTGATTTGTAAATGTGGGTGATTGACCTGAACTTAAGGATCAGATGAATTTGTCTTGGGGTTCTCCAGTTTGCTGTCTCTGGACCATGTGGTGTGGCCTTTGAAGTGGAGGACAGCTATCCTTGTCACTTTGCAGCCTCTGGCCTCAGGTTCTGGGGGGTGCGTGGACACAGGCTTCCCACGGAATGTTCTTGAACTGGCCCCTCTCCTGAGGCTGCTGGCAGAGTTTACCCTACAAACCAAAACAGGTCACGTGACTTGTAGGATTCCATGAATCCCTCCAGGTGGGAGGATTGGTTGAAATTTCCAAAATATTTTGACTTAACGAGACGGGAAAATGACAATACTGGAGAACATAGGGCTCGTGGTGGCCGAAAGACCCGGGGACTGCCGTGTGTGCTGTGCCAAGCCCAGGGCCACCTTGTGGGCAGACGCCCCTTCTGAGGCTGGGCCTCCCAGCCAGGCAGTCAGTGCCGAGGTGAAGGGCACCCATGCTCACACCCCACGGGCTGGATCCTCCTCCATGCTTCCTGTTTCTTCCTATGGGCTGTGGGTTTAATGGGAAGACATAAAGCTAACTTTTATTGCCGAGCAGGCTGCTTGCTAGTGAAACGACCCTGCTCATCTGCCTTGGTGAGCCTCTGTTTCCACAGGGGGCTGAGGGGCCACTGCAGGGGTTGCTGGGAGAATGACCTTTGAGTGAGACTCGGCACCTACCACAGTGTCCGGCCATGGGTACCCAGGAAGTGCTGGTCCCCATTCCCACTTGAGATACGCAAACAGCTAGACACATGCCTGAAGAATTCTCCCTCCTTGAACAAATAAGCCTTATCCCTCTGAAAACGGAGCAGCGTGGGCAGAGACCCGCATTAAATGTTTTATCAGCCAATTAACCATAGTGGTTAAACACTTGCCTATGGCTCAGTCGAGTAAGCAGGTCCTAGATGGGGAGGGAGAAAGGGGTGTCCGTTCCTGAGCTCGGAAAGCTAAACGGGACGTACGGGTGGGGTGGAGATGGTGGGAAGAGGGCCCTTCGGATGCACTTAGACATTTGCCCAAGATCGGGGGGGGGCTCAAGTCCTGTGTGTATGTGACTGGGTCTTGGGCGCAGGCGACCCAGGGCCCCTGGGCACAGTCCCTGGCGTGGCCTGTGTTCTGGGCGCCGCCTGTGCTGGGAGAACACCAGGCCAGGCCAGTGCGTGTGGCCATCTGACGTGGCTGAGGGCCAGGCTGGGTGGGCAGGCCTGGGAATGGCCCTGCTTGGCAAAGGTGTGGGCTCCCCCCGTTGAGGCTGGGCAGCTCCATCGTGGTCTCGGCAGACAGATTAGGCAGGAACGAGAGCTGCCCTGAGTTCCTCACTCCTCTGGTGGTCAATGTCTTCCATCTCCCGTAGTTTCTGCAAAGGGCACCAGGGAGAGCGGGGTGTGGGAGGAACTCCAAGAGACGACAGAGATGGGGGCTGGGCTGGACCCCCCAGACCTCAGCCGCAGCTGGCCCTTCATTTCTACTTGAATCGCATACTCCACACTGTGGTGGCCTCATCCCCTCCCTCTGGCCTGTTGCTTCTCCTACCTGGGAGATTTCGGCAAGGATGATCCCCCGGTACTGCCTGCCCTGTCCCAGGGCCTCCATGTCAGCCAGGAACTCTTTCCTCTCCTGAATTTCCTTGACCACTGGACAGGGAGAAGGGTCTTCATCATCGTACAGGGCAATGGGGGCCACCAGGCTCCTGGGAGGGGTGGTGGGAGCAGGGGTGGCCTCTCGGGAGAGGAGGCAGCTCTGTCTAGCTGGTTCCCATCCCCACACCCACTCCCCTCTCCAGCGTAACTGGCCTATCAGGGGCTCACATTCTTCAAAGCGGTCCAGCTCCGGGGCTGGGGCCTTCTGTTGCTTTATAGGAGGGGGCTTCCTTTTCCGTTCCCCTTTGTCCTTTCCTGTGGCAAAGATGTTTTGGAGTCTTCGCTTCTCCTTCTCCAGATCTCCTGTAAGGCCCAGAAAAGGCCTTGTTCAGGCGGGAAGGGCACCCCCTTCACGGGCCGTGTTCCCAATCACGCATGCTTGCTCCAAGGCGCTGGGCAACATGGGGCGGGCTTCTGCTATCCGGCACCTTCTACCCAGGGTGCTCCTGGGGCCTGGCTTGTCAAGACAGAAAGGGGAAGGGGGTGAAAGCACCCAGAAGAGACCTTTGTCAACAGCCACTCACTGCTGTGGTACAGAGCAAGGCTAAGGAGCCTCAGTGACGGCCGAGCAGCAGTCTGCGTGCAGAGGCTGTGTGTGGTGTGGGAAGGTCTGGGCTGAGAGTTAGGTCAAGTACCCAGGAGAAAGTGGGCGACGGCTCCCTGACATAGGCTGGGGTGCAGAAAGCTCTGGATTCGGGGCACCGTGTTAGCTTAAGAGAGCAGCAGGCATGAGGTCTGACAGTTGGCCATTCATTGGAAATTGATAGAATCTAGCTCACTGTTAAAGAGCCTTCTGGGAAAATTTTTTGTTTAAGATTTCATCCATTTTTATTTTTTAAAAGATTTTATCTATTTTTAGAAAGAGGGGAAGAGAGGGAGAAAGAGAGGGAGAGAAACATCAATTGTGCGGTTGCCTCTTGTGCACCCCTGACTGGGGACCTGGCCTGCAACCCAGGCATGTGCCCCAAGAGGGATCCCAACTGTGACCCCTCGGTTTGCAGGCCAGTGCTCAATGCACTGAGCCACACCAGCCAGGGCGCATTCTGGGAAAATTCTGAAAAAGGACAGCCTGACTGGCTTCCCCTGCAATGTGCCGAGCTAACGTGCCAAGGCTCAAGAGCGCTGGTATAAACAGCAGGAGACTTTGACTAGCTACGTGCTCACTTGGCCTGCGGGCTGGTCGCCTTCCCGCACCCCCAGCCCCTCATGAAGGGACACGGAAGAGGGGCTCTGGTCAAGGTCCTCTGACTTACGGGTGGCTCGAGGTTTGAACTGCTCCCGGCTGTAGGCCCCGTTGGCCTGGCACAGGCTGGCAGGCCGGAGGTGGGACCGGGCCACAAGGATGGGAGGCAGGCAGATGGCTGAGTCCGGCTGCTTGGGAGGCAGGACCCTCTGGCTGGATGTCGGGCTACAGTGGAGGGGCAGCGTGTCTCCTCCTGGGAAAGGGAGGTTGGAGTAGAGGAATCCACCGGCTTTTTTTTTTTTCATTTTATAAATGCTTGCCTGTTCCAACCAGGCCAATAGTACAGCAGAGTCTTCCCTTCCAACCGCCCTCTACAATGAGCAATGGTAACAATCTGGTGGTCCCGGTCCTTTCTTTCTGGTGCATATATAAACAGTCAAGGTACGTGCACTTAGGTAAGGCTCGATTTTCAAACAGCACACCGTACTGTGTTCTACTCACTTAACAACCCCCCCGAACACCTCTCCGACCACTCCATTTATACGTGGCTGGTTTTCCACAGCTGTGTGCTGGTCCTCACAATAGCTACATTCTATCTGCACCTAGTCTCCTAGTTTTAGAAATTCAGGCTGTTTTTGTTATTTTTTTACTGCTTCAAATTGTGCTATAGTAAACATTCCTGTACACCAATGCCTCCTACTGGTGCTTCTGTTTCTATAGGTGGGTTCCTAAAACCCGCTTGGTCCACAGGTGAGGAGGGGAGGTTTGGCTGGTAATAGATTCCCTCCCCACTGCCTCGGCCCAGCACACAGCGGGGACAGTGGTAAGGGAGATGAAGTCGCGCCTTGGTGCACCTGGACCAGGCTGTGGGGGAGGGGAAACACCCGCATACAGCACGTTAGGGGGTTGAGCACAGACTACATCAGTGCAGGGTCTACAATTTAGATTGGGTGAGCCAGGGGAGCCCTCGTGAAGAGGGTAACGTTTGAGAAAAGACCCAACAGTGGTGAGGGGGCCAGCATTGCAGATACTTCAGGGAAGGGCGTTTGAGGCCGAAGGGACAGCCAGAGCAAAGGCCCCAAGGCGGGAATGTGCCTGGAGTGTTTGGGGTACGGGGAAAGGAGTGAGCAGGGGGGTGTAGTGGGAGTAGAGGTTGGAGGGCATGGAAGACGAGAAGTACAGGGCCTTGTAGGCCCTGGAGAGATGGGCTCACTCTTTGTGTGAGGGTGGAAGCTGCCGGAGGGTTTCGAACAGAGGAATGACGGGATCCCCTTGGCTGCTGTTGAAATCATAGCATGAGGGCCAAGGGTAGAGGCGGTCGGAGTCGTCCGTATGGATTGAAGGTCAAGCAACAGGCCAGCTGAGGGGGCAGACAGGGGTCTGGGAGATGAGGAATCATGACTGAGGCATCTGTCCCGAGGACCTGGAAGGATGGGGCTGCCAGTAATTCCCATTGACCTTCCCCTTCACACATCCTCCACCTGGGGGCCACAGCTTTGCACATCTTTCGTTTCTAAAGAGACACCGAGCCTCCCAGAATGTCCCTCCCGCTCCCTCCACTCGCTGGTGCTGCCCGCTCAGTGCCAACACTGCCTCTTCCTCTGGCCCATTCCCAGCAAATGATCATGGCCTGCGTGATCTCGGGAGTTCAGGTGAAGGAGAGAAATGTATGGCTTGCGACAGAATTTGAACTAAAGCTCAAAACAACAGTAGGGTTTGGTTAAGAGGAGATTCTAGAAGAAAGCAGACTCCATGCAAATGCTTGGAGGCAATTTAAAAAAAAAACCTCTAAGGGGAACAACACCGCCCGGTGTTTGGTGGTGGCCCAGCCACCAATGCAGTTCGTCCTTCACTAAATACTGAGCACCCAGGCGCTGGGGCCACCACAGGGAACAGGACAGACGTAGTCTGTGGTCTCCCGGCGTTCACTCCTAGAGGGGTTTCTAGGACAGTATCTGGGTAATGGAGCTTCAGGGGACACTGGTTTGTTAGCACATTGCTGAGTGTGGAGACTGGGCTGTGGTTTGGATGAGTTATGACATTCTGGCAGCCTGAGCTGTCCTTGTCCACAGTGAGGAAGGACATCTGACCCCTGACCTGGCCTAATGGAGCCTCCCTCCACCAGCCAGAGCTGAAGGGGCTCTGCCAACACGGGCCTCTCTGACTCTCCCCTCCCTCTGCTTCTGTGGCGGATCACATGCCCCCTGGTAAGCTCATCCTCTCTTCAGAGAAGGCAGTAGCTTTCGGTAGATTCTGCTAAAACTGGGCAGGCTTGCTCTTGCACTCTTTCTCTTAAAGGCCTCTGTTCTGATCCAGTAAATGCTGATTCAGTGAAATCTCAGAAAGTAAGGTTGCTTTCAGAATGTCCTGCCCATGCACTTCCACTTATTTAAATGATACAATGAGTGGTCAGAGGTGAGCTGGGGCACAGCTTTCTTTGCACAGGCTTCCCAAGCTGGAATTCTGCCCGTATTCTTGTCTCTGCCAGCTAAGCTATGCATGCACAGAACGACAGGACACACACATTGTCCTCTCCTCTGAGAGCTCATACGGTGTGTGTGTAACAGGAAGGGACAGATAGCAGACGGGACAGTTCTGAGACAACTCTGGCTGGGCAGGAAGTTTCGACTACTCTGTGATTTCCTGGGAAGGTTGGCTGGGCAGGAGGCTTGTGGTTATGCCAGCACCCACGCCAGAGGCGGGGGGGGGGGTGGCAGGAAAATAACAGAGGCCCCACAAGGTCAACTCCCCAGGGGCCAGATAAAAAATGCTACACTATACAGTTTTGGTGTTTTAAAATGACGTCCTCTGCTCCTTAATATGGAGGAGCATTAAAAACGTGGCCCAGAATCACTGCCCAGGAAGCCTCTGTGGACGACTCTTACTTTTCATGGTGTCCATGATGTGGCGCTGTTGGAATGCAGTCAGTTGGGACTCCTTCATCATCACTGCAACAGAAAGCACTCCAGTGAGGCCGCCTGGGCTGCAGGCAGAAGCCTTTGTCTCACCCCACTGCAACTTAAAATCGTTCCACCTCTGACCCCCATTCTGCACCGGAGCTCTCTTCCTCCCCTGCTTCGTTATTTGTCTATAACACTCATCACTATCTAAGTTCTATGGATTTTACTCATTTGTTATTTGTTACCCTTCTACTAAAACATTAGCACCATGAAAGAAAAACATTCTTGCCATTTTCTTCTTTTTTATGCTGTATCCTCAGCACCTAGCACAAGGTCTAAAGCACATAGCAGGCTTTAAAATTTTTTTTCATTGAGTGAATGAATGAAAGAACAAGTATTCATTAAGTGTGTGTCAGACATTGGAGCTACGATCAGGAGCCCAATCAGGAACAGTCCTGCCTGCCCCGGTGGAATTCACAGGCTAGGAGGGTGGGTAACTCCTGACCCAACGGAGCACACCAGATAGCTGATTACAGGTTACGCTCTGTGCGATGAAGAGCGAGGTAATGTTTGGTAGTGTGAAGGTAAATAACAGTTGGTTCCACGGTGGTGGGTGGGGAGGAGTTGGGCTTCCCGCGAGGGAATGCGAAGTGTGATCTAAGGAAGCACAGGAGTTTTCTACTCTAAAATCCTTAGTTCTTTGATTTTTTGGCCACTCGCAAGTTGTACGACCCGAAACTTCCTGAACCCAAGGCTTCTCATCTGTAAAATGAAAACAGCAATGGCTAAGCCACAGGTCACGTGGGGGAGACCTGAGTTTCAGGGGGTAACTGTTACCACCGTGCTTCCCCTTTCCTGTAAGCGCACTGACCTCTGAGGAGCTCGCACGTCTCAGGGGTGTAAGTGGCCTGTTTGGGACAGCGCCAGAACCCCGTTCCCTTGGTCACTGCCTCCGCCCTCTCCGGGGAAGCCATGGGAAAGGCCCTGCGGAGGGAAAAAAACGCAATGACACATCCCATCTCCCAGGTCCAACGTCTACCCCCACACCAGGCCTCCAACACCACCAAAGTCTGGGAGCGACGCCGCCCGTCACTATTGCGACAGTGCCCGACCCTTCCACCCTGAGCAGATGCTCTGGCAGATTTACGAACCGGGACCTCATCTTGACCCGGTGCCTGCCGTGGGCACGACAGTGCCCGTGGAGTGTTACGCCCAAATTGAAACCTCACCCTAAAGTAAGACCCCAGCTGGGTGGGTCGCCCCACAGATAGCGGCAGCTGGTCTCCGTAGACCGTAACTAGGATTCTGCCGCGGCATAGCGGTGCAGCTGGTAACTAGACGCTCTGGCTACCATGGTAACAAGCGCTAGCTTCTTGGTGCATGCGCACATTTACCACTCTGGCCTGCCCCCGGAAGTGATTGCCTCGGGGTCACGGCGCAGGCGTAGAGTAAGCAAGTCGTTGCACTAGGTGGAGGCTGTTCGCGGACCTCCGCGCGGTTTTGGGGCGCGCAGCCCGGTCGCTGCTGGGCAGGCGTCATGTCAGACAATGAGGACAAGTGAGTGCGGACGAAGTGGCCTTTGCAGATCCGCGGAAGAGGCGGGTGAAGCAGGAGCCTGGGTCGAAAGAGGCTGAGGACCCAGGCATCTAAGGGACTGGGGCTGCTGAAGGGAAGCAGGGAAGGGCGAGGGGCCAAAAAGCAGAGCCAGGGCATGGGCACAGCGGAGCTCAAGCTGGAGGGTACAGAGAGGAACAATGAAAAAGGTGTCTCCCAGCAAACGTACCCTGAGTCGGGCGCTGCGTCTTGTTTTGGGAATATTGAGGTATGTTAGGCATAGTCCCACGTGCTCCCTTCCCAGGAGATGGACAGGCCCGAGTATCGTGTGAGGTTAGGCAGTAGAAGCACGTAGTACAGCAGGTCCTCGAATAATTTGTTCCAGCGTTGGTGAGATGCTGTAGGAGCTTAACTCCGGTTTATATCAGTTAGTCTGTGGTGAAATGGGTTTCATTATGTTCTGTTCTTCAAGTCGCAGAACCTGTCTGCAGTGTTAAGTGAGGACTTACTGTGTAGTTCTCTGAAGAGGGTCTAGTGAGACTTTGAGGGGAGATGGGTCTGGAAGGATAGTGATCATCTGGGGAGAGAAGGGAGTGGCTTGCCCTAGGGAGACAGTCATAGAGGGAGGGAGAAGGGTTTTGAATTCCGGATTTATTTTGAATCTAGGGCCAAAATGATTTTCAAATGAGGGCTCAAGGAGAGGTCTCTTCTGAAGGTAAAAATAGGGGCATAGTCAGCATATCAGTCAAAACTAAGAAACAGGTGAGGTCATCAGGGGAGTTTTGGTGAGGAGATGGCGGAGTATTGGGGCACCCCAACAGGAGTGCTTGGCAAAGCCGAGGGAGGAGCAGCCAAGGGAGAAAGGACAGGGGAGGGAGGTGTCCTTGTATTCACGTGAGGAGGGTGTGCGGAGGGGAGGGAGTGGTCTAGTTTGCCAACTGGTAGGTCAAGCTAAATGAGGACAAGAAGAGTCCATTGGGTTTATTTTAAGGGTTTATTTATTTATTTTTAGAGAGAGGGGAAGGGAGGGAGAAAGAGAGACATTGAGCATCTCCCTCCCGCCTGCCCCCCAACGGGGCACCTGGTCCACAGCCTAGAACTGGCTTCCGCTTGGTTTGCCGGCTGGTGCTCAATCTGATGATGTAACCAGGGCAGCTATTAACCAGGGCAGATGTAATTATCTTGAAATTAAATTTATTGGGGTGACATTGGTTATTAGGATCATATGTTTCAGGTGTCCATTTCTATGACACAGTGATCTGTGTATTGCACTGTGTGCCCAACCCAAGTCAAACCATCTTCCGTCACCATATATTAGCCCCCCTCTGCTGTGGAAAATGTTAACAGACTTGAAAGAAGGAGTGCTTCTGATGAAGCAAAATTATGGCAGAATGGGAAGAGAACAGTGAGAAACTGACGTGGGACAATTCTTCCATGAATTTTCCAAGTTTCCTGTGCTCCACAGAGCATGGAAATTGGGCCCTGTGGAATGGAGAAGTTTTGTTTTTAGAGTTGGGCAGTAATACCCGCTTATATGCTAATGGCAGTGGTCCTGTAGAGAGAGGAAAGGAACGGGACGGTGAATGAGTCCCAGCACACTAGGGGGCTGATGGGGGTCTGTTGGAAGGAGTAGAATGAAGCACAAGTTCATTCACGAGCACATCCTGAGTATCGATGAGACATTCCCTTGCCCTCTTTGCTTCTAGTAAGTGATGCTCTAATGACCGGCCTCTTCTTGCACAGTTTTGATGGCGATGACTTCGATGACGTGGAGGAGGACGAAGGACTAGACGACTTGGAGAATGCTGAGGAGGTCAGTATTTAGCTTTGGGCTCCTCCCTCTGCAGCCCAGGCTGCCAGATGACCTGGTCGATGACGTTCCCCGAGTGCGTCCGCCTCATGTCTGTGGTCAGAGCTCCTGCCATAAGCAGCCCCACGAGACTGAGCAGAATTCAGTCGTGTGAAGTGGAGACGCCCTGCAGGGTGGGCTTGCAGGCTTTTGTCCACTTGGATCACAGCCATGGCTTCTGGGACAGTTGGTTCACTGGTGGGTGAAACGTCACCCTCATTCATTCAGCAAATGTGTTGAATGTTCGTTATGTGCAAGGTGCTCTGCAGGGCGGGGCTGCGTAGGATCCTTCAAGGGGGAGAGCGACCTGGGAAAATCTGGAGGTAAGGGCCCAGATCAGGCCCAGATTGGGCTAGGTTCCATAGCCTAAATGCAGTGGAAAGCCGCAAGTTTTGAGCTTGGGAGTGGCACGATCCAGTTTGCATTTTATTTTAATTTTTAAAAAATATTTTTATTTATTTTTAGAGTGAGGGGAAGGGAGGGAGAAAGAGAGGGAGAAACACCAACATGTGAGAGAAACATCGGTTGCTTGCCTCTTGCATGCCCCCACCTGGGGGCCTGGCCCACAACCCAGGCACGTTCCCTGACTGGGAATTGAACCAGAACCTTTCAGTTCACAGTCCCTCGCTCAGTGCACTGAGCCACACCAGCCGGGGCCTAGTTTGTGTTTGAGAAAGAACATTCTAGTCTCATAGTGAAAAGTGAATTGGGGAGGAACGAGTAAAAGACCAATGAGGGAACTCTCATAGACCCCCAGGTGAGAGACCTGCAGCTTGGACTTGGGCACTGCCTGTGTCAGTGATGAGAAAACAAACCAAGGAGTATTTTGGTGGGTTGAACACGGGGAGGCGAATGCGGGAGGTGGCGAGGACGACTCCTAGGTTTCTGGCTTGAGTAACTACGTGCATGGGTTACTCGCTTCATGAATAAAATAGGGCTTTCTGGCTTGTGTGGCTGATGGTGGAAGAAGTGCTTTGTGTCTCCTGTGCAGAGTGAGCCTTGGTTTTTAGGCTAGGAAGCTGAAGCCCCTCTCTGAATTTTCCGCATGGCTCTCTCAGGCACCCATCTGCTGTGTCAGAAACCTTCTCCATCTTCTGCCGCTCTTCCCTTCCCGTCCTGTCGCTTCTGCCTCCAACGTGTGGTTTAGCCCTGCCCCCTTTCCACATACCTTTTGCTCAGTCTGGTTCAATCTTTATTGCTTTTCGCCGGGGCTGCTGCAGAAATTGTGTTCCTGGCTTTCCTGCCTTCGGGCTCTCTGAGTGCCTTTCTGCTGCCAAAGTCATCTCTCTTACATGCGGACACGATCGATTACCCCCTGCCTTCCTAAAAATGGTCTCTTGGCTTCTGCCCTTGCCCCTACAGTGTATCCAGAGTGATCACTGTAAATGTTGAGTCAAATCAGTCTCTCCTGCTCAGAGTCTTCATCCCGTGGTTTCCCATCTCATTCAGAGAAAACACCGTAAAGATGTACAAGGTTCTCCATGACCCAGCCGCTTGCTCAGCGCTGTGACCTCATCTCTTCTTGCCGTCCCTGTCATGCCAGGCAGATTCCTGCCGGGATGTTTGTTCCTGCCGTTCCCTCTGCCAGGAACGCTTTCCCCCAAGACACCCATGTGCCCTGCTGCTCACCTCCCTCAGGTCTTTGTCCGGGTCACCTAGTGCGGCCTTCTGTGACCATCCCCTCTGAAATTGCAGCTTTCTCCCCCTCGTCCTGCACCGCTGCCCGGGCACTTCCTGTCCTTGTTCTCTGTTACCGCACCACAGTTTACGTACTAATTTTATTGTTTCTCTCATTGTCACAAAGGCTCTACAGGGGGAGAATTTTGTGTCTTACTGTTCTGTCTGGAGCAGTTAGAATACTACCTGACATGTAGTAAGTGCTCAGAAAATATTTTTTGACTTAAATTTTTTTTTATTTTAAGAGTACAAGTATTAAAGGTGGGACAGTGAAACAGAGGGGGCTCCTGCCTACAACCATATGTGCACTTTGCTCTATTTAGGCTCCACAATTAGTTCTCACACCTAGTACATTCTCTCCCTCCTCTCTCCTTTGGGCATGCAGTTCAACCTGCCTGGAATGCCCTTCCCTTCCTCCTTGGCTTGGGAACCCCTGCTCATTCTTCTAGACTAGCTCAAGTCTCATCTTTGGACTGTCTTCCTGGCGCCCTGCATGACTTAGGTACCCCCTCTCCCCCTTGGTACCTTCCTTGCGCAGTCTGTACCTTCAAAGCACTTGCCGTTGTGTTTGCTCTTGTCTCCTCCCAAACCGTGGATTCTCTGGGAGCAGGGACTCTGCTATTCTGATGTCTGGCGTGCAACTGATGCTTAATAAGTAATTGTTAAATATATGACTATGTATATATATGAAAATGTCTGGCATGTTTCTGCCTTCACTCTGATTCTTTAGCCCCTTGACCCTTGGACTCAGTTGTTTGGTCTGAAGATGGGGTGCTTGCTCTCGTTTCCTGCTGAGGGTGGTTTCTCGTCTGTGCTCGAGGACTTCTTCACACGGGGCCGGCGTTCCTGGGCTACCCCGCCTGTCCGCCTCTGCGTCTCTCCTGGACGAGGCGGCTGGCCTTGGAGTCCCGATCACAATTCTTTTCTTTTATTGGGTCTGAGACTTCGGCCAAGTCAGCTAACTCCCCAGGCCTCTAAAGCGGCGCCTCAATCCCTGCCTCGTATGGTCATGTGAGGGCTAAATCAGGTGCCTGTGGGGCGGTTGCGAGGTTGCTGGCACTTAGTAGGCAGTGGCGGCGGTGGTGGTTATGGTCACTGCCCTCGCCCCTCCCCTTCCCAATAACGCACCCTGATCTTTTCCTGCCTTCTGCCTTGGTGTCCAGGAGGGCCAGGAGAACGTGGAGATACTCCCCTCCGGAGAGCGACCGCAGGCCAACCAGAAACGAATCACCACGCCTTACATGACCAAGTACGAGCGAGCTCGCGTGCTGGGCACCCGCGCTCTCCAGATCGCGTGAGTGTTCCTCTCCCTGTCTCCTCCACCCGCCCATCCACAGCGTGCTGGTGGGTGACCAGTGTGGCCCAGCACTGCTTTCAAAGGCTAAATGGGGGGCTCTTTCCCTGTGTGCCAGGCTGTGTGCTAGACCTTTGCCCTCAGGGAGTCTGTGATCCAACAGGGGAAACAGGACTTGAACATACAGGAAGTCAAATAACAGCGCAGCAGACGAATAGCAACAAAATACAGAACTCGATGATCGCCTCTCAGGCTAGTGAAGGAAAAAAACTGGATTTAGACCATTGTGGGTCAGTTCATTCGGGGGGCTGTATCAGCCCCCATTGGGCTGGTGGTTCTTGAGCGGAGGTCAACTGTGACCAGCCCAGAGGACGGGAGACCCCTGCACGTAGAGGCCGTGCCAGAGATGTGCGAACAGAACAGTGGTGGACTTCTGGGGATTTGGAATTGGCAGGCTCTCTTTCTCTTCCACATTTGGAACCAATTAAAGAATTGCAAGGTCTAGGAGATAGCGAGTGGGTAGGCGGACATCAGACTTTAGGTGAGTGCACGCTCCGGTGTGCTGGCATCCAGAGGCTGTGTCTGCAGGGGCAAGCCTGCCTTCCGAGGTCGTGAGCCTTGTGACAGCACCCTGTCTGCAGGTGGGTGGCTTTGAGAAAGCAGGGACTCTCAGAACAGCTAGGCCACAGATGCCGGCTTTCTGCCAGGTTCCCGTGTCAGGTGTGGTACTTACTCCTTCATCCTGGGGAGGAGTGAGGCAGGAGACAGAGGGAGGGCAGGTGTGGTCCTGTCGCTGTCACAGGAGGTCTCCGAGGGACACGTGGGGCTGAGGGGAAGAGCCCTGCCCAGAGCTCTCACAAGCTGGTGTGGGCAGTGGTGGTTATGTGGAAGTCGGGTCGCTTTGGGTGGGGGGTGGGGGGAAGTGGACTGAAAGGCAGCTGCGGCCAGTGTGTGGAGTCAAGGGTGCTGCAGGGGTGCTGGCGCCAGGTCCGTGCGCTCCCCTCCCCAGCTGTCAGTCGGCGTTGGACTCGATCGTCAGTCCTGTGGGTGGAGAGGACTGCTGTGTCCTCCCCAGGGGGAAAAGTTCCACAGTTGAAAAGCTCAGTTCCCTGCTCATTCTGCAGTAGGGAACTTCTTGCCAGCCTGGTGGCCGTCTGTGCTGGTCTGGAAGAAATTAGAGCCGCTCTCCGAGCCACAATTTTGGTGTCCCTGGGGTCCGGGTCCTCTGGCCTGCACCATCGATTCTGGGAGCTACTAGCTACATGCGGCCATTTACATCTAAATTAAGTGAAAGTTCAGTTGTTTGGTCTCATTGGCCACATTTCACGTGCTCAGTGGTTACCCGTGCGTGGCTGGGGCTTCCGTAATGGGAGTGCAGACAGAGGACGTTTTCACTGTTGCAGAGTGCTGTGTTGGTGCTCTGGTGCTCCTCTCTGCTGACAATGAGCCGGCAAAGAGTAGTTCTTTTTTTTTTTTTTTAAGATTTTATTTATTTATTTATCTTTAGAGGGGAAGGAGAGAGGGAGAGAAACATCAATGTATGGTTGCCTCCCGTGAGTCCCCTGCTGGGAACTGGCCTGCAACCCAGGCATGTGCCCTGACTGGGAATCGACCGCAATCCTCTGGTTCGCAGGCCCACGCTCAATCCACTGAGCTACACCAGCCAGGGCGATAAGAGTAGTTCTTAAAATCTGTTTCAAACGAGTTGAATGTGAGGCATAGCCTCCCACCACTGAGTAGGCGCTGTGCTGGCTCCCGTCGGGGGCACGAAGATGGTGAGACGCAGCCCCTGTCCTCCAGTGCTTGCCGCCTCCAGGGGAGCTTCCCAAATGCTCTGGCCCCACGGCAGCAGCTGGGTGCCGCTGCCGTTTGAGAGGTGCAGAGGGGAGATGGGGGTAATTGCAGGGGTGACGGGAAAGCCCATGAGGAGGGTGGAGTGCAGGTGGCCAGGGAAAGGGAGGTGGTTCTAATGGGACCCCAGGACCACAGACAGCGTGCGGAGAGGTCCGAGGGAGGAAGGCGAGTGTCTTGTGGTGTGAATGGCGCGTGGCTTGGGGCACAAGACTGGAAAAGATGTCACTGGTGCTTTGAGTGACGAGTTTAGAAGATTGGTGGGCACTGTGCAACACTTAAAAGTGTGGAGGCGGACATTCAGAACTCGACCGAGTCCCGGCAGCCTGCTTTTCTCGTGGACAAGGCGTAGCCCCACCTAGTTGGGTCTGCAGTGCCCCTTCCGATGAAGGGGTAGCACCCATCTGGCAGTTCCTTGCCCGCTGTGGGCAGCGGGCAGCCAGGGCTGTCCTATCCCTCACTTATCCCTAGCACTAGCTGTGCACCCTGCGTCTGGGTGTCCAATAAACTTGTCTTGGGTACTTTTTGGATGGAGTCTCGCTGCTTCCACTAGCACCACCTGGTGGCTGATGTGTGCCACAGTCGCCGCTGAAGGATCTGTCACGTGGTTTGTGGTGGAGGCCCTGGGGCAGGCAGAGTACTGAAGGGCGCACTCTCACACTTGGCACTTCGCGCACACACAGTAGGGCTGGCTGGATGAGTGGATGCTCCTGATTATTCATGTCTTGAAAAAAGAAGGCTGTGCAGACCAGGAAAGGCATTTTGCCACATTCTTTAAACTTTTTTTTTTAATATTTTATTTATTTATCTTTAGAGGGGAAGGGAAGGAGAGAGGAAGGAAACATCAATGTATGGTTGCTTCTGGTGCATCCCCTGCAGGGAACTGACCCCTGCCGGAAACTGGCTTGCAACCCAAGCATGTGCCCTGACTGGGAATCGAACCGCAACCGTCTGGTTCGCAGGCCCGCGCTCAATCCACTGAGCTACACCAGCCAGGGCTCTTTAAACTTTTAATGCTTACGGAGAGAGGATGTGGGGAAAGTTAAGTGCTTGCCCTCTGCCCTGGAGAAATTTTTAGGCTTTTGGGAGTAATACTGAGACCTGTCCTGAAAAACATCCAGCCACTGTTAATATAACGAGAATGTTTTGCAGGACATAGATGTTCCTGGCAGCCCAGGAGAGTGGACTGGAATGCACATACGTGAACACTGATGACTTCACTGTACTAGTCAGTGGGGGTGGTAGAAGCCATTGAGTGAGCATGTGCACTGTGTGGCCGTCACATTCAAAATGAGGGAGCGAGCAGACCAACAAAGCTGCATCAAAGTTTGCATTAAGCTTGAACACTCCTCTGGGGATGCTGTTCGGATGGTTCAGAAGGCCACCGCTGTGGGCGCCTGGTGATTGGCAGCTTCAGCACAACAACATGCGCACTCGTGCATCACGTCTTGTGCCAAGTTTTTTGGCAAAACATCAAGTCACCCAGGTGACTCAGCCCCGCAACAGCCCAGATTTGGCACCCTGTGACTTCTGGCTTTTCCCAAAATCAAAATCACCTTTGAAAAGGAAGAGATTTCAGACTATCAGTGAGATTCAGGAAAAGACGATGAGGCAGCTGATGGTGACTGGGAGAACTGTGTGAGGTCCCAAAGTGCCTGCTTTGAAGGTGACTGAGGGGTCATTGTCCTTTGTACAGTGTTTCTTATATCTTGTGTCTTCGTCAGTAAATGTCTCTGTTTTTCATATTGCGTGGCGGGATACCTTCTGGACAGACCTCGTGAATCAAAGTGTTTAGTGATAAAAGTAGTGACTTGGCGCGAACGGGTGGCTCTCAGACCCACTGGTGACCGGGGAGCTTTATAGACGCAGGTTCTCAGGCTGCTTCACTAGACATTCTATTCAGGGGGTCTGGAAAGAGGACCCAGGGTCTTGGGTTTTTAGTGTACGTGCCTAGCAATTCTGACCGTCAGGTTTGGGACCCTTTAGTGCAAACCTGCGCTGGAATCAAGGGCGGCTTCCTAGAGGAGGTGGGCTGGGGACTGGCACCCCACCTGTTTGCATTCAGAGCCTCTGCTAAGGGTCAGGCACTGTGCTAGGGCACATTCTGGGCCACCAGTGCTCGTCACGGTCTAATTCGGATGACTCCAAACATGCAGTCAGAGCACAGGGAGGCGGGGCCGAGGGAGCATGTGCGAGTGAGCCAGACACTGAGGGTCCAGCAGATGGTCCCCAGGGCGGAGACATTGGCTTCTGCCCCAGGCCTGTAGGGAGTGGAAGAGCTCAAACGAGGACACGGAAAGGTAACCACAGTGTCTGTTCAGGAAGCCTCAGGAGTCCGGTGTGGTGGGAACTCGGGGTCAACTCAGGCAAGTGGCATGAGGGGTGCTCGAGAGGGGAGTGGGGGCCGGGCTGGGTTCTGCTTACTGGCCGTGGGGCATCATGGAAGGGCAGTAAGCGGGTGTGCACCTGACGAGCCTGAGGCCAGGAGGAGACTGGAAGTGGGCGACTGCTAAGGGCACATTGCCTCCAGTCTCCTTTTCTAGATAGAAAAGGAAAACAGGCTGGGCCCTGAGGCAGGGCTGGGGTGGGCGGCGTCAAGCCCTCCGGAGGGCACCTTTGCACACAGTGGTGTCTTCGTGCTGGAGTGAGTCTGCCTAGGCCTGGGAAGGGCCCTGGTAGGGGAGCTGGCGCGATGAATGTCATGTGGCCTTGTGGTTAAAGCTTAGTCTTGTCCCGTTCCCAGTGCCCTTTTTAGGTGTGTGGATCCTCAGCTTATAAATGGGAGGTGTTACAGCACAGTAGGTCAGAGCCTGCAGGGTTCGAATCTTGGCTCTGCCACTTACTGGCTGTGTGACCTAGGGCAAGTTACTGACCTCTCTGTGCCTCTGTTTCCTCATGAGTAAAACAGAAGTAACACTAGTACTCACCTCAGAAGAAACAGTCTGTGTGAGAACCACGTAAGAGAGTGGGTATGGTGCTCAGTGAGGCCTCAGGTGTTAGCCAGCAGTGTCCTAGCCGCAGTGTCCGTGGGGTGGGGCTTTTTGTCCTGGTTTTCAAACAAGGATACTGAGATTTGGAGAGAGAGTCCGTGTCTTCGGAGGCAAAATTTAAATCTGGTCTCTGGCTCCCGCTCACGTACCCTCGCCATCTGTGCCCGAGCCACTGCCCCCACCACCTGCCTGCCTTTCTAGGTGAGGACAGGGTGCCCATCCTGTTTCTGAAATGGGCCCCAGCCCCACCCCCAACTTCCTGCCGGGCCTCTCTGGCTGTGTCTGCAGCGTCCCCAACAGCCGTCCCTGTTCCCACAGGATGTGCGCCCCAGTGATGGTGGAGCTGGAGGGGGAGACAGACCCCTTGCTCATCGCCATGAAAGAGCTCAAGTAAGTCACCAGACCACGCGTCGCTGCTCCAGATCCCTGGAAGGCACCCTCTGGGTCCTCCGTTGCCCACCTGACCCCCACCTCACTGGCTGGCGGAGCGGTGCTCGCTCCTGGGGGCCCTCAGCTTGTTTAGAAGTCAGCCCAGCGGGAGGGAAGTGGGAGGGCTGGCCAAGGGGGGGCGCCAGTGAGACGTGGGTGTCCCCCTGCCATCTGCCTCCTCTCCTCCTCCTCGTCCCCCCAGCCGCGGATGGCAGAGCTCTCTCAGACCCACTGTCCCACACTCAGGGATGCGGGACTTCCTTTTTTTATTGTAATTCCTTTCCTACAAAGTACGCTCAGCCCTTGCGGGATGCTCCTAGGACTTCTCTTTCCGTGCATCCTGCACACAGTCTGCCCCCCTTCTGTAGAGCGGGCGTCTCAGCGCTCACGCGCTCGTGCCCTCCCCCCCGCCGCAGGGCCCGGAAGATCCCCATCATCATCCGGCGCTACCTGCCCGACGGGAGCTACGAAGACTGGGGCGTGGACGAGCTCATCATCACCGACTGAGCTGGAGCCACCGTCCCGGCTGAGCCTCGTGTCCGGCTTCTGCCTTCACATTTGTTGTACATGTAAATAATAAACTAGTCGACCTTCCCACCCCCGTGCCTCCAGCTGTCTGCCACGCCCACCTGCTTCTGCCCCACCGTCTGCAGGCTGCACCCATCCCAGTGGCCCCAGGACTGTGAGCTCTTTAAGAGGCACCAGGGCCCTTGCCCCCTGTGGGTACCCAGGGTCCCTCCCTCCATCTCCCTGTTCACCAGAGCAAAGGCTGCCGCAGGGAGACACCTCAGCTGCCTTCCCAGCAGACAGACCAGCCTTTGTGCCCAGGGAGCTGGTTTCCATGGAAACCCCCAATTTCCTTTCCAGTGGGGACTGGCTGCAGGGGCTTCTCCCTTCTCAGGAGTATCACAGAGCAGGTCTCATCAAGCCACCCATTGTTTCCTGAGGACCTGCCTAGAGCCCCTTATCATGGGCTCGGATCCCCTTTCAGGAGCTGCGGCCCAGCAGGAAGCTGGGGGCTTGGTGACTCCACCCTCCCTGATCGGAGCCCTGCTGGGCGAGTCAGCGGGACACACGCACCTGCCTGCCCGGATCCGCCTTGTCCCCACTCCTCAGGCCACTACCCACACACTGTTCTCCAAGGCCGGCCCCTGGTCTGCCCCACCCACACCCTCTCCTTCCCAGCCCCTGGATGGAATCTGGCCTTTCCGTTCTGTGTGGGCTCTGTGACCCTCTGAGGCCTCGACTGGGGTGGGTGCTGGGGTGACAGTGGGCAGGGCCGCTGGGCTCCTGGGTCTGAGGCATGGCCTTAAATCAGAAGTGGGGCTCCTCATCCTCTGTCCTAGGTTCCGATGGGTCCTGCCCTCTTCACCCTGCTTACCCAACCTGCACTAAGACCAATGACGTTGGTTCCTCCCCCCCCCCCCCCCCCCCCGCCCCAGGGGTGGCGCTGCAGGGAGGGGGGTTAGATTGACCAAACGGAGACAGGAGGGAAACTTAGCTCCCGGAATACCCCCGCCTCCGCCCTGCTGCCTGCTGCCCTTGCAGGGAGGGAGGAGCCAGGCTAGCTTGACCTCCGCTAGAGTCAAGACCCCAGGCCAGGTGCGCACTGGACAGGGTGGGGTTATGAGCAGCCCTGGGAGGGGTATTTGCTGACTTGGAGAAGGGTTAATTTGGGGAGCAGTGGACTTCGCACCCCCTTCCACCCTCCTCCAAGCCTGTGGAATCCTTTAATCAAGTTGGGTGCTGAAATTTCAGCTCTGAAATGCCGCCTTTGTGCTGGCATCCAGGCGGCCGCCCCAGGGTGCGGGGGTCACTTTCTCGGCCCCATTTCTCTAAATGGTCTCTTTGTTCCCGCTGGGCCGCTCAGTATCAGATGTGATTAAGGGAGATGAGGTGGGGGGAGGGGCTGGAGCAGGGCGTGGGGGTTAACCCTTAGGGGATAGGGCCGGGAAGATGGACGAGGGCGTGGCGTCCCTCCCACCGCCTCCTTTCCGTCGCGTCCCTCTTTCAGGGAGGCAATCCCTTGCTACTCGGCTGGCCAGGCCTGAGCACAGTCTGCAGTCCTCCCCGGGAACACCTGTCTCCTTCACTCTGTACGTGGTCGCCATCTGACTGAGGCCCCAGCACATCTAGAACCTTGGGCCTGAGGGATGAGCACAAACCAGGTCTTCGTACTTCTCCAGGGTCACTTGACCTCTGTGGGGCCATTTGCCCTCTTCCTGTGTCCCCGGCGACTTCCCAGTCAGTCGATGATGTGCAGAGGCCCGTGAGAGCAGGGGCGGGGACAGACTGGAAATGGGCTAGTGGCCTGTTTGTTGGAAGAGGGGAGGGCGGGTTGTAAAAGTGCTGAGCACGCGAGGTTAGTGCTGACAGACCCTTAACACAGTTCTAGAAGGGGCTGCTGTGTGTTTGACAGCACCCGGTGTAAAGGAGATACCCAGGAGCTAGCATCGGGCTTCTGAGAACACCGCCAGCTGAACCCACTTTCGTTTTTTCCGACGGTGGCTGCTCTGGAAAGTCAGGACACACGTCTTGGCTATAGTTGGGCGTCAGGCAGTCTCTGTGCTGCGGCGGGGTGTGCATGCCATGGGGCACAGGTAGATTGAGAACCGCCCTCTGGTCTTTCCTGCAGAGTGTAGGGGGCAGAGCCGGGGGTGGGGGAGGGGTTGGTGGGGCATGCAGGGCATGCTTCTTTGCATTTCAGCCTTTTTTACTGGGGACTTGAACGGGGATAGTCAGGTCCTCAGGTAGGTAAGCTCAATAGGAGTGCTAATGAGTTGTATTCGGGGTTCCAAAAGGAGTAATGTAGGTGGGAAATGGGCAATTCCAGCAAGATGAAATCTGTTAAAGATCGGCATAGAATCCTGCATTTATCTACAACAAAACAAAACGCCAGAAACCATGTGCCTTGGGGCAATCTGACGGCAGCAGATTGAGTCCGTCCGTCCAAGCGAGCGGGTCTGCAGCCACCACCCAGCTCCGTGGAGGCAGCGGTTTGGGGGTTTGGGTTCGGTAGAGCTCACCAGACTGCACTTGCAGGTGGCAGCTGGCCACCCTGGGGGGCTGGGCTGGGTCTTGGCGCTCACCCCTCTCTGCTCCCTGGGTCCCGACTGGGAGGTGAGGGTTGGCCCGAGGGTTGGCCGGGAAGCTGAGGCTGCTGGTCTGGAGCGGTGAGAAAAGCATTGCCGCAGAGTAAAAGTGGAAGTCAGGCTGCAGAGCCAAAGGATGGGGTCAGGGCACCAGCAGTCCTCAGCAGGAACCTGCCAAAGCGCCAGTCTCCCCGTCTGGAAAGTGGGGACAGAGATGGGATCCATTCCTCTTGGGCTCGAGTGACCCACGGCGCTTGGCCCAGGGGGCACTCAGTATGTGGCAGTCACTCCTGTTGTCACTGTCAACGCCGGGTGTAAGGAAGGCTTCCAGCCACAGGAGCTGCCCCTCCAGGGAGCCTGTGGTAAAGATGCCCCGGTTCCTTCCTCCAGTGGAGTCAGCTGAGGAAGGAGCTCTTAGGGAGTGCACACTGAAGGATTGGGTCACACACCTGCTATCCTAGGCTTGCGCTCAGACCCGGGTAACTGCTGGGAGGATCAGCAAATCCCAGAATGGCCTGGCACACGTGTCTGTGTGTGCACATTGGGAAGGTGGGAAGTGGAGGGGTGCAGAGAGAGAAGGCCCAGCAACACGTCCTAAAGGACCGGGCTGGCTGGCCAGACTGCAAGAAGTCAGGCCTGACTCTCCTGTCTTTTACATACCTGTCTCGAGTTCTTTGCAAGCCCCCTCTCCACCAGGCTGGCGGAGAGGTGGCTTGGCAGGTGCTCTGGCTGAGTTCCAGCCTGAGGCAGGGAGAGGCCCGCCTGGACTGTGGGCACAGCTGGGCCAGGAGATGGCTCCCATCTGAGGCCTCGGCCCCTGAGCATAGACGGACCCCGCCACATTGCCTCCACCTTCCTAGGGTAGAGAGGAGACCTCTGGGCCAGCTCTCCTTTGCATCCCCCCCCGTAGCTACTCCCAGAGACTGCGTGAGGAAGCACAGGTACAGGGATAAGAGACCAAGAGCCAGGCCATTTCAGGCCCACCAGGCAGGTAACTGGAACCTTTAATTTTATTATGTGGAATGCTTAATGCAGAGTTAATAGGGGCTGGAGAACCTAGGAGAGGGGTGAGGGCAAAGGGCACTACCGAGATAAATAAGAGGGGGCAGTAATGAGTTACATGTGGATTGTGGGGGCTGCAGAAGAGGAAGATGGGGGCAGACAGAGCTACATACTTCATTCAGATACCACTGGGGAGCGAAGGGCGGAAGGCCAGGGCAGAGTGTACACGGCAGGAATTTAGTGTCTTCAGCCTGCTGCCAGCAACCTGCATGTTGGGCCCTGCCTGTCCTCCTGGAGCCGAGGGTGTGGGGCTGAGCGGCTAGCTCTCTGGGGAGCCCAAGTTTGGGGCTGAGAGCAGGGGCCACAGAGCCTGGGGAGGGACAAGGGGGCTGGCAGAGGGGCCGGGAGGGAGGCTCTGTGAATTGTCTCAGAATCCTCTCCTCACCTCCGGGGACGTGCCTCAAGGTCTGGGAGGTCCCCGTGGAGGAGGACCGGGGGCCCTCTTTCTCGATGAGACAAAGAATGAGGTTGTTGGCATAGAACTGGACCTGGGGGCCTCTATGCCAATTCCTTTCCGTGTTGGGGAGGTGCAGGGCACAGGGCGGTGGGGAGGAGGAGACCTTCCTCTGAGTCCCCACCCAACCCCCGACACCCTCTGAGGCTGTTCAAAGCTGTCCCCAGCCCCCAAGGGCAGATGTAGCCCACTCCAGCCACTGAGGCAGGTCGTGGGTTGGCCTTGACCTTAGACAAGTGGCACAGGTGGCTTGGGGTATGTCAGGCCCCTTATTCTCCACGAGAGAGAAAATGCAGGCACAAGAATGGCACGGCCTCAGATCCCCATCCGACCCTGGACGCTTCCCCACTCCCAGAGCGGGTGAGCAGGCCCTTCTCAGGGCCTGGGATCCAGGGTCATCCTGTCCAGGGCGACAGTCAGCCTCCTCCTCCTCTGCCCAGCCTAGCAGCCTGGGCCTTTGGATAGGAGGGGGTGGGCGTCATCAAAGGTAGTGAGCCAGACAGAAAGCATGCCCTCAGCTGTCAGCCTCTGCAGCCTCCTCCCCAGCCACCACCAGGCCCGAGATGGGCAAGGAACAGGGCTCAAGGGCTTGGGGAAGGGGCGCGCTACCCAGACTGGCTGCGTGGGGGTGTGACAAGGACCCCCTTAAGGCCGGGACAGCGTCGTATATACTGGCTGCTCCCAGTGCGTGGGGCTGTGGGACTGGGGCCCTGAGGGGCTGGGGTCAGAGATGGCCGTGTAGAGGGGCCGCTGCGAGGGCCCCATGTAGGAGAAGGCCGAGTAGAGGCCGGAGGCCTGGCCTGAATGGCCATAGTAGGGTCCTGAGGGCTGATGGTCAGAGTAGTCAAACTGGGGGCGGGAGATGGAGGGGAAGGCGGAGCCGTAGTGGGGCAGGCTGAGGGAGGTGTAGGCGATCTGCGAGGTGGACGGCTGGTCGCTGTAGTGGGGGGGGCCCTGGGGCCCCGCCGTCTCCGTCTTCACCTGGGCTTTGGCATCCACGCCAGGGGGTGAGACCGTGGGCAGGGCCACGCCTGGCGGCTTGGAGATCCAGGCGGAGTGTCCGCTGGCCACGGCCAGGGCGCTGCCCAGCCCATAGCCAGCTGCCGAGTAGCCACCCACGTGGCCTGGGTGCCCATTGGGCGGCAGGTACTGGTCCAACTCAGCCACGTCAAAGGTTTCCATGTTGGACATTACCTCGTGGCTGATCTCCCCGATGTCCACGTTGCCGAAGTCGATGTGGGGCTTCCCGCCCTCCGCCATGGAGCGCCCATCCCGCTTGGGGTCCGCCTTGCCCGACTGCAGCTCTGTCTTCGGGGTGGTCGGTGGCGTGGGTGGGCCGTGGCTCTGGCCTGGGTGGAAGGAAGACAGAGAGAGGAACAGGGAATCAGATCAGAGGCTTCTGATGGTCCTCTTTCAGAGACACGTCTCCAGAGTCAGGGCGGACGGCTGCATGACCTTGCGCGCTTCACACGTCCAGGCAGCCTCAGTTGGCATTTATTTATATAATGGTCTTGGGCTGGCCTCTGGTTTTTCTTGAAATTCCCCAATCTTACGGATGGGTCCTTCCTCCCCTCATCCCCCAGCAGAACTCCCTCTATCCCCCCCTCCGGAGAGACCTGCTTCCCTTTGAGAAACCCTGCCATCGGAAAGTTCTTCCTCACATCGGCTGAAGTCACTTCCCTCCCTGCTCTTGTGGCCCCTTAGCTGCTGAGCTCCATGGGGTCCTGCTCCCCTCTGTGCATGCTCTCCAGGCTGTGGGTTGTGTTCCCTGCTGACCTTGCCCTTGACTCTCCATTCCACTTCTTCTGGCTTCCCTGAGCCTCCTGCCCTGGCCCCCGAACGGCAGTGCCCCTCCCACCCCTTTCTTCCTCCCAAGGCCCCTTGCTCCAGGAAACCTTCCTTCGGAGCTGGCCCCCTGCATACTCTTGCCCTCTGCACACCACACCCCATGCTGCCCTGGCTCCTCCAGGGGCTCCCCCCGCCCCCACCTATTCAGGAGAGTGCCAAGGCCACCGACCGCCTCCACCCTGCTCCTCCGTCCATTTTTGCATTCACACACTCAGTCAGCAAACACTGCCAGGCACAGGGGCACAGGAGCCAATAAAGGGGGTCGCTGTCTTCATTAGCTCAGAGGCTTGTGAAGCCTCCAAGACCCACACGTGGCCAGAGGGCTGCTTCGGCAGCGCTCTGATAGAGGGCACACAGAGGGTCAGAAGGCCAGCAGAAGAAGCCACTCACCCTGCCCTGGGGACTTGGCAAAAGCCTCACTGAGAAGAGGTAGCCGAGCAGAGCTGAGCCTTGAAGGCGGAGAAAAAGCCTGTGCCCACAGTCGTATTCTGAACTGGTGGTCCTGTACACGGGGCAGGGTCTTCTGGTGTTTGGGGGCACATGCGCATGTGTGAGGGTGGCATGTATGTGGGGGGGGCTGGGCTGGGGGACCCATGGCAGGAAGACCGGAGTTCCTGCAGGGCAGGCCTGCGCCCTGTCCACCAGACCAGAGGAAAGGCCAGGTCCTGCACCAGCCACACGTTCTGGGCTTTGGGCTTCAGTCCTGGCCATCGCTGTGAGCCGGGCAGGCCCCTGTCCTCTCTCAACCAGTTTCCTCATCGGTGAACCGAGGCCGCACCGCACAGCTCTGGCACGGCCTCCCTCCCGAGGCCTTCCCGGGCTGGGGTCTGGGTGTTTGGGGAGACCTGATGAACGAGCGCTGGGGACTCCTCCCTGGAGAGCGGGCCGCTGTGGGTGGGCTTTGTGTGCACTCGGTCCTCCCTGTGCTTAATGTGCCTGTTCATCGCTGCTGCTCCGGGTAGACCCCGGGTTTCTGACTGTGTGCTCTGGGGCGGGGACAAAGGAGGGCTCGGGACATGTCTTCCAAGGGCGGAGCTCTGCTCACCAGGACTTCCCGGGGGCCTGACCCACGCACGGCGTTCTGCACCGTATGAACCCAAGAGAGGCAGCCATGGTGCTGGCAGAGGCCCCGGAGAGCCAGAGTGCCTGGTTCAGACCTCCCCCCACCCCCCGCATGTTGCTTCGCAGATGAGGCCTGAGCCCGAGCAGAGCAGCCGCCTTGTCCCAGTTTAGAGTGACTGAATGAGCGTACACATAAGGCAGTTGGCACAGTGCTTGGCACACAGTAGGTGCTCAGTTAATGCTGCCTGTTACCACCATTAATGAGAATGAACAAGACACCCTGTCTGGCCCTGGCTTGGCCTGTGCACAAGGTCACATGCCGTGTCTCCCCCACCAGCCTGGGACGTGTGAGACGAGGATCTCTTCTCCATCTGGTCCCCTGTCCCTCAGGCTCAGCATGTCCCCCCTTCCCTGGCTGTGGTTCACCCCACAGCCTCCTTAGCGGGCCTCTTCACTCAGCAGCAGATCCCCCTTCCATCAGCCAGAGCTGTCCTGCCTGACTGCCTTCCCTGGCCCCTGGGTCCCCGCTGGGCTCCTTCTGGGCCCCTACACCCAGCGGGGGTGACTGTACAGTCTGGTGAGCCCTTACCAGGGCTCAAGGCCATCGTGGGGTGTGAGGGTCTCCTGCCATTCATCTGGCCTTCACCTCTCCCCACTGTCCAGGCTCCCCAACCCGCGGCTCGCCAAAACACCCCATCCCAGTGTTCACCTGAGGGGTGCTCAGGGTTCCCGTCCGACATCGGGGAGCCCTCTCCCGGGTGCCGGTGGTCCAGGTGGGCGCTCTTGTAGTGGGCCTGGATGGCAGCGGCCCCACCCTGCTCGGCCTCCCCGCCGGGGCACTCGGCCTCCCCCTGGGCAGCCTTCCCGTTCTTCCGCCGCCTCGGCTGGTACTTGTAGTCCGGGTGGTCCTTCTTGTGCTGCATCCGGAGCCGCTCGGCCTCCTCGATGAAGGGGCGCTTGTCACTCTCGTTCAGCAGCCTGTGGCGGTGGGGGGGGTTGGGGGGACAGCAGAGCGTGAGCATCTTCCCTGGGAAACGGCAAGGCCCCAGGACTGGGTGCCGGCCAGGGAGGCTTGCCCTCTGATTCAGGGACTGGCAGGTGTGAGGCTCAGGGGGCCGATCTCACCCCAGGTCTCTCAAGGGGCTGGGGTGTAAGAGGGGTCAGCCCGCTGCTCCTGGTGGCCCCTGGGGTGGAGTTAGAAGTGCAAACAGGGCTTAGGAGGGGCAGACATCAGTTGAAGACTTTCCCATCATCGGGGTTAGATGGAGCTGGCCTCCTCGTCAGGGGGTGAGCTCCCTGAGACGAGAGGTGTGCAAACAGACGCATCGTGGTGAGGGGGAGAGGGCAGTCTCTCTCAGCTACTTACTAGCTGTAAGTGGGCAAGTCCCTTCTCTGAGCCTTAGTTTCTTCACCTATAAAAGGAGGAAGACAACGCCCACTTCCCCACGTGTGGGGCTGGCCGAGGTAATAACGGGCGTAAAGGGCTTTGCTCCGGGCCTGGGTGGGGGCTGGCACTTGACACAGAGGTGCTGCTCTTAGGCTGCTTGGGCGTTGGTAGGACAGGGGGGCCTGGGGGCCCATCTCACCCTGGAGTTCTGGTTCTGCGGTTCCCGTGTGCTGGGGTCAAGGGGCAGGACATGAGCACTTTCGCTGGCTGGTGGGGGAAAGCAGCTCCTTACGCAGGGCTGACGGAGGGTGGAGGAAGCCAGACCCTCTCCCCAGTCAGCTACAAGGTGCTGCCCCGCCCACCAGGCTCCAGCTAGGGCTGGAGAGGGGGAGGGTAGGTGGTCAGGGCTTGGCTGCCCCAGAGAGAGGAGGGCAGGCGGGTACCTGGCAGAGGGTGCTGAGGGGAAAGACCGCAGACCTGTGGGATCCTAGACACGAGGGACTCTGTCCTCTGCCCGAAGGGCTGCCCTCTCTAGCCCCCCACCCCGCAGTGGGCGCCCTCTTCCCCCAGTTAGCAGCAAGCTGAGCCCTCCGGCCCAGGCTGGGAGGGGGTGGTCACACCAGGCACCTCCTAGCGGGCAGCAGCATTCCTCTGCAGCTTAGCCTCCCCCACAGCTCCCTCTCCCCGGGCGGCCGGCCTAGCCCAGCTTTGTCCAAGGGTCTCTCCAGCTGAGTGATGGGGGACCAGCAGGGCCTCCAGTCAGGGTCTGGGGGTCAGGGAGCGGGATGCTGACTTCCCCCCAGCCAGGTCTCTGGGATGCTGGGCCCAAGGGCAGTTGGGGGGGCAGGCGATCCCTGAAGGTATGTGGGGGTTGGGTGAGGGCAGGGAACGGTGAGAGCAGGCCCAGCCGGCAGGGACACGGAGCGCACTCTCCACCCAGCTGCCAACTGGGCGTGAATCAGCAAGAAAATGGCAAGGGGCGCAGAGGGAGCGAGTGGGCCAGAAGAGAGGGAAGATTCCATCATTCCATCCCACTGTCGCGGCCCATGCCAGCTCCTCCCGGCACCCTAACCTTGATAGAAACCTGACCTTGAGCCCACCTGCTACACCCCACACCAGCCCTGACCCCAGCGGCTCCCCTCCCTCAGGGGCTGGAGAGGCTAACCCCACCTCCGACCACAACCCTGGCCTCACTCAGACCCCACACCCATCCTGCCCCACCACGTGCACCCCATCCCCAATCTGACCCTGGCTCCAGTGCAGCCCTCACGCAGCAAGGTCGTCCCCACCCGCATCACCCACGGCCCTACCCGCACACCCAACCTTTGTTGGCGCCTTCACTTCCCCTCTGTCCTCTGGGTCTCCAAGGTTTGGAATACGGGTGGGGAGAGGGTAAACTGACTCCCCCCAAACTGGAGGCCCCCCCAAACTGGGGCCCTGGCTGCTGTTCCACCTGCTCCTCCTGCCAGGGAGGGGGCCTGGGACCCCCACTTTGTCTCTTGGCTCTAATTACTCTCTCCAGGCAGGTCACAGCACCACGTGGCCTGCATCGCAGAGTCCTTTCCCAGGCGAGCACCAGCGCTGAGCCGCGGGCAGCTCCTTAGGAGCCAGGACCCGGACGCCGGTGTGTCTGACCCCAACTCGCTCCCAGCACCCTACGCAGTCTGTCCATCTGTCTCTCTCTCCTGAGGGTCAGGGCCTCTGTTTTCCAGTTCCACCTACCAAGTCACTCCCTTCCCGATGATGGCTCAGGAGTCATGACCCTGGAGGGGACCCAGGAGGAGCCCATGGAAAGACAGCCATACGCCTAGTCTGAGTCCCAGGATCCCAGGATGCCCCTCTGGTCTGGGGAAGCCGCCCTCAGTCGGCATCCTCTTTGATCCTTGGCACTGGCCTGCCGCCCCCACCCGGGGCTGGGTTCTGGGCAGGCTTTCCTGACTGCCCCCCCCCAGCTCGGAGGGGGGGACAGGGACCGGGACCACAGAGGGTCCCATCTGAAGTCCTTGTTGATGGGGCGCTGGGAGGAGGGGGCCTCTCCTGGCCCTGATGCTCTCGTGGGCTTTCACTGTGGTCTGCTCACCGACCCGGTGGCTGCTCTCCCTCCTGCTCGGCTGTCTCTCACTTGCCCTTCTCGGTCGTGGCACCAGCCGTACTGTCCTGGGCCGAGCCCTGCATGGGTGTGATGGGCCTTGGGCAGAGGAGCTACGCTCAGCTCCTGCTTTGGGGCACAGCTGGACCCTCTGGGTCTGAGGCCCGAGACCTGCCCAGGAGGAGCAGAGTGGTGAGGGCTGGGGCGGGGAGAAGGGGCACCAGGCTTTCCGCAAATGCACGGCCAAAAACAGGGCCAGGGGCTGGACGTCGTGAACCCCTCTCGGTCTCTTGGAAGGCCTCCTGCTCCTTCTAGCACCCCAAGCCTGTGGCCTCCAGGACCCAGTCTCCGCTGTGCCGGGCTGGCAAGGGGGGCACGGCAGCAGGAGGGCCTCCTCCGATACATCCCACACTCGCTGCTCTCCTCTTCTCTGCCCCCGCCCTCCGGAGCACCGGAGTGAAAGGGTGACCCACCACTGTCACCAGGGACAGCATGGGGAAGACCCCTGGATGGGAATTAGGGATCCTGGGTCCTGGCCCTGGCTCCCTGGCTCTACCAGCTGTGGTCAGGAGGCCTATGCCACCCCCCAGGGCCACCTCTTGTGCAGCCTAGTGGGGAATTGCGTGACCTTCGCAGGCTCGCATCTCCCAGAACCCCTGTTCCCCTTTGCCAGCTGCCCAGGACCCTGGGGAGGCAGTTGCCTTGCTCAACCTGTCCCCTGTGAGGCCAAGCTGAGTAAGGGCTGGCAGAATTCCTCCTTGGGGGATGTTTTCCCCTGGGGTTTGGGCTGGTCCCAGGGAGACTAGGAGTCTGAGACACCCTGGGAAAGAGGGGAGCCAAGGTTCCCTCCCGGCCAGGGCTCTCAGCTCCAGCTTCAGGGTGGAGGGTGGGAGGCTGGTTACTCAAGGTTGGGTGGGGCTCTGGGAAGGAAGATGGCGCCGGACTGGGAGAGGGAGTGGGGGGTGCAGAGAGAGAGGGTCAGCCTGAGGGACAGGGTGGGAGGGGCAGGCTCCTTTCTGTGTGTCCCCTCCCCTGGGGGATGCAGAAGCCCCTAGACAGAAGGAGGGTGGGGTCAGGAAGGCACAGCGCAAGCAGCCGGGGTGGGACGCACCCTGCCGCCCTGGATTTGCCCCTCAGCACTCTCCGTTCCTCCCTCTTTCAAGACTCCTGTCTGAACGCCTTGGTTTCCTGGAACTTTGACCACTTCTGCATCTGGCTGCCTCAGTTTCCCTGCCACTCTTTGCCAAGCATTTCCCCAGCATGGGTGGCAGTGGCACCCCCAAGTGCGGACACCCATGGGAAGCGGTTAGTGAAGGCCTGCGCCGCTGTCCTTCCCTGCCTCCAGCTTTCACTCCCCAGGCAGAAGCCCAGGCCCTACCGCCTGCCATCGACAGAATTCCAACCACGAGGGGGCGCCTTTCTGCCCGCTACCCCCGGTGGGGAGCCAGACTAGGCCTCGGGAGTTCTGAGCCAGCACCACCCCAAGGGGGTACTTGTGGGCGGCAGGGCGGGCTGATGCCCACACCTGGTCTTCTGGCCCCATCAGGAGATGGCTGCCCCCCCCCCAAGGGTTGAAGGAATCCCCGTCCGGCGTGAACCCCCGCCGCTGCTGGAGGGCCCCCGGGAGGTCCCGGCGGGCTGCGGGTGCGCTCACCTCCAGAGCTTGCCCAGCGTCTTGCTGAGCTCGGCGTTGTGCAGGTGCGGGTACTGGTCGGCCAGCTTCCTGCGCGCCGCCTGCGCCCACACCATGAAGGCGTTCATGGGCCGCTTGACGTGCGGTTTGCTCTTGCTGGCGCCGTTGACGCGCACCGGCATGGGCACCAGCGTCCAGTCGTAGCCGCTCAGCACCTGGCTGACGGCCTCGCGGATGCACACAGGAAACTTGTCATCGTCCGCTTCGCCGTCCTGCTGCTCCTTCTTGACCTTGCTCAGCTCTCCCGGCCCCGGGCTGGCTCTCAGGCCGGATCCCCCGCCGCCACCGCCGTCGGGTCCCAGCGAGGGCGCGCTACCTGGGGACAGGCAGCGGGGCTCCTCGGAACCCACGGGGCTCAGCTCCACCTCGGAGAGGTCCTGCTCCTCCGCCATGTCGCCCCCGGACGCCGCCTCGGCCGCCTCCCCGGGGCCCGCCTCCGGCGTCCTCGCGAAGAGTCCCACGCTCACCTGGACGGGAAAGGAGGGCTCGATGGAGTGGCCGCGCGCGCAGCCCGGACGGTGGGACGTGTCGCGGGCACATCCCCGAGGTGGCGTCCGCCCCGCTCCCCCTAAACCTACTGTAGCTCTCAGGCCACGCGCACATGCCAGACCCGGCTCGGCCTCCTCGCTCCTGCCTCCACGTCTTCCCACCACCTGGTCCCAACCGTCTCTGGTGTGGGTGGGTTTGGGAGTTTTTTAAACCTCCTTTAGGGTGGAGGTTTGTTGATGGAAAGGAAGAAAAACGGACTCTTTTTTTCTGCTCTAATCCTGGCTCCTGGAATTTCCCACCTTTTCTTTCACCTTTCCGTCCTCCCTTCCGCCTGCCCCTACACAATCTAGAGGAGCTGGGTTGGGGGCAGGTGCGGGTCAGCCTCTCCCCACCCCAGGCCTCACAGCAGGGGCCCAGGCCTGGGCCGTGGACGGGAGGAGAGGGCTGCGCACTCACTCACCTCCTCGGACCTCTCCTCCAGCCTGGGGCTCGTCCTTAGGAAGTGGAAAACCGTGTCCCAAGGTGTGCGGTCCAGCTCGGGGCTGGGGGTTGACGCTGGTGGGCTGGGAGGGAGGGGCTGGGGGGCCCTGAGCCTCAGGCCACGGCCTCGTCAGGACGGAGCCTGAATCCTCACCACCAACCACCCTGGCCGGACAGCCTGAGACTGACTGAGCACTGAGCTGCCGCCGAGGGCTGGGGAAGGAAGGAGGGGGAGAGGGGGAGGGGAGGGAGGGGAGGGCAGAAGGTGGAGCCTCCAGCGCTTTCCTTCTTCCCCAACACTCAGGGCTGCTCCGCCAGGCCCCCCCACCCCAGTTCCCTGCACTGCTGCCCCATGCCGGTCTTGAGGAGGTGCGGGAGTCGGGGCAGGCAGGCCAGGAAAGCCAGGGGGATGTGCCTGGGTGGGATCAGAACCTGTTGCTTGGAAGAAAATGGGGCCTAACTGTGATTCATTCCCAGCTCCTGCCTCAGGTAGCCAGATTGGCAGCTGGGAAAAGATTGAGGAGGGATGAGAAGGCAGGTGAGGGTTCTGTTGACAAGTGAGGTGGCTGCCTTGTGTCGCTTCAGTCAGCATCTTGTGGGGCACCTGTGGGCAGGCCCTGCTTCCCAGCCGTCTCATTCCTACATGGCTGCCCTCTCTGCCTCCTCTTATGGAGACCCAGGTCTCCACTTGGGATGGGCAGGGACACTCCACACCTCCTGCCTGGTGCAGATGACCCGGCTGGACCCCTGGTCCCTGGTCCCTGCACACCCAGCACACATTAGGTGGGCTGGCTCAAGGGACATAGAACTCCAGCTACCAGTAGGCTGGGCTGTGGCTGAGGGTCCTCTTCAAGTGGGTCCGAAAGGGTTCTGGGGCCCTGATTCCTGGGACCTGTCTCCCTTCACACTGGGTTCACCCTCTCGGTGGGGGGAGTCCCAGGCCTGGTTACCATGAATTCCCCGCTCTCGAGAAAGGGTGGGCGTTGCCCTGCCCCCCTCTCCCTCCTCTTTGCCCTTTTCCCCTCAGCCCCCTCCCCAGTTCGTGTATCCTCCGTCTTTCTGTCTTGCCCATCACCCAAGGCTCTTTTTTCTCTCCTCTTTCCTAGGTCTTTCCTCAGAGGTCACGTCCTTCCTTTCTTCTCAGTGGGTGTGTGTCCAGGCAGAGGCCTGATTTCGTGTGGAGGGACAGAGGGGGCCTGGGCCACACCGGTGACCAGGTACGCTCCTGAGCACCTCAGCAGCCGGGCAAGGCCCCAGGCCCACCCGAAGGGCGTCCCGTCTGGAGTGGAGCTGGAAAGGGCTCTGGGCAAGGCCTCGTGCTTGGGAAAGGCCAAACGGGTGGGGGGGAGGGCGTAATGGGACACAATGAGGTAGTCACACGAGGCGAAGGCATGTTGGGGGTGGGGGGAGCGGACATCGGAACACACACACACACACACACACACACACACACACGCTCACACACACACAACCAGCCAGACAATCGGGCCAGTGTGTATGGGGCCTCGGAGCCCAGTGAATTAGGAGTTTGATAAGGGTTTTCTCTTTCTCTTGCTTGCTGGCCTTGGACAATCTCCCCCCAGTTTTCCTCGACGCCACCCCCAGCGCTGCCAACCCTCCTCCCCCCGCCTCCCTTCTCTTCCCTGTGCCCAGACTCTTGTTCGGGGCCTTGAAACAGTGAGCTGTCTTTGTTCGGAATACAGGTGAACGGCAATCATGTGATTAACACACACACACATAAAAAGCTTTTTAACAGCGCCCGCCCGGCCTCAGAGCCGCCCAGAGAGGAGCCGCCCTGGATGGACAGAGGGACGGAGGGACGAGCATCCAGCCGGCCATGTCCGGCGGGCCTCACCAGTCGCCAGCACCCGCTGCTGCCCGCCCGCCGCCTGCCCGCCTGGCATCTCTTGATCCCGGTGGGTCCCCCATTCATCCTTCCACCCTGGGTTCCTCCTGTTCGAGGGAAGGGCCTCCCTGCCCCTGTGGTGTCTGTGATTCAGTCCCGAGACCCCCTAGGGCAGGGAGGGGTGGCAGTGGAGGGCAAGGGCCCAGGGTAGGAAGCGGTTGTGGGGTCCCACAGCCCCCTCTCTGGCTCCCGCCCCGCCCTGGCCCTCCTCTGCCCAGCTGTGCCAGGATGGGGGTGGGGGCCGCAGTGGGCGCTCTGGGTCTGCAGACAAGCCGCGGGGGGACAGAGGGGGGCCTCTTTTTTTCCTTCCCTCTGTCTCTTTCTCTTCATTCTTCTTTCCTCCTGTATCCTTAGTGCTGGGCTTGGGCTTTCTGCTGAGAGGTGCCGGACCAGGCAGGTGGGCCTGCAGCGGTGGGGGAAGGGCTGTCAGAGGCCGGGGCTGGGGGCGGGACCCCCTGCTGTGAACACTGTCCTCCATCCGCCCACATTTTGGCGACTGTGGCCCCCGTCCATCCCGTCCCAGGCCCTGGGGACCCAGCTTTCTCCAACAGGGGCAGGCAAAGGCCCCAGATTCATCCCTGGAGAGCAGGGAGTTTGGAGGGGGAGGGGTCATGGGTGAAGACAGCAGGCCTCTGCCCTTGACAAACCCACCCACCAGGTGGGCCAGCGACACTTCCTGCCCCTTTCCCAGTCATTCCTGACCCTTCCCCAAGGATGCTGGCAGGACCTCCCCCATCACACTCCTATCCCGCCCGTCCATCGAGTGACAGCTGTGGTGACAGGCAGGCCTGTCCCCCCTCTCCAGCAGAGAGGGGCCCACAGGCGTGGGGGCATCGGTGGAGACTCAGGCTTCCTCTTCCGGGTGGAAAGGCCTTTCAGGAGCAACAGTGTTTTCCTGGGACCCAACCTCGGGGCTGTTGACAGGGACCCCAGGTTCACCCCTCAGTCAGCCCCTGAGGGGAGGAGGATGAAATTCTGGCCCATCAGAAGCAAAGCCTGCGGATGAGCCCACCTCACAGAGCTGCAGGGGCCCTTAACCCCTTAGCTCCCTGCACCCTCGGCCCAGGACACTGGTCCTGCTGGTGGAAGGCTCCGCCCTCCCCTCCCTGGTCTGGGCCCGGGCCCTCACTGGGCACCTGGGGCAGTGATCACCCTCCCGCCGTGCCTGCCTCCCAGGACACATTAAGACAGTGGGGAAACTGCCATTCTCAGAGCATGGGGCTTGCAGGGGTGAGGGGTGGTCCAGTTGAGTCTTCGCTCCAGCCTCAGTTTCCTCAGATGGCATGAGACTCTCTTCCCAGCTTCCTCAGAGGACAGGCTGCAGACCAGAGAGGGGACGCTGGGCAGCACTGTCCCACCTCTAGGTGCTACATGTTGGGACCTGCGTGGTCCAGGCCGTCCACTCCTTTGTACCTGCAAAGCCTGTGCCCTTCCCAGCACCTCGAACGCACTCCAGCCACCTCCAGCACCCGGGGGACACTCCCATCCCCACCAGGGGTCTGTGGAGACAGGCCTGGCCTCCGGCAGTGCCTCTCAGTGTGAAGACCCAGTCACCAGGTGCTGCGTTTCTGACCAGCTTCTGAGCGAAGGCCTGGAGTGCCGGTTCTAACTCTCACTGCCCTTTAGAGTCGGGTGGAGTTCTGAAAAAATACTAAGGCCTAGACCCCATTGCAGACCAGCTAATTCTGAATTTCTGGGGATGGAGTACAGGCAGGCACCTTTACTTTTTGAAGCCCCTGTGGGGGCCACGCTCACCCTCACCTGGCCCTCTGGGGCCCTGAGGCTGTGAGGACCCCCTGCAGGACCAGACATCTCCAGGGGTGGGTGGGGGTTGGGGCTCCAGACCCCGGAGCTGGAGGCCAGAAGTGCTGTCAGGTTAAGGTGCGGCTGAGGAGGGGCTGTGCTCCGGGGAGGGGCCCGGGGTCAGGGTGCAGCAGCGACCAGGGCAGAAGCTCAGTCTGGGTGAGTGTGTGGGGAGCGTGTGCGGCCCCTCGAATGTTCCCTAGGCCACCCCCACCGCTGGACGGGTTGTGTTCGCCTGGGTTTGGGGGCAGGAAAGAGCCCTGGACCTGAAGTGGGGAAATCGTGCCGTGGGTGCCCACGTGGCCTTGGGCAGAGGATGCTGTGGGCCTCCCTGGACTTGGTTTTTGCGAGTGTGCAGTGCAGGCAACCCCATACGTCAGACATTTGTGGATGCGCTCGGTGTTCAGTGTTCAGGGCCCACGGCAGGTGGAAGAAGAGCTTTGGTGCCGGGGCCGGGCAGGAGCCCTCCCCTCCCGGGGGTCCCCGGAGCAGCTGTGGCCCAGCTCCCAGGGCTCTAGAGCCTTGCCCGAGACCCCCAGCCGCAGGCCAGAGTGGCGTGTGGTTGGCCTCCTGGGGTGGGCCTGCTCCCCTCGTCTCTAGAGCCCCCCATGGGCAGGCCCAGCCCCAAGCACCCCTGCTGCTGGACTCCTTCGGTCCTCTCCACGGCCCCAAGAGAAGGTGCTGTTGTTACCTTCCTTCCAGGAAGGAAACAGGCACAAGGAGGTTCCGGGGCCGGCCTGCGCTCCGGCAGCTGGTGGTGGAAGGGTTTGGGCCCAGCCTCTGACCAGGGTTCTTCGGCCACTAGCCCTGAGGGCAGTCCTCTCCTCTTGCCCCACCCCCACCCCCCGACTTTTCTCACCTGCCCCACCCACCGCTGCCCCCCAGACACCGCTGGCAGCCTAGCTCGGGGCCCTGTCTCAGGAACACAGTCCTGGACACTGTGGCTGGACTCCCCCTCCTCTCTTGCCTTCCCGCGGAAGTGAGGCAGAAGCCTGTGCCTGCCTCGCCTCCTCATGCACAGCCTGTCGTCTGGGCCAGTCTCCCCTCCCTCCCGGGGGCCCCTCCCCTGGGTCTCAGCCCCTCCAGGGCTCAGCGTGATCTCAGGGAGTCCTCTTTCAGGGGAGTGATCATCAGAGATCCAGGGGTGAAGGGTCAGAGGGGCTGGAGCAGGCAGGAGTGGCTTCCTGGAGGCGGAGGGCCTGAGTCCTCAGGGACAAGGGCAGCATTCTAGGGCCTGTCCCGACAGAGGCTCTCGCCTGTCCCAGTTTCTAGTCCAAGCTGAGGGTCCTGGACCCTGGCCAGGAAGGCAGCTCCTGGGGCCCAAGTCTTCCTTCCCTTCCAACCTCGCCCTTTCCGGGAACAAGGGAGCGGGGGCTGGTGCCCGGTGCTGCCCGGGGGCAGCCGACCTCTGCCCTCTTCTTAGAAGCCGTCTGAGAAGGGGACTGCTCATTCCTGTCACCCAAACCCAGCTGCCAGAAAGTCCTCCCTGGTCCCCCCCTCCTCAGGCTATGGTGAACTTCGTGAACGTGCCCTGCATGCAGAGTCCTGGGCCAGGAGCCGGGCTGGGGAGGACGACGGAGGCCAGAGTCTGGCCTCCAGGCACTCAGAGAGTGGTGGGAGACCCCCACGGGGAAACCCAGAGCCCGGGCACAGTCGAGGTCCACTAGGGCGGAGCAGGCAGCTGGAGCCCCGAGGGCTGGGGTCAAGTCCAGCTGGACTGTGGGGTGGCCCCGTGTTGCCTGAGCCACTCTCCTGCCTCTCTGGACCTCGGTAAAACGGGCGCATCTATAAAACGAGGGATGGGCTGGCTTAGCTCCGAAGGCCTTTCCAGGTTCGATGGCAGCAGCCGCATCTGGAAACCAGAGCCCAGTGCCTGACCCAGTGTCTCCAAGGTGGGGGTGCCCCAGGCCCCCGGTGTCCTGCAGACATCGATTGCGATTCCTGAACAGACCTTTGGCTGGGACTGTGTCCGGGGAAACACTTCCCCCTTTTAGGGGTACGGGGCCCACTGCAGGGTTAAAAGCTCTTGGTGCTGCGGTTAAGAAATGGTTCTTTGTTTAAATTCTTGTTCCCAGCTCCTTCCCCTCTTCTACTTCCTCCACCTCCTGGTTCCTTTTCCCTTCTGGTCCTTTTGCCTCCCCTTCCTCCCAAGAGTCGAGGAGGTGGGGTGTTCCCTTAAGGAGCTGTTCCCAGGGAGGGTCTGGGTGTCCCTTAGGAAGTTGTCCTCATTTCCTCAGCTCCCCACAATCTGAGCACAGAGCTCCACCCACCCCTCACGCCCTACTGTGCTTCACTGTGCCACAGTAGGGCAGGCCCTGCTGTGCCTCTATCCCTGAACTAAGCTGCACCACATGGGCTCTCCCCGCTCCTGAGGCCCAGCCCCACGCCCCAGCAGGCCCAGTCCTGTCCTGCTAGGACACCTTGCCTATTGGCTGAGGCCAGGAGCCTCCCCTGCTTCCTGCCCAGCTCGCCTTTCCAGCAGGACATCACTCCAACTAGGGTAGGTACCTGTGAACTGGGTCTGTGTCACCTTCTACCACGTGGCCTGGCACACAGAAGGTGTGCGGTGATGTGAGTGAATGAGTGACTTGCAGACAGATGGACACACACAGGCAGTGAGGTGTGGTGCCCAAGGGCAGACAGCCTCTGGGGGGAACCCTGGGGCCCCAGTTATTAGTTGCCTGTTCTTAGTGAGTGACTTAATGTCTCTGAGTCTCAGTGTCTTTCCAGGTTGTGGTGAGGGTTAGACTAGACAAAATACAAGGGTGAACCCCCAGAATGCTGGAATTTATTTATGAAAAACTGTGTATTTATTCTCACATGTTTAAACTTCAGTCCCCTTCCAGGTCCCACCCAGTTTGCAATACTCCTGCCGAGACCTTTTTCCACCGCTAAAAAGTTTTTGCGTGCGTCGATTTGGATGCCTTGTAGTGCTTCTGTCTTTTGTTTCGCCTCTTCCACATCAGCAAAATGTTTCCTCTGGAGGACTTTTTTCATCTGGGGAAAATAAAAAAATGTCACTAGGGGCAAGATCGAGTGGATAGGGAGTATGGGGAACAGGAGTCATGCTGTTTTGTGTCAAAAACTGCTGGACACTCAGTGCAGTGTGGGTAGGTGTGTTCGTAAATCACACATCATGAAATGGGAAAATGCATTGAAAAACGTCCTCAAAAAAATTTCACTGGAGCCGAACGCAGCCTCTCACAACAATGCCAGCCGGTGCACTGATACAGTTGGGTTCCTAGAACACTCAGCTAGCAGGGGAAGACTGTACTACAAGGGCCCACCCTCCAGAAGTTAATTCCAGTTTTGAGGGCCCCCCTTACATGTAAACACTCTTGGCAGTGCCCACACATAATGGGCTCTGAAAACAGCAGCTCTTGTTTTAGCATCTCGGGGGCTTAGCATCCGCAAGGGGCAGCTGTCCGCTGACCCTGGGTTGGGTGGTGGTCATCGCCTCTTCTTCTGCTGAAGCGGTGTCGTGGGTGTTCTCCCGTGGGCTTCCAGTAACACAGCAAGAAATAGCCAGTGGGTAGCACAGTGCCCAGGACAAAAGGAGACGCAGTGATTGCCTTCTCTCAGCCATTTCAGCAGCAGGTCAGCATCCGCTTTCCGGGTAGGGTGGCTCACGTATTGGAGATAATAATGTCTTGGAGATAGTGACCCTTGGGAAAATCTCTTCCCCTTCTAGGGGGAAGAGTTGCACTGGCTTTGAGGAGAGCAAGGCCCTGGGCGTGCCCACCTGTCCAGGTGCTTTGGTGCAAGTGGAGAGTGTAACATCCCTGTGAGGCTGCCAGGCACGGGAGTTTGTCGTACGTCCCTACCTGGTGGCAGGTTGGACAGTCAGAGTTTGCATGTCTCCCGTTCGGGGTTAGGACCTCGAGTGGCAGTCTTGGCTTTGGCAGGTGCCGTGGGAAGAGCTGCCTCTGGCTCTGCCGGGCCCCCAGGCCTTGCTGTGTGGTGATGTTGGGGAAATCGGCTGCTCTCTGGGCTCACTCATTCCTGCAGAAGCACAGTCAGGGAGTGGGCCTCTGAAATCTCCAGGGTTTATTTTTTTTTAAATTTAATTTATTTGTCTTTAGAGAGGAAGGGAAGGAGAGAAGGAGAGAAGTATCAGTGTATGGTTGCCTCTCATGAGTCCCCTGCTGGGAACTAGCCTGCAACCCAGGCATGTGCCCTGACTAGGAATCGAACCGTGATCTTGTGGTTCGCAGGCCAGCACTCAATCCACTGAGCTACACCAGCCAGGGCTTCCAGGGTTTATTTTTTAATATTATTTTTCAATTACAGTTTACATTCAGTATTACTTTGAATTAGTTTCAGGTGTACAGCGTAGTGGTTAGAGAATCATATACTTTGCACAGTGATTCCCCTCGATATTCCAGTACCCACCTGGCCCCACACATAGCTCTTACCCTATTATGGGCTGTATTCCCCATTCGGTGCTTCCCATCCCCGCGACTGTTCTGTGATGGCCAATCTGTGCTTCTCAATCCCTTCCCCCTTTTCACGCAGCCCCTCCAGGGGCTCAGGGGTTATAGGAAAGGCCAACATCCGGTTTTGTCTCCCTGGGGCAGCTTCCGGGTGCTGGACACCTGAGCTCACAGGAGCCGCCCGGAGCTTGTTGAACCCATCGGCTGGGGACAGAACCCACTGACACCCTGCGCACCCCTTCTCTCCCCAGAGAGCCTGTCCCCTGGGCTGCGGCAGGCTCTCTGGGGGCAGTAACTGCAGGCTCACTCCCCATGTCCGCCCTGTGCTTGTTTGTTCTAGGGCGCACAGAGCGGCAGACGTGTGTGCTCACGGGAAGGAGGGCTTCCAATTGCAGGCCGATCAAATACGTGTGTCCTTCTCATGGCCGTGAGGGTCAAAATCTCCAAGCTTCAGATGTTGTGGCTGTGACCCGGCCCCACTCTCATGCCGGACGCCGGCCCCAGTGGCCTGGTGGCCTCTCCTGGCTCCTTAAACTCAGGCAGTGTTCTCTGGCCTCCCACCCTCCACAACGTTCTCCCTCCAGTGAACTCTTCTTCCGTCTGCTCCTCGGTGCCTCTTTGGGGCTCAGCCTGAAGGTCCCAGAGACACTCCCCCGTCCCTTCTTTGGGTGGCAGTTATTCTGACAACCCCCCTTTTCCTTTATAGTACTCGCTGCCACTCTGATTGCGTGCCTACTGTCGGATTGTTCATTAGACTTACTGTACTATGTTTTACTATACATATATATTGTAAATGTATAACATACTCATATATTTACATATAATTGTTATAAAGTTATATGTAATATACGCTTCACGTTACATATGAGATATATAACGTGTAATGTATATTATATGTTATACACGCGATGTATATTTTATTGTGAAATTCACTGTCTTTCCACGAGGCATTCCTAAATCCATGGTGGTGAGCAGAGAGCCTGGCCCATAGGAGCAGCCGAGGAATGAAGGCGTGAAGAATTGTAGCCCGGTGGGGAGGGCGGGGTACCTTCGGAGAGGTGCTGAGAGCCAGCAGGAGGCTGAGGGTTAGAGACTGGGGACCTGTCCAGGCTCTTGTGGGACAGAGACAGGCACCTTGGTCCCCAGGGCTCTTCCTTCTTTTGGAACTGGGAGGCCCTGGGGGGACAGGCTGGGTTTAGTGGGGCACCAGGCACCTGAGGACCTAGGGCAGGAGGAGCGGGCTCGGGGATCTGAGCCAGCTCCCCAGCCGGCTCCACCCCTTCCTCCAGTGGGCAGGAAGGACGGAGCAGATCTGTCAGCTTCAGACCCCGCTGCCCCCCGGGGACCCCGCCCTGAGCCCAAGGAAGCTGCAGGGAGAGGGTGGGGGTGGGAGCATTGGGGGGGACAGGAAGCACCCGGTTCCTCCCTCCTCCCTCCTGCCCCACCGTCCTCCCCCATCCCTGGCTAGAGCTTGCAGCCCCAGGCCTTGGCACTAGGGGGACGGGGGCGGGGAATGGGGACAGAAATCCCTTTCTGGCTCCGTGCCTTCCTCTGCTCCATTTGATTTGTTGGCCTCAGGATGGCGATTGCCTTGCAGCCCCTGGAGAGCCGGGCCTGGCCCTTGAGGCCGGAGGGAAAGGGAGAGGGCGCTGGCACTTCAGCCCTTCCTGCTCCCTTGGCACTGGGCGGACCCACCCGGCGCCCTGGGCTGGGACCTGGGAGGCCTCGCTGTGAGTCCCAGTTCTGCAGGGGATTGTCCTGTGACCTCGGGTGGCCAGCAGCATCCTCCTCCTCTGCCAGTGTGACCCAAACCTGGTGTCCCTGCAAGCTCGCTAGGGAACTTGCTGTAAACACAGCTCCCTGGTCCCCTTTCCCATCTTAAACTGGGGCGGACCCTGTCTGTGGGAGCTCCCCTGAGGGGGCGATGCAGCTGCTGCAGGAAGAGGCTTCCCAAGGCCCCCTCCCCAGCTTCGAGATTCCCGCCTCCTGGGCAGACATTCCTCTGTGCTTCCCTGGTGCCACCTCCCTGCCCCATTTGCGTGTCCTGAGCGGGGTCACTTGCTGGGCCTTCCCAGTGGCACTGGCAGTGGTAGGGACTTCATGGGGCTGCCTGGACCTGCCAGCGCCAGGAGCAGCTGGGGAGGGGCCCTGAGAGGGCTGCCAGAGCTGCCTCTTCCTCCTTCCTCCTCCTCCTCTTCCTTCTNTCCCTTTCTGGCTCCGTGCCTTCCTCTGCTCCATTTGATTTGTTGGCCTCAGGATGGCGATTGCCTTGCAGCCCCTGGAGAGCCGGGCCTGGCCCTTGAGGCCGGAGGGAAAGGGAGAGGGCGCTGGCACTTCAGCCCTTCCTGCTCCCTTGGCACTGGGCGGACCCACCCGGCGCCCTGGGCTGGGACCTGGGAGGCCTCGCTGTGAGTCCCAGTTCTGCAGGGGATTGTCCTGTGACCTCGGGTGGCCAGCAGCATCCTCCTCCTCTGCCAGTGTGACCCAAACCTGGTGTCCCTGCAAGCTCGCTAGGGAACTTGCTGTAAACACAGCTCCCTGGTCCCCTTTCCCATCTTAAACTGGGGGGGACCCTGTCTGTGGGAGCTCCCCTGAGGGGGCGATGCAGCTGCTGCAGGAAGAGGCTTCCCAAGGCCCCCTCCCCAGCTTCGAGGTTCCCGCCTCCTGGGCAGACATTCCTCTGTGCTTCCCTGGTGCCACCTCCCTGCCCCATTTGCGAGTCCTGAGCGGGGGCACTTGCTGGGCCTTCCCAGTGGCACTGGCAGTGGTAGGGACTTCATGGGGCTGCCTGGACCTGCCAGCGCCAGGAGTAGCTGGGGAGGGGCCCTGAGAGGGCTGCCAGAGCTGCCTCTTCCTCCTTCCTCCTCCTCCTCTTCCTTCTGGCCTTTGCTTTCTCCTTTTTTCCACTTTTGCCGATGGCCCCTCTCCGGGGCCTTGTTCTGCTCTCTCTGCCCTGATCTCCTTGTCTCTCACTATGGGTTCCTCCTCCTCTCCTTCCCGTCCACAGCCCTCTCTCTCTGCAGTGCCCCCCAACTACAGCTGGGTGTTTCTGTCTCTGGTATCCTTCCCATTCTGCCCTCTCTCTGTCTTCGCTCTCCTTCTTCTCTAGTCCCCGACTCTGCTCCCCCCACTCTCCATGCTCCATCTCTGTCACCCTGGAAACATGAGGGGCCCAGAGGGTGGAGGGTCCCGGGCAAATCAGGCTGATGGGGAGAGGTGGACAGACCAAGATTTGTGCAAAGGATTGCAGATGGGCTCTCGGGCTGAAGGTGCAAGGTCTCCCCACCCCCCGCTGGCTCCCGGGCACAGTCCCAGGCCGCCTTGTGTGTTCCATAGTCCAGGTGCCCTGGTCGCCCTGCTGCTCTCTCAGGCCGTGACCATCTCCTATTCTCAGCTGAACTGCCACTGTTTCTGAGGCCCCGCCTCCTGTCTGTGTTCCCCGGGCACTGTGTCTGGAGTGGCACGGGGGTGGGGACAAGGAATGAAGGGGATGGTGGGCTTTGACCGAGCGGACCAGTTCCTCCTCTGTCCTCCAGGCTCTGAAGAATCACCTCTTGTCTTTCCTCAGTGACCTGCCAGGGCGGGCGATGTTGGGCCTCCAGTCCTGTTAATCCCTCAGGGCCGGGGTGGGGCCAAGGGCCTGAGCGTCCCAGCTACCCTCTGAGGGGGCCCAGAGTGGGCAGGCTGCCCTGGCCCCCACACTCAGGTGAAGAGGCGCCTCCTTCTGGCCCTGGGGCCTGGCTGAGGCCTCCGGTGAGGAGCTGGGCAGGCTCCCCAGGGAGGTCGGGGTCCTGCTCTCCTATCCGGGGACTGTATTCTAGGATCTCTGGGCTAGGAGAGCCCCTGCTTCTCCCAGATGCCCTCTCCGCACCTCGACCTCCGCGGGCCCCGGCTCTGGGTGTGGGGCCGGGCCAAGGCGCAGCCGGGAGAAGGGTTAAGTCGGGAACTCTTGGGATGGCGTTGGCCACGGCTGTTCCTCCGGGAGAGGAGAACAAGGGACCCATTCTGTGTGTGGGAATTAATAGCAAAGAGTCATCTGGGGTGTCATTCAAGCCCTGATCAGCTCCCAGAGGAATGCGAGAGAGAGAGAGAGAGAGAGAGACAGAGAGAGAGAGACAGAGAGAGAGAGAGAAGGGGGGCAGGGAGAGGCCTGAGGCAGACGTGTCAAAGGAAGGGCATCAGGTCCGGCTGGTAACAGGAGCCTGCCCGGCAGGCGGGCCCACGCCACGGACACGGGAGTCCTGCTCTTCTTCATCACAGGTGCACCCCTGTCTCCACTCAGGAAGGAGACGCCCGCCTGCCATTCCCTTCCCAAGGGTCTCCCCGCTCTGTTTCCCCTATTTCCTGGGATGTCTGCAGCCTCCATCCCCACGCCACTGTCTCCCCTGAGGCCTGGAGCCCAGCCCAGGCTGTGGGCCTGCCCTCCTGGACACCCCCTGTCTGCTGCCATCTTTGCCTGGGGCCCTCAATGTTCCCTGCGGGGACAGCCCTGAGGCTGTGCCAGTGGCCCAGGTCCAGGTGAGCCCAGACACCTTCCTGCACACAGGGGACACTGGGGCCCTTCAGCCACCGCAGGAGCTCAGCCTCCCCTGTCCCCGTCAGCTGGGCTGTGGCCTGCGAGTGGGGTCCTGCAGGCCCCCGAGACATCGTGAATGCCACAGCCCAAGGAAGGGCCTTGGAGAAACTCCAGGTCGAATTCTTGGTTTTGGGGATCTGTGGGCTGCCCCTGAGGGGACCCCGCCTGCTCACAGGTCATCTGCCTCTCAGCCCAGTGCCTGACTCTGTCCCAGGGAGGGCCTCCCAGGCCTCTGAGCTACCGTGAAGCAATCCTGGACCGTCTGGGGCAGAGGGAGCACTTGGTGCAGAGAACGTAGGCTCTGCTGCATGCGGCCTGGGGCCGGCTCCTCTGTCTGCCCGAGCCCCGTGGATCTCACACACGAGACAGGTCGTCAGCTCTCAGCTGGAAGCTTCTTCATGAGGCAGCGAGTGTAAGGTGCCGACACATAGTGCCCGGGGAACGCCCATGTTCTTTCCCTTGGGACTATTAATGTAACTAGGGGTCTGGGTGGCTTTCAGTGCCTTGAGGGGAAGGGTGCACCGTGGGCACCATTGATCCATCCCAGTCTGCACCGGGCAGCCTGTGCCCCTGCGGGCCAGTCCCAGGAGTCCCGTCATCGCTCTCCCTTGGCTATGATTGCAGTGGGGGTGAGTGTCCTGGCCCCCAGACCTTCCTCGAGCCTGCACCCACACGGGGTGACGCATCTGGCTGGTCTCGAGGGAGCGGGGCACCCTCCCCCGACAGCAGGGCGCAGGGACAGCGTGTACTGCCACCGTGGGAGCTCTGGGAAGCCCTGAGCCTCAGTTTCCTCCTTGGGAACAGAGCTGGCCTTCCTCCCCATGCCAGACGTGGGCATGTCGAAGCCCAAAGGGACCCTAGCGGTGGTCCTGCCGCTCGCCCGGTGGCACAGACAGGAGCTGAGGGTTGGGAAAGAGGGCCCTTTCTGAGGTCGTGAGAGGTGGACAGGGCTTGCCGGCCCCTCTCCCTGGAGGGAGTCGGGCTTCCTGGAGCCCGACCGGAGCTCAGCCTCTAGGAGCCAAGGGGACAGGGATGGGGAGGATCTACTGGAAGGAAGGGGGGAGCCTTTTGCCAACTGTGCAGTGGCCATAGGATCATGGGGGTTTGTTAGGAGGGTCACTTTGGGGTCCCCCCTCCCCACGATCATGTTGACCCTCTGGTCTTGAGACCCTGGGAGGAAGATGGCAGGTGATCCAGGCCTGTCCCTACGCTCTTCTCCAAACCCCGCATAGGGGTCAAGGGTGGGTGGTGCCCAGAGCCCAGAGGGACAGGATGGGCGTGGTGAGAGGTAGACGCACCCTGCCTGGCTTGGGAGGTGCAGTGAGTGTGTGAATGGGACCCTCTCCTGTGTCTTCAGAGTGAAGGGTGGAATGGCAAGGTCTCACTGCCTCCCTGCTGTGGGCTGGGTCCCTGACCTTGAGGACCTCACAGCCTGGTGGCCTTGGCATTCATCATTTTAGCTCTTGTTCTCAACATGGTGCTCGGCACATAGTGGGCACTCAGGAAACATTTCTGGGGCCAATGGGGTGGTGGTGCTGAGGCAGCCCCACTGCTGACAGGACGAAGTGCACGGGTGGAGGTGACTGCTGTGTCTCGCCTGGAGGCAGCGGAAGGGACAAGGAGTGAGCGCAGAGTGGTGGCAGCGGGGGAGCCGTGGGCGGGCGTGGAGGGAGGCCCGGGACTGGGAGCCGGACAGTCCCGAGTTCGAGTCCTCCCTCCGCAACCTCTGATTCCCAGGCTGGTTCCCTGTCCTGAGCCTCAGTTTCCTGATCCGTCAATTGGGGTGATCGGACCTATTTCAGGGAGTGGTCACCAGGCTCAGGACAGGTAACCTGTGGGCGCATAGTGGGCTCCAACTGCATACACGCTGGACACAAGCTGTGACATGACACAGGGCTCTTTGGAGAGAGCAGATGTGAATTGTGGAAATATTTTACAGGGGCCAACGGGTGCGAAATAAATAGGGGCTGCACTGGATTCGATTTATAGAGGCAGAGGACCGACTGTTAGAGGAATTTATTAATTTACTCATTGCACGGGCAGTGCCCAAGTGCCTGCTCTGTGCTGGCTCTCTGCTGACCACCGGGGACATAGAGGAGAACCAGGAGCTGCTCCTTGACCTTGAAGTTCCTGGTCCTGAGGAGGAGATCGGTAGATAAATGCCTCATTCACTGCACCTGGCCTGGGCAGCGCTGGGCACACACTGCTTGCTGGGGGTGGGGGGGCGGGGGTCTTTCTAACTGTTGGCAGAGGAGGCCCAGGGACCCACAAAATCATCTGAGAACTAAAGAGGAAAGCACCAGTTTTAAAGTCTGGGAGGAAAAATAGCAAAATAGCGATTAAACAAAATTTCCAAGCAAAAACTCCACAAACATGCTTTAGAACTTGTTTATAGCCAAACGCTCATGTTTAGGCTGTGATGAGGGTGCGTGTGGATGTTCTTGCTACGCTGGGTCCGTCTGAGACCCACGAAGCTTTTATGAAATGGTTCTGTGAACCGGCCGTGGAGGGTGCTCCTCGAAGGGAGCCGGGCCAGGCCGGGCCCCCAAGAATGGCCTCCCTGGGCAGACGTCGAGTAGAGGGAAAGCAGCCTGGTGGTGATGAAGGTGCTGAAGCGACTGGCCCGAGTGAAGGTTCGGAGGAAGGAAAGCACGTGGGGGCTGGGGAGATGGCTCGTTGTTTGGGAGGGAGATGTTTTGGACTTAGGGTCTGGAGAACAGGGGGAGGGCCAGCAACACTAGAAGGGTGGGCGGGGATTTATCCTGAAGGCGGTGGGAGCCACGGAAAAAGTTAAGAAGGAGAGGGGGTGGTCACATGGTCAGACTTCATACATGTCTCTGTATATCTATAGATATGTATCTATGTATCTCTCTCTCTCTCTCTGTTTTTTTACTTTCACCTGAGGACATTTTTTTCACTGCTTTTAGGGAGAGAGGGAGGAAAAGAGAGAAACATCAGTGTGAGCCCTGGCTGGTGTAGCTCAGTGGATTGAGCACCAGCCTACGAACCGAAGGGTCAGTGGTTCAATTCCCAGTCAGGGCACATGCCTGGGTTGTGGGCCAGGTCCCTGGTTGGGGGCGTGTGAGAGGCAACTGATGGACGTTTCTCTCTCACATCAATGTTTCCCTCTCTCCTTCCCTTCCCATTCTCCTTCCCTTCCCATTTCTCTAGAAATAAATAAAATTTGTAAAAAAAAAAAAAGAAGAAGAAGAAACATCAATGTGAGAGAGGACATCAGTTGGCTCGCCTCCCATACGCGCCCGGATCAGGGTTCAAACCAGAACCCTAGGCATGTGCCCTGACTGGGGATTGAACCCGCAACCTTTCAGTCACAGGACGATGCTCCAACCAACTGAGCCACTGGTCAGTGGTCAGACTTTTTCTAAAAGACGTTCACTGTCAAAGCATCAGGGGGGATGCTCACTGGGTGTGGAGGGGAGGGAGGTGCTGGAGGAGACTGGCAGGCCAGTTAGGAGGCTGAGGTGCTGGTCACGGGGAAAGGCGGTGGGGACCCGGGCTGGGACAGGGCCAACGGGGGAGCAAAGAGGGGCAGCGATGCGAGAACCGATCCAGCGGGGCCGCAGTGAGAGGAGCTGGAGCAGGTGGTGATGCCCCTTCCCAAGTGCGCACCATGGGCCTGGAGCGCCCCGTGACGGGACTCCGCGCTGGGCCCTCCTCGCTTCCCTCAGGCAGAGTGTGGGAGGCAGGCTGCACTCACCTGGAACCTGTGCTCTGTACACTACCTTCGACGAACCCGAATCCCGTGTGCCCTGCACTTACAAAGCAAGGCCAGAAAAGCACACACCTGCGATACATTCGTTGTAGACAAGTTAGAGAATGTAGAGAAACGAAAAGAAGAAAGTAAAACTCACTCCCAACCCCACTGTCCAGAGAGTGAAACAGTTGGGTGTAACCATGGTCACATTTTTCTCCCCAAATGCACGCAGACCCCCCACACCTGCCTGCCCGTTGGAGCTTGTCTCCAGGTGGAGGGCGGGGCCGAGGTTCGGGGCACAGCTGAGCCCGTCTGGGCTCGAGTGAGTGTGTGGGTTCACATCAGTCTCACAGGCAGCAAACTTCCTAGGTTCTTCCTGCTGCCCACGTGACCTCTCTGGGGCTGCCAGAAGCAGGGTCAAGTCGTCGATTTCCAATGTGTTTCCGTTTCTCCTGGACTCTCCTCTGGTTTCAGCTTTATGACGGTTAATGCTATGCTATTTGGTGCATGCATATTTGTATTTTTGTGCCATTATTATGTTGAGCTTTGAGCTTCACAAAGTCCACTGTTTCACCATTTTTACTGCTTTCAGTCAAAAGTGAGCCTTGTCAGATCATAAGGTTGCCAGGTCCGATCACCCGCATGAGCTCCGTGTGCCTTTACCGGTGGCAAGCAGATGCCGCAGCTCGGGAGGCCAGCAGAGCGGACCTGCACCCTGTGCTGGACCCTGGTTCTGACGCCTGCTGGAGGCGGGAGCTTGGGCGAGCCCCTTCACGTTTCAAATCTCCATTTTTGACAAGCGAGGCTGCTGGCAGCCTCGTAGCGTTGTGAGAAAAGCCATGCATTAAAAACAAAAAGGCCGCTCTGGGTGCGTGCCCAACCTGTTGCCCGGGCGCAGTCATGACCAGGACCGATGGCAGGGCCAGGGGAGTGCCTGCTTCCACGCTGGTTGTCCGAGGAGGGGAGCTGGGGAGGAGGGGTCCCACCAAGGAGATGTTGGGATGGGATTGGTGACCAACTGGCCTGTGTAGGTGGCAGGGTGAGGGTTGTCAGACAACGAGGGGGTAGGAAGAAACCTAGAGAAGCCCCCCTCAAGTGAGGTCGAGGGTTGGCACCTTCCTGGAGGAGTAAGTGCCGACCACTGTCCAGCACAGACCTCGGGACCCTGTGCAATAGTTTCACATCGTTGCAGTTTCCATGGGCACGATTAGTTTTTAGTAATTAATTTGGACCGTATTGTATAAAAGTATTAGTCTACAAAGGATGGGCTTTCAACAAGTGTCTCTTCTGCTCCAGTGAGCTGCCGAGGTGGGGGGCGGGTCTGGGGGGACAGTGGCTGTGTGGGGAAGGCAGGGAGCTGGGTGGCTGCTCACGCACCCAGGGGACCTTGGGGTTATATGTGGGGTCACAGGGTCAGAGTGATGATGGGATGCTGACCACAGCCACCCATCGTGGTGAGGGCCAGCCTTTTCCAGCCCCCCACCCGCCGCCCACACCCCATTCACCCAGCACTGCTCTGGGTGGGACAGAGGCCACAGCTGCGTGTGGAGACCGCAGCTCAGGGCGACCCAGGCCTGTCCTTGTCCACCCAGCACTGTCACTTCTCACTGCAGTCCCAGCCTGGGGAGGGGGCAGCTCGACTCTGGGGAGCGGTGGTGCGGGGAGCAAGGAGCAGGTTCTCTGTCCTGCTTGGTCTGTTGTCCGACCCCGGAAAGGCCTGGCTCAGGGCAAGTGAGTGGGAGGCAGGGGGTGGAGTCAGGACAGCCGGCAGTGGCCCCAGCCCTGTCACTTCTGTTTGTGCTGTGGTCCCCGGGAGGCTCAGCACCTCGCTGGCCTCCAGCTTCCTCTCCTGCATGGTGGGAATCCCAGGGCCTCCATCCTCACCCTGCAGAACTGAAATGGAAAGAGACCCCTGATTACAAAGGGCTTTGGCAGGGGCAGCAGGCCAATTCCGGTCCACTGTCCAAGCTCCTGGGTGCGCTCTGCTCCTGTCTTCTAGATGTTCTCGGCAACCGCAGCCTCGCAAAGTTTGGAAGGAACTCGGACTTGACTCGTTACAAGTGCTCTGTTTCTTCAGGGAATAAAACTGAGAGTTCCAAAGAGGGCAAGGGGTGTGCCTGAGGTCGCTGAGGTGAGCTGCAGAGTGAGAACTTGAACCTGACTGCGACCTGAGGGCCAACACAAGGCCCCAGGCACCCTGGGAGCCTGCAGGGAGCAGGGACACTGGCAGCTGACAGCCCACCCTCAAGGGGCCTCCCGACAGCACCCGCCCCGGACTGGCCCTGCTGGGGGCACCTCCTAGGAGGGCAGCAGGCAGAGGGGGCGCAGGCTCGGTGACCATGCAGACCCTGAGGGGCTGGCGAGGTGGGCAGCCGTGGGGAGGCTGGCAGGCAGGAGACGGCACGGAGCCTGCAGGGATGGACATTCAGGGACAAGAGTCCTGACTTGTGAGGATGAGGCAGAAAAAGGAAGATCCTTGTGGGGAGAGCAGGAGCCATGGGCAGGGGTGGGGGGCAGCTTGGGAAGCGTAGGTGGGAGGAGGGAGCTGGTGGAGCAGCCTCAATGCCACCAAGACCCCTTCCCTGTCCATGTCTGGGGGGTTGCTGGGCAATCCCTCTCAGGGGTGCTAATGGAGGACAAACAATCCAGCAAGCGCCAAGGGGCCTCTGGTCTCCAGAAGGCAGTCAAGGCGCTCTGTTCCTTCCATTCGGGGCCCGGCATGGGCGCGCATGAAGCAGGTGAATGAAGGAATGCCGGGGCGACTGGGAAAGGGGACTAAAGGAGCGGGTGATCTCCGTCCGGAGGACATCGTGAATGATGATGGCGCCGTGGGCTGCCCTGGGGCCTGGCAGTGGGCTTTGGGCCCCGCCAATTCCCCTTAGAGCCCTCCCCACGTTTCCCCTGTAACCCCCACCCCCCTTGTAGTGAAGCCATGTGTACTTTATGAGCCCTCTGCTCTCCCTCACATCCCTTTAGACCAAGGCGGAGGGAGCTGGGGGGGGGCATGCAGGGGGCGGTGGAACAGGAAAGGCTATCATTTCTGGTTCAAATCCTGGAACTTGGGTGGCAGCAGGGGAGCGGGACTCCAGTCACTGGGAGCAATTGGTTGTAGAATCAGGTGAGATTAGAAGCTGTGACCAAGAGACCCAAGAAGGGGAGGGGAAGGCCAGGTGCGCTGGTTACAGGCAAGGCTCCCCAGCCACCCTCGCTTCACCTCTCTGAGCCTCCATTTCCCCATCTGTAGCATGGGGAGCATGAAGCACCGCTCCTGGGGGCCGTCTGAGCTGCAGAAACACTTAGAACAGCGCCTGGTCTGTTTGAACTGGCCCTTTGACACACACGTATTTTTATTGAACACCTACTATGGGTCCTTGGACCGCACCCGGGACCCGTAAGAAAAACACAACCAGTGGCAGAAACAGACGAAACTCGGAATGAGTGAATTGTATGTGTGTGATGGGGGGAAGTTGAGCGGGGAAAGGGGTGTCAGGAATAGACAGCTGGTGGCTCCCAGCTTTTAGTGGGTGACTGGGGCTGGCCTCACTGAGAAGGTGACACAGAGTGAAGACCTGAAGTGGCCCAGGCAGCTGGGCCTGTGGGAAAGGACATTCCAGGCAGAGGGAGCAGCCAGGGCACAGGCCCCTGGTGGGAGCATGCCTGGGGCTTTCGGGGGACAGAAGCAGTGTGTGTGGGACATGCAGCGGGGGACAGGGTCTGGTCTGAGCAGGGCCTGAGGGGCCAGGCAGGAGCTGAGCCACCGGGGAGCCGGTGGCCCCAGTGTGGCTGTCAGGAATTGGCAGATGGATATCTGATGGTTTCTCCCGTTGAAAAACTCTTTTTAATGGCTCTACTGAGGGATAGTTGATATAAGTAAAGCACACACACTTAAAAGGTCCACTTTGATGAGTTTTGACATGTCTGTACACACACATGAAACTCTCCGCGCCATCTAGAAAATGAACGTACCCATCGCCCCAAGGCTTGCCTCCTGCCCCTCGGTCACCCTCCCTCTGCCCCCGCCTGCCCCGCTGTGACCAGGGATCTGCATTTAGTCACTACAGACCACTTTGCATTTTCTGGAGTTGTATCTAAATGGCATCATACAAGGTACACCCTTCTGGTTTGACTTCTTTCATTCAGCACCATTGTTTTGAGATGTATTCATGTTATTGTATGCGTGCATAGTTTATCTTTTTGTTGCTGAAAAATACTCTATCACGGGGACCCACCACCATTATTTTTTACCCACTCACTCATTGATGGACATCTGGGATGTTTCCGGATTCTGTCCGTTACAGATGAAGTTGCTGTGCATGCGCGGGCACACGCGTGCGGGCACACGCGTGCGTTCGCAGTGGGCAGTTACTCAGAAGGGTTGTGGCTGTTGCTGGTAGGTGAACATCTATTTCAATGTTGAAGAAACTGTTGGATTCTCTTCCAAAGTGGATGCACTGCCAACATTCCCACCAGCTGTGCAGGAGGGTCCCGCCCTCAACAGACGGGGCAGGCCCCAGAGGGCCAGTCTGTAATGACAGCTGTCTGGGAACACGTGTCACACCTCGTGGACGGTGGTCTTAATGTGTGTGTCCCTAACGACAAGTCGCCCTGAGCCTCCTTGTCATGCTTATGTGGCACCATATACCTTCTCTGGTGAGTGGTCTCTTCAAACGTTACGTCCATTTAGAAAACTGGGTTGTTTGTTTTCTTATTACTGTTTCGAGAGTTGTTCATAGATTCCAATTACAGCCCTTTAGTAGATAAACAATTTGAAAATACTTTCTCTTAGTCTTCGGCTTGTCTTTTCATTCTGTGAATAATGTTTTTTTTTTTGAAGAGCAAAATTTTTAAATTTTGATGAAGTCCAATTTATCATTTTTTTTATTTTATAGGTTGTGCATTTAATATTACAAATAGGAAATCTTTGCCAGAGATCCCAAAGATTTCATCCCATATTTTCTTTTAAGAGTTTTATAGTTTACACTGAGGTCTTTGAGCTACTTGAGGCTTTTTTTTTGGTATATTGTGTGGGATAAGGGTCCAAGTTCTTTTTTTTTTGCATGGGGTTTTTTGGTCGAGCATCCTTTGGTGAACAGACCCCCTCTCCCTGTTGTCACGTCTTCTGCATCTTTATTGGGAATCAGTTGGTTGTGTGGGGGGTCTATTCCTGGCTGATCTGTATGTCTTTCTTTATGCTGATACCATACTGTCCTGATTATTATACCCTTATAATAAGTCTTGGGATCAGGCTATACAATTCCCCCAACTTTGTTCTTGTTCAAAATTGTTTTCTCTTTGAGACCCTTTGCATTTCCACAGACATTGTAGAACCAGCTTGTCAGTTTCTCCAAATAGCTTGCTGGGGTTTTTATTGGGATTGGGTGAAATCTATAGGACAATTTGGGGAGAGTAGGTAACCAACAACACTGTGTCTTTCCATCCATGCACGTGGTGTCTCTCTCCATCTAGTCTGTTGTTGATTTCAGCAATGTCTTACAGGTTTCATCTTTTGTCAACTTACCCCTAAGTATTTTGTATTTGATACGAGGGAGCAAGATCTCAGATGCTGTCTGTTTCTCTCTCTCTCTCTCTTTTTTACTTTTTAGTTTGAAATAATTTTAGACCTGCAGAAGAGCTGCAAAGACAGTGCAAAAAATCCCTGTGTGTCCCTCGCCTAGCTTCCTCTGATGTCTTCTCCTTTGTTCCAGGATCCAAGCTGGACCCCACATTGCATTCAGTTGTCATGTCTTTGTCTCCTCCCATCTGTGACAGGTCCTCGGCAGTCTTTCCTTCTGTTTCATGACCTCAACACTTTGGGAGAGTACTTGTCATTCATTTTGTAGCATGTCCTTCACTTGGTTTTTTTCTGGTGTTTTCTCCTTGTTAGACTGAGGGCGTGGGGTTGGGGAATACCACACAGAGAATGCACCCTTCTCTTTGCATCATGTTAGGGAGTGCGTCGTCCTATGGGCATGCCTCACCAGTGGTGACGCCGGCCTGGGCCACTTGGTTAAGGTGGTGTTGGCCACACCCTCCGCCCTAAAGATCCCATTTCCCTTTTTCATTCCCCAGGAGAAGTGAGCCTCTAGGTCTGGGTGACAATGCAGTGGGGGGGAGTTAAGTGCCACCTCTGGCACCATGGGGTTTACCCTGCACTTCCTCCATCATGTGTTTGTGACTCCTTTCTCTGACAGTGAGAACCCGGCTCTCCTCATCAACAGTTTATTCACCTATTTGTTTAAACTTCATCTCCATATAAAATAGCCTCCAAATCGCTAAGCTCTGCCTGATGAAGAACAAATTTACCAACTAGCATACAGCATTTGCGCAGTTATTTTTGTTACAGTTTCTAGTAAAACAACGTCGTACCAAGTTATTTAGGTCATGTCCTTTCTTCTCCACCCTCCTTAGTGTCTTTGTGTTGAACGTTTGTTATTCACATTTATCCCTAAGTGTTTCATACTTTATGGTTTTTAAAATGATACATAAAATTTTAAATTTCTGATTGTTTTTGCTAGTGTACTATATAGAAATATAAACAATTATTTTGTATATTGATCTTGTGTCTTGTAACCTTGCTAAACTCACTTGTTATAGTAGTTTTTTTGTAGATTATTTAGGATTTCCTATATAGATGATTATGTTGCCTATGAATAGTTCTTCCTTTCCAATCTGTATACCATTTATTTCATTTTCTTGCCTTATTGCACTGGCTGAGAATTCTAATACAATGTTAACCAGAAGTGAGATTGGACATTCTGGACATGTTTTAAACATAAAGCTGATAGGATTTGCTAAAGGATTGGATTTAGTGGTTACTGTTATTTCTCTCTGTTGGAGAAAGAGCTGGTGCCCACATAAGGGACCTAGCCCCATGGGGGTGGTGGAATGGTTGGAGGGAATCAAGGGTGGTCAGGGTGCTGTCAAGAGGCCCCTGCTTAGCAGAGGTGAGAGATGGGTGATCAGGAGACTTTCCTATACAGCTTCCTTCTGCCAGTTTGGGTTTAAACGTGAAGGGACAAACGATGATTCCCTGCGATTTTTTTAAAAGAGTTTATTTATTTATTTATCTTTAGAGGGGAAGGAGAGAGGGAGAGGAACATCAATGTATGGTTGCCTTTCGTGCGTCCCCTGCTGGGAGTTGGCCTGCAGGGAACAGGACTGCAACCCAGGCATGTGCCCTGACTGGGAATTGAACCACGATCCTCTGGTTCACAGGCCTGTGCTCAATCCACTGAGCTATGCCAGCCCGGGCCCCTGCAATTTTTTTTAAAAGGGGGAAGTCATGGTAAAGCCCACTTTGGGGTGAGCTCTCAAACAGGTCATTTAGCACTTGTCTGGCCCTCAATCCCAGATGCCTCGTTTGGGCGTCCATCCCAGAGCAGCTGAGTGGGCAGATTTGGATTTGGAGTGTGGAACCCTGGGTCGGAGCCCTGGCTGCAGAGGCGGCTGTGTGGCCAAGGGGAGCCCACCCCAGCCGCTTCATCTGCGAAGGCCGTGGCTTGCCGCTGAGGGCGGTGTGAGCATCCGCAGCAACAACAACAGTAATAACAATGGCCACACCTACTGAACCTGCCGTATGCCAGGCTGTGTACTGAGGACCCTGTCTGTCCCAAGCACCTGTGAGACAGGTACTTTTGTTGTCCTCATTTCACTGGCGGAGATGCTGCAGTAAGGGGGTAGGGAAGGGCCTCTCGTTTCCGACCTCTGCTGGGGACTGTCCTGCTTTCGCTTGTGCAGCCTCCTCAGCTGAAGTGTCACCTCCGCCCAGAACGCTCCCTGGGCCGTTCCCTGCCCCCCACTCCCTGCCCAGCCCCGGGTGGCATCGGGCCCTTTCCCACGGCTCCTATCACCTTGCTCCTCCAAATCTGGGACCCTGTCTTGCTCCTCCTCACACCCCAGTGTAGCAAGGGTCTCTGCACCCACCAGGGCATCCGCCAGTCTCTTGTCCTGAATGTGCAGCTTAGGCAGCAGCCTGAGTCTCCACCTCATGGACCCTGTTGTGGGCTCTGACCACATCCTGGGGGTCTCTGAGAAGGGGGCCACTTGCAGTGAGGCCATCACTCCAGATGAAGGCCCTGGCCTGGAGGCATTTCTGGCCGAGTCTCCCTCTGTGCCACCACTGGGCAGCCCCAGGATGCTCCAGGAAATGCTGTGCATGACACCCACCCCCACCCGCCAGAGAAGGGACCATTGTGTCCGAAGGGTTAACGAGGGATGCAAGGAAGGGGCCCTTTAGCCATGATGCCCTCTGACCTTTCATAAATCAGAGGGGCTTGGGAGAGAGGGGGCTGCTTGGCAGGATTGGGTAGGGTGGGGGCTTAGAAGCAGCTGCGCGCGACGTTGACATTGTTCCCACCATTCTAAGTGCAACAAATCCCTCTATTGTGTTCCTGGTTTATCTGGTTCCTCTTGTTTATTAGCATGGCTCCTCTGGCAGCGGTTCCAGCCCTGGGCGGGTGGAAAGAGTGCTGGCACGCACCACAGGGGGAGGGGGCCGGGAGGGGGCTGCCATCAATGCCCGCATTGTCCCCTCGCTTTTTGTTTCTACTGTAATGACATGTTGGAAGAGAGAGAGGAGAAAAAAAAAGACTCAAGTTGGGGTGGGAAGAGGAGCGCAGAAAAGAAAGAGGGAGCAAGGGCCCTGGTGTGGATTGATGTCCGGGCCTGGGCGGATGTGCCGGCAGCTGGGCAGCCGGGTGGATGGAGCCAGGCTGGGCTGCCTGGGGGGGGTGGCAGCGCAAGGGACCACTCTGCCTCTCACCCCAGCTTCTGCCGCCTGGCACCAGGTCCCCCACCATCCTCTAGCCCTCCTGGGGCAGATGTGGGGCTGTGCCAGAGTGGGACAGGTGCCAGGTCTGGGGTCTGCATTCTGACGTGCCCCAGCCTGGCCGGGCCACCCAAGGCAGGCCTCTCCGGGTCTCGGTGTCCAGGGTCTGCAAACTGGGCAGGCTGGGGGAGAAAGGCTGTTCCCGCATCTCGGACAAGGCGACGTGTCCTCCCTGTCCTGGGTCCGCACTTCAGAGCCTGAGGCAGAGCGAGGTCTCCCACTGGGACAGAGGGCCCAGCACTGCCCCAGAAAGGTGGAGTGCCTGCTTGGCAAGGTGGCTTCATCTCCCATCTANGCGGGGTGGGGTGCGGGGGGGGGGGGGGGGGTGGCAGCGCAAGGGACCACTCCGCCTCTCACCCCAGCCTCTGCCGCCTGGCACCAGGTCCCCCACCATCCTCTATCCCTCCTGGGGCAGATGTGGGGCTGTGCCAGAGTGGGACAGGTGCCAGGTCTGGGGTCTGCATTCTGATGTGCCCCAGCCTGGCCGGGCCACCCAAGGCAGGCCTCTCCGGGTCTCAGTGTCCAGGGTCTGCAAACTGGGCAGGCTGGGGGAGAAAGGCTGTTCCCGCATCTCGGACAAGGCGACGTGTCCTCCCTGTCCTGGGTCCGCACTTCGGAGCCTAAGGCAGAGCGAGGTCTCCCACTGGGACAGAGGGCCCAGCACTGCCCCAGAAAGGTGGAGTGCCTGCTTGGCAAGGTGGCTTCATCTCCCATCTACACCTGGGCCGCACAGCGGGGGTGGCGGGGGAGGGGGAGGAGCCTGGGCAGGTCTGGGCTGGGCCGCTCCTCTCCCTCTTCAGATGGCAGAACTCAGCCCTTGAAGTTCCAGCTGCTGGGCTGGGCTGGCGGTGGGGGTCAAGGCTCCTGAGTGAGGCCTGAAGTCCCTGACGTCTTGGGGCTGGAGGGCCCTCTGAGGCCTGGCTCTGCCTGCTGCTTCCTTCGGGCCTTTCTGTCGCACCGGCCAAGTCTCCCGCCCGGCTGGCACAGCCGCAACAACGCAGGGTTCATACTCCGCACACGGCTTTTCTGTCCTGGCCCAGCCAGACTTCTGGGAAGGTCCTTCTGAACTCTGTCTCCCTATCTATAGCTTCTGCTGTTTTGGTTCAGTTCTGTTCACTGGACCCGCAGGGAGCAAGTGAAGGCTGCCTGCGAGTCGGCTTCTTCACCCATGAAATGGGAACGGGAGTCCCCACACTTCGCTGCGGGCAGAGGCTGTGGGGGGGCCAGTGGGATGCTCTCCAGCCCTCCCAGGCCTCACCAGGGCCTCTGTCCTTAGGAAAGGGTGAGGACCGATCCTCCTGTGAATAAAGATGGAGTTTTCTGAGAGGACTGGCTTTGAGTCGGGCTTCGGCTGGGGTCAAGGTCAGGGCTCAGGCGTGGGACTGGGATCAGGGTTCAGTCCGGGGTCAGGGAAAGGGCTGTCTAGGATTTGGAAGAGGGCTCGGTGTGCAGACAGTGGCAGACATGCTCTGTTCTGGAGTTAGGATGGCAGCGTATAGCCCGGGGTCAGGGTCTAGGCTGTGACTGGGGTAAATGTTCATTTTTGGACTCAGGACCTGTGTCCAGTCAGTGGCCAAGATCGAGGCTTTTAAGCATTCATTTGGGTTTAGGGTCAGGCCCCAGGCTGGGGTCAGGGTCAGGGTCAGTCAGGCCTGTGATCAGGCTGGGGTCGAGGCTTGGGCTGTCGCCCCTGTTGGAGGGACAACCTCTCAGTGGAATCAAGGCCCGTGTCTGTGGCTGGGCTGCATTCAGGGCTCAGTGGAGAGGAGTCGGGGCTCGGTCTGGGGCTGTGTCTTCGTCCATTAGGAGCCTTGGGTTGGGGCTGAATTCCGTAATGTGTGGCGTTTGCCCCTGGCTCCCTGAGGGCTCAGCTCACCAGGGCTTTCTGTGGCAGACACCAGGGTCCGGAAGTTGTCCCCAGAGGGTGACGGCAGGGTCTGGATGGCGCTTAGATGACGCCAGCCTCCACCCCCACCTCCTTTCATCCCTAGGATGCAGGTGCCCCTTCTGCAGCCCCCGAGGGTCCTGGCTACCCCCATGTGACTGGCACCTGAACCCTGGAGGACCCATCAGCAGAGAGCCTGTGACCCACTGCCTGGTCTCAGGAGACGCTCCAGGAGCACCCTCTCTGGAACAGTCCACAGGCTTTCCAAGGATGTGCCCAGGAGGCAGCGGGGGCCTGAGATTAACCAGGTCAGGGTCACGGTTACCGCCCCCAAGCACCACACACCTTTCCTCCCAGGTCGCCCAAGCGCAGCCCTAAAATGGCACCACCCACAGGCACCCGCCTTGGGAGGTAGACTGGCCCAAGGCAAAGAGCCGGGTCCCCCGGCAGGGCAATGGTGGGCACAGATGGGGGCACAGCTGAGGTCAGGCCCTGGTCAGGGAGGACGGCGCCACCCCTTGTCTCATGGGGCCAGCCCAGGTCTTCAGGGGCCAGACCGGGTGGGATCTGAAGGTCGCCGCTCCCCAACCCCATTGCCACTGTCTCCTTGGTTCTCTTCTGCTGTCACCATCCAGAGGCTCGGCGGGTAGCAGGTGCCCTTCAAAGTCTCCACGCCCTTGTCCTCTCTGTGTTTTCCTTCTCTTCTTTCTTCACCCCCTGCCCCCAACCAAGACCTCTGGGGTTTCCTTCTGGTCCGAGAGTCGGCTGCACATTCACTTGCCTCGGGATCAGCGTTGTTGTAGGGTGTCAGCACCAGAAGGGACCCAAGTCCCACACCTGCAAGTGCAGCTGAGTGTGAGCGCTCCCCTGTGCGTGTCCCTCCTGTCCCTTCACTGCCAACCACTCCCTGAGCGTTACCGGGTACCTGGCTCCTTGGCTGGGCAACCAGGGCACAGAGGAGAGACCTCAGGGAGCCCACTGCTGAGGGGGAAACGACAGCCAGCAGGGAAGGGCTGGCAGGGCAGTGCTCAGCCAGGGAAAGGTGACCTTGAACTAAGCCGTGCAGCTGGGGAGGACCCAGTCAGCCAGGGTGTGAGTGGACCCGCGCCGCTGGGGAGAGGCCCCCAACCTGCTGTTACAGAGGCAGCGCGGCCCCAGGGCTGCCTGCCGTTGCGGAGCTCTCCCTCGTGGTTCACCGGCAGGAATTCCAGTGGAAACAGTGCGGTCTGGGGCTAGACCCGGGCGGGGTGAGTCTTGGCTCTGAGGCGTTGGAGCCCGTCACCTGGGAGGAGCTAATGGGCCGCCCTGAGCACTGGGGTCATCAGCTGTAAGAGGGGGTAAGCGATGCTATCTCCTTGGGGGCCACATGAAATGAGTCTCACTCCCCCTGGCTAGTAAATGGGGCCACAAAACTTCACCCCTCTGATGGTCTAAGCAGCTGCCTCTGGCCTTTTGACTGTGTACCCTTCTGAGTACAAACCTGGTGGAACAGCCCTGGCTGGTGTGGTTCCGTGGACTGAAGCCGGCCTGCGAACCTAAAGGTCGCCGGTCGGATCCCCGGTCAGGGCACGTCGTGCCTGAGTTGTGGGGCCGTGCGAGAGGCAGCTGATCCATTTCCCTCCCTTCCCCTCTCTCTAAAAACAAATAAATAAAACCTTTAAAAAAAGCCCACATGGGATCACAAAGACTCAAAATATATATAAAAATTCCTTACTATTAGAATCCGTTTGGAAGACAAGAATCAGAGGCCAGCCAGGCTTCACGACTGAGGCCGTCGCTGAGATGTGTGTGGCCCCCGAGTACGGCAGAGTGCAGGCTTAAAAAAGGATTTCCCAGATCTATCCAGTCCCTAAATCAGACCTCGAGGTGTGTGTTTGCTTATTTATTTATGAATTATATGCATGCATTGCTATATTAAATGTACAACGTAGAAGCTTTAAAATAATGAAAGTAAAAATAAAAATGGAAAGCAAGCTACTAATGTCTCTTTGTGCCCTGCTGTGCTCCCCTGGGGTGCCCCGGCTGCTTGGAGGGCTCCTGGGGCTGAGACAGGGGTGTTGAGTGGGAAACAGGCCTCCGATAGTCACCCCAAAGGCAGGAGGGGCGGAGGGAGCCTGGTCATGGAGGCCATTGTCGTCGGTGTGCCCCACGGTGCACCCGCCCCACCCCGCCTGCAGGGGCCCTGGGGCTCCCAGGAGAAGGTGTTGGGACTGAGGCCCGAAGGGTGTTGCTGATGTCTGTCAGGGTTTTTTAATTAATCACTGCAGTTCTCATAGAAGAAAAAAGCTGTCCCTTAAAACCTCAAAAGAACTTCCTTGAAAACCTGTGCTCAGTGCCTTTCCCCTCCAGGGGGAAACTACACACAAAATCGACCGTTTCAACCACTTTTAGGCGCGCAGGTTAGTGCCTTGGAGCACATTGGAATGTGCACGGTCACCGCCATCCAAGTCCTCAACTTCTCGTCCTCCCAGATGGAAACTCTGTCCCCATTCAGTGCTAACTCCCCATCCCCCACCCCGAGGCCATGCACCTCTGCTCTTCCCTCCGTCTCCATGAACTTGACTCCTTCAGTCACCTTAGAGAAGTGGAACCACACACTATGTTTCCCACTGTGTCTGGCTTCTCTCACTTAGCACAATGTCTTCCAGGGTCACTGGTGTCTTCCAGGGTCACTGGTGGCTTGTGTCAGAGTCCCCTCCCTTGGAGAACTTGTATGTGGGGGTCACATCTGCTCATCCACTCATCCACCAGGGGACACTTGGGCTGTTGCCACTGTTTGGTGCTGTGAAGGACGCTACTGTGAACACCAGGGCATGTACCTGAGCCCCCTGACTGAGTCCCTGCTCTCGATCCCTGGTGATTTTTCTAGAGAGAATTCTTTGACAAGTTTTCCCATAGTTTTGGGTCCAGCAATCACAGTTTTGTAAATTACAGCCCAGCATAAAGCTGTCATAGACGAATGTGGGAGCACAAGACGTCATTATGGGGGTGCAGAAGGGCAGGGGGAGGGGCACACGGGGGAAGACCAGCACCTGGTGGCAGGCCCAGGACTCCCCAGGCCGACTAGGTGGGCGGGCACCTCTCGGAGGGTGGAGGGACCGTGATGTGCCTGAGGGCACCCTGATCTGGCTGAAGCAAAGGGTGCGGAGGGGACTGGCAGGGGGAGAGAAGCAGGGAGAGTGGGACACGAACCAGGCCATGAACAGCATGATTGGCCCCTGAGGACCCGGGGTTTCTCCTGGAGAGAAGAGGAGGCCCTAGAGACTCAGGGATGAGGGTGAGCCGTGGCCTCCCTAGGACTTGCTCCTCCCCAGGGTCTGCTCCACTGCTGGTGCCACCGAGAACCAGGGGAGTCTGGGTGGAGATGAGGCTTCCACTCTGCAGCAGGTTTCTCCCTCTTTCCTGGTGTCTCACGGGGCCCAGTCTCCTTTCCCATCCCTCCAGCCACCTTGAGAGGTCCTTCCCCAGGCCTCCTGGTCCCTTCAATCAATCACCTTCCTGAGAAGCGTTCCCTGTGTGATCCCGTCACCGCAGACAGGCACACGCACCCATGCAATCACCCATTCACTCGCTCATATGCATTCACACATGCACAGGCATGTGCACTCATGCATTTGCACACTCACCCATGCACTTACACACAACTCATCGCACCCATGCAGGCACACACACCTCCTCACTCACACACACACACACACACACGTCTTCGTGCAGTCACACTCACACACTCCCTGAGCTGCAACACTCACACTATCTCTCACAGCCTCCCCTCCCTCATTTTCTCTTTTTTTTAAAAATTTATTTATCTTTAGAGGGGAAGGGAAGGAGAGAAATATCAATGTATGGTTGCCTCTCATGAGTCCCCTGCTGGGAACTGGCCTACAACCCAGGCATGTGCCCTGACTGGGAATCGAACCGCGATCGTGTGGTTCACAGGCCCGCACTCAATCCACTGAGCTACGCCAGCCAGGGCTCATTTTCTCTTTTCTTTCTCACCCCCAGACTTTGCTGGGAGGCCAGAACTAGTGTTATTCACTAAGAACCTACAGGGTGACAGCTAACGGTCTGGCTCTTCCCGCGTCTTCTCCTGACGGTCTTCCTGGGTGTCATCATCACTGCACACACACACTGGGCCTGGGGGAGCTGATGGCCTCACAAGGCCACTGGGGCCAGGACCTGAGTGCTGGGTCCTGGAGTCCTAACTCTGCACCCTCTTTTTGGTGCTTTTCCGGCCAGCTCGGTGTTATTTCCTGGTCAGAAAGGAGCTTCGTCAATCCTGGTCGTGACCATGCTCGCTCCTTCTCTGTCTCCACGTGGGCGGGAACTCTGAAGATGCTCCATAAATTCTCTTAAATGGACGACTTTGAATTCTGATGTCAAAGGGGTGGTCTCAAAAGCCACCGGCATGTCCTTGTGCTGCCCCCATTCCATCCCCGCTCTGAGGCCCACCCTCAGGGCCCGCCCGGCAGCTGCGGTCGCGAAGCCCCTGAGCGTCCTGTCCTCCACATCTGCGAAGTTCGGACCTCACCTCTCCATGGGAACGTTCACGGTCGTTTATTTACTCCTCTGTCTTCCCTGGGGACGGGCCGTCTCTGATCTTACTCACCTTCGGGGTGAATCATAGATGCTCCCGGGCCCACACACAGTGGGCTCCGAGGGACTGGAAGGAAACTGCAGGTAGAACCCCCGACCCTTCTGCGCATGTGCAGCCAGGTCAGCTCCCCGATGNGCCCGCCCGGCAGCTGCGGTCGCGAAGCCCCTGAGCGTCCTGTCCTCCACATCTGCGAAGTTCGGACCTCACCTCTCCATGGGAACGTTCACGGTCGTTTATTTACTCCTCTGTCTTCCCTGGGGACGGGCCGTCTCTGATCTTACTCACCTTCGGGGTGAATCACAGATGCTCCCGGGCCCACACACAGTGGGCTCCGGGGGACTGGAAGGAAACTGCAGGTAGAACCCCCGACTCTTCTGCGCATGTGCAGCCAGGTCAGCTCCCCGATGAGGGGCTGTCCCGCCTGCTCCTGCTGGAGGACCCCCCTCGGGTGCCTCTGCCTGATGCCCCCCCACCCCCATGCTTGCTGGGGAGCAGGTGAGGCCTGGTCAGTGCCCTTGTCCACACTGCTGGGCACAGGCACCCAGCTTACGGGCAGAGCCACCCTGTTCCTTCTTGCAACCTCGTTCCCCGGGGCAGCTGGCTTGGCTGCCCTGGAGGACCCAGGGCCCCTCCCTTCCAGCACAGACATATGGGTACAGAGGCAGATGAAAGGGTCCAGGGGACTGGGACCAGCCCTTTCTCTGCTGCCAGCCAGCACCCACGCTGTGGTAGTCGTGCTACCTGTCTGGGCCTCAGTTTCCCTCTTTTTAGCACAGGGTGGGGTTGGCCTCTGACCCCAGGGCCCCCCAGCTGTGCCCTTCTGTGACTGTGAGATTCCGAGAGCAGGGGCAGGATGGCGAGATGGCCCCTCTTTCCCCACTATTTCTCCCTGTCCCCCAGGGTCACCCCAAAGCCGCCCCCTCCCTGGCTCCCTGGAACTTCCCTGCAGCTGCAGGCCTGGTGAGACAATTGGGTGTTTTAGAGAAATACATTTTTGGGCTAATTTGCCATGCATAAGTGTTTCTCTTACCCTTTAAAGGCGGAGAACAAAGAGGCCTTTCTACGCCCAGGCGGGCTGCTGGGGAGGGGACCGCAGCTGTACCGGCCCGACGACCCCCCTCCCTCCCTCATCCCCGCCATCACCCCACCACGCCACCCACCACTCCCCCCCGCCCCCAGGAGGGGCAGCCTGGACTTTCCCAGCCTCCCCTCGCCCCTGCCCACGGCTGCCTCTGAGGCCCCTCTGGCCTTGCCCCGCCCCAGCCCCCACCCTCCCACCAGCTGCCCCAGGCAGAGAGAGAAAGTGTGCGGGGGTGGGGGGTGGATGGGGGGCAGGCAGGGAGAGAAGGCAGCTTTCCACGTGGTGGTGGCCTGCGGGGTGTGTGTCAGGCAGAGTCGCTGCCGGTCCTACAGCGTGGTCACGGGTACGTGAAGGTGGCAGTCATCGGTGAATCACCGTGATGAGGGGGATGAGGCAGCCACTCCACTTGGTCATTCATTCTTTCATTCGTTTGTTCAAGCGGTCTCCGCTGAGTTCCCACATGTGCAGCTCTCGGGGCGCGTCTGCGCTGTGGGGCCGAGAGGCACCGATGACTACAGCGAAGCACACTAAGTCCACGCACTTCTCAGCGTGGCGACCCCAGGACACTGACGGGAGGGGGCTTCGAGAACAAAGGTGCAGAGGCCCTGCGAGGGGGTGGGGCACCTGTGCCTGATGAGAGGGACAGGCTGAGAGTGGCTTCCCTTGCCGGGAGTGTGGTCCCCGAGGCCAGTGGCTTCCGCAGCACACCCTCCCGGGGCCACTGTTCACCATCCCCACCTTCACTGAGGACGTTCCTTCCTTCTGCCTGGAACGCTCTCCTCTTACTCTCCGCTCTTCTGAGGCCACCCCTCCCCTCTTTGGGGGCCTCTCCTAGCTCCAAACCCTCCTCCGTCAGGGCTTGGCCCCTCACTGTCCCTCGCCTGTCTCCCCTGGCACACCCAGGGACATGTGTGTGCATGCACACGCGTGACAGGGAGGGCTGTGAGCTCGATCTCCCAGTCTGCACTCTCTGCCCTCCTCGTGGTCTCATCGCGGGCGGGCGGGGCCTTGGGTGTCTTTCCAGCGCCCAGCATAGGTGAGAGCATAGCCCTCTGGTGGAAGGAGGGCTGGACGCCCCTCCTCCGTGTGTCCAGCAGCATTGGCTGATGTGCGCTGGGCACTCTGACCGCCAGCCAGACGCTGCAGGGCGACGCCTGTCAACTCTCCATCGCAACTGTGTAAGGCAGGCGCTGCTCCCCGCTGCTGTTCTGCAGATAGGGAGACTGAGGCACGGAGCGGTCGGGGTTTGCTAATGGTCATTGGCTTTTGGGGGAGAGTCTCAGAGTCTGGGCCCAAACCCTGATGTCTGCCTTGCCCCAGAGCTGCCCGCCCATGGGGCCTCCTGGGTGGACAGGCCTGCACTGGATGGATTCCCCTTTGTCCTGCAGTTCGCTCCGTTCCCACCCACCCTGGGCCTGGACTCCATCCCATCTGAGTGTGGGAGATGGCAGGACGCTGGGGCTGAGATGAAGGAGGTCCCCTGGGAGCTCCATGGGGAGTTCGGGGGGCTGAGAGGCAGGGCCAGGGTGGGAGGCCGGAACTGCTGCTTACCTGAACGGTGCTGCCTGAGGTGGAGAACAGCCTCTGGCTTTTGGGTTTCAGGACTGACCAGGGACTCGGAGCCCCTTCTGACAATCTCACCCAGTGCCCTGGGGCGAGCACACCCAATGGCATGACTGATGCCTCCCTGTGTTCCCAACGTCATGCAGGGTGATGGTGCGGGTTTCAGGGCCCTCCGTGTGCAGCGTGCACACACACTCCGGCATCCGCCTCCAAGTGTGCTGTGCACGCCGTCCTGTGCATGCGTGGGCAGGAGACCAGGGAGGACGCAGACACTGGGTGGCGAGGCAGACAGTGGTCTGACCGCACCTGCATCCTCCGGGCGTAGCTGGGAGGAAGGGGCAGCCGGCCGCCCCCTGCACACTCCCCCCCAGACACACCCTCTGAGGGCTGTGATAGAGCGGGCAGAGACCTGGATGTGGCTGTTTGTCCCGGGGGCTGGAGGGGGAGCCCCCGCTGTGCCGGGTGGGCAGACCCAGGCCTGTCTGAACAGGGACTCTGAGACTCATCCTGTGGGGAGGCCCTGCAAGCCCCGGTGGCCCCATCACAGCCCCCTGATGGGCACTGCCCCGCAGGCCCTTGTGCCTGGCTGGTGGACAGGGCTGGGATGGATGCGAGAGGCCTATGCCCTGGGGTCTGAGAGCAGAGAGCAGCAGGGTCTGAGGCAGGAATGTGCTGCTGTGTGTGTGTGAGAGTGTGTGCGTGTGTGTGTTGGCAGGGCGGGCAGTAAGTGGTGAAAGCGGCTTGGGGAAGGGGTGTTGCCCACTGGAAGGCTGGGAGATTAGAGGAGGCTTGAAGGTTAGGGACTGGTGTGGGAGAGGGAGGGCTATACAGTCACAGAATCCTCAAGTGTGAGGGGTAGAAGGCCCTTGGTGATGACCTAGTTCAAGTCCAGATAATCCAGACGGGGAAACTGAGGTTCAGGGAGAAGGGATAACTTGCCTGACAGTGATGAGGCACCAGGCTGAGGGTTCTGCCTTGAATAAGGGCCTGCCCGGCCTCCCCGGCTGCGGCCTTGTGGGGCGGCAGACGTGCAGAGGGACCAGCATGACCCAACACGTGAGTGTGACCATCGAGGCAGGGACAAGGCAGAGGGACAAGGGGGTTACAGGGAATGAGGACCTGGGTGAGGCCTGTTGCCAGAGGGAGTCTCTGGGCTGGGCTTTGAAGAAGGAAGAGGAGTTCAAGGGTGACAGGGAACGAAGGGATGAGTTTTCAAGTGACCTGGGTGGTTCGAGTTGGTTCCTGTGTCTGCCATCCTTGAGGGCAGCCACCAGCCTGTCCCCCATCAACACCCCATCCTCTCAGAGACCATAAGCAGGCTGGCGATGGTTTTCGTATGTTTCTGTCCTGAGCTGGGGGATGGACTCGGGGTTCCCGGGTCCCCAGCCTTGGCCGAGGCCCCAGTGCAGCCCCAGTGGCAGGGCCTGGATGCACCCCCTTCCACTGAGTCACAGAACGTTTATTGGGCACCAATTATGAATACGCCTTACAGGGTGGGGAGGGTGTCAAGAGGAAGAGACGAGGGAAGGACATCCCAGGAGAAGGGACGAGCATGAGCAAAGGCCGTAGCCATGGCTGCCGGACAGCAAGGGCCTGCTCAGCAGGTACTGTCTATTTTTGCACGGCTGGGGCGGGCACGTGGAGGGAGGGGCTGGAGCACCCAGGGGAGAGGTTCGGGCTTTCAGCTGTGCCAGCAGGACAGATGCTAACGGATTTCGAACAAGAGCAGCTCCCCCAAGAGCCCAAGACTTGAACCCAGAAGCCTCCGGGGGAGCCAGGAGATGGGCTGGTAAATGCTTGACAAGCAGCTCTGAGAAGGGGGAGCCCCAGAGAGGTGCACTGCCCATCTTCACCACGTAAAGTCTCCTTCCAGGGCCAACGTCAAGCTTCCAAGGTGCCATCCACAGCCTTGGAAAATTCCCGAGAATTTAACAGTTGGTTCCCACGAGCCCGTCGGAGCTGACCCCTGGGCTGCGGGTTCCAAGCTGTAGCAGCCAGCACCCAGCCCTCCTTCTCTCCTGGTTCCCTCCCAGGGTGACCAGAGAATGGGGACCAGGGGTGGAGAAGGACCCCGGAGGATGCCCCCTGTGGTTTGTCCAAATGGGGACTTTGCAGGGGCCCGAGACCCAGGCCGTGTGCGGTTGAGCCTTGACTCAGGTGACCGCCGGCTGTGTGACTCAGGCCAGCCCCCACTCCTCTAACTGCCTTGAAAGGATAGACAGCTCCTGGGCTGAGAGGACCCGGTGGGTAGACGGGCGTGGGGACAGGACTGGGCTGGGGAGGCCTGTGCAACGTGTCCTGCAGACAGGGCACAAGCCCCCACTCCGCCCCAACACCAGCTCATTTGCTAGAGTCCATCAGATCCCCAGGAGGGGGTGCAGCAGGCGGGTCCTATGAAGTGAGGGGCTTGGGGGCAGGGTGGGGGTCGAGGAAAGCCACACGGGGGGCCCCAATAGTGACTTTCTGGGCCTTGATACATGTTGGTCCCTCTGCCTGGTGCCGCCCCTCCTTCCCTGTCACTTTGAAACTCCTAGGCTTTCATCAGGCCTCAGCTCCAGCTCACCGACTCCAAGAGGCAGGGGTGAAGGACACGAGTTTGGGCATCATCTGGCCTGTGAGGCCTGGACAGTCTACTTGGTCTTTCTCAGCTTCACTGACACAATGGGGGACAACGACGATACCCAGCTTGTAGGATGGGTGCAAGGGTTACGTGAAGCACACCTGGCAAGAGGGCCCTGCTCTGATCATTGGGACAGTATCACTCCTCGGTTCCTCCTCCTGTCTCCCCGGGTAGGCTGGGCCTCCGAGTGCGCAGCATGCCCTTTGGGAGCCCCTCGGTCAGGCCGTACTCCTGGCCGGCATCTCTCTCCCACAGGGGACCCCGAGGGTGGGGGTTGGGCCTTGGGCCAGCCTGGCACAGGCCTCGCACCTTGTTTCAGGTGAGGGACTGACCCTGGCCTGGACCCCGCCCCAGTCTCAGCCCTGACACCAAGCCCTGTGGCATCCCAGCCAAATGGCTGCTCCTCACGGCGCCTCTGTTTCCTCTCGTGTGACCCAGATGATCTCTGAGGTGGTTGCAGCCAAAAGCACTGTGAGTCTGTGCCCCACACCCGAGTCGCCATCCTGCCCCCAAAGCAGCCCCCGGCTGCTCGCCCCGTCGGTCTCTGCCCATCAATGGTCCCACTGTTCTCCCTCGACCCAGGCGTGAAACCTCGGAGTCATTTTTGACTCATCGTCTCCTTAATCCCCCCAACCCCCGTGGTGAATTATCATCCTCCTCATCAGCCTAGACCGTTTTTCCTTCAAGACGTTGCTCACATCCGCTGCCCCCTCCTTGGAATTGAGTCTGCTCCCCTCGGTCTGAAGGGTGGGTGATTTGTCCACTTTCTCTCTAGCCACGTCCCTTCTTCCCCTTCCATCAGGCCATCTCCCCAGCAGTGCTCCCGAAATTCCTGTCTTGTCACTCCCCCAAATGTACAGTTGCTCCTCAGCAGGGACTTGACTGAGCTGCCCTTGAACCCTTAGCGAGGAGCTGAGTGCTCCCTCAGGCCAAGCGGGCCCGGGGAACTGGGGTCTTGGGCTTGGGGGAGGATGGGGCCCTGCGTGGGAAATGGGGGAGCCTCGCCGTAAACTGTGACCCTGCCCATGCGGCTGCGGCTCCCCTCCAAGCTCTTTCCATGCTCATACGGAGGCTCACGTCCTCGGTTGGCGCACGTTCACACACGTTCACGTACGTCCCCACAGGCACCTCCGCCCAGCACACGGGTTGAGCTCTGCTCTTTGTTGGACCCCGTGCTGGGTGTGGGGCAGGGACTCCAGTGTGACGAAGACACAGGCCCTGCCTGCATGGAGCTCACACACTTACTGGCGTGGGACAGGGGCGGGGGGCACGGTGGTGGATAAGGGCGCACACCCGCCATGTGCGTACAGTGGGTGCCGCTCATTTCTCCCGAATTGGGAAGAGAGCCCGCTGAGCTCGGTCTTGTGCACCGAGGGGTCCTGTTGAAGAGCAGTGCTTTGGGGGCAACAGCAGAGGGGCTGGGAGGCTTTGGGGGGCTGGGGCTGAGAAGGCAGGGAAGGGCCCCCACCCGTCACAGTGAACCATCTTAGGGACCCTCATTGCCAGCTGTAGTCGGTGTCCCCTGAATGGAGCTGACTCTCCTGAGCTGGCAGGCAGTTCCTCTGTAGAAAGCAGAGTGACCACCTGGGGACCAAACATGTCCCCGTGGACGTGGTGCCGTCCTTCCTGGTTCCTTGTGTTCACCAGGCCTGTGGGGCGGGAATGGGCAGGGCCTGTAGCTCCCATTTCACAGATGCGGAAGCCGAGGCCCACGGAGGTGGACAGCGAGTAGCTGGTCTCTGGCAGAGCCTGGCCTGGAATCCCCCTGGCCCTGGCCCCAAGTCTAGAGGGTGCAGGGGAAGAAAGGGAGGGAGGGGCTCAAGCTCGGCACCCTAGACCCCCTTAGGGTGCGGCTGGCTCTGGGGGACCAGAGGGGGAGGCAGGCCCAGCTGCTGGGAGCCCAGGACCCATGCCCATGCCCCGTGGGCCTTGCCACGGCCGACCATGCTGGGCTGGCGTGCCTCTGTGGCTGGGCCCTCTCCGCGGGGGGTGGGCACTGGGGTGGGGGTTCTGGTCTGGGGAGCGGCAGGGACTGGGTGGCCCAGTGTTTCCGCTTTGTGTTTCCACTTGATTTACTTAGTTGTTTTCCAAGAGCTGCGGCAGGATCCTGAGGGGCAGGGCGGGGGCGGGGAGGCCCCGGAAGGCCCTGTGGCCTGGCTGCCTGCCCTCCATGTGACTCTCCTGCCTGACAACCGTGTCTCGTGGAAGGGCCTCGAGGCTTCCGTCCTACACTCACCCAGCAAGTGTGTGACGTGGACCAGGGCACAGGGCCCACACTGGGTGACTTTCCGCGTGACCCGCACTGTCCCCAGTGCACTTTGCACTGGGGCCCAACCCCTGTGACCGCCTCCTGACCCCCACTTTCAGCACAACCCCTGGGGGCAGCACCTGGGTGCCACGAAACTCAGGGGCCCACTTCTCCTAGCTGCCCGCCAACCTCTCCAGCTGCCCCTTCTCAGGTCCATGGCCAGTTCCCCTTCCTCCTCCTGCTCCTGCCACCATTTCAGGTCTGCTGCCTTGCCACCCACTGGCCACCTGTCCCCCGAATCCCCCTGGCCTGGCCACACTGAGGTCCCCATCCCCACTGGTTATCTCTCCTGCTGCCGGGGCTCTGGCTGACCGGCCTCAGGCCTGGCCTTTGTCCTTTCGCGCTCACCCTGTGTCACAGTCAGACCAGGAGGAGCTGGGCCGGCCACTCCTGGCTTCAGAATCTACTCAGCCCCCTCCTGGCGTGCGGCGGCAGATGAGTCCCAGCCTTCTCTGGGCTACGCTTCCGGCGTCCTCCTCCCTGAAGTAGGGGCGATGCCCAGTGCTGGATCGGAGGAGAAAGGCACCTGGTGCAGCGTGCAGGTTGGGGGTGGGGAGGTGATGGAATTGCTGAGACGGCCAGGCCTCTCTCCCAGTCAGAATTGCAGCTATGGCCCCAGCTGTGCAGCCAGTCGGTGAAGACACTTCTTGGAGCCTTGGGTCCTCCTCTGTAAGATGGGCACAACTTGGGACAGAACGAACTGCCCCTGGGGGAAGAATTCTCAACTGGACTGGGGTTCAGAGAGCGCTTCCTAGAGGGGAGGTGCGGCACAGCCCTGAGGGAGTCAGCCAGCGACTCTGGGAGGGGGAGCCAGGGCAGGGCTTGCAGAGAGGCTGCAGGTGGAAACCAAGAGCTTTCAGCCTGAGGCTGGGGAGGTGGAGGTGGAACCTGGGGCTCTGGCCTGGGAGGATCCGGAGCCACCCAGGCTCCCTCCCACTCCAGACTGCCCTGGACCCTGCCTCCTGGCCCAGCCAGGGGGGTGACGGCATCCTTCCTCCTTGCCAGGCTGGCTCCCTCCTCGGTGCCTTTCCTTGTGCTGGTCCCTTGCCTGCAAGTCCTCCCACACCTGTTGGCTTGTGCGCAACCTACCCATCCCCAGTGATACAGATGCTACAACTGCTTCCCCCAGCGAGCCTTCCCTGCCCCAGGCCCTGGCCACCTCTCTCCCACTCCCCTCCACCTCTTTCCCTCTCTCTTCCCGCTCTGCTCTCTCTTCCCCTTTGCAGGGCTGCCTGCGGCACAAACCCACTGTGTCAGGTTGTGCTGCGGGTGGCGCCCAGGGCCTGGAACCCGGCAGGAACCCCATGCCTGCATGTTCACCATCGCCCTGACGGCCTTCCCTCCCTGCACTGCACACCCACCCCAGTGCCCGCACACCCTCACCTCGCCTGATCCTCACCCCCACCCTACAGAGCTAGAAGGGATAAGGAGGCAGAGGCCCGTGAGGCCAGGGGCGCCCAAGGACCCCAGTCAGTGGGGGGAGGGGGCACCCAGGCACCCAGGGGTCTCTCTCACCTGCGTCAGGGTGCCTGGCCCAGGGCTGGGGCCTGTTAGGGGCACATTTCCTCTCTGTTCAGTTGGAACCCCTAGGCCTGTCCTGCCTGTGTCCTGGGCCATGCAGCCTCCTGCCCACTGGCCATCACTTGTCTGCAGCTCCCTTGGAGCCCTGGCTCTCATCTGTGGCACCTGCCTGCTCCCCTCTTCCTTGACGGGGCTGAGTGGAGGCCCTGCAGGGACATCAGCAACACGCAGAGGGCGGGAAAGCCCAGGCCCTGGGCCGGGAGGAGCGCCCTTCCCTTCCAGTGACCTTGAGCCGGCCCTTGCCTCTCAAGCCTCCGTCCCGGAGGATTCTTCTTCATTCCCAGAAGAATGAGGCGCCTTCTTCCCACACGCCTGCCAAAACATGGAGGGGCATGCAGTTTCAGAGATGAGGAAAACGGGGGGCTCTGGGCGGGGATCGGGGCCGGGGGAGGGTAGCCTGCTGGAGGTGGAGGCGGCCTCTGAGCGATTGATTCCCCTGCTTTTTGGGGCCACTGGCAATGTCACAGTTTGGTGGGGCTGGGGAGAAGGCGGGAATGTCCCGACAGCCCTTTGTGAAGCCTTAAAAAATGCCTGAAGGGGCAAGGAAGGGGCTTCATCCTTCAGCCAGGGGGACCACTAGAGGGGGGTCACCTCAGGTGCTGGGAACCTCACTACCGTGCACCAGCCCACAGCCACCTGGCTCTCGTTAGGACCCTGCCTATCCTGAAGGAACAGGGCCCCATTCTTTGCACACAGTAGGGGTGCGGACTACACAGCTGAAGGGCGGGCAACTGGGGGAGTGGCTTCCAGGGACAAGGAAGGTGGGAGCGCTCAGTGTCTGGAGGGCTGTGGTGGAAGTCCTGGTGGGCCTCCAGCTCTCGCCCTTGACCTCCTACAGGTCATTCGAGCACAGTAGCGGGAAAGTCCTCTTTGAAATCGGACCACACCGTCCTCTGCTCCGGGCTCCTGCAGGCCCCTCACACCTGCGCCCCTCCAGTGTTTCCCCATCATGGACCTCCTCCCCCTCACTCCCCTCTGGCCTCCGGGCTGTTGCCGGACCCCCAGCACGTTCCCTCTCGGGGGGCCTTTGCCAGTGCTGCCTGGACACCGGAGAGCCTTGCCCCAGAGAGACCTCCTCTCTTCATTCAGAGCTTGAAGAAATGTCACACCCCTGCCAGGGGACTTTCCTGGCCACTGTTTCTAAGGTAACGCCCCTTGGGTCACTCTCTCCATTCACCCTGCTGTTTCCTCCGCCATCACAGAGCTTGTGGCCACCTGCCATTTGTGGGTCTATTTACTCATCCATGTCCCTCACAAGAACAGCTGCTCCCTGAGGGCAGGAGTGTTCTGTCCACCGCTGTAGCCCCAAAGCTGGGGTGGGCCAGGCTCATGGCCAGTGCTCAACCTGTGTGTGTTAGAAGGGAAGAGGAGAAGGAAGGAAAGGAGGAGGAAGGAAGGACAGAAAGAAGGAAGGAGGGAAGGAAGGAGGGAAGGAAGGAGGGAAGGAAGGAGGGAGAGTGGAAGGACCTTTCTTCTGCTAATGAGAGCAATCTACTGCCTTCAGTTCATGGCGCGCCTCCCCTGCGTGGCCCCGAGTTGGGGGCTTTTTGAACAAGCAGTACCTGCAGAGACCCGCAGAGGGGCGGCAGTTCGCCCAAGGCTGGCCCGAGGCAGCTGGGGTGGTGCAGAGACTATGGTGAAGAGCCTGGAGCCCAGCGCCTTCTGTTGGCATCTTGGCCTTATTATCAGACATGGCCTCTAGGAGGCTGAGAACTAGGGCTGGTGGGTAAGAGGTGGGGGAAGGAGAGAAAGCTGGGTGAAGATGACAGAGATTTGATGAAATGTTAGGAAAAACGTTCTAACAGACAAAACTACAAAGACGGAAGGGACCTCCTCAGGAGGCAATACACTCCGTCTGCAAAAGCAGGCAGGTGGAGGCTCGGTGGCCCAGGAACCGGGACCCTAGGACCTGACGCCAGAGATGCGAGAACCCAGAGAGGGCCCCTTCAGGTTGGTGGGCCAGGCCCCAGAGCGTGGAGCAAGTGGGGTCATGCCCAGGCAGTGGACGCCACGGTTCCAGGCCCTGGGGCCTTAGGCGGCTGGGACTCGGGCAGGCGGCCATGTTGGGATTCTGGTCCCATGGACACAAACCGGCCCAGTGCACAGGAAGGCACCCAGCTCCGCCTAAGGGCCCCCAGCGCGCCCTCTCCTCCCGCACCGCCCCCAGTGGCCTGGGGCTCCTGCGCCCATGGGGTTAAATCTCTCCGTCTCTCTCTGCTCCAAGTTGTTTTCCAAGCGAGGCAGAGAATGGTTCTCTTGTTACCAACATGGCTTCTGGGCATTGGGTAATGCGCTCGCTCTTCCCTGCCCGCTCCACAAAGGCACCTTTTGTTCCTCTCTCGGCCCCTCTCCCTGGCTCTTCCCCGGCCCCCCACCCACCCTAACTCCCTCCCCCCGGCGCCTCCCGCCCCACGCTGCACCCCTGGGCTGTGCGGAGTGACCGCGGCCTGGCCTGGCCGTGGCGCCCTCGCTCTGGCGCGCGCTCTGGGCGCAGCTCGGCATGGCGCCCGCGGCGGCCATCTTGGGGCCCCGTTCCCCGCAGCCCCTGCCTCCACCCCGGCCCGGCGGCGGGGTGGCTGGGGCTCATTGCGACGTCCTGGGTTACCTCGCGTCCCCTGCGACGGGGAGAGGCGGCTCCCTGCCAGCCCCCACCCCCGGCCAGCCCCTGCACTGAGACCAGGTAGACACCTCCCCACCCACTGTCCCGCTAGAGCCGCACAGCAGTCTTCGCCGCGGGCCTGGCGTCCCGTTTTCTGGATGTGGAGACTGAGGCCCGGGGGTAAGTGTCCCCAGTCCCAGCGGCTCAGCTAGCGGGTGCTGCAGCTGGACCGAGCCCAGTGCTTCTCCCCCAGACCTCGCCAAGAAGAGAGCCCTCGGCATACACCCAGATGGGCGGGCAGTGCCGAGATGGCTGGAGTCTCCGGCGGAAGTCCAAACCCAGCTTTACTGGAACTGTTCAAAAATGAAACAGATGCGTCCGCGATGGGAGTGTTGGGAAGCCAGTGAGATACTTAAATGTCTGCTCTCTGGGGAGACAGGCTCCGGCCACTGCCCTCCCCCCTCCTTCACAATAGCCCAGCAAGACAGGCAAGGACAGGTTAGCGATGCTGTTTTTCAGACTGGGAAATTGAGGCACAGAGAGGCTACACAGCCGGGTCTTGGGGCTCTCCCAGATGACTCTAGCTCTGGTCATTGCTTTCCAAGGCCATTGCCCACCCATCCCTTGAGAGACTGGGAGCCCTGGGGTGGGGGCTTGGGCAGCTCGCAGCAACTCCAGCCCCTTTGTCTGGAATCCTGGACACAGGGAGCCCAGCGGCGGCTGTGCGCCACGTGTTCACAGAGTCCTCCATCTGACGCTGCCCCTGCATTTACAGAAACATGAGAGAACAGCGACTGCTCGCTGAGCACCTGCATGGCGCTGGCAGGGGGTGCTCACCTGTAACCACTGTTCTAGGGCTGGGGAGGAGAGCTAGATTGGTGATGGATGGGATGGGATGTGGGGGCTGGTGGGGCGAGGTAGTTGAATGAGACCCTGGGCCTGCCCTCAGGAGCCACAGTCCGGGAGGAGAGACAGATCAGTAAAGAGCCCGTGTGCTGCAAGACAGGGGGCCTGGAGAGCGCATCACCCAGCTGGGAGGTTGAGGAAGGAAGGCTTCTTGGAAGAGGTGACCATGGATGTAGCCTCAAGAGACAAGTAGAAGTTCACCAGGCAAAGAAGTTAAGAGATACAATGGAAAAGGAGCTGGGGTTGGAGGCCAGGCTGGGTAGGAGGTGAAGGCAGGGTGGGGGCCCCCCAGGCCTGTGTGCTGGAGCAGAGTGGGGCAGGGAGGGTGGAGGGGAGAAGCGGTGTGGGCTGCAGAGGGCAGCGAGGGGGCTGCCAAGGACCTCGGGTGGGTGAGCTGAGAAGGTATACGCTCTGGATCCTGCTGGCAGTGTGTGTGTGTGTGTGGGGGGGGTCGCTGGATTTTAAAGGGGTCAGATTTGAGTTCTAGGGAGCTCTTGAGCGCTGGGTCTGTCAGTCTGGGTTACTCCTGGTTTCCCGGCACCTGGCTCAGTGCCTGGCACACAGTAGGCACTTGGTAAATGTGCCCAGTCACTGCCAGCAGTGTGCCCTTCGGTAGTGGCGGACTCCAGCTATGGGGCCTTGGGCCTCTGTGTCCTCCTTCGATGAAACAGGGTCACAGCACCTGCCTCATGGGAGTGTCATGACGCTGAGGGGACATGCATGTGGGGGCTTTACTAGGTGTCTGGCACGTGGTCACGCTCCATCGCTGGTACCTGGGAGCAGCGTGCGCAGGAAGCCTGGAGGGAGGGGCGGGGCACACGTCCAGATCCCGGGGCCAGGTGTGGGGGGCAGGCACAGGAGGAGGGGGCTCAAGGACGACCCTAGGTTTCTGGCCTAGCTGACAAGGTGGAGGGTCATTCCTGAACGAGGGACCCAGCAGGGCAGGCCTGGGCCCTGAGGCCTGAGTCTGAGCCCTGTGGGGCATCAGGGCGGACGTGCCAGGAGGCCTGGAGCCAGGACAGAGGTCTGGGCAAAATGGGCTCAGAGGACGGGGTAAGGCGTGGGGGTGGCAGAATGATGTCTCACTGCGTTTACCCTGTGCCCGCCCTTGTTTTTACTTATTCGAGCCCCTGAAACCCCATGGCGGGGCACCATTGCATCCCCATTTTATAGGTGGGGAAACTCAGGCAAGAGAAGTGGGGTCTGCAGTGTCCAGAATGGGTCCTTCTGGAGAGACAGAAAGTAAATCGGTGGTTGCCTGGGCCAGGGGGTGGGCCGTGGGGGTGATGGCTGAGGGGTACAGAGTTTCTTTCTTGGGGTGACAAAAACGCTCCAGGATGATCTCGGGGATAGTTGTACAGTGCTATGAACACACTAAACACTTTGAATTGTGGACCTCGAATATGTGAACTGTATGGAATGTGAGTTACATCTCGATAAAGCTGTTACTAGGGGGCGGCAGGGCTTGGTGGGGGTGGGGAGAGCTGCTCCAGGGCAGGGAAGGAGGCCGGGGTGCAGGCGCCTGGGCCTGGGCAGGGGTGGGCAGGGCTGGAGGGGGCGAGGTGGATGAGCCTTGGGGTTTGTCGGTCGCTGCTGTAGCGACCTGGTCCACAGGGAGGCCACAGTCACACGACACTGTCACAGCGCACTGGGTGAGAATAGACAGTTGTGCACAAAGGTGGGGATTGCTGCCCGTCACAGAGTGGACCGCTGGCCAGCGCCTCGGTGCTCAGCAGCAGGGGCCCGGGTGAGCGAGCTAGGCAGGCTCCCGAGGTGGAGTGTGACACAGCCACTAAAAAATGGCACTTATAAAGCATTTCAGTGGCATAGGAAATGTTTTTGGTATAATCTTCAATAAAAACCAGGGCAAAGTGTGTGCATAACTTTCATAGAAAGCAAAAACTGTGTGCCGTGAGCTCCACTTCATTTTAAAAGTACAGGGAGAACTGGAAGAAAACACAAGAACGCCAACCTTAGTTGTATCTGGGTGGTGGGACTTTGATTTTAAAGTTTGAGTGCTTTGTCTTTTTTGGCGTTTCCAAATTTCTGCAATAAATACTTTGAAATCCCAAAGTTGTTTAAAATGAAGGCATGGAGTGTATCCTGTATTTAAGCAAGTCCCATTTCCCCTGGAAAATCTTCTTTTTTTTTTTTTATAAGTTTGAGAATTTTACTTTTTTTTTTAAACTTTTATTTTATTTTATTTTATTTATTTATCTTTTTAGAGGGGAAGGGAAGGAGAGAGGAAAGAAACATCAGTGTATGGTTGCTTCTTGTGCATCCCCTGCAGGGAACTGGTCCCTGCAGGAAACTGGCCTGCAACCCAAGCATGTGCCCTGACTGGGAATCGAACCGCGATCGTCTGGTTCGCAGGCCCGCGCTCAATCCACTGAGCTACACCAGCCAGGGCTCCCCTGGAAAATCTTCTTATGTGGACGTTCAGGATCTTGGGGTGTATTTGTGTGTTTTCAGCGTGAGGTGAGGAGCTTGAATCAGGAGTGCATTGGACTACAAACCACAGAAAATCCAACTGGAGCAGGTTGCCCCCCGCCCCCCAACAACAGGAAGTCCCCGTTAGGCTGTTCGGAGCTGATGTGGACGCTGCTGCTATGGACGCTGCTGCGGTGGAAAGCAGACCCCCTGTTGCTCATTCACCCTAAAACCCTCTCTCTTTCGTTTCTGTCCCCCATGTCGTTGTCAATCTTCTGGGACTCGGAACAGCCTGTGTGCACCTGCCCCGCCCCAGCCTGGTGACATTAAGGCAGCAGAGAAGCTCAGGTGGAGGCGTGTCTGTGTTCCTCCAGCCGCACTTGGGGGCTGGGACCACAGCCCAGGGCCCCCGTGCAGGGTCTGCTTGTGGGAGGCTGTCGCTGAGGAGGTGACCTGTCCGGGCATCGCTGAAGAGTGAGTACATGGACAGATGGAGGCAGGACCAGAACCCGCCTCTCAGCTTTCTTCCTCCCCAGAGAGAGAGAGAGAGAGAGACGGCTGAGTCCCAACATCCCGCGTGCATGGCCTGTGAGACACCTGGCCCTGCCACCCTGCTCGGCCTCATCTTCCACCGCTGACCTGCTGGGCTCACACGCACCACGGGGATTCACTCCGTGCCTTTGCATACGCTGTTCTCTCTGGAACACCTTTCCTTACCACCCCCACCGGCTTTGATCTGACTTAGCACTTTTTTAGAGTTGGCCCCAGCATCACCTCCCCGCTGGCCTGGGGGTTCCCCTCTGACACCCACAGTGCTTGGTGCTCGCTGGGTGGACCACACCTCGTTATGCTGCTCTGTCCCCGTGCTCCCCCCACCCCCCTCCAGCCTGTGGGTCCCTGGAGGGAGGATGGCGTCTGATCCATCTCAGGGTCAGGCGGGCCCCAGTTGGGACACGTCTGAGCAGGAAGTCAGAGGACTAGGCTGTGCCCTGCTCTGGCCCCTGCTCCCAAGGAGCCCGTGACCCGTCACACCCGGCCTCCCGTCCACAGCCTGGGAGAGTCGGGCGCCCTCAGATCGTTTCTGAGGACTTCCACAAGAGGGGCAGGGCAGGCGAGGGGCAGCGGGGGGTGGGTGCCTGAGATCTGCGGCCGCCTGTGGTGGGGAATAGGGTGGGTGTGGAGCTGGGGAGCTGGGGGCTGCCTTCTGGGCCTCCACAGACCAGACCCCACCAGACAGGCTGGCCTGGAGTCCCCACAGCAGGGAAGGTGGCCCCCAGCGGTCATCAAAGGCCAGCAGGGGCCCTCCCTCAGAGGAGGAGGGGGAGGGGAAGGGCTCCCCCTGGGGCTGCAAATGCTCTGCCTCTGACAAGCCCCCATCCGTCAGCCCCGCACAATGGGGCCATTAACCCCTGACCCTGGCCCCCGTTTAGCCACTTCCTTTGGAGGGACGCCCCCACCGCCAGAAGGAGAAAGGAGGGGAAGGGCTTCTTCTAAAGTCGCCCTCTTCAACCAGGGGCCCAGAGGCAAGGACGCAGCTCTGTGGGCCCCTCCAAAGCTCTGTAGCCTGGGTTCTCCAGCTCCCGTCTTCTGTGGCTGCCTCTGGGGCCTGGTGGTGCCCCCCAGGCCCTGCTGCCTGTAGGAGCGCCCCCCAAGCCAAAACGAGGTGTGTGGGGAGGACGGGAGAGGGACCCTGAGAGACCGACAGGGACAGAGGCATCCAGAGGGTCACTTTAGGTCAGAGACGGCCCTTCACGTTCACACAGTGCATTCAGAGGGACATCATGGGCCATTTGTGAGATTCGATGCAGGAACCTCAAAATATTAACAATGAATAAAAAGGAGACAGACCTCAGACAGTCGGCTTTGTCCTAGTAATGTATTTGCACATTTGAAAATCTGTTAATGCCATTTATCCTGTTAATCAATGAAGGGAGAAAAATCATGTGATCATCTTGGCTTTGGCGGTAAATTTCCACACCTATTTTTGATAAACAGTGTTTGCGAAAACTTGGAATAGAAAGCAGCTTCCTTAAACCGATCAACATTATCTACAAAACCCAGTACAGACATGGGTCTTAAACGGGCAACAGACACATTCCTGAAAGTCGGGACAAGATGAGTTTGCCCTGGTGCCCGAGTCTCTTTAACCCCGTACCCGGGATCCAGGCGGCGACCGTGGGACATGAAAACCAGCAACAAGGCACAAGGGTTGGAGAGGAAGGAGCAAAACTGGCGTCATTTGCAGATGATACAACATAGAAAACCCAAAACAATCTATAGGCAAATTATTGGACCTGTGGCCAATGTAGCAGAGACAGATGCTGGACATTTGCATGTCAACATCAAAAACTGCAGCTACATCGTGGGGATGAAACCTGAAAATACTATGCTACGGAAGTCGAACCCCAAAGGCCACATGTATGATGCCATTTTTGCGAAATACCTGGAAGGGGCAAATCCCTAGAGACAAAGGAAATTACCAGCAGCTGGGGGCTGGAGAGAAGGAGGGACTGGGGGTGGCTGCGGAGGCGGAGGTCTCTTTTCAGTGTGGTGAGGAAGTGTTGGAGTTAGAGCCCGAGGACGAGGATGCACGACCTCCGGAATATGCTGAAAACCCCGGGGTCGTGCACTTTCACAGGACGGGTCTTATGGTGTGTAAATGATATCTCCACAAAAATCACACTTATAAACACCAGAGCATAATTTAAAAAACCCTCCTTTACAATAATACCAAAAAATGAAATCAAACAGAAGGTCTACAGAGAAAAGCCTAAAGCACACGGAGGAACAACCGTTCCGGAAAACAGGCAGCTTCTTAAACACCGAAACGCACACTTGCCATGTGACCCAGCAGGCACACTTGCGGGCGTTTATTTAGAGAAACAAGGACTCGCATTCACGCGAGGATGTGCAGGTGAGTGTGTGTAGAGGCTTTATGTGGAATAGTCAGAAACTGGAAACTACCCGCATGCTCTTCAGTGAGTGAACGGCTAGAAAAATCAGTGCATCCGGACCGTCCAAAACCACTCAGCAACGAGAAGGAACCGCCGATACACGCAATGGCCTGGAAGGAACCTGAAGAAATCGCGTGGATGAAAAGAGCCCGTCTCCCAAGGCAACATGCTGTGTGTTTTGTTCCTGTTCTGTCCTCCATGTGACAGAGGTCCAGAGAGAGGGGACCCATCAGTGGTGGTGGGCTGTGGAGGGGAGAGGCAGGGGGTGGGCGCCGCTGCGCTGCAACTGGACTGTGGTGATGACAGAGACCACACAGGTGAGGAGGTGGACGGAGCGCACACGCACACGAATGAATGAACACATGCATGCATGTAGGACTAGTGACGGCCAAACTCGGCCCCCAGGCGGCACCAGCATCGGCTTCCTGGCTTCTGTACTGTGCTATGGTGATGAGAGACGTCACCACTGGAGGGTACGTGGGACCCCTCTGTACTATGGTGGCCACTTCCCGTCAATCTGTAATGATTTGGAGACAAAAAGTAATGTTTACGGGAAACATTATTGGAAGACATGGAAGAAGATCCCAAAGGTCTGCATTGAAACAGCGGATGCTGGGATTGGAGGAGGGGCAGGCAGGCCTGAAAACGAGCTGCGTTATCCTCCTCTCTCAATTTTGTACATTTGAAATTTTCCTTAATAAAATGTAAAGGGAGACTAAATAAATGCAGTGAGAGAGCTACTGACTTGCACAGTAGAGTCAGTGTTTCCTAAGTTAACATCTAGATTCGATTCGGTCCTGATCAACCCCACAGGCTTTGGGTGGAGCCTGCCCAGAGATTCTAAAAGCCGTGAGAACGGGCACAGCACTCAGAGGGACAGAGGCTCCCAAAGAAGGACAAGGAAGGGGCCTTGCCCCACTGAACATCAGGGCTTAGCATGAAGCTTGAGTCAGAGGCCGGCGTGGTGGTCATCGGTCCAAGATGGACAGCCAGACCGGCAGGACCGAACAGAGCAGCTGACACATATGGATACAGAAGGCGGGGGCCTGGCTGGTCAGAGGAAGAAGAGGAAGAAGGCAGTCTCGTCTGCTCCACACGTGACGGCTCTCAGCATCTCCAGACTCCATCCCTCACCGGAGGAGGCTCAGAGAGGGCCAGGGAGGCCTCGGGGCTTCCAGTTCCCACCCGTCCTTCCCAACTCGGTGGGCTCTTTCCAATGCGAGGTCCTGCCAGGCTTCCCAGCCCCGAGTCGGGTTCCTGATCTCTGGGGGTGCCCCAGCACCTGCCCTGTCACTAAGGTCCCCCTTGAGCTGGAGAACCCCTGCCCGAGACAGAGAAAGAGGGAGGATGACAGAGAGCGACAGTAAGCAGCAGAGGGCGAGAGAGAGTGAGAGCCAAGAGCTGGTCCCTCCGCAGATGCCGGAACAATCAGGCACTGTGCCTCTCCCTCCCACCTCCCCTGCCCCAGGCTGCCACCAGCTTTCATCACTGACCTAACCCCCGCCGAGCACCAGGCGAGGGGGAGAAGAGGTCAGGGGTCAGCCCATTACATGCCAAGCAAAGCCAGGAATAGAGCTGCTTTGGAGGTGGGTGGGGGAACCAGGGGCCCCATGGAAGTCCACCTCCCACCTCTGGTCAGAGGCAGCCCCAGAGGCAGTTGAGAAGAGAGGGGAACGCTGCCTGCCCTGCACCCCAAGGGCAGTGGGTCCAAGGCTCCATCAAAGGCATTCGTTCATTCTTAGGAATGTACCTCCTGCTCCTGCACGCCCTGCACTGTGCTTTGTTGTGACAGTGGTGTGACCCCCCCAGGATCCTGCCCCCCGGGGAACTCATAGTCTGGTGGGGAGACAGATGTAAAGCTGGTTAACAAGCAAACAAATGCGAACTCCCAAACTGTGCTGTGAGCCCCTCGGAGCGAGCAGGTATCTGAAAGAGAGGAGCCAGGGGCGTCCTTGAGCTGGGTGCCCAGGAGTGCTTCCCTGAGGCGGCGACGTGAGGGCATGAGCAGACCTGGGGGAAGAACACTGCGGGCCAAGGGAGCTGCAAAGGCCCTGAGGTGGAAACTCCAGGACGTGTCCCAGTGGCCAGGATGTGCAAGGGGACGAGGGGTGGACCTTGTGCGGGAGGAGCAGTGGGGCCCATGAGGCCCCCGGGCTGGTTCTGTGTGTGGCAGGAAGACTCCGGAGGGGTCTGAGCAGGGGGTGTCTTGGTCTGACTTAACTTGAAAACTATCACTGATCTCCATGGCAGCCATCCTTAGCCACAGAGACCAGGACTCGGAGCCATCAAATGATGCTCCTGTGGGCACACAGCTGCCTTTGAGTCCAGCCCACCACCGCTCCCCACGCGTCCACAGTTGTGCCTCCTCCCACTGGGCTCCCCTTCAGATTTGGGGCCCCACCTGATGCTCTGAAGCGGGAGGTGTTACTGAGGTTCATTGCCTGCCACTCCCACCGGTGTCAGGGCCAGACCTCATTTTGCCTCGTTCTCTGGTGTGTTCTCATGGCCTGCACAGAGTGTGTGCTCGACACTATTTATTGAATGAATAAATGCGTGAACCACTAGTCCCCGACTAAAGGCTGTGGCGAGGTTCACAGGTGACAATGAACAGAGGCACCCCGGCAAGGGGCCTGGCACAAAGCAGATGCCCAGAAAGCCCACGCTCTAGATCTCTGTGCTGATGGTTAATTGAGCCGAATTCCACCCACAGACCCGTGGTTTCTTGACCTTTACAGGGGCTGCAAAGCCAGCAGTGAGTCAGGCCTTGCGCTGGGGCCACAGCTGCGCCGAATGGCAGGCACGTCCTACACAGAGCATCACAGAGCATCACGGGCAAATCCAGCCTCACCCATGCCCTCCGTATCTCTCCAGCCAGCCCCTGAGCTGGGCGGGGCAGTAACCAGGATAGTAGTGGAAAGCAGGGAGAACTACTGTAGCTCTGGTGTCCCCTGTTTCTCACAATGGCCACTGGGTGGCAGCACATCCCCAGGAATATGGGGTTGGGGGGTTAGGCTTTTCTGGCTCACAGAGTTTTCAGTGGCAGGGCCAGGCCAGGTGAGAGGAGGACTGCCTGCCTGGACAAACTCAGGGTCACAGCAGGGGAAAAGGAGGAGCAGCAAGCTTGGAGCTCGAGGGTCTGAGGACCAGCCCTGGTTAGCCTCCTAGAAGTGGGTGGATGTTCTCACCCGAATTTCAGCCCCTAGAATCTGACTCATTTTGAAAAAGGTGCTCACACCTCCCTCTGAGGCTCTCGTTGACCCCTCTCACCTGTGACCTCTCTCACCTGTGACTCTGGCAATGGTGGCCATTTTCCCTGTGCCCCACTAGGACTTGCACGGTAACCTCATCACCCAGTCGCTGACCCCACTATCTGTCCCCCCCACCCACACTGTCACAGTGATTTCTTGACTGTACCTTGTACCCCTCACTGGCTGCACCACCTTGCCCTCTGGCTGCCTCACCTGCCCTTCTTCATGGCCTAGGTACCACCAGCACCTCCTTTAGGACTCAGCTGAGTGTTGCTTCCTCCAGGAAGCCTTCCTGACCTTTGGCTCCTCCTCATGGTGAGGCCCAGGGGCAGGGACTGTTAGTTCATCCACCCAAGCATGCACAGACTCTGTGCACTCTGAGCCTCTGACACCGAGAGCCATCAAAGACAGCACTGAAACTGTGCAAGGAGCTTTGTGCAAACATAGCGTTCAAGATCCCCCTTCCCCAGAGACCTGGATCCAGCAGGTCTGAGACCCAGCCCAGGACTCTGCACATAAGACACTTCCCTGATGAGTCTGGTGTAAGGGTGTGAGGGTGTGAAGGCCCCCTCAGTGTGCCATCGGCCCTGCCCCCAGAAGTAGTTGGCAAAATGATGAGGAGGAATGACAATAACCACCTCTGGCATCTGTGCCAAGGGACTCACAAATCCTTTCACACCCCTTTCCCCTTTAGTCTTCATCTTCATACCTTCACCCTCGGGAGGGGTCGACATCCCCATTTTACAGATATCCGAGGCTCAGAGGCACAGGGTGATTTGCCCCAAATGCCCCAGCTACAAACTGGCAGAGCTTGCTCGGGGGTCGAGAGTTGGGGTGGCAGGGCTGCAGGCTGTGTTAGAACTCCTAGGTTTGGAAATCGCTGTTTGCTGAGAATTAAAATTCCAAACTTCAGGACCTATACTGAAGGCCCTGGTTTCAGGCTCCTGTCGCCTCAATCCCTCTCTGCCCATCCACGGCCTCTCCTCCAAGGCCCAGAGAATGCCCCGTCTCATATAAAGCTACAGCTATTTCTATGCACTTCATCTGCAGCCAGATATTGTGCCAGGTTCAGGGGGAGATATGAAGGGCAAGACCTACCCCAGGGGCTTCCACCCCCTGGGAGACAAGAAATGCTCACTTGGGTGATGGAACAGGTGCTCCAACTTACTTTCCCCTCAAATAAATTCATGGCTGCAACCTTGCCCCCTTAATTGGCTGGGACAGGAGATCCCTGCACTGACAAATATAAACTGGGACCTAATATTTTCATTCTAATGGGCATGACAAAGCAACTTGATTTTCTTTTCCTTGTTTGTTGCAATGACACCTGCTGATAAATTCCTAGCATCCTATGGAAGGCATTACAAAATCGGTACAGGTGGAGGAGAGACAGGGTCACGGTGAACTTCAAAATCCTTCGAAAGTGATCCCACCAGCAGAGCAGTGGGGACAGGAGAAGGTCATTGCTTCTGTGGCATTCTGCACATCTGCTGAGGCTCAGATTAGCTCCCTGAGGAGGGGGTGGGTGGGCTCCAATCAGTCCATGAAATCTTCTGATAATCATCTTTCTGCATCTGTCTTTCCTCCGAAGCCCCTGGGGGCAGCCAGGGAAGGAAGGTGGAAAGGCCTGGGCCCAGGCTGCCAGGGTGAGGTGGATGCCAGGGCATCCAGGGAATCCATTCTACACAACAGTCACAGCAGCAGAGCATGGTGGGAGATGAGATGCAGACCCCTCGGCTGGGAAGCACAGATGGCATTTCCTGACCCTCAGTGGGACTCCAGGAGAGCTGTTTCTCAGGGCTAACAAAGGAGATGGGGAGTGAGGAAGCTTCACCAAGTACAGTAGAAAGCACCTGCCTCGATGCTCCCCAGTTTGCATGCAAGGAGAGGAGGGAGGTGCGTGAAGGGAGGGGGAAGTAACCTGCCCGACTTGTTAAAAGCAGATCCACTGGACACGAATATGCAGGTGTATAAAGGGCACTGGTGAGGTCGAAGTCTCAAAGGTCTAGATCTTACACCAAACCTTGTTTGGGTGGCTCTGGACCCTGTCTCTTCCTCTCTCTGACACTTGGTTTCCTGGTTTTCAAAACGGATTAGGCAGGCTGGCTCGAACCCTGTCTCTCTAGTAGAGGAGTCACAGCACCCTAGGACGGGGTACGGAAAGTGGGAAAGGGTTTGTAGGTCATCGGGCTTCACCGCAAGTCTCCGCACCCAAGGATGCTCACGTTGCCACGGCAACCGCCCAACCGGCGTGGTCCCCGGAGTCTCGCTGAGGAAGCTGGGAAGAACCCTGCCCTCACCAAGATGGCGGCGGCCACAGGACAAGGGGAGGAGTTGAACGCTGTCGGACTGTCCAGACCTTTTCTCTGTTTCCGCTTTCTCATGCCGACAGCGAGCTTCCGTCAGTTCTTGTTCTCTTTCCTGGTTCTGGGAGCCCCGGGAGCCAGGAAGGGAAGGGTTGTCTGCAGGTATTGGGGCAAATACCCGCAGGGGAAGGGCGTGACTTTTGCGTCCTTCCGGAAGTGACGCCACAGTCGCGGCCGCCGACAGGTGGAACGGCAGGTGGGTTCAGGTGCCAGGCTGGCCCGGACCCGACTGTGGGACCGACGCTTCCGGTGAGCGGAGGGTCCTCACCCCAGAGCTTGGAGACCCGTGGGACGGGCTCTGAGCCTACCGCCTTGGTCTGGAGTCCCCTCCCCCCAGCTCTTCCCCACCACTTACCTAGGAAGAATAATCACCTACCCACCCGCCGGGACGCCCCCCACCGTCCAGAGGGAAGGGGGAGGGCCGGCAACGCCAGGGTTGGAGTTGGCAGGTAGGCACATCAGTTCCCTAAGCCCCTCCGCTCCTTTATCTCTCGGATCCAGTTCTCTATCCCCCCCGCCGAGCTGAGCAGTTAGCCGGCCCACCTCAGCTCTCGGAACCATGTTTGCAGACTTGGACTATGACATCGAAGAGGATAAACTGTGAGTGTTTCTTTCTCCCAACTCCCAAAAGTGCAGGTGCCCCAGGCCCCCCAGCGCCACCCCCCAGGCCCCCTTGCTTCCCAGTTGCACGACTCTTGCTTTTCCATGGTGGATCGGGTCTTGGTCATGTACTGTAGCAGAAGGGACCCTGCCCTTCCAGGAGCTCACGTCTGTAGGGGGCTGTGGATGCAATAACAGATCATTACAGACCAGGGCCATAAGGGTCCTAATGGAGAGAGCAGAGCAGGTGGAGTGGGATGTTCAGGGAAGGCTTCACAGAGGAAGTGGCAGTTGAGCCAGGTTTAGAAGGATGAATAGGAAGATCATAAACGCACCACCCTCCCCAGTGTAGACAATTAGTGGGACAGGTTTTCAAAAGTTCAGGTAGTCTCCTTATTAGATTCTGCCCTGCCTCGTAGTAAGGTCCTGGTCTGGCGCCTTTCTGTGTCTTCGGCACTTTGGCAGGTGCGCTACGGTGTCAGGAGGTTGTTAGTACGTATTTGCTGTTGAGGGAGTGAGTGCGTAAGTGAGAACATTTACCACAAAACATAAGTATGTGCTAATTTATAGTGAAAACCGGGAGGTAATTGAGTAGCGCAGCTGAGAGATGGGTGACGGGTTGTTTAACAGGGGAAGGTCTCCCAAAGGAGGGGATCTTAACATTCCATACACACCTGAAGAGGTGATGTCAGACTCAAACCTCAGAGGTAGAATGAAGCCTGTTTTTATGGAGTGCTTACTGTGGCCTGGCTTGGTGTTAAATACTTCCTGTGCACTTTCTTACGAGAACTTGGATAAAGCGGCCATTTTATCCGTACTATTTTAGGGATGAGGAAACCGAGGTGCAGAGGGGGTAGCTCTCCCAAGCCCGTGGCCGATTAGTGGCAGAGCCGGGCTGTGGTCCCATGACTTTGAGAGCTGCACGCATTTCAACACCAAACGCCGTCTCTCTGGCCAGATGTGGAAGGGAGGGCTGTGCAGCATCCGCAGCCTGTCAGGGTTTCAGGAGGCCTGTCCCCTTCCCCATCCCCTTCCCCGTCCCCTCCAGTCCCCCTTCCTCCAGGAGACTCAGCCTCACGTGCGTCTCTTTGTAGTGGAATCCCGACCGTGCCGGGGAAGGTGACCCTGCAGAAGGATGCTCAGAACCTGATCGGGATCAGCATTGGGGGAGGGGCCCAGTACTGCCCCTGCCTCTATATCGTCCAGGTATTGGGTGCTTTGGGGCTGCGGGTGAGGCCCTCGAGGGGAAGAGCCCCCTCCTTACGTGGGTATCATGCAGGCAGGTTCCCTCCTCTCTTCTGCGGAGTTCCTTCCTGTTCTTGAGGTCTGACCTCCTAGGAGAGTCCTTCCTGACCGCCCCATAAGTAGGTCCCCCCTTGTTCTCCTCCCATACTTCAGTCTCTTTTCTCCTTTCTCAGCACTTGTCACTGTCTTAGTTGTCGAGTGCCTAGCTGCCTTCCAGACTCCTTGTGCTGTGAGGGCAGGGCCCTGCTGGCTTTGCCCAGCAGTCAGCACTTGGGGAGATGCCGGACGTGGAAGGCTTTCCATCAGTGTCTTTAATGAGCCCATGTCTTTTTAGAGAGAAAAGGGAAGGGAGGGAGAAAGAGGAGGGGAAACATCAATTGGTTTCCTCTTTCACACGCCCACCTGGGGACCTGGCCCACATCCCAGCATATGCCCTGACCAGGAATTGAACAGGCGACCTTGTGGTTTGCCGGATAGTGCCCCACCAACCGAGCCATAGCAGCCAGGGCACTGCTACTGTTTTTGCAGCAGTTGTTCACTTCCCCAGATGATCTGCCCGTGGTAATGAACGAGTCTGCTGTCCCTTGTAGAGGGAGCAGCCTCGTGTTCTGTCAGCTGTGACTCAGGAGTGGCAGCGATCTTTCTGTAGACTTGGAAGGAGCCTTGCCGTCTCGGACATAAACCTGACCTGGATTCTACCCTGTTCTAGTTTGTTCTGACGGCTCAGTAGCCGTCAGTGGCAGAAGGGAAAGTATGGTCTCTGAGGATCTTGCAAAGGAGTCACTTCTAGGCCTTGAAGGCGGAGATTCCCGGGACCTAGTCTTGCAGCACAGCGTGTTGCCTTCTCAAGCGATTTGGCCTCTTCCGGTCCAGGAGGTGTCAGGGAGGCGCTCTCCCCAGGCCTTCCCAGGCCTCTTCACCCTGTGCCTGCTTAGCCTGTCTCCTCTAAAACCACTCTGCCTCCTCTCACCCTGTCTGCGCAGCGTAGTAATTCCGTAACTTTTTGGCTAAATCAGCGTCGGTCAGCTCGGAGCAGCTTTGTTAGGAAAATCTGCCACAGACGTGACTTGGGAGGGGCAGACGCTCAGATGGGTGTGTGCTGTCCGGTGGGTTCGGCATCAGAAAGGGCAAGTGTCATGGCTCGCATTTACCTCCTGCCCTCCTCCTCCTGCCCCCAGAACGTGGGGCCATCTGCTCAGGCACATCTACCCTGTGTTTCTCTCGCCCCATGTAAGAGACCGGAGGATAGAGGCCAGGATGAGGCCAGGTATTGGTTGGGCGAAGGGCATGATGGTCTCTTACCGGCTGTTCTCCCATTTCTCCCTTTCTCCCCACCCCACCCTCCTTGTGCACCCCAGGTATTTGACAATACCCCAGCGGCCCTGGATGGCACCGTGGCAGCTGGCGATGAGATCACCGGTGTCAATGGCAGATCTATCAAAGGGAAAACCAAGGTGGAAGTGGCCAAGATGATTCAGGAAGTGAAGGTAAGGGCAGCTGCAGGTGCAGGTGCAGGCGCCCTGAGCCAGCAAAGCCGCTTCTGAGGCCCCGGCAGGCCTGGAGGGGGCTGGCCCTGCCAGCCACTGTCCTGGGAGTGTCAGGGTCCGGGCCTCGCCCCAGCCTCCCTCGGTTCCTCCTGTGTCCATTCAGGCAGCGCCAGCTGTGCTCCAGGACTCATGTGGGCCTCGGCAAGGGGGGGTGGGCACTAGGAGCAGAAAGTGCCCTGTCCTTGAGCTCCTGGGGGCCAATCAGACAGAACCAGGCTTCAGGGTGAGCTGGGGTGTCCCCAGTCAGGGCCGGAGCTGAAGCTTGAAGTCCAAGGTTGCAAGGGGGGGAGCGCCACAGCAGAAGTAGCCCTGGGTGCTGGCCCCGCTGGGCAACCCCAAGCAAATCCCTTCCTCCCTCCAAGCACCCACACGAGAGCTGGGAGAGCCCCGTGTCCACATCAAGGCTGGAAACATGCACAAGGGGCTCCGGTCCCCACGGAAACGTGAGGGGCTGGTGCGAGGCAGGATGTGGAGGGGCCTGGTGAGGAGCCACGGTGTGGGGGATGAGGGGAGGACCCAGAAGGGCGCACACACACCCTAGTTCTAAACCAGAAGGAAACAGACACCTGGGTCACAGACACCCAGGAGATGTCACTGAGCCGTGGTAGGCCTGGGAGGGGGCAAGAGGGAAAGAGAAGCCCCCTGGCCCTTTCCTGTAGGCGCTTTCATTGCCGTGGGCCCGCCTGGACTGGCAGATCCCCAGGACACCTCCTGGCTCTGGGGCAGCTCCCGTCCAGGTGCCGGTCTTCTCTTCCTCGGACCGTAGTCTGCCGCCAGCTCCCTGCTCTGCACCCCGCACCCCTCCCCACAGCGGCTCCAGGCCAAGGCTCCTCCTGAACAGTGGGGGCATCCCTGCAGGCGCTGGCGCGTGGCTCTTCCGCCATTCCCCGGAGATCTGCTGCGAGTGCCTCGGGGAACTGACACCGTGAAGGAGCTGTAAAGCCGCGGGATGGCTTCACAGTCTGGGAGTTAAGGGTTCCAGCTGTAAGCTGAGCCTGGCCGAGTGTTTGAGCTCCCTCTGCCCCTCGTCCAAACCGTTCCTCCCGCCCCCTCCACCATCCATGCCTTAAGGGCCTGGTGCCATCATTCCTTCCAGGCCCCCTTTCTTGCCTCAGTCCAGGGCCGGCGCCTTGTCCCCTTCGCTCTGCTCTGCCCCGCTGCTCTCCTTCCTCCTCCTTCAGGGCCGAGAGTCCAACCCTGGCCTTTCTCCTACTTCAGCCCCTGTAGCCCAGGGACAGGTGGGAGCTGGGGCTGGGGTCCAGGGCCCCGTTGCACAAAAGGAAGTGACAAGCTGACTCAGAGCCCAGCTGCTGCTCCCCGGGGTCTGGACTTGACTGTCCCGGGCATTACCTGCTGGGCCGAGGAGCTCATCGTGGGAAGTGGGGGCGGTGTTTCCTTCTGGTTTACAACTGGGGAGGGGTGTGCACCCCTTTGGGTCACACCTCACCATGGCTCCTCGCCAGGACCCTCCACATCCTGCCTCCCACCAGCCCCTCACGTTTCCATGGGGACCAGAGCCCCTCATGGGTATTCCCAGCCTCAATATGAACCCGAGGATCTCGTAGCTCTTGTGTGGGTGCCTCGAGGGAGGAAGGGATTTGCTTGGGGTCACCCAGAGGGCCGGCACCTGGGGCTGACTCTCGCCGTGGTGCTCCCCCCTCGCCACCTGTGGTGGCCCCAGCCCACCTGCCGTGCCCACCCCTGGTCTCACCACCTCGAGCCAGTGTGGTTTCCCTTCAGGACCCAATTCTGAAACACTGTGTTGTGTTTGGGGGGCTCTGTCCTGGGTTGAAGGGTGTTAGGGTTGTGAGGGTGGGAGTGGCCGCGGCGGCCTACCCTGCGGCTGGGCCCCGGGCCGGGCCCCTGCGCTGCTCCTCCGCAGATATCCCAGCATCAGGCGCGGAGAAGGGCGGGCGCGCTCAGGGCGAGGGGGAGGATCCTGCACTGGGAGGGGCGGAGCCAGCGCAGCAAAGGGCGGAGTGTGCCACGGGGGAGGGCAACGCGCCTGATCTGGCTGGAGCACAGGATGTGCGAGGACCCCTCATCTGTCCTTGTCCCTGCCGATTCCCCGGGGCCTGGGGGACGGAGAGGGAGGGACCTGGGAGTAGAGCCCTCTCAGTGCAGGGCCTGTCACAGCCCCAGGCCTGGCAGGGCCGGGGTCGGGGCTCCCTCATGACCATTGGTTGCGGGGCCTCGGCCCTCCCTGGGGAATGGGCCAGGGACCCAGAGGCCCCTCCTCAGCCCTGCCCACCCTGCTTTTCCAGGGGGAGGTGACCATCCACTACAACAAGCTGCAGGCGGACCCTAAGCAGGGCATGTCCCTGGATATCGGTAAGCCGGGCTGGAGCGGTGGCGTCCGGGGCCCCTTTGTGACACTGCGTCAGCAGTTACGTGGTCACGCTCTAACTTTCTGGCTGTGCCAGGCCCCGGGGCTGGGAGGCCACCTCCTCTGGGACCTTGCTGCCCCAGGGCTGTCCTTCATGGGCCTGGGCACTCACCCTCCCGACGGGGAGGGCACCCCAGTCCTCGCCTGGTGCCTCAAGGGCCCCTGCACACCCCCACTCCACCTCGGCTCCTTCTCCCACCCAGCTTCAGGACCCCAGGAAAGCTCAGGTCTGGACCAACCTTGGGCCAGCTCCCCTGCCCAGCGTGCCCCAGGCAAGGTGGCTTCTGCTGTGGGGCTGGTTCTCTAGACACTCCCAGATCCAGAGTGCACGGCAGGCCAGGTCCTTTGGGCCAGCCCCTCATTGCAGATCAAGGCCTGCGACCCCTAGAAGGCGCTGTGTCCCCTGGGTGAATGTGCACCCAGATCCCTGGGCTCCAGTCTGGCGCCCTTTCCCTGTACCCTGGGGCCAGACCCACCTCCCAATTTTTTAAGGAAAGGGGCCAAGGGCAGATTGAGTCTGTCTTGCGTTCCTCCTCTCAAACCTTTTGTGTCTGCCCTGGCCCTGGGCCAAGCGAGACTGAGTATGCAACCGGTGTACAGTGACCGAGTCTCAGGTCTAGGGTCCACTGTCATCAGTGGTGCCTCTCCTCCCCTGGATGTGGAGGTGGGGGGAGGGGCATCCTTTGACTTCCCTGGGGTTCCGTCAAGGCTGTGGCATCTGGGCTGTCCATGCTGAGCTGCTGCGTGGAGGCCTGGGCCCTGGGCTCAGCGCTTTGTGAGGCGACCCCCTGCCAGGCTCTCAAAGGCCCCTGAGTGTAAATGGAGCCGGGCCCAGTACCCCCCATGGGGACCCCCCCATGGCATAGCTGCCCCAGTGAGCCCTGATGAGGTGGGGCGGGGGGCCTGCTGCAGACGCTGCCCACCAAGCCCCTCTCTCTCACCTGGTCCCAGTGTTGAAGAAGGTGAAGCATCGGCTGGTGGAAAACATGAGTTCGGGGACTGCAGATGCCCTGGGCCTGAGCCGGGCCATCCTGTGCAATGGTGAGTCCCTTCCTTCCCCGGCCCTGGCCCGGAGTCTCAGGCCCAGGCTCCCAGGGCGAAGGGCGCTGCCTGTCCAACAAAGCCATCACGGGTCCCTCTGGCCTGGCCCTATGGTCACCATCTCTTTGAATCCCTGGAGGCCTCTCTAGCTCCCACAAGGCGTCGACAGTGGTCAGCTGAGTGTCCCCCACCTCCAGGCGAGGACTCACAGATGCAGGTCACAGACAGGGAGATGGACCCACAGTGGTGGGAGCTGCTGCCTTCACCACTGCGGCCCACTGCTCTCCTACCCAGGCCCAGCCCTGCCCCCCGTGCCACCGCGTGCTAAGGCGGGCCCTCCTCTCTCCCTGTTGCACTAGCGCTCCCGAGGCTCCTGCGCTGGCCCAGCTCCGTTACTGCCTTCCTCCAGGAGGTGGCGCTGCTGCCCTCCTTTCAGCTGTTGGGGGTGGAGGTGGCTGCCTGGAGGGAGAGGGCCTGCCGGGTGCGCGCGCTCACACCCACACATGCCTGTGCACTCGCTCTCCCCCCAGGGTGGCCAGTGAAGAACTTGGCCCCGCTCCCGCCGTCAGCAGCTTGCGTCTATAAACAGCAGCAACCCCGCTGAGCGTGGGGGGCAGATGTAAATTCCTCCATAAATTGTAGGCGTGGCAGGGCGCACTGGGCTTCATTGGCTGGGACATGGGGGTGGGGTCTGAGCTCCTTCCAAAAGGCGTTCAAAAATGGAGGCTGCTATTTTCAGCCTCTTGGTGTCTATAAATCCCTGTTACTGTAGTTACCATGCGTTGAGATGAAATTAGAACCGGTTGTTGTGTTTTTCCCCCCAAACCTTGCAATTTCCCTAGCCTTAAATAGAGTTTCTAAAACTGAAGCTGGCATGATGTCCCGTGACCCTGCTAAAAGCAGCAGTAGGCCGCTTACGTGGCTCCCGCCCTGCCAGGCTGGCCAGGCACTAGGCCGCTGAGCAGCCGGGGCCCTGAGGCCAGCCGGTGGCCACAGCCTCACCAGGACCTCCACGGTGCCCCCTTCCCTCCTGGCGCCCCTGGAGCCCACGCCTTCCTCCCCCAACAGCCTGCCTCGAGGCGGCCTCCCCTGTCCAGAGGAAGACCCAGCCTCGGCCTCTGCTCCTCCCTTCCGCCCCTCCGCCGGGTCCCCACTGGAGACTGGGGGCACCCCAGCTCTGACAGCCCCTGCTGTGTGCCTGTGATCAAGCTGCGTTACCTCTCTGTCCCTGGTTGTTTTTTGTAAAACAAGGGAAGTCGCTCTCCCCCAAAGGCTCACGTGGAGGAAGGACTGAGAGGTGTGGAGGGAGCCTGGAGGGGTCCAGCCCAGCATAGGAGCGCGGGAAGGCCAGACCCTGGCTGGGGATGGCCGGGCATGGAAGCTGCACCCATGGGCCCCAGGCCTGCAGTTGCCGCTGCTGCTTCCGGTGGGGTGGTGCAGCGCACCCCGTCAGAGTCGGAGTGGAGGGCACGGTGCTCACCACAGGGGAAGCCCTACTGGTTCAGCTCCTTGCTGCCGTGGCCCGGAGCCGGGCTGGTAGCTCCTGGCTGGCCCCTCTCTAATGCGAAAGGCCCGCCTCAGCCCTGGCAGTCCACGTGCTCCCCTCACTTTACAGCCCTTACTGCCCACCAGACGTGGGCAGCCACTGCCTGGCCCCGCTGCTCGACTGTGAGCCTCCAGGGCACCTGTGGGACCCCACTCACCTGGCCATTCCCCAGGGCCTAACGTGGGCCTGCGCTCAGCGGCGCTCGGTAGACACCCACTCAGTGAGCGGTCACCTGGGCCCTGTCCAGTGCAGGCTCCCCCTCAGAGCCCTTGCAGAATGTCCCCCTCCCCACGTCACTGCCCCTCTGAGCTAGCATGTTCGCTTCTCGGTGCCGGGAGCCGTGCTGGCTCGTCTCAGCCGCTGTCCCTGACCACCTTCCCCGTGGGCTCTAGGCGGGGCTCGGGTTGGCCTGTGGGGGCCTTGGCTTCAAGGCTGGCCTGGGAGAGCCACCCCAACCATTTCTCACAGGTGACTTGCGGAAGTCCCTGCATTGGCCCCTTTGATGCACCCCAGCCTTCTGGGTCAGGGGGCTTGTCTCAGGGGTGCTGGGGGCCACCCTGCCTCTCACCTGGGTGTTCTGAGCCCAGCAGCCCTTGAGGGGCCCAGCCCCCCCCACCCATGGACCCTGCCCTGCTCCCTACGGATTGTGTTTGTCCTCTGGGGTCCTCCTCTGCCCTCAGGCCTGGCCCAGGCCCCCTGCTGTCTCTCCCCACCCCGGCTCACAGAGACCAAAGAGCAGAAATGGACTGACCCCCTCTTTGATCCCCGTAGACGGGCTTGTCAAGAGACTGGAGGAGCTGGAACGCACAGCGGAGCTCTACAAAGGTGGGCGGCAACCCCCCATCGTGCGTGGGCCCCGCTGGCCGTGTCCTGGGGGGGCCGCAGTGGGGCAGGTGTGCCAGCCTTCCAAATTCCAGGGCCATGGCTGTTAAGAATTCTTTTTTAAAAGTCTTAAAGACATACATTTTGGGATTATAAAAGTAATGCATACCCACAAAAATTAAAGTAAGAGTGGGGTCGTAGGGAAGTCCCCAGGACGGGTGCTCTCCCCGCCCCCAGACAAAGCCTACAGGGGCCGGTCTGCCTCCCACCCCCGTGGGCCCTGGCTCTTCACAACCGGGCTCTTCACGGCAGGGGCTGTGCGCATGCACCCCTGGGCCTGGGGGGGCACCATGGGAAAGTCAGTGAGCACAGGGACGGGGTGGAGTGGAGGGTTGGGGGCATGTCCCAGGCCCGTGGGGCCTGCCACCTGCCCCACCCCCTTGGTGTGGTCTCTCCCCAGGGATGACAGAGCACACCAAGAACCTCCTGCGGGCCTTTTATGAGCTGTCACAGACGCACCGGGGTAAGGGCGCCCCCTGAACTCACCATGTGACCCCAGGCAAACCCCTCCCCACCTCGGGTGTGGCCAAGGTGCTGGGCAGACAGCATCACGTCTGACCCTGGGCAGCTCTGGGTGGGGCCTTGTCCAGGCTCTGAAGGAGGCTAGGCGGAGTGGCGGGGGGTGGCGGGGGGTGGGGGTGGGTCCAGATCAGCTGGTCTTCAGGGGGCAGCCCCTCATCTGAGCCCTGTCTGTATTCAGGGGGCAGCCACTGCCCACCCCATTTTCCAGGTGGGAAAGGGAAGCCAGGGCACAGGAAAGGGTCACACTGCTCCTAAGGAGCAGAGACCAAGTGCTCTGCCCTCAGATGGCACTGCTGTCCCCCCGACCTGGCCTAGCCATCTCCTGTGGCCTGGTCCCTCGGGAGATGGAGGGAAAGCTTAGGGTACCTTGAGGTACCAACCACGCTTCCTCAGTGGTACAGACCCAGCTCCCTCTGACCCTCTAGGGGTGCTGACCAGCTCCTGTCGGGTGTAGACCCCACGCAGAGCTTGGCCTTCAGCCTGCCATGCCCCGTGCCCTCCTCCTCCCCCACAATCCCCCACCACCACAAAGGCCAGGGAGGGGCAGCCTTCAGGGCCAACTTGTCTCGCAGCCTTTGGGGACGTGTTCTCCGTGATCGGGGTGCGGGAGCCGCAGCCGGCCGCTAGTGAGGCTTTTGTGAAGTTCGCTGATGCCCACCGCAACATCGAGAAGTTTGGCATTCGGCTGCTGAAGACCATCAAGCCGGTCCGTCCGGTGGAGCACCCGTGTGTCGGCATGGGAGGGTTGGGCGGGGGCCGTGTGTCACGAGGAAGGGTCCTGTCCTGGAGTCGGAACACCTGGCCTGGCGTCGACCTCTAGGGGGTTTGTGGCCCTGAGTCCCAGGCTGCCCTGGGCCTGGTCCATCTAGCCTCTTTGTAATGACCAAGACCATCAGGGGCGCCCGTGGGCTCTGGCGGTTGGAGTCCACCGGGAGACTGACACGGCGGTGCCGCTCTTTGTCACCCCAGCCCGTGGGGGCCTCAGCATGCGCCCCTGTCCCCCCCAGATGCTGACGGACCTGAACACGTACCTCCACAAAGCCATCCCCGACACACGCCTCACCATCAAAAAGTACCTGGACGTGAAGTTCGAGTACCTGGTGAGTGGTCTGTGAGTGGGGGGCCGCTCTGGCCTGCAGGGTGAGAGCCCGCTTGGAGCCGGCTGGAGCCCCTCAAGTCGGAGGGAGGTGCGGGCCCTGGGCCTGGGCAGTGCCAGGAATCTGGTGGCAGAGCCCTCAGTGTGGACCTCTGACCCCTTGGGATTTTGGGGTCACTTTACTAAGGGGTTAGACTAGGTCAGTGGTTACACGGTGGGCACTGAGGGACGTCGGTGAGTCTTACGTTTAAGTGACCATTCTGCGGTGGAAGGAGTGGTGGCCGCGCTTCCTGGAGCCCGGGGTGGGCCCTCTGCTGCTGGACGCTGAGTGCCTTTCACAGGCCCGTCTGCAGCAGAGTTGGCAAGGCCTCCCTAGCGCCTGGGACCAGGGGACCCATTTTCCCAGAGCATCTCTCGGGCCTTGAGTTTGGTAAAGGGGGTGCTGCCTCTCACGCCCTCCCCGGTGCGTGTTCTGCCCTGTCTGCTGCCCCAGGGGCCACCCCGAGCAAGCACCAGTGTGTGTGAGGTGCTTAGGCCTCCGCACTCCCGAGCACCACTGTCCTCTCCGTGGGCCTCCCCTCTGCCCAGCAGGGGGTCTGCAGGGCCCAGGAGGCTCGGCATGGCTGCTCCCCTGGGTGCCTTTGGGGCTGTGTGGCATGTGGGGAGCTGGGTGCTTCAGAGCGGGCCCCCAGCAGGTGCAGCCACTCCGACAGCCAGCCTCTCCTGTCCCCACAGTCATACTGCCTGAAGGTGAAGGAGATGGATGACGAGGAGTACAGCTGCATCGTGAGTGCACAGGGCAGGGCACAGCCCTGGGTCCAAAGGGCTCAGTGCATCCCCTGCCTGCCTCGAAGGGCCCCCAAAGGTCCTGTCTTTGCCAGGGACACCGGGTGGGCCAGGCCAGCCTGGGAGTGGCTTGGGGGGCCTGGCTGGCTCTTGTTCCTGAAGATGTGGGGCCATCTCTGCCACCCCGGCCCCTCTGGCCACATGCGGTGGGACCAGCCCTGTGCCCACTCCCAGAACAGCCGCCCGTGCCCTGCCCCTGACTTTGTGAGGTTCTTGCAGGGAAGAACTGACTTTCCTCTCCCCTAGGAGGCCTTTTTTATTCTTAATTTGCACTATTTTTGATACCAGGATCCATCTTATAACTAAATGTTCATTTATTTAACACAGGAAGGGTTTTTGTTTGTTTTTTCACAAAAGTGTAAGTGCTTCCAGCAATCCCTGGCCTCTCAGAGGTGAGGGACCCGGGGAGCCAGAGAAGAGCCGAATGGGGCGGGGCGTGAGCCTTCCTGCCTCCCCCCACCTCTTCCCCACCCCTGACGTGCCCACCACCCGCTTGCCCCAGGCCCTCGGGGAGCCCCTGTACCGCGTGAGCACCGGCAACTACGAGTACCGCCTGATCCTGCGCTGCCGCCAGGAGGCGCGCGCTCGCTTTTCGCAGATGCGCAAGGACGTGCTGGAGAAGATGGAGCTGCTGGATCAGAAGCACGGTGAGGGCCCTGGGGGTGCGCCGAGGTGGGGGTCACGCCTACCCAGTGAGTCCACCCGCCGTCCTCGGGGTGGTGGGGTGGGCACCGTCTCCCCACTTCAGAGCTGGGGAATTGGGGGCCCAGAAGGGAAGAGCACTCATTTGGGCCCAGGGCCCAGCCGGGCAGTGCAGCACTCTGGGTCGGACCCAAGACAGAACCCTGGCGGGAGTGCACCCACTGCCGGGGAGGCCCCCCCCGCCCCCCCCAGCCTGATCTGGGTGGGGCAGACTCCCTGGGGTGCAGTCCACAGCCCTTTCACTCAGTGGGACGCCTCTGTTCCCTCAGCTGGAATAGGCACCTGGGTTCTGTGTGGGACTGGGCAGCCCTTGCTTTGCCCCCTGCCTGGATTTGAGGTCGGGGAGGTGCCCAAGGGGAAGCTCCGGGTAGGGGGGCGGTCCCGGCAGGTATGGAGGGTCCGCTGGGCAAGGCAGGCAGCCCCGGCCCACCGGAGCCCCTCCCCCTGCCCGCCCCAGTCCAGGACATCGTGTTCCAGCTGCAGCGCTTCGTGTCTACCATGTCCAAGTACTACAACGACTGCTATGCTGTGCTGCGGGACGCCGACGTCTTCCCCATTGAGGTGGACCTGGCCCACACCACACTGGCCTATAGCCTCAGCCAGGATGAGTTCACTGACGGGGAGGAGGAGGAGGAAGATGAGGAAGACACGGCAGGCAGAGAGCCGACCAGGGATGCTCGAGGGGCTGCCGGGCCCCTGGACAAGGCTGGAAGCTGGTGTGACTCCTGAGTGTGCTGTGCAGTGCGGATCTGGGGGGTAGGGAGAGCGGGAGGGCAACAGCCAGGAGCGGAGGCTGGGCTGCCGCGTGGCAGGACGGTGCATGAAGGCCTGCTGGCTTGGGGTGTCTGCCCACCTGCTCCCCTGTCCCTGCTCCCCTGTCCCAGCAAGGCAGACCTGGGCTGTGACCTCATACTTGGGCGCCGGACCCTCCATCTTCCTCCCTCAACTCCCCAGACGGAACAAGAGCTTGTTCCTAGGACCTGGCCTAGGAAAGGGAGGGCAGGAAGGAGGAGGGGCTGGCGCTGGCAGGAAGTCCAGGACCCACTCCTCGAGGGCGCCTCCGCTGGCCCCGCCTGGAGCCTGCCGGAGTCCGGGCGGGGTCAGACAGCCAAGGTGGGGCCCAGGCTCATGTACACCCTGGCCCCACCCCAGCCCACACTCACACCTCGGTGGCCTTTATTTATTTTACTCTCCTGGTTCAGCCACTTTCCTGGGGAAGGGCTGGGCGCTGGGCCTGCATCGAATAAATACAAACCCAGACGGCGCCAGGCTGTGCAGTGGCCTCAGGCCTGCCCCTTTTTTCAACCCCGATCGCAGGGCAGGTGGGCACAGGGGTTCCCGCCGATCTCTTGCTCTACTCACTGTTCCTCACCCTCGCAGCAGCTCTGCCCATTGGCACCACTGTCCCCGTTCAGAGATGGGACACAGGTCCCAGGCCAGGCTGGCCTGAGGGATGGATGGGTTTGATCGCACACCTGTCAGGTCCAAAGACACCTCCCCCCAAGCCTTCTGCTTGGGGGCGGAGCCTTTACATCGGTCTCCCCTTCATCCTTCAGGGCTCCTCCCCGTGCACCACACCCTGGTTGGGGGTGGGCAGGACAGACACTGGGCCAGGAGGACTGAGGCCCCCCAGTGGGAGAATGGTGAGGGTGCCCTGCTTTCTGGGGACACCCCTCTGCTGGGGCCGTGGGAGCAGCTAGGGGCCAGCGGCACCTCGCACTCCGTGTGACTGTGCGTCTCCCTCACCTGCACAGGCCAGCCCACACCTGGGCTCCCAATGTCATTACTGACAGTGGCCCGCTCACTTTTTAAAAATTTTTTATTGTGTCTTTTTTCTGTTACCATTCAGTCCCCTTATGTCCCCTTATATACCGCCCCCCCCGCCCCTGCCAAGCCCTACTGACTCTCAGAGTGCCCTGATGACTGAATTACACAGGCAGGGACCTGAATGGGAGTGTCAGGCGGGCATGGGGTCATGGGGGAGGCGGGCCATCACTGGGCCACGTGGGCCCTCGGAGTGGCCAGCCCACAGCACCCCCGGGGGGCAGCCAGTGGCGAGGCCCAGGGCCCAGACCAGAGGCAGCCTGAGTTCAGTCACCACCTGTGACTGTGGACGCTCCCTGACTGCCCTGTGCCTCAGTTTCCCTGTCTGTGAGGATGGCTAATAATGGGACCTACCTCACTGGTTGTGAGGAGTGTCAGATGAGCCATCATTTGTGAAGGGCTGGGCCAGAGCCTGGCACAAGGTCAGCGCTCTGTGTTATGTAAGACGCGGTTACCACTCTAGTGAGCGGGGGGCACCGCAGGAGCAGGGTCAGTGGGCTTGCCTTCTGCAGGGTCGCCCTTGCCTTCCTGCGGCCCAGCTGGAGAAAGGCCATCGGCAGGGAGGGGTCCCTCGTGGGATGAGCTCTGTGGGCGGGCACAGCTGGATGGAGCAGGATCTGGGCTGGACGAAGCCTGCTGCCCACACTCAAGGTTTGGAGGGAGAGAGGCCAAGGAGGGGGTGCCGGATGTGTGGGTAGAGGGTAAGTACAGGGAGGGACTCAATCTGTGTCTCCCCCGGAGGGGTGAGACCAGAGGTTCCTGCCCTGGGTCCAAGTGCAAGAGGTCAGCCGTTGGAGGACAAGAGCAGACACCCTGGGATGCCCCATGAGCGAATCGGGTGTGGGGTCAGCTCCTGGAACCCCATTGGTCCCCACAGGGACGTGTGTCCAGGGCAAAGACCTCAGGACTCCAGAGCTGTACCCTGGAGAGAGGAGACTTGGGGTCGGCTGGGAGAGGGTCCCCCTCGGGAGGCACTGGCCCCCAGCTTCAGGGCACAGAGGATGGAGTCATTTACTGTCACTCCCCAGCATGGGAGCAGAGCCAGTGATGCAAGGCCAGGGTCCAACCACCCCATTCCTCACCCCAGACCCACGCTCTCAGGCAGGTTGAGTCCGTCCCTGCAGCTGAGAGAGGGCATGTGCAGCCAGCCTGGGAGCCCCTGCCCCCATCTCTGGCCCTCCCTCCCCCGGCACCTGCTGGCGCAGAGGGCCCTGGGAGGGCCTCTCAGGTTGCCGCCTACCCGTCCCCCTCCCCAGGTCGGAGGCACTGGAACAGAGCCTGTCTTTCAGCTGAGCTTTATGAACTTGAGCTTCACAGGGCTCAGATCCTGTCTGGGTGCAGCAGCTTCACTGGGGGTGAAGGGAGGAGGGAGCCCCCGGGGTGGGGGAGGACAGGGCCTGGCCATGGCCCGCTGGGCAGATGAGGGGGGGAGCTTCCCGCCCCCCGGCCCCCAGGGGTGACTGCCCTGAGCAGCCCCCGTTGTGCCAGACCCTCTGGAAGCAGCAGAGGTTCTAGGATGGGAAGCGCTGCTGCCGAAGTCACGGCCACCCCCCTTAGCCGCCCCCACGCTACCCAGACTTGGGCGCCGGCCCTGGCTCTGGTTCTGCCTCCACCTGGGGCTCCGAGGGCCCAGCCACGGGGCTCGGCACCTCTGGGGCCTCCACATCACTGGACTCCTGGGTGGGCGGGGGCTCAGAGTCTCCTTCGGCCTCAGCATCCTCATTGTCACTGGCCTCACCCTGGCTGCCTGGGCTGGGCGGTGAGTCCCGAGAGTGGCGCAGGCAACAGTTGGTGGCCACAGCCATGAAAACCCCGGCCAGGACCACCTCAGAGCCAGCCAGGTAGAAGATGATCTCGTAGTTCTTCAGCATGTCCACCAGGCGACCTGGGGTGGGAAAGGGGAGGTAAGGGCACGTGGGTGCCCCCCACCCACCCTGAAACCCCAGGTAAAGGGTGGCTCCTTAGACTCGGTGGTGCTTTTTGTTGAGACACTCACATGCCCCAGACTTTGTACCCCCTTCACAGAGACACAGTCCCACACAGGCTCTGCCATTTGAGACTTTAAAAATGTCACTTGACTTACCTGGACCTTGGTTTCTGAAGCACATGGGGCCTTTGGCCAGGCAGTACCTTACAGCTTACAGGACCCCTCTGCCCTCAGATTCACCCCCCCCAGCTGGGCTCTGAGTGTTGTCCAGTTGGGGTGGCACTGGGCTCACCCCCCTCCCCTGGGGACTCCAACCCTCACTCCATCTCATCTTTAGGGGCCATCTTCTCTCCCAGCCCCCAACTCCAGGCCTCCCCCTGCCCCTCCCTGAGGCCCAGACCCCACGGAGCTCATTAGCAGGGCCGGGGCAAGGTGTGTGGGGTTGTTACTCCTGTTTCCTCCTCCATCTTTTCTAAGTTTCCGTCCCACACTCTTCTCACTGTGACTCTCAGGAAAACCTTTTACAGTCATTGCAAATATTCTCTTCTGAAGTGAGGCTCCTTCAGGGCCCCCCTCTTGGGGGCATCCTTGGGGCTGTCCAGGCCGAGCCGGGCCCCTCGGCCTGCACCTCTGAGGCTGTGGGGACGTGCCCCTGAGCCCACTGAGCATCACGCCACCGGGCTTGTCTTCCTAGTCCCTGCCCCACCCACACTCAGCCCATGCGCCATCTTGGCCTATTTGATCCACCCCAGAAGGTACACAAGAAAATGAAACAGGGGTCCCTGAGCTTCTGGGGGTGGAGGACTGGTTTGTGGCCTTTGGTGGTGAGCTCGGAAGCCTCCCACACCAGGTTCAGGGGCTTTGTGGTTCCCTCTGAGTCAGGTGAGATGACCCAGCCAGGTGGGGGGCACTCAGCCAGCCCACCTGGAAGGGCTGTCCACCCACCGCATCCCAGGTGCAGGCCGGCTCCAGCAAAGGAGCTGCATGCCACAGCGGGCCTCGGCTCCCTCCTGCTGACAGGCAGGCCTCCCGCTGTTTCAGGGGTCACTGACAACCCAGGAGAACCCCAATGTCCCCACCCCATCTTTCCAGTCCTAGCTCTTGTGTAGGAGCACTGCACCCCCAAACACCTGCAGGAAGCCCTCCCTGACCACCCTCGTCAGGATGATTTCTTAAGAGGTGATGAGTGCAGCGTGCTTAGGGAAGAACCGAGTGCCCCTCCTTCCCCACTGAGCACACGGAACACCCACACGCTACTCCTGGCCCCAGGGCTGCCCTCCCAGGACACTGCTCCCGCCCCAGTCCCTGTTGGGAGCGGGGAGACTAAAGCACTCAGACGAGGGGTGGGCATTTAGCACTGGGCAGGGCTCCACTCTAATTCTGGAACTACAACTTGTGTTAGGCCTCCGTGCCTCAGTTTCCCCATCTGCAAAAGGAGAGTAAACATTTGCACTCGTGTCAGCTGCTGGAGATGACCCAGCGAGCCAGCAGCTGTCAATGTCGGGCTCTTCCTGGCGCTTTTTCTGTCTTTTCCATCCCCTCCCAGAGCTGGTGGAACGGGTTTGGAGGAGGGACTAACAGGCCATGTGAAGGGGAGTCCATTCTACCAGGCTGTCCTCCGCGGGGTCACCCCTGTAAGTTCCATTTTACAGGAAGGGGGCTTCTTTCGGGCGCGGGGGCACTCCACTACGCCAACCCCTCCTCCTGCGGGGCGCGCACCGGCAGAAGGGGGTCCGATGAGCACGGCCACGGCCTCGATGAGCAGCACCAGGCCCAGCGCGCTGGGGAAGCGGTGGGAGCCCACCGCGGCCATGAGCACCTCGAACTGCAGCGCGCCCACCATGCCGTAGGAGAGGCCGAATGCGACGCAGAAGGCCACAAGGGCGCCATAGGAGCGTGCGCGCGCGCTGCTCAGGTCCGTGATCCCGTTGGCCAGCAGGGCGAGGCTGAACAGGTAGGCGACGTGCGGTCGCAGACGCGCCAGGCCGGCGAGAGCGCCGCACGCCGGCCGTGCCACGATGTCTACGAAGCCCACGATGGAGAGTAGGAAAGCGGCGTCCGCGTCAGGCACGCCCGCGTCCTTGGCGTAGTTGACCAACAGGATGGCGGGCACAAAGAGCCCCAGCGCCATCAGGAACTTGGTGACCGCGTACACCGCGAAGGTGCGGTCGGCGCACACGGTCACGTCCAGCAGGCGTCGGCGAGTCTTGCCGCCAGGGGGCGCCGCGCTCAGCCTCAGCCCCTTTCGGTCCGCGTCCGCCTCCCCTGGAGCTTCGCACGCGCTGCCTCTGCGGAGCGGAGGGCCGGGCCCCGGCGGCGGCCGCATGACTGCGCCGCAAGCGCAGCAGTGCAGCAGGAGGCCGCCAAGCAGCAGGAAGCCGCCGCGCCAGCCGAAGCGCTCGAGCAGCTGCTGGCCGAGCGGCGAGAGTGCCGACAGGAACACAGGGCTGCCCGCCGCCGCCAGCCCGTTGGCTAGAGGCCGCCGCCGATCGAAGTAGAGCCCCAGCATGATGAGCGACGGCTGGAAGTTGAGGGCCAAGCCCAGGCCTGCGGGCGAGGCGGCGCCGTGCCAGGCTCCCCAGGGGGCCCCCACTTCATAGCAAGAGGGAGCGGACAAAGCCCCCAGGAACAGAGCAGAGGGACTTGGAGGACAGTTCCACGTGGGGAAACTGAGGACTGGAGTTCTAGCAGCAAGGACTCCCAACCCCCACCCACAGCCACGCAGGGGAGGAAGGCCGCGTGCGCCCTCACCTGTCAGCACGCCAGCTGTCAGGTATAGCTCCAGCAGGCGCGTGGCGAAGGATGCTAGGACCATGCCCGCTGAGGCCAACAGGCCACCCACCAGCATCACTGGGCGACAGCCAAAGCGGGTCACGAGGATGCTGGACACCGGGCCTGTGGGTGGGGCAGAGTCACCACTTGGGCTGCTCCGCTCTCCTGTCCGGGGACACTCCAGGTTCTGCACCTCCCAGCCCTGGAAGACGCTCAAAGGGATAAGGCCACTCCTGGTTCAGGGACCCGGAGGGCAGTGTTTGGTAGGGCCATACCGCTTGGCTGGGACAAACCAAGGAGACACTGTCCTGTGGGGACTCAGGGGGAGGAACCTGCCCTGGCCCAGAGCCCCCCTCCCCACCCCTTGTGAGGACACAGCACTCAAAGCAGAAGGCACAGGCCCCACTTCCCTTTGATCGTCACAGCCTGGGCCCCCCGCCCCGGCACCAGCTGCCTTGCGCCCCGGGCTCCCCCACTCCTCACTCCCACCCCACAGCTGCCTGGCCAGGTCAACTCTGGCACTGCCCCTGTTTCCACAGGTGACTCTCGTTGAGATCTCAGTTTCCCCACCTGTAACATAGGCAGGTGTGGGGTTTTGGCAGGAATGGTGGGATCCTAATGCTGGCCAGACTTGCAAGGGCAGCTACCTGTGTGCAGCTCTGGCTCTGGCCGCTGTCCCTTCCCTCTCTGGTGCCAGAATTTCCAAAGGAAGAAAGGGGGTTCCGTGCCCGTCCCATGAAGCCCTGTGGATGCCCTGGGCATCAGGCACCTCCTGGCCCCTAACCCCCCCACCGGAGTCCTGGGCTGCGGGGATCGCCGCGCTGACCGGTGCCGTAGAGCATGGCGAGCATGATGGAAGACACCCAAGCCGTGTCGCTGTAGCCGGCTCCGAAGTCGCGCATGAGCGCACGGAAGAAGACACTCACGGCCTTGGGGAAGCCGTAGGCGAAACCGGTGACCATGAAGCAGGCGCCCAGCACCACCCAGCCCCAGCCGCCATCCGGGGGGCCCGCGCCCCGCCGGGGGCCGCCAGCGCCCATCGCCAGTGTCTCTGCGGGAGGAAGAGGAGGCAAGAAAGGAGGGGCAAGGGTCTGGAACCCAGACAAGGAAGGGGGATAGAGACCCAGCCTGGGGAAACTGAGGCAAGGGCCTACCCACCCCCCCACCCCCGCCCCCAGGAGCCCTACTCAGGGAATGAAAACAGGAGGAGAAACAGGATCCGAACCTCACCCCCAAACCCCCCTGCTCCAGGGAAGGATGGGGGGGCGGTAACAGGATTGTTCCCACCTGAGTCTTGACTCTAGGAAGGCTTCCTCTGGGGGGCCCTCCTGGCTCTCCAGGTCCTAGTGGGTGCAGGAGAGGGGTGCTGGGTGCGCCCCGAGGTGTGGGCAGGAGCCACCAGTGCCCCCGGTGTGCGTGTTGAGGGTCTCTGGACAAAGAAGCAGGGGTGGGGGAGGGAGGACACAGGCACTCGCCAAAAATGGGGGGGTTATTTTCCTCCCGGCCTCGTGGTGTGTCCCTAATTTCTCCCAATGATCAGAAGTGACCAGCGTCATTAGAGTGTTATAGGGGAAATGAGAACATGTTTTTAACAGCATTGGCCTTGAGTTAGATGCCAAGGGAGCTGCGAGTTCCGATTCCTCCCAGCTCAGCTGTGGATTTGCTCTGTCGCTTGCAGGGCCCCCTCCCCTCGTGGAGCCTGTTTCCCCACCTGTAAGATGAGAGATTGATCAGGCCAGCAGGGAATCTTGGGGTGGGGTTGGAGGTCAGGCCCCTGCTGGACAGGAGGGGACTTTGAGGGGGCACCAGGACAGCGTCCTCTAAACTGCTAAGAGCCTCCCCAACCCCTACCCATGTGGAAAGCAGCTCCAGAGCTTCACGCTGCTGGGGCTCAGCCCGGGGGTTCACACCACAGCCCCGGTGCCCCCAGAGTGGACGAGGAGGGTGGGCCTCAGAGGCAAGGTGGGCCAGCCCATAGCTGGGCAGAACCCTCCCTCCCTCCCTCCTGAGCCCACTCTGGCCTGGGGTCTTGGCTTTGGGCAATGTCAAGGACCTGTGGGGGGGTCTGGGACCCCCTTCCCACAGGGCCAGTTCTGGCATTTCCTGCTGTTGTCCCCTCATTCTGGGACAAGAGGGTGATCCCTGGTGGCCCCCACTCCGCACTCACCAGAGCTGTCCCGTGGGTTTGGGTGCCCAGCCTCACATCCGAAGCCTGCAGGGAGGGGCTGGCCTACCTGCTGCCCTGCCCCTGAAGCCTCGCTGGTGAGGGTCGCAGGCGAAGACTCCTGGGCTTGCTTTTGGATCAACCACTGGCCTGGCTTTCACCCTGACTCACTTCCCTGGCCCGGGGCTTAGAGCAGGCCCCCACCCCCAGCCCCTGTAAGAGGCTTTTGCCTGGGAGGGGAGAAGGGACAGAGCAGAGACCAACCTTAGGGCCCTGGGGCTGCCCACGTAGGGCCCCTACGGATATGGGGCCTCCAGGGGACACACAGGGTCTTCCCCTGGGGGTCCCCCTGGTGCCAAGGGCAGAGCCCTGCCCTGGAGAGACCCCACAGTCCCTAATCACCTCAGGTCCTCGCCTGCCGCCCACCCCTGGCCACATTCCTGGGAAGGCCTCTGTGGCTTCCCCTTGGATAAGGCTAATCCGGGGGGGCCTGGGGCTGAGGGGCAGCGAGGGCCAGAACAAAGGGAGCTGTGTCCAGGCCACTGGAGGTGACTTACTGAGGGTCCTGGACCTGGGCCACTGCCACCCCTCCCCCTCCGGAGAGGGAACCACTCCCTGGGGGCTGGAGGTGGGGGGTGGAGGTGAGGGCTTTAGGGTGGACCTAAAGACTTGCTTGAAAGGAGGGTCGTGAGGGGCTAGAGCGAGTGAGGCCTCCCAGGCACCCACCAGGGACCTTCAGGAACTCCCGACCCGTTCTCCAGCGGGAGCGCTCCATCCCCACCCCACCCAGTCCCCCAAATCAGAGACCACCAGTTCCACTGCCATGTCCACTTGCTTTATTTCTCATTGTTTACAAAAGTCCAATGGGATGGGTATGGGGCAGAGGAGGAGAGTGTGAGGGACTCCACCCGCTGTGGTGGGGGGAGGGGAGAGGTGGGGGCATGAGGCAGGCCCCCAGGGAGAGTCCTGGGGCCCCTGGAGCAGGAGGGGAAGGAATGGCTCCGCCCCCCACTCCGCCCACTTTATTTGGAAGACCCCAGACCCTGTGTCAGGGCCCTGGGGCTGCTCAGGCCGGGGTCACAGACAAGGGAAGGGCGCTGCCCCGGTGTCAGGGCCCCAGCTTCTTGATCCGCTGCTGCTGCCGTTGCTGCCGCCACCACCACCACCTCCGCCAGCTCTGGGCAGCCCCTGGGCAGGGGCGGGGCGACCTCACACCCCGTGGAGGAAGGCACCTCAGCGGATGAGGGGTGCAGAGCGGTCATTGGTGACAGTGGGCCGCAGCTTGACGGTGGCAAAGGGGTTTGTGCCCCTGTGGAGGGAGGTCAAGCAGAGGGCCCAGGTCTCCAGCTGGCCGTGGGTCCGGGCAAGGCAGCTGGACCCCCAAGCCAGATGTCTGCCCTGCCTGCTGTTCAGTCATGTCACCTCCGCTCACCTCTGCCCCCGAGGAGTTACCTCCCTCCACTGAGCCCAGCCCCTGGCCCTAGGCGCTCTTCCTGCCCAGTCCCCCCCACCCCCCGCCTGGTCCCCTCCCCACTGGGTCCCCTCCCCACCGGGTCCCCTCCCCACCGGGTCCAGCTCCAGGACTCTCCAGGACTCACCGAGGGAAGAGCTCTGGCGGTTGCTGCTCCCAGGACATGAGTTTCTGCGGTGGGGAGTGGGGGAGGGCCAAGTTTGGGGGGGAACAAGCAAGCTCCTGCCCCTCCCGCCCCCTCTCCTAGTGGGGCAGAGGACTGAACTGGAGGTCCCTGCGGTGCCAGGCTCCTGGGAAGTGGGGCCCTGGCATCCTGAAGCCCAGACTTTCATGAGTTTCAGACTGGAAGCTTCTGGGCCAGCCAGGGCCCCCAGGACAAGGCTGGGGGGCCCCCATGGGGAGGTGCTCTTTGTGTCCCTCTCAATCCCACCCCCCCAGCCCAGGCTCAATCCCAGGCCCCTGGTTGGGCATTCCCTCAGGAAGCAGGGAGCACAGGCCCCTCTCAGGGCTCCCAGCAGGACCGCTGGGGCTCTAGTTTTTGAGGCAAACACGACCCCCACCCACCACCCGAGGCAGAGACCCACCCACCCTGCCCTGCACAGCTGAGCAGACTGTGGTGGGTGCAGGGCCCCTGCCAGGCACAGCGGCAAAGCGGAGAGGGTTACCTGGTCTCCAGTCTCCCTGCCCACTGGCCGACCCCAGGGCTGAGGCAACCCAGGGGAGAGGGCTCACCTTGATGTCGCTGGCCACCCCCATGCTGCCCATGCTACTGCGGCGGCTGCCTGGCAAGGGTGTGGGTGCGGGGCTGGGGGCGCGGCTCGGGGTCCGGGAGCGGGGCCGGCCGTCCCAGCCCTCTGAGGGTGCCGTGGGGCTGCCTGGCCGGTCCAGGAGGTCGTCCATACTGTGGCTGCCCCGGAGGGGGTAGGACCTGGTCCAGAGAACAGAGGCGGAAGGAGTCAGCCGGTCTGCACCGGGGTGATGGGGCACCCTTTCTCCAGCAGCCAATGGGGGTGGGGCCCACTCAGGACTGCCACTCACAGATGCCCCCCAGGTCAGGGGACCACCCCCACTGGAGTCCCCACCCCTGCCCCAACTCTACCACCCGGTACCTGGAAGGTAGCTCATTCACGGGGCTCACGGGGTTCATGGAGGTCACCGGGTTCAAGGCACTCATGGGGTTCATGGAGGTCACAGGGTTCAAGGCATTCATGGGGTTCAAGGCGTTCATGGGGTTCATGGAGGTCACCGGGTTCAAGGCGTTCATGGGGTTCATGGAGGTCACCGGGTTCAAGGCATTCATGGGGTTCATGGAGGTCACAGGGTTCAAGGCATTCATGGGGTTCATGGAGGTCACAGGGTTCAAGGCATTCATGGGGTTCAAGGCATTCATGGGGTTCAAGGGCACCTCCTCCAATGGCTTCACATAGGCCTCAGGGAACCAGCCGCTCCTGTGGGGTGGAAGCAGAGGGTCCCTCAGCGAGAAGCCCACCAGCAGTGGCCCCACACCACGTATAAGGGGAGCGGGGTCTCCAGGGCTTTGCCGAGAGGGACTCTTAATCCCTTGAAGGCGGCCTTCTCAGTGTCCAAGACTGCCAGTCCAGCCTCATGTCCCACCAGAGGCTGGGGCCCCTGAAGAGGAGGGACTGGAGGCCTGAGGAGGAAATCGATGTGTCCCAGATCTGGGGCCACCACTGCAGCCCCGGCTCACTAGGCACCCGCCCAGTGGGGGGCCCCGAAAGCCAGACCCAGTCCTGTGGCTCCCTAGAGGCTCCCAACCTGGCAGGAAGACAGACCCACAGACATTCCTACAAGGGTGACATCGAAGGGCAGGGGGACAGAGGGAGAGGCTCGGAGCCTGGGAGCCTGACTCCCAAGCCAGTGCGATTCCCCTCTCAACCCAGCTGCTGCCCCTGGTCCAAGGGACCCGGAGACCCTGCTTCCTGGGCCTCTGTCTGGCTGGAAGCGGATCACCACAGCTGCAAGCGGCCGGGTTGAGGGAGAGGCAATACGATCCGAGTCCCCGCGGCTTCTCAGGCTCCAGAGAACCCGCCAGATGCGGGCAGAACTGGGCGAACATCCTCCAAAAAGCCGCCAACTCCGACGCCAGGGCCCAGTCACAGTGCCCTCACGTGGAGGGGACGGGAGCTACTCCGACCCCAGCCGAGGAAATGAGACCACAGCAGCACTGCCGACTTCGTTTCCACCGAGACATGCCGCCCATGCTAAGACTTGTCATCGCAAGTTTCCCTAACCTATGAGCCATGGGAGAGATGACGAAGTCCCAGGAGTGTGGTCGGAGAGCCGGGGGCTAGATTTCACTTATCCGGGTCCCCAGGAAGTTTGGAACACTCCTGTTGGGGGTGGCACCCTGCTGTCCTCTGCAAAGCAGGGGTTTCTGCCATTCCTGTGCTGAGCCGTCTGTGCCACCCCGGCCCCCGCCAACCCATCCTTCCATTCCTAGTCCGTGTAGTTCCTGCCACCCACTCAGCTATCTACACACCTCTGTGCCTTACTGTATCATCTTGTCCACGCCACCATGCGACCGTCCATCCAGCCATCCGTGATCCACGTGGGCAACCACCCGCGGCCCTACCGCCCCACTGTGTACCCACTAACCTATCCATCGCCACCTGCCCACTGCCGGCCCCCACATCTGTACCGATGTCCCCAACCACCCATTATGACCCCACCTATCCACTCACCTGCCCATCCACTCGCACAAGCGTGCACCCCTCCCCACAAGACCACCCCTGTCCTCCTGTCTGCCATCCCCAGCCCACATGGCTCCCTCACGCACAGGGACTCTGCCCTCTGTGCATCGTTCATTCACAGCCCTGCTCCTCTCCTTCACTCCTTCTCCACTAGCAAGAGTGGGAGTGGGCCCCACCAGTGTCTCCTGGCCACGAAGCCCTGTGGGGGCAGGGGAGGGCACCGCCTGGCTCCGGTAGACTCCCACCTCCCTCTGCTCTCCTCCCCGCAGACTTGCTGGGGACCACAGTGCGCTCTCCATCCCCGCCTCCACTCGCAGTGTCAGAAACAGATCAGTTTAGGTTCTTCAAGGGTTTCCACCGCGCAGGGCTGTGGGGAGAGCCCGCAAGGTCCCAGCGCTGCCTCCGCGTGGCCTGGGGCAGCCTGCCTGTCCCTCCATCGGGGCTTGGCTCTGGCTGACTCCCCTGGGGCAGGGCCGGGTGCATGGCGGGTACGCAAGTAACAAGGTTTCCCACTCCCTGTTCCGTACCACCCGCCCTGAGCTTGGCGAGGCGGCGCTTCCTACTCGCACTGAGTAGATGAGGGACATGAGTCGGCAGTGGGAGGGAGAAAGGGGAGAGATGGCCGGGGCTGCGGGGGAAGCAGAAGATGCCTCACTGGGGCTGGAGTTCAGGCCTGCAGGTCCTCCTTCCAGCCCGCCCTGCGCCTCCCGGCTCGCACTCACGTGGATGAGCCCTCCAGCTTGCCATAGAGCCAGCCGTTCTGGGCCTCCGGCACCAGCACCTCCACGACGTCTCCGGCCGAGAAGCGCAGCAGCGTGTGGTTGGCGCCCTCCGAGTGGGAGACGAGGGCGCGGACTCTCCGGGTGCCCCCGCCGCCGCTGCCCCCGCCGCTCGCCCCGCCTGGGCGCTCGCCGAAAGAGTTGGAGCGCGAGCGCTGGGCGCCGCTGGTGTAGAGCGAGGCTGCGGAATTGGGAAAACGCCGCTGCATGTGGGTGGGAAGTCCTCCCGCGTGTCTACCCTCATTACCTCCCGCCGTAGCGCAACCTCTGGTCCTGTTCTCAGTCCTCGGGCCCCCATCCAGTGTCCCCGGCCCTCCCTCTGAGCTCCGGTCGCCAGGGCCACTCACAGGCAGATGGCGTCCTGGGCAGGGACCGGCGGTCTGGCTCCAGCTGGGACGCGGTCCTCGCCTCGGTGGGCTCGGGGCCGTAGGAGCCGGAGCCGTGCCGGCTGCGGGGGGAGCTGAACTCTCCCAGAGGCCTCTGGGGCTGCGAGGGGAGACGGGCAGGGGAGGGTGGGGCGGGGAGGGGAGGGGCCGAGCGCCCTAGTCCAGCCCCCACCCCCAGTCCCAGAAGTCGGCGTAGGGGTTCACTGGCCTGCGACCACCGAACCACCAGGGGGGCGCAGAGGCCGCGCCGGGGCGGTAGGGCCAGCTAGGGGGCGCTGCGTAGAGCGGCACCCTGGGGGGATGGAGGCTCCGGACAGAGGGCCTCAGGCCCCAGGGCCCCACAGAGGGTGCTGGGGACAGCGGGGGCACGAATGGTGGCGGGGGCACGAATGGTGGCGGGGGCGCAAGTGGCGGCTCAAAGAGCGGCGGGGGCACAAGTGGCGGCGCGANAGGGGTTCACTGGCCTGCGACCACCGAACCACCAGGGGGGCGCAGAGGCCGCGCCGGGGCGGTAGGGCCAGCTAGGGGGCGCTGCGTAGAGCGGCACCCTGGGGGGATGGAGGCTCCGGACAGAGGGCCTCAGGCCCCAGGGCCCCACAGAGGGTGCTGGGGACAGCGGGGGCACGAATGGTGGCGGGGGCACGAATGGCGGCGGGGGCGCAAGTGGCGGCGCGAATAGCGGCGGGGGCGCCCAAGGCCTCACCATGTCCAGGCGGGTGGGTGTCAGGCGGCCTGAGGGGTAGGGCGGCCCCAGCACTGGGCCCAGCAGGCCTGGTGAGTGGGCGCGCGACGGGCTGCGGCTGGCCTCCGACTGCTCCTTCCACAGCAGCACGCGGTTCTGGAGCAGTCCCCGGGCCTGGTGAGGCAAGAACGCAGAGGTCGCCCAGATCTGAGCAGCCCCCAGATTCTGGGACTCAACAGTGGCCCCTAGCCCTGGGGATTCGGGCCCTGCAAGCCGAGGAAAGAGATTTTCTAGCTGTTAGGAGCTAGGAAGATGGTGGTGTCCCTTGGGACTCGTCCACCCGTAGCCCACACCCTTTTTGTCAAAGGCCACTCGGTTCCTGAGGCGCTCCCTCTGCCCCCTTCCTGTGTCCTTTGGGCACTCTCCCACTGCCCCCACACAGGGGCACTCCACAAACCGCAGCCCCTCAGGCTACTCCATCATCCTGGCTGCAGTGATGGACTCAGGAGGCACTTACCCAAAACTGTGACCAAAGAATCCAACCCTAGTACTTACCCTGGAACAATCTGGAAAAATACATTCTTTCACCTCATGGGGTTTGCTAAATAGACAGTGTGAAGCCAACACAGGAAATACAACTAAGCAACAGACAATGGCAAATTTCTGATGACATCTTGTGTGCTCCTGGATCCCACCAGTCCTGAAACCCTTGAACTGCCCAGCAACTAAAATACTAAGCACCTTCACTGTTTAAGGCAGTTGGAGTAGTGTTCTAAAGAGACCGTTCAAATACACTTTTCCCAGTGCATCCCTGTAGTCTACATAAGCACCCCCTTTCTAGTATCCCCAATACCCTGGCCTCTGACTCTGCTTAAAGGCCTTCAAGGACGCAAACTCAGCAGCTGACCATACCAACTTGGGGTGGGAGGGCTTTAAGTGTCAGACCTGCGGTGTATGTTAATGGTGGTTTTAAGTTTCTGCAGCCCTCCCTGGGCTTAGGTAATTCCTAGGGACAGTAAACACTTGCCCCTGGATGTGTCTGTTGTATGCAACCAACCAATCCAAACCTGCGTCCCCTCCCCTTCCTCTGACTCGCAGGTCAAGCCAGCCGGTCCTGGCCTGGCCCTGTGTCAGCCCTGGAGCACAGAGCCCACCTAGGTCATGCAAACTGGCTACCCGGAATCTGCTTCAACGTGCCCGCCCTGCTTTGCTCCTTCCATGAAAACCGGGATGGGTGCCTGGGACACAACGTCCCTCACTCCTCTGGCCCTGGCGCTCCCCTGTGTGGGCCTGCAGAACTGTGATCGGCAATACCACTTTTTCCAATGGTATGATCTGTGTCGCCCCTCACTCAGTCACTTCCGTCCACTAACTCCCAGGTACAATCAAAACGCTGCTCTCCAGTTAGAAAGGTCTCTCCTTTTCCCCAGACATCCCCTGCCCCCAAGGCCAAGCTCAAGACTGCCACCTTAGGAATAATGAAAGCTGCCCTCAGTTGAGTGTCCACCCCATGCCGGGCCCAGCTAAAGGCTTCCCTACCTTGCCCAGCCCTCAGAGCAGCCCTGGGAGGCAGAAGGTGCGGAGGGCCGCAGTGGCCCCTGACCACTGAGGTCCCACACCTGGGCACAGAGTGTGGCCCGCCCCGGGCTGTCCCCGGAGGCTGCCTGTGCCTGCCCCTCAGTGATTGCCCCCTTCTCCCTCCCAGGCTGGCTGCCCCAAACCTCACTGTGATCTTGGGCAGCAAAAAAGGCTCCAAGCGTCACAGGTGTGACTAGTCAGGGTGGTCACCAGGGTCGCTCTCTCTGCTGCCCCACGTAAATGATGAGCAAAACACCCACAACGAATGTCGTCCGAGAATTTGTTTCAGGGACAGCGAGTAAAGTGAGGCCAGTAGGTTCCTCACACCATATTTTAAAAGGGATTTTTTTTTTTGGTGTGGGTTCCGGGAGGGATGGCCACAGCACCGAGTCCCGCCTGGACAGCGCTCCGCCTCACGGGCTTTCCTCAGCCCTACCCCCGGGGCAGCGCCGGTCGGTGCCTGGGGAGGAGCCCTGTCCCAACGGATGTTCACAGCCGCAGAGGAGACCACGGGAGAATTTTAACAGCATGTGTAGGGTGGAAAAGCCTTTCTAATCATGATGTGATCCCCATAAACTAAAAAGAAAAGACTGATCAGTTTGACTAAGTAAAAATATATGTTTTTAGCTCTGTGATTCAGTAGATTGAGCTCCAGCCTGCAGAAGGAAAGGTCATCTGTTTGATTCCCAGTCCGGGCACACGCCTGGGTGGCAGGCCAGGTCCCCAGTAGGGGGCGCGTGAGAGGCAACCACACACTGATGTTTCTCTCTTTCTCCCTCCCCCTCTCTCTGAAAACAAATAAAGAAAATCTTTAAATATATATATATAGATATATATATATATGTCTATATATATATTTAAATGTGGCAAAAACCAACAATAAACAAAGTCAAATGGTAAATGCTAAACTAGAAAAAATATTTGCAACTCGTTACCCAGGAAGGGTTAATTTCAGTAACATACATAGAGCTCCTACGAATTAATGGGGAAAACGGAGGGAAAGATGCTGACGAGGAGCTGAAAGGGGAGCAGCCAGTGGCTCTGAAACGTGAAGACAGGTCGGCCCCGCGTGGGAGACCAGCAAACAATGCGCTGAGGTGCTGCGCCCGCCCTTCTGGTTGGCAGAGAGCAGAAAGTTAGCCCACGCTGCTGTCAAGGGGGCCGCCCCCTCCCCCACTGCTGGCAGAAGTGGGAACCAGTACAGCCGAGGCCTAGTGGACTCATAAATCCCACTCGGTAGGGATTTGTCCTGGGGCTGCAGTCCGAGTGAGAGCCCAGAGATGCTGCGGGGGAGGGAGGCAGGCCCGGACCAGATCTGGGCAGAGCCAGGGCGGGTGACTGCCGACCTGAGAAGAAGGCTGCTGCCTTCCTCGGCCAGGAGTTACAGTTCTTTAAATCTTGTTCTAAAGCCTGTGCATTCTGCTACAGTACCAGAGCATTTATATAAATATTATTGACAGTTATCTTACGAGTTAGAGGTCATATGTCTTAAGCCCAGGGGGTCGGACACCGAGGGGCCTGTTCCTGCCCCTCGAGGAAGTCAGGCTCATTCAGCCCATGCGCCACCCACCCCCTCCCAGGTCACCCATCGGGGCAGCTAGCCCGGCAGCTGCCTTCTTCTTCACGTGGGCGGTTCGCTGTCAGGACACAGGCGGAAAGGAATTTCCTTCCGAAGAAGATGCACGTGCAGACAGGAGGCCTGTGAGGATTGCTCAGCATCGCCAATCACCAGGGAAATGCAGGTCAAACCCATGATGATACAGCACAGCCACCAGGGCGGCTACATTCAGAGAGAGGCAGGAACAAGTACCAGTGGGGAGGTGGCAACGCTGGGGAATGCAGGGGCAAAGTCCCTGATCCGAGAGCGGATGGTGTCCCAATGTCCCTGGCCCTCCTCCTGCACATCCCATCGGCGGCCTCTCTCGAGGGGTCAACAGCTAGGCCAGGAAGGCAGGCAGGTGAGTCTACCGCCAGAGGGGAGACTGTGAGATGTGGCCCCTGTGGGACCTTTACAGAAAAAGGGTGGGACACAGCCTTGAGCACTGCTGGCTGGCAGAGCCCAGGCAAGGACTGGGACTTGGGGTCCAAGTGGGGTAGCCCTCAGGGACACATGGACACATGGATGGGACAACACCCGGTGTCCCTCCTGAGTGTGACCTGGGAGGGGCTGCTGGCCTTCCAGCGTTCCGGGTCCACAGGCTGGGCTGCTGCTGGCCCATGAGGCACCGTTTTGTAATTTAGAGACAGGTGCCCCCTCTGCAAGGACAGAGCCTGGTAGGCACGCATTTGGTGAGTCACGGCCTCTTTATGCAAAAAAGTAAAAACAGAAAATGAAAACAAGGTGCCCTTTCTCCAAGCACACAGTCTGCAGTGCATGTTCGGCTGGAGAGCAGAGCACAGCCCACGCTCTCAGCCAGGCAAGGAGCGCAGCCCGCACAACCTGCCCTAGCAGCCTGCCTGCCGTGGGTCTCCACCCCCGGGGCTGTGTGAGAGCGGGCACACCGGGAAGACCTGGGGCCTTTGCAGCCACTGCCTGAGCCCATGCTGTTCACCTCCCCCGGAGTGGGAGTGGGACCACAAGGGGGCAGGGGAAAGAAGCAGGGCGGCTAGGGGACCTGGTTGGGGAGGAGGGCCCAGCAGACCACACAGGCAGCTGAAGGAAGGGGTGACGGGCTTACCGAGAACTTGGTACGAGCACTTGCTGCGTAAGAAAGACCTTCTTACCCAGACAGAGCAGGACTGTGAGACGTAAAATTGGGCAGAGGAAACAGAAGAGAGGAGAGTCCTGTGGAGAACGGGGTCAGTGGTCTGACACAGCGAGGGGACAAACATCTCAACACACGGAGCAAGGACAAGGTGAGGGGAAAGGTCATCGGTGCGGAGGCCCAAACGATGGGAAATGCAGAAGGAAGGAAAGGGATGATGGCAGAGAGACAACACTAATTAAAGAAATGAAAGAGGCCCTGGCTGGTGTGACTCAGTGGACTGAGTGCTGGCCTGCGAACCAAAGGGATGCTGGTTCAATTCCCAGCCGGGCACAAGCCTGGGTTGCTGGCCAGATGCCCAGTAGGGAGTGCGCAAGAGGCAACCGCACCTCTATCCCTCTTTCTCCCTCCCTTCCCCTCTCTAAATAAAGAAGTAAGTAAGTGAATAAATAAAGTCTTTTAAAATTTTTAAAAAGAAAAGAAAGAAACGGGAGAGAAAACAGCTCCGCTGACCTGAAGGAAGACCTGAGCCTGCAGACTGAAAGGCTCACCTGGTGCCCGGACAAGTTCCCAAGAAACCAGCGCCCAGAGAGAGACAGCCAGGCACTCAACAGGGAGGAGGCCGGCGACACCCGGCACCAGAAACAAGAGCGCATTTCGGACCCGAGGGAAAAGGCGAATCCATAGAAAATGCTGCTGAAAGTGCTCTCGCTGCACCAGTTAATCAAGACAGAAACCTCAGGACAGTGGGAGGTGAAGAGGGGTGATGGGAGCGGTGAGTGGGGTACCTGGTCCCCTGCGTGGGGGAGTGTTGGGCAGGGCACGAGCTGGGCGACAAGCGTAACCCGAGTGAAGCTCCTCGCAAGAGCAAGGCTGTGCTGCAAAGAGGGAACCGGGGAGCCAGGGGGCCTGGAATTCGGGGCCCTGAAGGTTCCTGGCAAACGGAGAGGTGGGGCGTGGGGATCTTGGGAGGAGCCTTCCCCAAGGCCTCCTCTGGGGATACCAAGAGGGGCGGGACAGCCCTCCGGTGTCGGCTCACGGCTCACGGTCTCATGAAGTGCGGAGCAATGGGCCAGCAGTGGTGGGAGGGTCAGCATGGTTTGGAAAAGATAATAAATACCTGTGATTACGAGGGTCGCAAAGCAAGGCCATGACAAGTAACAGAACAGGCGACTTTCCACACGAGTAAGGGGAAGGTGCAGTAACACAACCAGACTGACCAAAAGAGGAACGGGAGGCAGTCAGCCAACAGGAGTAGACAGGCGTCTCGGCTGCTCCGTTACACGGAACAGGCCGAGGTCCTCCACCGGAGGACAGATGTCAGAGTCGAAAACACGAGCGGAGCTGCACTTCAGTGACAGAAACACACCTCAGACAAAGACAAGGCCAGAGGGAGGGGAGGGCACACTGACCCGGACGAGTGAACCGAAAGCCTCAGACTGCGTCACCAGGGGCGGGGCGTGCCCGTGTGGTGCCATCTGCGGGCAGGTCTAAGGCCGTAAACCCAACGACGCCGCGCGGCACGGCGCGGAACACAGAAAGCAAACCCCACGGGAAAGACAGTGGGACGCGGAGAAACCCGACCGGCCCAGCAAACAGAACAGCACGCCCCGAGAGGATCTAAATTACAGGAAAAATGAACCAACAATAACTGAGTGAACCGATGACTCAATGAATTTCTGAATGGTGAGGGCACACAAGCAAGAATGGACAAGTGCACAAGTTAGTGACTGAACGTGAGAATAAACAAAATCATGAGTGAATAAATAATGACCATCTGATGATATAAATAAGCACAGAAATGAATAAACCAAGAAATAGATGGAATGTAAGTAAATAGGAAGGAAGAAGGAAGAGGAGGGAAGCAGGGAAATCCCTGGTAGGCTCCCACACCACACGCTCAGCCCCAGGGGCTCCCCCGCCGCCCCACCCCTGCTCACCCGACCGAAAAACTGCAGGAAGGTGTTGGAGAGCAGCAGGTGCTTCTCAGCCAGGAACCGGTAGCGCCGCCTCTCTTCCAGCTCAGCCGCCCGCTGGCTCTCGGACACGAAGGCCTGCATCTGCGCGTGCAGCCGGTTTACGCTCTCCTGGGAACAGGGGGTCTGGCTGGAGGCAGGGCGTGGGCCGCAGCCTTCCCTTGCTTCCTGACCTAGCCACCTCCTCCTGGAGGCCTCCCCAGAACACCTAGGCTGTCCTGGCTCCCAGGCCTGCCGTCTCATGGGCAGCTTCATCCTCATGAGCTTGGCTGTGTCCCCCGCCAGGCAGGACTGGTGGTGTGCGAGCCATCCCTTTGTCCCCAGCACCCAGCTCCGGGCCCAGCCCAGAGGTGGGACCCAGGGAGGTTGGTTTAATGAAAGTGCAAATGAGTTGCTTTATAACACTACCCCCTGCCCACACTTGGGAGGGAAGGTTCTGAAAAGAGACTTGGGCTTACTGAAGCAGCCAGAAGAGAAGAGAGGGAGGGACACGGAGGTCTCAGAGACAGAGGCCAGGGATGGGAGAGGGATGGGAGACGGATGGGCGGGAGGGAGGAGGGCTGAGACCAGTGGGCAGGATGGCACAGCCTGGGCTGCAGGGCGGGGGAGGATGTTGGGACTGCGGGAGGGCCCCTCCCTTTGCTACCAGGTTCAGGAGCACATGACTGAGGGTCTCCTGTTCGCCCAGTGAAGTGGGGAAGCAAGAGAGGTGCTAGGGTTTTGGAGGGGGCCTGGGGCGCCTGGGGAGGGCTGGGAGTGACAGGGAAGGAGCCCTGCTCGGTGTCCCTGAGATCAGTGACTCCCACCCTCCAGGTGCTGGCTGCAGGAGCTCAGGGGGTGCCGGAGGGCCCCTCCCCAAGGCCTGTCACGTCCCTGCCCTCGCACCTTCATCTCCCGCACGTTCTTGTCCCTCTTCCGCTCCATGCGCCACAGCTCGGACATGCACTTCTCCAAATTGGCAGCTCGGTGGCGGTACTCGATCTCGTAGTGCTGGCGGCTGTCCTTGGGTGGGGCAGGAAGAGGAGGGAACCCCCACGTCAGAAGCTGGAGATACCTGGCCCATGGGTTAGAGCGACAGACAGGAGCAGGGGGGCTCAGCCAGGCACGTGTCCATAACCTGGGGCCGGCCAGTGCCCAGTGTTGACCTCTATGTGCCAGTGTCAAACAGGAAGAGGTGGCCTGCCTATGACGGGTGGGGGGCCCGGTGGGGTGGCCAGACTCACTTTGATGAACTGCATGTCCAGCTTGGTGTTCTTCTCCATGTGCTGCAGCAGGTCTCCATGGAATGTCTGCACCTGCAGGGAGCGCAGGGCAGGGGTGATCAGGGCGGCCCTTCTCAGACCCAGCATCCCTTGCACTGCCCATGTGAATACAGTGCCCACCATATGCTAATGCACCAGGGACCTGCCCAATCACCAGAGAAACAAGCAAAATAAGAGCACCTGGTTGAAGGAAAGATTAAACGGTTAACCATGCAAAGCAGTGCAGAACCTCACTTGAGACACCCTCAGTGACTGTGCCAGTGGCCTCTGGTTCTCACACTCAGTCTCTGTGCTTTGGTGATGCCACTCTGTGCCCAGATTCCCGCCATCCTCAAGCACCCACCGGCCCGGCCTCCCCAGGCTGGGTCCTTGCTCAGTTGTCTGGTTTCTAGAGTGTGCACACGTGTGCTCACTGTCCACCCCTCAGGCCACAGGGCAGGATTTTCTACTGGGCCCCTGCTCGGCCCCTTTGTATGAGCCCTGAGTGCGGTGATCATGAGCCCAGTCTGACCCATCTCTGTGTCCCTGGAACCGTGGGCAGGGCTGGGCCCACAAAAGAGTTCCAAACTGTGGGGGCATTAGCTCTGGGGCAGCATGTTCCCATGGCAGGTGGGGGGGGTACCATCTGGGGGACCAGGACGCCGGGGAAGGCCACTGAGCTCAGTCTTAGGGGAGCCAGGTCCTGGTTCTGGCTGTGTCTCCGATTTGCTTTGTGACTTTGGACAAATTGCTGCCCCTCTTTGGGCCTCAGTTTCCCCATCTGTAAGTGAAGTCTTGGCGAGATGCCCTCTAAGGTCCAGCCTTATGAACCTGATGAGCTTTGACTCCATGGGCCTCGGTGGTCACCTGGGCAGCTTCATCCCATTCCCTGTGTGCCCCCATTGGCATTCCCTGGGTCACTCTGCATTGTAAGTCCTTCCAGCTGCCCTCTGCCCGTGAGTTCAGGTTGCACAGGGAGCATCTCTCACCCCACTGCCACGTCCACCTCTGGGGACCCTCCACCTCTGCTCGGGCCCTACCCCAGCCGGGGGTCCCCACGCTGTCCTCTGGGAGCTCTGCCCTGGAGGCTCAGGCATCGCCCAGGAAAGGAGTGCTGGTGATCCCGCAGATGCAGAGAGAACTAGTACGTGTAGTTTTTTTCCCAACAATTGTTTCTGAAGCCTTGTAACTGCTGGTCTCTCAGGGAGCTTGAGTGTGGTCTCCCCAGGACTGGCCATGCCTCCCAGCAAGGAGAAGCCCCACCCCCCAGGGCCAGCCTCCCACTGAAGACACAGTTCGACTTCTGCCTGAACACAGAACGTGGGCTCCTTCCAAACTGTCCGACAGAAACAACGAGGCACCTGGGAGCCACAGGGCTGGCGCAGGCCATCAAAGCCTAGGCACATCAGTCACCTGAGCACAAATACAGAGGGTGGCTGGTGCCTGGAGGGACAGAGCCGAACCACTCTGGAGGACACAGAGAACGTCTAAAGGACACAAAGTCAACTGCATGGATGTGCCCGCAACGCCTGCATTACTGTGGAGCTGGCCTGCTGAGATGAGGAGGGGGAAGTGGGGCTGTCACGAAGGTGGGCAGGGCAGGCAGGGGTGACAGCTGGCCCAGCTGCGGGCCCTGGGAGGCCCAGCTGCAGGAGGCTTTGCCAGCGACCCTAGACTACTGGCAGCCGACCAGCTGAGTGCTTCCCCCAACCCCGTTCCTCTGTCTGCCTCCTCCTAGTCCTCTTGCCGGGAAAGACTACTGTTGAGCTAGCTGCCTTCCCTTAGGGACGTCACTCTGACTTCCGGTCCTGTCTGACCTTCGACCCACCATGGAACTGCGCGTTACAGCAGGGCAGCGGGATTCCAACGCTCCCCACTGCCACAGCCCGGCTGCGACTGCAGACAGGGAGCGGATGCAGACCCAGGCGGCCCCAATGGGGCGGGCCCAGGCACCTCTGAGTTCATGGAAAGTCCTCAGCAGGCTCCTAAGAAGTTGGGCATTAAGGGGACGACGCTGGAAGTGGACTCTGAGCTCCTGCTGTGGAGGGACTGTCAATAATTAGCAGGTGGCTTCTGGAATAAGGAAGTCACGAGCCCCAGGGCAGGCTGAGGAAGGCCCTGCAGGTCAGGACAAACCCACCCTCCCTGGCTCCGCCTCCCGGCGCACACTTCACTTAGCTTGTCCTCTAAGCCCTTTGTGCAGAAGCTGAGGGCAGTTCCACGGGTGAAAACAGGCACTGCACGCCCTACACTGTATGTGTGGAGTTACCCCAGCAACTCCAAAATGCCTTCCGCCGTCCCTACAGGAAATCCCCCTGAACGAGCTGCCTCTGTGCGCCAACCCCGACCCCTCTTCTCGTTAGGTCTTGGGTTGCCCCACTCAGGCTATGCCCCACTGTGCCAACAGACACGCTACCGTCCCAATCACGGAGGCTCCACGTGGCTAAGTCCGTTCTCGAGACTCGCCGCCTGTCGCCATCCCCGGACACGGCGACCATCAAGCCCCCTTCCCTCAGCCAGCCCAGCACCGTCCCCCAGTGTTCCTCGTACCCCCCACCCTCTGGCTGCATCTTCTCCGTCCTTTGCTGATGCCCCCTCACCTCCCTGTCTGAGCTGACCCAGAGCTTAGGCCCTGGGCCTCCCCCCTGAGCTCTCCACCTTCCCTCTGGCGTACTCACGACTCCCACACGTGGCCCCAGGCCTCGCCTGGCCCCCACACTCAGCCTCTCCAATCTCACAGCCGAGGATTCCACTCTCCACCTGGTTTTCTGGTCACCATCTCATACTCATCGTGTCCAACACTGACCTCTGACCTCCCCTCTACCCACCGCACGGCTCCACATCCAGGTTTCCCACCTCGGCTAATGGCAACTCCACCTTTCTAGGTGGTCAGATTAAAACCCTGGGGTTACCCGGACTTTCCTCTTTCTTTTGCAACAGACATCCGATCCATCAAAGTCTTCCTGGTTCCACAGGCGGTCTGCTCTCTTCTCACCAGCAGCCCCCCTGCAGCCCCTTTGCCAAGCCCCCCACGCCTGCCAGGCTACTCGCAGCTGCCTCGAGCTTGTCCTCTGCTGCTATCTGATTCTCAGCACAGAAGCCACAGCGACCCCTCTGAAGAGCAGGCCGGACAACGCACAAGTGAGAAGTGACGTTTTACAACGCCGCTTACAGATGGCTTCAGAAACACCGGGCACCTGAAAATAAATCTGCCGAAAGATACGTGAGACTGCTACACGGAACTTGAGGAAACACTGCTGTGAAAAATAAACAAACGGGGAGGTGTGCCGTGTTCAGGGGTCAGAAGACTTGCTACTGTTGAGATGACCACTGCTCACAGACTGATACAATCCCTCTGAAAATCCCAGCAGGCGTTTCGAGAAATTAACAAGCTGTCTAACTTATACGGAAAACGCAAAGGATCTTGAATGGACTGGGCAATCTGAAAGAGAAGAACAAAATTCTTAGACTACTTGACTGCAAGACTTACTATAAAGTTACAGTAATTAACAGTGTGGTATTGGCAATGGATAGACAAAGAAATCGATGGAGCAAGGTAGAGAGTTCACAAACAGACCTACACACATGAGACAAATCGGTTTTTGACCGAGACGCCAAATCCAGGGAACAGGGGAAGGGAAGTCTTTCTAAAGGTTCTGGAGCAGCTGAAGGCCTGTACGGGGAGAGCAACCCCTGACCCTCCTCACGTCACACACAAAAGTAAATCTGTGCTGGATCCTAGAAATGTGGGTAAAGGCCAGGGTACAGAGCTTCTGCAAGAAAACCTGGGAAAACATCTCTGTAGTGGGGGTAGGCGAAAATTTCTTGGGTAGGAGACAAGCCCAAACCATTTTTTAAGAAAACTGCCAAATTGGGCTTCATAGAAATTTTAACATATCACCGTCGACAATAGTAACCTGACAAAAAGATTAAACAAACACCTCATGAAAAAGCTATACCAGCGTCCAGTAAGACCACTAAAAGCCATCAGTGATCAGGACACGCAAAACACAACACAGTGGGTGAAGCCTACCACCAGCACCCGTGAGAACTGCTGGAACAGATGGACCAGCAGTGGCGAACGTGGGCAAGGACACAGTAGGGCGACAGGGCCCTCAGGCCCTGCGCACAGAGGAGGGCCAGGCCTTCGGAGAGCTCTCCGGTGGTTTCTCACCAAGCTGAACATGCGTCGGCCGCTGACCCACGGTTGCCACTCCCAGGCACTCGCCGCACAGAAACGAAGCTGTGCACCCACAAAAGACTTGTACGAGAATGTCCACAGCGGGCCTGTTTCTCACAACCCCGACGGGAGGAGCCCCATGGCCGCGACAGAGAAGTGGGCAGACGAGCGGCAGCCTATTCACACAGTGGCACGTGCAGCGGATGTACACCACACAGCGCTGCACACGCGACACCGCACGTTGCACGTGCAGGCACAGTGCTGAGCGAGTGCGGCAGGACGCAGGGAAATGCGTACCGTGCAAATTCGCTCCCGCCACGTTCTACAACAGGCTAGACCCGTCTCTAGAGACAGAAACGAGACCGTGGCATCTCAGGTGAAAAAGGACAGAAAAGGGCGCCAGGGAACTCTCCGGGCTGACTGAGAAGTTGTCTGGGTGGCCGCATGGCGTGAGCACCAGGTCAAAACTTACCAAAATCAACACGAAGGAACGGGGCGTTTTATTGTACAAAAACTTTCCCTTTATAAAAACTAATTTCACGGGGACTTCCGCCAAGATGGAGGCATAGGTGGAAACACTGTGCCTTCTCCCACAACCAAGTTTGAATACAACAAAGGTTTGGAGAACAAAGACACAACCAAAGGACAGAAAATTGAATTATACGGAAGTCCGACAACAACGAACCGTTCAACAGGGACGATAAGAGGGGCGGAGCCAGCAGCGGAGCAGGGTCGGGCAGGACAGATCCCCCAACCTAGGCGCGCAAATGGCCCGGACCCAGTCAAGGTGTGGGGCAGACTGACCACAGTCGCACATTCACGCACAGTGAGACGGACCACGCAGGCCCCAGCGGGCGAGGGCTGACGGCAATGGCGCACTCGCCTGCAGTGGGACGAAAGGTGTGGGCCCGGTGACCGTGGCAGCTGCCGCACCTGTGGGGGCCGCGGTGGGAGATGGCAGACGGGACACCATTGCTCCTCTTTGACCCCGCCCCCACATACAGTGTCACAACCCAGCGACTTAGTTGCCCTGCTCTGGTGAACACCTAGGGCTCCGATCCTGCTCCTGCTACATAACAGGCATGAACAGCCCAAAAGATGGCGCAAGAAGAACTCAAAGTCCCAGAGCCCATAACTCTCAGCGACCGAGAAATTGCCAGCCTCTCAGAAGCACAATTCAAGACACTGTTTATCAGGATGCTAACAGAACTGGTTGATTATAGTCACAAATTAGAGGAACATATGAAGGCTAAACTAATTGAAATGAAGGGAGATGCACAGGAATCCAATAGTGATGGAAAGGAAACTGGGACTCAAATCAATGGAATGGACCAGAAGGAAGAACGAAACATCCCACAAGAAAGGAATGAAGAAATGAGAATTCAAAAAAATGAGGAGAGGCTTAGGAACCTCCAGGACATCTTGAAACGTTCCAACATCTGCATTATAGGGGTACCAGAAGGGGGAAAGAAACAGCCACGAGTGGAAAACGTATTTGAACAAATAATAAAGGAGAGCTTCCCCAGTCTGGCAAAGGAAATAGACTTCCAGGAAATCCAGGAAGCCCAGAGAGTCCCAAAGAACTTAGACCCAAGAAGGAACACACCAAGGCACATCATAATTACATTAGCCAAGATGAAAATGAAGGAGAGAATCCTAGAAGCAGCAAGAGATAAGGGGACAGTCACCTACAAAGGAGTACCCATCAGACTGTCAGTTGATTTCTCAAAAGAGACCTTCCAGGCAAGAAGGGGCTGGAAAGAAGTATTCCAAGTCATGAAATCCAAAGACCTACAGCCAAGATTGCTTTATCCAGCAAAACCTTCATTTAGAATGGAAGGACAGATAAAGTGCTTCTCGGATAAGGTCAAGTTCAAGGAGTTCATCATCACCAAGCCCTTATTATATGAAATGCTAAAGGGACTTATATAAGAAAAAGACGAAAAATATGAACAGTGAAAGGGCAGCAAACTCACAGTTATTAACAACCACACCTAAAACAAAAGCAAGCCAAGAGGACAGCTAGATCAGGAGTGGAACCATAGAAATGAAGAACACATGGAGGGTTAGCAACAGGGGAGTGGGAGGAGGAGAAGGGGGGAGAAGGTACAGAAAATAGCATAGACGGTAGGTAGAAAATAGATAGGGGGGAGGGCAAGAATAGTGGGGGAAATATAGAATCTAAGGAACTTGAGACACATGGTTATAAACTAAGGGGGGGAGAATGGTGGGGGAGGGAGTATGTGGGTGGAGGGGAATGAAGGGGGGGAATAGAACAACTGTAATGGTATAATCAATGAAATATATTTAAAAAAACTAATTTCACATAAAAACGAGGAAAAGAAAACCTCTGATGTTGAGTCCAACAGGAAGTGACTGTGAGGACATCCCTGGAGACCATGGTGGTGTAGCAGAGGCGTCGGCCCACGCAACAGGCATTAAGAACATGAGGCAGGGCTGGGAAGGGACAACATGGGTATGATTTAGAAAAGCTCAGAAATGGATGACAATTCAAGAGGGAATTAGAAGTTTACTTTTTAAAGATTTTACTTATGTATTTTTAGAGAAAGGGGGAGCAAGGGAAGAAGAAAGGAAGAGAAACATCAATGTGTGGTTGCCTCTTGCACATTCCCAACTGGGGACCTGGCCCACAACCCAGGCATGTGCCCTGACTGGGAATCGAACAGGTGACCCTTTGGTTTGCCGGCCCGTGCTCAATCCACTGAACCACACCAGCCAGGGTGAGAATTAGACATTTAAAAAGAAAAACATAAGTTTCATAATGAAGGCAACACACAACAAAGTAATAGCACAATAGAGAATGCCTCGGGAGAAGTGTAAAATAAAAAAAAAATCTAAATAAAGAAACAAAGAAATAGGAAGAGATTATTTTGGGGGGTGAGGACAATGAAAATGTGCTAAAATTAGAGTGAGATAGTTTTAAAACTGTGACCATACCGAAAACCTCTGAATTGCACGCTTTGAAAGGGTGACTTTTATGGTATGTGACTTATATCCTAGTGAAGTGGATTTGTGTGTCTGTCACACCAACCCTCATCTGTTTATCTACACATCTGTCTCTCTGTCTACACCTACCTATGTATGACGGGCCTCCTATTATGTTCTCCGTTCTCACTCCAGATATCAATCATAATATTTAGAAGTAGAGGAAGAAAAAAGAAATAAGGAAAAAAGTAGAAATAACCAAGAGGAAGGGACATATTAAAAATAGGCTACGAAGATTAAATATACAGATAATAGTTTTGAAGAAGAAATACAAAAAAGGGAACAAAAAATTCTACAAACTGTAATTCAAAAGAACTTCTTCTGAAACTAAAAACAAAAGACTGGAAATTACATTTTGAAAGAGTGCACCACATAACTGAGAAGACTGACCCACCCTGACCAATATCAGAGCAGACCCTGGGAGAATTACTTGAGCTGAGAAAAAGAAGGAAAGAGAAGTCTGTTGGGCATCTAGACGAAACCAACAACAAGTGATCTACAATGGAAAAATAAATAGACTTCGGAAAAGCAATGTTCAATGTTAGAAGAGAATCATATTTAAGATCATCAGACACCAAAGAAAGAGAAGGAAGGAAGGAGGGAGGGAAAGAACAAGTAAGGGAGGAAGGCAGGCCGAGCCAAGGATTTTAGACCCAACAGAACGGGCTCCCGGCGTAACTGAGCACCACGCCGCACCCAGAGAGCGCTGCTCACGCGAGCCCTTCCGCGGGGCTCCTGGAGAGCAAGCTTCCCGCAGGACAGCGACAGGCGCTGGACATTAAAGATGCAGCCGCCTGTAAACGGAGGCTGGCGAGCGCTCCAGGGGGCGACAAGGCGTGTGACAGCTCTGCACTCTGGCCGAGGAGACACAGCACAACGACTTCAAAGGAGGGCCACGCACAGGGAGAGCAAATGCAAAACAAATGTGAGCTGTTTCTGAAAAGCACACAGGAGCTGGTGGAGTGGGTGAGTTAATCCTCACCCAGAGACGATTCTGGTGTGATGGGGGTATGGCCAGTGGAGAACATGGGCTATTCTGACTATTTCCCTCTCTGTCTCGGAGAGTGAGGGTTCTTCACGTGGACCGAAGACCCTGGTGTAACACGGAAGGGTGAAGCGAAGACCCTGTGAGGCTGCATGTGAGTTGGAAGTATGAGTATGGACTTGTAAGTACTTTATCTTTAAATACATGGCACATATCATCATGTATCCACAATGTGTGCAGACATGTGTGCCTACGTGAGTGTGAATGCACGTGTATTGCACACATGCACGCCTGTGTGTATGCACAGCACTGGCCACTGAAAAGACCCAGAAACAGCCGCGCCATCAGCGCCTGGCGCCTGGCGCCCAGACTCAGGAGAGGCCCTGGGTGAGGAGGGGCCGTCTCATCAGGTGGGGCAGCCAGGAAGTCAGAACTGCCAGCGTCGCACCAAATGGGGTCGGGAGCCGACTGAAGAGGCTTCACTGCCCAAACAGAGGACATTCCCCACTTCAAATAAAGACAGTAACTGTCAAAGACCGAAGCACATCAAACAGGTTTAAGTCTATGATACCGAGGACACCACAGCATACCACAATAATTGTGCTAGTTAAAAAAGGAGAGCTAAGCCCTGGCTGGCGTAGCTCAGTGGATTGAGCACAGGCCTGCGAACCAGAGGATCGCGGTTCAATTCCCAGTCAGGGCACATGCCTGGGTTGCAGGCCAGTTCCCTGCAGGCCAACTCCCAGCAGGGGACGCGCAAAAGACAACCATACATTGATGTCTCTCTCCCTCTCTCCTTCCCCTCTAAAGATAAATAAATAAAATTAAAAAAAAAAAAAAGGAGAGCTAATTGGTCACCTCCAGAGGTGACAGGACAGGAAAGGGAGGCGCTGGCTCTTACTCGCCTTCCCCATGTGAATCGGGTCACTGGGTAACAGGCGGCGGATAAGGAGAAGAGACTCCTCCGGAAACATCCCCATTGGGAGTGAAGGGGCATCGGAGCAGCAGTGTTCCCTGACTCCCAGCGTGTGACTGCGTCTGCACACGCTGAGCCTCTATGGCTGCACACGGCAGTGGGTGGGACGTGCCTCCCGATGGGTGACCCGGCACCCGTCCCCCCTCAGTTTCACCAGAGGGACGGGACCTGAGTCAATCGGGCCTCTGGAGCCGGAGGCCAGGGGCACAAGCGAGACGGGACCTGAGTCAATCGGGCCTCTGGAGCCGGAGGCCAGGGGCACAAGCGAGGCTGCACCAGGAGGGTGTGACCAGCAAGTTCCAGACGGCGGACACCGACCATCAGCTGGGCCCAGGGCCTTCAATCGACAGATGAGACATAAGGAAAGAGTTGGAGGGGGTGGAGGGGGATCAGTAGATTAAGAGATTCAAATACATATTTAAAAAAAGAACAAGACCAAAATCTAGTGTGTAGGGACGCGTGCTTTGATCAACGACACAGGAACACAGGACATGCCACACCTGTGGTCACTTTGGGAGGGAGGGGCTGTGGTTTTGATGGGGGCACATGGAGGGGTTGCTGGGGAGGCTGCAAAGTTCTTGGCCTGGGTGGTGGGTGCACGGGTGGGTTTGCCTGACTGTGGTCCATTAAGGTCTAACATGTTCAGCGAACGCTTTAGGACCTGCATGTCAGTTTGCACTAAAAACCCAAACCCGAGTGAGGTGCTGCCCCGCTTTTGCCCAGCACCCCCTAACGATCCCCCTTCCCAGGCGGAGAGGCCCCTGCTGGTGGCTGGTCGTCTGCTCCACGCTCGCCCTCGCTGTCTCCACTCCAGCACACGGCCCCCTCACGCCCTTCCACATGCCATTCCCTCTGTGCAGAATGCGCTTCCCCGTGAGTCCGCCTGGCTCCTCCTCGCCTCCTTCCGGCCCTTCTCCCAGCGTCACCTTTCTAGTGATGCCGCCCGAGTATCTGCGGAAAAGCGCGTTCCTACCCTGGCCGGGAGGCTCAGCTGGTGGCACGTCGCCCCAACACCAAAAGGTTGTGGGTCCGATCCCTGTCCAGGGCACACATCTAGGCTGCAGGTTAGATCCCCGGTCAGGGCACGTACAACCGATCAATGTTTCTCTCTCATAATGATGTTTCTCTCCCCTCTCCCTCTAAAATCAATAAACATTTCCTCAGTGAGGACTTAAAAAAAATTACGCCCGTCCAGCCCTTCCTATCCCCTTCCCTGCTCTGTTTCCTCTGGGGCCTATTTTGCATCTCACCTGCCGCCTACACACGGCATGGCCGAGCCTGGGGTCTGGCCTGGCTCCATCCTGGGGCGGGGCAGGGTTTCTGTCTGCCTGACGGCCCCCAGCGCCCATGCCTGGCACGAGGCAGTCAGCAGCTGCCCAATGAGTGAGTCGGGGGCCGGCCCCAGCTGTGCTCAGGCCAGTGCGGTTCTGGGTTCTGGCCGAGGGCCCTGCTTTGCTGTTGCAGCCAAGACACTGATGCCCAGAGATGGCAGCTCTTTTTACAGAGCGGGCCTGGGTGACACTCCTCCCTGCACAGCCCAGGGGTTCCACGAGTGACACGGAGAGCCGTCAAACACAAGGACAGGAGGCCCCTGGCCGCCACCGGAGGTGGCCCAGGCTCAGTGCCATGTGCCCTGCAGGGTGTCCGGGAGGCAGGCCCAGGGACGCCTTTCTGGTGTGTGGGTGGTTACACGGTTTCTGCTGCTAAAACTGGTCCCCATTTGACATGGTGAACAAACCGCTGAGCATTTAATGGGGTCTCCAAAGGGTACCCTGACTTTCAGGGTTCCCTTCACACACACCTGAGAACCACGGTCATAATTAGTTGAAATTTCCTTCAGAACCTTCTGAGGCCCCACATCACCACCCCTGCCCCCACTCTGCCCTAGCTCCGGACCTCTGGCCCACGGCTGCCCGAGGGATGTCATGCTCATGCCCACGCTGGGGGTCCTCTCTCCTTCCCGTCTGGCCAAGCCTGCCCCCGTTCAGAGCTCATTCTTTCCTCCCAGACAGCGGAGTCCTGCTCGGTGCCAGTCCCCACCCCAGGCCCTGGAGCTCCAGAGAGAAGACTGTTGTCCCAATAGGACTCCCAGTCATGGCAGGGACACAGTCGGGGGCACATTTCACTTCCAACTGTCACAGCTGAGACACACAAAGGGTCCAGGGGCCAGGGTGAAGGGGCGTGTACTTATTCATTTCAACTAACCCTCCCAAGGATCCTACAGGGCAGTTATTACAGCTGTCTCCATTTCACAGGCAGGGACACATTCAGGGGCACATTTCACTTCCAACTGTCACAGCTGAGACACACAAAGGGTCCAGGGGCCAGGGTGAAGGGGCGTGTACTTATTCATTTCAACTAACCCTCCCAAGGATCCTACAGGGCAGTTATTACAGCTGTCTCCATTTCACAGACAGGTAAACTGAGGCCCAGAAAGGTTATGTAGCTTGTCTGAGGTCACAAAGCCAGTAGCTGGTGGACGGGGCACTCTGGCTGCAAAGCTTGCTTCCTCATCTGCCACGTGCTAAGAACAGATGGGCACAGCTGCCAGGAGTCCAGAGGCAGGAAGGATGGAACCTGCCTAGGAGCCAGGGAGGCTTCCTGGAGGAGGGAGCAACTGTGCAGGGGTCAGGGCTTCAGGCTGAGAGGACAGCATGACAGCAGGCTCGGGGAAGGCCAGGCTGTGTCCAGAGGGTACAGCTTTTCTGGGTGGTTGGGGGATGCGGGGCACGCCAGGGCGCTGCCAGGTCAGCAGGGCCCGTAACTGCTCCCCTGAGGAGCAGGGATTTAGTTCTGTGGGTGGCCGGTGCTGAAAGGGCTGTTCTCTCGGGTAGGACAGGTCAGCCCCATGGCTGCTCCAGGAGAGGGCAAGGCAGGGCTGGAGGTGGGAGGGGCACCGGGGCCACAGCCCTTTCGCTCCTGGCTCCTTCCCTCACCCTGAGGTCTTGGGCAGGGGGCTGCATCTCTGAGACTCGGTGTCCCCCTCTGTAAAGTGGAGACGAAAATGGCACCTGCCTCCCAGATGGCTGGAGGCTGGAAGAAGACATTGCAGATAAACGTGCCCACAAGGGCCTGGCCTGGCCACTGTCGCGAAGTCCTCCCCGAGAAGGGACTCGGGCAGGTGACCCCCTAGGCCAATACTCACCACCACCTCCAAGTCAGAGTTCAAGTGTCGCTGGGTGTCGGACATCTGCACCAAGATCTCACCTACAGGCCCAAAGAACAATGGTTTCATGAGGGGAGCCTGCCCTGCCCACCCTCTTCCTGCCAGAAGCTCCCAGAAGGGCCTGCCTGAGGCTGTATTTCTGGACCAGAGTCCTGGGATTTCCCATGTGGCTCTGGGACTCGGGCAGCACCTGTCCCAACACCTATCCCAGCCGGGCAGGGAGTGGTGGGGAAGGGCTCGGGCTCCGGGCCCTGGGCTGCAAGGCCTGGGCTTTTGGCAGGGCTAGACTTCCCGGAAGGGCAAGATTATAAAAGCAATGCCTTCTGGGACCCAAGGCTGAAGGGCAAGGCAGCCCTGGGCCTCAGGGGAGGCAGCAGGAAGGCAGGCAGAGCATCTCTCTGGAGCTGGACAGTAGGAGGCCTGGGGTGGGGCTTGGGGGCCAAGAGGAGAGCACCCCAGGTTCAAAAAGGCATGGGGGGCATGGTGGAAGGGGGAGCCCCTTACCCAGGATCTGTGATGTGGAACTCTGCAGGGCCTGCTCCCCAATCTTCTGTATGGCGTTGAAATACACCTCGGCCGCCTCGGACAGAGCTGTATGGGGAGAAGGAATGGGTGTGGCCCTCTCCCAGCTGCCCCACCCGTCTGCAGGCCCCTCCCTCCACCAGGACAGTGTTCTGGGGAACACTGTGGGGTCTGGCTTAGGCGCACATGGGGTGGCGTGGGCCCGTCCGGGGGTGGGGGGTGCAGGCACCTGTGTGTGCCCATTGGGAGGGTGGGTGCAGGTGTCGGGGGCACAGAGTGGGGGCAGGTGAGGGTGGACTCTGGTTGATGGTCGGGGAAGCAGACTTTGACCCTGAAGAACTAGAAGGCAGGGAGGGTTTGGAGAGCACTTGGTCCCAGCCTGTACACAGCACAGATGGCATGGGACCCTCTGTCCACAGCCCTGGTGGAGGATGGGTTGCTGGGAAATGGTGAATGGCTGTCCAGTGTGGGGTGCAGAGAACATGGGGGGAGGTATGTGAGTCTGCCCGGAGCGGGCGGGGTGGGGGTCTGTGGCCGTGCACTCACCATGGAAGGCCCGCAGGTAGTTGTTCCCCAGGTACACCAGGTTCTCCAGGGCGGGGTTGAACTGCTCCAGGATGCTCTGGACCCCGAGGGCAAGGGGAGGGGGACAAGTGGGAAGAGAAGAAATGATGGCCAGAGGCAAGTCCCTGGGCCCCAGGAGCAGGGCACCCCTGGCCCCAGGGAGCCCACCTGGAACCCCACTGTCACTCGGAGTCCTGTTTGGGCCTGAGGCCATTCCCCGTGGCCTGGTTCTCGGCTGCGGACCCCTGGCCAAATCTGGCTCACACACCTATCCTGGTGGGACCTCATTCCCAAGACAATGCACCCAGAGGGTCCACTTCCCCCCACTGGGCTGAAGCCTACGGTCTGTCTCAAGACTCTAGCTGGGCACAGCTCAACCTGGGCCCGAGTCCGGGTCTCACTGGGCTGGACACATGGACTGTCCGAAGTCACCGCAGGGGCAAGGAAAGAGCTTGCCCTCCTCAGAAAGAGCCCTCTGGGAGCCTGGCCACCCCAAGTCCCGGCCAGTGGGAGAGCGCTCTGGGTGGCAGAGATAACTCTGGGCTTGGACTTTGGTCTTAATTCAAATCCCTGCAGCCCCACTGCCTCCCTCTGTGACCTTGAACAAGCTGTTTGACCTCTCTGGCCTCAGTGTTCTCATCTATCCAACCAGGTGATTTTTTAACTCTACAGGTGGGGTGATGGAGGCTTACATGGGGAAGGGTCCTGAATACAGGCAGTGCTCAATAAATGTCTGTGGGGATGGCAGCACCCTCCCTGGAGTGAAGCAGCAAGGTTGAGTGAGGGGCTCAGAAACGAGAGACAGACGACAGACGACAGAGAAGGACAGGCACAGGGGCAGATGAAGAAGCTGACAGCTGGCCATGCGGACCCCTGCTCCCAGCTGCAGCCACACCGGGCCCCATCCTGCCTCGCCCCGAGTTGGATTGCGTCTCAGCAGGCCTGCCGCTCACCAGAGACTGCGGACAAACCCCTCCCTGGGAGCCTCAGTTGGGGATGGGATGAACGACTGTCCCCAGAAGTCCCCACCGTGGCCAGTGCTCAGTCCAGCCTGGCCCCATGTCTTTCTCGCCAGAACATTCTGCAGCCACACTCACCCTGTGTCCCCCCAAGCTGGCCCAAGCTCTGCACCCTGGGACAGGGCGCTCTGGGCCCAGGCCGGCTGCAGGTACGCTCACCTTGTAGATGGCCATGGTGGACCTGTAGAACTGGTCCATCTCGGGGGCCATGGGCGGCTGCACCCGGGTGCTGAGCAGAGGCTGGTGGTGCTCGCAGGGCAGGGAGCACTGGGGTCCGGAGGCAGTGCCCACTGCTCAGCAGGCAGTTCAGGAGTCCAAGGAGCGGGACTTGGAGATGGAGGCCGGCCGCGGAGGGGGTGGCAGCTTAATTATTCACCAGCCAGGGATGTCAGAGCGAGATCTGGATCTGGGGCGTAACCGGACTCCGCAGGGACGGCATCCTGTGACGCAGGCTGGTTCGTGTGACCTGCCCTTCAATTATTTACCCCTCTGAGCCGCGGCCGGCATGCACGCGTGGATGAGCCACTCTCCCAGGTCACCCCCACCTCCAGGAAAAGGCTTAGCCAGGCTGGCCGGGACCCCTGGCTCTGGGGGGACCCCTAACTTCCACCTGCCATAGCGGGCACTGCCCACCCAATTGGGCTAGGACTGGTCGTCGCCCTCCCCCAGGGCACCACAACAGACCCCCCTGGAGCCCGAACACACGCGTGGGTCACTACTCTTGTCAGGCTTCGTCTCTAGTCTGAGCCCCTCCGACCAGACCTGCACCTCAAGGGCCCATGCCCACGCCCACTGCGCCTGCCCAGCTCCTCTGCAAGTTGGCAAGGGGACAGCACCAGCTCTAATGTCACACAGACCTGGGGGCCAACCTTGGCCCTGCTCACTCACTGAGACCACCTGAGCCCCTTATCTCCCTGGCCCCCCACCCTGGGGCAGGTGGGCCTGGTTGCTTCCTCTGAACACCCTTGCCAGCCTGATTTTGGGGGCCTGGGGGAAACAGGAGGCACCTCTGCCCCAAGGAACCCAGAAAACAGAGCAGACATGTGAGTGGGCACATGAAGACCATGGTCAGGCTGAAGGTCAAGGTTGCAGGGAGCTGGTAGGCGGGGGCACAGGGAGCACTCACACCACAGTGCATACAACCCGGGGCAACTGAAATCAAACCATTTATTTCACAGTATGGGCCAGCCCCGCCCTGCTGATAAACCAGTCCTGTCGGGAAGAATAACTTAAGTCTCAGGAGCGACCTTTGGGAGCTGAAGCAAGCTCAAGGGCAGGGCAGCTCTGAGGGGTGCAGGTGGCGGGGCATGTACTAAGGAGCAAAGTTGAATGAGGCACCCACTCCTAGAGTGTGGGCTGTCCCTGCTGATAGGGTGGGTGATGGCCAGTGTCTGTAGCTCCTCCAGCCCCACCCACAGGGGAGAAGGCAGAGGGCGGACGGGGCAGCTGCTCCCCCAGAGGACCTGGGAGAGGTGAGGGCTGGGGCACGCCTGGGCGCCCTTAGTGTTTGACACGAGAGGTTGAGGGGCCTGAGAGTCAGTTGTCCTTGGCAGCCAGGGAGTAGGCCCCAGTGAGGCTCCAGGCTTTGTACGCCTGGAGCCGCAGAGTGTGCCAGAAGGCAGGGACAGAGCCGGAGAAAGGCCTTCAGCCCCAGCCTCGGGCCAGAAGCCCAGCGCCCCGAGGCCCTGGCTGTGGACAGAGCAGCCTGGCCCAGTGCTGCCCAGTGGTGTGGTGCTCGGGCCTCAGCCACCTCCCCAGCGGGGTCGGGTGGTGGACAGAGCTAGGGCCTGGTGGCCCTACGGTGAGAGCAGCAACTGGACGAGCTTCTGGAACTGCTCTCGGTGCTCGTAAATGTAGACCTCGGTCTCCCAGAGGGCGTTGACCAGCACGGAGTCGCTGACCTCATCCAGCATGATGTCCATCCCCAGCTGGGGGTTCAATCTGCCCAAGTCAAGGAGAAGGGGTCACCCCAGGACTCTGGGCCTGGGTCGGGGACAGGAGCTAGGATTTGGAAAAGGAGAGGTCTGTGCCAAGGACAAGGGTGGGGAAGGTCGTCAGACCCCGCTGGGCCAGGGAGTGGGGAGGGGGCTGAGGGCCAGGCCAGCGGAGCCCCACCTGAAGTACTGGATGCCGACCATCTCGCACCAGGCCCGGGCCCGGTCCACAGCCCGCCCGTCTGGATCCGTGCACTGGCGAGAAGCAGCCTCCATGAGCGCACAGCACACGCCACAGCCACAGCGCCTGCCTGGGGCCCCTGGGTTCCCATCTGGCTCAGCCACGTATCAGCAGAGGGATGCTGGGCAAGTCCCCTCTGCTGGGCTGCAGTGACTGTCCCAGGTGTGTAAGCGGAGGGACACAGTCTGCGGCTCTGACAGGTGGCTCAGCAGGGCCCTTTCAAGGTCACTGAGCATGGTGGGGGTGAGCAGGCACTGAGGGGACAGGCCACCATGCCCCCCGGCTCCCCACCCCTGTAGCTTTCGTCCAGCCGATTTTTTGGGCTTCCGCATGGGGCTGTGTGGAGGAAGGGACCCACAGCTGCGATTCAAAACCTCACTGGAGGCGGCCCCTAAGGGTCTTTGCTGGCGCTGAGACCCTGTGTCGGGGACCCCCCGCCCCGGGCTGGCGAAAGAGGGCTGGGGGAGCCGCCTGGACACCCAGGGCACCGGGAGAGGCGAAGGCACCATCCTGGGGCTGAGGGGCCCATACTCACACAGTCCACCACCATTTTGCCCAGTTCCTTTGCTCCAAAAACAGTCTTAGCCAGTTCCCAGGGGTTGCTGGGACGGAAGACATCCACACAGGTGACAGGGACCTGTGGGGACCTCCCTGTCCCCAGAGAGACGACCAGGGAGAGTTTCTTCACCTTGTCGCCCTGACCCTGATGGGGACAGGACAGGGGCAGTGAGAGGAGACCTTGCCCTGGTGGGCCATTCCCAGGGGTATGACAGGTCCAGCACTGGGGTCCCAGGGAGCATGAGGAGGTGGCGGGGCCTCCTGTGGCAGCAGCCCTGCCTGTCCTGCTTCCTTCTTTGCTCCAGAACAAGCTCTGCTGCCTACCTGCTGGGTGACCTTGTTGGGTCACTCCGACCCAGGCTCGTCATCCACAACAGGAGGCAGCTTAGATGGATGATGTCAGACGACCCTTCCCCATCCCACAGCCTCCTACTGCAGGAAGCCTGCCCTGCCTGATGTGGCCCCTAGAGGGCGCTCACCTCTCCAAAGGCAGAGCCCCTGCCTCCCCATCCAGGAGCTGCACCCAGAACTTCATGATGACCCCAGTGGTGACCAAGGCCAGCAGGGATATGGCACACTCGGGGTCAGGCACGAGGAAGCCTCCTGACAGTCCCCAGGCTGGTGAGCCCATTCAGCAGCTGAGAGGGGCGGGCAGCACCAGGACCCCAATCAGAGGCCCCCATACCACTAAGTGCCCAGTGGGCCTGGGAGCCCCTCTGGGCACAGTGCTCTGGGCAGACCCCGCCACTCAGGCAGGCGCCAGCTGGGATAAAACTGCTGCTTCACGCACAAACCAACGGCCGTGCCAGGGAGACCCATCTGCGGTCACGTCCGGCCCCTCCAACCTGAGGGGGCTCTCACCTTTCGGATCATGTCCTGGTTGTACTCGTGGATCTCCGTCATGGCGTCCAGCGTGGGGTTGTTGGCCAGCAGCCCACCATCCAGGAAGCGCCCAATAGGCCGGAAGTAGGTGGGGGCTGCCCCGCTGCTCCGGGCTGCCTGCCACACCAGCTGCTCTGGGGGTGGGGGAAGAGGGTGACGCAGTGGGACAAGGGACTGGTACGAGCTCCTTGGATCACGGTGGGCGTGTGTGAGTGTGTGCAGGCTGCAGGACGAGGGAAAGGCAGGGCACGCTGCAGGAACAGGCTGGACAAGGCCACGCTGCCTGGCCCTGCCGTCGCGGAGGGAGGCAGGTGTGGCTGAGGCCCTTCGGGGGCTCCTCTAGCCTGTCTGAGGCCTGACTGCTCCCCGGCTCTGCCTGTCCTCAGCCAATAAGAACTCAGGGCAACAGGTGGGAGGGTGGGGGGCTAGCGGTGCCCCGTGGCAAGCCCATGACTGCCACCCACCACCCTGCAGCCCTGCAGGCCAATCGCTTTCCACAGTCGCTTCCAACACGGTTTTAACCTGAGGGATGAGTTGGAGGCTTCAGGTTAACGTTCTGGCTGCAGCGAGGCTCCCGGACCGACTCTGGAGCCTCGTAATTCCGGAAGAGATGGAGCTCAGCTGGCTGCCGGTCAGACAGCGTCCCCGTCAGCATCACCCTGGAGAGAGGCCAGGGCAGGACAGCTGCAGTCCCTGTCCCTCCCACCACAGGCAATCCACTTCTGGGAACTCACCCCGGGACGCTGCTGCTCTCGTGGAGGTGGGCACGCGTGAGGGTCTCAGGGGCAGCATCACTTGCCAGAGCAAACGACTGGCCGTAACCGAACTGCTGCCTGCGGGTCGGGGTCTCTATGTTCTCGCCGACAGGCACCGAGCGCCAAGAGTTACCGTCACATGGGAAACAAGGCCCCGGGACAGCGTGCGCAGCATGCCGCTGCTCATTCAGAAACCACCGGCCCCAACACCGTGTACCTATCTGCTCTCTGAAACCTCTGCAACATCCTGTCCGCCCGGTGAGTTTATAACCTGTTAACGAAGACTCCTGCTTGAGTACAGACACCACGAATGCTTCGGGGAGCAGGGACCGGCACGGCCCCTCGGACACCAGCACGCACGGAGACTCTCACCCAGGTCCTCGCTGTCTAACCCGGGGGTTCCGTTCTAGGAAGTCCATCCCAAAGGAATGCCCTCGGTTACAGAGAAGGCTTCCCACAGGAGGCCTCAGTGTGATTTATTGCACCAAAGAACGAGCCAGTCGGCCCGGGTCAACAGGGCAAGTGAGCGCACACTGAAGTGCTTCTCAGCCGTTCAGAATCAGCTTGCCAGGAGTTCAGAGCAACAGGCAATGCATTTGTTACACTGTAAAGATGGACAGAAAGGAAAGGGAACACAAACCGCGTGGGAAGAAATACCAGTTCTCCATTCCTAGGAGTACTGGGGAAAGGTCATTTGAATAATCTTCCCACTGAATAAAAAAATTAAATTAAATGCTTTAAAAATGTTTTTGAAAAATCTACTTAAAAGCGTAGACCTGACGAGATGGAACGGAACACTGGGGGACTTCTGAGGATAAGCAGGAGCCCAGAGAGGTAAGCGGGGCACAGACACAGCTCTGAACTGACGGCAGACACCAACTCAGTCGATGTAACCATCAGTTTGATGGCCATACAGGGCCAGAGGGACAAAGTGGAACCCCAGCGCCCACTGAAGGCTGGGGGTCTAGTGAGAGACCCTCCCTATATTAGGTTGGGACCTCAAAGGGCTGCACTCTTGGACAAGGTGGACCAGAAACAAACCTGCCCCGTCCCACCCCGACAGGGTGTAAGGGGAGTTACCCTGGCACTGGACAAAGAAAGGAAAAAACACTCCGTGAAAAGGAATAGCCACAACTCACTCTCCTTCCGATTTGCATCGCCAGGGTAAGTCTCAAAACCTTCTTGTCAAGAATTCTGTGAGAGTGGCCCTAGGTGGGCGTGTACCTAGGGACCTTAAAGAGACAGCACAAGACACCCTGAGGGCAGCTGCTCTCACTCCAGCCTCACAGGGTCCGCACACATTCTTCTTTAACACGAAGGGGCACCATACAGTTAAAAAGTGCAGGGGGGTGAGGCCACCACGAAATAAGACACCATGAATAAGGACCGGCAAACACCAACATAAACAGTAAAATATACCTATGTAGAGTGCAGACATTTGAATCCTCAAAGAATATAAAACAGTTATTCTTACAGCGCTCAAAGGCATCATGGACAAGCTTGATATAACATCTTCAGGGAAAAGAAAGCTATATGTAGTGACCTAGAATATTTGAAGAACCACAGAGTACTTCTAGAAATTAAACAACAAACCAACAGGGGAAAAAACCAACACCTCAGTGGCTATGGGAAATAGAAATTCTAACAAAGCTGTAGAGAGACTTTGTGAACTGAAAAATGGGTGAGTAGAAATTGCCCACAACTCCACACAAAGACGCAAAACGACAGAAGGCAGAGCACAGCTGAGAGACACGAAGGAGGGATGAGCTCCAACTGCGTCTGGCGGGAGCTCCAGAGGAGCAGGGAGGAGGAACTGTGCAGGGGCGACCAGGCTCCCCGTGCTGGGGACAGATGCCGGTCCGAGGACGGCAGAGACCGACAATCCCCGTGCAGGGTGCACAGGAGGGAATCCACGTCGGGGTATGTCATGATACGACCAACCGCAGAGCACGAGACAGAGAAACACGTCATGGCGTCCAGAGAAAACAGGCCGACAGCCTCCAAAAGAGCAACAGTCAGAGCAGAGCTGACTTTTCACGTGCAACGGTGGACGTGGAAAGGACACAGGATGGATGCTACTGTGCCCACTCCACAAGAAAATCACCAACCTAGAGCTCTGTGCCCGGCTAGAATGAGACTGCAATAAAACTAGTTTCAACTGAAGAGAGTGAAATAAACCCATTTTCCACTAATTCTGCTAGCGAGGGACGCAGCACCAGCAGACCCTGTCCACGGGGAAGTCCCACACAGGAAGGTGCTTTAGGCAGAAGGAACATGGCCACAGATGGGGCCTGAGAGGCAGGAAAGAGTGTAGAGCACAGAAGTGATACACACGTATGCATGCACACACACGCCCAGTGCTGTGCCAGAGCCAGCTCATACTGGCTTGTGGGAACCTGCTGCTAAATCTCGAAGTGGGTGCTAAACTGTTGGAGCCTTGAGATCGGCCACAGTGGGAGTGTCTATGCCACTGGAATCGGCAAAGCCTATACAGACCAACCAGGGCTTCCCCCAGAGACCTGGTTCACCAGCACACCGCTCAGTCGAGCCTAAAGAAACATCAACTTCAAAAACAATAATATCACATAAGATTTTTTTAAAACATGGTAGATTTAAAATATGGAAACTGAATTATAGATAAGGAAAGGTACATGGAACTAATGAAATCAAGCTCAGTCACGAACATGGACACAAAATCCTAAGCAAAATACGAGCAAACTGAACCGATCAGAATTCTGCCTGTAAAAGGCACCGGGACTCGGACAGGCACTTGTACACACAGCCGTGTGCCGTGCCCAGCAGGGTCATTCTCGACCGTGAACAGGTGGAAAGACCCACACGTCTGCCAAGAGATGAATGGACAGGTCGTATATTGCCCACGGGAAGGTATCAGCCTTTAAAAGAAGGGGATTCTGACACACGCCACCACGTGGGCGAGCCTCGAGGGCACTATGCTGAGGACCCTGGGCACCACGCCTGCCACAAGGAGACGAACACCGTATGACCCCACTTGCAGGAGGCGCTTAGAGCAGTCACACTGAGGGAGACACAGAGTTGCAAGGCAGGGGCTGGCTGAGAGGGGATGGGGATGTTTAAAGGGAACAGAGTTTCCTTTTTGCAGGATGACAAATGTCACCAGGTTAGTGTCACAACAGTGAGAAGATACTGAACACTATGAACTGCACACTTACAATAATTAAGATGGTACATTTTATGTGCATTTTCGACTTAAAATTCTAAAATAAATGAAAATGGTACTTGTAAATACCAGCTAGTTAGAAAATGAAATGTTTTTAAGTGTATAATTTACAATAGCACAAAACAAAACACACACAGTGCCTTGAGCAAAGGAGACAGACGTGTAAGGCCCCTTGGGTAAAACTGTGGGACGGCAGTGCTAAGACGCTGGGCTCCAGCGGAGCGTCTCGCCCTGACCTGCACTCGGGAGGCTCCGTGTTTTCAGATGCTGGTTCTCCCCAGACAAGCTGCAGCCTCGGCACCAGATCTCCCGGAAACAGAGCCCCATCCAAATCCCACCAGGCCTTGATCTTCTGTAGAACCTGACTACTTCATCCCACCACTTACATGGTCGCACACACAACAACAACTAACCTTGATACAGACTCGCATGTACCAAGGGCTTTATAGACATTAACTTGTTCACTCCACATGCAAACCCCAGGAGACAGGTTTCCTTTTTCTAGAAGGGGAGACTTCAGGGTGTGGGCCCTTAACCACTCCTCCACAGGGCCTTGGAGAAGAGCTATGATCCTCTGGAAGGTGAAGGTCAAGGTGGGAGGTCCTGCTGCCCGGGGTGTCAGGACGTGGTGTCACGCAGTAGAATCGGGGCTCCTTAGTCTATGTACAGACATCCAGCCAGAAAGAGACCGGAGTGAGGACCCCTGCCCGCCCCAAGAAGATGGGCTGGGAGACTGGTGTCCACATGGGAAACATGAAGCCAGTCTCCCCGACCACAAAGAGCAGTTCCAGGTTCAAGGAAGGCCGGAACGCGCACGGCAGGTGTAGAGAGCTTTCTGACCTGATGCCCGAGACTGGCTTCCTGCCTTTGGTTAAGGAAGGGATCTTAAACGTGACATAAAAGGAACAAACTATACAAAGGAAAACATTTGTAAATTCTCCAATGTTAAGAACGGCTGTTCACCAACAAAACACCTTAAAGAGAGCAAAAAGACAAGCCATGGGGCGGGAGAGAAGATTTTAAATCCATATATCCATCAAAGGACTAGTTTTCAAAAAATAAAAAAAGATCATTAAGCAGCCTGATAATCTCCAAATCACATAACCCAATTTTGCCCAAAATAGGCAAAACACTTGAACAGGAACGTTACAGAAGAGGAAATCCAAAGGGCCTTTAAACCTGTGGTATGAAAAGCTGTTCCGACCTCCCCAGTCATCAGGGACACGAACATTCAAAGCACACCGATAAGCCACCTAACACCCCCCAGGTCTGTAAAGGTGAAAATGTTAGACAATTGGCAAAAATGAGAGCAACAGAACACTGGAAAAGTGGCAAATGGAGTGAAAACAGAAACCAGCCCTTTGGAAGACAGTTGGGCAGAACCTCAGTGAGGCGGCCAATCACCCTGAGAGTCAGCAGCCCCACTCCCAGGCACGCACGTGCTCCAGGGGGACCTGTACCTGCGTGGACCAGAAAACAAGCCCCACGGGGGTCGCTGCAGCTCTGTCTGCAAGATCTCCAACCTAGAAGCTGCCTGCATGGCCATCAGAGGGATTTAGAGAAATAACTGGGCCGTCAGACGAGCAAGAAGGATGGTGAAGCAAAGCCCCACCCCCACCCAACAGCAGGGCCGGGCTCCCAAACACAGCAGGTGTCAGAGAGGGAACACACAAAACGACTCCAACTGGGCCCAGGGACAGGCCCAGGGAATCCCGCTGCACCGGCCGGGGAGCATCTGGCTACCCTCACAGGACGGCAGGGGCTGTGACGGGGGCGGGCCATGTAGTCAAGGGGCTTCTGGACCTCTGGCAGGTGGTCATGTGAGCATTTGCTTCCTACTTACTCACTGATGTGGTTTATGTCCTTTGCTAAATGTAAGTTTTATTTCACCATCAAAAAGAGAAAAAAATCTAGGATAAAATATACAAAAATGTTTTTACAACGTATTTGATTAGTAAGTCTTGGATGATATTTTCCAAATCTCCTTAAAAGACTATATATTATTCTTCAATAGGAAAAAAAGGCTTTATTATAAAAACAAACCCTCCCAAGCCCTCTAGGCCTTGCTCACACTTCACTTCTCTCACCCTCAGCCTCTGTCTCTTGCACCCACAGACAGCCAGTGATGAACACTCCCCAGTAGCCGGCTCTGGGGCAGGCGCTGTGCGAGGCGCTGGGGCTGCAGAAGAAACAGGAGTTCCCAGTCTGACGGGCAAGACGGGAAGGACAGACAATAAAGTAATTCCGGGGCAGGGGCACTACCAAGTAGGGGTGCTGGAGGCTCTTCCGGAACCTCTTTAACTGAGCCCACAGCGCCTTCCTCACACGGCTGCCGCTCTTTCAGGACACTTGTCTCCCAACCACACAGCAAGCCTTGCCGCCTGCTGCTCACATCTGCTCCGCCCCCCCTCCCCACCTTGTGCGCATGCTCGAGCACACACACGGATCCGGGGAGCCGCCATGCTCAGCACAGAAGTCCTGAATGTGCATGGGCCCCCTCTGCCCCTAGGGTAGCTGTTCCGGTGGAAATACATCCGATATGGGTGGGGGTGTTTTCCACCCGTGTTCTCCAGAAGCCCCTCGTTTCCACGGGAAGAAGCTGCTCCCCTCCCCAGCTTTAATCAGACCGGGACGGGGGGGCCTCTGCCCCAGAACAGCCAAGAGGGCACTGGGCTGGGGCCACAGCCCCAGTGACCTACCAAGCGAAACTCACTTTGGCTTCCTGACGTCCGTCATCTTGGTGTGCTCGCCAAACTCCCGCTTCAGGAACTCCTCCAGGGGCCCCGATTCGTAGGGCCGCGAGCCCCGGAACACCTCGTCCTTCATGCGGAAGTACACACCACGCATGTAGGCCATGGACTTGCCTAGCAACAAGGAGGTCGGAGGTGGGGAGAGGCACCGGCCTAAGCACAGTGGCCAGAGGCAATGACCCAGCCCGCCCCATGCAACCGCCCCCAGCAACTGCCCCCGAAGGTGGATGCCCCCTTGAGAGGCCCAGACAGCTCCATGAAGGACATATCACTTCAGTAAAGGCGAGCCAGCCCAGAAGCTGACAGGTCCTGACCCCCCCCACCCCCACCCCCCAATCCGGAGGCCACCCTCACTGTGCAGAATGGCCAGGGCCAGGATGCCTCCCGTGCTGGTCCCAGCCACCCAGTCGAACAGGTCCTTGGTGGCAATGCCCGAGGCCTTCTCGATGGCAATGAGGAGCTGGATGATGACCAGGCCTTTCACACCCCCTCCGTCCAGGCAGAGCAGGTGGTCACTGCTGTGGTGGGGACAGCAGCGGGAGGGAACAGGGCTCCATCACAGCCCAGCACTCTACCTCTGCCCTCAAGCCCCTGACCCTGGGCATCGGTGCCGAGGCAGCCATGTGAGAACACAAAACCTGTGTCTGGGGGAGCCTTCCCTGCTCCCTGCTGGGGCTGGTACCGAGGCCCGGCCAGGAGAGAGCCCGCAGCAGCAGCAGCAGCACGTGCCTGGCTTGGAAGACCTGGGCCTGTCTCCACTCTGATACTCCCTCAGTGTGACCTTGAGAAGGACTCAACCCCTGGGGGGCTCAGGTTCTGCGGTCACTAATCCCTCCCTAGGATGGCTGCTGGTGGAGGAGCGCAGGACAGTAATAAACAGAGAGCAAGCCACCTCTGTTACTAGGGGAGGGGCAGGGAGAGCTGCCAATGAGAACACGTCTGTCCCGGTGGCCGGCTACACTGGCAGCACTGGTTCTGGGCCTGGGCCTGTCCTCCAGGACGTGGCATGGGCCTCTTCTCTGTGAGCCTACCACACAGGCCTGCCTCCTGCAATGGGTCAGGGTGCACCACAGGGCTTGGGCCAGTGGCCCAGCCCACCAGCTCTGTGCAGGGAGGCAGGGTCAGGAGCAGGCCCTGATCTCTCCAGAGGATTGTGGGCCACCTCCCCGACAACCATGGCAGGGTCTCAGGGGAGGGATAGGACTGCAGCCAGCCCCATTGCGTGACCCAGCTCCTGCACAGCTGGTGACAAAGGAGCAGACCCAGGCTCTCTACAGACTCCATCCCCTGGCTGAGAACCACAAAGGACTCAGGCCGCCCCGTAGGACTGTGGACAAAGCAGAGCCCTCTGCGGACACCCAGCAGAGACCTCGAGTGTGCAGCTCCCATCCCCCCTCACATACGTGCGCTTTTCGTCCCGTGTGGAGCTCAGGATGAAGGTCGGCTTCCGGGCCCGGGAGATGTGCACAAGGTCCTGCAGCTCTGTGGACACAGGGTGGCTGGGCAGGGTGGGGCCAGGCCAGGTCCCCCTGCTGCCCCCGAGGGCTTGGGAGCAGATCTGAGGCTGTGGCCTCACCCCACTGTTGCCAGCAGGAGTTCTGCCTGCGGCCCCCAGGAAGGTCTCTTTGTCCCAGGAAGCAGCTAAGCCAGAGCCCACAGCCCCTCTGGATACACGGCTGGAACGGATGGGAGCCCACTGCTCTGGGAAGGGCCCCAGCCAGCGCTCAGATTCGCCTCAGTATCTGCCTCCCAAAGCTGCGAGGCCCAGGCACCTGAGTGTCCTGTGCTTTGCAGCTCACAGCTCGGTTTCCCACCCGCCCACCTGGTGTGGCCAATAGCACCACGGCTGCTATTCCCAATTTATAGATGAGGTTCAAAGAGGTCATGCGACTCATTCAAGGGCACAGCCAAAAGGGCTGAGTCGGGATGCACCTTGGTATTTAACTCCATGAAAGGAGGGAGGCAGCCTGACCACTCTTCAGATGCCCCTCATCCTGACCCTTCTGGAAACTTCCTCAGTGGCCTCTCAATTCAGATGCACCTGTCCACTCCATTCATGTGCCCAAGGCCCACCCTGTGCCCGAGCTGCCCTCCTAACAAGCAGCCTGGCCCCAGGTGCCTGGCCCGGCAGAGCCATGTCATCTGGTCTGATGGGCCCCCCACACCACTGTGCAAGTCTAGAAGCAGGCAGCAGGCAGCAGGCAGCAGGCAGCAGGGAGCAAGGCGGTAGGTGTCCCCTCACCAGGGCAAGTGGCCAGAGAGTGGGCAAGCTAAGCGGGAGACCCGCCAGGAGAGGCGGCGGACAGAGTGCCAGGCTGGGGCCCTACGGAAGGGGGCGTGTGCTGGCATGCGGCTGAGAGACAGGAGGAGGAGCTTGGCTACAGTGGACTCGGGGCATGGTGGGCTCTGTGGCCCCTCTAGGCCCAGGGTGTTACCCATCGGACACCGCGCCCCAGGCCCACCATCCAGCCTGGCTTGGGTGACTGAATGCCTGCAAAATTGAGAGATAAAGATGGGGGGTGGGCTCCGGGTCGGGGTGGGCAGGCAGAGGAGAGAGGTGGAGCTGGGAGGACTGACTGGCTGCTGGCCCTGCCTGTGCTGCACTCCAGGCCTGGCTGGGCTGTCCTGGGTCGGGGTGCTGGTGTCTGCTTCGCCAGCAGCAGGAAAAAAAAAGAGACTGGCTTGCCAACCATGGGTTTCTGACTACCCTGATCGGAGACCCCACTCTTAGACAGTTGAGGGCCTGGGGTGGACTGCCCACAGGAGACCCAGAGTCTCCTTGGGGCCGTCTCCACGGAGCCCAGGACGCCTGGGGGCTGATGCTGGCTGCCTTTCACGATCAAAAGCACGTAAGTCACTGAGCTGAACAGGCCAGCGTGGGAGCACTCGGCTTCAGGCCTGACAGGGACTCAGCAGCGCTGCAGAAACACTCGCAGAAGCCAGAGGGCCGGGGGGCTCTGGCACTCCGCAGGACTCCTTCCTGCCTGCCCTGAACTCCCAGGGGACACAGAGAGCCATGACGGCGCTCACCTCATGGGTGCCAGGGCACACCCAGACCTGAGACCTGTGTCCAGGGCGTCCTCTCAGGGGAAATGCATTGTGGGGCGTGGGCCAGGGAACCCACTGGCCTCCGGGCTCCACGCACTGCTAGCTGCCTCCAGAGGCTAACGAGCCTTGCCCACCCTCCCTCCCTGCTTGTTTCAAAGGCTGCCACACTGAGGCCCTGTTCTCTCAGGAGCTCTGATCTGGGGGCCTGGGAAGCAGGGAACACGGGGCAGGGGGAGGGCCTACCTAGGTTGTTTAAGCTGATTGGTGGTGGCAGGGGCTGAGATCTCTCCAGGGAGCAGGAGGAATGCTGTGCTGCTGGGGAGCCCGGCTCCGAGGGGGTCCCTGGGAGGAGTGGCAAGTGGTGGCTGGCCCCTATGGCTCTCAGCAGCGTTAAGAGTGCCCTCCTGGTGACCACTGATGACAGTGAGGGGAGGAGGAGATGGCACAGGATCAGAAGTGGTGTCATCCGGGGAGGGAAGGGGGTCCTCCCTTCCACGCACAGCCCGTCTCCCATCTGCCAGGCTGCCCGGGCATGCAGATGCGCAGAGGGGCCAGGCGCCCGACCTCCCCCGGCAGGGTGTGCAGGCTCCAGTCGGCTCCATCCAAAGCAGCTTCCTGGGGCCAGGGAAGGTGCTGGGGCTCGGCTATGGAAAACAAGGAGCGGCCGGTGCTGCCCCGCCTGACTGTTCTGGGAACTCCCTCTGTCCCTTTGACTCCGGTGGAGAGGGCAAGACTCCCACCTCCACACACAGCAGTTCTCCAAAGTGCCGAAGGGACAGTCTCCTGCAGAGCTCAAAAGGGACTAGCCGGCCAGCCAGCAGGGATTTACCCCCATCTGACAAATAGGATGACAGAAAAGGATGCCACGAGAAACAGTGTGCCCATGCACGCATGCATGCTGGCACACACTGGTGGGCGCACACCCACAGCAAACTCCACAGCTCCCTGAAACCCTCCAGGGGTTCCAGGCTGAAGGTGAGGAGAATNAAGGGACAGTCTCCTGCAGAGCTCAAAAGGGACTAGCCGGCCAGCCAGCAGGGATTTACCCCCATCTGACAAATAGGATGACAGAAAAGGATGCCACGAGAAACAGTGTGCCCATGCACGCATGCATGCTGGCACACACTGGTGGGCGCACACCCACAGCAAACTCCACAGCTCCCTGAAACCCTCCAGGGGTTCCAGGCTGAGGGCGAGGAGAATCTGTTTTTTCTAGCCCAAAGCCAAGGTCTCACTAAGTGAGCATGGGGTGCATGCAGCCTGCCTGTGGGTACGGGGCATGCACACACACTAGAGTGGTGTAATGCATGCAGCCTGTCTGTGAGCATGGGGCACGCACACACAATAATGTAGGGTTGTATCAGTGGATTTCCCAAGGCTTAGGATGAAGGCTGTGGCCCCTCTCTGTCCTGCTCCCTGAACCCTGGCATGCTGGGGTGGGATGGGCCGCACAGGAGAGGATACTGGCTGAGCAAGCCCCATGGTGGGCTCCATCTCTTGGCTGATCAGGGCTCTAGGTCTTGGGAAAAGGAAGCTTCCAGTCTCAGCCTCCCAGGGCTTCCTAGAGACCCCGGACAGGAAGTCAGGGGGCTGGGTGCAAACAAGATTCTGGCACCCGAGAGTGGGGGACCCCCTCCCCAGCCCGGCTCCCCACCATCTCTGCCCAATGCTGGATCCAGAGAAGTGAGCACATACGTTTGCTGATCTTGGAGGCTATGAAGGCAGGAGTCTCCCCAGAGTCATTTGGGGTGTCCACCTCTGCCCCGAACACAATGAGGGCCTTGACCATCTCCACGTTGTCTTTCTGTTGGGGATGGAGTGGGGGATGGGGAATACTCGACAGCTCAGGAAAACAAAGAGGAAAGGGACCCTATCCACCAATTCAACGGGCCTCTCACTGGTCCTCAGCACAGGAAAGGACACTGTGACCTTTGACCCCTGACCCTACTGATCTGATGTTCCGAAGTCAACACTCTGAAGGCTGGTGCCCTGACAAGCAGGCTTAGTGTCCCCAAGCAAGGGTCTCGGGAACGCAGGCAGAAACCGGCAGTCCCTCACCCAGTTTCTGGCCTCACCAGCTCCTCCTCACAGGAAGCAACACAGCTATGACCCCCGACCCAGGAACCATGGGGACACTGAAGGGTCAGCTGCTGATTGCAAGGACAGGGAAGGCTGTCTGCCCGTGTGGTCCAGGGCGCCAGTCCCAAGGGGGTGCCCCAGTGCCCGTCCTCCCTGACGCAGCCTCCAAGGGCAGCCTCCCCGCCCACAGCACTGTGTGGTTACCACCTGGGGGCTGGGCAGTGGTGGGGGGAGGGCACAGCTTGGTGTCCCAGAGTGAGCCCTAAGACCAGCAGCAAGGAGGCCAGAGCTCTGGTCTTATTACCTCCTGCTTCTCAGGGCCGCCTTTCCCTGTCTCGAGGGTGGAGGTATGTCCAGAAGGCAGTTGTTCCAACAGTGGCCCACGCACCATCGGATTCACATGGGCACAGGTAAACGTGTGTTTCAAACACCAGTGATGTGGCTCTTTACAAGCTACCTTTCCTTTGTGGGACTGGTTGGGCCACGCAACAGTAGTGACATAACATTCCCTTCAAAATAAATTTAAGTCGAGCCGACGCACAGAAACAGTAAAGCACCCCATTGTAAAAGAGGTTCGGGAGTGTGCCGCAGCCCGAGATGGCACTGCAGGGGCCTGGACAGAGGGAAACGGTGAAGCCCGCCGGCCGTTCTCAATCAAACTGAGATCTGCGGGCCCCTGTGGCTATGGGAGACCCTCTTCAAAGGTTCGGGAAGTTAAGCCCAGTCTCATGGGAAGTACAAGGTCTCTGCCCTTGTGCCGTGCCGACCCTCGCACCAACGGTGCAAAGGCACGGTGGGCAAAACGGTGCCCCAGCACGCAGCAAGGCTGCGGCACCAAGCTGGCAGTGGTCATGGCTTTCTTCTCTGCTGGAGCACTCACGGTCAAAAAATGTTAACTAACCAGCCTGCTCCTCCCCAGAACGCCCTGCTGCAACAGCAAGGGTCGCTCTGTCAGGCTGTGACCCTGAGTTCACCGTCCTGCGGCAGAGTGCGGAGTGGGCAAGACCTTCCTGTGGCCCGCCGACACGGGACGGGCCTGGGTAGGGAAAGCGCCTCCGCGCCTGTGAGCCAAGAGCCGAACTAGTGGCTTGTTCACCAGATACGTGTTTTCCTGAGAGGAATGACGGACAGGCCAATGGGCCAACTATGATGGTTCAGCCTTGGGGATGCGGGGGAGGCAGGGGGGATACTTTCTCAAAAACGAAGGTGGCGAGCCTGTCACTTCAAGGAAAACCCCTGGCAGTATTTGGTGCCGATGGTAAAACGTGAGCTTCCGAACAAATACCAGCCTTCCAGAGAACCCGTGTGCGCCATGACGCGCTCCACAGCGCCCTGCAGCTTACAGCCTTTCTGATGCGCTTGACGGGGGCATCTACAAACGGGGGTTTGCATCAGGAAAGGGGCTGATGTGTTTGGAAGCTACACACACTCAGGGAACCGCTATTTTCCAGGGAGGACACGGACCGTGCATGGGTCAAATGCCCATGTGACAGGCAAGAGGTGCCTGCGGATGTGAGTGAGAAGTGTGGGTAGACGGCCTCGGGGTGCCCGCTGCACCCAACCTGCCAGCAGCTACCCCGTCGAGTTCTGGTGCGCTATCAAAACACCCACAAGAATCTGAAAAGGTACAGCTACGTATCTTTTCCAACCACATTTCTCTGTGAGGCCAGATTTCCTTCCTATTCTTCAACACCCCCGATGACACACTGCGGCAGTAAATGCGGAAGATGGGAGGGTCCGTGCCTTCTCTAAAGCCGGGCATTAGAAAGACACAAAAAAGTAAAACAATGCCATCTTTTCTCGGTCAGTTATTTTTGTTTAGGGAAAAAAAGGTGTTTTGAGGCCCTGGCTGGTGTAGCTCAGTGGATGGAGCACAGGCCTGCGAACCAAAGCATCACCGGTTTGATTCCCAGTCAGGGCACACGCCTGGGTTGCAGGCCAGGTCCCCAGTAGGGGGTGTGCTATAGGCAACCACACATTGATGCTTCGCTCCCTCTCTTTCTCCCTCCCTTCCCCATCTCTCTAAAATAAATAAATAAAATCCTTTTTTTTTAAAAAAGGTGTTTTCCATAAATATACTACTTACTGTATTTTTCAGACTATAAGAGGCACCTTTTTACATTTTTTGCTTGAACATTTCTTTCTCTATTTTCCTCCTCCAAAACCTAGGTGTACCTTATGGTGCAGACCCCAGATGCACCTAGGTTTTAGAGGAGGAAAATAGGGGGAAGTTTTGAAGCAAAAAATATGGTAAAAAAGTGTGTCTTATAATCTGAAAAATACAGTATGTTAGTACGTGATGGGCAAATTATGGTCATAATGAATCTTTTCATTATTAGTTTCAAAAGCCTCATAATTAATGTGTCTTTTGGAAACCTCTCACTTTTAATTTCTAATATGAAAAATATAGACAGCCGAAATCCATATAAAAAGGTCTTTGGGGTCCTGAGTAATTTTTAAGAGCACAAGGGGCCCAATAGACCAAGATGCTGGCTGACCCGGATGGGTCCAAGGGACCGTTCAGCACCAAAAGGGCCATGGTTTCACTCCCAGTTTCAGCCTCGCGAGCACGCCGCCCCACAACCACTACCTTTGGCGTAAAATAGGATGTCTTTGAATTTGTCCTAAATGGACTTGCTTTAGAGTCCTGGGGTCTCTCCTGTTCTGTCCCTCCAAGATTCATGACACGGGCCCCTGAGCGCTGGCACCACTGTCGTTACGCGCACACCCACAGACACGCGTTTGTGACACAGCACAAATGTCCTGTCCCTGCACGCAGAACGGTCACCCTGCAGTGTTGGACCAGGGTTCACGGGCGGGAACCCTGCTCTGTGACAACCCAATGCCCACCAAGGGCCACCCAGGCGTGGACGCCAGCCCCGCCCTCCGGGAGTTGAGAGGGCGCTGCTCCCTGAGGACAAAGGGGAGGAGGACGGCCTGCAGGGTGCTTGCTCCCCGCCGGCCTGCATGTGTCACTCAGGCGTCCCTCCTGGCTACCAAGGGTCTGCCACTGACTCCTCTCAACCACTCTGCCAGGCGGGTGCTGACACCTCCGTGCCCCAGAGGAGGCACCAAGGCCGACAGAGGTGACACGAGTGCCCGAGGCCACAGTCAGTGCCAGAGCCGGGCCTTCCCCTCTCATATCTCGAGTCTTGTTGGCAGGCACGAAGGGAGGGGCACCAGGGCACCAGGGAGGAGACACACCGACGTCCCCACCACGCGGACTCACCGACACGGCCAGGTGCAGCGGCGTGTTGCCGTGCTCTCCGCGGGCATCAGCGTGGGCCCCATGGGTCAGCAACACCATGACGCAGTCAAAGCGGCCGCGCATCACGGCCACGTGCAGAGCCGTGTTGCCTGCAGAGCTGGTGCTGTGCACGTCGCCACCTCGTTTCAGCAGCAGGCGGGCCATCTGTGGGGGACAGGGTCCCGGCTCAGGTCAGCAAGGCACTCCTGCGGCCCCTGGGCACACAGGGCACTGACACGTCCTCCCTCAGAGGGAAAGCTCCAGCAATGGAAGGGGGCCCAGACGGCAGGCCCCAGTCCTGTGGGTGGCTCTGGGCCTCCCACACCATCAGCACCCAGGACTAGCCCGAAGATGTGCCGACTGCTTTAAGGGGATTCCGAGGCCTTCTCTGGGGCTCACAGGGTCCATGCCTCCCTGCTGAAGTCCCCCTGAGCCCTGCCCCAGAACAGCCCCACTCCTTGTCACCTCCTCTGGGACCCTACAAAGGTAGGGGTCGGCCTGGGGACGTGGCAACACACATTCCTGCCCCACAGCAGCCCCAAGGAAGGGAGCCTGGATGTCGGAGCCTGGGAGGCTTGAGCGGCGCTGCTTCCTCCCAGCCGTCTGAGCTTGGGCGGGTCACTGCACCCTTTGCAGCTCAGTTTTCTCTGCTGTGAAATGGGAATGCAGGTCCCTCCCTCACCGAGGTGGTGATAACGAGTGACAAAACACACAGAAAATGGCCTGCCTCGGTGGCTGGCTCCTGGCATGAAGACGGTACCCTGCTGGGGCTGTCACCTCTGCCTCCTGGCCCATTACGGGCAGGGGCAGGCCGTGCCCTCCGGGGCCATCTGAGCCGTGGTCCGGAGATGAGAGACCAGAGCCCTCCATCGTCCCAGGGGGATGGAGCGGGGCTCGGGAGGAGGCCTCAGAGGAGCTCCCGCTGGAGCCAGCAGCAGCATCGCCATCAACCGCCACCTCCGTGTGTGAGGCACTTGACGATTTATGAAGAATGTCCTCCCGCACTACCCTGCTGACCCCACACCTCCAGAGGCAGGACACTGGGCACCCAGTTCACACAGGAGAAAACCACAGGGGGACACTGTCACTTCACCAGTGAGCAATGCCAGGGTGTCATCTCTCCTTGGGCTTGTCTGCCGGGGGTCTGCTGTGAGAGCGACCCCCAAGTGCCAGCCTCAGGGTCCCCTCGGGAACCTCCTTCCTCAGGCGGCTGAGAACAAAGGGCAGAGGGACCTGCCCCCTGCCCCCCACTGCCCTGGACTCCACCTACCTCTGCGTTCTTGGCCCAGTGGAGCGGGCTGGCCCCATAGCGTGGGTCTTTGCTGTGGACCTGGCTGCTGTCCATGTTGATGATCATTTCCGCACACCTGGGGAGAGAGGCGCCTTAGGTAGTGAGGAAGGCCGGAGGCAGCCTGGAGCCGGGAGAGGTCATGACTAAGGGCTTAATCCACTGGTTAAGGAGAGTTTCTGCAAATAAAGTTGCAATGAAACCAACAGCGTGAATACTGTGGTATGTCTAGGGTATCATGAGCCTCTCAGGGCACAGCTCAAGCCCCTTCCTCCAGGAAGCCTTCCCTGATGACTCCAATCAGCAATGATCACTCTCACTGGCGCTGATTTTAGAATCCAACGGACTTGATGTCAAGCCCCAGCTTTCTCACTGGTGACCTCTGGAAAGTGACCTAGTCCAGCTGCAGCAAGGAGACTGTCCTAAGAGGACTGGGTGGGAATTAAAGGAGACCGGGTATTTCAGCGCCTGGTTCTGGGTCTGGCCCTCCATGCCCCAGCCCCCCGAAAGCACTGCTTACTGCGGCACGACTCACAGCAGCCAAAGGGTGGAAGCAACCCAAGCGCCCACTGACAGATGGCTGGGAAAGCAGAATGTGGCGCGGCCAACAGGGCATTGTTTTGCCTCCAAAAGGGAGTGAATTCCGACCCACGCTCCGACACTACTGGATCTTGAAGACATCACACTAAGCGAAACCAGAGTCGAGGAGGGTCAGCAGACAGCAGATGGGAGCTGGGACAGAAGCGTCCTTGGCGACGCCAATGCCCATGATTTTGAGTTCAGCTGTGCTGGCTGCCACACGGAGGCGGGGGCAGGGATGGCCCTGCCTGGCCCTGAGGAGCACGGCTGTGTGCGCAGCAGTAGGGCACGACCTGCGTCATCCTGCAAGGATGCTCTCTGATCTGAGCCAGCCCACAGGGAGGCCTGGGTGGTGCAGGGAGGGGGCCTGGCTGCGGGCATCTGAAGAGAGGCAACCTGCAAAACACCAGGGTCCTGGAAGGGACATGGACAGCACAGGTGATTGGGACCACAGGGCAGCTGAAGCTGAGCAGGAGCAGGGCCACCATGCCAGCTGTGGAGGAGAGCATGGCCAGCATTGTGTCCACTCGGATCGTGTTCTGCCACCAGAGAACCTGATTGCTGGGGGCGAGAGCGCTGGTACTGTCCCCAGCCAGTCGGTCAAGTCTTTCTTAAAATCCCAGCTCATCCTGGCTGTGAGAGAGCAGAGAGGAGAGTTCATCCACACTTTGACCAGACTTTCAAGGGGAGAGCAATGCTCCAGGGTCCAGCCAGGACCCTAGAGGAAGGACAAAATCTAAGGGAGGGCAAGTGCCCACGCCCAACCTGAGCGTGGCCTCTCCGTGTGCTCAGCACCGGGAAGGTCCGGTGACTTCCCGGTGGCCCGTCCCAGAGCTGTTCTCTCCATCTCCGTGAGGCCAGCACTTAGCACAGGGCCTGGGACTGAAGGGCTGACTGGCCCATTCATTCATCCATTCATTCATTCATTCATTCTAGGTACTGTACCTGCTAGATAATACATTTTTAAATTTTTTAAAAGATTTTTAAATTTATTTATCTTTAGAGGGGAAGGGAAGGAGAGAGGGAGAGAAACATCAATGAATGGTTGCCTCTCGTTCGTCCCCTGCTGGGAACTGGCTTGCAACCCAGGCATGTGCCCTGGCTGGGAATTGAACCATGATTGTGTGGTTCGCAGGCCCGCGCTCAATCCACTGAGCTACACCAGCCAGGGCCTGCTAAATAATATTTTGATAGTTACCTCTTCTATCCACTCCCCCATATCCATCACACACACACACTCATACATACACACCACATGGAAAAGAATTTTCCTGAGATGAGGGTTTCCCAGGTGTGGGAGAAGGGAAGAAACAAGAGAGGGTTCTGGGGCTCCCTAAGACATGGGCCTGGGATCTGTGTCCCCAAGTGCCACCAACCAGGAAGGACAAATTCACCCAGACAGATGGGGGCCCTGAGCCCCTCGGACAACCATTCCTGGGCTTTGAGTCACCCAAAGAGTCTGTGAGCACCACAGCACAACAGGGTTCAGATCAGGCTGGCGGGCTTGGTGGGAAGAGGACCCAGGTCGGTGGGTCTGTCTGAGTCCTGGGGTTGTGTGAGACCGCCACCTGGGAAGCCGGAAATGGGGGCTGCAGGGAAGGTTAAGATGGTTCTTCTCCGGCTTGGGAGAGGCAGGCTTACGGTGAGAAGCAAAGGTGCACTGCAGAGCGCACAGTGGAGCTCATGGACAGAGTCACATCCCCACACATTTCTTTGTGCCAGGTCAGCCTTTGGCGCCAGAATCTGACGCACAACCAATGAGCCTGCAGAGGCCACGCTGCTCAGGACAGGCGAGGGAGAGCTGAGGCCCAGCACCCATACAGGGCGGGGATGAGTGGGGAGCGAGGGCTTACCCCTTCTGGGAGAACTTCATGGCCGTGTGGATGGGGTAGCCACGGGGCCCCATGATGTTGCAGCGAGCGTTGTACAGCAGCAGCACGTGGACCATCTCCTGCTTCCCCATCTGGCAGGCCAGGTGCAGCGGGGTCAGCCCTTGGTTGTTCACCTGGTTCAGGCCAGACGGCGCATTCTTCCCTAGGAGCTGCCAACACAACAGCAGGTGGGCTGGGGCCCACCACGGAGGGGTCCCAGCACGTCCCTCCCCTGGCACCTCCAGTGGCAGTGTCGCTCGGGGCACTGAGGGGAGGGCGGCTGGACTCCATGGGAACAAGAGAAGCAACAAAGAAGGGAGGCCTGGGAGGCAAAAAAGAGCTGACGGAGCCAGTGTTAGCTGGGTGTGGGTCTGGCAAGACTGCAGGACAATTTCTGAAGAAAGACACTGAAAATCAGGTAGCATCTAGAGATGGGCACTGAAGGTCTGGGAGGGAGGGGTAGTGTTCCTTGCTTTTCACTGTATATTCTTCAGTCCTGCTTGAGTGTTTTTTGGTACGTACAGATATTATTTATTCAATTTAAAACATACCAACCAGCATTAAAAAGCAAGTCGGGAGGCTTGCATTTCCTTACAGCTGAGTGCTGTCTCCCTGGGGTTACTTAGACCCCCACACCTGCAGGAGCAGCTGGGCGTGTCAGCAGCCTGAGCGCTCACTGCTTTGGGGCCCTCCCTGGGCAAACTTCTCACCGTCTCTGAGCCTGTTTCCTTAGCAAGGGAGGCGGGCTGATGACGCCCACCCCCGAGGACTTTCTGAGAATGAACTAGGACACACACGACACTCGGGACAGGCCATGCTGGAGATAAGCGTGCCATAAGGGACAGGCACAGCTGTCCATGACTGCTGTGAGTGCGCCTGGCCTCAGCCCGAGGCAGAATATGTGTGGCCCGTGCGGGGCACTCAGTGGTGCTCAGCAAGGGTGGAGCTCGGCAGCGGCGGGGACCCCCCACCCCAGAGGGCACTCCTCATTAGGTATGAGACCGTTTTCTGCAGTAACATAGTTCCATTCTGCTGCCAAGGCAGAAACAAGGATATAACCTTTGGAAGAATCTTCTAATTCCAGACAATAAAATACTGTTCCATGCTCTGTCTTTCCCATCTCATAAAGCAGCCTTTTAAAAACACCACTGCATTTACGCACTCAAAAGTTTGACTTTTGGACAGTCGGGACTTCTGGCCAAGATGGAGGCAGAGGTAGACACGCTGTGCCTCCTCGCACAACCAAAATTAAGGACAACAAAAATTTAGAAACACAAAAACAATCAGAACTGACAGAAAATTGACTGCGTGGAAGTCCGACAACCATTCATCCAGACCGGTAAGAGGGGTGGAGTCGGCAGCTGGAGGAGAGGGGTCGCAGCAGGAAAAAGTGGTGCCTGGCAGATCCAGTCCCACTGGTGGTGGCTGGCAGACCACGGGCACTGGGTGGCAATGGGCAGACCCAGTGAGGTGTGCAAGGTGGCTGACCGCAGTCACACACTCACATGCAGATAAACCAAGCAAAAATGGATAGCGAGACAGACCACACAACATAGGGCCCCAGTGACAGGAAATAAAGCCTAAAACCACCAATTGAAAACACTTGTGGGGGTTGAGGTGCTGGGAGACTCCCAGCCTCACAGGAGAGTTCGCTGGAGAGACCCACAATGGTCCTAGAACATATATACAAGCCCAGCCACCCGGAAACCAGCACCAGAACTGCCCAATTTGCGTGTGGGAAGCAGCAGAAGGGACTGAAATCCGAGAGAGAGCTAAGCAAGCGCCATCATTCCCCCTCTGACCCCGCCCCCACACACAGTGTCACAACCCAGTGACTGGATTGCTCTGCCCTGGTGAACACCTAAGGTTCCACACCTCATATGTAAACAGGTGCGACCAGACCAAAAAAAAAGCCGAAAACCCAAAATGGCTCAAACAAAAGAACAGATCAAAGCCCCAAGCCCAAAACTTTTAAGTGCCCAAGAGAGAGCCAACCTATCAGATGCACAGTTCAAAGCACTGGTGATCAGGATGCTCACAGAATTGGTTGACTTTGGTAGCAAATTAGATGAAAAAATGAAAGCTACACTAATTGAAATGAAGGAAAATGCACAGGGAACCAATAGTGATGGGAAGAAAACTCAGACTCAAATCAAGGGAGTGGACCAGAAGGAAGAAAGAAACAACCAAACAGAAAAGAATGAAGAAATGAGAATTCAAAAAAATGAGGAGAGGCTTAGGAACCTTCAGGACATCTTTAAACGTTCCAACATCCGCATTATAGGGGTACCAGAAGGGGAAGAAGAACAGCCATGAGTGGAAAACTTATTTGAACACATAATAAAGGAGAACTTCCCCAGTCTGGCAAAGGAAATAGACTTCCAGGAAGTCCAGGAAGCTCAGAAGAAGGTGGACCCAAGAAGGAACACACCAAGGCACATCATAATTACATTAGCCAAGATTAAAATGAAGGAGAGAATCCTAGAAGCAGCAAGAGATAAGGGGACAGTCACTTACAAAGGAGTACCCATCAGACTGTCAGTTGATTTCTCAAAAGAGACCTTACAGGCAAGAAGGGGCTGGAAAGAAATATTCCAAGTCATGAAATCCAAAGACCTACAGCCAAGATTGCTTTATCCAGCAAAACTTTCATTTAGAATGGAAGGACAGATAAAGCACTTCTCAGATAAGGTGAAGTTAAAGGAGTTCATCACCACCAAGCCCTTATTATATGAAATGTTAAGGGGACTTATCTAAGAAAAAGAAGATAAAAAAACAGGAACAGTAAAAAGACAGCAAACTCAAAGTTAATAACAACCACACCTAAAACAAAAACAAAAGCAAACAACAGAACAGGAGCAGAACCACAGAAATGGAGATCACATGGAGGGTTAGCAACAGGGGAGTGGGGCGGGGGGGAAGGTGCAGAGAATAAGTAGCATAGACAGTAGGTAGAGAATAGACAGGGGGGAGGGCAAGAATATATGGGAAATGTAGAAGCTAAAGAACTTATAACACATGGACATGAACTAAAGCAGGGGAATGTGGATGGGGGAGGGGTGTGCAGGGTGGAGGGGAGTGAAGGGAGGGGAATGGGACAACTGTAATGGCATAATCAATAAAATACATTTTTAAAAAAGTTTGACTTTTATTTTGTTGCCCAGTGAGTCAAAGACTGGATGGGGTGTCTCTGGCACAAACGCCCAGAGGAGCCAGGTGGCGTTCTGTCTTGTTGGCATCCCCGTGAGGAGTTAAGCTCGACCCCACAAACCACGAACACCCCCACTGAGGGGTCCGACTCATGGCAGGTGCTCAGGAAGAGCTCAACTAGACTCACTGGCTGGACTGGGCCTTGCCCCGTTGAGAGCAAACATGCCTCCCTGACCAGCGTGGGGCAGGAGGAGCGGGGCAGTGGCAGCACCCTCCACAGAGGAGCTCAGGCCTTAAGGACCAAGGAGGGACAGGGAGAGGCCGAGAGTGTCATCTCATCCCAAAGACAGCAGTGGGCACAGAGAGGTGTTGCTGGTTCCCCTGCCTCCCCCCCTCCACTCACCTGCAGCACCTGGGAGCTGTCGCCCTGGACAGCGTAATGGAAGGCAGTCTCCCCGTTGTTGTCGGTGACGTCCACCTGGGCCCGGCAGTGCTGCACCAGCTCCACCAGGATCTCCGCGTCGCCCTTGCGGCAGGCCAGGTGCAGGGGCGTGCAGCCCTCCTCATTCTCCCTGCTGTCGGCACAGCTGTCGGGGCGGGGCCAGGAGGGTGAGTGGACATGGCACCAGGTGGGCAGAGCCCTGAGAAAACTGAGTGCAGGAGGGGGACGTGGGCTGGGAGTTCAAGGGCACTCGTGCCACACTCTCACCGGCTGGTTCACACTGAGGGCTGAGTGGCAATGTATCTGTGTCTCATGTGACTCAAATCTGTTTTTCTTTGTCCTGGGGGCACACCTGCAGGGGGATGTGCCCCAGGGCCACACCAGCCTGGGTGGGCAGTGTGTTGGCACAGAAAGGGTCACAGAAGGCCGAAATCGCTCTGACGCTGGGCAATTCACTTAACTTTTCTGGGCTTCAGTGACTTTATCTACTGAAAAATGAAAGCAATCCCGGCCACACCTGCCCTGGGAGCGGACAGACTGTTCGGACGAAACACCACGACATCTGAGAACAGGCCCCTGGGCTGAAAAGGGCAGCCGGGAGTCTGGAGCGCTGGGCCTGGGAGTTGAACAGAGCATCTGGGAGGAGCATCGAAGGAGGTGTGGCCGCCTCAGGACAGGGCTGTGACCGGCTGGGAGCTTCACCAGGGCGCCCACTGCTCCAGTGCTGGCTGAGTGGACATCTGAGAGCACGTGTCCCAGGTCCCAGAGGGGCACGCTGAGGGGCACCCAGAGCTTTGGAAGGGGACCCCAAGGATCTGAAGCCTCTTCAGCCGCTGAGGCTGAGCAACCCGGCACAAGTCACATGGCCTCTCACTGGGATGCAGTGCTTCGTAGGGGAGGATTCAAGTTCACGGTGTGTGTAAAACAGCTACCATGGGCCTAGTGCCTGGCAGGGACTCAGTCAGCACCCCCACTGACAGTCAACATCAGAGTCCCGAGGCAGTGCTGCCCCTGTAAGTCAAACATTCCGGGCAACCTTTGAGTTCACAGAGGGGCACTGAGGCAGGACCGGGAGATTCCCTAAGCCCCCACCCTGCCACACACACTGTCCCAAGGGTCCTGTCCCCCTGCCCTGCCAGGCAAGGTCCCTGCCCACCTGATGATGCGGCTGTGGTGGAAGCACTCTCGGATGCCCAACTCCACCGCCAAGTGGGCCACTGACCAGCTGGGGTGGCTGCGGATGAGGTCGGTCAGCTGCTGCAGGACCTCCACTTGCAGGACGCGGACGGAGCTCTCGTAGAAGGGCGGCAGCTGGGCCGAAAACTGCTGGAAGTACGCGAGGGCGTCGGCCTCGGCCTCCAGCTGGAAGAGTCTGAGGACCCAGGACCAGGGAGGGAGGCAGGAATGAGCCACGAGGGACCTCAGCCCGGCCTCTGCTGGTGTCAGCAGCTCCTGGTCCCGACAGGGAGGACACTGCCCCACGTCTGTTGGCCATCGCTCCCCCACCACACACACACACACCTCTAAATGGAGTTGGGACTTTCTTTTTATTTGAAAAGATTTCCTTTTTTTAAATTATATATCATCGTGTGGTGCTTTTAGATTTTATTTTGCTCCAAGCCATGCCATGTCCCCTTTCTACTCTGTCACAGCTGAGAGCCCCAGCCTCAAGTCCCCAGCCCATCGCACATGAAGGAAGGAAGGGTGTTGTTTAACGTAAATGTCCAGCAGTAGAGTATTATATAAATTGTGGTGCATCTGTGGTGGAATATTATGCAACCACAAAAGCGAGATATTAAAAAATCAAGCAGCCCTGACTGGCGTGGCTCAGTTGGTTGGGCAAACTGTCCCGCAAAGTGAAAGGTCCTCGGTTCGATTCCCGGTCAGGGCACATGCCTGGGATTGTGTGTTTGGTTTCCAGTCGGGGTGCATACGAGAGGCAACCGATCGACGTTTCTCTCTCACATCGACATTTCCTTCCCTCTTTCTCTCTCCCCGCCCCCTCTCTAAAAATAAATACATTTTAAAAAATTTTAAAGAAGAAATAAATTTAATTTAAAAACAGGATACAAATTTTGTATGACACATGATCTAAACTGTATTTTTAAAGAAGACTGAAAATGTGCATAGTAGCATAATAATTTAAATTTTCTTCTTTATCCATTTCTCTGGTTTCTAAATTTCCTACGAGGAGTTCATATTATTTCTGAAGTCAGGAAAAGAGGTTTTGTTCACTTGCAAGGCAGTGCCGGAGCCCAGGGCCCGCGGGGGAGGCTGCTATGCGAGGGTGGGGCCGCTCTGTCCCCCTCTGAGCCCTCCCAGAAACAGCAGCCCACCCGTGCCTGTCCCGCCTGCCCACCAGATGTGCTGTGAGGGTCAGACGGCAACATAAAAGCACTTTAAAAACTGAAAATATCACATGTCGGTGACAGCCACTTAAAGTCCTGCCCAGGGCTTTCGGCACACCGGCTTTCTCCCCAGACCTCCATCCGCAAACCCCGCAGCCAGCCAGTGGCCAGAGGTGCTGGCTGGACAGGGCCAGCTGGTGCTTCCCCAGAGGGAGCAATTGCGTAGCAAACGTCCACTGAGAGCCTGCCCTGAGCACGACCCTGTCTACACGGAGGGTGGGTGAATGAGCAAAGCAAGACGGCACGCCCTGCCCTCCGGGAGCCCATGTTCTCCTGGTGGAGGTCAGCAAAATGCATGAGGGAAAAATCAAAATGAGGAAGTCGGCGAAACACTATCCAGCAAGAAGTGGGACAGAGAAACAAAGTAGGAAAGAGGGCTGTTCCTCACTTTCCTCGGCTGGATTCGCTCCAGCTCACTGACCTCTCCCTGTCGAATGTTGCAGTGACGGCAGAGAGAGTGGAGGCTCTGGCACCGCTGAGGCATTGCGAGACCTTGAGGGGGGCACTTTTGATGGAGTGTGGGAACCAAAGCCCAGTTAGAATGGGTTTCTGAAAGAAGGGGATGTGAGAAACTGGAGACAGCAAATACAGGCCAGGCAGAGTTTTCTATAGAGGGACAAATAAGGGCAGCTAATGGGAACATGTGATCCGGCTTTCAAACACCGATGGGATGACCCAAAAGGAAATGGGGTTCCTCTGAGGACTTCCACTTCCCTTAATGTAAGACTAGGTAGTGTGATCCAGGTCACCAGCTGGAGACAACCAGAAGTACTGGACAAAATACACAAAGCATCTGTGTGCAGCGCTGGGTACCTGGCCAGATAGTGATGGATGGCCAGGCTGGAAGGGATTATGGGAATGCAGGAAGTGAGCCTGACATTTTAGGCTGCTGTTCCCCGAGAGGCTGGAGGGACACGAAGCAGCATGAACCACCTCGCAGGCTCCGGGGGCAGGGACTGGAGTCCAGGGGTCTGCAAGGAGAGAGCCCTGATGACCGCCCCTCCTGTGGGCAGGGGTCCTGAAAGTCTTCACGCTAGGAAGTACGGGTGGGCCACAGGTAAAGAGACCCTCACAAGGGCTGTAGCTCAGCCTCCAATAATCTCACTTCCAGAAACCAGACTGAGGCTATCCCAAGTGAGTCTGCTCCCTGGTACCCGGGAGAAGCAAATGAAACAGAAGCATCGATCTGGGCTTCAAACGATTTCTGCAAGCACAATCGCAAACCCGAAGTCCGGCACAGAATCGCAGCAGGCCAGGCCCACGAGGCGCTCGATGCGCCAGGACAAAGGAGAACCAACAGAAACAGGCCCATAAGGGAGCAACTGCAAATGTTAAAGTTATCTGACACAGACTTCAAAATAACTGCGGTGGTGGAATTCCGCCAAGATGGAGGCATAGGTGGAAACACTGTGCCTTCTCCCACAACCAAGTTTGAATACAACAAAGGTTTGGAGAACAAAGACACAGCCAAAGACCAGAAAATTGAATTATACGGAAGTCCGACAACGACGAACCGTTCAACGGGGATGGTAAGAGGGGTAGAGCCAGCAGTGGAGCAGGGTCGGGCAGGACAGATCCCCCGATCTAGGTGCGCAAGTGGCCCGGACCCAGTCAGGGTGTGGAGCGGACTGACCACGGTCGCACATTCCTGCACAGTGAGACAGACCACACAGGCCCCAGAGGGCGAACCCAGTGGTGGAGGGCTGACGGCGGTGGAACACTCGCGTGCAGTGGGACAAAACACCTGTGGCTGCGGTGCGGGAAGCGGCAGACGGGACGCCATCGTTCCTCTTTGACCCTGCCCCCACATACAACTTCACAACCCAGCGACTGAGTTGCCCTGCTCTGGTGAACACCTAGGGCTCCGATCCTGATACGGAACAGGCACGAACAGCCCAAAAGATGGTGCAAGAAGAACTCAAAGTCCCAGAGCCCATAACTCTCAGCGACCGAGAAATTGCCAGCCTCTCAGAAGCACAATTCAAGACACTGTTTATCAGGATGCTCACAGAACTGGTAGATTATAGTCACAAATTAGAGGAACATATGAAGGCTAAACTAATTGAAATGAAGGGAGATGTCCAGGAATCCAATAGCGATGGAAAGGAAACTGGGACTCAAATCAATGGAATGGACCAGAAGGAAGAACGAAACATCCAACCAGAAAGGAATGAAGAAATGAGAATTCAAAACAATGAGGAGAGGCTTAGGAACCTCCAGGACATCTTTAAACGTTCCAACATCCGGATTATAGGGGTACCAGAAGGGGGAAAGAAATAGCCACGAGTGGAAAACGTATTTGAACAAATAATAAAGGAGAACTTCCCCAGTCTGGCAAAGGAAATAGACTTCCAGGAAGTCCAGGAAGCTCAGAGAATCCCAAAGAAGGTGGACCCAAGAAGGAACACACCAAGGCACATCATAATTACATTAGCCAAGACTAAAATGAAGGAGAGAATCCTAGAAGCAGCAAGAGATAAGGGGACAGTCACTTACAAAGGAGTACCCATCAGACTGTCAGTTGATTTCTCAAAAGAGACCTTACAGGCAAGAAGGGGCTGGAAAGAAATATTCCAAGTCATGAAATCCAAAGACCTACAGCCAAGATTGCTTTATCCAGCAAAACTTTCATTTAGAATGGAAGGACAGATAAAGTGCTTCTCAGATAAGGTCAAGTTCAAGGAGTTCATCATCACCAAGCCCTTATTATATGAAATGCTAAAGGGACTTATCTAAGAAAAAGAAGATGAAAAATATTAACAGCGAAAGGACAGCAAACACACAGTTATTAATAACCACACCTAAAACAAAAGCAAGCCAAGAGGACAGCTAGATCAGGAGTGGAACCATAGAAATGAAGAACACATGGAGGGTTAGCAACAGGGGGGTGGGAGGAAGAGAAGGGGGGAAAAGGCACAGAAAATAGCATAGACGGTAGGTAGAAAATAGATAGGGGGGAGGGCAAGAATAGTGGGGGAAATATAGAATCTAAAGAACTTGAGACACGTGGTTATAAACTAAGGGGGGAGAATGGTGGGGCAGGGAGTGTGTGGGTGGAGGGGAATGAAGGGGGGGAATAGAACAACTGTAATGGTATAATCAATAAATATATTAAAAAACAACTGCGGTGCTATTCAAGAGGATAAAATAGGAGATTTGCAATTTTGACAAAGAACTTTAAATTATAAAAAAACAAGTGGAAATTACGGAATTAAAAAATACAATTGTCAAAATGAAGAAAATGGCTAGGTGTAACAGCAAATTAGGCAATGCTGAAGAGTGAACAGGAAATAGGTCAAAAAAGAGTAAACAGGATGAAGCACGAAGAGGCAAAGGCCGGGAAAACACAGGAAAGTAGGTAAAAGACATAGAACATGCAATGAAAAGGTCGAACATACACGTAAGTACAGACACAAAAACAACAGAAAATGGACTGGACAGAAGCTGTATGTGAAGAGTTAATAACTATGAACTTTCCAAAATTGATGAAAAACACTGATTTAAAATAACTTCTGAGCCCTCCTCCACCAAAAAGAAGAGAAAAAGAGGAGGAGGAGGAAGAGGGAGGAGGAGGGAAGAAATCCACACATAAGGACCTTGGAGAGGTTCTAAGACACGGCCCAGAACTCTGACACCCATCCCATCAGGTGGGGGAACGTATAGCCCCCTTTACTCTTTACTCTTTACTCTGGCTCTGTAGCTGCTTCCCAACAGAACGTGACAGAAGTGATGCTGTTCTAGCTTCTGGATCAAGACCTTAAGGGACCGGAAGCTTCCAACCTTTCTTCTCTTGGGACCCAGCCACCATGCCACAGGGAAGCTGAAGCCCCCGTGCAAATGGCTGTTGGTCCTCGACCTCTGGCCCTGGATAAACCCCCAGCCAACAGCCAGCACCAACTTGCCAGGTGTGAGTGAGTCACTCAAGCCACACCAGCTAACGCCGCATGGCACAGCACTGAGCCGTGCCCACTGAGCTCCACGCAAACCACAGACCTGTGGGCTGTGTAACTGATACGGTTCTCGGCCACCAAGCCCATCGGGGGTAGTTTGTTCCACAGCACTGACAGAGAGGGACACGCACTGGGGGACACACAGTAACAGCAGGAACTGACACATGCACCCTCCTGCAGCTGCTGGGAACAAAATCCAAAGAGAAAATATTAACAATAGCAGAGGGGAAAGGCCACCTTCAAAGGACAACCATGTACACTGACAGCTGGCTCATCGACAACAGAAGCCAGAGATGCTGGGCTCACGTCCTTAATGAGCTAAATCAATAAATAAGTAAATACCAATGGGAATTCTATTCCCAGGAAAAAAAGCGCCCCACGAGTATGAAGCTGGAATGAAAACATTGCACTGGTCAAAAAGAGAGAGACAGGGAGACTGGCTGTCACCAGCAGACCCGAACAAAAGGAAATACAGAAGTATTTCATCAAGCAGGAGGAACCTAGTCCCAGACGCATGATCAAAGATGAAGATGTAGGGAACACAAGAAGTACCATGAACACGGTGAATAAGTGTTCACAAATCTACACTGACCAATGGAAACCGACAGTGTAATGTCTTCTTGGGCTTCAAATAAAACTATTAATAAAAAACAGTACGTGGCACAGAAGCCTGCAGGGGCACAAATGCAGTTCGAGGGTTCTAAGGCCTGTTTATTGTTCTGGAAGATTCGAGAGTACCACTTATACTTGGGCAAGGCGAAGGCCGTGCATTTCAATCTCTAGAGTTCTGTCGAGAGCTGCAGAGGGTTTCAGATTGTGCCCTAGTTGCGAACGGACAAGCCAGCCGACACGGTCTCATGGATGCTGGCAGGAGACACGAGACTCCTGGACCAAAGACAAAGGGCGACTTATGACTCATGGCAACAGCAGCGGCCAGGGTGTCGGCCTTGGTGCCAATTCCCTGGGATCCAGTTCCCAGAGGGTGACATGAAGAGGGTCAGGTGACACCCGCTCATGTTGCATTAGAAGCGAGAAACCCTGAGTGCAGGGAACTTGAATCTTTTATAACCGTCAATAAGCAAATCTGTTTAAGTTCCGCTTTGGAGGGAGACACAGGGGAGCAAGCAGACCCACCGTCTGCTCTGGAGACCCCACCTCTGTCTTCCAAAGCTGTTCGCATGCAGCTCCCTGTACGGGGAGCCCGGGGCAAAGGCAGTGGGCGTCTGCCAGCAAGATGCACAGAGCACTATTCCCCCACAGGTACCACTAAAAGATGCCGATAGAGCGCACAATTTCCAAGCTAACACAGAGGGAAAAGGAAACAATAAGACAACACTCAGTTGTGAATTGCAAAAGCATTATGGTAAGTGGGGGAAAAAGTTAGACTCCTGAGACCACATTACGATTGAATGTGGTAACGGTAAAACCATAGTGACAGGAAGACCAGCATTTGCCAGGGACCGTGGTCGGTACACAGGACGCGTCACTGGGAAGGAGCAGGAAAGGCACTTGGAGAACAGAGATGTTCTGTGTCGCGACTGCAGTGATGGTCACACAAGTGCACATCATTGAATGGTGTCACTTCAAGTCGGTAATCTGTGGGTTTCTGTAAACTGCATCTCAGTAAGCTTCATTAAAGAAAACAAAAGTAAATGAAAAGACAATAAAGAAAGGAATAAATAAAATAAAATAGGAGGAACAACAAAACCAGTAAGATGCTAGATTTAAACTCAAACCTATCAGAATTCCATTAAGTGTAAATAGATCAAATGTTCTAAATAAGTACAACAGACAGTGTTGATAGAAAAAAACTACAAATCTTTCCAAGATTAAAAAGGAAAGGAAATGCATTATAGAAATACTAACCAAAAGAAAGCCTGTGAAGCTGTATGACTGTTAGACAAAGTAAGGTTCAAGGTAAAAAGCATTATTGGAAACCAAGAAAAGTTCATAATAGTAACTGTTTCAATTCACTAGGGAAATCTGACAATTATAAATTAACATGTACCTAATAATAAAACTCAAAAATACAGTTAAACTTGACAGAATTAAGAGAACTAGATAAATCCACAGTCACACTGAGATAGTTTACTGTCCTCTATGACTCACTTAAAACAACAGACAAAAAAGTCCTATTGGATGTGGAACAATTAGTAAACTTCACCTACAGACACTAAAAAAAAAAACCAAACCCACACACTATTCTGAGACTCCCGGGCCAAGATGGAGGTGTAGGTAGACACTGCCAGAAAACTGAACTGTATGGAAGTCCAACCAAGGAACTAAAGACACATTCATCCAGACCGGTGGGAGGGGCCGAGACGGGCACCTGGGGTGGAGAGGACTCGAGGCAAAGCTTTGGCTGGAGAACCAGGGAGGGCAAGGTGCCAGCTGGCGAGTGGGCGGTCCCACATTTGCATTTGGAGAAACTGGTAGCACCTGGGGAGCAGGACAGACCACACAACCCAGGGCCCCAGTGCGGGGAAATAAAACCTCAAAATCTCTGACTGAAAACACCTGTAGGGATTGAGGTGTCGGGAGAAACTCCCAGCCTCCCAGGAGAGTTCGTTGGAGAGACCCACGAGGTCCTAGAATGGACACAAGCCCACCCACCCAGGAACCAGCACCAGAAGGGCCCACTTGGCTTGTGGGTAGCAGAGAAAGTGACTGAAAGCCACCGAGAGCTGACCAAGCAGTGTTGTTCCCTCTCGGACCCGTCCCCACACACAGCGTCACAACTCAGTGACGTGTTGCCCTGACCTGGTACATGCCTAAGGCTCCACCCCTTACTACATAGCAGTCTTACAGAGACCAAAAAAAAAAAAAAAAAAGGCCCAAATGAAACAACAGAACAAAGCTCCAGGAAAAAATACAACTAAGCGATGAAGAAATAGCTAACCTATCAGATGCACAGTTCAAAATACTGGTGATCAGGATGCTCACAGGATTGGTTGAATTTGGTCTCAAATTAGATGAAAACGTGAAGGCAATGCTAAATGAAATAAAGGAAAATGTACAGGGAACCAACAGTGACATGAAGGAAACCGGGATTCAAGTCAACAGTTCGGACCAGAAGGAAGAAAGAAACATTCAACCAGAACAGATTGGAGAAACAAGAATTCAAAAATATGAGGAGAGGGTTAGTAACCTCTGGAACAACTTTAAACGTTCCAACATCTGAGTTACAGGGATGCCAGAAGGAGAGGAGGAAGAGCAAAATATCAAAAACTTATCTGAAAAAATAATGATGGAGAACTTTCCAATCTGGCAAAGAAAATAGACTTCTAGGAAGTCCAGGAAGCTCAGAGAGTCCCACAGAAGTTGGACCCAAGGAGGAACACAACACAGCACATCATAATTACATTAGCCAAGACTAAAGATCAGGAGAGAGAATCTTAAAAGCAGCAAAAGAAAAGGAGACAGTTACCTACAAAATAGTTCCCATAAAACTATCAGCTGATTTCTCAAAAGAAACCTTGCAGACAAGAAGGGGTTGGAAAGAAGTACTCAAAGTCAAGAAAGGCAAGGACCTACGTCCAAGATTGCTCTACACAGCAAAGCTTTCATTTAAAATGGAAGGGCAGATAAAGCGCTTCTCAGATAAAGTCAAATTAAAGGAGTTCACCATCACCAAGCCCTTATTATATGGAATGTTAAAGGGACTTATCTAAGAAAAAGAAGATAAAAATATGAACAGTAAAATGACAACAAATTCACAACTATCAACAACTACCTAAAACAAAACAAAAACAAAAACAAATTAAGGAAACAACAGTATAGGAACAGAATCACAGAAATGGAGATCACATGGAGGATCATCAGCAGGCACCGGGAGGGGAGAGAATGAGGGGAAAGGTACAGGGAATACGAAGCATAATTGGTAGGCACAAAATTGCCAGGGGGAGGTTAGAATAATACGGGAAATGGAGAAGCCAAAGAGCTTACATGCACAACCCACAGACATGAGTTAAGCGGTGGGAATGCAGGTGGGAGGGGGGAGCAGGGCAGAGGGGGATAAAAGGGGAAAAACTGGGACAACCGTAATAGTATAACCAATAAAATTGGTTCCCACCAAGTACAGAAAACACATTCTTTTCCCACCAAGTACAGAAAACACATTCTTTCAAGCACACTCATATAAAAATTATAAATATTGGACCCATGCTGGACCACAAAGCAAATCTGAACAAATTTCAAAGACCTGAAAATACATAGACTATGTTCTCCAACTGAAATGCAATGAAGAAACCAGTAACAAAAAGATAACTAAAAAGTTCCTGTATGTTTGAAAATTAAGCAAGATACATATAAACTACTACGATTCAAACAAGCCAAGGTGCAACTTCGGAAATATCCTGACTCAGTGAAAATGTGAGCATTACACATCAAACTTGCTGGACGAACCCCTCTACCCTGGCTGAGATGGAGGAGCTCGTACCAGACTAGTCTCCCGGCTGAAAGCAAATACAAAGGCAGAATTCAATTCAAACGACTTTCTGAAGGCACTGGAGAAAACCCAAGGCAGGCAGGTGCATAGGGCCAGGTCTTTGGAGGAAAGGGAAGCACACCTTTCGTAAGCCCACGTTCTCACGCAGGCACTGCGCACCTGGCCCTTTGCCAGGATGTGAAGGCCAAGAACAGAACTGGAGCCTAGTGCTGCTGGCATTCTTACAAGACTGGGCAGAGAGAGGCTGGTATTCAGAGTTTCCAGGATGGCCACTGGAACTTGAAAGGATCACAGTGCAGTGAGCCCCAAATTCTGCATGCAATTTTCTCTCATAAGCTAGGCAGAGCAAGATGTCAAGAAACCAAACAGGCCCTGGCTGATGTGGCTCAGTGGATTGAGTGCTGGCCTGCAAACCAAAAGGTTGCCGGTTCCATTCCTAGTCAGGGCACATGCCTGTGTTCAAGGCCAGGTCCCTGGTTGGGGCCCGTGCCAGAGGCAACCAATCTATGTATCTCTTGCACGTTGATGTTTCTCTCCCTCTCTTTCTCTCTCCCTTCCCCTCTCTCTAAAAATAAGTGGAATAGAAAGAAAAGGAAGGAAGGGAAGGGAAAGGGAAGGAGAAGGGAAGGGGAAGGGAAAGGAAGGGAAGGGAAAGGGGGGAGGGGGAAGGGGAGGGGGAAGGGGAAGGGGAGGGGGGAAGGGGAAGGGGAGGGGAAGGGGAAGGGAAGGGAAGGGAAGGGAAGGAAAAAGGAAAGGAACCGAATAGGAAACATCAGCAGGGAGAACACAGAGCGGGGCAGAGATCTGTCCGTCTTTTGGTAGTAGGGAAATAGAGATTGAAGGTCAGGGCCCATCAAGGTAGAAGGACCCTGGCAAAACTAAGGTCTTCACCTGAAACTTAAAAACTGCTTCCCTTAGTGGTAAAGGTTATGAGCTAGGAGTGAGGGGAAGCTCAAGACACCAACATCAACAAAACTTGAAATGCAGCTTTAACGAAATCTTTTGAAGGAAGATAATACCATCCATAGTCTCTATAACTTTTTTAGCTTTCCTTTTAAAAATTTATTTAGTTTTAGAGAGAAGGGAAGGGAGAGAAAAGAAAGGGAGAGAAATATCAGTGTGTGGCTGCTTCTCACGTGGCCCCCACTGGAGACCTGGCCCACAACCCAGGCATGTGCTCTGACTGGGAATTGAACTGGCAACCCTTTGGTTTGCAGCCTGCGCTCAATCCACTGAGCTACACCACCCAGGTGGTTGTTTTCTTTTTCATTTACAATTTATTGATTACTACAGTGGTCCCAATTTTCCCCCCTTTATCCCTATCCACCAAGCACTCCCCACCCCTGCAGGCAATCCTTGTATCATTGTTCATGTCCATGGGTCAAGGGTATAAGTTCCTTGGCTACTCCATTTCCTACACTGTACTTTACACCCCCATGGCTATTCTGTAACTACCTATTTGTACTTCTTAATCCCTCACCTCTTCACCCAGTCCTCCATACCCCCTCCCATATGACAACCATCAAAACATTCTCACTATCCATGATTCTATCTATTTTTCTCTTTGTTTAGTTTGTTTTTTAGATTCAATTGTTAATAGATATGTATTTTTGCCATCTTATTGTTCATCGTTTTGATCTTCTTTTTCTTAAATAAGTCCCTTTAACATTTCATATGATAATGATTTGGAGAGTATGAACTCCTTTAGTTTTCTCTTGTTTGTGATGCTCTTTATCTGCCCTTTCATTCTAAATGATAGACTTGCTTTTCATGACTTTGAACATTTCTTGCCAATCCCTTCTAACTTGCAAAGTTTCATTTGAGAAACCAGCTGACAGTCTTATGGGAACTCCCCTGTAGGTAACTAACTACTTTTTTCTTGCTGTTTTTAAGATTCTCTCCTTATCTTTAACATTTGGCATTTTAATTATTATGTGTCTTGGAGTGGGCCTCTTTGCATCCACCTTGTTTGGGACTCTCTGAGCCTCCTAGACTTGCATGTCTATTTCCTTCACCAAATTAGGAAATTTTTTTTCATTATTTTTTTTCAAATAGAGTTCTAATTTCTTGCTCTTTCTCTTCTCCTTCTGGTACCCCTATGATGTGAATGTTGTAATACGTGAAGTTGTCCCAGAGGCTGTTTATGCTATCCTCGGGGTTTGGGGGATTCTTTTTTATTCTTGTTGTTCTGATTGGTTGTTTTTTTGCTTCCCTATGTTCCAAATCATTGATATGATTCTCGACTTCATCCACTCTAATTTCCCTGTAAATTATTCTTTATTCCAAGTAGGGTGTCCTTCTTTTCTGACTGGATCTTATGCTGTTGAGGTCCTCACTAAGTTCCTCGAGCATCTTCATAACCAGTGTTTTGAATTCTGAGTCTAACAGATTCCTTATCTCCATTTCATTTGGTTCTTTTTCTGGAGTTTTGATCTGTTCTTTATTTTAGGCCATGTTTCTTTGTCTCCTTATTTTGGTAGCCTCCCTGTGTTTATTTCTATGTACTATGTAGAGATGCTATGCCTCCCTGTCTTGGTAGTGTGGCCTAATGTAGTAGCTGTCCTGTAGGATCCAGTGGCACAGCCTCCCATATCACCCAAGCTGGGTACTTGAGGTTTGCCCCTTGTGTGGGCTGAATACAACCTCCTCCTGTAGTTGAGCCTTAATTGCTGTTGGCAGGTCAATGGGAGGGATTTACCCAGGCTAGTTAGCTGCAAGGACTGGCTGTGACCACTGACAACCAACCTTGTTCTTCTATGGAGGATGAGCTGTGCAGGGGCAGAGTGGTGGTGCTCCAACGTGGTCTGTAGCTGCCCACTGGGTGTGCAGGCTTTGGGGTTTCCCAGGTGTTGCAGGCCCAGGTCAGTGCCCACCTGTGTTCTTCCCAGGGCCACTCTGTATAAGCTATAAAGCAATCTGAGGTGGCTTCTACTTGTGCTGGCCTTGGAGATTCCCAGGGGAAGCCAAGCTGTGAATCTAGGCTGGTTGTTGCCAGTGCCAGGCCTGGGGCCACTTAGTAAGAGGTACAGGGGGTTGGGGGCTTACTGAGGCCAGCTGTTGCTTATTTGAGAGGATTTAGGAAGTTGTGAGACATAAACCAAAACCAGCTGTTCATACAGAAAAGTCACGGTTAACAGTTTGAGTGGGCTGTAAGTTGGGTGGGATGCAGTTTCAGGGGATCTCAAGGGTGGGGCAAACGTTAACCAGGTTGATGGAGTCTCCGAAATGGCACCTGCCTGCTGGCTCTGTGGCTCTGTGGGGGCTAAGGCTCAGAAAAGGGACAATGGCCTCTGCCCATCTTTCTATCTGGGAGAAAGCTGACTCCCAGCTCCCGCCTTGATGTCGGATACTTCAATTCCTCCCAGTATGCCACTGGTGTCTTTCAAGCTGGTACCCAAGTGCTGGTGCTCAGAGGGAGTGAGTCTCAGTAAGTCTACCTGTAGGTTCTTTAAGGGGAACTGCTTGGGACTCCAGAATTTTTTCCATTGACTTATACTTGCAACCATAAGTTATGGAACTTATCTTCCTGGCACTGGAACCCTGGGCTGGGGAGGCCTGGTGTGGGGCTGGAACTCCTTGTTCCTGAGATATTCCTCCGAAATTTTTATCCACCACACGTGGATGTGAGACCAGCCCATTCTGTGTCTCTACCACTCCTACCATTCTGAATGGATGTGGTTTTAATTCCATAGTTGTCAGACTTCTATTCAACTCGATTTCTGATGGTTCTGAGTGATGGTTGTTCTATATTTTATTTTATTTAAGATTTTATTTATTTATCTTTAGAGAGGAAGGGAAGGAGAGAGAGAAATGTCAATGTATGGTTGCCTCTCATGAGTTCCCTGCTGGGAACTGGCCTGCAACCCAGGCATGTGCCCTGACTGGGAATCGCTCAATCTACTGAGCTACACCAGCCAGGGCTCTATATTTTAGTTGTAATTTTGATGTGGTTGTGTGAAGAGGCGAGCTGTGTTTTCCTATGTTGCCATCCTGACCAGAAGCCATGCACATATTCTCCAGTGTCCAATGGCATGCTGCAAACAATGAATATATTCAGTGAGTCTCCTATTGAAAGCCTTGAGATTTTCTGCCAGCTCCAGAGAGTTCATGGCACCAACAGCTCTGTGTGGTCCCGTCCATATCACAGCTCTGTGGCCCCTGCCCTCTATAATTTTATTTATTTATTGATCTATATTTTTATGATATATTTTATTGATTATGCCATTACACTTGTCCCATTTCCCCCCTTCCCCCCTGCACTCCCCATCCCACCCACATTCCCTACCTTTAGTTCATGTCCATGTGTCATAAGTTCTTTAGCTTCTACATTTCCCACACTACTCTTGCCCCCCCTGTCTATTTTCTCCCCATCATCTATGCTACTTATTCTCTGCACCTTCTCCCCCACTCTCCTCCTCCCACTCCCCTGTTGCTAACCCTCCAAGTGATCTCCATTTCTGTGGCTCGGCTCCTGTTTTAGCTGTATGCTTAGTTTGCTTTTGTTTTAGGTGTGGTTGTTAATAACTGTGAGTTTGCTGTCCTTTCACTGTTCATATTTTTATCTTCTTTTTCTTAGATAAGTCCCTTTAACATTTCATATAATAAGGGCTTGGTGATGATGAACTCCTTGAACCTGACCTTATCTGAGAAGTGCTTTATCTCCCCTTCCATTCCAAATGATAGCTTTGCTGGATAGAGCAATCTTGGATGGAGGTCCTTGCCTTTCATGACTTGGAATACTTCCTTCCAGCCCCTTCTTGCCTGTAAGGTCTCTTTTGAGAAATCTGCTGATGGTCTGATGGGAACTCCTTTGTAAGTGACTGTCCTCTTATCTCTTGCTGCTTCTAGGATTCTCTCCTTCATTTTAATTTTGGCTAATGTAATTATGATGTGCCTCGGTGTGTTCCTCCTTGGGTCCACCTTCTTTGGGACTCTGTGAGCTTCCTGGATTTCCTGGAAGTCTATTTCCTTTGCCAGACTGGGGAAGTTCTCCTTTATTATTTGTTCAAGTAAGTTTTCCACTTGTTGCTGTCCTCTTCCCCTTCTGGTACCCCTATAATTCGAACGTTGGAACATTTAAAGTTGTTCCAGAGGTTCTTAAATCTGTCCTCATTTTTCTGAATTCCTGTTCTTTCATTCTGTTTGGTTGTTTCTTTCTTCCTTCTGGTCCATTCCATTGATTTGAGTCCCGAGTTTTCTTCCCATCACTATTGGTTCCCTGTGCGTTTTCCTTCATTTCACTTAGTGTAACCTTCATTTTTTCATATAATTTGCAACCAAAATCAACCAGTTCTGTGAGCATCCTGATCACCAGTGTTTTGGACTGTGCATCTGATAGGTTGGCTATCTCTTGGTTGCTTAAAAATATTGGTTCTGGGACTTTGATTTGTTCGTCCGTTTGAGCCATAATTTTCTGGTCAGGTGGCATCTGTTGCACAGTGAGGGGCAGAGCCTTAAGTGTTCACCAGGGCAGAGCGACCCAGTCACTGGGTTGTGACACTGTATGTGGAGGTGGGGTCAGAGAGGGAACAATGGCGCTTGCTTAGCTCTCTCTCGGATTTCAGTCCCTTCTGCACTTCCCACAAGCCAATTTGGCCCTTCTGGTGCTGGTTCCCAGGTGGCTGGGCTTGTATATATGTTCTAGGACCCTGTGGGTCTCTCCAACGAACTCTCCTGTGAGGCTGGGAGTCTCTCCCAGCACCTAAACCCTCACAAGTGTTTTCAATTGGTGCTTTTAGGCTTTATTTCCTGTCACTGGGACCCTGGGTTGCACAGTCTGTCTTGCTGCCCATTTTTGCTTGGTTTATCTGCATGCAAATGTATGACTGCAGTCAGCCAGCCACCTTGCACACCTCCCTGGGTCTTCTCATTGCCTCCCCACGCCCAGAGTCTGCTAGCCCTGCACCACCTGTGCTCCCGGGTCTGGCAGCCACTGCCTTCTCCTGCCAGGACCCCTCTCCGCCAGCTGCCAATTCTGCCTCTCTTACGGGTCTGGATGAATGGTTGTTGGACTTCTATACAGTTCAATTTTCTGTCCATTCTAGTTGTGTTTTTGTTTCTAAATCTTTGTTGTCCTGCCCTGACTGGTGTAGCTCAATGGATTGAGCACAGGCCTGCGAACCAGACGATCACTCTTCGATTCCCAGTCAGGGCACATGCCTGGGTTGCAGGCCAGTTCCCAGCAGGAGATGCACGAGAGGCAACCATACATTGCTATTTCTCTCCTGTCCCTCCCTTCCCCTCTAAAGATAAATAAATAAAATCTTTAAAAATAAATAAATAAATCTTTGTTGTCCTTAATTTTGGTTGTGCAAGGAGGCACAGTGTTTCCACTTGCACCTCCATCTTGGCCAGAAGTCACCCCCTCTACAATTTTAAATGTACAACATTCAGCATGCACACAATCATTACCAGTTGCCCAAAACCCAGGACCAAGTGACCCAAGAGATCCAAGAGGAAAAATGAGACAATTGAAACAGAAACCACAGGCAATCCAGACACTAGAGTTATCAAACAGGAACTTTTAACAATTTGATTGATGTGTACAAGGAAATAAAAGATAAAGTATATATAAAAAATCAATTGGGCATTTTAGAACTGAAAAACACAATAACTCAAATTAAGATTTCAACAGATCAGTCTCATAGCAGACTGGACACAACAGAAATGAATAGTGAATAAGTTGGCATAATATATCCTGACTGAAGGCAAAAGAGAAAAAAGATGAATAATGCATTTTAAAAGATCAAGGCACATAGGGGAAATGGTATAAAGGTTTATCACAGGTGTAACTGAAATTCCAGGAGGGGAGAAAGAGAACAGAACAGAAGCAATAAAAATACTGATGGATAATATTCCAAAGCTGATGAAAGAATCAAGATACAGATTCATGAAGCTCTACACACCCCAGGGAGGACAAACACGAAGACAACAACTACTGGGCATAATAAGGTAAGAGCAGAAAATAAAATGAGCAATAACAATACTGACTGTTGAGTGCTGACAGATGCCTTGGAAGAGAGAAGAGAAGTAAACTACATCTTTAAAAAGATAAAATAGGGGCCACTCCCTTGCTCTTCATGCACCGCACGTTCATGGGGAACCTGGCACTAAACCATTTGTAAGCGACCTCCTTCTGTTTCGTACGTAGCAGAGCAGCTCCCTCGCTGCGATCTATTGAAAGTCAGCCCTTGACACGAGGGTTCGTAAAAAAAGAAAAAAGAAAAATAAATTTACAAGTAAATATAGTAACTGTCAGCCTAAAATTCTTCTTAATAAAGTTATATCTCTAAAATAAAGGTACAATATAGTCATTTTCCAGACAAAAACTAACAGGATTCATTGACTGCAGCTTGTTCCAAGAGAATTACCAAAGGGAGTTCTTTAGGCAGGAAGGAAACTACCCGAGATGGGGAGCAAGATAACACAGGAAGGAGGACAGAACAAAGAGAGGGTAAACATGGGGGCAGATCCAAGCTGTCTGTTCTTAACAACAACAGTAACGTTTGCGGGGCAGACAGACACGGATATAAATATTGACGTTCATGTTTAATTAAAGTTAAATCCATCACAATAACATCACAAAAGGACGATGAGACGACGCATGGAACTGAAGGGTTCGAAGGTTTCCGCACTGTCAGCCACGTGCCCACGTAGGGACGTGACTGTAGTTGGCCCTACTGCAATCTGTGCGGTAATGGCCGCAGCCCTCACAAAACCGCTGACAGACGGGAAATGGCATTAGTACAGGTATACTAGCATTTGGCTTAAACAAAGCCAAAAGGTGGTTCTTTGAGAAGACTTAAAAACAAACAGTAAACCCCTAACAAATCTGAACAAGAAATAGAGAAAACACAAAGCACCGCATCTTTAGCTCCTTCAGATATTACAAGGAAAACAACAACAACAGGATCTAAGGAACTACTTTATGCCAACAAACTAGAGAACTTAAAGTGGACAAAGTCCTTGCAAGCACAGCACACCAAAACCGGCACAAGGGGAGGGCCACGTGTGGGTCGGAGCAAGGAAGTGAGAGGAAGATGCAGAGAAAAAGATGAAGACATGCAGGGCACCCCGGGCTGTGCCCTTCCTCTCTCTTCCCAGACTGAGCCCCTTGTGCAGGCACCTGGCACCTGGCACCAGTCTGGGAAGCCTCTGCCTTGGTGGATGGGCCTCGGAGGTCTGCAGTCTCCGTGACACTGCATGCAAATATGTGGGTGTGCTTTTGGGGGAAGAGGGGTGTCCCCTGGAATTCTCCAGAGGGTCCTGGAACAAACAATGGCCAAGGAGTATGAGGCTAGAGGGGTTGCCACTCTCCAGTTGCAGGGCTGAACTCAAGGGTGTCTAAGCACTCCTCCTCTGCACCTCCCTCCTTGCTCCTGCCCTGCAGTGTCCCACCTCGAGGGCCTTTCCCTGGTGAAACTGTTCTTACCCTTTAAGGCCCGTCTCTAACCCAGCTCTCCCAGACAGGCCTTTCCCCACGCCCACTGTCAAGCCCACTGTGACCTGCAGTGGTCACAGACTCATGCATCCAGTCTCCAAGTATTCACCACGCACCTGCTTGGGGCCAGCACTACACTGGGCACCAGGAGAAATGACTCAGACCCAGGTCCTGTCTCCCAGGAGCGCTGCGGCCTATTGAGGGAGACAGGCATGCACATGAACCTGTGCCAGTCTGAGCTGAGAGTGGCTGACCGAAGAAGGGACAGTGCTGAGGGGCGAGGACAGGCTCACAGAGCAGGGACCATGAGTCAGGCAAAAGAGTTGGGGGAAGAGCATCCTTAGCAGAGGGAAAAGCAAAGGCAGAGAGAAAGGAATGTCAAGGGGTGAGCTCTACTCAGGGAACATTATGGCTTTTATATGAGCCCATGAGATCCTTTATCCTACTGAATGCCAGGCACATGTCCATATTTGCTGGCTACCGCCTGGCTCGTGGAGGACAAGCCTGGCTTGCCTGCCCTATTCCTCTCTGCTCAGGAAAGATGTGCCATGGACTGGATAAATGGGTGAGCAAGCAAACCACAGGGTATGCAGCCAGGGCATGGGCCACTCAGCCAACCTGAGGTTTCCTGAAAAGCAGTTTCATCCCAGCGTCCCAGGGCAGACGTGCGGAGGACCTGGAAAGTCAGCCCCCTTTTGAGAAGAAAGATCGGAAGTGCATGTCGCACGTGCCTTGAAGTGCGGCCCTGCTTCTGCCGAGATACCCGTGAGGGCAGACAGGTTTCATCAAACAGCACTGACGCAGCAAACATCTGGGTCAGTGACGAATTGGTAGCAGGAACACAAGTACAGACGTTATCACAGTGTGCACAGCGATGCTACTGGACGGAAGCGAGTGCCCTAGGGCTCACGGCGAAGAACCAGGGCCCCTGACCACAGGTCAGGCCAGGGGCACAAGGTGGGCCCTGGTGAGCTGAGCCCCACCCAGGTCCCCACACTGCCAGGAGGCTCTGTGGGGAGAAGGAGGGGGTGGGCTCTGGAGCGGGAATGCCTGGGCCTGAATCCCACTCTGCTACCAACCAGCTGTGTGGCCTTGGGAAGTTACTTAATTTCTTTGAGCTGTGTTTCCTCCTCTGTAAGCCAGATCAGTAACACGCCCCCTCCTGGGAATACTAGGGGCTACAGAGAGTTAACTCTCATGTGGGAGGCGCCAGTAGACACAGACCCTATTACCACAGCTGTGGCGTCTGCAGCAGCCAGGGTGCGATTTCTCCACCCAGCAGGCGTGGGGCTGCGGGGCCCACAGGCCTGAGGGAATGGAACCTGGGCATTCAGAAGGTCCTGATTCTCTTCCTCCCGGGAAGCCACGCATGCCACCTAACAGCAGCTGCAGCAAAGGAACACCTCCCCCTGGAGCCAGGCTGCAAGCGGGGCCTGGAGGTCTACTGCTGCCACCCGACTTAAGTGCTCAGGGACAGTTCAAAGCCCTCCAGGCAAGTACAAGAGGAAGAGACTTTTAAAGGACAGAGTCAGTCCCTCAGGTGGACATCCGCATACTGATCCTTTTCCCTGCAGACTGTACCGAGACCCCTGGGCTTCTGAGCACACCCCACCAAAGCCCTCACTCCCAGGCACACCCCCAGCCCGGGCACTGCCATTTCAGCAACTTCTCATGATCACCTCCCCTCCAGCACCCCACTCCCCGGTCCTCCTTTCACACTTCGCAGCTCACCCCCTCGGAGGACCCTGCATCCAACAGGCTCTCCTGGCACACAGGGCCCTCGGAATTACCGTTAAGGCTGAATGGGTGTCCAGCCCTTGCTCTCACAGGGTCTGTGGTCACCAGGAAGGCAGTCTGCTCTAGGTAGCACCTGCTCTAGCCTGAAGGCCAGGAGAGGGCAGGTAGAAGTGAGGCCAGCAAAGAAGGGCAAGTGTCCGAGGCAGAGGTAAGAGTCTGGGCAAAGGTTAGGAGCACAGGGCGGCCAGAGATGAGACCAGAAGGAGTGGTGAGGCCCCAGGAGGGGCCCTTTCAAGCCATGCTTGTCAGCTGACGTGTTAAGGAAAGAGAAGCCCTTCAAGAGTTCACCAGGGGAGTGAGTAATCAGATTTTCCCTCTAAGGTCTTCTGACTGCAGCCTGCAGAGGGTGGGAGGAGAGCAAGACCACAGACAGGGCAACAGCTGGGAGGCAGGGGGCAGCAGGCGTCCACGTGCACGACAACCATGGCCTGCAGAGCCAGCAGCACAGCGGAGAGGCGCGGGGCCCGACTGGACTGGAATATGGCTGGAATGCAGCCTCCCTTGCAGTGAGCTGTGGCCTTGTGTGTGTGTACGTGTGTATGTGCATGGGTGCAAGTAAGTCCTGGACAAAAGCATTTGGGTGGAAAGCCTGGGCGTAAATTTCCAAGAAGCATTCCTAAAGAGTAGAGTGTCCTTCTGCATTTCTGTTGGCTGCGATGTGGCTGTGATCCAGGGTGGCCACCTGGGGCCACAGGGTGCTCCAGGGACTGCAGGCCACACGATAGTGGGGCGACCGGACAGGGGCCTGGGCCCCAGGGAACTCTGGGGAGCAGAGCTGCCATACCAGCCCTTTCTGCCACGGCAGTCACTTAGGAGGAAGGTAAAATCCCATCCTGTTTACTGACTATCCCCTGGGGCTTCCTATCACTGAAGCCGAACCAAGCATGCTGAGAGAGAAGAGGCGGACTCAGGATATCCTTGGAGGAGAACCCCCGGAACCTGGCAGGGACCCAGACCTGGGGCCGAGGGAGGAATCCAGACCACTCCTGAGCGCCTGGGTGGCACACCCGCGTACATGGGTGCTGATGCCCTGTGCTGACTCGAGCAGGTTAGAAAGGAGAGCAGAGAGTGGGAGAGCCGCCAGAGCCAAATGAGGAATGTCAGGAATTCCAAGAGGAGATGGGAGCTTAGCTGGAAGCCCCACCCAGCAATGCTTCCGATCCTGTCTGAAAACATGGGCACACAGGCTGCACAGAAAGAGAAAGGCATCAGGAACCAGATGACGCCAAGACCCTGCCTCCCCGCTGCTTCCTGTGCAACCCTGCATGAATCACGTCTCATCCCTGAGCCTCAGCTTTCTCATCCATACAAGGAGACACTGCCTTCCTTGCTTCCCTCAGCCGGGTCGCGGGAGGGTGTGCTGATGTGACATGTGGAAGCACTGTCAAGGGCAGGCGCCGCCGCCCAACCGAGGGCAGCAACAGTACAGGGGTAGTCACTGATGAACTGCTGGCCAAGGGCTGGGCCCACTGAGATGAAAGTCTGCCTGCAGTGAGGCTCAAGCTTCTGAGACAAATCTGGAATCCTGTCGAGGGGTCTTCACAACTCATAGGACTTGGCGATGACTTGCATGTGGAGGGTGTGAAGTCCCCAGGACAGGGCACCTCTAGAGTAGGGAGGAGTGGCCCCCCAAGACACGGACCCACTGCCCCGGGCAGCTGTGCATCCAGAGCAGCCGGCCCCCAGTTGCAGCCAGAGTCTGGACTAGCCCTGCTGCGTTAAAACTGCTGTCTGGACTGGCCACGAACTGTGTGCTTTGCCCAGCTGCCTACTGTGGGTGCCTCTGCCTCAGTTTCCTGGTGGAGCCAGGCCCTGATTGGCCGGCGCCTTGTGCTTCTCTGGGTGGCTGGACCTTGACTCCCAGCGGCCACTTTCTGAGACTCTTGCTGCCATACCTCCTTAGTCAGCATGACCCCCAGAGGTTCCCTCCAGCCCTTGGTGCCCCCGGGGCCCAGCCAGAGCTGGCTGCCTGCAGGCTCCCTCTTCCAAGCCCACCACCCCTCCAGGTCTGGAACAACCTCATCCGCTCTGTTCTGCAGACACACTCCTACCCATCCTTCCACACACAGAGGAGCCACCAGGACAGGGCTGCCCTCTGTGTCCCCACTGTTCTGTGGGCTCCACCTCTGTCACAGCACTCCCCACATGGCACTGCCTGGTTGGCAGGTGGCCCCCCAAGGACCACACGTTCCTTAAAAGCACAGAGCACGTTTTGTCATCTCACAGCAGCAGCTGGGACTGACCCCGGGCCCAGGACTCCAGAGACACGGTAGGTGCTTGGTGCCTGTCGACTAGATGGATGGAAGACGGGGTAACCAGAGGGACGAGTAAATGGGAGAGGGGCAACTGGTCCAAGCCCAACTCAACACCATCTGCAGGGCCCCGAGCTCCTCTGGACCCTGCATTTTGGGTCTTTGGACCCCCTTCTCTGTTCTTCCCAACAGCCCTGCAGCTGGCTGCTGAGCTCTTCCTTCTAGTCCAGGGATGTCAAACTCATTTTCACGGGGGCCACATGAGCCTTGTAGTTGCCTTCAAAGGGCCGAATGTAATTTTAGGATTCTATAAATGTAACTACTCCTTAACTAAGGGCAAGGAGCTCAGCACTGCCGCCGGTAAAAACCAGGTGCCAGGCCAGATACAACTAGGTGGAGGGCCAGACTCAGCCCATGGGCCTTGTGTTTGCAGCCTGGGTTCTAGCCCATGCCAAACCCAGTGTGCCCTAAGAAGTGACAGCTGTCTACGCGCTCCGGGCTCTCCTGAACTCAACTGGGCCAGCCCCGACGAGACGGTCATGCCTTTAAAGATCCAGGGCTGCAAGTGACCCCAGGGCCTCACCTGACTGACCCTCCTCAGCTCCCCACCCGTGCTCCTTCTCTCTCTCCATGTGGGTCAAAAACCACAGCAGGGTACAGTCCAGTCTTCTATCCCCACACCCCTGCTCCTGGGACCCTGGTGGGCCAGAAGGAGTGCGGCCTAGGAAGCCCCTCCCTCCACTAAAGAGCCATCCCCTCTCCCACCTTTCTCCTGGGCCCTCGGATGAAGACCCAAAGCCAGGGGACCACTAGTCTTGACCTGGGAGGAGTCAAAGGAAAGGCGTGTGTCGGAGCTGTCCATCACTCACCGGAATCCGCTCTGTGAGTCCCTGGGGTCGACGAGGACGCACTCCCAGGTGCGACCGGAAGCATTCTGGAACAGAATCAGCTGCCCTTCCTCCCGAACCCGGCCACTGGAGCTGTAGTCGGCCACTGACACCTCCTTCACCCGGAACGGGTTTGTGAACAAGTTGGTCACGCTACTGAGGGTACTGACCAGGCGGCCCAAGAACTGCATCTTTCACGGGGCGAGTGGGGGCACCCCCTGCCTTCTGCCTTGATCTGGAAGAAAACAATGTCTCTGGTCAGCTGGACTCGACCTCCCATGCCCACCTCACCAAGGGCAGTGGTTTCCTGTCCAGGCACCCAGAGGGCTCTCCATCAGTGTGGTTCCTGGTTCTGGGCCTGGAGGGCCCTGAAAAGGAGGGAACAGAGAGGAACGGCATGAGGGGGAGGTAGGAAGGCCTAGTGGGAACCACAGAGCTGCCGGCTGCCCCGTTCCCGGGACCTGCTTCCCAGCAGAGACTGTTTCCTCATCTGCTGCGCAGAGCTCTACTGAACAGAGGGCAAACGCACACGCGGGCGGCCCTGCCCCGAGCCAAAGGAGGGGCTCCCGCCACGCACGCAAGGTGGAGGCGACTGGGTACTCAGAGAGCTTGGCACGGGTCATTTCAGTTCCCGAGACAAAACCAGTGTCCCCTCTCTGCTAGAAACCACAGTGGGACCAGGGTCATCTCCCACTCCCCAGGGCAGGAACTGCGAGCATGTGACTAAAATTGCTAATGCCCACGGCACTGGTTTCCCAAGTTGCTCTGAGGGACACGGAACCAAGCTGCTCGGAAAAGAACGTGAACGGAAAGACTCGGACACACAAACCCAGGTCTGGGTGGAAAGTCTGCTTCCTATTTGCAGGGTCGCAGTCTCTGCTACAGAATTTATCCCCGGGCTGGATGAGAGTTAGATGTCTTGTCACGTCCGGGATCCCAGGAAGCACTCTGTCTTCCTAGGTCAGTGTCACTAAAGCCAAGTGACAATTAGCTAGAGGCCACCCTCTGCCTCTGTGCCAGAACATCACCCACCAAAAGAGCGTGTCACACACTGAGGGCCGGTCATGGAAGTGTGGGTGCTCTGGGGAGCATGGGCATCTCAGTGGACACTGGTCACACCGTGGCCCATGGTTGAGGAGAGGACCAACTTTAGGATGAAAGGAACAAGAGGCCACATTTAATCATCGAAACAGGGACTACAAGTCAACAATAATAATTATATCAGACACATTTATTGAGCACTTACTAGGTAGTAGGCCCTGAGCTAATAAGCACATCACAGCGTTGTCTCATTTAATTCTCAAAGACACGTGAGGATGATGCATGGAGCATGCAGTACAGCTCTGGAGCAAAACCGTGTTCAAATCCCGGCCTTACCACTTGCCAGCTGTGTGACCTTGGGCAAGTTACTCAGCCTCTCTGAGCCTCGGTTTCCTCACCGGTTACATGGGGACCATAACAGTGCCTGACAGAACCTCGCAGATAGTTAACGTCCAATAAACATTAGCCCTCTTTTCTTGGATCACTTTTACAGACAAGGAAACTGAGGCTTACGGAAGTGTGACTGCAGAGCTTGGAAAACGCTCGAGGCATCGCGCTGTCCCTTCCTCGCCTGGTCAGTAGTGCCACGTGGTGGGAGCAGACCAGGAGCCTCGGTTCTCTTCTTTCAAGGGAGAACAGCGCTCACCTCTTGCGCATTGCAAGGATGAAATGAGAGTATTTGCGAGAATGTTTAGACTGGGTCGAGTTCCTTCCTTCTTCTGCATTGAGAACTGTAAGGACTGGGTAGCTGGGGTGCCTGCACCCAACCTCACAGCCAGGGAAGGGGAGGGGGACCCCAAGGAAAGGTGTGTGAACTGGTCCCAGGGGAAGAGCCCCCAAAACGGTGGGCAGGCATGCACACCAGTGTGCACTCTGATGGTGGGAACAGTTGTAAATTGTAAACCATTTACTCCAGGGACGCTGTGTGGCCGTTAAAACCTGCGATGGTGAGGGTTACGACAACGCAGGAAAAGCACATGGCGTTCTGAGTCAGGCTCAGCGGCATGGGGTCTGTGACGTGCCCCGAGCTGCTCCTGGGCCACAAGCGGGGGCCCCCAGAGCCGCCGCCTGCCTCTCAACTTTAGCCCGGCCCTGGCAGCTCCCAACCACGCAATTCCAGAAAGCCACGCTGTTTCACGCCTCCTCACCTGTCCATGTTGACTTGTCCCTCTGGCACAACCTTCCGCGCCTGTGACCCTCCCCCAGTCTGTGCCGTTCCTAACACTTTTCACACCAAACCCTCACAGGCCCCTGGTTGCCCTCTGGCCCTGGTCCAACTGCTTATATGCATTAGCCATTCCGTCTGCACCCACCCTATATCAGTTCCCCTCGTCTGACATGTGAGAAAATCAAGGAACAGAGAGGCAAAGTAACAGGTCCGGTCACACAGCCAGCAGGTGGAGGAAGGAGGACTGGAGCCCGGCGGGCCGGCTCTGGAGTCTGAGCTTCTCAGAGGCGGGTCTGCACCTCGGTACAGTCACCCCTGGCACCACACTTGGCCCCTAAGATGCTTGTTAAAACACAGTTTACATAATTAAACTGAGAAGATGTACAGTGCAAAAAAAAAGAGAGAGAGAGAGACACAGAGAGTGATAAAAAACATACCAAAATACTAAAAGTAGATAAGAGTGTTGGGTTTATGGACAATTTTTAAAATAGTTTATTTATCTATTTTTAGAAAGGAGAAGGGAAGGAGAAAGAGAGGGACAGAAACATCGACGTTTGGTTGCCTCTCATGTGCCCCCTGCCAGGAACCTGGCCCACAACCCAGGCATGTACCCTAGACCAGGAATTGAACCAGCGACCCTTTGATTCACAGGCCAGCACTTAGTCCACTGAGCCACACCAGCCAGGATGGTAGTTTTTTGTCCTTTTCTCTATTTTCCCAAAGGTATAGAAAGTGATTATATTTGTTTAAAGAAAGTAGGAGTACAGGCTGAGCCCCTGGGGTCTGCGGCTGGGGAGATGGTGGGGGAGGGGCACAGAGGCCTGGCCCGGAGAGGCAGCATGGAGGCTTCTCAGAGGGCGGGGTGGCTGTGCTGGGACAGGGACCCACAGAAGGGGGAAGTCAGCGGCATCCAGCGCCAGGGAGCCCACTCGGGTATAGGGGCAGAGAACCACCCGGGGGTCCAGTTGGAGGGAAGGAAGACCCCCGCCCCAGGGAAGGCACACCCTCAAGGGGCCAGGCTGGCGCGGGGGTGCCTTCCACACTCGAACAGCAGCCTGGCCACTGCAAGGACGCAGCTGGCTCTCTTCCCGCCTCCCCGGCTGGGCGAGAGGACAAAATGACACAATGTAGGGAAAGTGTCCAGGGCGCTCTGGGCACACAAACAGTGGCCATTGTTATCACGAGGTGGAAGAAAGGAAATGAAAGCCACTGGGCCACATCCTGGAACAATCCTGACAGGCCGGCCTGGAAAGCAGCAAGCAGGGAGCAGACAGCGCATGCTTGGTTTCCATCCTTCCTCCCGCCCCCCTGCCTCTGACCTCAGAGCCCAGTTTTTTTCCAGCACAGCTGCAGGGGAGGACGTGGGGCTGGGGAGCCAGCTGGCTACTGTTTGAACCTGTGAGGTCCCTTCCAGCTGACTCCTTCCCTGCACGGCCCTGTCACTCTCATAGCTGCTTGTCCTTTCACCTCCCACGACGTCAATATTTGCTTTTACTTACTGACAACTGTTTTCTCTCCTCACCTGAGCTTGTTCCCGGCACCTAAGTGACACCAGGGTCATCCGACAGGGACCGTATGCTGCTGGGCACCTGACACTGCTTCAAGCAGCCTCTCAAATGCCACGAGCCGTAAGACACGAACCCAAGAGCCTGCGTGGTGCCGGTGCCGGTGCCAGTTCTGACTCTGCTCCAGCCCTTCTCCAGGCCATCAACTCTGTGTTCGCTTAAGTGTGGATATTTTTGGCTGGTTCTCCTTGGCATTGCTCCCTGACCCCGTCAGAGGCCCAGCATGCCTGCCTGGTTCCTTCAGGGAGGAGCTACAGTGCTGCAGAGTGGGAGGTGCCCCTGGGGGACTGTGAGGCAGGACAGGCAATGGTATCCCCATTTCAGAGATGAAGAAGCTGACACCAAGACAGGCCTTAAACTGTGGGTGCTCAAAAAGCAATTTTAAAAGGACATGTTGAGCCCTGGCTGGTGTGGCTCAGTGGATTGAGTGCCAGCCTACAAACCAAAGGGTCACCAGTTTGATTCCCAGTCGGGGTACATGCCTGGGTTGTGGGACAGGTCCCAGGTTGGGAGCACGTAAGAGGCAACCACACATTGATGTTTCTCTCCCTCTCACCCCCTCTTTAAAAATATTTAAAAAAAACAAGGACAGGTTGATGTCCTCCCACCTCAAAACAAAACAACAAACAACTGGGACGAGAGGGCAACTGGAAGGAACAACCTTGGGTGAACGCCCTGCCAAGTGGCCAGTCGGGCTCATTATAAAATGACTAGTCACAGGGGACTCAAGCCCAGTTCCTGTCTCAAAAGTGTGGAAAGGCATGGGGACAGGAGCCCGCATGACCCATCTGGGTCCAGGTGGCACGGAGGAGGGGCTACAGGCCCTGCTGCTGTCAACATGGATGTCAACATGAATCGTGGTCACCGACGGTGGCTGGAGCCATCCGTCCAGCATCTGCGATGCCTGCCTTCTGCAGAGTCTGCTTCATTCACCGACAAGGAGACCAGCGCAGTAAGTGTAGCAGAGGATGGGGGAGCATGCAAGTTGGTTTGAGGGGTTGGTTAGGGAGAACTCAGCCCCCTGGTATCTGGCCCCTCCCTGGCCATGAATTCCCTGAGGATTCTGACAGGTCTCGGGCAAGGGAGGAAGTGCAAAGCTACCAGGTGTGGAAATGGCTCTCCCAGAGTGAAAGGACCCACTTCCTGGCCTGTCCTGCCTGGAACTCGCCCTTGCCCCCATCCCTGCCAGAGCCTCCGTTCCTCCTTCAAGGCCCAACTGCGCCCCCCAGGGAACACTCGGGGCACTAGATCCGCCCCTCCTGCTAGATCAGACACTCTCCCTTCCAGCTTATACCATCCCCAGTTCTGTACATGTGCACCATGAGGGCCCGGTCCACCCCACCCACCTTACACGCCCCCCATGCAAATCAGACTGCCGGTCCAGCGGCTCCCCATCACCTTCCAGAGGAAGGATGTGAGCATCCCACCCTCGCAGCCCGCCACCTGCACCGCTACTCCAGCCTCATTGCAGCACCAAAACTTCTGGGAGCATGCCACGCTCAGGCCTCAGTGTTCCTTCCTGCCCACTCTCCCTCTCCCCACCCCATCTGTCTCCCCTGTCTCGGAGGATGCTCTCAATAAAGGACTGTTAGACCAATGCACGGCCTCTTCTTGTCCTTCAAGATTCGGTTCACCTGCCACCTCCTCTAAGAACCACACCCTGTGTCTCCCCTGCTGTCAGCCCACCTTGTCCATGCTCCTCCCTCTGTACGCCCACCACCCAGTGCACACCCCCACTGCAGCCCTTGTCCTGGGTTTGAGCTGCCCATCTGCCCCCTTTTGTTACCCAAGCACCTAGCTAGTAGTGGCTATTTAACAAATGTTTGGTGAGTGAATGAGTGAGAACTAGTCAATGAGCCACCTGCACCCCCAACCCCCTCTCCAATCCCTTGGAGGTGGTAACAGACCACTCGCCCCATCCCCACCCTCAATGAGCTGCGCCACTCCAGTGGAAAGGCTCGGGGGTGCTCAACCCTGCACCAGGGAAACCCTCATCAGGCTCCCGCCAGGTGCCCAGAGTGGCCCAGAGCTTTGGTCTGGGAAGTTCAGCTTTCTCTGCCACCAGCTGAGTTTCTCATACTCCAAGAGGGAAACTCTCGAAGGCTTCTGCTTCCTACTTGAAGAAGCCTGGCCAGAGGGACAGGGTGGCAGGCAGGACAGCTGCCCAGGCCCTGCGTGACAGGATCCACAGGCAGCCAGGCCGGGAGGCTGACCTCACACGCCTGGCCACATGGGACTCCAGGAGCACACACAGGGCTGCTGGAGCGGGAGACCTGGCTTTGCAAGCCCTGGCTGCTTATGACGGGAAGTCCCATGATCAGAACATCGGGCACAGGACAGCGACAACCTGCCATGCAGCCGGTGTCTCCCCTGGTCTGCTGCCCTGGCGGACGGGCCGAGAACACGGGGTCTGGTCAGGGCACCGAGCTCAGCTGACCACGGCAGGCTTCCTTCCTGCACATCTCAGCACAGAGCACGTGAGCGCACCACCCCAGCATGGTTCCAGGCTGGCAGGGTTTTCATGTCTGTTCGCTGCCTTGGGGCTCACAGATGCCCATCAAAGAGGGAAAGTGCAACTGTGGGGAACACGGGGAACCGAGGCCCAGGGAGAGAACATGGGAGGTGTCACCTGGACATATGCCTCCTTCCTCAGACTCCTGGAGAGCACTAGGCAGAGGGCCTACACACAGTAGGCGCTCCATCAGTGCATGAGGAAAGACTGGGTGAAAGTAGGGGGCAAGTTAAATGGCATTGCCACCCAGCAGCTAAGCCTCTGGACCTCCAAGGCTGCCTCCAAAACAGATGTCCCTCCAAATGTTCACTTTGACCCCAGCTCATCCTTAACTCTTTCCTAATCAATTGTCAAGTGGGAAGGAGCTTACTCCCGTCTCCTTACACCCCAATGACACGGCTACGTTCAGCCAGCACCCACTGAGCACCAAGCACCTCACCAAGATTTTTAGGTGGTTATCATATTTAACCCTGAAAACACTCATAAAAGAAAGCACGTTACACCCAGGAAACAGACAGAGGAGATTACGTGACCTGACAGATCCAAGCCCCGTTAGTCGGAACCCAGGACCCCAGCCGTACCCCACAGACAGCCGTCGGGAGACAGCCTGGACAGAAGAGGGCTGGGCGAGGCGTGATTTTCAGGCTCTTTCCTCACAAGCTAAGGCCCTCATCTCACGAGCACCGCCACCCATGAGACAGAGCAAAATGCTCTTTCAAAAGCAGAAAAGGAGCCTCATTCACTCTGCTCAGCTGGACCACGGCTCGAAGCAAAGTGCCCTCGACCAACGTGTTGCCGGAGCTCTGAGGACAGGAAACAGACATAACTTCAAGGAATTCGGGGCTGGTGGCATGGTATGAGTGGCCCATTTTGTGACTCACTCTGCAAATACTTATCAAAGACTTATTGTATGGCAGGCATTGTTCTGCCTGCTAAGAAGACACTAATGAACAAAACAGATGAAATCCCTACCCGCCTAGAACTTACATTTTAGAGAAGGTTATACGTAATAAAGAAGATAATCAGACAAAAAAATATCCATAGGTTCAGATGCTGAGAAGAAAAGTAAAGTAGAGAGGGCAGACAGGAAGTGTCCAGACTGTCTTGATTTTTAAATAGGGTGAACAGGGAAGCCCTTACTTACCAAGAACTTGACCTTGTATAAAGACTTAAAGGAAAAGGAAGACAAAGGCGTAAGGGCTTTTTCATCTACAGATACCTAGATGAAGAGCTTCGTGCAAAGCTCTGACAGGCAGGAGAGCGAGTGCAAAGGCCCTGGGGCTGGAGCAAGCCTGGGAAGGTCCAGCAATAGTGAGGAAGCCCGTGAGGCCAGAGAGACAACACGGGCCAGGCGAGCACAACGACAGGGGAAGCCACTCACTGCACGGCCTGGAGCAAAGGGAGTGACATTAATTTAACAGGTCACTCTGGCTTGATGCGGAGAATACAAGCATCAGATACAAGCTTTGACCTGCACATCTGAAAAAATACTGCCCTTTCTTAAGACGGGAAAGTGAGGGATGGGGGTAAACAGGTTTGGGATGAGGGTGAGGAAGGGATAACAGGGTAAATATTGAAATGCCTAAGTTTCAGGTGTTAAGTAAGTGGGCAACTGGCTCTGTGAGTCTGTCTTTCAGGGTCAAGGTCTGGGCTGGACTGGAGATAAAAATTGGGGAGCTGTCAGGGTAGAGATGGTACTTGAAGTTGAGAATGGATGAGAACACCAAAAAAATGAGGACAGACAACAAAAGAGAAGAGGCATTTAAGGCATGAGCCTATTAAAATGTTCTCCAGGGAGCCACCAAGCGAAGCTTGTAACACAAGGCATGTTCCTCAGTGCAGCAATGGGCACGCGAGCATGTGCACACACACATTTAAATTCCTCTTTCCTCTACTGCTGATGTCATTCTGCTGAGAAGGAAATTCCCTTTTGGGGATACAGACATCTCACAAGACAGTAACCCATGGAAGGAGAAAAGGGGCCCGGGGCGACAGCAGTGACCCTTACACAGCAGGGAAGTCACGCTGGCTCTGGTGTTGGAAAGGACTATGTTAAGGCTGCGGCTCCAGCCCACCCCACCTGGTGCGACCGCAGGCCACAGGCCTGCCCTCTCTCCTCTTTATGTTAAATGGGAATAACACTGGCTACATGACAGGTAACCTAGAGCAGAGTGAACAGTCCAGTAATACCCGTTAAATAAATGAGGACCGAGGAGTGAATGGATGGCTGAATGAACGGTAAGGACTACATAGACGAGCCGGACAGAGCGAATGATCAATCAACACTGCCAAACACTAAGTGAAATACTAAGTAGAAAGTGCCTTCTACTTGTCCTTCCTCATTCTTTTTCATTCTACCCCTTTTCCTTTCCATCTATGGCCACGCTGTTTACAGAGCTTTGCCTTCTATATTATCTCGAAGTTTGAACCTCCCAGCAACCTCAGGATGGCAGGAAATACAATCCCCACCATCACAGATGAAGAAACGGAGACTTCCATGAAAAATGGCCACAAACTCCAGGAACGTTCTGAGACACAGGCAGGGACAAAAGCACTGCGTTCAGCCCAAGGGTGGGGCACATGTGTTGCCAAACCAAACCTGCCTAACATCCTGTTGGGTGGGTAAGATCAGGTGAGGGAAAAATCCAGAAGCTTAGGGGAAGTGAAGGTATTTGTTTGTTAACCCATTTTCAAAAAAGCCCACAGATCCCTGAGCCCCCTGCCCTCCCTTTCCCACAGCCAGGGGCCTGCATGTCCCGGTCACATGGTCACATGGAAAGGTCACAAGCACCCGGTCACCAGTTTCCAGGTCATCTGCAGAAGCAGGAGGTGGACAGAAGATTGGGGGGGCGGGGGACTGGGGGCTTGGAGACTCTGCGGTGAGGAGGAGGGGGTACCGGGTAGGGTGGGCCAGCAGATGAAATCCGGAGGTGCAGGACAGACAATCGGCAGGGAGAAGCAGGAAATTCAATTTGGGGAAAGTAAAATGGAGAGGGGGGGGAGGCAGATGAAGGGAAGTGGGGATCAAATTGGAATTTGATCAACACAGGCGGGAAATTCGGGAGCGCTCAGAAAGGCACCGGAAAAAAAGCTGGGGGTAATGAGAGGGGCCAGAGAGCTGGGGCCACGGAGAGGCACCGAGAAGTGGAGAAGGGAGAAGGGGCTGGCTCGGGCAGGTGGGGATGGACAGAGGAAAGGCACAGGGCAGACTGGGGCGCCACTGGGTTGAGGCCGGGGTCCCCGGAGGTTGATGGCGGTCACAGGTGGGAGTTGGGGACGCTGGTGGGCCGAAGGGAGGAGCCTGGGGTCACACATGGGCCAGTGGAAGGCATGCCTCAGAATCGGCGACCACGGGGAAGGTGCGAAGGACACATCACGAAGTCCGAGGCGCTGAGAAGGTCTGGGACGCGCCCCCCAGGCCCCGCCTCCCCTGCCCGTCACTCACCTCGCCTTACTCAGCACTTCTACCTACTTCCTTCTAGTTCGGCAAACAGGCCCCGGTTACAGCCCCTGCCCTCCGCCAATCACCGAAGGCCGCGCCTCCCCAGCCGCCGCCGCGGCCCCGCCCTCGACCCCGCCCCCGCGCTGCGTGTGCTGCGCGCGAGGAAGGCGAGCTCGGGGCGCCGTCATCTTTTATAACTGCCCAATGGAAGGGGCTCCCATCTCCGAGGGAGGCCGGGCTGTGGGTTGCAGCCAATCCTCGCCGGCGGAGTGCGGCCCTGTTTGTGCTGGGCGGAAGAGTCTCGCGAGGGCGCGTTGGCAGACATGTTGGTGAGGGGCACGAATATCGCCCTGCCCCTCCCTCCGCTTCCTGGAAACGTCGGAGGCTTGAAGGCGGAACCTACTGTTAGTAGCCATTAATAAAAAGAAAACTAAAACCATCGGAGCCATAGGGTATAACAGGGAGGAACCTGCTTTGATATGCTGGGAATCCCCCCCCCCAAGCCATGGTTGTTAGATTTAGCAAATAAAAATAGGGATGCCCAGTTAAATTTGAATTCCAGCTAAACAACAAAAAATTTAAAGTATGGTTAGGTTAAAAAAAACCCTGATTATCAGGCATTCCTACTCCAAGCCAATAGCAGGAAGTACCTTAGCACTTTTAGTAGAAACTTGGGCAAAAGACTTGATCTCTGGGCGCTTGTCTGAGAAGTGGGCACAGTAGTACCTTACAGGGCTGTTGTGATGCCTAGAGGTGGATTAGTCCCCAGGTCCATACGCTGGATTTCAATAAATGGCAGTTGTTATGATTAGTAATGTTGAGAATGAGGTATGCTGGAAAGAAATGAGGGCACTGGGTTTTAGTCACAGACCTGCTTCTGACTGATCAGGACCCCTCTCCTGCCCACCAAGCTTCGTTGGACAACTTTTAATCCCCTAAGGATCCCCCCAGCCTACTGCTCTCTGAGCCCCAAACTGTTCTTTGTCCACGTGGGAATTGGAGCTGCTGTCGTCATTCCTAGGGAAAGAAGGGAGTTTGGTCCTCAGTCTGTCGGAAGATGTTAGTGCCCAGACTGATGTTAGGGCAGCCCATGCAGCTGCAGCAAGGTTTAGTTAAGAATCTAGACAGGTGACACACTAACCATAGTAACTAATATTAGTAGAGTTTTACCGGTTACAAAGTAACAAAGACTTCACATCCATCATTGTTGGCATTTTTGCAACATGTTGATGTTAGAAACACTGAAACCTGTAGATAAACTTCATGAGTTTATTTGAGCCAAACTGAGGACATAGTCCAGAGAGCAAGATCTCAAATGCTCCAGAGAATAACCCTTTTGCAGGTTTTTGTATGCATCTGAAGTGAAGGAAGATTAAAGAAAGCAAGGTGGGGGTTTGGATTACAGGATATGGTAACAAGATTATGGGCGCTCTTTAGGATTAGTTCCCCCTATGAGGGTTAGTACTTCTGGTGTTTCGGAGGGGTGTTAACCCAGATGCAGAAGACCAATGAACAAGGCCGGCTCAAAAGCACTTTCACTAAAGAAGTTACAGGCCTGGGTGGTGACTACCTGCCCAGGTAGGAATTTGTGAACCTATCACCCTGTGAGGTTACCTTCCACAGAACCCCTTTTCTTCGTCCACATGGACGTGGAAACTGTTCCCTTAAACTGATTAAAATTTAGCTCAAGAGTTTTCAGCTTGGTGTGGGGAGAATGGGATAAAGACTTATAATTCTCAGTGAAAATATCTTGCCCTGCTCCTAAATAACAAGTGAAATTAGGGCGGTGGTTATCAGGGAGCTCACAGGAGGCCAGGCATACCACATGATCAGATTTGAGAAAAGGTGTAGGTTTGACAAAATGAGTGCCATCCTTCAGCAAACACCCACCTTTGTGTTCAAGATGAATCTGCAATGTCTTTATCAAGACAGACACACAACTGAACTGGAAATGCAAAGCAGGTGGAGGGAGACCGCATCACTCTTTAGGCACACTCAAAGATGCAAGAAAGAAGTTCATCAAAGAAAATCTCAGGACCTAAGTGAGTTGAGTGCCCCTCCCCTAGGTAGATCTGGTGAAAACTGTTAAATGAGTAAATAAAGCAAGAAATGGAGTATAATGGTTATTAGGTAGCATGGAATAAATAAGCAATGGAAAGAGAAGGGCAAGTAAACACAAGTGAATACACTCTGTAGAGTTTCTACTGGATTTTCCATTGCAGGAGTTCAACCTCAAAGAGCTTCTCTTGAGGGGCTATTCGAGTTCCTGCAGCGACAAATGTCCTGGAGCAAGGTGTCTGCCTTCCAGGAGCCCAGGGTCCAGAGGGCCAGACTAAACCAAGTCCCCTGCTGTAACAGAGGGGGGTTGTAACCCACCCCACCATTCTCTTGACATTGTTTCTGTAAATGCTGACTAATATATAGCTTGTAGCTAAACAGGACCTAGTTTGTATAAGAATCCTAGGAACTCACTTCAAAAGATTCAAACTCTGACCTTCAGGCATCCCAGCACTGGAAGCCTTGCTGACCTTCAACCACAGAGGCAGAATGACACAAAGCCAGGGTAATTAAACCCGGATGACGCACACAGGACCATCATTTACCTTATCAGAATGCACTGTGCTTGCCCACACCTAGAGAACTTTTCGATCCTCTTGATTTCTTTGTTCTGCTTCTCCTCTCCCTCCTTATAAAAATCTCTGCCTACACTGAGGTGCTGAAATGGGCTTTGCGACATGAGTCCCCCATCTTTCAGGTGGCCAGCACCTGAAAATAAACCACTTTCCTTACACCAGCACCTGTCTCTCGAATTTGGCTTTCATTGGGGCAGGCAGTCGGCCCTGCGTTTGGTTACACTCCGTCAGGGAGTGAGACGGAAATATGACGGACATGCTGACAGTGCAGTTTCACACTCTTGCCCTGTTGGGTCCTCACAACCACACTGAGAAGTAGTAATACCACCCCACTTCATAGACCAGGAAACCAAGGTTCTGTAAGGGGAAATGACCCCCAGAATCATATGTCAATTAGAGGCAGACCCAGAATCAGGATCTGTCTTGTTCCTTTCCCTAAACCATGGAAGTTTGGCAATGTTCTTGACGTTGATGAGCCGCAATAAACAAAATAGACACAAGCCTCTGTGACCTCGGTGCTCACAGTCTGGCGGGGAAGGACAGATGGTAAACAAGAGAGAGGGGTCCGACACACGGGGTTTCGCTGAAGTCTGCCGGCGAAATGTCGGGACATTTGCGTCTCTCTTTCAAAAGACCTCAGGTGTTGAATCTGGGGTCATGTGTGTGAGTGCTGCTGCACTAGTCCTTCCGTACCTGTGTTCGAACATTTTTATAATTAAAAAGTTGGGGGGCATACAGTGTGCTGGATACATGCTATACAGTGAAAGCAGGGAGGAAGGCCAGGGCAGAGTTGAGGTTTTCATCAGGTTGACCAAGGAAGGTCTCACTGAGAAGGGAGACATTTAAATAAAGACCCGAGCGGTCATTTCGGTGGGGGGAGGGGAGGTACAAGGGGGATAAATGGTAATGGAAAAAAATACAATGAAAAAAACTGCAGCAAAGAAGGACCTGAGGTTGATGAGAGAGCGAACCATGCGGCGAACCAGGGAAGAGCGTCCCACGTGGAGGGAACCCGGAGAGCCAAGGCCTGAGGCAGCCCCGTCTTGCGTGTTGCAGGAAAAGCAAGGAGGCCAGTGTTCCCGGAGGGGAGTGAGAGAGTGGAAGCAGAGCAGGCAACGGAGCCAAAGGGCTATGGGGGCCTGTGCGGCACAGCGGACCGTTGTAAAGTTTCCCTGGGGTGGACGAGGTGGCCCGTGGAGGCGTCCAAGCAGAGGAGGGGCCTGGTCGGACTTACGTGTGGACAGACCCGATACAGAGCAGACTGTAGGGCCCAGGCGGAGGCTGGGAGGCCAGTGAGGAGGCTAATGCCGAAACCCCAGTGGGAGACGATGGCGTGACTGTCGAGCCATGTGATTGTCACAACCGCAGTGTGTTGCAGATGGGGTCTGTGTCCTGACGAAATGTGTAGGGCGCAGAGGGCCCTGTGAGGAGGCATTGGTGCACTCCGCCCTGCGGGAAGCCTTCCGAGACGGCTCGGAGCAGGTGGGCAAACCCTCCCGCCTGCCACCTGCCCGGTAAACAGAGTGTGACTGGAACGCAGCCATGCCGTTTGTTTACACTCGGCCATGCGTCCCCAGTGGCAGAGTTGAGTCATCTCGACAGAGACCATATGGTCCACAGAGCTGCTGCAATCTCTATCTGGCCCTTTACAGGAAAAAAAAAAATTACCAGCCCCTACTCCTGTTCTTAAGTTAGGTTTGAAAGTTTGAAGAGGAGTTTGCCAGCTGGATTAGGAGAGTAAGAACATCCCAGCTGGAAGGAAGCGTATGGACAGAAGTCGCCATGATGAGATTGTGCGGACTGTCGGGGAACAGCAAGAGCAGGGGCCCTGCCAGCACCTGTGAGCGAGAGAGCTGGTGGGTGGGCTGCAGGGGCCGGGCTTGCAGGGTCTCCAGTGCCAGGCTAGGGTGATGACCTGGCCCTGCAAGCTGTGGGGCCCCAGAGGGATCACAAGCAAGAAAGGGACATGGAAAAAAAGTCCCCTCTGCTGCTGTGAGAGAGGTCACCGAAGGACACGGAGGTCATGAGGCAGCTGTGTGATCTCACTAATGGTGTGGCTTCTGCCTGGATGAGGGGCCCTTGGGTCTCGTGCCCTCCTCAGGAAGGAAATGAGAGCCAGTGACCTTGAGCCACGAGGCAGCAGCCATTAGTTCCCGCCCCAGGGGGGAAGCCAGTCCCGACCAGCAAAGGTGGGGTTTCCCCAGCTCGGGGCTCACAGGACACACCGTGGCCTGAGCAGAGGCCGGTGCTCAGGACCAGGGGGCCAGGGCAGTTTTGCCAGAAGCTGGCCTGAAGCTGAGGCCTGAGGGGTGGTGAGGGTTTGGGCAGGCTAAGTGGAGGGGATTTCGGGGGTGTCGTGGGCCAGCCTCTTGGGATGGGAGTCCAGTGTGGGGTTCCTGGGGGTCAGAGTGTGCACAGCCTTTATCCCACCCTTTCTTCCTTTGCCTGGGCTTCTCGTTCTCGCTTCAGTCTCTGCAGCCAGTGATTTTGAAGAACCCACGATGTGCATGGCCTCCCTCTTGGGGGCTTGGGGACGTGAAAGATGTCTGCATTCCTGACCTTAGGGTTCAAAATTTAGACCAAACTTGCCCCAGACGCACTGTGGAAAAGCCAGGGGATGGGAGGCACACATGGTTTTCCTGAAGATATCGTGAAGTCCCAGGGGGTCGGGTCCCACGGGCTCTGTGGGGGCAGGATGAGCTAGAGAGGGCTGCAGCAACAACCCCATAGTCTTGTTGGCTTAACACGGGTTAATGTCTTTGCTCACACTACCTGTCCGATGTGGAGACAGGCGGGGCTTCCTTTTATCCAGGTCACGCAGGACCTCAGGCCACAGGGGCTTCTCCCCAACACGGGCTCCCATGACCGTGGAAGGGGGTCCGCATGACCGTTGTGGCAGGGGGGTCCGCATGTTGTGAGTCAGGGGCCAGCTCTTATGTGGGGGTAACTTTGCACACAAGTGCCCCCCTCCGCCACGGATGAAAGTAATACTACCAAGACATGATCTGCTTGGGGAGGAGAGGTGGCCAATTTCTCAGAGGAAAAAGGCCAGGAGCCCCTTTCTCCAGGGGCTTTTATTGGGTTGTAATACACAGGAACACAGGGCAGCAAGGATCAAACAATAGCTAACATTTCAAAGAAATCTGAGGGCTTAGTCTGAATCAGTGTCTATCAGGTAAGGGGGTTGCAGAAACTTTGGGAGACATACTCATTTCCTGCTCGGACCTTTAACATATGAATGAAAGCACTCTTAGCAAAGCAGGTTTCACAAGACTTTTAGGAATTCTTTCTTATGCCCAATCACCCCGATACTGCTCTAGCAAAGCAAGGACCTGCACCCCATCAGGTTTTCAGGCTTAAGTGGATTAGAGACAGGAAGCGCTTCTCCCAGAGGACATGGGGACTCGAGCTATGTCAGAACAGCCAGGGGGCAAGGGTCCATCACTCCTTCTTTGTTGCAGCCCCCAAGTCCTTCCACGATGGCCTCCCAAGTGATCGAGTCTGGCTTAGGTTGTCCCCCGCTGTGAGGAGTCTTGCCCGTCATGGACTAACTGACCATGCTTTGGGGGCAGGGAGAGGAAGCAGAGGCAGCGTTTGCCACCAGAGACAAGCTTTGTCTCCTTGCGGCTCGAATTCCGGAGGTCACACACTCAGACTTATCCATGGGGGGATAGTTACAATTCCTGAAACCAGGCAGAGTGGTTCCCAACACCCATACTGGTACGCTCAGAAGTGAAGTGGGACTCGTGCTCACATTTCATTGGGCAACGCGTGTCACATGGTCACATCCAACCTGAAGGGAGGCGGGAAATGCAGTCCTACCATGTGTCCCGGAAGGAGAGGAGCCAGAATAGTTGTGAACACCCCAAATGGCTAGTACACTGACTGACCAGGCAACCAAGTTCTGTTTCGCTTGTGGTGATGGAAACCTCCGTGCTTAATCAACTGCATGTCGTCTTGTCGGAGTCCCGTGCAGCCTTCGGCAGAAACGTTCCTAAACAATACGTAAATTAACTTAATAGAGCAATACAGCCATATTTTTAGAGCTTCCCAGAAGAGGGACCTGAGTAAGAGGATCAGGGTTCTGTGGGATCAGGAAGAAAGAGATTAGAGTGAGTCGGAGTCTCTTGACTGTGAGGGACAGAAACCCAACTCAGAGGGGCGTACGTGAGGACGAGGTAATCGGAGAATCGCCCAGAATCCAAGGAAGAGGTAACCAGCTAAACACTAGGGGGCCTCGGGGTAAATCAGACCTTCATGGCCTCCCTCCCTCGGCACATCCACCTTATTCTCTTGTCTGGAATGAGACATGTTTTTAGCATCAGAAATTACTGACCCGCATCCTGGCTCAGTGGATTGACTGCCACAGCCTGTGGACCAGAAGGTCGCTGGTTTGATTCCCAGTCGGGGTACACGTCTGGGTTGCAGGCCAGGTCCCTTAGCTGGGGACATGTGAGAGGCACCCAGCCAGTGTTTCTCTCTCACATCAATGATTCTCTCCCTCTCTTTCTCCCTCCCTTCCCCTCTCTCTCTGAAAATAAATAAAATATTTAAAAAGAAAACCAAGTACTAACCTTCTCCCCAGAAGGGCTCTAATTGGACCAACTGGGTGTGCCCACCAGAGCCAATCAGCTGTGGCCAGGAATCGGGAGCTATGATTGATGGCAGCCACAGCCAGCTCTGGCAGCCCCCACTCTAGCCGGGGGTGGGCAGAGTCATCAGAAGGGAGAGAGGGCATGTTCCCTGGATCAGACAGGCCTGAGGTCGAGTCCTCCTCTGCCAGGGACAAGCCATGTGATATTGGGCAAGTCCCTCACCTCTCAGAGTCTCAATCTCTTCCCCTAAGACACGGCAATGGTACTATCTAATTCCTAAAACCATGGGAGAGGATTAAGGGCCCTGCGATGCACCACACCCAATATCCAACAGGGGCCGGATGCTCCCTGAACCCACATAAATCAGTCCATTTCCTGAGCTTCTCCACTCAGTGGGAAGGGCTTTGTGAAAAGGAAAAGTTGGGTTTTAAAGACATTGAAGTGTGTTTTTAAAAATCCTTCTTTGGATGGTTGGTTTATTTAGCAGTGGGAGAAAATAGCCAGGAAAACACAAACCATGCAAACAAGTCCGAGGCCCTTACTTACTTAACAAAGTGCAGGCACACAGGGAGCATCCCTTAAACACGCCGTAGCAATCATAAACGGTAACAGCAATAAGCAGTTATACTACACTGGTGGGGGGCGTGAGTTTGGGGGAAGCAACCAGAGCAAGGTCAGCTGCCAAGAGGTGCTGAACGAGAGTCTCCCTCCTACCTCACTGCCACCCAGCAGAGGGGACTGCGGGAGGGCTGTCCTGCTGCGGGGGGCAGGGAAGACCCAAGGGTCTGGGAACAGGCGCTCCCAGGGGTCCAGAAACCAGACCTCAGGGCAGGAAGGGCCCCCAGAGGACCCTCAACAGGGAGGTGTCAAAGCCGGCCTGGGCTCCCCCACCAAAGTCCCGCTTCTCGCTGCCTCACTGTGGGGGACACTCTGTAGAGTCGATTTCATGTGAAGAAATTTTACTGTGGTTTGAGGTTGCTTGAAAACCACTGACCTAATAATACGCGCTCACAGCAGTTGAGGAAACCAAGGTCAGGGTGTGGAAAGCCCCACACAGGGTATAGCCAGAGGTGGGGTCCGAGCTGCAGACCCTGGCTCAGGTCACTGTTAGTGAGAACCTACTAGTGGGCAAATCACCTACTGTGGGCCAGGGACCCGAAGGGCGGTGTTTGGGTGCTGTCTGGCATTTCGGGCCCCAGGCAGGTGAACAGGGAGGGAGGTGCCAGCTGGGCTGGTTGGAGTCCTGGGGGACTGTGCGCAGGGGGGCAGCTCCCCCTGAGGAACCCTGCAGGGTGAGGTCAGCACCGGCTTCAAGTCACCCACCAGGGCAGAAGCAGATTTCTTAGAGGACATGTCCTAGGGGACTCGGAGAACGCAGCTCTCTCTAACCAGATAGTTACTGACCATCTATTTTATACTAGGTGTTATGCCAAGTGCTCATGCGTGAACCCATCCCGAAGGAGGAGACTGGGGCAGGGAAAGGCTCAGGCGCTCAGCCCGTAAGGAGTAGGGCTAGGACTGGAGCCTACGGGCTAATTTAAGAGCCCCTACTTTGGAGAAGGAAAAAAACCAACGTTTATTAAAACAAGCATTGCAGGAATAATGAAAAAGTCTGTTCTTCTCCCAGATTCCCCCAATGTTAGTATTTTGTCACCATTTTTATAAACATCCACCTTGGTTCTGAACCATTTGGGAGTGAACTGAATATTCCCTTGTTTAGGGAGCATTGGACGATACTCACTTGTTTAGAAACACTCCAGGGTGTGTTGCATAAAATGGAGGACTTGGTTTACTGACCACAGGGCGTGGATCAAAGCCAGGAGCTTAACATTAGAGCACACTCTTATCTAATCTGCGGACTTTATTTGGATTTTACCAATCATCTTACTAATGTCCTTATGGCAATAGGAAATCCTGGATGACCCACTGCAGTTAGCAGTCCTGTCTCTTTAACTCCTTTAATCTGGAACATTTCCGGTCTTTCTTCTGATGCTGCCGGGGTTTTTTTGTTTGTTTGTTTGTTTTGTTTCGTTTTAAGATTTTCTTTATTTGTCTTTAGAGGGGAAGGGAGGGAGAGAGGCAGAGAAACATCAATGTATGGTTGCCTTTTGTGCTTCCCCTGCTGGGAAATGGCCTGCAGGGAACCAGCCTGCAACCCAGGCATATGTCCTGACTGGGAATCGAACTGCGATCCCTTAGTTCGCAGGCTCGCGCTCATTCCACTGAGCTACACCAGCCAGAGCCTGTGCTGCTGTTTTTTAAAGCATATGGCCCAGTCATTTTGTAGAACGTGCTCAATTTAAATTTGTCACACTTTGTTTCCTCACAATCAGATTCATCATACGGACTTTTGGCAGGAATGCCAACGGCAGGGAGGTTGTGTACTTTTCAGGGCATCGTTTAGGGAAAGACGTTTCGGTGAGTCCCATTACTGGTGATGCTAACAGCGGGAAGTTCATTAGAAGTTCATTAGAAACGGTCAGGTTTCTCCACTGCAGAGTTACTACCTTTCCATTTGTAATTAATGATCGCCTGCAGGGGCAATACTTTGAAACTATGTAAATATCGCGTTTGTCACCAGAACTCTCCTAACCCTTGATGATTCTCACCGGGATCCACAATTGGTACAGCGGTTGCCCAGTGGTCATTTTCTAACTCCATCATTCCCTCTACTGGCAAAGGAGCTTTCCCTTCCCCTTATTCATTCATTTATATTAGCGTGGACCCCTGGTGTCTTCACTCATTCAATCATTTATAATCCATCATTGCTGTAATTTCTTTTTTTAATTTTTTTAAATTTATTTATCCTTGGAGGGGAAAGGAAGGAGAGAGGGAGAGAAATATCAATGTATGGTTGCCTCTCGTAAGTCCCCTGCTGAAAACTGGCCTGCAACCCAGGCATGTGCCCTGACTGGGAATCGAACTGCAGTCATGTGGTTTGCAGGCCTGCGCTCAATCCACTGAGCTACACCAGCCAGGGCATCATTGCTGTAATTTCTTTTGAAGCTGAAACTGTCCCAGACTTGGCTAGTAAAAAAGCCCTTTAAGCCAGAGAGCTTCCACTTTCAAATATGACATTGCACCCATGTTCCTTGACCTTGACCAAAAAGGGAGCCACACCTGTGGGGAAAAGCCCCTGATGGGTGGTGGATACTGAAGCCCTGACAACCTAATTCAATTCGGGCAGGCTGGGGATGGGAGCAACGAATTTAGGCGGCGTGGCACCCAGGGGTGTCGTGTGGTCCACGAGGGATTAGTTCACTAGTAGAGCACCTACTGTGGCCTCAGCCCTAGAGAAGCTCATAGAGTGTGGAGGGGAGAGGGGACCAACAATCACAAATATGCAGTTTCTAAAAACCTAGAGCTTTTGTGCCCCAACAGGTAACACAGTTGGTTCTCATAGATATATCAATGTAGGGCAAGCGGGCAATTTGCGGGGAGGTGGTCAGGAGGGATTCAGTGCCAGATAAAGCTGCCTCGTTATCATTGTAGGCCAGTTTTCAAAGGAGACCCCAGGCCGTTGGGAGGGGAGGGATAAATGTCACAGTCCCAGGTGGACCACAGCTGGGAGGCAGGAAAGCATAACAAGGTCTCCGAAGTCAAATTACATTCTATCAAGGGAAGGGGAAGACTTGCTGGTGACCAGGGCTCCACACACACAAAGTCCTCCTAGCTGGGGAGGCCCTGTTCCCCGGGCAGTAGATGAGGTAGGGACTTTGATGTCAGCTGCACAGAAGAGATGGCCCTTGGAGCAATGGCAGGCACTTCGGGCAATGGGAACGGCAAAGGAAAGAATAAGTAGCCGTATCCCCCCACTTGGCCCCCAAAGCGGCCTCTTCTGGGTAGGGCTCAAGCCACTGAACATATCCTTCCATCTATGCTGGGCCCTACACGGTTGGGCATAACCCTGAACATCTGGACCAGGAACCAGCCAGACCTGGACTTGAACTGCAGTTCTTGCACTTTTTGAGCTGTGTGACTTTGGCAAGTCACTTTACCCCTCTGAGCCTCCACTCATTTATTTCCTCAACATTATTTTCTCAGCTGAGGGCGCATTCTGTGTTAAGCACTGTCCTGGGCACAGGGTATGGAATGGTGAACAAGATAGAAAAGACTGTTCTCTGACGAAACATCTGACTGGGGAGGAAAGACACTAAATAGTGAGCAAATGTGTAAACAAAACAATGCCCTACAGAGTTATTGAGGTTATAGAAAAACCAGACTTTACAGGTGGTGGCTCCTTTAGCCAGGAGGTCAGTGACATCTGAGCTGACCTGACAGATGAGAGAGAACCAGGCAGTGAACAGAAGAGGAAACGGCACGTGCAAAGGACCTGCAGCAGGGGTGAGCTCGGTGTGTTTGAGGAGCAGTGAGAAAGGCAATGGGGCTGAGGAACAGGGGTGAGGGCAGAGACAGGCTGATCCCTGGCGCAAGGAGGAAGGGAGGAAAAGGGATGGAGCAAGGCTCCTGGGATTGGGCTTGAAAACTAAGATGGGGGAGACTGAGAGTATGGGTTGCTGGGGTAGGGCTGACATCAGGAGGCGGTTTTTGTCTGTGTGGAGAGTGTTTGCCGTCCCCGTCTGGCACCCACGTGGAAGGAGCGGTGGGCACTTGAATCATGAGTCAAACTCAGAGAAGTGGCTTGGCTCTAGAAACACAAATTTGGAGCTCACGGGCTTATAGATGGCATTTGAAACCACGGGATCGGATGAGATCACCGTGGCAGAAGGTGTAGGTCGAAAGAAAAGGTCTGGGACTGTCGACTGTAAAATGAGCCAAACGACACCTTCACCCACGCGGCTTTCGCGAGGTGTCACGTGAACACAACTAGCCTAATAGGGATTGAGAGTCCCGGGGCGGGGCCTAGATGTGGGCGGGGCCTGAGTGGGCGGGGCGGCGGAGTTGAGGAGCCCAGAGGCCGCTCAGGGGGGTGACGTCACCTCATGACTGGGTTTTTATGAATGAAAGGAATCCTGTGCGTGAGTAATTCCGGGAAGCTCGCCTTACAACTTCGCAGCGGCCTCCTGCGCCGCCCGCCCCACAACAAAACTCAGCTTGTCGCTCTCGGGAGCCAGGCTCAGAGCGACCAGCGGTCGGCACCGGAGGGCAGACGGACCAGGGCGCGGGCTGGACAGCAGCCCGGACGGCAGGCAGCGGGACCCGAGCGTTCCAGGGGCACCAGGAGAAGCGGATCCAGAGAAGGGTGAGGATCGCGGGTCCGGGACGGGAACCGGCGCGCGGGGCCGAGGCAGCAGGGTGTCTTCGTCTCGGGTACGTGCCTGGGGCGGGTTGCGGAGCCGGCTCAGTCGGCGCTCCAGTGTATCCACCGCTCGCTCAGAGGGTTGGCGGGAGGGGAGGGGCAGAAGTCCGGGGAGCGAGTAGGGGCAGAAGCGAGCTTGGCGGGGTGCGGAGGTGATGGGCCTCTTCCGGGGGCGCCGGCCTAGAGGCAGCGAAGCCCAGCAGGAAGGGGCATCGAGGGCCGGAGAGCGTCAGCGTCTGCCCAGGCGGGGCCGCGGGCGGTGTGTGCACGTACGTGACTCGGTGAGAACAGTCCCTGGACTGCTGCCCGAAAGCCGGGCGTGCTCGGTTTGTTTACGCAGGGCGTGTGTGTGTGTGTGTGTGTGTGTGCGTGCGTGTGTTCCCTGGCTTGCGTCCTGAGTATCCTGCCTGATGCGTGTGCGACGGAGGTGTACTGTAGAGGGAAGGAAGAAGGGAGGGAGGGAGGGAGGGAGGGAGAGGGAGAGACGGACGGAGAGGCAGCCCGCGCACTCCCAGGCGGTTGAGCACCCTAGGGCCTGTGTACCAGCCCTGCGTACCCTGGAAGGAGTGTGCCCAATGAGTAAACGCGGGATAGGGACCTGAGCTAGGGAAGCGGCCTGGTTCGTGGTCACACGGGGTCTGGGAATTCTCAGGCTGTCTCCTTTACACTAGTGGCGCTGGTGCATCCCCTGCTGTCGCGGAGTTTCCCAGCGCTGGGGCCATGTGACCTCGGTGTTTGTCCCCTGCCCTGAGCCGGAGCTTGTAGCCACAGGGTGGGACAAAGTGCCAAAGACTCCACCCCGAAGGGCTGGGGGTGAGACAGGTGGACCCTGGGGCCTGTCCTTCATCCCCAGGGTCTTCAGTCTCAGGAGGAAGTGGATACCCATAGCAGAGCGGGAAGGTAGGAAAGAATCCTGGGCTTCCTCTATTTGGTAGCTATTCTGGCTGGTCTGGGTTCTGGAGCTTGTACCTGTTGGGTCTGGGAGGGTGAGACTGGAGGATGGGGTGGAGCTGGTTTCTGTCCTCCTGGTAGTTTCAGTTACAAGTGGGACTAGTCTGACATACTTGTTGATGGCGGGACCTGAGGATCTAGTTGAGGAACTGGGCCAGCTGGACTTCCCAGAGTCCTCATCCTGGGGAGGCATGGTCAGCAGGTAGTGGGGCAGGTGGTCTCAGTGCATGAAGGGCTAATGTGTAAGAGGTGGGGGCCCACTCTAGCCCTAACGCCCTTTATCAGCCCTGCAGAAATCTTCCATTTAGCCCAGTAGCCTGAGAGATGGGCCAGGGCCTAGGGATTTCTTGGTTCTATTCTACCCTCCCCTTCTTCCCAGCTGCGGGGCTACAGAATCCTGGAGGGTAGTCAGTGGAGTTTGCTGGGATGAAGAACCAGATGACCTTTTAACTTTGAATCTCTGAGCCCTGGTGGGTTCTGCTACTGCAGTGGGGAACCTCAGCATCCCCATCTGCAGCAGGAACTCGGGACATCCAGGTGGCAGGATGGGGGTACAAAGGGGGAGGTACGGCAGCCTCTACACACAGGCTTTTTCCCAGGAGAACTGTGGGAGAGACAGCAGAGCCAACGGCCCCAGGCCAAGGCCAGGGATGTCCAGGAATGTGTGGGATTCGAGGAAGGGAGGTGGGCCTCCAGAGCACAAGAACCAGTCAGGCCATCCTCAGAGCTGGGTGGGAAACATCCCTGAGTAGGGCTGGGGGTCAGAGGACAAGGGGAAGGGGCTGGGTGGCTCAGTCACTGGTGGGAAGCTGGCACTGAAAGCTTTGACCTCCCAGTGGGTCACACCTGGTCTCTACGAGAGCCTGGGATGCCACGTGGGCTCCCTTGGCACCTGTACCTCCCTCAGTCCTGATGCTTTTAGCCTGCACTGCCAGGGGCCCTGTCCTGGACGGACGCTGGCGACGAGACGGTGACCAAACCAGATCCACAGTCTGCCCTCTGGGAGCTTATAGTTGACGAGAGGAGGCAAAGTTAAAGGAAGAGCTGCTGAACTCAAGATAAAACCACAGCGGAGCTGGGTGGTATGAGAGGGAAGTCCCTGTGGCTTGCAAGTATAGGCATACCTCATTTTTTTGTGCTTTGCTTTAAAAAGTGCACTTTGCAGAGACTGTGTTTTTTACAAATTGAAGGTCTGCGGCAACCCTACATGAAGTGAGTCTGCTGGCGCCATTTTCCAACAGGCTCCCATAATGGTTAGCATCTTTTAGAAACAAAGTCTTCTTTAATAACGTTGTTTTTTTTTTAGACATAATGCTATTGCACACTTAAAAGACTACACTGTAGTGCTATATGCACCAGGAAACCAAAAAATTTCTGCGACTTGCTTAATTGCGATATTTGCTTTATTTTGGTGGTCTGGAACCACACCCAGAGTATCTCCAAGGTAGGCCAGTAATGGGGCTTCAACTTAGCTGGGGCAATCAAGGAAGGCTTCCCAGAGGAGGTGACCAGTGAGCCAGGTTGTCAGATGGAGTGAGTGATGATGGTCTGTGAAGCCCTAAAAGGCAGAGGGGGTGATTCATCCTTGGCCTTTCAGGGCGTTCGGGGTTTGGCACACAGTAGGTGCTTCTTGGCATTGGCTGATTGAATGAATGAATGAGCACTGGGTCCAAGAGGATCCTGGAAGACAGTGGACAAAGAACATGACTGAAGCCCGAAGGCCCCACTGTGTAGGCTAGGGGGGTGGCTGGCATCACAGGGTTTTGAAATGGGCTGAACATAGGTTTGTAGGTTTGTGCCAGTAATGATTCTCTGACAGCCTTGGGGAAAAATAGATGGTGGGGTCAGAGGTGGAGGCGGGCGAGACTAGAAGCCAGTGAGGAGGCAGCTATGGTCATAGTTCAGCTGAAAGAGGAAGTGGTCCCTGGCTGTGCAGGTCGAGCAGAGGCATAGTCAAAGCTGCTAGTCTCCAAGTTTGTTGTTCTCGTGCCCCTGCCTCCAGGAATCCTTCACTGATTTCCTTTCTTTCTCTAGGATCTCCACTGTGCTAGTGGTCTTGGGGCTCCATTCCAAGCCAGAATCTGACACTCTAAACTCCAAGATTGTTAGGCTGGAAGGCACCTTAGGCTTGGTGGGGGTCCGGCCTGTTGGGAAAGTGAGGCCCACAGAGAGGGAACGGCGTACCTGAAGTCACACAGCGAGTGTGACTGGGCTGCAGAACTGGAGCTGGATTCCCAGGGCTCCTGCTGTCCCGGGGTGCTGAGCCCTCCCAGCTCCGCTCCCCTCTGCAGCAGGGAGGAGGCTCCACCAGTGCTGGCTGCCAAGGCCCGGGGAAAACACATTTTTTCCCTCTGTCCTCACAGAGGAAGCAAAATGGTTCAGCAGCCAGAGAGGAGCCCATGCCAGTGGGTGGGCCGTCTGCAGGATGTCCCTGGAATGGACTTGGGGGGGGGGCAGGAGGGAGGGGACTGTGGGAGGTCTTGTGGCTGCAGACTGGGCGGGGCGGCTGTCAATCTCCCAAGAGTAGTTTATTCTTCATGCCACCAAAAGAATGTTAGGAACCTGCAGCCCCTGGAGGTTGCTCTGCTGGCCTCAAAGCGAAGAAGCTGTGTGTGTGTGTGTGTGTGTGTGTGTGTGTGTGTGTGTGTGTGTGTTGGCTGGCACTGAGGAAAGAGCCCTGAGCTGGGTTTCAGGACTCCTGGGTTCCAGCCCACCACTGCCACCAAACAGCTGCTCAGTTGTCTCAGTGACAGAACGAGGAGGTTGGATCAGCCACTGTCTCAGGCCCAGGGACTACCTGCCATACTGGCCAAGGCAGCCTGGTGGAGGGTCCAGCTCCGAGGTTTCTAGCAGCCCCTGGCCTGGGGCTGGAGGCCGAAAGCCTAAGTTCATCAGAAGGTTCCCCCTTCTTGTGACTTTCTGTGATTGCCTGACTTTGCTGACCTAGGGACATTCCTGGGCAAACATGAGTGTCTCAGCTGACACCCAAGCTGTGGGTGAGGGGGCTGAGGCTAGACAGGAGGAGGAAAGAACAGGTTCAGAGCCTCCCTAGGGCCTAAAATTACTGAGAATCGCAGCGGGCCCCGTGGGTGGGACGTGCAGTCATTGTATAGAAGGGGGTGGGGATGATGGTGAGAGAAGCCAACGACCTGCCACTTCTGGTCTTATCTAAGCCACCTGTATTGTACACACTAAAGCTTCTGTAATCGCCCCCACTTTACAGGTGAGGAAACCAAAGCCCAGAGAGGAGAAATGACTTGTCCAAGGGGCCAAGCCCCCAAGGTTCTGCATCAGCCATAGCACCCAATGCTTAGCACCCAGCACCCAACAGGCTCTCAGCTAACCTATGTAGGGAGAGGCTCACCCTCTCCCACCAGGTGTCTCTGCACTGCCCAGATTGCCAGTGTCACCTAGCACCCAACTCCCCCTGCAGCCGGCAAGGCGGCCTGGCTGTCTGCAGATCCCTGGCAGACCCCACAGGAATCCTGGCACGTCCGAGAGTGTGGCCTTAGAGACTGGCCAGTCCAGCCTTCTCTCCACAGAGATGAGGAAACACAGAGGGGGTGCCCTGCCAGGGAGACACTGGGAGGAGGCATGAGGCCCAGTGTGGCCTCAGTCCTGCACTCCACCCCGATTTAGCTGTGTGACCTGAACTGCTCTACCTACTGACCTCTCTGGGCATTATCTCACAGGCTGTTGGGAGGGTCAGGATTCCGCAGTCAGACTCCCTCCTGATGTGAGGGCTGGCAGCCACTCCCCTGCTGTGTGACTTCAGATGTTCCTCCCTGGGTCTTCTCCCCTCCTTGCGTGAAGCCAGGAGGTGGGGGCCTTTCCTTTGTGACCCCAGGCGGTGGGGAGATGCTGAGTAGAAGGGAGACCCCAGTGATTGCTGCAGGCCTGGCCCCTCCTGGACAGACTCAGCTTTTCTCATGACCCCTCAGGTGCTCAGTGACCTCTACCCTTGGCTCCACCAAACCTCTGAGAGCAGGTATTATTTTTACAGACAAGTGGAGACTCAGAGAGGTGGAGTAGCTTGCCCAAGGTCACACAGCCTTGAAAACAGAGATGGGACTCAAACCTGGGCTTGACTCTTAATCCAGTGCTCCTTTCCTTATTTCCCATGACCGACCTGGCGGCCAAGCAACCTGAGGACAGAGCTCCTTCTGCTCCTGTCCCCTCCTCCTAGCATCTGGTACCAGCCCTGCCATGCAGACGCCAGGAAGCAGATGAAAAGGAGGAAGAATTGGAGATGCAGCCAGGAGGTTTTTCCCTTGATAGTGTTCAGCTGGGCTTGGGCTTGGCACTTGGTTCGGACACTGACAAGCTGGGTGACAACGGACGGTGTCAGAGACCGTACCCATCCCCCCCGCAGTGGTGCCTGCTCTCTGCCAGGCCCCACCTGGTGGCCTCAGCACCCAGACCTGCCTCGGCCTGGTTCCTGCTTGTGGAGCTCCCTGACTGGTGGGCACACAAGGAGATAGACTGTTACAATGCAGGGGAATACTTTACAAGCCCTAGGCGTCAGGGAGGGCTTCCTGGAGGAGGAGATGTCTACAGCCAGGGCAGAAGGAGGAGTAGGAGTCTGTCAGATGAAGGCGGGGAGAAGTGTCACAGGGTGTGGGGTAGCCCAGAGGCAAGGAAGTGTGGGGTGGGAGGAACTGAAAGAAATTCCACGTGGCTGGAGTGCAAAACAGAGGTGGGGAGCAGTGGGAGATGAGCCTGGGAGCCATGCGGGGGGCCTGGACCCTGTCCCCAGGGTAGTAGGGAGCCATGGCAGGTCCACATCTGGGTGATGACGTGGTCAGACTCACGTGGTGGAAAGAAAGATCCTCTGAGCATGGCATGGAGGATGAGTGGACACACCAGGACCTCCCTGGGAGGGGGTGTATTGGGGGAAGGTGGCCTGCACTGAAGGGTAGCATGGGGAGGGGGTGGATGAGGGTCTCCTGGTGGTGTCTGTGACAACAGGTTAGGGTCCAAACTTGGGACTTTCTGGGCCTCAGTTTCTTCCTCAGCTCTGCCACCAGGGCGTGGGTGGCTCTGAAGACCCTCCTGGCCCCAGGACCAGCATGGCTGCCTCTGTCAGGGGATCTCTTGAAGGGCCAACTTCCCTTTCCTATGCCAGTCCTCGCTTCCCTCTGGGCGTCAGATCCCACAGCTGCGTGGGCTGGAGGGGCTAGGGGATTTCTAAGAAACCCTGGACTGTCCCCACCTCGGCCTGAGTCACGCTGAGAATTCAGCAACCATCACTTGAGCTGCTTCTGCTCTGTGCCAGGCACTACTCAGCACTGGGGATACCGCAGCGGACAGGACAAGATCCCTGCTGCCCAGAGCTGGCCTGCTAATGGGGAGGCAGCCACTGAACAAATAGGTAAATACGTGTGGGTGACAGTGATTACAATACACAGAGTGAGACGTGCCATAGAGAAACCTGAGGTAGGGAAGGGAGGGTGTGAGCATGCGCACGTGTGTGTGGGTACGTGTATCGGGTATCGAGTGAGAACATGCGGTGTGAAGAGAGACCTGCAGGAAGCAAGGAAGCACGTGCTGTGGCTATTTAAGGGAAGGGGACGAGGGGCAGGTGGCAGAGCCAGCACACAGGCCCTGGGGAGCCGCAAGTGGAATGTTTTAGGAGGCGGGTGCCGCTGAAACGGGGGAAGCGAAGCAGGAGCTGAAGTCAGGCATTTGTGAGGCCACATCACTAGCGCCTCATGAGCCGCTATGGTGACTTGGGCTGTCATCCAAGTGACATGGGAGCTGAGGGAGGGTCCTGAGAGAGGAGTGGCCTGATCTGACTTAACACATGGCCACCCTGTATCACCTGTGGGGAAACTGAGGCACAGAGAGGTTCACTGACACGCCGGAACCCCACCACTGGTGAGTGGGACAACCTCTGACAGGCCCCAGGCTGTCTGGTGCCCAAGTCTGTGCACTTTCCATTTTCCCACCGAGTCTCTGCGAGACGCCTGGCCAGCCAGAATGGGTCAGAGGCCAGGCCTGCAGACAGCTCAGGCCACCAAGATCTGGAGCTGGGTTTCAGCTCCTGCCTAGTGAGGATGACGGGATGCTGGTCTCGGTCACCCTCCTGTCCGCTCCTCAACTCCATCACAGTCCCATGGGCATTAGCAGAGGAGGAGGGGGAAATCTGGGAGACGGTGCCCTTCCCAGCCCAGAGCAATGACCACTGCCCGCAGAACATACCTTCCAGGTCTCCCCAGTGCCAGGCACATGCCAGGGCAGTGCTGGATTCGCTCCAGGCTGCCCCTAGGTAGGGGAGGCGTTTCCAGAACACAGGTCTGAATGAGGGGGATCTGTTCAGGGGAGAGAGCAGGGGCAGGATCTACCGCATTTTGCCGGGGTGCTGATTGAACCTTGTGAAACGTCATTGACTAGGACACATGCTTTCTGTGTACTTTTCTGTATGTAGTTAGTGCTTTAATGAAAAGATTTTTATTTTTTTAAGATTTTATTTATTTAGGCCCTGGCTGGTGTAGCTCAGTGAATTGAGCGCAGGCCTGTGAACCAGAGGATCGCGGTTCGATTCCCAGTCAGGGCACATGCCTGGGTTGCAGGCGGGTTCCCTGCAGGCCAACTCCCAGCAGGGGACACACAAAAGGCAACCATACATTGATGTTTCTCTCCCTCTCTCCTTCCCTTCTAAAGATAAATAAATAAATAAAATCTTTAAAAAAAGATTTTATTTATTTATCTTTAGAGAGGAAAGGAAGGAGAGAGGGAGAGAAACATCAATGTATGGTTGCCTCTTGTGAGTCCCCTGCTGGGAACTGGCCCGCAACCCAGGCATGTGCCCTGACTGGGAATCGAACCACGATCGTGTGGTTCGCAGGTCCGCTCTCAATCCACTGAGCTACACCAGCCAGGGCAGATTTTTAAAACATAAAACAAAATACACATGCCTGGGCCCTGTGTGGAGGAATGGCTGGGGCGGTAGGGGTGCCCTCTTTGGTGCACACTTACTGAGAACTTACCGTGTGCCAGGCGCTGAGTTCGGCACATTGATGCGGCGGTAGGACAAGGCCTTGACCCTCGTGGACTCACATTTTAGTGGAAGGGAGGTCGGGGGGAGAGAGACAGACCATGAGCAAACCCCCAGACATCAAGTAATTGCAGCAGAGGTGACTGTCAGGAAGGTCAGCAAACGAGGTTAAATGACAGGACACCAGTGGGTGCCCTAGCCGAACAGACCTTTTGAAGACGGGCCCTGAGCAAAGATACATGTGAGGAAGAGCTGCCATGGGAGACAAAAAGTGACCTTGGTCTCCTCTCTCCCCCAGGTCTCACCCCCGGAGGGCACCTCCTGCCAACATGTCTGTGGATCCCTTATCCAGCAAAGCGCTGAAGGTGAGGAGGTGGCTCCTGCCCTTCCCAGTCCTCCCCCAACCCGCCCAGCCCTACCCCACCCTGCCCAGGCTGGGCTCCCGAACCCACTTCCCCTTCAGTACCTGGAATCCACAAGGGCCGCCCAGCAGGCATCAGACATTCATGAGGTCACAGCTGGAAACCAGGAGACTGGGCTCTGGCCTTAGGCTCTGTCCCCCACTTCCCCTGCAGGCAGGTCACTTCCCTTTCTGTACCTGTTTCCCCATCAGAACAGTGTCCGCTGGGCTGGAGGACTTTAGAGGCACTTTCTTGGGCTTCTTTGGCTGAGTCCTAGCCTAGTCGCTGGGTCAGGATTTGAACTGCACTCTGGGGTGACTCCTTTGTGAGCTCTGATCCTGGTTTGGCCCGGTTTCCTATCTGCGGGTACCGGCCCCACTTGGAGGTCTTGGAACAAGTCCAGCCACCACCTCTATGCCTGTGGCAGGGGAGGTGTGGGGAGGTCCCCAGCACCTGATGCGTGCCAGGCCCCGGGCACACGGCCCACAGGCAAGGGAGCGACCCTGGGCCTCGGTTTCCCCATGCGTCCACCGTGCTGCCTGCAGATCAAGCGCGAGTTGAGCGAGAACACGCCGCACCTGTCAGACGAGGCACTGATGGGCCTGTCGGTGCGTGAGCTGAACCGGCACCTGCGTGGGCTCTCCGCGGAGGAGGTGACGCGACTCAAGCAGAGGCGCCGCACCCTCAAGAACCGAGGCTACGCGGCCAGCTGCCGCGTGAAGCGCGTGTGTCAGAAGGAGGAGCTGCAGAAGCAGAAGTCTGAGCTGGAGCGCGAGGTGGACAAGCTGGCGCGGGAGAACGCCGCCATGCGCCTGGAGCTCGACGCCCTGCGCGGCAAGTGCGAGGCCCTGCAGGGCTTCGCACGCTCAGTCTCCGCCTCCCGCGGGCCAGCCGCCCTGGTGGCGCCCGCTAGCGTCATCACCATCGTCAAATCGGCTCCGAGCTCGGGCCCCGCCCCAGGCCCCGCCCCCGCCCCCGCTGCTTGCTCCTAGTGCTCGCTGCACCCTGACCACGCCCCACTCCCAAACCCCGCTCCCAGTCCCCAATCCCTTCCCGAAAAGCCTGAGCACAACCTCTGTCCCCAGGTGCCATTTCTCTGCAGCCACCAGCCCTTGTGGTTATCACAGGTCCTCTCCCCAGACCCTGTCTTCCTCGTGCAGCCCTTGACACTGGGACCTAATAGCCCTGGGAAGGGGCGAGTTTGGTGAGAGAGGAGGTAGGATGGGGTTGTGGTCAAGAGTCTCCCTGGCCCAAAGGTTCAGTCTTTTTAGACCGGGAGGATGGGATACGGAGCGGACTAGGTTACAGAAGAGCCATCAAGGAGAAGAGGGCCACCCCTCACTTTGTAAACTGTTTGCTCAGACTGTGCCAGTGGCCCCTCCCCAACCTCCTAGCATGCAGCACTAGGTCTGGCCCTGTCGTCCTGTGGGACTGTCCCGCTGGGACGCTGATGCTCCCACCTCCCTTCGGGCCTGCGGAAATCACCTGGTGAAGCCCCGTGAACAGGTGGGGAAACAGGTCTCCGTGGATGGGCCACATATGCTTAGTGGTCGAACTGGGTCTCCGAGCCAAGTTCTCCCACTGCTGCCTGGAGATCCCAGGCTGTGACTGTCTTGGGAACAGTGGGCTGAGACTGAAACCGGTGGAAGGGCCTCTGTGGCCTGGGAGACAGCGGTGAGCCGAGATAAGAGAAGTAGAGGGAGAGAGAAAGTGACTCAGATGGAAGAGAGGGAAGGCGCTGGCCAGCCAGAGAGAAAGGGGAGATGAGAAGGCAGATCCTACAGTCTTACAGCCTGGGCTGAGGGGTCCCCACCTCTTCCCTGTGACTGTCCACCCCAGGTGGGGGCTGACTTACGGCCATTGATTATTTGGGGAAGCCCAGCCCCCCTCCCCCTCCCCACTCTTTATTTATTGCACGAATAAGTTATTCTCTCCAGCCGGAGCCCTAGTGCCCACCCCCTGGGAAAAGTGGCATGGGGCCCTGAGCTGGACTTTATATTTTATATCAGCAAATAAATCACATTTTATCTTATATTTAGGGAAAGCCGGATAGCAACAACCAAAAAAAAGTTTTTAAAAAAATTGCCCGGCCCCCAGAATTTATTTATTTTCTGACTTACAGTGAGCGAGCTACCCGCCTTCTGTATTTTGCAGACTCTGAATAAAGACAAGTTCTCTATTTCCACAGTGAAGAAGTGTACGCCCTGGTTTTTTGGGGGTTCTAAATGAGGGGCCTAAGATGCCGTTGTGTTTTCCCACCCCAAAAAGTTTGCTCCGATTTGCAAATAAAAACTATGCTGCCCTGGCCGGTGGCTCAGGTGGTCAGAGTATCATCCCAGACACCAAAAGGTTTCAGGTTCGATCCCTGGTTGGGGCACATACCTAGGTTGTGGGTTTGGTCCCTCACTGGGATGCGTAAGGGAGGCAACTCATCGGTTTCTCTCTCCCGCTGTTTTTTCCCCCTCTCTTCCCCCAACTTCCTCTTTTCCTCTCTCTAAAACCAATAAACATACCCTTGGGTTCAGATTAAAACAATCAAACAAAAAAGCTATGCACCATCACTACTAGCTCTTACGTGGCTGGGGTGGGTTGGAGGGGAACACCCAGACAGATAGTGCCCAAACGTCTGTCCTTCCCTCTGGTGCCTGAGCCAAGGACCTTCCTTGGGGAAGATGAAGCCGGGGGCACAGTGAAACATGGGGTTAAGTTTCCTGGGCAGCTCCTCAGTGTAAACACAGTCCCACCCAGAGAGGAAAACTCTCAGACTAAAGAGGCATCTTCCCAGCACTTTCCCATTGAGGCCTGATTTTCTACAGCCAAGGGGAAAATCTTTCCTGCATGTTCCAGAAGGCATAGGCAGGCAGAGAGAGAAGCGGTTTCCTCAGTCCCAGCCGGCTGGCCTAAAATGCAACTGTTTCCCATCCAAGGCCCAGGCAGACAACAGTCCACTGCGGCTCAGGGAAACGGGTTTGAATCTACGTGAGCATTTTCCTAGCTGTGTCTTTCGATGACTCATTTAGCTTCTTGCAGCCTCGGTTTACCCATGTGTACCAGAAAGGTACTCTGAGGGCATAGGTGTGACCTGCACTGGGACCTGGAGGGCTGCCGGCTTAAACACAACAAAACCATGCCCCTACAGTGAGGGTTGCTTCGAGGCTGGGAATGGGGGTGAAGGCAGCAGGGCTGGGAGAGGTTGCGGAACGTGATTGGGGAGTAAAGGCCCAACCACGTGGGGGGGCGTGGTCCACAGGCCTCACCCAATCCTGAGATGCTGAGCTAAGGCCTACGGAAAAGACCACCGGAAGCTACAGGAGGATGAGCTAAGGCTGGGAATTTCCCCCGCCCCCGCTGCATTCCCGCGTGCCTAAGTCAGCTCAGCCAGGCTCACGGCCAGGGCCGAGAAGGCATGCGGAGATGGCGGCAGGACACCTGCCCTGGTGGGTGGGGGCAGTCCCCGCTGCCCAGCAGGCTCTGTTCCAGGCCTTGCCCCTAGTGGGAGGGTGGGCTCAGGGAAGCAGGGACAGTTTGGAAAGAGTGAGGACCTCAGGAACTCTCCTCAACTCCCTGAGAGACACCTGCCAGTGGGCGCTCCCGTGTCCTGCAGGCCACGTGGGGAGGGGGCGACACTGTCCACTGGAGGCCTAGACCCCGATTTTAGTCTCTGACAACATGAATCCCCCCATCACCTACACATTACATAGTGGAAGGACCAGTTTCCTAAAACACCCCTGCCCACACCACAAAACCCACCCTGGACACACCCACAGGGGTGGGAAGAGGCAGGAAAAAAAACCTCACCCACAGGCAGAGATTTCAATACAATCTATATTATCTCATATATATTCCTCTCACTTTATTTGCTCACTTCTGTCACGCACTCAACATGTCACAGAGACCAAAATAGAGCGGCTTTCCGGTGGGGCTCGTGGCAGTCATAAGCGAGATACAAAACTAGGGGCTCTGTCTCTCATACATCATACAGTTAATTTTTCAAGTATTTTTTATGTACAAAGAACTACTCTATCAGGAAAAAAATTTAAAAAAAAAAGACAAGTTAGGCGACGAATCCTAGGAGTAAGGGTGGCATGGTCAGGCACGAGTTCCCAGCCCCGGCTCCCTGGGGACCGCTGGCTCCCTGCGGCTGAGCTGGAGGGCAAGCCAGGGTGGGCATTGGCTGGGGGCAGGGAGCCAGCTGCACACTTTGGCCTGGAAGGGGAATCAGAGAGACCGATTCACGGAAGGAAATAGTGGGAGTGGGGACAGAGGTCATTCTCGGATAGCCTGCACTGACCCGCAGCTCGGGACTGGCTGGCCAAGCCCACCAGACAGGGGCCCGAGGCTGGCCTTCGGCACCCCTCAAGCAGGCTGCTGCTCCTCCAGGGGACTGGCTTGGTCACAAGGGCCAAGAGCCCAGAAAGATTACTGGGACAGATCCCCAACTCGACCCTCACTCCAGGAGTGGCCAAAAAAGAGAGAGGTGCCACAGTGACATTCTGAAGCCACCAGGCTAGGCCCTCTTCGCTCAGCCTGCCCCTTCCCCAGGCTACTGCAGCCCAAGCCCACCACCACCTGGGGATGGGACGCTCTGCCTGTACACACAAGCAGTGCCCGCTGAGAGCAAACCCAGCCTGTATGGGGGCTCTGGCGCAGGGAAGCTCCAGGGGCGGGGTGCAGAGGCGGGCAAGGGCAGGGGACAGGTGGCCCTGGCCACCCCTGAGGCCTAAGGGTGCTTGGCCCAGCACTGCAGGATCTTCTGAGTGCCAGCAGCTTAATGGGGGGCGGGGGTGGTGTCTGGGATAGAATAAAGGCCTAGGGACGGGGAGCGCTCATATGTGACTAAGGCACAGAAGAGATGAGCTAGGGAACCAGATGAAGAGGACACCGGGCCCTGTGCAGACCTGGGGCCAGGGCCCTCCGCGGCACGCCCCGGCCCTCCGCCCTCCCTCCTCCAGAAGCTGGTCTGAAAGGTAGAGACTGAGATTCTCCCCAGGAAATGTGAGGGAGAAGCCCCAGCGACAGACCATGCCCCAGCCAAGGTTCTGATCACTCAGCCTGGGCAGGAAGCGGGGAGCCCCTGACCCTGTGAGCAAGCAGGAAGTAAGGACTCTGTCCAAAAATGCTCTCAAGACAGACCCCAAGGGGGCAGTGTGGGCTGCTGGCCGTCCTCAGCAGGCCAGGAGGAAGGGACATGAGACTGGCAGAGGTGCAGCCACAGAGAAGACACCCAGGGGCTCAGGGACCCCCGACTTGGAGGGGCTGCGTCAACAGAGGAGCACGGAGGCGCCTGAGCACCCTGCCCCAGGGGCCTGTGCTCCTGGTGTCCAGCTCTCATCGGGGAAGCACGCCAGGCAGTCCTGGGGCAGGAGGGGGTTCACAGGGGTGTTCCCTCCTCCTGCCCAGGTGAAGCTAATCCAGCATCAGACAAGGGGCGACAGGGGAGGGGACAGGTGGGGAAGAGCTGTATTGCACGGTGTTTGGGGGTGGGGCAGAGTCTTGTCGGGGAGGGCAAGGACCTGGGGACAGAGCAGAAGACTGGTCGCTGGTCTGCAACACAAGCAGACCCCTGGGGATCCTCAGGCTTGGGGCACAGCTGGTCCTGACATGCTGCTACCGCAGGACAAGCCACAGGGACATGGCAGTCGCTCCGAGGATCCTCTGCTCCTCACCCCGGTCCTGCAGGTTTGGCCTTGTGTAAATATTCCTGAAGGCTCGAGGGTGAGCCTGGGCTGTTCCCTCGCAGACAGCAACTGGCTGTTCCTCTGGAAGCGATATGTGAGTGTCTCTGGTCCAATAAATTAAAGGGCAATGCCAAAGCTGTGTCGGCCTGCCTCGTGGCCTGGACTCGAGGCTGGAGGGGGCACACCCTGCCTGGGGCCGAGGTGCCCGCCCTTCCCAGCAGCAGCCTCCACACCTAGAACTCATCATCAGAGCTGAGCAGGAGGGTCTTCTCGTGGTCTCGGGCGCCACTGAGGCTGTGGGAGCGTGCGAGGCCGTGGGCACCACCGTGCCAGTTGGGCCCCGGCTCCAGTGTGGACTGCTGCGTGTACTGCTGGTAGGCGGGAGAGAAGTTGTGGATGGCGTCCTGCACGATGTCGTGCGGGTTCATGGTCTCCTTGAGGCTGCTGGAGATGCTCTTCATGGGGGCGCAGCGGCCTGCAGGGCAGGGGGCAGGAGGCAGAGCTGAGGGGGCTGGAGCAGCAGGAGGTGAGGCGGCGAGGCCCCCCTAAGTCCTGGGACCGCCCCTGCCAGGCTCTTTCATCCAACCGCCCCCTCCTGGGACAGAGAACAGGGTCCTGCACATGGGGGCGTGTGCAGGAAAGAAATGGCCCCTCTGGCTGAGGCACAGAGCCAAGTGGAGGTAAGTAGCCACAGGGGCTGAGTCTGCCTGTGGGATGGGGCAGGGGTGGAGGCTGGCACGATGCAGGCAATGAGCCCAGAAGGCCCTAGGGAGGCGGGGCCAGGCCCAGTATCTGAAGGAGGGAGTGTTGGGGAAGGGGGCTTGGGAGCCAGGGGTGCCCAGGCTCCACGGGTGCCAGCCCCGCCACTTCTCCCAGGGGAGCAGACCAGGGACCTGCTCCATCAGGTCAGGTGCAGAGGGCTGGGCCAGCAGAGGAGGCCCCTCTCTGGGAGGGCAGGAGCCACCTGCCCTGATGTGCAGATCTAAACTCCCTCTCTGATGACCTGTCCCCACGGGCCCGGGGCCACAGAACTGGGCGGTAAGGGATGAGCCCAACTCGCACCCTGGTCTTCAGACTCAAACTCGCCTGCTCTCTGCACCCTCTGCCGTGGGACATGCCTAACGCCCCTGGTTTCCCGTGAATGACTGCTGTGCCCCAGAACCAAGCAGGGCGGATTCCAGGACAGCGAAAGACCAGGACAGATTCAGGCAAGCTCCACAGAGGGTGGCCCCAGGCAGGCAGATGCTCTGGGCTCTGCCACCCAGGGATATCCGTGGGGAAGGAGACAGGGGCACAAAGAAGAAGCCGCGGAGAGAGGCATGCTGGTGTGACAGTGACCAGGACTGGCGTGCAGGACAGACGTGCAGACTGAGAGCAGAACCTACCGTAAGGACCATATGTTGGCACTGCCCACGGCCAAACCCGGGGCAAAAGCAGGGCAGGCAGGGGAGGGGGAGAGAAGCAGGAGAAATAGAGAAGACAAGAGACAGCTGAGTGAACACCAGGTGCCCACCACTGAGGCCAGCGCACATCACTCGCCCCGCCACACCCAGCCCTCAGCCCCACCCACACACAGGCCACCCCAGCTCCTTTCCAGGGCCTGGGCGGAATGTCCACCTAGGAAAGATTCCTTCTGTGGCTGGGTGGGGCACAAATAGTGGGCACCCGAGCAGTGGTCGGAGATCAGCCTCCGGCCCTAAGTCAGGACCCCCATCCCCTCACTCCTCTTCAGGCCAGGCTGTAATTGCTAAGCCTATGCCCTGTGCTCCACAAACCTCTCGCCACTTCAGACAGGAAACTGGGGCTGGGGCTGGGGCGGGGGTTTCTTGTGCAGGTGGCTCAGCAGGCAGAGCTGGCTCTGCACCCACGTCTGGCTGGAGGGCTAAGGGCTGCACGCTGTGGTTAGCGGGCACACAACCAGCCAGGACCAGCACAGAAGGCAAGGGCGAGCAGCGGCTTTCCCTGGCTGAGTGGGGGTCCCTGCCAGAGCCAGACCACTGAGGGTAGGAAGACCGCCCAGGCACCCACTGAGCACCTTGGCAGGGTCACCACACACAGAAATGGCTCCCTATACATTTAAACCTTCACAGGCTCCAGGCACAAAGTTGACTTTCCCAAGGGCACAGGGTCTGTCAGGACCAGGGCCAAGGGACATCACCCTCAACACAGGGAAGGTGTTCCTCAGATCCTTCCAACTGGGGCCCAGGGGGAAAGCAGACTCGACACCAGCCGGCAGCGGGTGAGCCAAGCCTGGCCCTGAGGAGGTGTGTGGTCAAATACAGAAAAAGCGCCCCAGCCCCAGGCAGCAAGCGTGTTGAGTAAACACGGTCGGGTGCGAGAGAGTCAGGAGGCCTGGGGTACACAGTTCACGCCTCCAGCAGCCACTCGGGCATTCTGAGGCCTCCTCCCAACCAGGGAAAGAGCTGGGAGGGAAGGGGGTGGAGGTTGAGAAGTCCGGCCACAGGCCGAACCAGTGCCTCTCTCCTCTTAGTACTCGGCTCCTGGGGCCTGTGTTGGGCACGGCGGTGGGCCTGGGGAAGTGGGTTCCTGCCTCCAGCCACACAGGAAGGAGCTGCAGCGGCCAAGCTCCAGCGTAGAAGTGTTCGACCAGGACTCGCACCCCCCACCCCAGGCCCTCCCACCTCCTCCCTCCAGGTCAGGCCTTCCCAGACCCCTCTTCCTGCCCCGGGGACCACCCTCCCTGCCCAGCAGCTGCCAGAGGGAGCCCCGCCCCAAGCTCTGAAACCACACCCTGCCGGGCCCCAGCCTGGCCCAGCCCCTGCAGAATCTCTTGACCGTGGGGCCAGACACAGGCTTTTCAGTCTCTCCAGGGTGCTCTACTGTACAATGGCAGTTTCCAGCCGCTGCTCTAACAGAGAGGAAGAGCAACAGGTGTGAAAAGAAAAATACAGAAAAATTTAAAAAGCTGTTCAAAACTATTACCATCTGAGTCTGTTTCTGAGAAGTAATCAGGTTAAAGGAAAAAAAAAGAACCTTCGAGACAGAATTACAGGATAAAACGGGTAACTTGAGTTCAATGTCAGGAACCCTTAGGAGCTCATCTACTCCAACGTCTCTACCCTGACCTTCCCGGGGGGTCTCCGAACTCCAGACCTCCCGCAAAATGGGGGCCTGGCCCCCAAGCTACACCTACATGCAGCCCGAGGATTCCTAAGCCCTCCATGCCTGCAGGACACCAGGGGCAGGCAGGTCCCTGGGCAGAGCTGGGTGTGACCCTCTCCTTGGGAGTCATCGCCAGGACTGTGGCTCATACCTTGTGCGTCCAGTCTCTTGTCGGCATAGACCTTGTAGGTGAAGGCATGGCGCAGGGCCAGGGCCGCAAAGAACATCTCCACGCAGATGATGAAGTCCTGGTAGCCGGCAGCCACGGTGCCCTCACCCACCGACACACGGGCCGAGTGGATCTTGGGGATGGCCCCGCACTTCTCCAGGATGGCCAGGAGCATGCCTGGAATGGGCGGGGGGGTGGTTGTCTGGCCCAGGCTGAACCCCCTTCCCAGTCCCCCCAACCCCCAGCCAAATGCCAGGGTGGATGGGAGAAGGGCCCACATTTGTTTCTGTAGGGGAGGGCTGCCGACAAAGCTGAGGCCAGAGAGAAACTCCATGCCCCCAGCTGCTTTCTGGCCACCAGCACTGAGATGTCACGGACTACGCAGGGTCCTCTTGGTGGCCCCCTCCATGAAGCATCCCCACTGAAGCTCCTATCAAGGCACCTGAGGGCTCAGACTTCTCATCCAGTGGATGCCCAGTGGGTGGAGCTCCAGACTGGGACCAGCCAAGGACAGGCCCAGGGCCTGGACCCCAGGAGCACTGAGTATGGCAAGCAGAAGGGGACAAGGCTTGGGGGACAGTGTGCCACATGCAGCCTCAGGGGGCTAGGAAGGGCTCACCTTGCCAGAAAGAGAGGAAGATAACAGACTTGACCATGAAGAACTTGAGGACCGGGCTGTAGGGGCTGAGCAGCTCCCGCGTGGCGAAGTAGAAGAGGAAGAGGGCGTAGAGGGCCAGGCTGACAGAGACGTTGTAGATGATGGTCACGTACAGGTAGCCGCTGGCAACACTGTGGGAATGGGGGAGCATCCTGGCTCAGACCCTTCTGAGGGACAAGGGGCCTCCCTCATCCTGTGTCCCACCCCAATGCCAATTCGTATGGCTCAGCAGTGCTCCCCAAACCACAGAGAGGTGACCTAAGTGGTCACACCGTAAGAAGGGTGCAGGGGGTGCGCCCACAGTCTGGGACGGCCCCACCGCCTCTGCTTCACTCATGGGCGCGTCTGAGCCGTCTGCCCGCAGTTCTGGTGCCGACCTCCCGAGGGCGGGCACTGGAGAGGCAGCCAGTGTGGCTGGGGGTGGGGCACGCAGCTCGACAGTCAGATGGCAGGTGTCAGCGTGCCTGAGGCCTTGGCTTTGCTCCTTTCACCTGAGCCAGGTTACGCCCCGCGGAGCCTCGGTGCGCTCACCTGCCCCGGTGGGGCTACTGCGCACAGTTCGAGTGGCAGACCCCCAAAATGTTCGAGGACCGTTTACACAGGAGAGGCTTACTACCCAGGGGCTCTGACCCTCTTGTTCCCTGAGTGGAGAACAGCGGCCACTGTTCCGTCTGAGCCCGCCCCCAGGGCCCCAGGCTGTGGCCTGTGTGTGAGGCTGACGGACACTGAGGGATTGATCACTCCTGTGCTGGAAGTCGGGCCTTGTGCCACAGCCAGGCTTGGGCCTCAGGGCTCAGGGGTGCTGGGAGGAGTGAGGAAGGCTGGGGCCATCTTGGCCCCGGCTCACAGGAAGACCTGGCGTGTGCGTGTGTAGCCAGCCTGCGGCCACCACCCCCCCAGCTGGGGCAGCAGCCTCCATACGGAGCCATCTATCCTGACACCAGCACCCTCCCCACTCTTCCCTGGGGTCTGCTGCTTACTCAAAGTCGCCATCCCGGTACTTGCCGAAGGCCTGGAGGACCACGGTGCTGACGGCCATGAGCGGCTTCACCACACAGAACTGCAGGGTGGCCTGTGGAGGGAGGGGCGGAGGCCGAGCGTCAGGGTGTGGACAGACACCTCGTGACCAACACCTCCTCTGGCTGGCAGGCAGGCCTGCCCTGGATTCCAGGGGGTGAGGGAGGCCCAGTGTCCTCTCCCGAGGGGACAGCCATGGGAAGGGGAAAGTGGAATCCGTGAGACAGTGACAGTGTGACTCAGCTGCGTGAGGAGACAAGGACAGGAAAGGAGGTTGGGCGGTGGAAGGAGAGATGGAGTGGGAGGTGGGAGATGCCACTGGGGAAGGGGCCAGGAGGGATGAGGCAGAGACAAGGGGACAGGGAGAGGGAGCAGCTCGCACTGAGGCTCACGGGCAGAGAATGGACACGGCACGGTTCCGTGCCGGTGACAGGCAGCAGTGGTGAGGTGGCCAGGGAAGACGGGGCCCTGTTCGGGGACTGGCCACACAGACAGTGGGGACAGGTGAAGAGGCCCCTCATCCTCCTTGTCCACCCCAGCCTGGCTGCCTGGCCACAGCTCTGGGTCTGGGTCCAGGGTCTCTGTTGAGCTGGGGTCCTACTGAGGGTGGAGGTGACGTATGGGAGTGCAAGATAGGAAGCAGCCTACGGCAAAGGTCTGGGGTTCAGACCCGGGTTTGACTCCTGGCCTCGCCAGCTACCAGCTACAGAAGCTTGAGTGGGCGGCCACTTAGCCTCTGGCAGACGGACGCAGCCAGGTCCCTCATGACAGGGTTGCCATGCGGGGACTGGGGCATGAGACGGCAGTGTCCTGAGATCTCCCAATGCACACTTGGAGGCTCGGCCAGCCTGCTTGGCCCCTGAAGAGTTCCTCTCCCAGCCTCCCACAATCCCCCACAGAGGCCCAGAAGACTGGGGACCTGTGGGGCCCCTGACATCACTAGAATCACCTTTCTCTTGAAATCAACCATACATTGATGTTTCTCTTCCTCTCTCCTTCCCTTCCCCTCTAAAGATAAATAAAATATTTTTTAAAAATGTGTCCTTTATTAAAAAAAAAGAAATCAAGTCAGTCCAAGAGACAAGGCCCCTTCTGTGGAGGAGGGAGCAGTGAAAAGGGGGTACGCTAGTGTGGCTCTAAACAAGGCGAGGACCCGGGGCAGAGAGTGCTAGCTGACCCCAAAGTTCTGGGAGCTGGAGTAAGGCGTGCAGGGGAGCCCCAGTGGTGTGAGCTGTGGCGCTGCCACCAGGAGAGGCATGTGATGGGCGAGAGGTGCGACACCACTGTCGGCACACCCCACGGGTGTCCCCTGGCCCCCCCAACCCCGAGTAGGAGGCGGGACCAGTCCCTGCGGAGGAGGAGGGGGCAGTAGCCCACCGCGCTGGGCGCACGAGCTGACCTTAGGAGCCTGGCCACAGGCCGATGCTGTCCTGGGTCGGCTCACTTCATGCTGACCACAGCCCAGGGACGTAAGTACCGTCATCGCCCTGTGGCAGATGAGGGCGCAGAGGAATAGAAAAGCTGAAGTGACGGAGTGACAGGAGACTCGGGTCCCGGACAAAGGCCTGGTTCTGTGCCCCTGGGACGGAGCTGCAGCCTCCTCTCTGCAGCACGGCAGAGGGGTGCAGAGGCTGCTTCGGCTCTCTGTCCTGTTCCTACCTCCCTGTGCCACCTCCAGGAGCAACAGAGGAACACCCAGGCCCACAGGGCTGGGTGACTTTGTAACGGGGCAACCGAAGTGAGTGCTTGCGGGATCACACTCTGTACACAATGCAACCACCACAGAAGGCAGCCATGAGTCACGGGGGCCCTGAGCGGCCACAGCCTTCGGTAAACAATGGCTGGAAAGGCCCCACCCTGGGCCCGGGGTGGTTTTAACTCTTCCCCTGCAGGCCCAGTGGGCAGACTCTGCATTTGCAAACACCCTCAGGAAGGAAGGCCTGCAAGCAGGCTGGAGACCTGGGAAGCCCAGGCAGGCGCCTTGTGGGTGTGGCCGCACCCCAGGCAGTGGCCCTACCCAGAGTAGAGTGTAAAAGCCGCCCTCCAGCGGGTCACAAGGATGGGTTTCACCATTTCCCCTCCTGATTACTCTTGGAGATGCCTGAGGGGCTGGAAGGGGCGGTGGAGCCCCATAGGAGACTGAGTCAAGGTCAGGTCAGCTGGGCATGACACGTGACTCCCCCTCCCCAAAGGGGAGGCGGTGGGCATGGTGCCAGCACTGCTCACACGCTCTATGCCCGCCCTGTTCTTTAAACCATTCCTTCAGACAAGGATCATCACGCCCATTTTACAGAAGGGACTAAGGCTCAGAGGTCAGTCGGAGGAGAAGCTGGAACGCACACTCCGAGGCCGAAGGCCAGACAGCCAGGTCCACGCACTCGGCCACAGCGCCACCCTGCCTCCGCCCAGGCTGCACCAGACCACGGGCCACGAGGCAGAGAACGCCAGAAGCTGCTGGGCTGCCAACTGGGAAACGGGGCCGAGACCAGAGACTGCCTGGGCCTGTCTGGACCTCCTTCCCTCTGACCCCCACGGTGAGGCAGGTTCTCACTGAGACTCCAGACCCCCCACGCACTCCCTCCAATTCACACACACCGAGACTTGGGCAAATGCAGCGACGGGGATTGCACAGGCGGTGCCCAGCGCAGCCTGTGGCAGGGTCCTCGGGCCCTACGCCTGCCTCTGCCACTCTGCCAACCAGGGACGGCACAGCCCACAGCGGCCACTCCGGGCACAGCCCCAGGCTCCTGGTCCCTGGCCCACAACTCTTGACCCAGGCAGCTGCTGGGACACAGACCTGCTTACAGAACCGTAGGAATCCAATGGAGTAAGTCTTTCCCCAGAGGCAGCATGTGCCGTACACACAGCTGGACCTGGAAGAGACAAGCAGAGAGGGGATGGTGAGCAGAGAGCCAGGACCAGGGAAAGGGGGGCTGGGGGGCACCCTCCCTTACAGCCAGACAAGCCACGGCAGAGCAGGGTGGGGTGGGAATGGGGCACGGGGCCCAGGCAGCCTCCGAGGCCAAGTACAGGGAGACACTGGGGAGCATGTGTAGCTTCAGTGAAACGTGAGGGAGCAGGGTGGACGGGCCTCGAGGTAACATACCAACTTGAGAGGCACTGAGCGTAAACAGTGCAAGAGGGAGGAAGAAATAGGAGAAGAAAGGAAGAGAGAGGGAGAAAGAGCCAGGGAGGCCCTCCCAAGAGTCCCGGTGGATGACCTTGTGCAGGAAGTTCAAGAGCAGCACAACAGGTCAAGGCCACAGGCAGAGCGGGTCTGTGCATCCAGCTGCCGCCAGAACAGCTCGGAGAATGTCAGGCCCAGGAAAGGGGTGGTGCGGGGGTGCTTCAGGGGAGCTTTGTACTCACTCAATGGGCTTCCCTCTGATCTCTGACATGATGGAACTCTCCCCGCCGAGGTATTCATAACACAGGCTCAGGAAATTGTAGATGACCAGGGCTGTGAAAAGAGAGTCCACAATGAACCAGTCACATCAACTGGGTGGGCAAGCAGATGGCAGAATTCTGAACATCAATGAAAAGTGAAAAAACCCGCCACAGGCAGCAACAGGGAGCCCCAAGGGACAGAGACCCCACACAGCGAGGACGCTGTCTGTAATGAAAACCAGGCTAGGACGAGCAGTGCTGACCAGGGCGGCGCAGGCTCACTACTGCTCACTCTGCGAAGCAGAGCGAGGGAGGGACGGCCACAAACTCAGGACCATGGGCCAGCTCTAGGTTCAACTACGTATCAGCTGCACAATTTATTCGTCTTTTGCACCTTTTCATTTGTGTAATAAGTCAAAATTTCACAACAAAACAACAACACGTTCCCCGGCGGGGTCTCGGGAGACGTCCTAGGTAAGCACGAGACAGCGGCACCTTGATCCGCCCGGCAGCCTCTGGTGCACCTTCGTCTGCACAGAACGTGCGGGAACCGGGCACAAATGTCTTGAGAGGCTGGGTCAGCTTTTTCTGAATGAGGACGCAGCTGGACATCCCCACCAAGACACAAAATTTGCAATAGTGACCACCAGTGGAGAAGTATGTTGTAAGTACTACATTATAAATGTAGCAGCACGCTTTGGTGTCTCCTGGCGGAAGGGTTTCTGCTGGGTCGGCAGAGTGAAGGCGACAGCCCGCAGGGTGCGGAAGCAGAGGGGCGTGTGTGCAGGGGTGAGGAAGGAGAGGGAGCGTGGAGGGAAGGAGCAAGAGTGCGGCAGACAACACGGCCAAGGAAGGGTGCAGGAGCGTCAGGGCTAAGAGCACGGAGTGGGGAGAGGTGTCCAGCAAAGGAGCAAGGCCAAGGCGAGGGTCAAAATGGAGTCAGAGAAGGCTCCTTTCCATCCGATCCTGCCAACCCCTGCAGCCTGAAGACCTTCCAGGCTCCCGGGGCAGCCCCTCGGCATGGCGCTCAAGGACTTTCCGGAGGGTGACTTGGTCCCTGCCCAGCCACACGGGAGGCCGGAGCACATACAACCCTGGAGAGACGTTGAGGCGAAAGCTGGCCTTCAGCGATTTGGAAAGGGGCACATCTGGGGTGCTTTAAGCCACTTGCAATTGCTCTGACCTATTAAGGGCTCATGTCTCCAGGTGGGGTGGGGGCCCTCCTTATACCACCTGCCCCCACAATCCCACCCCGTTGTCCATGTCCACGAGTCCCTTTTCCTTTTTGCTCAGTCCGTCCACCCCCAACCCTCCCCCCCAACAGCTCTCCATCTACGAGTCTGTTTTGCTTGTTAGTTCAGTTTGTTCACTAAATTCCACATGTGAGGGAGATCCTATGGTATCTGTCTTTCTCTGACTGGCTTATTTCACTCAGCACAATGCTCTCCAGGTCCATCCACACAGTCACAAAGGGAAAATTTTCTTCTTTTCTAGGCCGAGTAGAATCCCACTGCGTAATGGTCCCACAGCTGTTTTGTCCACTCATCTGCTGATGGACACCGGGGCTTTCCTCTGGTTCCTGCTCCTGAGACGCCGGCCCTCGGGCCCCATCCCCAGGCAAGGCCTGAGGCAGAGGGGTCTTGCCCAGCAGAGACCAGACACCACAGGGCAAAGACTGTGCCCCCCAGGCCCTGTGCACGCCCTGGCCTTCGAAGTCTGTGAACAGCTAAGCCAGTGGCTGTTCCAGGCCATTCTGCGTGGGGCTGTCCCTCACACAGCCACGGTAGGCAGCACAGGCACAGAACCACTTCTGGAGTTCTGGGGACGTTCCAGGATCCCCCACATCTCCCTGCGGGTGCACGTTCTGGCCCCCCTGCTAACTCCCAGAGACAGACCCAGCGGAGGAGCCGCCTCCTTCTTGGTGGCCTCCTCTGCCCTGTTGCCACGCTCACTTCTCACTCGGGATCTCTCTGCTCATCGACTGGATGCTCCCGGGACAAGACACGGCGTGAAGTAGCAGGAAAGCCTCGAGCCCGGGGCCAAGCCACCTGGGCAGGGTCTGGTTCCACCACTCAGGAGCCATGTGGCCTCATGCACGTCTCTTCCGTGCTCTGTGCTGAGGTTTCCTCGTCTACAGGCCGAGGATCACAGGAGCCCCTTCCTCATGGAGAAGCTGTGGGGACGGCCTGGGGCGAGGGGGCGCCTTAAACAAGCCCGAGCTCACAGCCAATGGTCCAGTGTGTTGTTGCCTGCTGTGCCCCCGAGACTGCAACCTCCTCGAAGATAGAAACTGAGGCCCATCCCCAACAACCACCAGAGGCCCTGGCACTTACACACAAACGTGGACGGAATGATGGAGGGACACGGTCACAGCTCCGGGTGAGGCTCAGGGAGGCAGGGCAGGCAGCTGCACCCACACTCAGCCTGCACCCAAGTCCACCCCTCACAGGATGGGAGGCTGCGCCTTCCACAAGGTGATCAGACTTCTAGCCCCACAGACAAAACCCTCCAGGGAGCCCAGAGGGGCCAAAGTTCGTCAGCCCCCTCAACACAGAGCCACCCTCCCAAGCCGGGCCGTCCTGCAGCCCACTCAGCAGAGCCAGCGCCAGAGCTCACAGCCTTTCTCGTGTCCCACACGTCAGTGCCCTCCTGAATGACAGGGTCCAGCTGCGTCCAATGGTCAGAACTGTCAAATTTCATCCATCCTTCAGCTCAAGACTCTTGGCCTTTTAACGGCGCTCCAGGGCCAGTCAGTCTGTGTAATAGCCATCTGCCGACGGCTTCCTTCCCAAGACCATTAGTGAGTCAATAGCACATCCTCGGAGAAGGGCGACAAGACTCGATCTCTCCCAGAGGACTCGGCTGGCCCATGCCAGGACCCATGTAGACAAATCAGTCCCTCCCCAGAAAACTGCAGGGCCACCCGAAGCACCCCTGCAGGGCTGTTTAAAACAGACAATTGAACATGCCCCAGAGCAAATGCCAAGACGTGCCGGTTCTGGACACAAGGAAAGCAAAACAGGTCAGAGGTCTGGTTCTCAGTCCCGCAGCCTTGTTGCCCAAGTACCCTTCTGACCCCGGTCTCAGTCCTGGTTCCCTGGAGAGGTGCCAGAGCCACAGACTAACCCTGTGCCTCCCTAGATGTCCGCTACAGCCTGTGCTAGGCCCTGGGGACATATATAGGACCAAGGGACGCAGGGACAAGGCCCTCCAGTCTAAAGGACAGCATCCAGAACGAGGTAAGGGATGGCCTCTGTCTTCTGCTCTGGACGGTCAGGTACCTGGACCTTCTGGCTACATCCCAGGTACCTAGAGACAAGGGCACACAATCAGGAGAAAAAGGCCAGAGGGAGATGACATGGGGATTGCATTGGATCCTTGAGGCCCGCGGGGAAGACACAGGAATCGCTCTCTCCATGTAAGTGCCAGTGACCTTGTGTAGAAGGAATCACTTGGTCCAAGGGGTAGATCCTGGCACTTCCGCTTAGTGTAAGACACAGGCACTCTTCAGAGATGGGAGACAGTGCGCTCTCTGCCAGTGGAAGCATGCAATCGGAGGCTGGGTAGCCTCTTGACAGAGACATTTTAAAGGGGTCTGAGCAGCTGACAATTTACAGGTCCCTTCCAACCCCGACACCCCAGGCTTTCTTTCCTCACTGGCAGCTTCTGCAACCTGGAGTACCCTAGACAGGAAGCTGTAGTCCTGGAGACTGCTCTCCACCGGGTACCCTAGCCCCCGGGCAACGGACAGCTGTGACAGCATAGCCTTGAGGGGCCCCTAAGGCTTCAGAGAGGATGCCCGGCAGTGCCTGCCAGCAGCCCCCTGGGTCAGGAGTCCTTGCAAGTTCCCCACTACAAGCAAGTCGGGCACCCCTGTCTGTTCAGCAGACGCTCACTGGACCCCTACTTTGAGCCACGCACTGCATTTGAAACCTCAGTGGCCCTGGGCGCACCTGGCCACCCCACGCTCGCCCCCTCCACACACTTTCAACACCAAACCTGACCTCAAGGCCCAGCTGTCTCTGCTACACAGAAACACTCTGGTTATTACTGGAAAGACGTGGGGCATTCCACATTTCAGAGAATGCATGCATGCGCCCAGAAAACTCAGTTCTGAGCACTCTGGATAGAAGTCGTCTCTGCTCAGGAAACAGGGGCCTCAGAAGGTTCCTTCCTCTTTGTTCAGCGACTGACGATGATCGCGGCAGACGACAGTGGGCGCGCTGACGCGACGACCCCCGCCTCTGGGTCGCTCCGAGGCCGCCCTGCCCTCCTCCCTCGTGCTTTTCTGTCCTCTGTGCCGATCCTGCTTCCTGACGCCTGGAATGCTGTTTCTGGTCTCTCAAGACCTTCTACTGGTTTCTCTCGACTATTTTCTTTACCCTGATCAGCTGAGAGCTTGTGACGCCGGCCCTGTCCGAGTGCGGCCTAGGCCGAGGGTCCTCCTGCCAGCACGCCGGCCCCGGGGCTTCGTGTGGCCCCATGTTGTCGGCCCGCGGCTGGGTCCCTCCTGGCTGTGCTTTCTCCACCCAGGAAGAGGTTTCATTTGGGGCCACATATCAGGAAGCTAAGTTTGTCCAAAATCTGACTGGGTGAATGAAGCATCATTCTTGAATTGATTCTTCCAGGAAAAACCTCCTCCCCTGACGAGAGCCACTGTGTTGCCAGGGGAGAAACCTGGCCTCTGCCCCCTCCCGACGCCGGCACAGAGCACGTCCAGGACTCGGACGCCCAGGCTGAATCTGGCCCCTGGCAAGCACCTGGGAGATCTTGGGCATGTTTCTTAGCCTACTCCAATTTTTTTTTCAGTTATAAAACGGGCACGATACATACTCCGCCAGGTAACTGGGAGGTGAGGCTGCGCTAACAATAATGAGAACTACGTGGTATGACTGTGAAGTGCCACACAGGCGCTACTGGGGAAACAGTGGCCCCATAAAGCAATGTGAACGGTGAGCGTGTCCCCCTCTCTGAACTCTGCCCCCACTCCCTCTCATCTCCGAGCTCCCAGAGCTGTCTCCAAGTTACCTTTAGGGGCTACCCCCACCCCAAACACAATCACACAGGGCAGGTGAAGTGGCTGGTTTCCACCCCTCCGCCTTCTGCCTGGAGCCGCTGTGCACATTACCGCCCTCACCAGACACAGGGGCGGGACCCTGGGCAAGCCATCTCCTCAGAGACTGGCCCTGTCCATCAAAAATGGCAGCACTACCACCAACTCAAGCTGTTTATCCCCACACTCCCCCTCCCTGCAGAATGCCACTAAAACGAGAACAAATGGGTGGAAAAGTACGAGCCTTCCAGGACAAGGGGAAGGCACTGGAGGCAGCGACAAGCGATGTTGACAGAAGCTCTGGAAGATGCAGCACGGTCACTGACAGGGAGGGGAGTGGCCAGCCAACGAGAACCGCGGGGACCCCCAGAACTGGGTGCACCAGGCAGTTCCGATGGCCGGAAAACGTGGCTGCACGTTCCCACACAGAGCTGCGGGGCTTTTCCATTCCAGACCTCAGAGGACTTCGCTTGCCGAGGGCAGCAACGAGGAGACTTGCGGAAAAGAGAGGCGAGGTCTACACGTGGACGGTGACACATCGGGTTCCCCGCCTGCAGCCCTAACTCGGCCTGCCCAGCTTTTGCCACCCAGGCAGGAGATGAGGACATTATCCTCTGGGGAACAGGCCCAGAGTCGAAGAGCCTTCATCCCGGGCCTGTGTCCGCCACTGCACAGCAGCAGCAGAGCGGCTGCCTCCTGTCCTGCCCCCCGCTGGGAGCCCCGTCCTCAGGTATGACGAGTAGCCAAGGGTACCAGACCGTGGCGGAGCTTCCACCACAAAAGTGAAAGGTCGAGCAAGCAGACGGGGAAGTCGGGAGACAGACATAACGCAGGAAACGAAGGACACTGCCGTTACTGACCCGGAGACAGGAAGACGCTCTCCAATACCAAGCACAAGAGACTATAAATACAAGAACAGGAAAGAGCATCTGACGTCTTACAACATGATAAAGAAAAACAAAATCTCCTGTGGAAAAGCACAAAAGTAAATACTTTTTTGAAAAAGCTTCTGAAAAACAGAACAAAAGGGCAGAAAATCATCAAGAAAAGTTGAAGGGCGATCCAGGAAGTGCAACCGCCTACCACCAGGAATTGCAGAAGGAGGAATAAACTAGGGGAAGAAGTCAGCAAAGGAGCGCAGGAGAACAGGGAACGCAGCACATGGGTTCCACAGTGAAGGGCCCGCCAGGCGTCCGCACGGTGAACATCCTGCCTCCTGTGAGATTTCAGAACACTGGGAATCAAGACACTGAAAGCAAGGAGAAAGCGGTCACACACAGAGACCAAGAGTGAGAATCTAATGGGAAAAAATACCATAAAGATTAATTTTTTTTAAAAGTTCTACGTGAAAAAAAAAAGGTGGGTGGGGGGAGGATCAGAATCCAGCCCTGGCTAGTAGCTGAGCTGGTCAGAGCATGATCCAGGTATGTCAAGGTTGCGGGTTTCATCTCTGGTCAGGGGACAGATGAGAATCAGCCAGTGAGCCCTGCCTGCTGTGGCTCAGTGGACTGAGCACCGGCCTGAGAAGCCAGCGCTCACCAGTTCCATTCCTTCGTGGGAACGTACTTGGGTGTGGGCAAGGTCCCCCCCAGCCGGGGGTGAAAAGCAACCAGCCAGTGTGTCTCTCACACATCGATGTTTCTCTCCCTGTTTCTTCCTCCCTTCCCATCTCTCTACAAATAAATAACATTAAAAAAACCCAACCAGTGAGTGCATAAATAAGTAGAAAAACAAACTGCTCTCTCTCAGCTCAATTTTTAAAGAAGAATCAGGCTCCAGCAGACTTCCCCAAAACCACCCTGAAAGCTGAAAGACAGAGTTTCGAAATTCAGAGGGAGAGTGACTTCCAACTCAGAACTAATGAAACAGAACAATGTAGTATATATTTGCAGACACCTTTCGGATTTCAAAAACTAGAACTCCCACGTACCCCTCTTCTCAGCAGCTCCTAGAGCGCGTCCTCTAACAGACAGGTCAAGAGCAAGGAGAAAATGGCATCCAGGGAGCCGGTGGCGCAGTCTGGGAGAGGTGGCCAGGATTCCCAGGATGACAGTGGAAGAACGACCCCGGGCAACAGCTGAGCAGCAGGCGCCGGGCCTGCAGACCAGTGGGCAAGGGCAGGGCCCCGGGAGGAACTGCGCCGAGGGGCACCGGAGCGAACAGAGTAACTGACTCATCTCCCCTCAAGGGGGCTTGCTTTGTACTCCATGAAGCATTCGGGAACAAGTTACCGATGGATACCCAGAAAACAAGAGTAAACCAAACAGCAAGACAAGTAGTAAGCAGAGGAAAAGCAAAGTTGTACAAGGAAACGTCATTCAAGATAGCAGAAGGCCCAGCTTCGAACGATGTTTACAGAAGTGGAACGACACGAACACAACAGAAACAACTGGGCACAGCCACACTGAGAAGTGGAAGGAAGACGCGCCGTGTGGGGTGGGCACCGCTGGACACAGGCACCTAATCAGAAGCCTCCCGGAGCAGGGAGTCACAACTGAGCACCACACAACATCGAAAGACCAAGAAACTGCGGTGTAAGCACAGCTTCCGGTTGCTCTACGGGAAGGAAGGTTTAAAGAGCTGAAAGTGCAATGCACTTGGACGTGAGGGGAGTTGGGGCAGCCTGTTTCGACCGTACGCACGTACGACTTCAATACAAGTAAGATGTGGCCCTGGCTGGTGTGGCTCAGTGGACTGAGTGCCGGCCTGCGAACCAAAGATCGTCAGTTCAGTTGCCAGTCAGGGCACAGGCCTGCGTTGTGGGCCAGGTCCCCAGTATGGGGTGCGGGAGAGGCAAGCACACGTTGATATTTCTCTCCTCTTCCCCTCTCTCTAAAAATAAATAAACGAAATCTTTAATAAAGATGATGATGATGATGAAAGTAAAATGTTAGTTGATTTAATTTTGTTAAAAAGGCGAGCAGCTCTGACTGGCGTGGCTCAGTGGGTTGAGCGTCATCCCGCAAAGTGAAAGGTCACCAGTTCGATTCCCAGTCAGGGCACATGCTCAGGTTGCGGGTTCGATCCCTGGTTGGGGTGCATGTGAGAGACAACTGACAGATGTTTCTCTCTCACACATCGATGTTCTCTCCCTTTCTCCCTCCCTTCCCCCTTCTCCAAACAATAAGTAAATAAAGTCTAAAAAGGAAAGAGAGAAAAGAAAAGCCAGCGCCTGCCTGATGGCCAGCAGGGAGCCCGGCTCATCCGAGGGAGGAGTTCTGTGGCCCGGCCCAGCCCCTGCTGCCTTCTCGGGTCTCCAGAGACTGGGAGGGAGGGTGGAACCAATGGGAGCTCCTTCTGAACTTTAAGGGACACCCCACCCCCTGGCCTACAGGGGCAGCCCCCGTGGGGCCGCTCCTCTGGGCAGCTGCAGCCCTGGCAGACACAAGGACAGTGGGAGAGCATGTGAGGCACAGAGCAGAGGTGCGGGGAAGGGGAGGGCAGGGACCAAGCCCAGGAACTCAGACGCCACATGCTGCTGAACTCCAGCAGCCTGGCCTCCAAAGCACCTGCTGCCCTGTTTGTAAACTCCCTGGGAGGGGCCATGGCGACGGCAGCGTTGCTAGGTGATGCAGACTTCCCGGGAAGACCTTTGCATGTTTACATGGATGGAAGGAAGGTCTGGACAGGCAGGGCCTGAACAAAGAGGCCTCTGGAGTGAGGGGAGCCACCCCATCTGCCACCACCTCTGGGGCATAGAGTTAGGGTGACGCAGAAGCTCCCTGGCTGTGCCCCCTTCTGCCGTGTCCCTGGCTGGTGCACCCCAGTCTTCAGGACCTGCCCCCCAACCACACAGGAGAGGACCCCTTGGCAGGGGACAGCTGAAGGAACCAGCAGGCAGTCTACTCCTGGGCACCCGTGCGAGGGCGGAAAAGGATTCTTGGTCCCACCCCCTCCAACCCCAGTCTTTGTGGCTCCCTGGGTACCCAGCAGTTTCCCTGGGGACCCTGCTGCTTCCAGGAACGTCAGGCACTGGAGCCCCACCTGGCCTCAGCATTCACACCTGGCAGAGCTGGGCAGGGACACCAGCCAGGAGACTTAATGAGGCCCTGTGTGGATGAACACAAGGCACCCAGCAGGTGTTCCAGAAGTCCCTTATTCATTCAAAAAACGAGTGAGCACCTACCACGTGCCCAGTTCATAGAGCCGATGGCCCCCTCAGGATGGCGAGAACAAAGCAGGCGCAAACGTGGCTGTAAACCATGGCGAGGCCATGAGGACACGGACGGGGTGCTGAACGTGGGAGCGACAGGGAAAGCCTCTGAGGGGACACCGGGGTCAAGATGGGGACGGCGGCCGGAGAAGAGCTTTTCAGGCAGCGGGCAAGCACCTGAAGTGCCCAGGCCGGAAAGGAGGCCAGTGTGGCTGAAGGGGCAAGGTGAGCGCAGTGTCAGGTGCCCCATCTCCCCACCAAGCCCAAAGGCACCCCCTGTGCCCTGTGAGTCCTCGGGAATACGCGGGTTCAAAGTGGAGCAGGAACTCCAGCTTCTGGGGGCAGGGGGGTGTGGGCAATGTGCATACACGCCCATGGTATGTGCGTCGCCCACACCCCAATGCTCCTGAAGCCTAGCGCCAAGGACAAAGGCCTGCTGGGTCAGGGGAGCAGGTCGTGGGTCGCAGGCAGAGCAGCCTGGCCTCAGCACAGGGGAAGCCACGACTGGTCGCGCAGCCTGGAACCAGGTGCAGGAGCAGGAGACAGGAAGCGCAGGACCACGAGGGGGGCGTGCAGCAAAGGGGGGGGTCACAGAGAGCCTCCCCTGGGCCCAGCCCTCAGAATTCAGTCAAGTGGGGAGGGAGGCTCAGCCCTGCCGGCACTGCGCCACAGCCTCCTGCAAACCCCCAACCCCTCTGTACCCGGAGTTTCTACCTACAAGTGGACCACTTGTTCCCTGCCTGCACAGCCCTGAGGCCCGGCGGGAGAGGCCCTGCTTCCAGGCATCTGTGACGGAGCTTTGGGAGCCACAGTGCGAAGGGAGCCTGCAAGGTGAGACTCTGGCTTCACCTGTGCTGCTGCTACCTGTGGACTTGGCCCTGGATGGAAACCCTGAGGCGGGTGGAGAGGTGAGGGCGGCCTCTGGAGGAGGAACTGGGGAGAGAGGCTGGTGGCTCCCGGCCCGGCCCTCCCTGCATCCCGCCCGCCCGCCCTCGTCCTCACCCTCGTAGCAGTCGCGCACGGTGCCGAAGTACACGTAGTACTGGTCGTTGGTGAAGAAGAGGAGGCTGAGCCAGGAGTCGAAGGCGTAGATGGGCACGATGAAGAGGATGCGGACGATGTAGCGCTGCTCGTTGGGGCGGCTGTAGCAGCGCAGGTGCATGTAGATCTGGGAGCAGAGGGGCCTTGTCAGCAGGGTCTGGCTGTCAGGGCGGCGCACCCCCCACCCCTCTGCGCCCCCAGGAGGAGCCCCGCCTGGGGACAGGTAGCTCTGCCACTTGCTACTTCTGTGACCTCGTTGCTCAACCCTGAACCTCAGCCCCCTCCCCTGCACAACGGGACAATGAAACTTTGAGGCCGCCATGAGCATCAGAACACGGGGTGCAGAAGTTTGTGGGGTTCAGGCGGTGGTGCCAAGACCAGCTGCCCAGACACAGAGGCATGACACTACACCCACCCAAGACCATCCAAACCCAAGTTAAGGACAGGCCAGGGCATCCCGCTGTAACAAGCCCTCGGGACCCTCAAGCACAGCCAGGTCTGTGTGGTGCAAGGAGACACTCAGTGCATTAGTGTCCCCACACCCACCTCCCCAACTCCTGGTCCCTGGGCCGTGGGGCTGAAACAAGGGCGTGCGGGTTAGCGCCCACCCCATTATACCCCTTAACTAGCGGATGCTGTAGGGGCAGGAGGGACGGGGCCGCTGTGGCATCCTCGCCCGCGCCCTACTTCCCCAGTGGGGGACAGAGCAGCACTCCTGCCTCACTGGGCAGACGGAAAAACGAAATCTAATTTTTATAAAGCAGGGGAAAAAATAAAAGCTACACACAAATGCCAAGAACTGTTCTAGCCATGATCCGTGTCCCAGCAGCCGAGTCTCCCATCCCAGTTCTCATGATGTAACACTTGGCCCAGCCCAGCCCTGGGCCCGGGAGGGAAAGAACAAAACATTCCCCGTCTGCGGCGAGCCAACTGCCTCGGGAGCAACTGGACTCTAGAGGGGCAGGCGGCACAGAGCCCTGGGTGAGGAGCCGACAGGGCAGCCAAGGCACGTCTCAGCCCGCGCCAGGTGCCTCTGGGCCTGCGAGCAACGGGGGGACAGGAGACGTGATTTCTACCCCAGCTCTGCCATCGACCTGTATGTGCCTGGGCTGGTCCCCTCCCCTTCGCTCTCTCTGCTTCTCAGTTTTCTCGTCCGCCAAAGGGTTGTGGGCATCCACAGGCTCGTGCACAGTCCCCAGGCTCCCTGCAGCGCAGGCTGGTGGACACGCAACCAGTCTGACCCATGGAAGGTGGGCCAAGCGATGTCCGGATCGTGAAGGTAAACAACGCCCAGGGCCTGCCTCACACGCGCCTCCTCCCAGCGGTCGGATGGAGGACGCCGCGAAGCTGCGAGATGCCGGGACCGCGAAGCGGAACCAGACCTGCGTGGGGCTGGGGCGTGAGCGAGGAGAAGCCAACTCCCGCAGGGGAGGCCCCGAGGACTGCGGGTTTGTTCACTGCCGCAGCCTTGCCTGCCCCAGCCTAACCACTACCTTGTTGGCCAGAAAACCCTCCGGACCCTTCTGGAGGCCTTGGGCTCAGGGACTCCTGACGGGCCGGGTACCTGGTGGCAGGTGATGAGCAGAGCCGTCCAAACAAAGAAACCGGAGATGGCCTGGGCTGCGGTGGTCATCAGGAACACAGGCTGCTCCATGGCCGTGGGGCTGCCCTCGGGGATCCCGGAGACGCCGGGCGAGGCTGCCGCGGTCGTGGGCGATGGTGGGCCCGGGGCCAGCGCGGCCCCCCTCACCGTCATGGTGCCTGGCAGCAGGGGTTCCCTGAGAGAGCCCTAGGAACAAGTGACGAACTGGCCTGGAAAGAGGGAACCACAGTGTTAGCCTCCTCCCCGGGCAAGCGGCAGCGTTGGGAAAACCTCCCAGGTCTCCGCGTCCACCCTCAGAATGCCTCCCGACTCTCTGCCTGCGTGTCGTCCTGGCCCCCGCCTCAGCTTATCTCCTCTGAATTAACAGAACCAGTCTCTGCGCTTCCGTCCTGGTCCCTGCTGTCCGGTCCCCCACACAGCAGCTGTGCGAGCTTTCTAAGGTGCAGGCCAGACTGGCCCCTCCTCTGTCGAAACTCTCCGAAAGCTCCCTGCCGGTCCCACCGGAGCCCACGAGACTGCCCGACGGGCCCTCGTAGCTCTGACTGCATCTCGTCTGCTACGGTCCCACCTCTATCCCCTACCCTAGCCACGCGGGCCTCCCGCTCCCAGCCGCCACAGGCCTGCAAGTGCCCATGTCTGCCCAGCTGCCCAGCGCTTCTTAGGGCTCTGCCCTGACCGGCCCGCCACACGTGGCAACCCCTCTCCGACCCCAGAGAGCATCACACCACCTGACTCCCTGGGACAAACACTTCCTCACGCAGCATCTGCTAACCGCCCACCTACTTCCATCACACACAGCTGCCCAAGGACAGGGCTCTGCCCTGCTCACACCGACCCCCCCCACACACACAGAGCAGCTCCGGTACGCCTCGGGTGTCAGCAAAGAACCGCCTGCCCACTCTAGCCAGACCACTTCGTCGCCCATGTCATTTCTAAGAGCTTGCACCCTTTCTTCCCCATCTCGCCCCGGTCTCCCCAGTGGCCGGTGCCGCTCCGCACCCTGGCCGCGCTGTTTTGGAGGCTCTGGGGCGCCTCCCAGCGCATGTGCCCTCACACCGCCCATCTTCTAGTCCGGCTCAGGCATCACCCTGCACACGCGTCTGCCCTCCCAAGGCTGGCCGCTCTTTGAGGCAAGACCACACTTCCTCCCGCTTTGAATCCCCAGCCCCAAGCTCAGCACTGAGGCCATTTCTAACACTGCCTTCATTATCTGTCAGCTTTCACTCCCCATTTTGAAAGGAATGCGGGGCACTTCACAGAGACACAAAGAAGAGAGCTGAAGAAGTTAACCTGCAGGAAGACCCTGGGCAGGAAAGTAAAGATGGGGTGGATGGGACAGAGGACCGCGTCCAGGGGCCCCTGCCCAGGTGGCTCTCAGGTCACCTAGCACTTCCTAGTGGCACCTTTAGGACCCGGGGTAACAAATTAATGATATCCAGTTAAAAAGTAACCAGGGCCCTGGCTGGCGAGGCTCAGGGGACTGACTGAGTGCCAGCCTGCAAACCAAAGAGGTACGGGTTTGATTCCCAGTCAGGGCACACACCTGAGTTTGCAGCCAGGTCTCCAGCAGGGGGTGCGTGGAAGAGAACCACACATTGATGTTTCTTTCCCTTTCTCCTTCCTACCTCCCCCTGCTAAAAATAAATAAAATCTTTAAAAAAAAAAGTAACCCAGATGTCGCTCATAAAGAGCTTTTGCTAGGGTTCTCTGTCCAAGCTTACAAACAGTGTCCACAGGTCAGCTGCAGGCTGGAGCCACCGTGAAAGTGCGGGAGGCTCCTGGGAGGGCTGACCGCTCCTGTGCACGGTGCCCATGGCCTGGAATGCATCCCCTTCGGTGCTGCCACCTGTTGACAGGCTGGCAAACACCATCCTGGGGTCCCTGGATCTCCTGCAGCCGAGGCCCTGCAAGACTAGCTCTGCTGGAATGACAGCCCCTGGGAATAACCTGCAATACAACCCGAGGACCACCTGACCGCTGCTGGAGTGGATACACAGCGGAGAGTGTGGGCACCGTGCAAAGAGCCCTCGCTGGAGCTCCAGTCCCAGGTCCGCCACCACCCAGCCCCGTGTCCCCACACAGCTTCACCTGGCCCCAGAGGGCCTCCGGTGCCTGAAGCCTGAGGGCCATCCACACGGCCTCATACCATGTCCAAGCCTGAGCTGACCCTCTCTGCCAGGACACGCGGACACCCAGGGAGGGTCCCAGGACTCCCTGGGGTGTGCCTGGGCCTGCAGCCTGACCCGGCGATGCCGCCCCACTGCCTCCCCAGGCTCCCCAGCTTTGTCCCCAGCCCTCTCCAACATCCCCAGAATCCTCTGCCACCATCTACGCCACGTCCGCTCTGAGCTCCAAGTTTCTCCTGAGGACAGCCCTTCACATTTCCATTTTCCTGTAAAAATAAATGATCCCTAACACACCGAACAGAAGATGTATCTAGATTAGAAACCAGAAATGGAGAAGAGGCCTATATAAAGAAACCCCAAACGGAGGTGTCTATATAAAGACTGGTGGCAGGCTCCGAAAGAGGGGCAGTGACAAGTCTCAGAATAGCTCCCGTGCAAAGGGCTGCAGACCCGAGAACCGGCGCCAGAAATGCTTCTTAGCAAGGAAGACTTGGGTTGTAAATCATCGTCTTTGTTTATCATCCCCAATTAAAGGAACAAACAAAGGGGATCAGAAAGGGAGGCAGGGGAAGTACAAAGACCCCTAAATCCGCACGTCCCCGAGTGGGGGCCGAGTAGGTCAGAGGCAGTGTCATCCTAAGGGCAGAGCGGAGAGGCCCCTGGGCGGTCTCCCCAGCAGGGGCAGCTGCCAGCCCTGGCCCCGCCCAATGGGAGGAGACACCAGCGGGTTCCAGGCCCAGCTTCTTCCTGGGGCTCTGTCACTCACACTCCCGTTCCTCTCTCTCAACACCAGAGCAACAGTTAATGTTCAGAGTTCTCTCACTTTCCTCACGCAGGTCATCTGGGTCACAAGAAGAAACCCACTCAGAAAGGTGGGGGGTGGTGACTGGCCCCCAAACCAGAGACGGGCTCAAGCTCAGGCCCTGTAAACACAATGTCTCCCCACTGGGCCGGGAGGGGCAGCCCTCTTCTCCAGAACTTCCCACCAGAAAGGGTTGTGCCTGCCCTGCCGCAGCTCAGAGACGGCTACCCAAGCAGGGGAGGCCACGTCCCTGGAGGTTTCCGTGGCTGCCCCACGCCTGCCACGCTGTTGAGCAACGCCCTGTGGTTTACAAGTCACTTCCCCAAACATCACCTTGTTTTTTTCTCACAACTTTGAAGTAAGTAACAATTTCTCCATCTGAGAAGTGAAACAAATCACCTGTAACTTGGTTGTGCAGCCCCCTGGGGTAACACCAAGTGATTCAAGGGTCTTCACAGTATCCCCCTGAGTACTTGGGGCAACGTTCTGACTCATGGACACGTGGCCCTTGGCACTCAGGAGAGGCAGGTGCTGGCGGGTCCTGGCAGGCTTTCCCCCAGCGCTCACCCCGCTCCCCGAACCTGGGGCAGCACACGGTGCTAGACCCCACAAATGGTTCACAGTGTATGTCTGCTGGGGGTGGGAGCATGGGCACTGTGGTCCCATCCTTTCATACGAGGGACAAGCACCTACCTGGGAAAGATCTCCTGCCTGCCCAGGTCTTTCAACGAGCAGGACAATGGCTTGGCACAGCCCCCTGACCGTGGGGAGACAGGGACGATGCTGGCTAGTGCAGCCTCTTCACTCCCGCAGGGAAAGGGGTTCACGGGGAAGGGGAAAGGGCCTCCAGGGCTCCCCTTTTTCTGTGCAGCACATGCACCCCGATGTGGGAAGGTGGCACGGAATGAAGCTCAGAACCCCAGATGTGCTGGCAGGTCCCCCTAATCTCCGTAACTGACCAAGGGTTAAACTTCTGTATGGCAGAGAGCCCTGAGGGCGGACGCTGGAATCACCTTTCCCGCAGACCTGTCCTGAGGCCCTTGGACACTGTGCCGGGCACTGGAGGACCCAGGCTCGGCCTGGAGGAGCTCACAGCTCCAGCACACGCTTGATCTACGTGACAGCGGCAACCGGAGGCCTGACCCCGCCGCCCAGCACAAGAGGTGAGCGCCCAGCACAAAGGGAGCTGGAGGCAGCATTCGCTGCCTCGGCCACAGCTGGGGGAGGGTCAGGGAGGGCGTCAATGTGGTGGGGACTTTGGGGCAGAGTCTTTAAGTGGCAGAACCAAGCTTCAGCTTTGCAGTCACCAAGCAGGCTTCCCACCACATTCCACCACCTGCTAGCTCAGGCAGTCGGCTTTACTGGTGGGAGCCGCAGTTGCTTTACCTATAATGTTTCAGGTTCCTGCATTAGGGAGTTATTCTATTTCACATACGTCTCCTTAAATAAAACGAAACTCAACATTAAAACAGAAGTGACCATTTACATCTTCTAGTACAAATACTAGAGGTAGACCTGAGCCACCAGTGGGTGAGAAAACCACGAGGTGTATGAGAAAACCCCCAGTGTATGAGAAAACCCCCAGTGGACGAGAAAACCCCCAGTGGATGAGAAAACCACGAGGGTAACACCAAGTGATTGGTGGAAGGCTGGAGGGCAGTTTGCTAAGGGAGGGAGCGGGCCGCACAGGTCAACGCACAGTCAAGATCAAGATCACAGCAGAGGGGCACTGGAAGCTTCCACATGGAAGCACGCAGCACCACCTAAGAAGGACCCTTTCCTGAAAAGTGAACTGCGATCGAAACAAGCCTTTAGAACGAGCCAACAGCACCCAGGCGGCACCGAGGGCGGCGGAGCAGACTAAACAATGCCATGAACAAGCGGCAGCCAGATCTAGACCACAGTGCAGTCAGTCTCCAGGACAAATGATCTGGTTTTCCTAAGAAATCAGTGGCTTATCAACAGAGGTGGTTGAGGGGTTGTCACAGAAAAAGACTCAAGAGACATAACCAAATGCAATACATGGACCTTATTGGGCCCTGATGCTAATAAACCAATGATTAAAACACATCTTAAGCCCTGGCTGGTGTGGCTCAGTGGAGTGAGTGCTGGCCTGCGAAACAGAAGGTCAGGGCACGTGCGTGGGTTTGCAGGCCTGGTCCCCAGTTGGGGGAGTTCGTGAGGCAACCAATCAATATATCTCTCCCACATCGATGTTTCTTCTCCCTCTCTTTCTCCCTCCCTTCTGATAGCTCTAAAAATAAATAAGTACAATCTTTAAAAATAAAAATAAAAAATAATGACAATACCAAATGCTGGTGAAGGTGTAGAGAAACGATCTCACGTACATCCCTAGTGGGCATACAAAATGGCAGCCACTCTGGAAAAGTCTCTAATAAAAAGCAGTTTCTCACAAAACTAACACACACCATCCAACCCGATAATCACTCTTAGACATTTTATTCCTAGGGAAATGAAAAGTTATGTCCACACAAAAACCTGCACACGAATGTGTCCAGCGGCTCTATTTGTAATCCCCAAACCTGGAAGCGACCACATGTCCTTCAAGGGCGGGGGGGGGGGGGCGACATTAAACGCTGGTGCGCCCGGACTGTGGAATGCTGCTCAGCAAGGAAAAGGAGCAACTACTGATACAGGCGGCAAACCAGATGGAGCTCGGGGCCCGCTGGCTACTGAGAACAGCCAACCCCGAAGGTCGTTCGCTGCCTGGTTCCCACGATCTAACATCCTCAAAAGGACAAGTCTAGAAAGATGGGGAACAGAGGAGTAACTGGCAGGGAGCAGCAAGGGCGCGCACAGGTTCAAAGGGCACACAGGGAGTCCCCTCCAGGCGGCGAGACTCCTTGTGGCCTGACGGTGGCGGTGGTGGCTGCATCAGCCCACACAGGTGATAAAACCTCACAGAACTACACACAGGCAAGGCAGCGAAAGCCGAGGAAGGGCTGCAGTCCAGTGACAAGACTGTGCTCGTGTTCGCTCCCCGGCCCTGGCGGCGGCCCACAGTGACCGTGTCGCCACTTGTGGGAAGAAGGGCAGGTGGAACTCGACGTGCTGTTTTGCAACTTCCTGTGAACCTGCAACCTTGCAAAATATGAATGTTTTTTTAAAGTCGTTATCAAGTAGAGATGCATACTGAACTACTTAAGAGTGAAAAATAACATGAAGTCTGGGACTTACTCTTTAAAAAGGAAGAGGGAGCCCTGGCCCGGGTGGCTCAGTGGACCGGAGAGGTCGCTGTTCGATTCCTGGTTGGGCACAGGTCTGGGCTGTGGGCCCAGCCCCAGGTCAGGGGTGCATGAGAGGCAACCGGTGGCTGCATCTCTCCCACATCAACCTTTCTCTCCCTCCTTCCCATCTCTCTGAAAATCAATAAATGGAATCTTTCTCTGAAGGGGGTGGGGAGGGAGACACACGCAACACAATTGCAAATGTTGCCCTTGAATCCCGTGACTGACAGGAAGAAATTCTTTATACTATTTTCTCTCTTTTTGTGCATTTGAAAATTTCCATAATAAAAAGCTTGAGACGGCAGAACAGTAGAGTTTCCCACGAAACCTGTGATGAGACAGGCAGTCACTCGGGGGACTGTCTGCACCAGAGACCGGTCACCCTGCAGAAGAGTGATGACAAACACTTGTCAAACCTGGCAACTGAGGTCAGCTCTTCTGTCTTTTACCAAAAACTCTTCCAAATTTGCCTGTTTTTCCTACAACCACTGACTGTCAGAAATGCGCTTCTCAGCCATGTTTTCACATTTTTAAGCATGTTTAAAATGTCATCATAACGAACGTGAAAAGCGCCGTTCTTGAAAGAAACCTAGGCTAGAGCTACTCAGAAATGTTTCAACTGTAGTAGGATTCTGTCGCCAAAAACAATATCAGTCTGTGACTTACAAAAGCTCTCATCATTGAACTCTTAAAACCTAGGGAACACAATTTTCTAATCCGTTTAAGAATTTCCGAAGCATCTGCGTGGGTTTGGGACTCACGTGCTAAGAACTTTAAAACACCTTCCACGTAGTTTACAAAAACATCTGACCGGCGTCAGGGAGGATGGAAATGTACCAGCCAAACTTCAGCACGCACAGGGGACAGGGTGGAACAAGAGCAAGCCGACCTAGGAGGAGAGCCAGCGATGTGACCCCGGGAGCAGCAGCGCGTCCGGGGACCTCTGTCTCGGAGGGCAGCCGTGCACGTCGAGTGTCTAACCCAAACGGATGGACAGCCGGGACCCCAGCTGCACTCACAGGGCATGACAGCAGTTTCTTAACATAATTGAGCGTGAGAAGCCAGGAGACTTTTTGTGCCACCAACAAAATAATTTTTAAGATTTTAGATTATTGCATCTTTAGCAATAATCTAAAATCATCCTTTGATTTCTATTTTTGGTGTAGGTTTTACAATGTACATCATGGTAACGTCATACATGTACACAATTATAACCACATCAGTATCTATGTATTAGGGCAAGTGCTCAAAAAGTCTTTCTACTCGTAGGCACGTGTGAGCGAAGTTTGAAGAGCCGAGCTGTGAGCCACGGGAAGGCTGGGGCTGGCCCACTCCGCTCTTCTCCGCCAGGTCTCTGCCTCCCCATCCCTGGCTGTGGGGCAGGAAGCAGGGCCAAGCCTTGGTCCCGCCTCTCGACTGGAGGCCCCACCTGCTGGCGAGGTCACTCCATACCCACGTCCTCATTTGCACACCACCCTGAAGGCTGTGAAGAGGCCTGGCCACAGTCTGTACCTTGTCCCAGGCTGTGAGTCAGGGACACTGGGCAGGAACCTGCAGGTGACTAGGCATCTCCGAGTCTGTTTCTTAGGGACACCACGCTGTAGCCAAGCCCCCCCCAGGCCAAGTGAGTTTAGGAATTCAGAGTTTTTCAGATGTCAGTAAGGACTATGGTACTGAATATGGTGCCACGGGGGTCCAGGTCCGGGCGGCACCCCAAAATGAGACACAGTATCTCTACAGAGAAACGTGAGATATTTTTAAAGACCATAATTAGTTTCACATCAATTCAGGTCAGATTTTTGCCACAAAATTAGTCTGCTGCAGACTCAGGAAGACCCCATGGGATTTCGAGTGTCCTGGATTCCAGAGAGGTGATGGGGCGTGGGCCTGGACCACCCTCCAGAGCTGCAGGGAGGGTGCGGCTTGAGGAAGCAGGAGTCAAGTGCGGCCTGTTCCTTCACTTACGGTCAGACGTGACGGTGCCTCTCCTCGGGCCCGACCCCTCTGACAACTGCAGGGCACGGCAGTCCTGGATCCTCTGCAGAGCCCGGGGCCCTCGGCAGTTGGGTCTCGGCCTCCCGGCCGCCTCCGCACCACTGGGTCCCTGCCCATGAAGCTCTGCCCGCCCGCCCCGGGCCAGTGTGCCCTCCCCTTTGCCCCGTCCTCGTGGAGAGTGCCAACCCTTCACTCACGGGTCACCTCGAACATCACGGCCTCACCTGAGGGCCAGCAGCACTGTGCTCGCCCCTGGTACTGAACGGTCAGTTCTGACAGTTTTGTCTCCCAACACCTGAGTCACCTATCTCGAGGACCAGGATGGTGCCAAGCACACAGAAGGGATTTAGAAGAACTGCTCAGTCTGTGGAGTGACTGAACGCTTGCCATTAAGCCACCAGATGCACAGCACAGGTTTTCTGTCACCGGATCCCTCCCCACAATCAACAGCTTCCAGAGCTCAGCCGAAGGACCTGGACACGGGGCTGGAGGGAGAGACGGGCCCAGTGAGGGCAGAGGAGGGAGGCTGAGTCACAGCCTCTCACACACACCCTCCAACGTGGAGGCCACGCCACGCTGGAGGGCAAAGGGACTTGGCCTCCGTGCTCCACCGGGACACACCTGGCCCACCCGATGGCAGCGGCAGGAAGCTTAGAGTCTGCCGAGACAGAGAGCTTTTGCACTGAAAGTCTAGCAATCGTCTGGCTGTTTCTAGAATAAGGAAGCTCCCAGTCAAACAGGGCTCGAAGTCCCCTGGTTCAGGGTGGGGCAGTTCACTGGAACCTGCCTCCTGCCCAAGCAGCGGCAATCTTCAGGAGGCCAGGGGTCCTGTCCTCTAAGCACCTCTAACCCCAGCACCTCCCTCGGAGCCTGGCCAGAGTCAGCACTCAGTCAGCTTTGCCTGATTAGCGGGCAACTGAATGGCTACCTCTGTCCTTTGTAGATCCGGCCCTAAAGCCTCTGATACCCTCCACCACCACTGTGCCAGTCCTGCGGAACCGGACGTTCTCCTGCCCGCCCATCTCCACCCCCACCTGCCTTGACAGTTACCCCTCTCTGACCTGTGACAGCTTGTCTGTGGCAAGTCCCATCCTCCGCAGTACTCACCCCGTTTGTGATTAGCCCTGTCCCATTAACATCCTGTGAGTCAGGCTCCAGGAGGGCAGGGACCACGTGCCGTGCTGAAAAGGTATCTGCCCAATCTGGGGACAGAGGGAACAGCGGGGACAAAGGCACCGAGAAGGTCTGTTAACAGACACTGGGATGGGGTGTGCCCAGGCTGCTGCTGACTGGCCTCACAGGTGGCCTCACTGACAGACACCTGTGGTCTCTACCTACAGTTGACAGAATCCCCCTTGAAGGCCGTGTGCGGAGGGAACGTGAAGTCAGAGGTCCAGGAAGAGGTCCCCTGGGGAGCGCCAGGACACTGAGCCCTGCTGGGCCACCAGCCACAGGCTGGACGGAGCTCATCCCGCCGACAGAGCTCGAGGGACCAGGAAGCCAGACTACAGGGCGCCAGGGGAACAAGGTAGGGCAAACCTCACTCACAAGAAAAGGAGGAGACCACCCTGGCTGTGTGGCTCAATGGAGTGAGCACTGGCCTGAGAATCAAAAGGTCGCCGGTTCGATTCCCAGTCAGGGCACATGCCTGGGTTGCAGGCCAGGTCCCCAATGGGGACACACGAGAGAAAACTGATCAATGCATCTCTCACACATTGATGCTTCTCTTCCTCTTTCTCCCTCCCACCTCTTTTCTCTAAGTAAATAAATAAAATCTTAATTAAAAAAAAAGAAAGAAAGAAAGAAAGAGGAGGACTGCCAGTTAATGAATATCCTCTTCCCCTCCTACTGGGGCCAGGGAGTGGGACCAGCCACCAAGGGGCGCTGGAGGGCGGAGTCAGAGCACAGGGACTCAGGAGTCTGGAGCAAAATCCAACCAGGCCCTGGCAGGGCTCGAGGAGCCACGCTGCACCCAGAAGACGGCGCAGAGGGAGGCGGCAGTTCGCTTTCCAACACGGGCCCTGCCCCACCCTTCTCCAGCAGAGAGGTTTCTGGGCTGACTCCCCTTCCAAGGACACCTACCTTTTCCAGAAAAGCCCTTGGGCACCAGTCTGGGAATTCAGGTATGGCCGAGAGCATCTCACGGTCTCACGCAGATTCTATTCTGAGTGATTTTTATTTGCTGTTGCCCCTTACCCTGCCCCCCACCCCATTTCCTGTATGGAAGGCCGAACAATGACCTCCAAAGATACCCATATGCTAAACCCCAACCTGTGACTATTTACTTACATGACAAAAGGGACTTCGCAGGTGTGACCCCATCAAGGATCTCTGCTTATGTGTGTAGGCCACTGTCACAAGGGTCCTTACCAGGGGAGGCAGGAGAGCGAGAGTGGGAAGAAGGCCATGCGACGATGGAGGCAGGGGCCACCGGCAGGGGCTACACTGCTGGTTTGGAAGTCGGAGGAAAGGGCCGTGAGCCAGAGGATCCGACTGGCCTCCAGAAGCTGGAGGAGGTGCGGAGGCGGCATCCCCCCTGGAGCCCCCGGAGGAACGCAGCCCTGCCCACGCCCTGACCGCAGCCCAGCGAAACACACCTCGGGCTCTGACCTCAGAGCTGCAAGATCACATACCTGCATTTTAAGTGACTGAGTTTCTGGCGACTTGTGTCAGCAGAAAACTAACACGCTGACTTTACAGATGAGGAAGCAGAGGCTCGAAGGGCGAACGCTGCTTGCCCACGGCCCCTGCCAAATGGGGTTCATCTCACTGCCCTCGACTGTCCCGCTTCAGTCATCCCAACGCCATCGGGCTGGGAGCGCATCCCCAGCGGTCCCCGGGACCCCGCCAGCCCTACCTGCCGGTCTGCTCTTTTTCCCACCTGCTGAGATCCTGTTTTCACTCACTGGCTTCCGACCCAAACCCTTGTGAGCTTAAGCCACGACGCGCCCGCACAGGCCACTGCCACACCCCACGGGCCGAGCTGGCTGGCCACACGTTCACACCACGTCTCCAGAATATTACCACAGCCCAGGAGCGTTTTTGTGTTCTTTTAACTACCACCTACAGAGAAGCTTCCATCTGCACATGGCTCAGCGGGCGGAATCTGCCCTAGCCACGCTCTCCCACTTCAGCGGCTCAGCCTGGGGGATGACGGGCCTCCTGCCCCTGGGAACTTCTGGGTGGCTGCCTTTGGGGGAGGCTGACCCACATCGGAGCAGGTCAACCACCCGCAGCCTGGCCCCTCTCCAGAGGGGATTAGAGGGAAAGAGCTGCCAGCCTCGGCCAGTTCTGCCTGGTTAGCCCTTGGAAACAGGATCACATGCCCTCGGGAGGGGGAGGGTCCCGTCTCTCAGTCCCACTCCCCCCATCACCAGACAAGCAGAGGCCACCCCAGGACTCCACATCTCTCTCCCTTCTCCTCGGGCCAAGTTCCCACGAATGTGTCAATCAGGAAGGAAAAATCATCCAATCCGGTACCTATCCTTCTCTGAGGGCGTGGGGGAGGCAGGAAAAAAGGACACGATGACGAAGTAATCCGAAATCCTTCGGTGAGGGCTCATTCAAATCAGTCTTGGAGTCAAATCTCTTTTAAAAATACAAACCAGGCCAAATTTTGATCGCCTCACTTTTCTCCCAAACTGAAGAAGAGGCGGGCCTCTTTAGCTGGCCTTGCACCCCTCGGAGAGTGACCACCTTTCCAGCCCGCTAGAGCCTCCCAGCACCGCAGAGCGAGTCCCCTTCGGGGCAAGCTGTCTAGGCCAAGACCTCCGAACCTGCCCAGCCCCGGGACCCCTTCAGCAAGGGGTCTGGATGCTGCCCGGTGCCACTTGGAAAAATCCCAACCTGAATTTCACTCACACAAACTGGTGCTGAGTGGGGCGAGCCTGCCTCCGTCCTGAGTACGTTCCCAGTGAGCCCACAGGGGCCCACAGACGAGAACCAGAAATTCCAGAGCAGCCTGTGGGTAACAGCTAAAGGCTGGACACAAGCCAAATGACCATCGGCAGGAAAGTGGACTCAAACCATGGACACCTACGCAGCCACGAACAAGAACCAGGATGGCCACACACAAGCTGGACAGGTCTCACAGGAGCGTCTCCTCCACGGCTCCACTGACGGGAAGGCCAAGCCGGTCAACTGAGAGGAGTGTGAGCAGTGCTCGCCTCGGGAGGGTCGGTGACCCTGAGGGGGCCCAGGAGCCTCTGTAGCGTGACCGGGACAGCGGTTTGCACGGGAGCTCACAGACATGAAACTCCATCGCCCTGCATACCTCAGATTAGCGAGCTTTACCACAGTGGGTCAAACCTCCTTGGCAAGTTTAACACAGGTACATCCCTTAACACCTTCCAGGTGCTAAGTCCAAAGGTGTCTCAGACAAGACTCTAGCCCATCAGCTTCCGGTCTAGTGGGGAGAATGCACTCCATGACAGTACCAGGGTGCCCATGCCAGTGGGACAGGTACTGAGAGTGGTTCAGGCTACCAGGATTACTTGTCATTTGGGGAAGGTGGGGAAGGTGGGGAAGGAACTGATTAAGTGTAGCTGGGGAGGCAGCCAGACATCTGTCCAAATCCCACTTCTCCCTTCGCAACCAGACAAGATGTCTGCCCTGCTTCTTCGTCCCTAAGAGAGGTCACAGCAGCTGCACCTCACGAGTCCCCACCTGAAGCGGCCAGGGAAGAATGCGTGTGGCCCTCGCCCTGGCTGTTGTTATTCCTGCTGTGAGGACGGGCCGCTAGGAGCCGGTGCCAGGCGCCGGGGTTCACAGACATGCCCCAGGCCCTGCCCCCACAGCTTCCACCCCCGGTAGGAAGAGCACAGCCTCCGTCCCTCTCCCAGAGCTGCCAGGAGCCGGCACGGAGGAAGCCCGCAGCCCAGGGAGGAGCCAGACGCCCAGGACACAATGTAGAACAGCCTTAGTGTCCACAGAGCAGGAGCAGATAAGAAAGGTCTAGGGCGGGGGGGGGGGGGGGGGGGGGGGGGGGGGGGGGGGGGGGGGGGGGGGGGGGGGGGAGCGGGGAGAGGTCAGAGGGCCATGCAGAGGTGGAAACTGAGCTGGGCCGTGGGTGGCAGATGGGCTTTGCTCGAAGGCACAGAGGTCGGAGGTCGGCACAGGGAGGGAAGAATGGCCAGTCACCAGTCGAGTCAAGAGGCCCGGGATGGAGGGCCTGGGTTTTGCTACCAGCGGGGGGTTCCAGAGGGCCGCAGAGATGCGAAACGATGAGCCAGATGAGCCAGCCAGCAGCAGGGTTTCGGAGGGGCCAGGGGCATGGCTCCCTTTCTCCAGCGCTGGGACTGGGGTCGTGCTGACCAAGAAACAGCCAAACCGTCACACTGGGTCCCCCGGGGACACCCAAGCACACATTTTTATTGGGTGGTGGTCAGGGGCCTAAGTGAGGCTGACTGGGCCAGGCCTCGAAGGGGTAAACAGAGCCTCGACTTCCCAGCACTGGGCAAGGGGTGAGGCTACATTCCTTAGGGTACTTGCTTACATCGTTGTATTTATCTCAATTTGTTTTTAAATCGTATCTTCACAATTCGGAACCCACAAGGCGAGAAAGGTCTGCTGTGAACAGCGTCCCAGCCCCGCCCCCTCCCAAGGCACAGGCAGCCCTTCCTGCGAGTCCCCAGAGACCCACGCAGGGACCCAGGCAAATGACCTGACTGTCACCCAGGCGCAGGCACCCCGGCCACGGTTGTTCCGCATCCGGCGTGGAGTTCCCATCTTATTTTCACGGCTGTGTCATGTTCCACGGCTCGGCCGAACCACAGATCGCTCCTGGCCCCCTGCTGATGGACACTCGATTGCTTCCAATCCTCTGTTATCACAAATAAGGCAGCAATGACAAACCTGGCAAATGAGTCGCCCTGCACACGTGTGAAACGCCTGCGGGACCGATTCCCAGCAGTGACCTGAAGGATGAAGTGTGCAAGCACACACCTGCCACTCTGAAAACGCTACCAGACGGGCAGGGCACCCTCACACCGCCCACCCAGGAACCAGGCCCAGTTGGTGGGAGAAATTGTTCAGGACACCCGGATGAAGACACAGAGAAAAGCCCTCTTTTCATCCAGTGCCCGGTCAGGGGATGGTTCTGGGCCGGGTCAGCCCCTACTCGCCCAGCGCCCTGGTCCACGAACTGGCGCTTCCTCACCGGTAAGTGAAGGGGCGGGCCCTCCAGCACAGGTGGGCCAGGGGTCCCGGGGGCAGGTAGACACAACGCCCAGCTGTCACCTGTCTGTCTCCCTGGGTGACTGGGTGAGGGTGCCGGTGCCCAGTGGAGGCCCGGGTGAACCACAGAGTGAACGCCAAGGCGGGGGGGAGGGCGGGCCGGGGGAGGGCATAGGATTCGACATCGGAGACCCCGTCAGCGTTCCCCTTCCGGCCATCTTCAATGAAGGACAAGCCCCTCCTGCCGGGTCCCCTGCGCAAGTAGGACACCATCGCCAAGCACACACAGGCACACTCCCTGATGATTGGTGTCCACCACAGACCCGTTGTGTCACCTGTGTGCCACGAGCAATGACCTCCTACACCTCACTCTGCAAGGGAGCAGTTGACGAGGGACAGGGCAGGTGTCCGGACACCTAGGTGACCTGCCTATGAGGACAGCTGGATTAACCCAGCAATCGGGGCAGGGCTCCCTCCCACAGCCACCAGTTCAGCCCAACTACTGCCAACTGTGGATGAAAGAAATGGCTGTGCGCCCAACACAAGTGGGCGACACCCCCTGGCAAAATGAAGACGGCAGGCGAAGGAAGGACGCTGGCCGACCTTCCCACTCCCGGCCCACGCGGAGCACTGACCGAGAGGCCAGGAACCCTGCACACCAAGTCGTGCTTACACACTGAGAGTGCTGCTCCTCACACCTGACTAACACACAGTGCGTCAGCCTCTCTGTAAATCCAGTATGTGCTGCTTGGGTAAATGCAGATTTTCACACAGCCTCCTTGTTTAAAACCCCTGGACCTCCTCTTCACAGAGGCGAGGCCCAACACCCCGAGAGGGCACGCTCCGTCCTGCTGCTCACCACGCCTGCCTGAGTCTCGGCCTCTGTGCACACTTCAGGTGGTCCCGCTACCTGGAAAGCCCTTCCCCCTTCCCCACCTGCCACCTGCCCTGTCCACAGGAGCCTGGCTCCTCAGCCCACCAGCAGGGAGAGCAGGCTTCGGCCTCCTGGGAGCCCCTGGCTTCGACCCGATTCTCTGGCATCGCATGTTCCCAGTCTGAGCAGCAAGCGCACCGGCCAGAGTAAGGGCATAGGATTCGACATGGGAGACCCAGACGCTTCCTCCCAAAGGACCTGAGACAAACCCACCCTTCTGGGCCTCCGCCCGCCCAGCTACAGAGCTGGCCCAGGAATTCTGAGGTCCGGGGCCACTGGGGGAATTAGAGACAATGGAGGTGAAGGGTACACTGCAGACCGCCCCACACCAAGCACAGTGAGGGCAGCACTGTTGGCATTGATTAGTACGCCAGTGTTTTTTTAAAGATGTTATTTATTTATTTTTAGACAGAGAAGAAGGGAGAGAGAAACATTAGGCAGTTGCCTCTGGCATGTCCCCAACAGAGGAACGGGCCAGCAGCCCAGGCTCACACCCTGGCTGGGAACCGAACCAGTGGCCCTTCGCTGGCAGAACAACACTCAACCCTCTGAGCCTCGCCAGTCGGGGCAGTATGTCAATGCTAATTAATATCACCATCCTCCCAGATATCCCCTTACCAACACCTATCACTGTGCTGAGTGGGCACCCAAAAACACTGCCGATGGAACCCCAGATTCTGTGTTCACTCTACATGGAATGAAACACTGGGCACTGGAGGCAGAGCCCAGGAGGCCCTGCCAGCGTCTACAGCAGCAGCCTTGGGGTTGGTTATTTTTCCCTCAAAGCTTTTCTGTAAATAATGACCCAGTGGGCCTTGGGGAACAGCACAGACCAGCAAAGTGAGGGTTCTTCGCCACCTGCCAGCAGGACAGGCCCCCTGGGTGCAGGCTGTCCACAGGGGCCGTAGCAGGGAAAAATAAAGGCACCAATCTGCACGCCTGTCTCCTGGGTGTGGGGGTGGGGGTGGGGGCGCTATCTGATGAGAAAACCCCTTTCAGGGCGACAGGTGCAGTAAGTTCTAGAGTTCTCACTCCACCCTCTTTACTGGGTGGGGGTGGGAAACGGCACCCTGGGACTACCCGTGGCCCAGGGCACAGGGACCAGAGACCATGGCTACAGGCAAGGAGACCAGGTAGAGTGCTCAGGCAGTCCCCACACAGACTTCAGGTCAGAAAGGAGGTCTCTCACACTCACTCACACACACACACACACACACACACACACACACACACCCTTTCTCCGGTGTTCATGCTACTGTGAAGACCTGCCCCCCTTCCCAATGAAGCTCCTCCCCTTCAGGGGGTGTCTAAGTCAGGACCTCCCCTGAGCCTTGTAGCACCCAGTAGGTGGGCAGAGAGGGTACAAGTGGCCTCATTAGAGGGCAAGTGACACACCCAAGGTTATCACCGGGTTCTGACTCTCCATTCAGTGCTCCGCCCACCCCTTGGGCCATAGTGCCATTCGACGAATGGGGCCCCGTCTTTTCCGCAGAGAATCTGAGATTCGGCGGGCGCTGTTTTGGAACCTCTCTCTCCTTTAGGTCCACGGCCAACTGCTTGCTCTCATGGGGGAAGGCTGACAACCTGGTGCCCCGTGAGCAACGAGACAACACAGGGTCACGCCTGGACAGAGAACACGCCTGGACAGAGAACACACCTAAACCTCAATGGCAATCACTTCTCAGTTATAAAATTTGGGGTGATTTTTATTCTAATCCCCCAACTTTTTCTGTGTTCCAAGTTTACTAAAACCAACATGTACCATTTTCAAAACCAGAGAAGCCTATTGTTTTTCAAAGGCTGAAACATGGAGATCAACATGCAAACTTTCCATTAAACGTTCAGCTGTGACTTCAAAAGCTGTGACTTCAAAACATGGCTGAGCTGGAAGTGACAAGGTCAGACACAAAGGTTTTCTGGGTGGAGTAGCGGATCTTCCCTCTGGTTTCCGCCCCAGAACAGGAGGAAAAGGAGGGGGCGGCAGGGCTTCCTGCATCGGAGCCAGGGCCTGAGACCTCCCAGCCGGTCCGGGGCCAGCCTCCCCTAGGGCCAACAAACCAGAGGCTGTAGGATGTGCCCTGTGGGCTCCTGATATAACTCAGTTCTAATAAACAGTCCTGTTCGGATCAGTCTTACTATCCGTCACTTCCCAAGGACACTTCCACCTTTATCTAAAGTGGCAAAGACATTAACTCATCTGACCATGCCACTGACTAAGTCAAAAACTGGTTTAGTGCCGACTCTGTGCAAGGCACTGTGCTGGACACTGAGCCGTTTGCTGACCGAAGGCTGGAGAAACCACCGCCCAGAGGCTCCTGGTCATCCTGCGCTCGGCCAGAGTGTAGGGTTTCAGCCGCGCTAAAACAGCAACCGGAATGTGGACATGGGCTGCCTGGGTGCGACACCTGCCTAATGCCAGCACCCCAATTACTCCACATGGGGCCCCCCTCCCCGGGCCTCAGGCAAAGCCTGGTCCCTGAAAGGCACTGCACCCCACTCGACTGAGGCTGAGACAATGGGGGTGGGCGGAGTAAAAAAAACCAGAACTTGGCAACCACCCGCTTCTCCTCCCCATGGCCCCAGCCCATTTCGGCGCCCCCCACCCCCCATCCCTCTGGAGTTTTCGGAGGCAAGACCACCACACTGGGCTCGCATTTATGGAGGGCCCACACGGTGCTGAGCCCCAGCGTCACACACTGTCGTCGACAAGACCTCGGACCTTTGCACATGCTGCTCATTCTGCCTGGAACCTGCTTCTTCCCCTTACACATGGCGACGGCTGAAATGTCTGTCGCCTTCTCAGAAGTGCCTGCCCAGGTGAGACTGTCCTGACATTGTCTTGGAGCACCTGTGACAACCGTGACTGCTCCGGTGTCGGCGCCTTCCCCAGCTGCACTCACTCAGCTCTGTGAAGGCAGCCCCCCGAACACTGGCTGTCACATGGTGTTTTTTTTTCTTTTAAAAAATAATCTGTTTACTTTTTTAGACAGAGGGGGAAGGGAAGAGAAAGAGGGGGAGAGAAACATCAATTGACTGTCTCTCGCACACCCCAAGCTGGGAACCTGGACCACACCCAGGCATGTGCCCAACTGGGACTCGAACTGGTGACCCTTCGGTTCACAGGCCAGCACTCAGTCCACTGGTCTGCACCAGCCAGGGCCCCAGAGTTTCTGGAATAAATTCAATGGCCTGTCAGGTAATCACGAAGGCCAGTGTTTGCTGAGCATGTACTACGTGCCAGAGGCTGCACTGGGCTCCACAAAGACACTGGGCGATGACAGCCGCATGATGGCTGCTCCCTGTCACTCCCATCTCACGGGAAAAGGAAATTCATCAATTTTCTGTTTTTAGAGAATGGGAATTAGAACGTGGTTAGCAACCTGCCCAAGGCCACGGAGATAAAAAGGGGGCGAGGCTTCGAACGGCACCTCCCAATTCTCTCCCCATGCCACAGGACCCCTCAGCTCCGTGTGGCCCTCTCTCACTGATGCCCGGGCGCGGTTCCTTTCTGTGGTGCTGCCAGTGACCATTCCTGGCCCCCTCCCGAATCCTTGGCCCCCTCTCCCAAGGTACCCAGTTCAGAAGACTTCCCTGACACCCCCACACCCCCCGGCTCCCACACCCGACCACCCAACGTGGACCCCTCAGCTGTGCCTCAGCAGTGACCCCCCCGCCCCCCGCAGCCTTCCAGCACCGAGGAGCAGCGACTAGAGAGGCCGGTGGGCACCGGAGGCCAGGCACCCGCACAGCAGGCAGGCAGAGCGGGCTTCCCTCAGCGAACCCCCGGGGTCTGGGAGTTGAGCCCGGCTTTCTGGGTTCCCACTCTGTCCCCACTCTCTGCTGGCGAGCGTGGGTGCGTGGACAGTGGACAGCCACCACAGCTCTCCAACGGGAAAGGGAGCTGCCCACGTCCGTTCCAGGTCTGTGACAGGAGAAGTCAGTGAGGACCTGTGGGGTCCAGAAGAGACTTGGGTTCCAGCTCAATGGCTGATCCACAGCTGGCCCCAGAAGCCACTTTCATTATTTATTTATAATTTTAAAAAATGTACTGATTTGAGAGAGAGAAAGAAACATGGGTTTGTGGGTCCACTCACTGATGCACTCTTGGCTGACTCTTGTATGTGCCCTGACGAGCGATGGAACCCACAATCTTGGGGTATCAGGGCGATGCTCTAATCAACTGAGCTAACCAGCCACGGTGACCCAGGGGCCACCTTTAGAGCAGACACCATCCCAACAGTGGACTCCAAAGGCCTGTCCTAGGTCACGCGGGGTGGTCAAAACCCGAAACTGCTGGAACAAGAGAAGGGAAAGGCAACAAGGACGAAAGAGAACGCCAGTGACCTGAGGGAAAGCAAAGGAGGGCGAGGCCGCGCCCTCTCGGGGTTCCCCTTGGGAGTAAAGGGAGGAGACAGATGATCACGCTGTCCTGTAACACACTGCTGAGGACGTCGCTTCCTCTGTGAAACCCGCGGGGCTCCCTGACAACCCGGAGGCGAGTTCAAACTCCATAGCAGGTTCTTCAGGCCCAGGCCCAGGCCCACCCCAGGTGGGTCTGGGACGGGAGGTACATCAGGCCCCCTTGCCTCTGTCCAGGGGCTCCTCTGCCTCGAACGCCCCTTTCTCCGGGAGCCAAATGCCCCTCGTCCTCCAAGGCACCGGGCATTTTGTTTCTAGGAAGATTCCTGGGACACCCAGGCCGAGTGGGGGAAGGAAAGGCTCTGCAGTCAGACCCTCCGGCTCACAGCTCAGCCCCAACGACCAGCCCCACTGTGGCTTCCTGGGCTGCCCCCTCTGCACCATGTGACAGTGACTGCTCCCACCTCTCCGCGTGGGGGGCAGAGGATGAACTGGCCACTATTTCCCGAAAGTGCTTTGAACTGTGCCTGGCACACAGTAAGTGCCAAATAAACAAGCTGTTGTTCCCATTGTCCTCCAGCCCCTTCAAGGCCTTCTGTTTCATCCACCAGTAGCGCCCCGCCTCGTACTTATTGGTTGCCCTCTGGACCCTCAGCCAACCACAGCCTTTCGGAAGGCACAACCCGGGCCTCAGGCCTCGCACAGTGCCAGGCGTGTATTAGGTCTTCAGTGAGTACTCGATGCCTGGGAAGGTCCTACAGTAGACCCCCACAGACCTCTCCCAGGGCTCAGCTGCTGGCCCTCCACACCTCACACCAAACCCTGTCTGAAGGCCCAGCAGAGCCCAAAAGCTTTCACCGTTACCGGGTTTCCAAACAGTGAAGGCTGCACTCTGCCTTACCAAGGCGGTTTCCACTCCAGGGAATTTATGGAGAGAAAGGAGCACAGCAGGGACTGGAAATAGAACTGAGCCCCTCTCGGGGAGAGAGCTGGGCTGGCCCGCCGGAAAGCAGGAGCAAGACCTCAAAAAGCAGAGAGGAGAAAGCGGCCTCCAGACAAAAGCTGGAGCTCCAGAGAACTCGGCCAGCGGGAGAGAACTAGGACGAGCAGATCGTTCACACACTTCTGTCTTGAAGCTCATCTTCCTGCCCACCTGGAGAGCTTTAAAAGGAGCTCCTTGTACGACCCACGTGTTCCCACGTGGGAACAACCTACAGGTCTGCAGGCAGACCCCAGGTGGCCTGGGGTTCTCAGGGGGGAATTCCCGGTGCCTTCTCCACCCACACTGGCTATCTGGGGCCTCGGGTCTGGACTGGGGCCGCCGTCCATGTCCATCTCCCCACCAGACTGGGAGCCTCTAGTGGCTGAGCACCAGGTCTCACTGACCTTCACCCCTGGGCCCCCACCATGGTGCCTGGTATGTAGCAGGCGCTCAGTAAGTTACAAGGCAGCGAGGTCTGGCAGCGAGAGAAAGGTCCTGATTCAAGGATGACTCCACCAGGCCTGCCATGTACCATGAAGAAGCACATCATGCAACCCCCCCCACGACTATTTCCTCACTTGCCCAACAGGGTAATCAGCCTTACACCCCCTCAACTGCTGAGAGGCCGAGCGGGGAAACACATGTAGAAAGCATGTGTTTTCGTGCTCTACTTTCTCGGACGAATGCTGCTTTCAGGCTTCAGCTCGGCTGTCCCCTAGTGTCGTGGCCTTTCTGCCAGCCACACCGCCCCTCTCTCAGCACCAAAACCACTTTGTCGGCACTTTATTGTTTTATATTTTTCACATCTTTGCGATTACTTGTTTCTAAGTTTTATTCCACCGCTGACCTCAGGGACTGTATACAGGGGGCATCATACATTTGTGTCCAAGGCCTGACAAAATGGGCATCTGGCTGCTGACGCCCTCCTACCCCCCAAGCCCAGTTCTGATACACACAGCCCTCTTCAACAAGACTTCCTGAAGGGCAGAGCTCCAGGGGCCCGCCAAGCATGCAGACGGCGGAGATGGGAAGGGACAGAAGTCTCACCTGAGGGCCCTGCCTCCTCTGGAGGTGCGGTGAGCCTGTTTACCTGGCTGACTCTGCCGTGAAAGGGCCTCCAGGGCACAGATTGCTGTTTCTTGCCTTACATAAAGCACCAGGCAATCAGATAAATAATACATGCCTTCAGCTCACACACAGGTATCAAACGTGCAAACACTTGCTTTGCGACATGGAGCCTAGGGTGTGTGTGCTATGTCTGGCTTTGCACAACCCATGGGAGATACGACTCGGGAACAGATACCCATGTTCACTTGCAACCCCAAAGCTTCGCCATGGCCCGGACATGGCTCTAGACCCCAGCAGTGTACCCAGGGAGGAAATGTACAACCCACAGAATGGATATACACACCCCACATCAGTCTCTATAGTCTCTTTCGAGGCAAATATCCTTGGAGTCCCAGGTTCCCGTCGGTGCCCCTTCCAAGTAGCTGACCTGTTTGCAAGGCATTTACACCCTCCCTGCCAGCATCCCGAAAAGCCTTGCCAGGCCAACCCTCCCAAACGAGGCAAGTGTGCCCCCCCCCACTCACTCGGCGGTGCCAGGCGCCAGCACACCCACCGGCGCACACAATCCCACTTGCAAAGAGGCTGTCCATCCGCCTGCCGTCTCCTCCAGCCACCTCCACCGGCAGGTCCAATTACACTCCAGACGCCGGCGCCGCCACGTTGGCGAGGAGGGGGCCAGGGCACACCCACGGGCGGCCCCGCGACCCGGTAGGGAGGATAGGGGACGCAGGTCGGGACGGGCAGGGCGGCGGACATCCCCTCCCTCCTCAGCCAGGCCGGGCCTCTTCGTCCCTTCCCCTCCCGGGATCCGTGGTCCACGCGACCCACGGGGCGACCCCTGCACTCGGCCTCTCCAAAACGGGGCATCCCTCCGCCCCCAGGAGCTCATAGTCGTCCCCCTCATGGCTTCTGACCCGAGGCTGACCGGGCGGGTACCTCAGGAGCCCATGGCGGCAGTGGCTTGTGGGAGCGACGCGCGACAGCTGGACTGTGCGGGTGGGGCAGCCGCCACCGCAGCCGGAGTCTAGTCCCCGCCGGCCGCGGGTCCGGGACACAGCGCTGCTCAGCCGCGGTGCGCTTGCGCACTGAGCGCGCCTCCGGAGAGGGTGGGGCGGCGAGCGCGGGGCTGAGATCACCGCGCGGCCTTAAAGGAGCCTCGTCCCGAGCTTCCACCTCGCCGCCGATTGGTGGGGGTCAACCCAGGTTCTCCCGCTGCTAGCTAACAAACCAGCTGGGAGTCGCCTTCCCCGCCTCAATCTGACCTCCTAACCCTGCCCACTACAGAGCTTCTGCGGGGGCGGGGCGGAGTGGGGTGGGAAACAGCAGACCGGGTTTTGGGCTCCGAGCTCGGTTCCAGTCTATCTGGTGCTTCACTTGGGCCTGTTATGAAGGTAAAACAGTGTACCATAATGGCTGTTTGTCGAGTGAAGAGTGCGTATAGAACTATGTAATGAATGCATGCCGAAGTGCTGCGCGCAATCGTGCCAGATGAAACTGCAAAGCAGAGAAAGAGGCTTTTTCTTCCCACTCTGCGCAGCGGCATTCTTTTCTTGCCGCACCTTGCTCTGGGAGGCCCACCCAAAAAGTTTTTCAGATGTCATTAAGCCGCCCTAGCCTATTGCTGTTTCTGGCGTTGATGCTGTTCAAGACCCCCAAAGGTATTCCTCTCCCCAGCACAGACTCCTCCCCTGAACTGTTGACTCAACACCTACTTGAGGTCCAATGGGCTTCTCGAAGTCAACGTGCCCACACAGGGCCGCTCTCTCCTCTCAAACATAGGTTAGACCTGCTCCCTCACAGCCTCCCTTTACCAGCGATTGGCATCTCCGTCCTTCCAGCGCCCAGGCCAGAAACTCCCGGAGTTATTTTTAAATCCTTCTTCCACACTGGGGCAGCAAATCCTATTGGCTCTACCTGCAAAACATGTCTATCCTCTGACCTCTTCCACCCCATCTCCACTCCTACCACCCTTGTCCAGTTTCTGCCCAGGATTATTGCAGTATTCTTGCTATGGACTGAATGTTAGTGTCCCCGAAAAATTCGAATGCTAATATCCTAATCCGCAATGTGATGGCATTAGGAGGTGGGGCCTTTGGGAGGTGATTGGGTCATAAGGGTGGAGACTTCATGAGTGGGATTTGACAACAAAGACTCCAAAGAACCCTCTAGCCTTCTTTCTGCCGTGTGAGGTGTCCATGTAAGAAAGTTCAAACCTGTGGAGAATTTTGATGAGTGTATTTGAGCCCAAACTGATAACAATTGCCAAGAAGCAAGATCTCAGATGCTTTGGAGAATGACTGTTTTGCAGTTTATTTTATGCATTTGAAATTAAGGAAGGACTGGAAGGAAGATTACATGAAGGTGGGAGAAAGCAAAGCAGGGATTGGATTACAAGAGAGTTAAGATTCTGTGCTCTCTTGAAGGTGTGGTTAGGCTTATCTCAAAGGTGTGTTAACCTGAATGCACCAAAAGCAATGGACAGGGCTTGCTGACACCAGAGATAAACCATTTACTAGAGAAGTTATGTGCCTGCATTATGACTACCCACCAAGACCTCCTGACAGGAATTTATGATCAGATCACCCTGGGAAGTTACTTTCCATCGAACCCCTTTTTCGTCCACAGGGAATAGAAGTCAGCAGTCTGTAACCCAGAAGAGCAATCTCAACAGAACCCAGCCACGCTGGCACCCTGGTCTCAGACTTCCATCCTCCAGAACTATGAGAATTTAGTTCTCTTGTTCATAAGCCACCCAGTCTGTGGTATTTTGCTATAGCAGCCCAGACTGACCAGGGTTACGCAATGCTCTCCTAACTTGTTTCAGTTTTCTATCCTCGCCTCCTGCCCTAGTGTATGTCAGTATAGGAGCCAGAGAGATTCTTGTATCTAAGTCAGAACGTGATACTTCTTTGCTCAGAACCTTCCATTGCCTCCCCACTTCACTATGAGTAAAAGCCCAAAGCACTACCAGTCTCTACAGAGTCTTGCCTGATCTGACATTCTACCGACTCAGGCATTTCTGACCTCGTTACCCTCTTCTTTCCCTCCATACTGACTGGCCTTATGGTTCCTCGAACAAACCAAGCACACTCAGCTCCAGTCCTTTGCACTGGCTGTTCCCTCTATTGGGATCACTGTTCCCTCTGATATCCGAATGGTCCCTCTCTCACCTTCTTCAGGGTTTGCTCAAATGTTCACTACTTCAGGCCCACCCTCGCGACCCTAGTAAAACTGCCAAACCCCTCAGAAGCTCAATTTTCCCCCCATATCACTTCATTTCTACCATAACATGTCATGTGCCTGTTTTACCATTGGACTTCAGCTAGTCAAACATAAGGTCTATGAGGACTAAGACTTTTGCCGTTTGTTTCCTGCTGTAAGCCCAGTATTTAGTATAAGGACTGGTGTAGACAACATGCTCAGAGAGTGTTGGAGGCATGCACAAAGATTCTCTTTAAGGAGTCCTGTAGGAAATCCCTTCCCACACCCCAGTGGGAAGCTGCTCAGGGCTAACCCAACACACCAACTAGGCTTATCTTATCAGTTGCTTGGCAATCTTTTGTTTACGACTTCCCAGCTCTCCTGCCTTACACACAGGCCCCTCCGTGGCAAAGTGTTCAGCTCAGCTATCACCATATTTACGCAGAAAGCTTACAAACGGGACAGACTTTGACATTCCCTCCAGAGCAGCCAGGCCAAGCTGCACCCGCATTCAGGTTCTTAGCCCCACTCATCTTCCAGAGAGCTCTTGGGTCTCAGCTTACAGCGGCCCCAGGCTGGTGGGGCTGAGGCAGGTGGTGAGTATTTTTAGGCTTGTATTGCCAGAGGAGGCTCAAAAACGAAAGTCACCTGGCCCAAGTGACAGACAGAGCTGGTCAGCAGGTGGCACTGGGACCCCCTGGATGTTTGCTTCCTGCCTTTCCCAACCCTCTCCCCAAGGCTTTCCAAAATGAAAACAAACATCTACCCGCTTCTTCTAACTCCCACCAGCCCCCTGACCCCCGGCATGTAACGTGCAACTGCACATCCATCCAGGGTCAAACTTGCTACTCACCTTGGTCCCCTCTCCCCTCCAAGCCTGGGACCACTGCCTGGTTCGGATCTCCTTACTTCTGGACAGTTGCAACAATTCTGCAGCCCACCTGTTACCTGTACACCTGCCCGCTGGCTACTGCCACCTTTTTCTACCCCCAGCAGTCAGGTATCGTTGGTTCCTTCTTGATCCTCACCTCTCCCATTCTCTTTAGATTCGTTTCTTCCTAATTAAAAAAAAGGAAATACTCAGAAGTTTATCAAATAACATTTAAGTAAATTATGGTAGATCCTCACAATGGCATGCATAGATATTAAAATAGCCTCTTTACACATTTCAAATAACATGAGGAAGCGATTAAGAATAGCATGGAGTTGGGGGAAAAAAAGCAGTCATAAACTTGCAATGACAGCCTGGTCTGAAGTCTGTTCTAAAAAAAAAAAAACTTAGAAGAAAAATTGGAAAGAAATAGAAGGAAATGTCTTCCCCCTGCCCCCTGTTTCTTTGTATTTTTCAAAATATGTTTGCAAAAGCATGCAATGTTTTCAAAAGAAAAAGAATAATTTACTTTACATTACAAAGTAAGAAAAAAGAATAGTTTTCTCTAAAACTTATAAGAGCCCTGGCCGGGTTGCTCAGTTGGTTAGAACGTCATCCCCAATACACCAAGGCTGTGGGTTCGATCCCCAGTAAGGGGATTTACAAACCATGTCCCCAGTAGGGGGCGTATGAGAGGCAACCAAACTGATTTTTCCCCCTCTTTCTCCTTCCCTTCCACTCTCTCCAGAAATATATAAATAAAATCTTTAAAAAAAGAATCAACCAATGAGTGCATACATAAGTAGAAAAACTAGTCAATGTCTCTCCCCCATTTCTAAAAAAATCAACACATTAAAAACATATTTAAAAACATGATTTCTTGTTTTTAAACAAGAAATGCCTTTTTCTTACTAGTGCATCATAATTCATCTGATTCACCTGTCTCCCCACCAGACTGAGGACCTCTCAAGGGTAGGGACCAAGATGCATTCTCTCAGCATCCATAATCCACTCCTGGCACCTGGCAGTGGAGCACAGAGGAAAGAGCTGAGGCTTCAGCTGTGCAAGCCGATGAGTGGCTGGAAGCCCAGGGCTCTCCAGATCCATTTACCTGCCGCCTCTGTGTCTCCCTCTCGTCTCCGAGGACACCGAGGGACCTCTGGCCCAGTGCCCTGGAGAGGCAGCGTGTGGTGTGGTGGGCAGAGCACAGGCCCAGCTCCATTGCCTCCTAGCAATATGCTTCCAGGCACGTGGCCATGCCTCTCGGAGTCTCAGTTTCCCCATCAACGTGCATAACCGTGTTAGCCCAGGACCTTGCCCACAGCTGACAGCTGTGCTGTAAACACAACCACTGAGGACCCGACTAACTTCCTACCTGAATTAGACCCTTTTGCTGGCAATGGACAAAAACCCAATTTAAACTGAGTTAAACAAAAGAGCATTAGGAACACGAGGAAATACAAGGCAGAGCCGGATTTGAGGCCTTACACGTGGTCCTTGGGTACGCGCACAGAGGGCAAACAAGGACGAGCTCTTCATCATCTCTACATTCCCAGAAGCTGACGCACAGGGCTAGCATTAGTGTCTGCGTCTTCACCACTATTTTTTGAGCGTTTACTATGTGCAGGCCATGCACTAACCTCTTTATTATTTCAGCAAGCAGGAGTGACTACCATTAGGCAGATGAGGAAACAGGCACAGAGAGGCATTATTACTTGGCTAAAACACACCTTGAGCAGCCTGGCAAACAGGAGGCCTCCGTGGGTGTTTGGTAAATGAACCCAGGACCCACATCGGCCCCCACAGGGACTAAGAAAATCAAGCACAAAGAGAAAATGCTTCTGGCCACTTGCAGTCCCTCCTGGTGGGGTGGCAACCTTCAGGGCCCCAGTGGCTGTCAGCAGGCAGAGCAAGGCCATTCTGGAGGGTGCATCAGAGGCACGTATGTGACTCAGGGACGAGGCTGGCGACGGTGTGCAGGGTGCTGTGAGAGACAGCATGAGACACAGCGAGGGGGAGCTTCCGTTTCGTCTGTCACACACACGCACCTGCACCTGAAACGGGTGAGAGGAGCTCCCCTTCCGGCTTAGCAGCCGAAACAAACGAGCCAAAGAAGTTGGGCCGGAGAGAAGGAGGTGCTGCCAGTTTCCTCGGAGCCACTGGGAAGGCGTCTCAGATTCCCCAGGGAATCCCGGGCTGCACCGCCTATCCTGAGGCACTGGCTTGGGGAAAGGGAGGTCAGCCGCTGCTCAGGGGCATGCGGGGGGGCTGGGGAGACAGCGGCCAGGGGTTTCTCAAAGAGGCTTTAATCAGAGGGAGGAGGGGAGTGGAGCAGGAAGCAAGAGGCCTGGGTGTCCCAGGCTGTGGGCCCCAGTGATTTGGGATGACTTCAAAGGGGCCCTACCTTAGTCACGGTGCTTTGAAGATGCTGGGATGAAAGGCCTTAGGAGGTATAATTACCTGAGATTCTCCCAAGGGCCTGCAGGAGCCCCAGTGACTGTCTTGGGGGACCTGTGGTGAGGTAGGGGGTAGGGGGCTTCCTTAAAGGGGCCCCGGGGCTGGGAACCTCTGCTCTCCTCCCGGTAGCTGCTGAATGGCCTGCACCCCCATCCCATCAGCCTCTCTTGGGTGGGCTGCAGCCTCGGTGAAGCCGGGCTCTGGATGTGCAGCTTCCTGCACCTCAGTGGGCTCTGAGATATGGCCTTACAAAGACAGCCAGGAGGACAGAAAGATTCTCTTGGCGCCCCAAGACTAGGATGAGGGAAGTGGGGGCCCGGAGCAGGCCAGAGGAAGAGGAGGAGGAGGAGGAGCAGCGAAGGTGCAGTGTCGCCATGGCAACATTTAGGCTGCACACCAGACCTCTTCTCCCTCACCAGCCCATGTATTGGAAGGGAGACGGGGCCCCAGAGAAATGTGGCTAGAGCAAATCTTAGATGTCTGGGGACTGGGCAGTGCCAGGCTGGACCTTGGAGTGTGTTTATTCCTCCAGATGATTAAATACGTTTCTGGGGCCGCCTGCGATGCGAGGTGTGGGCTCAGCCTTCCCAGCTGCCATTTCCCTATCTGTTCCTGAACTGGAGTGTGGGTGGGGGAGGGGAGGGGAAGGCGCTGTGCAGCAGTGGTCCCACTGGAGCCGGCCCTGGGGGCGGGACCTCAAAATGCAGGCAGGAATGGGGAGCGGATGCCACCACCTAAGAGGGGGCAGCCCAGTGACGTGAGGGACTTGTATTTTTTGCAGGTGGAAGCAACTGAATCGAGTTCCGAAGCTCAGCCCCGCCCCGTGTCCCCGAAGGAGTTCTCCCTGTCTCCCCTGACCCCTCCTCCAAACCTCCTGCTGCCCCGTCATTAACACCCACCCTCCAGGGCTCTTAGGCCTCCAAATACTTGGGAGCCTCTCAGGCCCCCTCCTACCAGCGGCCCAAATTGGGGTGTCTGCCTGCTCAGGCCTTCCTCTTCCTGTCACCCTCCTGCGCCCAGGGGCCTCCCTTCTCACTTCCTCCTCCGAGCTCCCCCAGAGTCAGGAGGTCACCTGCCGGGAGAATTCAGAAGAGCGGTGTCTTGTGTGGGGGTGGGGGCGGCAGTGCTGCCCAGGAAGGGCCACGAGGAAACCCGTCGGCAGCCCCCGCCTCCATCAGGCAGCGACTGTACATAGGCACAGAAACCGGCGAAAAGCTGTGTGGGGCTGGACGCTCGAGAGGTGTGCATCTCTCTGAATTATATGTCAATTAGGAAGGCAAGGTCCTGGGGCAAAAATGATCAGCCAGGGCTGCTTCTTGCTGCCCTTCCCCTTTCCACTGCTTTGCGGTTTGAGGCTGGTCAGCACGCCCTCCTTCCTGATGCCCGGCCCTCACAGCCCTGCTCCTCCCTGGCTGGCCACCCCTCCTGGGTTTGGAGCCAAGAATGCACCACTCCCCCTGCGATGCACCCAGGTGCCCGGCCGCCCGCCCGGCAACCACAGAGCCCCGGGGTTCCTTCCTCTCTCTCAGTGGGCCAAGAAGAGTGTGTTCTGAAGCGGTTCGATCACCCTCCCCTCTGGATGCCCCTGCCCGGGTTGAGGCCCTGGCTTTCTCACCCTTTTCCCCGACTTTCTCCTTCCTCCAGGCTCGCTGCCCACTGTTGCCATATGGCATTCTTCAGGTCCACAACCATCGCGCCCTCTCCCCCCATCAATGGCTTCCACAGTGCAGGTCCTGGAAGATGGAAGCCAGGTGAGTCCACTCGGCTTCTGCCTCCTCTACGCTGGCTGCTGTGAATATCTCCCTCCCCTGTGCTTGCAACTGCGGGTATATCAAAGTAGTTTGTACCTCTGGACCTTTGCACGTGGCGGTCTTTCCTCTGCTCGAATGACTGCCCCCCACCCGAGCCAAGTCCCCTTTCAAGGCTCAGGTCAAAGATCTTTGAAACCCCTCCCTTGATGACACCAGACGCAGTCCCTCCCTTCTCTGTTCCCAGTTCCCACTGGAATCGGGATGAGCCCTGTGCTAGTCTGAATCTTACCCCAGATGAGACTGTGAGCCCCTGGAAGCCAAGACCACACCCTGTGTTTGAAACAGTAGTTACCAAAGGTGAAGGGATGAAGAAGTACAAATGAACAGTCACGGGGATGCAAAATACAGCAGAGGTAACACGGTCAACAACACTGTAACAGCTCCGCAAGGGGCCAGGCGGCTACCAGACTTATCAGGGGGATCGCTTGGCACGTTATATAAATGTCTCATCACTGTACACCTGAAACTACATAGTACTGAACATCAGCTGGAACTGAAAAAAAATTTTTTTCAGTTTTCCTTAATTTTTAGAGAGGAAGGGAGGGAGAGAAACATCTGTTGGTTGCCTCTCATGCACCCCCAACTGGGGACCGGACCTGCAACCCAGGCATGTGCCCTCAATGGGAATCGAACCTGCAACCCTACCGTTCACAGGCTGGTTGGTGCTCAATTCACTGAGCCACACACCAGGCAGGGATGGAAAAAACATTTTCTTAAGAAATATGTAGTTACCACTGCTGAGCACTCCATGGGCTGTGGAGCCAGACAGCCCTCCCTGTGCCTCAGCGTTCCCATTTGTAAAATGGGCATCGCAATACCCCTGCCTCGGGGTTTTTATGAGCACAGGCTTGGGGGCAGGTCCGGGCATGGTGGGCTCTTAATGAATCGGACTACTGCCATCTGCAGCACGTATGACCCCACTGCACAGAGGAGAAAACTGAGACCTAGATAACGCCTGGGGTCACAGAGGGGCCAAGCTGGCCCTATGGCCTCCCACCCTGTGCTCCCCACTCTCACCCCTGCAGCTCGCCCCTCCTCAGCCCAGAGCCTGGCACCCTGGCACCCACATGAGCCCAACCAATGTTTGCTGCATGAATGAAAATGACTCATTGAGCGGCATGTTTGCCCTTCCAGTCCGGGCAAAACTTCCTGGTGATTGTTTGGTTCACTTACCGAGGGAGAGAAACATTGACGGCTGCCTTCCGCACACACCCCGACTCACAACCTAGGCTTGTGCCCTGACTGGGAATCGAACCTGCGGCTCACTCCAATCAACTGAGGCTCACTGGCCAGGGCTAGCGATTCTAACTTTTTTTATAGCTTCATTTTCATACGTGGAATCTCCAAACACTGAAATTAACCCAAGAGGGCAGGGCCGGGGGGCGGGGGGCAGACACACGAACTCACTGAAATCAATAAAGGCCATACAGAGGAGGGAATTTCAAACTACTTCTGGGCACTATACTCTGATGGCACACCTTTAGTGAGATACATTCTAAGGGAAAAAGAGTTGGTAGTATCATACTTGAGTGTTTCATGTCAGATGTCCAACTAGAGAGGTCCTGGGGGGCGGGGGGCCCCAGCAGCCTGGAGCGGTTTGGGACTGGACTCCTATTGTCATTGCCCCCCAGGAAGGTCTTCCTGGGGCTCACAGCCTTCAACTCGGGGCCCTAGGGCACTTACTTCCTGGCTTAACACACCCCTGCCCCTGAAGGCCATGAACGAGCACCTGCCTTTGCCTAAACCTCATCTGGAGGGTGAACAGGAGACCCCTCATGAGGCTGAGCCAGGCTGTGGGGTCACAGGGTCGTCAAATGCCAGCACTGTAAAGGACCTGAAGTGTAGGGGTTCTGAGCTATACCCAGGGCTTCAGAATGCCCACCACAACCGCACAGAGCCCATCAGGTAAAGGGCTGCCCCAGTATCAAGGCTTGGATGAAGGAGCCACCCAAGGTCATCTGCCAAGGTCACCACTGAAACCAACTCTAGTGCCCTCACTTGCAGGGATCCTTGGTCAATGAGGAGGTTCACATCCTAGTTCTGCCATCAGAGCTGGGTGACCTTGACCCAGTTATTTCACCAGACTGTTTCCCCCCTGAGGGCAGAGAGATGAACGGACCTAACAAGAATTCTTGTGTGGACAAGATAATGTGAAGACAGTCTTGAACCTTCCTACTCTGGTCTTGGGCCTTGGGCATCGCCCAGAGCCCGCTGGGGTGCGGACTCTTAGGCCCCCACCCCACCCTCTGCGGTCAGAACCGGCCCGCACACCCAACCCCCCCGGTTTGTGTGCAGTTTCTGAAGTGTGGGTTTAACCCCAGCCGTGCTCTCTCCCGCCTGCTGGGGAGACGTCCCCAGAGCAGAGAGGCGAACCGAGGGCTGCCGGGTCACTTTATGCTTTTCTACTTTATTACTTCAAATTAACAACCACAATAAAGCTCAAAAAAGTCCAATATTTACACAGGAAAAAAGTACAAAATTCCCCCCAAAGTTCTTCAGTATTTTTTTTTCAGTTTTTTTAAATTACAAAGTTATAAAAAGCTTTGCTCTTTAATTAAAAAAAAAAGAAAAAGAAAAAAGGGGAAACGGAGGTAAATAAATTAGGAAATACACACATGGGGAAAACAAACAAAAACAAGAAGGGTGTTAACTAGGAGGGTGGGCAGATCCCAGGCCCAGCCTCTCCCCAGGCCCCTCCTCGCAGAGGCAGGTACAGGAGAGGGGGCCCCAGGGGAGGGTCAGAACCAGGGAATTAATTCATTTGTAGCCCAGGAGCCAGATGCTTTCTCGAAGGAGTCTCCAGGAAAGGGGGACAGGGCTGCCACAGGGTGATGACAGGCTGAGGGGCTGCAAGGGCGCGCTGGTGCCCTTCCTGGGGGACACAGAGGTTGCTAGGCACCCGTGTCCTTGTTTGGGGGACAAGAACAGAAACCCGGCCTGGCAGGTGGGGTGGGCCCCTGCTGGCCTGGGAGATACAGGTCACATCGTACACACACACACACACACACACACACACACACACACACACAAAGGGGTCTCGGCCCCCACCGCCTTGCCACCCACTACTTGAGTCCCTGTGGACAGGCAAAGAAAGACCCAAACACTCAGGGGGACAGTGGAAAAAACCCACACAGAAAGCCACCACCGCCTCAGGGGGTGGGAGCTGTGCTTGTCTCCTGCGGTTCTGAAGCTCCAGACGCCTGGTGGGACCTGCGCCCAACCCACCAAATGATCCAACGCTCCTGGGCCTCTCGGGCCGCCCCCTGAGGGCTGGGAAGGGGCTCAAGGCCGTGCCCGTCCCAGCCCAGCTGTCGGCGTGGCTCCCCAGCTGGTCAGCTGGGGCAGGGCCCCCTTGGCATCTGGCACGGGAGCCCAGTGTCTGGGGAGCCTCTGGCGGCCTGAAGGCAGTGGGTAATGTGAAGGGACAAGAATCCTCCATGCTGAGGGCGTCTCGTCTTCTTGCCATTGGCCAAAAAAAGGAGAAAGAAAAAAAAAGAGACAAAATCCATCGTCGCTCTTGTGCTGGTTTTTTTTTCTTTTATGTTCTTTTGAGTGGTTTTTTCCTCCCATCTTTTGGTTGTTTTTTTTTTTTTTAAAGAAAATACAGTGAAGACACTAAAAACGAGAGAGAGAAGACAGGTTAGAGGTTTATCTGCTTCCGGCTGCCCGCCTGCCAGACCCTCTTCAGCTCCTGCAGTCCTCTCCCCAAGCCTCTGGGCCTGGTCCCCTCCAGGGCGCGCAGCAGGCGCTCCATTCCCACAGAAAGGACACAGTCTCTCTCCCTCCCCTGCCCTCCTGCCGCAGGTCTGCAGGGGAGGAGCATCCTGGCTCCACCTGTGCAGCGAGTTTCCAAGGGTGTCCTGTCATGTCCCCAGGAAGCTCAGACCTCCCCCGACATCCCCCCCACAGAACTCCCTGCCACCTCCCCTTCCCCAAGCCAGACCAGAGCGGAGAGCTGCTACCCCCACCTCGAGGCCTCACGCGGCCATGGAGTCCCGAGAGCCTCGGGCTGGCCAGAAGGCCTCTCCTGGGCGCGTGGAGGACACGGGCCCTCCTTGAAGGCAGATAAACTCCTCACACGGGCCCCTGGTCTAAGTGCTCTTTGATAATCGGTTTAATAGCTCTGCAGCGGAGGCCAGTCTAACGCCCTGGGGAGGTCAGGGTACCGGCCCTCAGGCTCAGCCTCTGCAGGGAACCAACTCCCTGGAACTCGTGAAGGCAAAGCAAGGGTAGAGGCCGGCCGGCCGGCCCGAGGACGGGGAAAGCAGATTCTGGCAAAAGCGGACACTTGCGGCTCAGGCCTGCTCAGAGGCAGCCTCTGAGGTTTCAAACCCCCTGGAAGGCCCTGGGTTCCGGGGTCTCTGATACCATCGGTGACTCTCCGGGCAGCTCCAGTGCACCGATTTCCTCCTGGAGCCTCGCCTGCAGCCGCGTCGACTCACCTAAGCGAACACTGGCCCAGCGGTGGTGGCTCCTCACTTCCCGAGATGGTCAAATGGCACGCTTGTCTGCGGGGGGGCAGGGGGGGCGGGGCTCAGCTGCTGGCCCTGGCCAGGGGCCAAGTCTCTTCCCACTGTGGAACTCCACCCCCCACCAAGGCCCTGGAGCCAAGGGAAGGGGTGTGTGGTCTCCAAGACCCTAGGACCTGGCTGCTTTGTAGATGAGAACATCACTCAGAGGCAAAGCAGCTGCTCCGGGCCACTCAGGACGGGAGGGTGGCCTGGCCGAGGCGCGCCCGGCTCCTGGCCTGTCCTGCTAAAGCTTCTCCACTGTAGGCAGGAGACCGGAGCCGTTCTCCTGACCACCCCTGCCAGGACTCCCCCTTCGCAGCTTTCCTAGTCCAACACGGCATCTGAGAGGGCCACGGACAGGCCCAGCCAGCCCTGCATCCTGTGCTAGCCAGGGCTTGCAGAGGCCTCCTAAGGGCGGGGGCTCTGAGCCTGCCCTGTAGGAGCTCCCGGCTGCCTACCTGGGCTGGGTTCCAGGCAGCGGCCACTGGACCCCAGTGCTACCGCATACCGAGGCAAGTTACTTCTGACTTTGCTCTGTGGGGCTAATCAGATCTGGTTGGATTAAGTGAAGCCAAGTCCCCGCTCAACTTGGTGTGCGGAACAGAACCGCCAGGCCTGACTCCGCGCCTGGGGGGCCCTGGCTCAGCTGTGAGGCACAGGAGGGCAGGGGCGAGGGCGGCTCACCTGTGATGCTGAAATCCGGGAGACCTCTTGCCGCCCAGTGAGGTCGGAGGACGAAACATTGGCAGGAGCGCCCCTGTGCAGCCTCATGCTCACCTTCCTCTCCCTGTCCACCCGGGAGATGGCTCTGGGAGAAGTATTGCCTGGGGGGTGAGGCAGGACCAGCCAAGTCACCCTCTGTGTTCAGGGCCCTGGCCGCCCTGGCCGCCCTGGCCTCCCGCCCACTGCCCAGGTCCCTGCTCACCAGCTTGCTGGATTCGGGAGGCTGGGGTAGAAGCCACAGGCTCGGCAGCACTGCGAAGCCGGTTGGCAGGGGCCCCCGTGGGAGGGCCAGGGGGCAGGGCCCGGGTCGCAGACCCCCGGAGCTGCCCCACCCTCTCCTCGCGCTCGTGCTCTCGCCGCTCCCGGTCCGCGTCCTCTGGGTTGCGTGCTGCGCCCTGCGGGGAGGGGAGGGGAGGCCTGGTCAGCCTGGCAAGGCCAGAGCGCTCTGGGGCCCCGCATCCCCGCGGGGTGGCACAGGGGTGGGGGAGGCCAGGGGGACGCACTGGGGAAGAGGCACCACAGAAACCCTCCGGTCCAACCTCCTCCCCACAGAGCAGATAGCCCGAGAGGCCTGGGAAGGACCCACGATCACACTGCAGAGAGAGAGGGAACCACAAACTGCCCAGAGGAAGGAGGAAGCTGGACATGGGAGGTGGAGGCAGGTCACTCTGTCCTGGTCTCGTGTGGCCAGCCAGGGCTGGGAGGCCTAGTGCCCTCAGGATGGCCCAGGGCGCTCCTTGGCTGTCCCAGCCTGGCCTCTCTGATGCACAGAAAGGCCTCTGCTCCTCCAGGTTGCCCAGCAGAGCAGGGCAGGTGATTGGAGGCCCAGGGAGTTACGAGGCCAGCCTAGGCTGGGCCAGGGCTTCAACCAGGCCTCCCAGTGAAGGGATCTTTTCGAAAGACTGCCCCATCCCTGGCAATGGCTCCTGGCAGGCCCTGCGGGGACAGCACCAGACAGAAGCTGCTCGCCTTGGCAAGGGCACTCAGGGGAGCTGGAGAAAGACTGGGCTGGAAGCCCCAGAGAGGAACACAACACCGAGCAGGTAGGCTGGGGCAAAAAGGGGTGCGTGAGCCCCCAGGGGCCTGCCATCCAGCCTCTGCCACCCCCAGTGCAGGAGGAAAGGGGCAAGACCCAGAGAGAGGAGCACGGCGTGGGAATAGCGTCTGGCCGCGTTACCTAGCTGGTCCTGGGGTCGTCCACAGGGAAGGGCAGGGGGCTGGCGTGAGGGGGGCCGCGTCTGTGGAGGAGAGAGCTGCGTGCTGAGTTGGGGCCTGCTCACGGGCCACAGGGTGCGGCTCCTGCAACCCTGTGTGTCTCCTAGGGACCTGGCCGGTGAGGCCCTGCTGTCCTGGGGCAGTGGGGGTGGCCAGGCCAACTGAGGAACTGAGGTCCAGAGAGGCCTCACAACCTCCCTGGGATCGTGTGTCCAAACAGCTGAGGACAGAACTTGAGTGTGAACTCAGGCCTTTGCCTCCCAGTCCTGTTGTGCTCTCTGCAACTCCTGAGGACTTAGCAGAACATCCTAGAAACGAACATCTCCAGTCCTCCCACTCCCAAGCCCGTCTAGGCAGGCTTCACCTCCGGACCCCAGGCCGCTCCCTTGCGCCCCCAGCCACTCAGTTTCCGGACTGGCAGAGAGAGCGGCTCAGCCAGAACCACAGCAAAACCCAGGCGATAGGAGCTGGAGCACCCACTTGAGAACCCTCCTGCCGGCAGGCAAGAACTCCTTTCCTGGGTGGGGACGTGAAGTGATTTAATCCGAGTGCACAGCCCCTGCCCTTTGTGACCCCGTGGGCTCAGGCCAAGGCCGGCCCCAAGGCAGAAGGCGAGCTCCTTTCCATGTTGCCAAGCGACGCCTCAAGGAGCACACAGCAGGCAGGTCTCATGGCTTTTATTTGCCCACAAGCACACACAGGGCAAACAGCAGAGTTACTGCCACCCGTGCTGTGTGCGCTGTCTCCCCGTGGCCAACCGGCTGGGCCTCGGGACAGGGTCTGAACCAGGCAGCAGCCCAGGCGCCTGGCATCGGGGACTCGAGGCCCAACTCGGAGCGCTCCAGGGCGACGGCTCCGAGGAAGGAAGCTCTCAGTCAAGGGTGGGATCCTTCCTGCAGAACGGCCCAGGCCGCAGTGCCCTGCATGGTGTCCAGTCCGCTGGGAGCTCGAGAAGGCTTCTTGCAGGGGTGCCGGTATTAAGAGGGTCCTGGCTTCCAGGCGAAAGGCACATCGGGTCCCCATCACATGTCGCAGGTGTTGCTGTCAGAGGGTGACTGGAGGTGGTCGAGCTCCCCCAGTGGTGACGGGTTTAAAGGTGCCCCTCATCTGGTCGGATGGCCTTTGACTCGGAGATCAGCGCAGGATAAAGCCAGCAGTGTCCACTCGGCCCGACTTCAGAGGCAGTAGTGGGTGAGGAGGCTGCTCCTGGCTGCGCTTGAGACGAACTCTTGTCACCTGGATGGTCCCGTGAGGGGCTCTGTGAGGTGACCTCTCGGGTGGCTCTGTCCCACAGAACTTAGCGGTAATGGGCGTGTTCACATCTGCCTTGCCAAACGCGGCAGCCACTGGCTGGCCACTGGTGGCTCCTGAGAACTTGAAATGTAGCAAATGCAACGGACACATGGCATTTTCAGCTCTGATCGATTTTTAATTAATCAACATGTAGCCACGTGGAGCCAGTGGCCACCACACTGAATGACACCGGCCTAGACAACGCAAACCCCATTTCTCAGTGCTGTCCTGAAAAAGGCCAAGCCTGTCCCAGAAGTGGACTCTGGAATGTCCTTCTGCACAATGAGTGAGTGCCCGTGCCCCAACTCCCCTAGCGGCTCCCTGTGCAAGGAGAGCTGGCCCCGGGCCCTTGCCACACTCCCAGCTGGAAGGTCTGGGTGAAGGGCACTCGTGCCCATCTCCGTGCCTATCTCCAAGCCCCTCCTGCCCATGGGGTCCTTTGGGCTGTGGAAGCCCCGTTCTCTGCCCAACTTCTGTCCCACTCCTGAGGGAACTCATACAGGGCCACTGTCTGGGGGCCAGAGAAGAGGGGCACGAGGCCCCCAGCAGCCAGAACTGCAGGCCAAGGGCACTGCGTGCGATGAAAGAGGCAGGACGAGGTGCGGTGCAGGCGGTGAGTTTAATGAGTGCAGGCTTAACACAGAGGCCGCCGCCGATAGGGTCTGGCTGACATCACTCCTGGACCCCAACCCCAGGCCCCTCCGGCGCGGTGAACGTCATCCCTCCATCAGGCTCTGTCCAGCGGGCAGCCGATTGCATCCCCAAGTATCTCTTGGCCGGGCCTCGTCCACTGTGCCCTCTCCACTGACCCCACCACGCCAAGGAACAAACACCTCCTCAGTCTTGGCCCCCATGGGCTCAGGCGCACCTGGTGCTATCAGAACTGGGGCCCTGGAGTCCAAACCATAGGCCAGCAGGTTTGGGGGGGCCGCTCCTCCACCTCCTTCACCTCCTCCACCAGCCCATCTGCAGGGCCCTGGGTGCCCAGGGGTGCCGGGCACCTGGAAGGGACAGAGAAGGCACAACAGAGGCTCAGCCTCTTGTGCCGGCCAAACGGTGAATTGTGGAAACGCCAGGCCTCAGAGGGTCCTTACCAGTATGTGGGTGAGTACGCAGGCCCAGCACGGGGACAGGGCCAGGGGCGGGGCAGGGCGATAGCTTCGCTGTCACGGGGCCGAGCCTGGCTCGAGGAAGCCCCCTTTTCCAGAAGAGATGCGAAACGGGTCATACGATGTGAGATTCCAGAGCTCCAGGCACGGCTGACGACCACTTCCCCCCACCCCACCCCCAAGACTCTTAAAAGAGGGAGACAGAACAGCCACCTAGCAAGGCCCAGGACCCCGTGAGCAGGAAGAAAGAAACCACGTGGAATGGGTCTAGGCTGGCCAGAGGGGCCACCGTGAAGGCAGCTGCCTGGGATGCGCAGAACAACAAGAGAAAGACAGTGTAGGCAACGATCAGGACGGTAGTGGGGGGGCCCGCCAGAGCCATCCACGCCCAGCCACGGGCACCCAGGAGGGACCAGAGGCCCAGCCAGGCGCTCCTGGGTCTGGCGGGGGGCAGCGCCCTGCCTGGGCCCTGCTGACCACGGCAGTACAGGCTGCTGTCGGCGTCAATGAGGCAGGAGCGTGGGAAGTGAGGGGGCTCTGGGGCCCCAGTGATGTCACCGGCACAGTCCAGCTCATAGCTCCCAGTTCGGGGGAGCCCCGCCCCCCACTGGGCCACTTTGGCCTTGTCCGTGGGGTCCTGCCCCGCCCAGTGCCCCCAGCCTGCCTCGGCCCCCGGGGGACTCACGAATTTGAGCATGTTCCAGTCAAAGACGTAGTCGTAGGAGAAGCCCTGCCGGTGGAAGAGGTTGCGGAAGAGCTGGCGCAGGTAGGAGTAGTCAGGCTTGTCGTCGAAGCGCAGGGAGCGGCAGAAGTTGAGGTATGTGGAGAACTCGGCTGGTGGGGGTGACGGGACAGAACGGCCACCGTGAGGCCCGTACTGCCGGGGCTGGCGGCCGGCCGCTGTCCCGCCCTCCCGCTGTCCCTGGAGACACTATCCATTTAAGTGGGGGCCGGGAGGAGACAGAGCAGCACCGGGGCCCTCCCGCTGGCTGTGGCTCCCTGACGGGCCTGCGCACAGACCCTCGGAGGGACAGGGCTGGAGACCTGAGAACAGCGGGCGGCACGCACGGGGCCGCAGTTCACAAGCTGTCACCACCTCAAAGGCCCGTGGAGAGCCAGGTGGAAATACTCAACGGGCCCTAAGCCACACAAGGAAGACGTCCATGTCCTCCCCTGAAAATCAGGGGTAGGGTGGGGGGGCCTTGGGAAGGTAACAGCAAACAGATGTATTGGCCCCACCCTGAGCTCCTCAGATGCTCGTCATTTCCGACGTGATAAGAACATCCCTTGTTCTAATACTGCGTCTCTGGCCCCGCCCCTGACACAGGGCTCCCCAAACCTTGTGATTCTAAGAGCTAAGAGTGTGTTAGGAACAACTCACTCTAACGAGGTGACTCGGTGGGCTCCTGGTGGGGCTGGTCCTCCCAAAGACCAAGTCATGATTAGAAGCTGGGAATTTTCAGCCCCTCCTCACCCCCCCCCAACTTCTCTAAAGAAAAAGGGAGCTACAAATGGAGTTAATAATGAATTGTGATGGCATGATAAGTCTCCCCCAGGGTCGGAAGACCCGGGAACACATCCACACCAGGAGGGTGACACACCTTGGCTCCCTGGGGACAGAAGCTCCTGGACTCGGGACCCGCCCAGATCTACCCCCCTGTGTCTGTACACTTTGTCACACTCTTTGATAAACTGGTGCACGTTTCCTAAGTTGTGCGCTACTCTGGCAAATTAATCGAACTCAGGGAGGGAGCCATGGCAACCTCAGAGTCCTGGCCAATCAGTCGGAGGCACAGGGGGGGCTCGCAACTGGCGTCAGAAAAGTGTGGGGGAACAGCTGCGAGGGCCCGGCCTTCACCCCGTGGGATCTGACGCCATCTCAGGGAGACAGTGTCCAAATTGGGCTGAGCGGCAGGACACCCGGTGGGTGCTGCGGAGAACTGCTTGGTGGGGGCAGACCCCACCCCTTTGGCGACCCACAGTGTCAGAGTACTCTGTGAGAGAGAGCCAAGGGGCCTGAGGAGGAGGGAAGACTACTTTTTCCTAACACTCGGCCCTGAGAGATGAGGCAGGAATGCAGGGTGGGGGTGCTGAGGGTGTGGCGGCCAGGCCTGCCGCCGGGCCGGGCCACGACAGAGAGCCCAAGGTGAACGCTCTGGTGTCGGGGGCAAGGGGCGCCTAAGAGGGGCTCTGTGCGGCCTCATCTTCCCCTCAGCAGGACCTCAGTGGTCCCGGGCTAGTCTCCACCCCACGGGCTACTCACAGGGGTAGCCTTTGCAGAGAACCTCGATGGGTGTCGACATCTTCTTCTCACTAATTCGCTCGTACTTCTGGCGTTTGGTGGCTGCTTTGAGGCCCTGCCAGGGCAGGGAGCCCAAGTTGAAGTACATGAGCACATAGCCCAGGCTCTCCAGGTCATCTCGACGGCTTTGTTCTGCACGGAGGGACAGGGTGAGGGCCAAGGTGCACTGGGGCTCCTGGCCTGCTCTGTGACTGAGGGGACAGCGGCCCTGTGTGCCCAGCACTGCTGCAGGCTGGCCTGCTGGACCCCTGGAACACACAGGCCCTCTATCACTCCGTCTGCAGAGGCGGGGCCTGAGGCTGGGCTTTCCCCACCCACTCCGGGCCTAGTTTCTCCGGGGCCGGCACCTGTCCGTGCCACACCTGTGCAGTCGGCACCCTGGCGCCTCCTCGCCTGGCCCACCTTGGGGACAGGGCATAGGCTGCAACAGGCAGGGCTCCAATTCGGCCTTGGCCACAGGGCCTTACCCGTGACCTGCGTTTCCCACCCCATAAAAGTGGGGAAACCTCTTCGCCCACTCCCCAACAGCCGCTGCAGGGAAGTCAAGCAGGCAGCTCTTCTCTGAATGGGGGAGACCTGACCTCGTGGGGAATCGGGGGGCTACCCAGGCCTCGCCCACTCACCGATGCCCAGGTGAGTATTGATGGAAGCATAGCGCGCGGTGCCAGTCAGGTTCTTGTTTTCCCGGTAGGGGATGTGCTGGTGGGTGCGGGCGTCGCGGTACTTCTTGGCCAGGCCGAAGTCGATGATGTACACCAGGTTGCCCTTCTTCCCCAGGCCCATGAGGAAGTTGTCGGGCTTGACGTCCCGGTGGATGAAGTTCTTGGAGTGGATGTACTCGATGCGGCTGATCTGGGGGAGAAGAGCAGATCAAGAGTCACTCAGCAATCGCTCTAGGGGCGATGGTAGCCCAGAAGGGCCGTCACCAAGTGTCGTGGGCCAGGCCCTGGAGGGCAGGGGCGGGGCTGAGGGCTGGGGCTGTCAGAATGGAAACCACATACATGGTCCTTGCCCTGGGCAGGGGGAGAAAGATGTCTGCCACCATGTAAGATGATTTAAGGGGCAGGTCAGGGAGGGCTCCCTGGAGGAAGCATCATTAGGGGGGGAACTCTGAAGAAGGAGTTCACTAAGTCTGCTGTGAGTCAGAAAAAGACAGTAAGGTATTAGAAACGCCAATGGTGGACTCTAGAAATGAAGCCTGAAGAGACATCCAGGCCCTTCCGGAAGCCACCGCTGCCTGGCTCCACACCCTCCCAGGGCTCAGGGAGCCGGAGTCAGAGAGGCATTTCAGAGGTTGCTCTGGCAACCAGATTAAAGGGAAGGAAAGGAGAGGGAGCACCAGCAAAGCCTACACTTGGCAAGGGTGATGGAGATGAAGCGCAAAAGACAGGATTTATCCCCTGGCTTCTGAAGTCCTCCCCAGTCAGGCACACACACAGGTCCTTCTTTGGACAGTTTGTTAAAACACAACAAAAAAGCCCCCCTGAATTAACACGTATGCACGCAATCTGCCCTCTGGCGGGTCAGCCTGACTGGGCCCCGGCCTTCGGTAGACCCCAGGCTCCGTTCGGCGTGGCTGAGTCTTTCCCAGCCCTTCGGAGTCTCGTGTCCTAAGAGAAGCTGACCACCGTCCTCTGCACACACACCTGTCCGGCCTAAAACCGCAGGACGTCGGCACTCTCTGCAGGCCGGCCACAGACGCACAGCTGTGTGCCACAAGACCCCCACGGACCACTTCGGGCCCTGATGTCTATGCTCCTGCATGTTTTCAAGGTTCTTCTCCGTTGAGTTTATAAAGGGCTTTCGGAACTAAAGGACGGCTGGTCAGTGGGCGCCTGCTCTGGACCAGGCAAGTGTGGGACCCCAGAGCAACACAGCAAAGGGCAGGCTCTCTAGAGCTGACTGGGGCTCCGAGAGCCTGAGCTCACCTACAGTCCCCACGCTGGGACAGGACCTGCATCTGCGCCATCGAGGGCCTCACGTCGCCAGAGGGCAGAGCCCCAGGCCCTACCTACTCCTGAACCAGCAGGCCTGAAGCTGGGCCTGGGGATCGGCACTGAGCTCCTCCAATCTCACAGCCCAGGAACCAGGGCTGTGCTATGTCCACCAGAGGCAGGAGGCAGGACCCCCCTGTGGCCGGGGGGGCACAATGGAGGAGCAGAGGCTCGAGGGAAACGACGAGCCTGGAACAGGACGCACAGCTTCCCGGCCAGGGTGGGCGGGCGGGGGACTCACCATCTGGTCAGCCAGCAGCAGCACCGTCTTGAGGCTGAACTTGCGGGAGCAGAAGTTGAAGAGGTCCTCGAGGCTGGGCCCCAGCAGCTCCATGACCATGACGTTGTAGTCACCCTCAGCCCCGCACCACTTGATGGACGGGATTCCCACTGAGGGCCGGGAGGCGGGGCTGTCAGGGGAGGCCCTTCCCGCCCCAGACCAGCCTCCAGAGCCTCATCCCGTACCCGGTACCCGTCACTCCGCTCCCCACCCCGGGTGGCGTCCCAGGGCCCTCACCTCCTCCCTGCATCATCTTGTAGAACTTGCTCTCGATGTGCAGCTGGGGATGCTTCGTTTTCACACATTCGAGCTTGATGGCAACTTCTTCACCAGAAGCAATATTGGCACCTGCCAGGGGTGGGAGAAGCAAGGGTCAGGGTCCCTCAGCTGGGCAGGCAGCTCTCAGGGCGCTGTGGGGCACAGAGGGGCACCCCCCAGCTTGGGCGAGAGGGGCGAGCATGACCAAAACCCGTGCAAGGGGAAGGAGGTGAGGAATGAGCAGTGAGTTGGAGAACCACAGGCTGCTGCCGCATAAACACCAGATTCAAGGGGGGACAGGCGGGGCTACGAAAGGCTAACAGACCACCTAAGGGGAACTTTTCCTGGAGGGTGGGGGCCACCAAGCTGGAGAGATGCGAGGCCAGTGGGGTACCGGGCTGCGGAGGAGAGAATGGAGCAGGGCGAGGCTCGGACACAGAAAATCAAACCCAACGGCACCTTGCCTCAGCTCCCTTAGCTAGGACGGTGGGCCAAGTCGGAGGGCTGGGCTGGGGGCTTGGCTGGGGGCTTGGCTGAGAGGCGGTCCCCTCTCAGGCCGCCATGACCGGAGCTGCTGTAACCGAAACAGTGCGGACTCAGCCCCCACACAGACAAACCACAAGTCTAGGGACATGGCCACTGGGAGAACATAGGTGAGGATGCTGCCGGCACCTCAAATTGGGGAAAGGATGGGGCTGTGCACCCGACGTCCCAGCAACCACTGGCTGGCCGTCTGAAGGTCCCTGCAGCCCACACCCCACACCGGGAGAAGCCCGCGCAGACCACAAGGCTGTATCTAAAAAAAAAGGTGGGGCGTGAGTTGGCACAGCCACTCTGGATGCCAAGTCAGCGTTGATCTAGTTTATATTAAACACACAGGACCAAGCTGGCCAACCCCCAAGTACATGCTCTTCAGAAACGAGAGCCCCAGGACACGGCGAAGGTGGGCATGGTGATGACACCCCAGGTGTCGACAACAGGGAGTGGCTGAATGGTGATGCAGTCATACAGAGGGACACAGTGACAAGGGGTAGACGAGAGCTGCACACAGCACCCGGGTGGCCCACCAGCCTTAACACTGTGAGTCACCATTCACAAGAGCAAAAAGGGGGCGAGGACCCAAAAGTCTGTCAATGGATGCACAAGTAAAAAAACTATCTACCCACGCCGTGGACTATTACTCAGTCATGAAGAGGAATGAAGCACTAATACTTCAGGCACGACACCAATGAACCTTAAAAACATTATGCTAAGTGAGTGAGTCAGACACAGCACAGGACATAACATTGCATGGTTTCGCTGCACAAATGTGCAGAAGAGGTCAACCCGCAGAGAAAGAGCAGGCTGGCAGGTGCCGGGGCTGGGGAGGGGGTGACAGGGACTCTGCCTGTTCAATAGGCACAAGGTTTTCTTTGGGATGACAAAAATGTTTTGGGACCAGGTTCGAATGGCGGTTTGCACAGCACTGGGAATGTACTAAATGGCACTGAATTGTAAACCTTAAAAATGGTTAATTTCGTGTTGTGTAAATTTCCCCTCCACTTTTTAAAAAGAGGAAGAGACGGGAAGGCAAGCACATTTCTGTCTGCCTCAATTCCAAAACGTGCAACACCAGAATGTACATAGTTCAGGGACATAAACGTGTAAGATGTCTTTCACAAAAGAAAACAGTTTAAAATGTCACCAGCAGCTACCTCTGTGAGTGGACAGCAGAGGACAGGGCGCAGTGGGGGCCCAGGGGTCTTCACAAGGTGACAGGCAGGTCCACCTCCAACCTGCATAGTGTGGGTGGGGGGTGACTGACACCATGCACACATTCTATATGTGTTCCTTCATATTTACTTAACATTTAATAAAAAATAAAACAATCAACATTTACAAAAAATAAAATAATGCAATGTCAGAAGAAGGGAGAGGTGCCTTTAAATTTGGGGGTAGGCACTCTTGTTATCTGACTTCAAATCTGCAAGCCATTAAAATAAAAATGGCTTCCTCACCTCCAAAAGAGGAATCCCTTCTCCATGGCAAAAACACCCGAAGTCAAGTCCTAAGAAATGCACACTGTAACTCTTCTCAACGGAGAAGGGCTGCTATTGTATCGCCGCTGTAGCATAACCAGCTCCCACAGCTCGGTGGGCAAGACCACAGACTCAAAGGCAAACAGGGCACAGGATTTGAACGGACCCTCCACAGAGGAAAAAAATATCATTAACGTAAAATGGCTTACTCCTGTGAAAAAATGCTCTGCCTCCTCGGAAGAAAAACACAGAACAACCCTGAAAGACCCTTTTTTGGCAAAGGCCTCCCATCCATCCCCACAAGACAACTTCCACGTCTGTTGTGGTCTGCGGGGCGGTGGGCATTTCTTCCCGGGGGGCGGGGGGGTCCAAGCAGGAACCTGTAAATGCCAGCAGGGGCTGAGTTGGCACCACCCAGCTCCCCCTTTGGGGTCTCCTGGGCACCTCTGCACGGTGCAATACAAGGCCCGGAGCAGGCTGTCCGCTGTAGGCTGTTTGCAACAGCGAGAGCTTGGACACAACCCAAATGTCCATCGTTCCGGGGACTGGTTAAATAAAGAACGGCCCGTCCATGAAACGAAACACAACGGTGAAAGAATGAGGAAGCCCTCTCTGCGCAGAAATGGAAAGGTCTCAAAGACGCAGGAAGTGAAAAAGCCAAGTACAAGACACTATGTATCCTACATGCTCTTTTCGGTTTAAAAAAAAAAAGAAAAGGTGGAGAAATAATATGTATCCCTGTGTGGCTGTATCTGCATACACAAACACGGAAAAGAAGCAAGAGAACAGTAATCACTGGACCCATCGGGTGGGCAGGGCAGGGCGGGCATCTCACTGGGTACCATGTTACACGCCATCATTTCTTTCTCCACCTTTGTGGAGATGTAATTCACATACTACACCATGACTCCTTTGAAGTCTCCTATTCAGTGGTTTTTAGTCTATTCACAAGATTGTGCAACCAACACCACAGTCAATTTCAGGACATTTTCATCATCCCCAGGCACCCATTCCCCTCAGTAGTCGGTCACGCTGCATCCCCCCCGCCCAACCCCCAGCTCCAGCAACCACTCATTTCCTTTCTGTCTCCAGGGACGGCCTAATTCTGGACCTTTCGCAGCAACGGAATCATGCAATATGTGGTCTTGTGCTGGCTCCTTTCACTTAACTTGTTTTTGTGTTTGGGCTTTTGGTTTCGAGTGTTTTCATTTTTGAGCCACATGAAATCAAACTCAGATTAAGAAAATAAAATAGATTACTGTGTCCAGTGAGCAACGGGACAGAGAGTGCTTGGCAAACTACACAGTGCTTTGGACACATCACCACTCATTGCTGGGAGGGGCCGCGCTCGTTTCCAGGGGACGCGCGGATGTGGCAGGGTGGGTAGCCCAGGCCCACTACAGTCCCCTGGGCTGGCCCTGCCCGCTCTCCCCGCCTGCACAGGAGCAGGAGAGCACAGTGGTTAGGAGCCCAAACCCTGACTCCGCCGCCTCCTATCCAGGCACCCCACCTATAAATCAGGGTGACCGTACCTAGCTCATTAAGGCCTTTTGAGGTGTCAACCGGCTTAGCCACGTGCCTGACACACTGTAAAGTGCTCAAGAAACATCAGGTTTGGCGACCAGTGCCAACCCCGAGCTTCAGCGATGAGCCTGAGTGCCCCAGGCACGTGTGGGGCAGACAGTGGACGGAAAGGACACGGGAAAGGGTGCATGGTGGGGAGGCGGGCGCCCCCGCATGGAAGGCCGCAAGGGCTCCCGCTGCCTGATCAGGGCTGCGCCAGACGGCCCACAGCACGTGCAACGGCCTGATGGGAGGGGATACAGGGACCCCCAAATTACAGCTGAAGAGAACAACAAAAGAGGGGAGCAGGGGAGAAACTGGGCCTCAACCGATGAGCGAACCCTGGCCTTTGGCCCGAGACTCCGGGGGGCCAAGGGCCGATGCTTGACTGCAGGGTTCCTCAGTCTCCGCCCTACGGACAGTCTGCTGTGAGGGCTGTCCCAGGCCCTGCAGAGTGTGGGGCAGCATCCCTGACCTCCACCCACTAGCTGACGGTTGTACCCCCTCTTTCTTGAGTAGAAATAACCAAGCATGTCTCCAGACCTTGTCAAACGTCCCCCATGGGACAAAATTCCTTCCTCCCCTTGCTAAGACCCACTAGTGCAAGGACTGGAGAGGACTAGAGGGAGACCCAAGGCCAAGGCCACGGTACAGGAGAGCTGATGGCGGCCCCACCCAGGTGGGGGCAGCGCTTCAGCCCTTAGCATCCAGCAGGTGTGCGCTGGGAGGAGAGGTGCAGGGGAGAGTGCCCTCGCCGAGGTGGGAGGTGGAGGGTAGGAGCCCTCAATCCCCCTCAGTCCCCCTCAGTCCCTACACCAGCCCAGCCTGACACCAGCCCGCAGGTCCTAGTGTTTGTAGAGACTGAAAGGCAAAAGGTCAAATGCCACACAACTTCTCTGGGACAAGGGCCCAGCTGTTTGGCAATCTTCTGACTCCCACCAAGTGCTGGAAACCGGTCCCAGCTGGTGGGGTCCCACCACCACTGGGCCCTGCCGCCGCCGCCTCTACTTTCTGTCAAGAAGCTCCCAGTCTTTTCTCTGCCTCCCTTAATTCTCACAACTGCTGAGCTGAGGCTCAGAGAGGTTAACTAACTGGCCTGAGGTCACACAGAACTGGCTGCAACACAGCTGGGATTTGAAACTACACCCCAAAAGCCCCTGCTTTGCTCTGTATTCCAATCCCCTGGCATCTCACTCATTCAAGCCACAGACACACACGGGGCCCGGGGCCGGCTGCTGTGGCCCTGCCTGGCGGAGCGCAGCCACCTCCTGTGGGAGGAACTCACTGATTCAGTGGGAAATGCAGGGTCGGGGCGGCAGAGGTGGCTGGCCATGAGACACGAGGCCCTTGTGGGGGGGCAGACTGGTCTGGAAAACAAACTTGGACACGGAGAAGGCCTTGGGCCTGGCCAGCCCTAGAAGGTCTAGAAGCTCGGGAAGCTCTAGGCGGGAAGAGGGTGACCGGCTTCACACTGGGGCTTGCTCGCACACCCACACGGACACATGGATACAATCAGGAAGCTGGCTGGACCAGAGGTGGGGGACCAAGTATCCCCATAACCACCGGGCGGGAGCAACCACTGCCTCCCCCAAGGGCCAGTGACTAAAAGACCCAGAGTTCGTAGGGCATGCAGCCAGCAGCTGGCAGAGTGGACGCAGGCCTGGCCAGCTCTGGACCTCGAGCAGCCAACTTGAGGCTGTGACAGAGCTGGCCCCACTCTCCTGCTGTTGCCTCACAATGCTGCCAGGAGCCGGGGAACCGGCCCGAAGAGGAGCTGCGGGCCTCGAGGCCGCATCTACAAAGCCTTCACCTCCAACCGATCCTGGAAAGCAGGGCCTGGAGGCTGCACCCAGCCCCACCTGCGGAGGCCATCTGGAGTCAGGCCCTGGCCCTGGCGACAAGAACGTGGCCAGAGCGCTGAACAAAGGGAGCCAGCAAGGCCAGCCAGGGAAGCCCTACCAGCACCACTGTGCCCACGCCAGCAAGACTGGGGCCCAGGAAGGAGCTGGCAGGGCACTGTGTCAGACGGAGGCCCCCGGGGCACGCACACCCGGCGAGACCAGACGGCCAGAGGTTCCTCCCCCACTGCTGCCTGGCCCAAGAGGACCAGCAGCAAATCCCAGCTGAGGCTGAGGGACGGAGCCAGGGGGATGCGACCATAAAGGCACCACTGCAGGGCCAAGCGTATGCAGGGTTTTGCACACTGTGCCCTCACACGGCCCCACTTTACAGAAGGGAAAGCCAAGGCGGGCAGAGGCCCTCGCCTGCTGAAGGGCACGCAGCTAGTGACGGAAATGCCGACACCCAAACTCTGGTAGAATTCACTCTGGAGCCTGTACGGCGGGGATGCATCTGGCCCCAGTTTCCGAAACAAACTATTTAGATAAATAGGAAGTCCTGCCCCAGGGAGGTCCTGCCACATGGACCAGCGACCCTAGGTCCCTCTTTCTGAGAGACCCTGGCCTACCCTTCCCCCTCTCTAGGCCTCGGTTTCCCTTCAACAAAAAGAAGGCCCCGCACTGGGTGGGAGCAGGTGTGTGTCTGTACCAAGAGCTGCCTCTGCATGCCCTTTGGTTCCAGGCTTCTGTCCGGAGCCCAGGAGCCTCCATGATAAGAGGGCCCTTCATACACGGCCGAGTCGCACTGGCATGGGCATCCTATATGGGGACACTGAGGCTCAGGGAGAGTGACCTGTCCTGAGCCACAAAGCAAATGAGAGGCGGACCAGGGGCCCTGGACCTGCCCCCAAATACGAGCCTCCTCCTGCCCTGCCCGAAGTGCAGCCGCCTCACACGCCTTCAAGGCATGTGACAGCCATCTCCTTGCTCTTCCACGGAGTGGCTTCACTCACTCCCACTCTGGGCAAGCCACAGGCCGGGCACCGGGGCAGCAGCCAGAAGCGCCCCAGCGCCTGCTGCCGCTGGAGGAGCTGGGCGTCTCAGACAAACCTCCGAAAGGGCACCAGCCTGCGCCTCTCCTTCCTTCTGCTCTGAGCTCCCCACTCCGTGCTTCCAGTAGGGGGAGCTACAGGGCGCCAGGCAATGCGCTGCGCCATTTACGATGCTTTCCCAGGCCTCACGCCATGTCGCTTCTGCCTCAGGACAGCCCTGGGCCACCCAGACATTGCCATCACTCACACTTTCCAGAAGGGGACACTGAAGCCCCGAACGGCCACGCACAGCCAGGCCTGGAGCCCAGGTCTGTCCGATGTCCCCTTCCCACGTACTGTCTTCTGGGCCCGACACGTCACTCACAGGAGGACTGGGGGTATAAGGGCCTCTCCTAGTTTTTGAGAGAAACCTGGGGGAGGAGACCTGACCACACTGCTCCTGTTTCTGGGTGAGTGAAGTGGGGATAGTGCAGGGCCGTCTCCAGACGCTGCTGTGATGGGAGGCCAAGCACGTTCACAAGGAGCACGTGCGCAGAGAACCCTTACCGTCCTCTCTGTGTGCGCCCCGCCCCCCCACTGTGCCCCCTGGGAGGCTGGAAGTGGCATTCACAGGCAGGAGTCTCTTTATTGCTCCCAGGCAAGGGCAGGGGTGAGATGTCAGGGATCCATTTAAAACAACAAAATGAGCACAGACTCAGACTTCGAACAGGAAGCACATCCGGAGAGAGAGAGAGATCCTAAAAGTGGAGACCCCTGCCTCCCCCGAGGTGGCTGGGGCAGCCTGCGTCATTTCGAAGCCTGCCTGGGCTGAACTCCAGGAGGCCGGACGGCAGGGAGGGGGCCAAGCTGGAGCAGGCAGGAGCCTGGCCTCGCTGTCCACCAGCGTCCTCCCGGGATATGTGAGATGGGGTGCTCTTCCAGCCCGGGCTTTCCCACGCCCAGTCAGAGACCTAGGGCATCCACAGCTGGAACCAAAGCTAAAAATACCCTCCCCTGCCCGGCACAGCAAGCAGGAACCCCGCCCTGTCTGTGTGAGGAACCCTCAGCCTGCCTCGTCCCAACCTGCCGCTTCCGCCCCCACCAGGGATGGCCCTAGGGACAAAATGACTAAACCATGCCACTGCAGCTGCAGAACCAAGAGCCAACTTCACAGCCTGAAATCTTGGCATCTTTCCTCCTCCTTGTCCCCAAAGTTGTCCCAGGGGCCCCAGAGCCACTGAGCAGGAGCCAAGCACACTCACCCAGGTAGATATCTCCGAAGGACCCGCTCCCGATCTTCCGGCCCAGGCGGTACTTATTCCCCACACGGAGCTCCATGATTCGCTCTCACTGTGGAGGGAAGCAGAAACACGGGGGTCAGAGAAGTGGGGAGCTGGGCCCCATCCCTCCCCAATAAGGCCAGCCAAAGACACAGGAACTGGGAGACCAGCATTGTCCCTCCCACTGTCCAGGAAGGGGACTGGCCTGGCCTGGGGGAAACCAGGCATCATCAGGCAGCCTGAGAGCCTCCACATTTGGGCAATGGCTGAGGCAGGCTCACAGCAAAATGGAGACAAGGCCTGAGGGGAACTTTGGGGGACCCCCATTTGGGACCCTCCAACAGGAGCCTCTCAGGGGCAGGCCAGTCACAGTGGTCCAAGCCCCTAAAAAAGGAAATCAAGGACAGAGGGGTGATGGGGAGGGGGCATGCAGGAGCTGATTGGCCTGGGGGGTGCTACCATGGCAACCACCAGCAAGTTCCAACCTCCGGGGGATGGGAAAACAAGCTGAACAGAAGGTCCCTAGGAAACTGCTCAGCCCCTTTGGACTCAGAAATTACTGAGTTGCCGTGGCCACGTCCCCACCCTGGGCTTCCGGTGCCAGGAATCAGAGGTCAGGCCTCAGCGGCCCGGTCTGCTCTCCCCAGAAGCCAGACTGTGCCAGTTTGCGGGGTGCCCTGCAAGTAACGTCGTCTCCTCCCCTTGACCTCGTGACACCAAGAAGCTCGCACAGGCCGCTCTGAACATACTCCTTTGGACGGACCACTTGGGACTGACTGGACTCCTTCAGGCCCAGAACCCTCAGGAGGGTCTTCTAAGAGGGCAGCTGAACCAGCCAAGGGACCCAAGCCAGGTTCTTGGCCTGGGCTTCTGAACTCCTGTGGGGCGGGAGATGAGGAGTGCTGACACGAACAGCTCCCCTATGTCCTGTGCCCTAAGCCTGTGGGACTTCAGCGTCCCTGGTAGAGACCCCTCTGCTCTGGCCTGGGGCAAAGGTCTGGGCACTGGGTGCTGGCCAGCAGAAGAGGACAATCCTCAGAAGGGGGTGACTCTTCCACTGTGGGGGGGAGGGAACACTGGGATGTGACACTGAGAGGGAGATGAGGGACCCCTGCGATCTCACGGTGCCCACACGAGGGCCACCACAGAAGACAATCAGGAGGGGTCTTCGTCTGAGACCAGGAAGTCAGGCCCAGAGAGGCCACGCCCCCTGCCCGCCCAGCCCCGCCCCACCTCACCAAGTCAGCGGCAGTCTCCTCACCTGGGACCCACACAGGATTCTCACCTCCCCACCTGGCGGCCTTGCATTCCCACAAGCAAAGACTCAGCTCATGCCAGCGCGGGCAGGCAAAGAGGAGCTGTGCCAGGCAAGTGCTAGCCCCCAAAGCCAGCCGCACGGGAGCGGGGGAGGGAGACAGAGAGGTCTAGTCCTTGGGTGGCCAGGCCCGAGACCGCCCTTCGCCGGAGGCAAGGCGCCAGGAGCTCTTGACCGGGAGCGACATCAGCCCCAGCACCTGGCGCCCAGGGCGCCGCCACCAGCCCTTCCCCAATGGCCACAAGGAAGTAGCCTCCACCCCAGGGCTGGCCAAACTCTGGGCTCTTTACCGAGGGCCTCTGCGTCCACGCCCGGCCGGTCCCAGCTGAGATGCCAGGGCTGCCAGCTGCACACTCTTCACAGTCGCAGGAAACCCACGCGCCACGCACCTCACAGCCCCACCGTCCCGCGGGCGCGCACACTCCAAAAGAGAAGGAAAGCAGGCGCACACCAAGAGCCCCGCTGCGGGGGGTGGGGGGAGGGGAGGCGCGGGTGTGTACACATACAAACAGCCTCCTGGGCCTGTGCCCCGCCGACGCCAATTCAGACACCACGCGCGGCAGCCGGGGACGCCGCAGGTTCGGAAAGGCACCTAAATACACCCGCATCCTATATTACATAAATACCCACGCCGGGTTACATAAATACCCGCGCCCTCCGTCTGCGTGTCTTACATAAATACACTGCACGGGACCCCCAGCCCCTCCCCACTCCCGGGGCCGCCAGCAGGCAAGGGAGAGAGAAGTGCGAACCACGGACCCTGCAGGGGCCACCTCCGCACCTCCGCTACGCGGCGGCCGCGCAGACCCCAGGCAGAGCCCGGTCCAGGCGCCACGGCCCCGAAGGCCTCCGGGAGGGGACGGGAGAGGCTCTCCAGTTCTTTGCTGCTTCTCCCATGGGGGGCAGGGGTGGGGGAAACAAATGATTTAAAAGAGAAAAAAAAGGCCACACGAAGACTCAGAGTTTCAGTCAGTTACAATCACACAAACTACCAAGCACCCCACCCAGGGCAGTTTCTGACACCCTGTCGCCTGCCCCTGCCCCCGCCAGGGCCCTGGTCCCTGTACGTAAAATAAACCTTGGAAACATCGGAGACCGAAAGCAAAGGAGCCCCAAACGCAGGCATTTGGGGTGCAACTCAGATACTCTGGATCCCCTCCTTCTCCCTGAGGGAGGCTGCGCCAAGAACAAGATATGCAAGAAAGCTAAAGGAGAGTTGGGGAGGGGGCCGCCCCGCTTCGAGTCCGGGTGTGCGGGGGAGCTTGGGAGTCCTGTCTCCGGAGACGCAGGGCGCGCGGAGTTGTGTGCTGCACAGAGACTCGCAAAACACGGATTTCTCACAGGCAGAGCCGGGAGACCCGATCTGACAAATAACCCCCACCCCTTTCTTTCTCTCCACAAAGGAAAACAGAACCGGCGGCTGGGTGACTACACGCCCCTCATCTCGGGGCCCCCAGGCGCCCCCATCCCACCCGCGGGCGCAGCCTGGCTGACCCCCAGGTCCGGAGCGCGGAGCCGGGAGAGAAGGGAACGCGCTGCTACTGGCTGTCCGGTGAGACAGACAGACAGACAAACGGAAGCCCAGGGTCTGGAGGACAAGCTCGAGTCAACAGTGTCGAGTGCCCCCCGCACCGGACCCCCTCCCTCAACGCGCCCAAGTCAGAGCCCTAGGTGGCCACCTGGGTGGGCAGTGGCCTTGAAGGGTCCAAGCTGGGGGAGGCGGAGGCAGGCCGGACGGGGTGGGGGGCGCCCTCCCCCCGCAAGCCTGCAAAATAATAGTCACCCTCCTCCTCCTCGGCCTCAGCCGCGCCTTTGTCCTCTCCGGGCCGAGCGGGCGGCGCCTGGACAGCCCCCTCCCCCCGCCGGTTTCCCAGCGCTAACGAGCGGGTGTCCGCCCTGCCCTGCCCTCCCCTCCCTTCTCTCTCGAGCAAAAACAAAGAGGCGGAGGGAGCCCCGTTTCCCCCGGGTTTGCGCCCCTCCGCGAGCCCCCGGTCTCCCAATATTTACCCCGCTGGGACGGCGCCGGTGCCCGGCCACTGCTCCGGGGGCTGCCGCGAGCGGGGGCGGCCCGCCGGGCCGGATGCCGGAGGATTCGCGGAGCCGCCCGGAGTGCCAGCCTCTCCCGGCCCCGCCGCCGCCGCCGCTGCTGCCGCGCTCCGCTCCGCTCCGCTCGGCCCCGGCCGGGCTCTGGCTCTGGGCTCTCGCCGCCGCGGCCGCCGCCTCCCTCCGCAGGGCCCTCCAGCCCGCCCGCCCCCGCCGCCGGCTCGCGCTCCCGCCCGGCGCGCGCCCGCGGCTCCCATTGAGCCCCGGGCCCGCCCGCTGATGTCATCCCCGGCCCGCCGCCGCCCCGGAGGATTTAAAGGGCCCGCGCCCTCCGCTCCCTGGGACGCTGTGGGGGCCACAGCAGGGAAGCACGGCCCCCCGAGCCGTGCGGGGTGGGGGCTAGCGGGAACGCGGCCCTGGGGGGGGCGGGAAGCACACGGAGACACTGGCATCTGGCAACGCGGGGCGGGCGGGAGGGCGCACGCAAAGCTGCGGCGCTCTAGACCCACAGCCCTTCTCATCCCCTCGGCCCCGCCGGGGTCTCCTGTCCTCTCCGCCCGGCGGCACCCCGCCCCCCGCAAAGGCGGTGGACACGCGCTCCTGCTAAAGGAGCGGGTTTAGGGAGTTGGGGCGCTCTCCGACTTCCATCCCTGAGGGCTGCGGACACGGCAGGACGACCGCTGGGGGCGAAGGAAGTGGCGGGACCAGAAGAGATGGAAGGACGCTGACCAAAGGTCCAGGGAGGTGCCTACGGCGCAGCTGCTCTCTCCCCCCTCTGCCCCCACCCCGCGGAAAAACCAAAGGCAAAGACCTTTCCCTTCGCCCTCCGCTCCCTTCCTGCGGCTGAAACGGACGGGCACGCGGCAGACTCAAACCCGCCCTCCTCCCGGGGGGCGAGGGGCGCCCCACGCAGCCGCGGGGCCAGTGCCCGCATCCGGGCCCAAGTTCCGAGCTTGCGGGCAGGACCCTGCCTCCCGGGGTCCCTGGGAGAATTAATTTAGGTCTCCTGCCGCCCTCCAGAGTCGCCATGAGAGAGGTTCCAGGGCAGTGGTGTTAAAACAATGGTGTTTTTACTCTGGTCGCTGCGAAGCTCCGAATTATGACCCACGTCCACTCACGCAACTGGGCCCGGACCCGCAGACCGCGAGTGCGCTGTACCCACGCCCGGAAGCACGGCTCCTGAGAAGCGTCGCTTCCACAATAACCGCATCTTCCTCGGTGCCCGAGGCAATTAGTCACGCGGGGCCCAGACTGGTGGGAGCCCCGCGGACCCGGCTGTCTGTCGCAGAGCGGGAACTGCCCAGAGAGGGAAGGGCCCAGGGCCAGGCAGCACAGCAAGATGGCTCTGTTCTCCCCACCGTCCAGGGAAGCCGAGTCTCCTGCCCAAGAACAGGAGAAGGGAGGGCAAGCCTCCCAGGAGAGGCCTTCGGCCGGCAGCTGGGGACCTGCCCTCACTGCCACCTTGGCCAGAGCAAGGGGCGGGGGGCACCAACCAAGGTGGTGGGCTTCGAGTGGCCAGCCTGGTGTTTTCTGTCACTGGTGTTTTCTGTCATTTCTTTTGTTAATCGATTCCCAATGTTTTTTTTAAAGATTTTATTTATTTATTTTTAGAGAGGAGAAAGGGAGAGAAACATCAGTGTGTGGTTGCCTCTCATGCTCCCACTACTAGGCACCTGGCCTGCAACCCAGGCACATGCCCTGACTGAGAATCGAACCTGCGACCCTTCTGTTCCCAGGCCAGCACTCAGTCCACTGAGCCACACCAGCCAGGGCTCATTCCCAGTGTTTTTAGGATTTCACACCACAGGTCCACATTCTCTACTTTTCCAGAAGCACTGGGAGAACCGGCAACTCCAGGCCCAAACTCACACCGGGTCCCGGCCACACTCAACTGGCCTGGGCAGCAGCCACCCACCCTCCCTGGTCATAGCCCAAGGGACCCATCTTGTTTCCTCACATCAGCTTGCTTTGCCCATATTTGTCCCTCCCTTCATTGCCTGGAGGCCCCCAGGTGCAACCCTGCCCCAGAGGCCAGCCGCCCGCTCCACCACCAGCGCCCCTCCCATTGCTGTCTGTTTCCACGCCACCCTCACTATGCTGGGTCCTGTGTCGATGGAGGCCAGCCCTCCCCTAGGCCACCCAGTGCCCAGGCCGGGGCCCGAGTCCCAGAGTCCCTGGCACACTGAGCAGGGGTGGGGTGCACCCCTGTGTCCCCCGTCCTCAGCACCCCAACCTTCCAACCTGGGTCCGGCTTCTCAATTGTGGGCCCTCCTGGTCTGGAAGGGACTAGTACCTCTCCAGCGCCCACAGAGCGCCCAGCACTGCCCCTGGGAGGTTATCTCAGCGAATCCTCTCAGATGACCACAGATTAAGTCCTGCTCCATTCTTGTGGGGGGGGGGGGAATCTCAGGCCTGCCTATGGGCACGCATTAACCAGCAGCTTCCAGTCTCGTCCCGTGTCCCCTCCCCATCCCACAACTTGTAACCACTGCCACCCCCCACCTGGGTTGAACCCAAGATCCTGGGCAGTTCCCTGGGCCTCCAGGTTTAAGACTCACTCCTCCCCCCAAAGGCCTGCTCCTCCTCTCTCTTCTGCTGTCCCCACCCACCGTCTGCCTGGGGAAAAGCTGCCCAAACTGCACCCCTGATTAGCTGTGGCATGGGCCTCAGTTCTCTGCCTTCCTACACCTCTCAAAGGCCAACCCCAGCATCCTTCCAAAGAGCTTTGCACCCAGCCCTAAGGAGAAACAAAACCCAGCTGAGGAATTAAGACAAAGAAATCTCCCTGGCTGGTGGTGTGGCGCAATGGGTTGAGCGCTGGCCTGTGAACCAAAGGGTTGCTGGTTTGATTCCCAGTCAGAGCTGCGGGCCAGGTCCCCAGTGGGGGCCATGTGAGAGGCAACCACACATTGATGTTTCTCTCTCTCTCTCCTTCCCTTCCCCTTTCTCTAAAAATTTTAAATAAAGATTTTTAAATAAAAATAAAATTTTAATAAATAAAAATAATTTTAAAAAGACATCTGGGCCTGACTTCTCTCCAGACTACATTCTGCATGATTTTTTTCTGGGTCTCACCTCCCAGCTTTAAACGGCAAGAGCGTGGCCAGCTTGAGTGCCCCGAGCCCCCACCTTACACACCCACCCGCCCACCTGGAAGATGCAGTAGGAACCCAGTAGGTGTCGGGGAGGTCCCCACTCAACGTGGTCCCGTCCTGGGGTTCGGCCACTCTGCGCTGAGTAAGGAAGAAGAGTCTCTCGGCTCCCTTCCAATCTGACCTTTGCACCTGTTTCCTTGGCACCCCAGAGCACCAGCTGGGGATCTCGAGGACAGCCCTGGATGTGTCACATCAGGAGGCTAGGACAGATGAAGCCAGTGACGGGGAGGAGGGTCCAGTCCTCCCAAACCTGAGTCTCCACTGTGGGCACCTCATTCACTACGCGTCAGGTCCTGACGCCAGTCCTGCACCATCCGCTCCCTGGGGCCTGGGCCCTGGCGGTTCCCACTGTGCGGTGCCCTTCCCCTCAGATGCCTTGAGCTCATTGCCTCACCACCCTCCCGTTTTGCCTCTCAAGTCGCCTTCATGGAGAAGCCCTCTAGTCCTCTGAGTGTAAGATTCTAACCCCCTAGGGCACTGCCTCCCCCCCCCTCCCTGGTTCTTTTTTTCCTGGCACTTATCACACTGTCTAGCATATTACTAGCATATTCCATATGGTGCTCATTTGAATTTTTTGGGGGGTGGGTCTGAGTCTCCCCCTAGAATATAAGTTTCACAAAGTCAGGGAGTTATGCAACTTGGGGACACCGCTGTGTCACCAGTGTCAAGCATGGTGTCCCACACATAGGCCGTAGTGAGCGAGCACTTGCTGCATGCGTGAACGGGCGGGCTGTGAGGGGACAGCCTCCACGCTCTGACAGATGTTAAGAACCATCACTGTATTGAGCACCTACTGTGTGCCAGGTCCTCTGCGAGACATGTTATCTGCACTGACTCATGCAGCCACCTTCAGTGGACATAGTGGCCTGGCAGAGGCCTGCGCTTAGCCATGTCCCCCAGGCTGGTGCAGGACACAGTTCTGAGACAAGCCCCCATGCCCCTGCCTCAGACTCCTGAGCCCCTCTACCGCAGAAGGCGCTCAGGGCCCCAGGCGCGAGTCACAGGGCCCATGGGCCTCCTTTAGTCCAACTTCATCATCCTACGGTCAGGGAGACGGAGACCCAGGCAGCCCTGCTCGAGGTCACAGCCGGACCAGGGACAGAGGCCCCCCATGGTTAAGAGCCTGCCTTCAAATGCTGATTCTGCCCCTGTTTAACTGTGTGACCCCAGGAGAGTTCCTTATACTCTCTGAGCCTCATTTGTAAGTGGGGGTAATATAGAGGGCCATCCCCCAAAACAACCTCGCCCAAGAGAAGCCCTGAGTGACGACAGGAAGGTGCTGATATCGTCAGTGGCCCGAGGAGCAGACAGGGAGTGAACTCCAGACCGCCTGATTTGACTCCTTCTGGCACCACCGGCTTGGTCTACAGGTTCTTCTTTCCTTGCATTACCTTCCTGAGGAGGAGCCCCCACCAGCCCCTCCGAGGTGGGGTGGGTTGCAGGTGCACAGACCTGTGCAGCCCAGGGGCGCCACTGGCCTTGCCCGCCCTCTGTCTTTCCCCGGGTCCCGGCTCTGGGGAGGCCCTGCAGGAAGTTGCTCTGGGGCCTTCCTCTTCTCGGCTGCTACTCCCAGCCCTGCCGGCCTGCAGAGGCTGCCCTGGTGCCTCCTCCCTGCCCTGCCAGGCCTCAGCTCCGGGGCCCCAGCCCCTTCCATGATGTCCCACCCCTGCTGCCTGCCCCAGGGCCATGCCCTGTCTCCCATCCATGTCATCCAGGCTTCCCCCGGTGACCTCGCCACACTGTCCGGTCTGGTCAGATCATTCCCCAGCGATGGGTCCTCCCTCCTCCTCCATCTTCAGCGGAGAAGCTGAAGGGATGGGCAGCAAGGGGCCTGGACCAGGGGCCTGGAGGCCAAGTTGGAGGGCTAGTTCAGCCACTGAGACTCTGTGGGGACTTGGAGGGTTCACAACCCCTCTCTGGGGAGCTGGACAAGGGGACCACTCAAGCTCTTTCTTCAGCCTCTGCATCTGTAAACTAAGGTCTGGACTGGGTGGGGACTGGACTGGGTGGGGACTGGCCTGTATGGTCCATATCCAGGTACTTGGTTGACGAAGACCCTGAGGTTACACAGGTCTGGGCTGGGGTAGGAGGGAAGGGCCCGCACACCACCCCCACCCCATATTCAAAACCTGCCAAGCGTATTCTGGGCCCAGCCGCTGCTCCCGTGCTCCCTGCACTCGGACACTACGGAGGTCTGTCACTGGCGAGGTCATACTCCTCTGCTTCTGAAGATGCACCAGCAGCTCCCTCTGTCCTCCGCGTGAAGTCCAAACTCTTTCCCTGCCGTGATCGGACTCCTACCTGCCTCTCAGACCTCATCTCTGCCCTGAGCCTTGCTTTCTCCTGGTCTTCTTTCATTTCATCGCACATCAGGGCCCTAGCACTTGCTGCTCCTTCTGCCTGGAATCACCTCTCCCCAGTTCTCAGTGGCTGCCCCCTACGCATGGTTCGAGCCACAGCTCAAAAGTCACCTCCTCAGGGCGCCTTCCCTGACCACACCATCTTGTGGGTCCCTTTCCCATAGGTTCCCCACCTTGTTTCTTTCATAGCACTTACTGCAGGCTGAAGACACTAACTTGTTCATTTTTAATGTCCTTGAACACACAGTCTAAGAGAAAGAAACCCTCCAATAAGTGCTCTTGCGGGTACCCAGCTGGTAAGGAGCGTCCCATGATATCTGTGCGGGTGTATGGCTGTGGGGGTGGAGGCAGGGCATGGCACTTTCCGCCCCTCGGGGACAGGCCCGTGGCTCCTCCCCACCCCATCCCTCAGTCTCAAGGGCTCACGATGGGGGAGCTCTCGGCCCCTCCCCTCCACAGGGGCAGCCCCTTGGTCAGGTTCCCTGCACTGCTTGTCTTCTCGGGGAAATCAACTCCCAGAGGAGGCAGGGACACCAAGCACGTGTCCCACTGGCGTAGAGAGCACTAAATCACGGGTGCGTCACCCCAGGGCCACATCACCCTGCCTCCAACACCCTCCCCCACCCACCGCTTCCTTCCTTCCACTTAGTCTATATCACCTTGCCGCCCCTCTGGGCGCACCTGTCCCCTCCACGGGGCACAACCTCCTGTTTGCCCCACCGCCAGCTCTCCCCAAAACTTGCTCCTTCCATCCTGTGGGAAGCCACGGAATGCCATTCCCAGGACACAGCCACTCACTCATTAGCAGGGCCACGGGAATTAAGGTGATTACCACGGCTAATGACCCCAATTCCCACAGCAACTCTTCCCCACTCAGCACAGCTGGTGCCATTCGTCACTTCCTCGCCACGTCATGTGTCTGTCCACAGATATTTCCTGATGCCAGCTCTGTGAAGGGCCCGAGGGATCTGCTCTGGACCCTGCTGGCCAGGAGGTGATGACCCACTCGGGGAGGCTGTCTGTGCACACGCACACACACGACTTAACATGCTAACAAGGGCATGTTAGATGGTGAGGGCCGCGGACAGACCATGCAACCTGGGGTCAGTGACTGGGGTCTCTTCACTTCTCAGGAGGCGCTACACAAATACAGTGTCCAGACAAGCCCCCGAGCCCCCTCCCGACTGACTGCCCAGGCCCCTTCCGCGAAGGAACTGGGGAGCCGCCCCTGGAGAGGACAGGTGGGAGCAGAGATCAAAGGTGGGAGCAGAGCTCAAAGGTGGGCAGACTTGGAGGGTGGGGGTCTGGGAGGAATGGCCTGAGTGAACATGCCGGGTTGGAAGCGCAGACATTTCGGGGTGAGGAGAAACTCTGGGGAGACCAGTCGAGTGGCACCCTGGGGGGATAGGGCTGAAGAGGAAGGTGGAGGCAGGCAGGGTCTCCAATCCCTGAACATGGGACCGATCCACTGGTTCGCTCAGAACAGCTTTGAGTTTTGCACGTGGAAGGGAGAAGACCAAGCAAGCTCGCAAGTACACGTTTACCGGCGCGCCCAGGGCCACACCGGGCACCAGCCTTGGACCGGATGTTTAATTCTACATCAAGCCCGTGATCTGGAGATCACGCCACCTGTTGTACAGGTAGACACCCAAGGCTGAGCGAGTTTCAGAGAATCTGACCTAATGTTCATGAAGGTTCTGAAAGACTCCACTTTACCTTTCCAGACCCACCCTGGCACCTCCTCCTGCCTTGGGCACTGCACCTTAGTATGCCTTTGTCTTCCTCCGTGTGTGCCAACTGGGACCCGCCCACATACCTGAGGTTCCCACTCAATGTGTCCCCTTGACCTTCAGGACACCATGAGCCTGCCCTCTCACTCTGGAAGCATCCGGGGGTTCTGGTGACCACGGAGGGAGCTGTCAGCAACGTGGGTGCTTCTACCCAGGAAGTTCAGTAAGTGATCCACTGGGCGGGGGAATCTGAATTTGTATTCTTTAGTTTTCCATCTTAATCTTCCAAATATTGCATATTGATACATGCTTTTATAATGCACGCATTAGCACAATAAAACATTCATACCTAAGTGATAAATAGATATATGTGTGTGTATATACATACACATTCAAATACAAAATGCATGCTCAAAAACGTTTTCACCAACAGGGTGCACCACTAAGGTTTGCACCAGCATTGGAGGACCCCTGCAATGAGTTCCCCCTCGAGAAGCAGCGGTGCTAGGGGCCCTGCTTCAACAAGCTGGGTCCGAATCCTTAATCAGCTTCCTCTGGGCTGTGTGGCTGGGCCAGTCAGTAGAAGCTTCCTAGCCTGCAGCTTCCTCCTCCGGGAAATGGGGCAGGCAATAACACCCGTCTCCGGGGATCAACAGGAAGAGATGTTCGTGAGGCCCGTAGCCCAGAGCCTGGCACCTGAGTGCAGGTGCGGTGACTGCCACTTCCGCGGCAGGGCGCAGGGGCAGGCCGGGCCTTGTGGTGGACCCTGCCCCGTGGAGCGAGCCTGCGGCAGGAGGCCAGGACAGGTCGCCAGAAATCAGCGTGACCAGGGAGAAGACAGACATCACAAACACGAAGACCCTTTTTCTGCCCGAATCATGGGGAACAGGGGAGGACTTTCTATATAAATTATCTCACTTAACCCTCACAACATCTGGGGGAAGTAGCTTTGTGTGGCCACTTCGCAGAGGTGGGAACCAGTGCTGAAAGACAGCAGAGGTCTCTCCTGGGGTCCCAGTGTCCGAGAAGGCGTCTCGGCCTTGGGACCTGGAGCCCATGTTTTTCCTGTTACACCTCCCTGCCTTCACCCCGGATCCCTCCCCCGAGTGTTCCGACTAGTGCCCGGGGAGGGCCCATCCCTCAAATTAACCTTAGGCAGCCATTACACAGAATGACCTCACATACACAAATGACTAAGAACAACACGGGAAAATGCGTATGACACAGTATCAAGGGGGGGGTAAGCAAGACCCCAAAATCGTAGACGCAGCATGGTAAAACTGCACCACAAAGATTCTGCACAGCAGAGACTGGAAGCAAACACCGCAGATGATCTGCCCCTACCCTTCTCCATTTGCCAACTAGTTAGTCAGTGCGGGGAACTTTTACAACGAAGAAAAGATATCATGCAAAACGTAATAACACATCTGTGGTTGAAATATCTGGAAACCTGCTGTTTTCTTCCTCTTCCGCTTCCCATCCTTCAAATCCCTCCAAAGCCTGTGCTTTCAGGACAACGTGACGCCAGCGGGAGACGACGCAGGAGTTTGGGGAGCATCCAGTGCCTCCAGACCCACGTCAGCTCCTCCTCTTGGACCAGCCCGCTCTGGCCAGGCTCCCCCTCTCTGTCGAGTGAGGACCCCCCACCCCGGACCCTCGTCTCAGCCCCCGGACAGGGCTCCGGCCGATACTCACCTGACACTCGCGCTCGGCTTCAGATGCGAGATGCGAGATGCGCACACCTGTCCCTCCAGGTGAGGACTCTGGCCGGGAGCTGCGCACTGGGAGGAGAGAACCCGCGGAGGGGGCGGTGTGATGACGTCATCGCAGGACCCCGCCCACCGGCCCCAGGCCCCGCCCCCGCTTCCTGCCCCGCGGGGGTTCGTGGTTCTCATGTTTACCCGCTGAGGTGCCAGGGACACTTCAGCGGACATGCACGCCCGCCGGGCCCGGGCCCCCGGCCGTCCGCCGTGCTGCCGGGGAGGGGGGGGGGGGACCTCCGAGGGCGACGCTCGGGGTGGGCGGGCTGCCCCGGGAGGCCCTGCGCTGCTGCAGCCAGGGCGCCTCTGGGAGGCCGGGAAAGAGCGGGGATCCCGTCCACCCCCTGGCGCACCTGCACCCCGGTGTACGCGGTTCTGCTGGGTTCGGGGCCCAGGCTCAGATCCCCTGCGGTTAGGAGAGGGACGGTGGCAGCGTCCGGCTCCCCGAGGGTTCTCCGCGCCGTCCTCACTCCCGGTGACGCCGTCCGGCCTCTCCTGCTAAGAAAACCGGGGGCGCGGGGAGGGGGCGGGCCCCAGGTGTGAGTCCAGCCCTCGGGGGTTGAGGAGTGTGACCCCGGCATCTGACATCTGCAGTCGGCAACCGGTTCCTTCTTTGGCGTGTCCGAGGTTGCTTCTATTCGGCGAAGGTGCGCGCGGGAAAGCCAGCCTGCGCGGGCGGCACAGACCCCTTCTTTGGAAAGGCTCTCGGGTTCCATCCGGCGAAGGGCTTTAACACTGCGCTCGCCCTTGGACCCTGGAATTCCTCCATGTCTGGAAATCCATCCTGAGGGGCTAATTCAGAATAAGCGTTCATCGTGGAGCCCTTTAAAATGGTGAAAATTGGAACCAGTCTGGGGAGAGGCGGGGGGAGGGGGGGAGGCCGGGGCGGTGGCGGCGACCGGCACACACACTCAGGGGGACATTGCACAACCTTTTACGAGTTGTGTTTACAAACAGCGGAGAGCGACGTGAGGAAACGCGCTAGAATGTGCAGGGAGTACGAGCAGGATGTGAGTGTGCGGTGGCAGCCGGTTGCCGCCGGACTTGACAGCGCAACACGCGTTTTCGGAAGCTCTTACGGAATCGACCGGCGCGCCGTTGGTTGACCTGCCCCCAGGTTTCTCACGTGCAGGACGGTGATGCTTCGTCTGTGTGCGGCGTCGGGCGGTCGCCACGCAAAGTCAAGTCTCCCTGTCAGCCTTGATCCCCCTAAAACAATTTTTTGGGTGGGAAAGAGCCTGGAAAGAAAATGGCCACTGTGGTTATTTCGGGGGGGGGGGGCAGTACGAGGCTTTTTACTCTCTGTGTTCCCCGCATTTTTGTCTAATGGGCTTATATGGCCTTTATAAAGATAAGATAACAAAAGGTGATCCCATTAACTGAGCACTTACTATAATCTAGGAGGGGCCCCTTTCCCGTAATCCTTGAGATAGCTCTCAGGTAAGGATTGTTCTCCTGTTACAGGGGAGGAAGCCAAGGTCTGGGAGCTTGATCCCCAAGGTCACACACGTAGGAAGGGTCAGAGGTAGTCGCTGTTCCAAGGCCAAGGGGGGCCTTCTCACAGCCTCCTGACTAGCCACCAGGCTAACAGGACACCAGCCTCAGCTGGGCTAAAGGTAGCTGGTGAGAGGGTCTGGGCTTCAAGAGGAGGGGTGTGGCGATGAATGGCCCCCTCCCCCCAGCCTCAGTGCACCCTCCTCCACTGGGGGAACCCCTCCCCCCAACCCCAGAGGGTTTGAGGCTGCTGGGACTCAAGGAGGACAGGCTTCCCAGAGACCAAGCTCCAAGGCTGGGAGGTCAGCCAGTTCAACCTCATCCGTGCATTTGATAGCCTTAACATGGTGTTATGATTATAAAAGCAATATATGTTTATTATAGAAAACTAGAGGAGTCAAAAAAAGATAAGAAAACAAAAGGTAATCACTTCATTATCTTATCTTCTATAATGGAAATTTAAAATAATACCAAAAAGTAGAGAAAATATAGTATATGAACCCATATATCCATCACTAATTTTCAACCATCAATATTTTCCATTCTTCTTGTATCCATCACCCCACACACATTTCTAAAGAGGAAATTCCAGAGACCGTTCCACTTCCCCCATAAATACCTCAGTAATTATATCAAATAGCTACAGACTTCATTAACACACACACACACAAGACACCATTTCACACAGACCCAGATCACACCATTTCTCTCTTTAAATCATTTAAGTTGTGGTCCATGTTCACGTTTCCCGAATTTGGCTCCAAAATGTCTTTTTATAGTTGGTTTGTTGAAACCAGCATCCGTACAAGACCCACGTATCATATCTGGTTGACCCATCTTTTCAATTTCTCTCTCCCTGTCATTGAGGTGTAATTCACACACCCTTCCCAGTGTACAACTCGGTGGCTTTTTGTAGATTCGTGAGATTTTGCAGCCATTACTACTCCCTGGTTCCCTAACACCTGTATCGCCCCCCAAGGAAACCCCACACCTAACACAGTCACTCCCCATCTCTGCCCTCCCCTAGCCCCTGGAGCCCCCTGGTCTGCTTTGTCTTGTGCTATTTCATGTAGGTGGGATCGTGAAATATGTGGCCTCTGGTGCCTGGATTCACTCAGGCAAATGCCCCCAAGGCGCAGCCACGTGGAAGCGACGGCGCTTCGTTCCTCTTTACAGCAGCCGGCAGGTCCCACCGAGTCCCCCGCAGTCTCGAGCTGGCGGACCGCGTGTCCACTGTGTCTCTTCATGCGTGCTTCTGTCCCCTATAGTCCCTATGACTTGGCCCTTAGGGGTGGACTCGGGATGCGGGAGGCTTGATTTGGATTCGGTTATTTTATGACGAGCATCTCGTCAAGGGTGGCGAGCTCTTCCCGGTGCATCAGGGCAGCAGCCTCTCGGAGCTGGGTGGCCCCACCGTGAGTGGTGTTAAGGTTACCAGGCTCTCCGTGTCCACCTCATCCTTCTTGTCCGAGGCTCCCATCAGCCTTCTGCCCGGTGGTTTAGCACCGATGGATGACTGTGGACTTGGTCTATCTCACCCTTCAGTTTACAGGGAAGGAAACTGGCTGGAAGAGAGGTGATTTGCCCAAGGTCACGGGGGTTAGTACTAATGAACAGCTGCCGCGTAGTAGGGCCTTGTTGTGTGTCTGGCACTATGCTAAGTGGTTTGTATGAAGTGACTCATTTAATCTTCTCAACACCCTTTGTGGTTGGCGTTATAGTTTGAGCTTCCTTTTCAAACGAGGAAACCAAGGCCCAAAATGGTGAGGGTGTCCTGGCCAGGTAGCTCAGTTGCTTAGAGCATTGCCTTGATACACCAAGGTTGTGGGTTCAATTCCTGGTCAGGGTACATACGAGAATCAACCAATGAGTGCATCGAGAAGTGGAACAACAAATTGATGTTTCTCTCTCTCTTCTTTTCTCTCTCTATAAAATCAATTAAAAGAAAAAAACCCCACTAGCCTTGGCTGAAGTGCTCAGTGGGTTGAGTGCCAGCCTGCTGACCATGAGGTTGCCCGTTCCATTTCCCGTCGGGGCCCGCACCTGGGTTGTGGGCTGAGACCCCAGTTCGAGGAGTGAGGGAGGCAGCCGATCGATGTTTCTCTCCCTCTCTTTCTCCCTCCTTTCCCCTCTCTCTAGGAAGAAATAAATCAAATCTAATAAAATAAAATGGGGGAGGGGCCTGCCTTTGATGAGTCATTTGGTAACTCAGACCAAGAGGCCCTGGAGGACAGAGAATGGAAGGGCCCAGTTCTCTCGCTGGTAAATCTAGACAGAGAGGAGGGGGCCAGAACCTCAGAGAGAGGGGCGGGGCCGCAGAGTCTTCCCAGTGGCAGTGTCGCTGCAGGTTGGCCTCTAAGTGTGTGTGGGAGTTTGCCGTGGGCAGTGGAGGGAGAGGAATGGGCCCACCCTGTGAATAAGGCCTGAGCTGGGATTTGAGCTGTGGCCAAAGACTCTGCTCCTCACCACAGACACACTCACAAATGTCAGCCCTGAGGGAGGAGGCAGAGAGGGTGTGTCTTGGCCCAGTGCATGCTGAGAATACGCAGGCATCCTCACAGATCAGGAGTGCGAAGAGCCCTGGACCTGGAGTCTGCCCACGAGACGCCAGTGAGCAGTGAGAGGGCTGGATGCTGTGCCCACGGACGGCCCTGCCCTCCCTCGGAGGCCTGAGAAGCGGATGGAAATGGACCTGGAGGGTCTACCCCAGGGAGGCCACCCGCTCAGGTCCCCGAGTCCAGCTCGAAGATTCTGATGGCAGGGATCCCGGGAAATATCCGGACCACTGAGGGACAGGAGCCTCCGGCGAACTCCAGCTCCAAGTGCGCACATACCATGTGTATGTCTGTCCTCTGTGCGCATAGAGTGTCTGTGAGTAAAAGCCTTTGTAAGTCATTCCTTCTGTCATACACAAAGAACACCCAGAAACCAGTAGGAGAATGCCAACAATGTAATATAAAATGATTAAGAAATAACAGACTGCTCACAGAAAAGGAAACAAAGGCCTTCAGAGCTCAGACAGAGGAGGCAGCCTCATTCAGAATTAAAGAAAATGTACTTCAAAACCACGGTGAGCTTTCACCCCCACCTGTCAGGTGAGGAAAGGCACAAAATCTCGGTGACACCCGGATGGTGAGGCTCTGGGGAAGGAGGCATCTTCCCCCGTGGGAGAGTGAGTGAGGCCAGCCCCTGAGGAGGGTGGTGGCAGTGTCCATCCACATGACAACGGCGCGTCACCTTTGCCCTCGGAGTTCCAAGTGCAGGTGTTCGCTGTGCGGTGGGAAATGGCCTGGGAAATGTGGCGTGTGTGTGTGTGTGTGTGAGAGAAAGAGAGAGAGAAACAGTTATGTCTGACAACAAGGCACAGATAAAATATATCATAGAACCCCCACCCATGGACCATCGTGAAGCCACGTGAATGAGGGAGCTCTCTGTGCAAACGGGAAAGGCCTACAAAGACGAAGCACTGTGCGGTGGGGAGGAAGACAGGGCTCGGCCCTGGCTGCTGCGGCTCCATGGGTTGAGCTCAGGCCTGGGAACCCAAGGGTTGCCAGTTGGATTCCCGGTCAGAGCACATGCCTGGGTTGCAGGCCAGGTCCCCAGTTGGGGGCGTGTGAGAGGCAACCAACAATGTTTCTCTCCCTCTCTTTCTCCTTCCCTTCCCCTCTCTCTCAAAAAAATAATAAATTAATTAATTTTTAAAAAGATAACTGTTAAAAAATTAAAAATAAATAAAAGTAAATAAATAGCCTGGCTGGTAGCTCAGTGGATGGAACGCAGGCTGCTAACCAAAGGGTCATTTGTTTGATTCCCAGTCAGGGCACATGCCTGGGTTGCAGGCCAGGTCCCCTGTGGGGGACACATGAGAGGCAACCACACATTGATGTTTCTCTCCCTCTTTTTCTCCCTGCATTCCCCTCACTCTAAAAATAAATAAATAAAATCTTTTAAAAAAAGGTTCAGGGAAGAGTCTATAGTTTGTGGCTATTTTTGTTAAAAGGCAGGGAGGAGAAAGAACAAGCACCGTTGTTTTCTGTCTCGTGTCTGTGCATCCCTCTGGCCGGCAGAGTCAGAGGCTGGTGTCAGTGTCCTGAGCAGTTCCCCCAGGACCGGACGTGGGGGGCTGGGGCTGGGGCGGGAGGGAGACTGTTACTCCCGCCCTTCTGGTAACTTTTGAACTTTGATTCCCATGAAAATATGTCCCTTCCAGAAATTACCTGAAATGAAACCTTTAAGGGTCCATATTACACAGTTGCAAGTCCCTCTCCTCCTGGGCTGGGGTGAAGGCGGGGGTGGGGGGGTGGGGGCGGCCCCCCCAGGAGGCCTCCTCCTCGGTCTCTGGAGTTGACCTTCCCAGCAGCTCCCCATTTTTCAGATTCAGACACCGAGGCCCAAGCTGCAGGCTGGCACACCCACACGGAGTGCACCAGGCTGGGGGTGGGGCAGCCAACGAGGTTCACATCCCTGGCTCACAGCCCTCCCCCTGCCTGGTCACCCCGCAGTGCCACCCCCAGCTGGCTGGCAGGGGCGAAGGAGTTCTCATTTAACCGGTGCCCGCCATTCTTCATCCTGAACTTGCTGGATGCCATTTGACCGGAGTGAACTGTTGTTTGCCTGAGTTACACTTTATTTTAAAGGAGAAGAAGAGAAAGGAGGAGAAGCTAATTGAATGAGCGGGGCGGTCAGGGCTGGCAGGGCTCCGGGCTGGTTTATCGGGGACTGGACCCACCGCCTATGAGCTGGGTCCCTTGGGAGTACGCTCCGGGCTTTTCCGAAAGGCCTGGATCTGGGAAGAAATTTGATTAAGTGGTTCTTTGACGGAATTCACAGGATGATTTTTGGATTGAATCATCGTTCAAGACCGCCTTTGCCTCCTCTCTGAAGTTCTTCCAGACCCTCCCAGGGAGCTCGGGGGAGGGCGACCCCTCCCACTCCAGCTTTACTCTGCACAGCAGCTGGGGCCCTCCCCGGGGAGGGGGGGTACCCAGCGAGGACACTCCCCACTCCACAGTGGTCATGCCTGCTTCCGGTTCACACTGCGGGGTGGCGAAGGGCTTCCAGAACTGTCTCCCCCGTGTGCCCCCAGCTCTCTGGGGACAGGGACTGCAGATGCACTCGGGCCCCGGGCCTGGCGCAGGGCTTGGCCCAGAGCAGGGGCTCAGGCCAGGGCAGGGTGACCGCCACCGAACTGACCCTGGGGCCAGTTCTGATTCAGAGGCCAGAGGACACTAGCCTTCCTCCCTTTGCTGGGATGTTCAGCTCAGTTCTCCTGAGGGGTGGGGAGTTTAAGGAGCCCACAGTGGGACCACACCCTAGAGCTCCTGGGAACCCCCCGCCCACCCAGCCAGCATCTAGCTCCCACTAACACAAGTCTCCATAGTGCGTTGAACAGACAGACTTCCCTCCACTCCGTTTAATCCTCAGAGGAACCCACTGAGCGGGGGCTCTCTTCCTCCTTTTATAGCTCATGTCCAGGGGCTCAGAGAGGGGCAGGGCCTTGCCCAGCATCACACATCAAGTGTGGGGGGGGGTCAGGACTCCAGGATGCCAGAGGGCAGGAGGTGTGTGGGGTGATGAAGAGATTGTAGGGTGCAGCGGGGAGGGGGGGTGGCTCCTCCTGTGCTTGAAGAGCAGAGGGATGAGGCTGGGGAGGACCTGGGGTCACAGGGCCCGGGCCTGAGCTGAGGGATGGCACAGCAGAATGTCAGAGAAGGTTCCACAAAGCCCTGGGGGGTGAGGAGGCCGGGCAGCAGTGGGAGGAGGAAATTGGGGTGCACTCGCTCACCCCGGGCAACCGCAGACCCGGGAGGGCCCCGTGCTCTCAGGAGGGGCACAGTCTGGGGTGAGGGGGTGCAGTGAGTAGCTGGCTCTCACCTTGTGGGATGAGAAAGGCTCCCCAGAGGGGAGAAGGCAGCTAGACCAGGGAGGGCGGTCAGAAAGGTACTGGGGGAGGAGGCATTTGCCGGCAGGGAAGTGGCAATTCTGCTGGGCAACACTTACTAAGGGGCTCCTCCTTACCGAGCGCCTGCCGTGTGCCGGCTCTGTTCTAGGGCTTTGCACGTCCGCCCCAGTTAGCCTCACGCCAGCCTGGGAGCGCGCGTACTATTGGCGCCCCACGTCGTGGCTGGAGGACGCGGGTACTGAGGGGTCAGTGATTTGCTCAGGGTCACACAGCTGACAAGAGGCACAGCTGGCTTGGAACCTGGCAGGAAGTCTCCTGAGTCGGGCCCTTAACCACACCAGCAGCAGCACGGGTCACTGGGCAGGGACGCGAAAGCCAGGGCCGTGAGAGGGGCCTCGGTCACAGGGCAGACTGCTTTTTGCTGTTTACCTAGAAGTAGAGGGGTCAGCAATCGAAACACTTCGGAGTGAGCCCTGGCTGGCGTAGCTCAGTGAGTTAAGCACCGGGTGTGAAGCAAAGGGTTGGGGCCTGATTCCCAGTCAGGGCACAGGCTTGGGTTGCGGGCCAGGTCCCCAGTCGGGGGCATGTGAGAGGCAACCACACATTGATGTTTCTCTCCCCCCTCTTTCTCCCTCCCTTCCCCTCTCTAAAAAATAAATAAATGAAATCTTTTTTTTTTTTTAAAGCAAAACACTTCGGAGTGAGTCCCACTTCGTGCTCCAGGGCCTCTCTGAGCCTCAGTTTCCCCCTGGGTAAGAAGCTTATAGAGGTAAAGCCTGTGCCTGATACACAGCTAGAGCTCGGCAAGGTGGAGCCCCTTCCCTCCCTTGCACCCCTGAGGAGGTCAAGGACAAAGAGGCATAAGAGCTTCCCTCCAGCCCCCTTCTCAGGGGCCTAGAACGGTCTCCTCCTCCCGCCCACTGGGTGCACAGAGCAGGCTTGTCTTGGGCAGGAGGCGCCCTACAGAGAAGGAAATGCTTTGAACTTGTTGCTGGGGATGGGGTGGGGATGATGGTGGTGACGAAGAGAACAGTGGGGATGACAAGGCTGACTGACGGTGGTGCTGATGATGGTGACACGCTCTGGCCCCGCCCTGGCATTCCAGAGGCCACCGCAGGAGCATAGCTCTGGGAGTGTGTGAGCGAGTGAGTGTGGGTGGCCAGAGACTCGGCTGGCTGTGGGGGTGATGGCTGCCGCCCTGTCGCTGACTGTGCCCCACCCACAGGTCATGGCCCTCCACGATGGCCCCGCCCTGTGCTCACTACCCTCTGACAGAGCATGTGCCATGGGACCCACAGCCCAGGAGGCCACATGTGCTAGGAGGCTGTATGGCACCCAAGCCCAGAGAGGGGGGTGCCACTTGCCTGGGGTCACACAGCACATCTGGACAGGGCAGGACACAGGGCTCTGACTCCCAGACTCTCCATGGAGGGTCATGGGAGGGGTCAGCAGGGCCAGACCCAAACCTCTGGATGAATGTTGTAGAGTGTGAGGGTCCCAGGGGGTTTTAGCAGAGGACAGACCTAAGGGTCTTCCCAGAGGGCAGAGGTGTGAGTGGCAGCTGGGGCTGGTGGGGAGGGGAAACTCAAAGGCTCCCCGAGTCGCCAAGAGGCCTTGAGAGCCTGGGGTGTCTCATCCAGTGTGACTCTGCATGGGAGGACCGGGTCTCAGGCCTGGTGGAGGGGTGGGCTGACGGGTGCCTGCGAGGAAGGAGCCAGGAGCCCCGAGGTGCCCTGCTGCCCTGCCCCCCGCCCCCCCACTGCGCTTGCTCCACCTCTGGGTTCAGCCCCCCACTTCTGCGCCCCGCAGTTTGAGAGCAGGCTCCCCCCTTGCGCAACTGTGGGCGACCTCCTCTCCTGTGCTCTGCCTGTCAATTCCTGCTCCTTTCTTTATGTTTTTTCAATGAAAACAATGTTCTAACTTGTAGTAAAATATACCTAACTTAAAAGTTACCATTTCCCACCTCTAAGTGTGCAGTTTGTGGCATTAGCACTTTCACACTGTTGTACACTTGTCCCCACCACCCTCTTTCCACAGGGAAACCCCATGTGGCTAAACACTGACCCCCCACCCTCACTCTGCCCCGCCCCCCGGCCCGGGCAGCCCCCCTCCCACCTTCTCTGACTGTCACTCCCCCAGGGGCCACAGGGCTCTGGAGAAGCCACGTACCTCCTGTAAAGCTCAGAGGACAGGCCACTTCCTCTGAGAAGTCTTCCTGACTTCATGCAATCAAGTTGCAGACCCCTCCCTGCTCTGCCCCCCAGGGGGCCTCTGCAGGGCTTCTCACCCAGCCCCTGCTTCCACAGAGTGGCCCCCACTGGCCAGAGGAGGACATTCTTTGCACTTCTTTGAAGTGGATGATGACGATGATGACGATGATGACTACGATGATGACAATGACAAACAGGGAGGACTCTCTGGCCCTCCTGCTGACATACTTCTGGGGCTGGGGCTGTCCCCGAAGGCCAGGAGCCTGCCTTCCACTGCCCTCTGCCAAGGCTGAGGGCCTGAGTGTGGGCTGGTGGGGGAGGTCTGAGGCTCTGTGACCAGGATGACACAGCACCTCATCCCCTGCCCTCCCCCACAGTGTCCCTTGATGGGTGATCCTGGTTGTCCCTGGTTGATCCTGGTTGTCCCTGGTTGTGTCCCTCCCTCTCCCCCAGTCTGGATGTCCTGGAAGGCTGGCCCACGCTGCTCTCCCGAGCACCGGGCAGCAAGCGGGAAGACTCTTTGGTCTGGAATGTGCTGTGGGTGGGTAGGGCTGGGGAGACAGAGGCACAGGGCGGTCCTCTGACTTGCTTAGGCCCCTAGAAACCTGCTCCCCTTACTGCTTTCTGGGGCCACAGGGAAGGCAACCTGCAAGGCCCCAGCCCAGAAGACTGGTAAGACCCTGGGCTCAGAGCCAGGTGGGGAGCCGAGCTGACCTTGGTTCAAATCCCTGTCAGCGTGCTCCTTCCGGTAGCCGTGGCCCAGCCCTCATCTGGAAGGGGGGCACCTCTTGGAGTGGCAGGAGCTCCCCAGGAGGCAAGCACTCCAGGCCAGAGCTGGGGCTCAGTGAGTAGCTCTCCTGGCCCCCTTTCCTGCCTTGAGACAGGAAGGGGACAGCTTAGTGGTATAGACGGACCTGGAGAGATGGAGGTTCAAGTCCTGGCCCTGCCTCTAACCTACTCTGAACCTCTGTAGCTTCATCTCTTGTGGCTGCTCTGCTCTGCGCATGAGAGGGGCCGCCCCAGCTTTGCCCTCCTTCCTGAGGAGACGGAGGGGTCCTGTGTCAGGCTGGTTCTGGGCTGCTGGGCCAGGTCCCCCTGTGGCAGACCCCCAGTCCAGGGCCTCCAACAGGACCTCCAGAGCCTCTCTCTTCTCCAGAGCATGCTGTGTGGACCGCCAATTCTAGTGCAGCTTAGTTTTCCAAATGAAAGTAAGGGGCAGGAGTTGCTAAGTCCTTAAACCTGGAGGGAGGCCCTGGGAGAGACCACTGGTGGAGGAGGCTCAGCTCTGCTCTGCCCTCAGGGTGAGAGCTGAGCAAACGCCCGCCCACTGTGGGGGTTCAGGTCCCAGACCTGTACGCAGGGACTGCCAGGACCCGGAGCTGGGGCTGGAGTCAGGTGTGACCGCAGGGGACTCACCTCGGTCTGCCGGCTCCTTCTCTCCACCTGGGCGTGAGAGGCTTCCGTCAGAGCAAGTCCTGACCCCCGGCGTTGTGAGCATGGACGCCGGGCAAAAAAGCTCCTCTCCATTTGCTACTAAAGCTCACTCAGGGACTACCAGCGTCGAAAGGCTCTTGTAGACGGCTTAGTCCACTTGATAGATGGGGAGACTGAGGCCCCTTGTTGGAACGCCCTGCCCGGGGTCCAGCGTGCAGTCCACGCCAGGCCACAGCCAGGACCAAGTGGGACCATCTCTGGGCCCACAGACGCTTTTCCTCCCGCCGAGTCCCCCATTGCCGACCTGGGGCGAGAAGTTGGGCGGAGGGCGTTCACCTGCTGCCCCCATGTGGCCGCCGTGGGTGCTGCAGCCGGTCGCAGCGGTGCTGCCGGGGATGGGTCGCGGGGGCGGGGCGCTGTCGGGCGCCAAGTCCGGGACGCATGCGGGGGGCTGCGTGTTGAGAGATGATGGATCCTGACAGCTCAGAACACTCCAGCCTACGACTCCTAGAAGTTCCCAGAACGCGTTCACTGACAATCGGGAAATCAGGCATGCTTCTGGGAGGCGGTGTCCCTTGCCCGCCGTGCCTTGGAGAGGACCAGGCCACGGCTGAGTTAAGTGCTGGCCTGAAACTAGCCAAGCTTCGGAACCTGACAGAGGGCCTGTCTCGAGGACTAACGGAGGCCATGTCTGAGGCGTCCGGCCCAGCCCGTGGTCCCGGGTGGGTGCGCTGGGCCCCTCTGCGTCCCTCCCCTGCATGTATCCTCCGAGAGCAGGAGAAGGCCCCCGGAGGTCCAGGTCGGAGCACCCAGCCCCACTCGGCACAGCGAGTGTTTCCAGCCAGTGTTTCCCTCGTCCGTGCAGTCGGCGTCCTTTTGAAGGGCGTCCTTTTGAAGGTCCGTGGGTCCGAAGTTCTCCGAGTAGCACTAGGGAGTGGCCTCCGCTTCTAATCTCCCTCCGAAGGGGGCGGGCCTCAGGCCTGGGTTCCCACCGGACGCTCCCAAGCCTGGCAGCGACAGAAACACCTGTTTGACTTCATTGTAGGATTTCCACCTTCACCTTCTGTGTACGGCAAGTAATACCGGCTTCCACCTAGGGTAGGGAAAGAAAGCTTCCTTCTAAAATAAACTTGTTTAGGTAAAAAAAAAATGAGCTAATTTATGAATATATTCTTTTTAAAATATATTTCTTATTTATTTATCTTTAGAGGGGAAGGGAAGGAGAGAAGGAGAGAAATATCAATGTATGGTTGCCTCTTGTGAGTCCCCTGCTGGGAACAGGCCTGCAATCCAGGCATGTGCCCTGACTGGGAATTGAACCGCGATCGTGTGGTTCGCAGGCCCATGCTCAATCCACTGAGCTACACCAGCCAGGGCTGAATATATTCTTTTAAAGTCGATGGGGTTTTCCGGGTGGAAAGGGCAAAGGGGAAAATTGGGACAACTGTGATAGCATGATCGATAAAATATAATTTAACAAACAATAAGTAAAGTCAGCATAGGTTTAGAGCTCACAGCCGTGACAACAAAGGCAGCAGTTGGTGAGAATGACGACAGCTGGGACCAGAAGGCCTCCCCCTCCCTTCCACGGCTACGGCCAGAGGCTGGAGCCTCTTATTCCCGCAGTGTTGGCCCCCATGCCCAGACTGGTGTGCACCGTGTGCTGGAGCTGTCAGCCATGCAGCCTCTTCTTCCGTGGGGAGACAAGCCCCATTGTGGATGAGTGTCAAGGGAATGAATGAGCATACCGGGTCGGGGTGGGGCTGGGGACAGAAAGACCCTGCTGGCTGAAGCAGTCAGGAAGGCTGCCTGGAGGAGGCAGGCCTCACCCATAAGGACTGATGCAGAGAGACCCAGAGAGAGCATAGGGATATTGCCGGGGTCTCCTACCACTATGGGGGGCCCTGAACACCAGGCCATGGGTTGTGGACCTTCTGCTGCAGTCGCAGCTGCCCTCCCAGGTCCCAGGGAACCCCAAACTCCAGCCTGAAGAGGTCTCTGCCCGAGAGCAGGGAGAAATAATAAGTCCCCCTTCCTGTGCTCCCCTCACACCCGCCAGCCCCACACCTGGCCAGTCTCTGCTAGAAAAATCTCCCTGTTCCCGTTGCCTCCGCTCTAGGCAGAGCCCTGTCCTCTGGAAGGAAACCAGCATTGATGGAAGAACCCGCTGTGCTCCAAATGAGGCTCTCGGCCCACGGAGTTGCTGCCCTGAGGGCCTGGAGCGGGAGGCCTGGGGAGAGGGAGTCCTGCGAGGAGACTCGGGTGTCTTGACTGCAGAGCTGCCTTTTACACACTGGTTCCCGTCTAGCGCAAGGTTCTGGGGGCTGGGCCAGGACCTCCTCCGTGCCTGGCGTGGGCCCACCATCCAGCAGACTCCTAGTGAATTTTGCATTCATGAAACCAAGACACGAATGAATGACAGTTTGGTTTGTGAGTGGCCCAGAGACACCAGCCTAAGACTCTGTGACACTGTGGACCTGGAAATGTACGGAGTGGCTTCGGTGGCTGCCCCTAGGCGTGGAGGTGGAGAACGAGAAGGGAGGGGACCTTACTTTTCTGCTAATGTTTATGTTACATATAATAATGCGCATATGTTAGGATGTGTTATAAATATAATGTGTTACTGTGTGCATGTTCAATAAGTGAGCGTGGAAGTAAATAATCACCTGGCGAGCTCCTCGAATTCATGGGCTCCTGGCCAGCGGCCCCAGGATGGAAGCAGCAGGTCTGGGGGTGGCGGGGGATCAGGATGAGTTTTCTAAGTGATTCTGTCCCAGGTGGTTCTGGACCACACCTTGGGAACAAAATCACTGGCTGGGTGCTGTCTCCACGGCCCCCAGCTGGCTCATTTGCATGGTCTTTTGCATATATTTGCATGACTTCTCTGCATTAGCCTTTCCACTTGGTCCTGAGGAACGCTCTTCCTGTTCCACCCCAGGCCCAGTGCTGCCCGTCATCCTCAGACCCACCCTCCTCATTCCCACCCTCCCTGGTCTCCCAAGTGTCAGTCTCTCACCCCATCTCCACGTTCTCCCACGGCCCCAAAGCCTGGCACACCCACCACTGCCCCCAAAGGCCTTCCCCGCCCGCCGCTGAAGGTCTGCACGGAACCCCACACTCTCCGGGACCCGCCCTGAGACTCCCCAGATTCTGTTTTTTCTGGCAGCAGCGCTCCTTCCTGTGTACTGAGCACCCGCTGCGCCCCCCAGGCTGAGCCCGCCATCGGCCACCTCATCCCACCCCGTTCCTTCTCTGGAGAACCCAGGAGACCAGACTCCGTCAGCTAATTTTACAGACGAGGACGCTGAGCCTTCGGGAAGTCGCATGACTCACCAGAAAGGCCCTGCTCTTCCCATCTCACCAACCCGCTTCCCAAGCTGCCCTTGCAGACCCTGGCAGGGCGGCCCAGGTGGACGCTCTGACCAGGGAGCATTGTTCTGCATACCAATAGGCAGTGGGTTCAATTCCTGACTAGGGCACATACCTGCGTTGTGGGTTCGATCCCTGGTCACATGTGGGAGGCAACCGACCAATGTTTCCCTCTTTCTGCCCCTGGAGGACGTCTGCTCTCCCTGGGACGGGGCAGTGGAAACGGGGCCAGGCCTGAAGGCCCAGGATACAGCTTCTGGATACGGCAATGAGAGTGTCAGGGCCCTGATGAGCAGGACTCTCAGGCTGATGCGGAGCGGCCACGAGAATCAGGAGTTCAGAGGCTTTGTAACCTGTCCCAGGCGGGGAGGGGGGGGGGTGTGGAGAGCGGGCAGTGTTGTTGCATCTCCACCATAGGGATTGTCGAGGCCACCCTCCAACCAAACCAGGCTAGCGGGGTGAGTGGCCACCCCTCTCTCCCCACAGGGCCTTGAACGTGGGTCTGGGGGCCAAGGTCAATCTCCCCACCTCACAGGTAAGGAAAGAGGCTTGGGTCCCACAGATACTGAAACAGGATTGGCTTGTCCCTTGTCCCCAACACAGGAGGCTAGAGTCTCCTCTGACCTCTGGGACGTTCATCTCTAGCTGGGATGTCAGTGGCCCCGAGGTCCAGCCCGTGCCGGGCCTCAGCATGGTCTGGCAGTGCAGGGGCCCCCTCTGCCTCTTACTCATAGTAGGTGTTCAACAAATCTTTACTGAATGAAGGAATGAGCACATGACACAGGACCCTTTGAAATGGGTGTGGGTGGGTGGATGACCAGGACCCAGGAGGGTCAGCTTTGTCAGCGGCTCCATCTGCAGGGTTGCCCTGGCCTCCCTGGGCTTCCATGGAGCTCCCGCCTCTGCTCAGCATCCCCCAGGATTCTCCCAGGGACACCCCTCACTCGGAGGCAGCTCACAGGACGGGGTCTCCGCTTCCCCTCTGCCTGGTTGGATGCAGGCCTGGGATTTCCCCCTCCTGGGGCCCCCAGAGCGTCCAGCTGTCTCCCCACCCCCCACAGATGGGCCAGGCCTTGGGGGAGACCATGTCCCCCAAACCCAACACCCCTCTTGCTCTGCAGTCTGACTTAGTGAGCGAAGGCCTCCCTCCCTCTCAAACTCCAAGTGGCTGTTGACTTGGCAAGTTCAGTCTCCCTCTTCGTGCCGATACGTGTTCTGCCAGCCATTGTCTCTCTCCAGCTTTCTCTGCCTCTGACTCCAGCACTGTCTCTCTGAGTCTCTCCCCGCCCCCATATTCCTCACCTACCCCCACACCAGTGCACAACACCCCTTCCATTCTGTCGCCACTCCCTGAGCCCTCTCCCACCTCTGGGGACTTGCCCTTGGCCCCTGGACCAGGGGTTAACAGGGAGGCTCAAAAGGAAGGGAGGGCCCTGGCTGTGGCTCAGTGAATTGAGTGCCAGCCTGCAAATTGAAAGGTCACCAGTTCAATTCCTGGTCAGGGCACATGTCCAGGTTGTGGGCCAGGTCCTGACTGGGGGCGTGGGAGAGGCAACTGATCAATGTTTTTCTCTCACTCTCTTTCTCCCTCCCTTCCCCTCTCTCTAAAAGTAATTAAATAAAATTTAAAAAAAAAAAAAGGAGGGCACTCAGACAGGCCTCAGACAGGCCTCTGGAGCTGAGAGGGGAGGACAGTGAACAGAGTGGTGCCCTGCTTGGCAGGGAGAGCCCTGCACGCACGAGGGGCAGGTGTTGGCCTCCAGGCCCTCATTCCAAGGGGGTACACCCCAGAAGGGGGTGATCCTGGTGACAGGTGGGGAGTCAGGAGCCTGGGTCTGATGCAGCTCTGAACCCGCCCCCAGTGGGACATCTCAGCCCTGCCGCCCTGGGCCTGCCTCTCTTCTGTTCATCGGGTCCCCTTTTGGGCCCCCTACCAGTGTGGGCACCTGAGAGCTGACGACAGCTTCCATCCAGCAGGGGCCGGCTCCTGCTGCCCTGCCCCGTTGCTACAACGCCTGCAGCCGCAGTGGACAGCTGTGGTGGCTGTAACCAGGGAGCCCTATCGGTGGCCCCAAGCTGCAGCAGGGAGTGACAGGGATCGCCCACGGTCCCACCTGGCATCAGCAGCAGGGCCCAGGCCAGAGGCCTCAGGACCCCTTGCCGAGGGCTCCTTCCCCACACCATCGCCCAGGATTGAAGGGCCGAGGACCCAAGCCCTGTTTAGCACTGAACGCCCTCTCATCCTTGCTCATAGTAGGTGCTCAACAAATCTTTACTGAATGAAGGAGTGAGCAAATGACACAGGACGCTTTGAAATGTGGGTTGGTGGGCAGATGACCAAGACCCAGGCCTCTGGCGGTGGGCTCCCCACTGAGGCACGAGTCGAGATTTTACACCGCGCTTTAGGTGGTCAGTGAATGGAGTGAGGAGGCAGCCCCGGAGGGCGCCCACGATTGCAGGGGAATGAGGGGAGAGTTGGGCGCCCTCCTGGTTTGGCCAAGTGCCAGTCTGGTCTCCCCGCCCTCTCCAGAGACCTCCTGCCACCTTCTAAAGGGCACGGGGGTAGGACTTTAGAAGGTGGGGAAAGAGGTTTAGAGAAGAGATGAGACTGCCCAAGATCACGTAGCAAGTCAGAACCCCAGGTCCTTCTCTAGCCTCCCAGTCCCCATACCTGAGATCTGTCAGGTTTCCCTTTTTGGCCTGGCCACCAGGAAGCTCAGAGGTCAGTTCTCAAACTGTCTCTCATAGGATAAGCCCATCAGAATCCTTTTAATAAACAAGGAAGGCAGCTGTCATTGATTTGGGTCCACTCATAGGCCCTACACTGTGCCCTGCCTGGTCACCTAGGCAACCGACTGAGCCCACATACCGAGCATGTGAGACAGACGAGGATCAGACTCAGAGACGTACATCAACTTGCCCAGAGTCATACCATAAATGGTAGCAGCAGAATTCACACCCAGGACCCTTGGCTCTCACTCCCAGACCTTTCCTCGATAAATATTCGTATGCACATGAATTCCAGAGCTCTTGTCTGTGTGCCCTGGTGCCACCCCTGTGCCCCACGGCACCACCCTCCTCAAGTGCGCTTGCCCTCTCAGCAGGCAGCCCCCCAGAAGCCGTGGCGGTGGGGAGCTGTGCATTCCTGGGTCCTCGGATGCAAGGCTGACTGTCCTGTGGAGAGACGCTGGGGCTTGCGCTGAGACAGAGTCTGGCAAAAAGTTTGTGCTGGATTTATTGGGGGGGCATGGTTGGAATTCTTTGTTTTGTCTTTGAATTTGGGTTTTGTAGGTGAAGTCCAACGGGGCATCGAGGCATGCAGGGGGGTTGACCCAAAGCGAGGAGAAGCTTTCCATTTCAGTGCCTTCATGGCAGTGCCCAACTTTTGGACGAGGGGCGCACATTCTCATTCTGCAGTGGATGCCGGGAACTGTGTGGCCAGGTCTGTGCAGTGGAGGGAAGATGGGCTGGGACAGGAGAGCGGTTCCCGGTTACTCCCCTCTGCAGGGGTTGGCCCGTGGAGCTCTATGCTTTTCCGAACACGATGTCGTCATTAAAAACGGGAAATGCGTAGGATCCATCGATGCCAGGAGATGTCAGTACCCAGGAAAAAGGGCAGTGAGAAGGACTTGGATCCTAGGCCAGGAGAGAGTGTGACCAGGCAAGGCAGAGTTGAATGCCTTTTCCATTTTTCTTTAAGCAATTTGAGTTCACAGGAAAATATACATGTTTCAGAAGCGGGTGGGGAGGAAGCGAAGGTGCACCTACATGAACCAGGCCTGAATGGTGGGATTTTAGGCAAGATAAGGGCAAGGTTTTCAGCTTCATTAAACCACACCCTCTTCCTCTGGGCGGGGCCCTTTGCTCCCTTCCTCCCACAGGAGATGCCCATCCTTCTCTCCCTGCCGCCCCCCTGGGCTGTGGCTGAAGGGGGAAGTGGGAGGGCAGGGCAGGGATACTGGGGAGGGGTGAGGAAGGACGGCGGTATCTAAGGTTCTTACACCCCCGGGTACAGCGATGCCCCTGTCAGCGCCGCCTGGAGTGAGGGAGAGAGTGCAGGGGTGGGGGAAGGCAGGTGGGAGGGCTGTGGAAGGGGAACAGGTGGGAGCAGGAAGGTGAGTCAACGAGGAGCAGAGCGGAGCAGCACGGAGCAGGGCTTGCAGCCGAGCCTCACAGCCTCCTGCAGCTGTGTGCTTGCCTCTGCGAAGCCCGGGGGCTGTCCCTCCCCTCCCCCCTCCAGAGGGTCCACACTGGCACTTGGCTGTGACATTTCAGAAAGTCCTTGCTTTGGGCTTTTGTCAAAACCTGCCTCTGCCGTGCCCCCCAGATCTGCTCACATGCTCACAAAGAGACAGGCCTGCCAGAGGAGTCACTGACACTAGCGACTGAGCAAGTGGCAAACAGGTGACCAGGAAAGCATTGGGAAGGGACCAGGAAGTGCCCCCGCATCCCTGCGGATGGGAAGCCCTCTGAGGTCCTGCCCTGCCCTGGTGGGTGGTGGGCAGGCGCCCGCTGTGGTGTGCTCCTGGTTGACGGCTCCTGGTTGACGGCTCCTGGTTGACGGCTCCTGGTTGACAGCTCCTGGTCTGAGCGAAGCAAGCTGGAGCCTGAGGTTGCTTTGCTCACTGCTGCCGCCCCAGGGTGCCAGCGCTCTGCTGAGAATGAAGTGGACCGGTCAGCCTGTGACCCGGGGGGTCCTCCCAAGGCCTGCAGAGCCGGGCAAGGGACATCTCTGAGGGACCTCTGGGGTTGGGGTGAGACTCTGAGTGCTGTCACCTGGCAGAAAGGCACCAGGAGTCCTTCTGAGGGTCCTTCTGAGAACATCGCAGCTGGGGAGCCCCTGCAGGCCCCTGGAGGCGCACTCGGGCAGACCTGGATGGGATGAGAGTTCCTGAGGCAGCCCCGCCCCCTCACTCAGCCCCAGCCTGAGGGAGGATGGGAGTGGAGGGGAAGCTGGCGAAGATCATCACCCCGGCTCAAGCCAGCACCTCAATTCTGAGCCTGCTGTGCTCATCTGAGGCCAAGCCCATGTCCCACCATCTCCTGGGGCTTGGCGGGAATTCAGTGAACTAAAGGATGCAAACGATGTCGTGCCAACGAGAGACATTAGGAAGAGCCCGGGCAGCCTCTCTCTCTCCAGGAAAGGTGTCTCAGGCCCTGTGGTGCAACTGTTGAAGCGCAGAGGATGCCCCAGTCTTCGCCCCATGGCGGCCACGTTGCCGGCGCTGGTCAGCTGTGGTCATTCTCTAAGCAGCCCACCGCACTTCTCAGTGGGTGGCCTGTGGGCTCCCCGGGTCTCCTGAGGCAGCCAGCACCTTTGCATAGACGATTCCTGAGAACACGGAGGGTGCCCTTTTCTTGCACATACACCGACTGTTCCATGCCAATTCACATGCAGAGTAGAGTTAGAGCCGGAAGTAGCCCCCAGCCCCAAAGGTTCTGTGGTAGACGGCCAAGTTATGGCCACAGCGCCACCCGGTGCCTATGCCCATGTGGCTTCACCAGGCTCCCAAGACATGGAGCCCGACTGGCCATCCTTTGAATCTAGGTCAGCCTCATGACCTGCACTGGCCAATAGGATGACCAAAGAGGTGATGGTATACAAGTTCAAGGTGAAGTTCCAGAAACCTTGCAGCTTCTGCCTTCACCCTCTTGGGTTGCTGCTCTGAAACAGCATGAAGGAATTTGTGGGAGAAGAGGCCCCAGGAGGAGAGCCGAGGCCCCCTGGCTGACAGCCAGACCAACTGCCCCACATGTGGGCGAGGTCACCTCGGACCTTGCGGCCCAGCTGGCACTGCAGCCGGGCACAGCTGCTGGGGTCAGCCTGGAAGAAACCAGTCAGCGAGCCAGCAGCCCACCCACAGAAGCTTGAGAAAGAAGAAAGCTTTGCTGTCTAAGTGAGGGGTGGTTTGTTACACACCACAGGCCAGCTGAAGCTTGGACAAGGGGAGGGACTTATCCAAGGTCCCTTATCCAAGGTCCCTTATCCACAGCAAGGCGTGCGTGTGCATGTGGGTGTATGTGTGGCGGGGTAAACCAGTGGGCCCTCCCCACTCCCCCTGAGTTATAAAGGGTTGGCTGACATCCACACAGAGTTCTCTTGTCCGTCATCTCTGGGGGGAAGGGAGGGCTCATCCCATCCTACAGATGGTTAGACTGAGGCCACACTGATGGGCAGCTTGCTGACAGCCACATCTTGAGGAAACAGCAAAGCCGTGACTCCGACCCACTAGGGCCTCTGAGGCCCACTCAGCATCCTTCCCACTGGCTCCCAGGAAGGAGCCTGGGAGGTGTCACAATTCTCTGCAGGGGCCAGTGTCTCAGAACGGGGCACACACACACACACACTCCACCTGTACCCACAGCACACACACCACATGTGCACATGCACCATATGTACACACCACACACACATAATGCACACACCACACACAGACACACTCACAGCATGTTGGTCTCTCTCTTCTTCTCGGCCCTCCATTTTCAACCAGCCTATCCCAGTGGACCATATACTTTATTAAAAATATATAGTTACAAACTCCATTGTCAGTCTGGGCTGGGCCCAGGGGCCCAGAGGGACCACAGGAAGGGGTGGCCTTTGTCCTGCCCTTTGGGGTCCCATGTCTGCACCCAAACCCAATACCATCCAGGGGACAAGATGGCTGGCTTTGAGGGCTCCAAGGCACCAGCCAGCTGGGCAGGGCCAGGGCAGGGGCGAGGCCGGGTGGGCGGGAGGAGGGGTGCACAGAGAGGGCTGCGCCCCCTTGTCCTGCAGGTACAAATGGTAGAAGTGGATGCGGTGCCTCCATCTCTCTCCATTTATAGATATTTACAACAGAAAGTCATGAGCAACAGGCCACAGTCATGCAAAAGAAACGCACCCCTCCCTCCTCCCCCCACACTAACCCCTGCCCACCCCAGAACCCCGAGATGCCCACCCCCCAGAAGTCCAGCCGCCTTCCCCAAGGTTCTGAGAACAAAGGGGGCGTGTCTTTGAAGGGTTGATGGGGAGCAGAGGTGGGGGGTCTGGGTCCCCGAGCCACCAGCACGTAGGCACTGGGGGAGCTGGGCTGGCAGGGCTGAGAGTTCCTGGGACCTTCCCAAGCTTGGGTTCTGGAGCCAGTAGGGAGGGATCCCCCAGCTTTAAAGCCCCCACCTCCCCCTGGAAGGTCCACGGAGCCAGGGTCAGCTCTGTCCTGAATGTGGAGGGGGTCCTGGCATCCCACCCCGGCAGCAGAGACTCTTGCGGGAGGTGACGGGGCGGGGCCCGGAGGTCAGATGGCCGACTCTCTGCGGTAGGAGACGTTGTCCAGCGGGAGGGTGGACTGCATGCGCTCCAGATCCAGGTGGCTGCCGAACTCCAGCATCCGGATGATGCCCGCCTCCTCCTTGGAGCCTGCCTCCAGACCCAGGCCTGCGGCCACAGCCGCCGCAGCCGCTGCCTCCTCCTCCATCTCCTCTTCCTCCTGGCTCATGAGGGCCAGCTCGTTCTCGTAGCAGAAGGCACTGGGCGGGGGCGGGGGAGCGGGCAGCACGGTGATCTTGCTCTCCTGCAGTTCCCGGGCAGAGCAGCAGGGCGTGCCGGCCACCTCGTAGGTCTTGTGGAAGCGCGAGTAGTCCACCTTGTAGTGGCTCTTCTCCTCGAAGACCACGGGCTCGAAGCGGTGGCCCCACAGGATCTCGCTGGCCAGGTAGGAGCTGCGGGCCTGGGTGGTCATGGCCGTGGCCTCCACCATGCCCTCAAGGATGACCACGATCTCGAAGTCCTCGGACTCCAGCTCCTCCTTGCCCATGCTGTACAGCGGGCTGTCCTCGTCGATCTCGTGGACGATGATGATGGGCGACACCAGGAAGATGCGGTCCAGGCCGATGTCATAGCCCACGTTGAGGTCCCGCTGGTCCAGGGGCAGGTACTCTCCCTCCTGGGTCATGTAGGGCTTGATGAGCTGGGCCCGCACGTGGGCCTCCACGATGTGGCTCTTGCGCAGGTTGCCCACACGCCACATCAAGCAGAGCTTGCCGTCACGCACCGAGATGACCGCGTGGTGGCTGAACAGCAGTGTCTGTGCCCGCTTCTTGGGCCTCGCCATCTTGGCCATGATGGTGCCGATCATGAAGGAGTCAATGACGCAGCCCACGATGGACTGGACCACCACGGCGATGACCGCCAGTGGGCACTCCTCCGTCACGCACCGGAACCCGTAGCCGATGGTCGTCTGCGTCTCCACCGAGAACAGGAAGGCGCCCAGGAAGCCGTTCACGTGCATGATGCATGGCTTGGGGGTCGCCGGCGCTGCCCCGCCGCTGCCTGCAGGGGCCCCCGCCGTGGCCACCCCTGGGCTGGCCTCCAGGTCGCCGTGGAAGAAGGCGATGCACCAGAAGAGGAGGCCGAAAAAGAGCCAGGAGACGAGGAAGGCCGCGGAGAAGATCATGAGCATGTAGCGCCAGCGCGTGTCCACGCAGGTCGTGAAGATGTCCGCCATGTAGCGCTGTGACTTGTTGCTCAGGTTGGCGAAGTAGACGTTGCATTGGCCGTTCTTCTTGACGAAGCGGTTGCGGCGTTTCCGCCGGGGCACGTGGGCCTGCCCGTTGCGGCTGTGCCCGAGCATGTCCTGAAGCCGGCGTGGTCACCTGGGAGGACGCAGGGCCTGGTGAGGGGGAGAAGCCAGACACGTGAGGTGCTGGGAAGCCAGTGCCTGCCGCGGGCAGGTGGCCTCTCCGAGGGCCCCAGGGAACCCAGGCTCCCGTGGCGAAGCACCGGCCAAAAATGCTCAGAAAGGGTGAGCGTTTGGCTGCCTGGACCAGCACCCGAGACTTCCTCGGCCCTGGCCAGCAGGCTGTGACAGTAACAGTGGCCCTGACGACAGGGAGGGTCAGGACCTGAGCCAGTGCCTCCAGGGCTGGCCCAGCTCCGGGACGGGGGCCTGCCAGGCCAGAAGCTGAGCCACCAGGACCCAGGTCCTAGGCCTAGGCCCTCACGCTGCTCTCCCCCCCAGCCCTCCTTTGCCCACCGTTCCAAGCCAGCGCTTCCCAATGTCCAGCTTGGCTGCACCCTCCCACCGAGTCCTGTGGGTGCTCTGGGCCTGCTCACCTCCCTGCGTTCGGCCTCTGCCTTCTTAGGTCTCTTAGGGGCTGGATGTTCTCCTGTGCTGTCCTATACGACTGGCCACCTGTGGGTCTTTATACTAACTTGAAATTAAACAAAAATTTGACTCAGTTTCACAGTTGCACTAGCCACATTTCAAGTACGAGTGCTCGCGGCTAATGTCTACCCTACCGAACGGAGCTGCTATAGGACTTTTCCATCACTGCAGAAAGTCCTACTGGACAGTGCTGGGACCTGTAGCCTCTCCCCAGTTCCTGTCCTGTCCCCAAACTTTTGGGGAGCAGTGATGGGTGAAGACGCCCAGGAGGGTCAAGACAGAGGAAGGGGGAACCTGAGCTCTGGCTCCTGTGTAGGTATCGCTATTCCCATGGCACAGGGAAGGGAAGAGGGGCTCAGAGAGGGGAGGCGACCTACCCAGGGCCACACAGCTGAAACGTGGGTCCAAACCCACATGCATCTAACTCTTCGGCCCTGGAAGCTATAAGCATGGATGAGTTCACGTGTGGAGACCCGGGGGGGAGGTTCCACACCCACTGCCCAGCTGTGTCGCCTGAGGGCAGCGCTTCCCACCTCTTTGAGCCTCACTCTCCTCATTTGTAAAATGGAGATCAAACCCTGCCTCACAGGACCCAAGGAGACAGTAGGCACTCCTTTAGAGCCGGTTGCTCTCCTGCCTGCGTGCCCGCTTCCTGGGGGCAGAAGGAAGCTGGTGAGAGGCAGGACTGGGCTGTCAGCACCCCCAGCTGTTTCAGCAGAGGCGGCCCCTCACCCCACTGAGTGGCGAGTGGCAGGTGCACCAGCTGGGCCCACAGAGGACAGACCCTCCCTCCCTCCCTCCCTTCTGCTGGGGCCCCAGGAGAGAGATGAGGCAGCCAGGGCCCCAGCGGCTGGCAGGGCTGGCCCGAGCCTGGGTTCCTGGTAACATTTTGGCCCAGAATTATATAAGGCTGAAAGTTTCTATTTTCTGTTCTATTCTTCTTCCTGATCTAATTGTGCATCTGTGGCAATGTTTATACACTTCCCCGGTTCAGGACAACTCCGTTGCCGCAGCAACCGGTGCGCGCCAACGCTGTAATTTAGAGATCAACAGCTTCAGAGTCTGCCTGCCTCTTCCAGGGAGAAACGCCCTCTCTCAGCCCAGGGAGAGTGAGCCTGCCCCCCTCCTCTCCCATGGCCACCCCACCTCTGTTCTGGGTTCTTCTCCCTTCTCCCCAGCAAAGGAGATCCCTGGTCCCACAGTCCTAGATGGAAGTCCAAGATCCACCCTGTGACTTGAGCAAGTTACGTGACTGCCCTGGACCTCAGTTTCCTCATCCGGAACATGGGATCAGTAACACCAGTCGGTCTGCAAGCCTGGCAGGTAATGTGGGTGTTCGATGCTGGCCCTTGAGGGGTCTCTCCTGCACCTCCCCCAGGGCCTCACCAGCCAGGGTGCAGGGTGCACCTTCTAGGCTAGAAACAGTTTTCGGGGAAGTCTTTCCTCACTAAACGTCTTTGCCCCTGCTCTGCCCCACTGTCTAGAACTGCTCCACTAACACCACTGAAGGACCTTGATCAAGGAGGAATGGAGGTCGCCCATTTCAAGACCCTGGTTTTACACCTGAGGCCAAGGAGGTCCAAGTGGAGACAGACTTGCTGAGGCTCCCGGAGTGAGGCAGGCTGAACCGGCCCCGAATCGGTCTCCTCCGGAGGGTCTGGAGGAGGCAGGAAAAAGACCCTGCTCCTGCCACCTCTCACATTTTCCCTCTGATTTGGTGGCACTGCAGGCCTCCTCCTGGTCTACAATTCCCATTGCAAAGCACAGCTGATACAGCAGCAGCAACCCTGGAGTCCCAGCAGCCGGGCCAGGTCTCCCGAGCTGCGCCCTCTCCATGCGTGGGAGACACACATGGGAGACGGGAATGGGTGACACGGGACAGTGCCTCCTCAGGTGGCCTCCAGTCCTAGACCGCAGCTGCGAAGGCCGGTCTGAGACCAGGGCCGGTTCTGCCCACACTCAGTCCCCTGGAGGGCGGGAGGGAAGGGGCAGAAGCCCACGCTAGGGGGCACCTCCCCAGCCTGCAGGCCTTTATGCATCTCCCTGTTATTGGGGGCACAGCAGGAGGTGCAGTGACTTCCTCTCAGGGAACAAACCCCTGGAACTGCCAGGTCTACCTCCCGGAAGCATCAGCAACCTTTGTGTATCTCACGGGGACTTACTAAGCACCCCCATGGCTGGGGCAGGGTTATTATTTCTCTTCCCAGCTGATTCTTCAGCTGCGGTGGGGGTAGAGGTGGGGATAGGCGAGGGACGTGCGTGGGGGCAGGGCCGCACAGTAGAAGTGGCAAAGCTGGGATCCTGATTCAGGTCTGGCTAGCTCTGGTCCCAGACTCACCCTGGTCGCCAGCCTCTGGCTCCCTTCACCTCCCCGGTGACCTGCCCCACTGGAGTCCTGTCCCTTCTCTCCCCAGCCCACGGCCCCATCCTCCAAAGCCCTGGCTGCACCGCCAGCTGCCGGCCCTGCGTCTTTGGAGCCCGTGGCCCCCACTGTCTGTCTGCACCACTGGACCTCGTTTTGACTTTCCGAGAACAATGTGCTGCCTGAAGCTTCGCGTCTGGGGTGGCAAGCCCTGGCTCTCACTCTCAGCTCTGTCACCTCCTTGTGTGTCCTCTTTGGACCTCAGTTTCTCCATCTGTTTGATGGGGATGATGACAATGATGTCCCCTCACCGGGCCACTGTGGAGGCGCATGGGACAGCCACCCCGAGACAGGCACGTTGGCTGGGGCTTCTACTGGCATCTCGGGTAAAATGCACAGACTATGGTGAAGAGGATGATGACGAGGGTGAGGATGACAGCAACGTAAGAAAGTCGGCTCCAGCCCAGGCTCCATCACTGAGTGCCCGAGCCAGGTGCTCCGTCTGCCTGCAGAATGCGGGGGCGGGGGGAGTGGGGTGCAGGACAGCTCCCAGGCGGGAGAGTTGGGAACATGTACTGAAACGAGGTGCCCAGCAGAGTCTGGAGTGAAGTGGTGATCCAGAGGGTGGTGTCCCTGGGCCCCCCTTGGGTCTGGATGGAAGACGGACTCCTCTACCATAGGGAGCAGGCTCGGAGGGTGGGGCAGCTGAGGGACTCACTCAGTGCCCCCAGAAAGGATTCTAGAGGATTCTAGAGGGTGAAACGTTTTCCCTGGGGAAGTGGCAGGAATTCACACTATTGCCCCACCTCCCAGCCCCAGAGGAGCACAGAGCTGCCCCTACTCCAGCCCTGAGGGAGGCCTCCCAGGCCTGACTGCCGATTTGGGTTGGTGACCTTCCGGCTCTGGCACGCAGGGCCATGCAGGAGAGGGCAAGGACTCAAAGGCCAGGCAGCTGAGCGGTGCTCCTCAGCCTGAAAGGAGCGGAGGGTGGATCTCACCATGGGGGAGATCGTGGCAGATCAAGGGCAGCAGGTGTCCCCTGCTGCCCGCAGACCCTGGGAGGTCGGGCCCTCTTCTCTCAGTGAACGTGGCAAGCCCCCGTCTTCCCTGTCCCGGCTCAGTGGCTTCCACTGCACTGGGAGTCTTGGTCCATTTTTCTGCCTGTGTGTCCTTGGGCAAGTTGCTTAGCCTCTCTGGTCCCTGAACTCCTCATCTCTCGGGGAGGCTAATGACAGCCCTTCCCACACAGGGTTGAGATGAGGAATAAACCGGACTGCGGATGCCACATGCCCAGAACACGGCTGGGGACAGAGACACGATCACTCCTGAGGCTGATGGGCCCCCCGGGGTTCAGTGCTCCGAGCCCCTCTCGCAGCCCCGCCCAGTTGGTTCCGACACCAGCACCAGGAAGAGGAGTGGCCTTGGAGTCGCACAGCGCTGGGCTGGAAGTGGGCTCCAGCCAGGTCCTTGACACCTCTGAAGCTCAGTGTCTTTTTTGAAAAATATTTTATTTTATTTATTTTTAGAGAGAGGGGAAGGGAGGGAAAGAGGGAGAGAAACATCCACATGTGGTTGCCTCTCATACACCCCTCACTGGGGGCCTGGCCCACAACCCAGGCATGTGCCCTGACTGGGAATTGAACTGGTGACCCTTTGGTTCACAGCCTGCACTCAGTCCACTGAGCCACACCAGCCAGGGTTAAGTGCCTTCATTTGAGAGAGAATATAGCAAAGCCCACCTTGCAGGGTGGTTGTGAGGGCCAGACACAGGTTGTCAATTGTCATTAAAGCACAGACCACTCAGCGGGTGCTCAGGTAATGCTGTTCCTCCCCCCGTCTTCCTTCGGGGGTCTGACATCCCACCACAGACCTCGCCCTCCCCAGGGCAACGGCGTGACCTCACAAAACCTGCACGGCATTTAGCGTATGCCTCGTGCTCTGGGCGCTTTCCCAAGATCAATTCCTCATTCTCACCGTGACCTCAGAGGAAGTCACCGCTCTCACCCCACTGACCAAACAAGACACCCGAGGCCCAGAGAGGCCCAGCAGCTGCCCCAGTTCACTCAGCCCACAAGCAGTAGACTTAGGGTTCGGACCCGGTCAATGGCTACCAGAGCACGTTCGTAAGACACTCTGCTCTCCTGCCTCGGGGAAACACTGTCACGTCACACGTTTCTCCCACTTAGCAAACATTTATCACTCTGTGCAAGGTTCTGTCGCGCCAGTCCTGCTGGGAAAGGACAAACTGGGTCACAGGGAGTTGGAGCCAGGACGCAGGTCCCTGGTTTCAGGTCCAGCGGAGCCCACGCGCACAGGTGACTCAGGCTCCAGGGCGGCTCTGAGCAGCGGGGTGACCCAGCTCATTCCGCCAGCTCTGCTCCCGGCCACTGGGCCTTTGGGTGAACAGGCTTAGAAAGCAAGTTCCCCAGGAAGTCCCAACAGGCCTTCCAGTCCTGGCCGAGTGGCAGGAGCTGCCAGCTGGCTGGAGGACAGAGGGCCACTGTTCTAACCTGTAAGTGCGGCCTTCGCTGCATTGCCCACGCCTGGCCCCTACCCGCGGGGGAAACTCCCCACACCCCACCCCCCAACCACAGAACTCCCCTCCCCCAGCGGGAGCCCCTCCTACTGGCTAGCCCACCCCACCCAGCACAGGGACCACCCCGAATATCTGTGCCCCTCTTCCCTGCAAGGGTTGGATGGTGACAGGGGCTCCTTGAAGGCTTCTCTTTTCCAGACCCCAGTCTCTCACTGCGGGAGATTCATTCACCACCGCCTTGCTGTGCGGCTCGGGGTCTAGTCTCCTGCGCATGCATCTGCCGAAGTCGCTCCTTCAGTCACTATTTCCCCGCACACCTAACCCACGCAGGTCGTACACAGCCGTCGACCAGCCCAGCCCCGCGGCTGCGGAGAGATGCTCCACACATAACGAGCAGAGGCGGGCCCTCCCCAGCTGCAAGCTCTTGGAGGAAGTCTGTCGTGGTGTGAGAGAGAGGATGAGGGTCTCTGGTCCCGTGGGGGTCCCCAAAGGGCTCTTGGAGGAAGTGGTATTTAAACTGAGACCTGAGTGATAAGTGTGAATCAGGTTGGTCATGAGAACTGTGTGTCGGTGGTTCACAGTTCAGGTGGGGTGTAGAACATTCCAGAAAGGGTCTGGTGTGTCTCGAATCTGCGGCGAGGCCAGGTGTCAGGAGCAGAGTGAGCAGGAGGGACTGTTGCCCAGGGTGAGGCTGCAGGACCCTGGGCAGGGGGCAGGGGGCAAGGTTCTGGGTTTCATCCCCATGGCTGTGGGCAGCAGGCCGGCCCGTTTCACCGGGTTTGAGCATTTACATGGTTATGGGAAACCTTTAAGTCAAGTGGGAATAAGGAGTAATGCCGTAAGCTCCCGAGTATCCGCCACCAGGTGTAAGAAAGAAAACATCCCCAACATGGCCCCAGGGCACCCCTGCCCCGTCCAAGGTGGTGTGGACCCTGGAGTAAGGTGTGTCCGACACTGCGTGGGGCCCAGGGAAAGCAAGAGGCCAGCCAGGGGCCCCTGCTGCTTCCCAGGCAGGCAACGGTGGCGGCTTGGAGGTGCCAGGGCCATGGCAGTGGAGTTTGAGAGAAGTAATCGGACTTGGGACGCTTCTGAACAAAGAGCCAGCGTGGGGGACTGGATGTGAGAGTTGGGGAGAGGGATGACAGGGGTTGGTGATGACAGGAGGCTGAAGGAGGACCAGGTTTGGGAAGTGACACTTCCCAGTGTGCAATAGCCTCGGAATGTCCTGACAGAGACGGACAGGCGTGTTGGACCCCAGGTCTGCCACTTTGGTCCCAGCTGCCCAATGACGCTGTCAGCTGCCAGAGCAGACAGGCTGAGGGCCAGACTGCTGGATGACTAGAGAGGAGGGCCGGGCCCAGGTCCGGCCCAGCCTACAGAAGCAGGCTTGTGGGGGGGGGGGGCGGGTGTCAAGGGGCAGAGGCATGGTGGGGGTGGGGGGCCAGGAGGTGTAAGCACCCAAAGCCAGGGAAGGGGGTGTTTTTGCCGAGTTGCCCAGTGGGCCCTGACCAGCCCAGACCACCAGAGGCCACCGGCCCCACCTCCCTTCTCCACTTGGGTGCCCTCCCCCCCAACCCCCCACCCCCCCACCCCCAGCCAGATGGGGCAGAGACTCCTCCTGAGCCCGGGGGAGGGGAGGTGCCGGGGCCAGGGTGGCTGTGCTGGACCAGGGTTCCCTTCCCTGGCGCAGGTGGCCTCACACAGGCTTTGGCTGTTGTCCCCATCCCAGCACCCCAGCCAGTGGAGTGTAGGGGCATCAGACATGAAGATCCCAGTCCCTTCTCCTTGTACTCGGCCTCTCAGCAAAAAGTCTCGGGGAGCTGGGGCTGCTGGTCAGGGGCTGGGGTCGCCCAGAGCTTTGGGCAGGGGGTGCTGAGGCCCCTCATTCCCAGGCACAGGAGTCCCTGGATTTTCGGCATGGCCCAGAGGCTGCACCTAAGCGGAGGCGCGGGCGGGGGAGGACTGGGGAAGAGGAGAGAGAGCCGAGGGCCAGGCTCGCACCCTCCCTTGCTCTGGGTGGCCCTAGTGGCTTTGGAGAGCCAGGAAACCGCCCCTGGCACTGTGTATGCTCCTGGGACCTCAGCAGGCAGACAGCCACACCCACGGGGAGCCAGGCACCTGGCTGGCCCTGCCCAGCCCGGAAGCAGCTGGCCGCCCGCCCCGAGCGGCTCACCACGCAGCCAGCAAAAAGGGGGAGGGAGCCCCGGAGGAGCGACGTGGGTCCTCAAGATGTGTTTTCAAGTTGAGAAAAGGCAGCAGTGGTGAATACCAAGTATAGTAGCTACCATTTGTACAAAGAAGGAGAGAAAGAAATTTATAGACACACATATTTGCTTGTCTGTGTCGTCTGCGGAAGGAGACCCAGGCGACGGCGCCTCCGCTGCCTGCAGGGAGGGGAAGCGGGTGGCTGGGGCTGGGGCGGGAGGAGGAATTCTCACTGTATTCCCGTGGTGTCTTTTTAATTTTAGAACCATATGAATGTATTACCTACAGAAAAAAGACACATAGAAAGTTTTAAAACCAGCGTGTACATACGTGTATGTTTCTGAGAAAGATCATAGCTTTCATAAGGTCCTCAAAAGGGACAGCGATCCCAGAAAGGTTGAAAACGCTTCACCCACATGCTGTGCAGCCATGGGAAAGTGCCTTAACCTCTCTGAGCCACACCTGTAAAATGGGGAGGAATAACGCTCATGTCACAGGCGTGTTTCCAAGAAGGACACTGACATTGGAAGGTAAGGGCTTATACACTGTAAAGGGCAGAAGCCCTTCTAGAAGGGGGATGGCTTAAAGTCACCTCCCATTCTCTCCACAGCCCCCTCAAGGGCTCCTCTGAGCCACCTTGGTCCCAGCAGCTCTGCCTGGGGCCTGGCTGGCCCTTGCTTCCTCCGTGACTCCTCCAGGCCTGAAGGCGCCTCTCGGTTGCCCTCCTCACTCCCCCTCCTCCAGCCTCCACTGCACACCCCGGGCAGTGCCCGGGCTGAAAATGCCCCCGGCTTCTCTCACCCTCCCAAGCAGTGACGAGCAAATTTGACTCCTACTGCCGACGTCTGCTGGATGTCTGTCTGTGAGGCACGGCACACTCAGCACCGACCAGCCACCCCTCCCCTGCCTTTTCCATCTCAGTCTGTGGCGACCCGGAGGGCCTGCTGCCTGGGTGTCATCCTTCAAACCTCCCTAAAGCCAACAGCTGTAACAGTGGTGCCACTGACATTTAGTGCTTGCTAGGGACCAGGTCATGGCCACCCCTTTAATCCTCATGATGCCCTGGAGGGGGGTTGCTGCTGTTTTCATCCCTGCTGGGGGTTCAGGGGCTCCCCCAAGCAGGAGAACCCCAAAGAGTGGGACCTGGACGCCGGCCCCACACCCAGTCCATGTAGCTTGCACAGTGCACCCCGCTTTGAGCTGCATCGATACCGGATGACTCCACAGCCCCTCTCCCCCTCTGCGCCCCTCCCCCGTAGGCCCATCTCCACCAGCTTGGGACCCACGGCACTCCTCCTCGGCTTAGAGCTCTCCAGGCACCTCGGCTCCTCCCCTCCACTCCTCACCCCAACTCCCGGCCACTTGGGCCTTTCTTCTTGCCCCTCGAACACACCAAGCTTGTTCGTGTCTCTGGCTCTTTACACTGGCTGTCCCGTCTGGTTGAAATCCTCTGCGACCGGCTGCCCCCACCCGCCCACCACACAGGCCTGGATTCAAAGGCTGCCTCCTCCCAGAGAGACCTCCCCGCCTCCCGGGCGCTCTGTCTGGTCTGCGTCCTGACCTCCTCGCAGCGCCTGTCCCATGTCATTGGCAATCTCCTTAAGTGCAGGGACCTCGACACTCTGCCTCACCCCAGGCCCCAGACGCCGAGCAAACTTGTGATGACTGACAAAGCAACGAGATAATTCCAGCCTGTCCTAACTCCCATAAAGGACCCGCGCAGGGCGATGTGGCAGAATGTGACCGAGCAGGAGCTATTTTTGTCACCGTAGTCAGGGAGAACCTCTCAACAAAGGTGGCCTCTGAGTGGAGGCCAGAGAAGACCTTCTGTGACACGGGAGCAGGGGCAGGACACCTGAGGCCTGGAGCCTCTGCCTCCCCCTCCCTCAGAGCGCTGTCCCTCAGGTGTCCTCCCAGGGGGTCAACGGGGTGTCTCAGCATCACAGCCAGGGTCCTAGGCTCAAAACAGAAGCTCCAAGGACGGGGTGGGGGGGGGCATGCTCGAGGCCCAGCAAGGTGCAGGCAACAGGTCTTAGGAGGGTCAGAGGCAGTGGTAGGAACACTCGGCCCCTGCTCCTGCCCCAGCTCATCTGCAGCCATGAATGCCTACTACGCACGGGCAAAGTGCTGGAGCTTATGCATCACTTCTGACCATCTGCCCAGCTGGCTACTGAAGCCAGAGGTTCTCAGGCTCCATTCATTCACTAGCTCATCACCCCAACCGTATGCCGAGCTGCAGAGGCATCTGCCCTCCTGCCTGATGTCTCTCCAGCACAGCCCAGCACCTTGCCTCAGGGTGCTCCACAAATCACCGTGGAATGAATGGTACCGAGCACCTACTATGTACTGGGGGAAGAGAAGTGAGGCACGGCCCCACTTTGCTGAGCAACACATGTTAAGTGTGTGAGGACAAGAGACAAAGGGTCTGCGCAGCCAAGGGGCTTGGAGAGGAGGTCCCCAGGAGGGTGTGGGCAAGCAAGGAGCGCAAAGGTGAAGCAGGGCTGGAGAGAGTGGGGCCTGGGCCCTGGGTGGAGGGTAGGCTCCAGGCCTGGAGCTAAGTGTGCGGCTGGGCAAGGAGTGGAGGGTCTGAGGACACAGCAGCGCCCCCCAGAGTTCTGGGCGCTTATGTTCTTAGGAACCGAGCACCCTGAAAGAGAGGGGTCTGCACACCCAAGCCCCTGCCAGTGGTGCCCACAGGAGTTCTCTACAGAGTAGCAGCTTGCAAACTTTTGACCAAGACCCAGAGTAAAAATAAACGTACCACACACTGCCATTCATTCTATAATGTGTATTTTAAAGGCTGAAACAAAAGCATCACAAATTAATGCTTACCCTTGCTACCTGCAAAGTGCTTGCTATTTTCTCTGCATTTTGTTTAAAAAAAAAAAAAAGGAGTGAACTCACTAAATCACCTTCACAACCACTGATGGGTCAGGACCTGTGAGTCATTCAGAAAGCACGGCCCTGTGAGGTGTTCAGGGTTTGTGGGTGGGTTGCAATGGGGGTCTCGGCTCAACCTGAAGCTGTAGCTGATGGGCTTGGACCACAGGCTTTTGCGGGCACAGCCAAGGGGGGAGTTGTTGGAGGTCACAGGGCTACCTGGGACAGGCTGTCAGACCTTTAGGGTCGCAGGACTGCTGTGCTGGGGCCCAAACAATAGGGACTCTGGGTTCTGGGTCCAATCTTGTCTCCTGAACCAGTGTTAAAACCCCTGCTGCCCCCTGCTAACATATGCCACTCAGCAGTTGCTTGCATACCTCCAATGACAGGCAGCTCACCCCTTCCTCAGGTAGCCTACCAGAGTGTGGGGAGTGAGGCTCTGCCTTGCTATGAGTACAGGGGGTAACTGGAACTCTCTCCATGGCTGGCTGTACCCTCCCCTCTCTGTCTCCTGACTTATCCTCTTCAGGAGCCAGGCCAGCTCCAGCATGAGGCCATGGCCCACTCCATACCCCATCTGGTTCCCTCTATTCCCTGTTGCCCAGTTCCTGCTCCATGTCTAGGGGACAGTGTTGAAGCCCAGCCAGAGAGAGGCTCTTGCCAAGGTCAGGTGGCTCAGGATCTGCAGCCGAAGGGCCTGGCCCCAGCCCCAGCCAGCCCTCCCCCGACCCGAGCGGGTCAGAGGACCGAGAGGGCACAAGGGCAGCTCAGCGCAAAGGTCAGGTGCTGACGCCCAAGACAAGCAGAAAATTGGTACCTGAAGGTGGTGGCTGCTGGGTGTGGGGGCTGGAAGCCCAGGCATCCTCCAGGTGCTGCCCCCAAGTGGTGGGGCCACACAGCAGCTGTGTCAACAGCTGGCCACGTTACACTCACAGGCTCATGGGATCTCTCCGGCATCCCCCGCAGAGGCAAGGGCATAGGCCCACCCTTATGGCTCAGGGCAAGGAGGCTCTGAGAGGAGAAAAAGCTGCCCGAGATCACACAGCCACTCAGGGGTGGAGCTGCACTTGAACCCAGACCCTCTGCTTCCCATCTACAGGCCTTGGCTGGGACTGCTGAGGGTGAAGGAGATAAGCCTTGGGGGTGAAGAGGGGACAGAGGGAAGTGGCTGCCCTTCCTGTCAAGAATAGGCTGGGACCCTCAGGCCCCAGAGTGCAGAACAAAGGCCAAAGGGGGAGGCAGGTATCAATTAGCAGAACTTTCTAGAACAGCGGTCCCCAAACTTTTTGGCACCAGGGACTGGTTTTGTAGAAGACTATTTTTCCATGGACTGGGGGGTCGGGGGTGGTTTGGGGATGATTCGAGCACATTACACTCAGGCTCACCTCCTGCTGCTGTGAGACCCAGTTCCTGACAGGCCTGGACCGATACCGGCCTGCAGCCTGGAGTAGGGACCCCTGCTCTAGAGACAAGTGGGCTGCCCCGGGAGACAGTGAACTGCCCATCAAGTGGGGTGTGGGGGGCTCTGATGCCCACGTGTCAGAGTAGCTGCAGCCCCTTCTGTCCCCATGTTACCCACAGCCAGGGCCCCTCTAGTTCTGTGCCTGCCCCCTCCCCTGTCTGGCCTCATGGAGCTCCTGAATCACTGGCCCCCATTCCACCTGTCCCCAGGCTGGTGGCACCTTAACTCTACAGGGACTTCTCAGGCCGACAGTGGGAGAGGAGGAGCTCCTGCAGGGAGTTTGGGGTGGGGGTTGGGACATGGACACAGGGTGGGGTGGGGGGAGACAGCTGAGAAGTCCCAGAGAGTCCCAGAGGCTGCCTAGACAGTGGAACCTGGCGCTGACTCTGCCACCACCCTCTCCCCCGCTCAGTAAAAAAAACCGGGACTAGGCCATCACAAGTCGCAGTGCATGTACCCTGTCCTCCCTGGCCTTGCAGCCCCTAAGAAGGTTCCTACGGGGACAGTGAGCCCGTCAAGGTCATGTGGTGTAAGTAAGTGGCTGAGCCCGGACGCAATCCCTGGCCCGCCTGAAGTGGCAGCCTTCCTAATTCAGCTGCAGCAGCTGCGACACCGGGCTGCGTCCCTTCCCTCTCTCCGCCCGGGCTTTGCCCAGGAGTGGGGTTGATGAGGAAGCCCTTCCCTCTCCTCTCCAAACCCGGCTGACACAGGGCACGTCTGGAGACAGACAGGCATCCGAAGCCCTCGGGGTGGGAGGTGCAGCAGGGATGGGAGCCCCAGTTCCAGCCAGCCCCAGCTCTGCCACCACTGCTGTGCGACCTTGGGCACATTGCCGTGGTCTCTGGGCTCACCCACTCCCTCTCCCACTGGAGCGCAGGAGAAGAAGCAGACGAAGGAGCAAACCGGGGCCGCCAGGTAAAGCTGGACAGAGTTTACTCCACTGTCCTAAGGCCCAGGGGGTGCCTCTGCCCATCCATGCCCCTGTGCCCTGCCCACTGGGCCTGCCTGAGCAGGCCTGGGGCAGAGCTCCCAGCAGACAGGTCACCATGACAACGCTTCCTCCCTACACAGCTGAGGTCTGGACCACGGAGGCCAGCCTTCCTCAGCAGCCCCTCTCCTTGACCCACCAGTGCCCCTCATGGGCACCTCTTCTCCTGCTGCCTACGGAGGGTGGGTGCTCCTGCTGCTGGCACTGGGGCTGGTCAACAGCCGGCCCGGTAGCCACAGGAAGGGGGGACACAGCCTCAGGGAAAGAACGGACCCCAGGCTGGAAGAGAGGCTTGCTCCCTCCTCCAGGAAGCCGAATGGAGGGTCCCAGCGTGGCAGGAACTGCGAGCGCGGGTAGGCCAAGGGCATGTGGCCCCTTCCACCTGTGGGGCCCTGGGTGAACTCTCGCCCTTCACAGAACCTCAGTTTCCTCACCTGCCAAGTGTGAGTGCCGGACCTCACAGGGTGGCAGGAGGGTTAAGTGAGGTCATGAATGTAAGGGTGGCACATAGGGGGTTGTCCCTCTCTTCAGCAGGGCCCCCGAGGAAACCTCTTTGTCACCCCAGCCACCGAGCAATGTCACCACCTATCCAAACAACGTTCTTGTGTGTGTGAGCGCATGTGTGTGTAAGTGTGCATGTGTGAGTGTGTGCACACGACTGTGGGTGCCTGTTGGGAGGAGACAAGGCCCAGGAGTGCAAGGGGACGTGCAGGGGCCACACTCCAGCATCCTTCCCGCCCATTTGCCTGGCCTATGTCCCGGAAAGAACAGTGGCCTGAGAATCGGGCAAAACCCACCTGTTCAAATCCAGTCCCACCCACTTTCTACTTGTGTCCAGCCAGCCGCTCCCCCGGCTGAGCCACAGTTTCCCCTTCTGTAAGTGGAAAGAGCTGCCGAGGCCCCAAGTTTCGGGTTCGCCCCAGGGACCAGACAGTGGGACGCAGGGTCGGAACAGGCCCGGCCTCTGGGAGTGGGAAGCAGGACCCAGAGCAACTTGGCACGCACCCCTCCCACCCTGCCCCCACCCCCCCGGGCTGCACCCACCCACTGCCGCACAGCCGTGTGCGCGCCTGCAAGAGCGCGCGTGCGTGACTCAAGGTCTATTCATAGCTGCGCTCCACCAGCTGCATCGTCACAAGCAGAGGGGCCTCAGCCCATATTATTATTTCAATTACCATCTGAATTAAAAGTTTGAGCAGCGATCAGCCCACGTAGCAAGGGGAAGAGGGAGCAGGAGAAAAATAAAGATGAAAAGGAGAAGGGCTGGGCCTGGAGATCCCCCCACACCCCTCAGAGGGCTGAGTGGCTGAGGAGGCTGAAAGGGTATGCCAGCCCCCAGGGTTCCTGCCTGTCTCCTGCCCAGGGGCCTCGTGGGGACGAGAAGAACACTCTGGGATGACAGCCCAATGGTGGCTACTTTGTGGGAACAGCTCATAAAACCAGATTCTTGGTCATATGGGCGCACCGAGCACAGAGAAGATGAGGAACTGACCTAAGGTCACACAGGAATTATGCCCAGTGCTGCTGGCTCCAGAACCCTGGCATGGGGCAGGTCCTGCCCACAGTTTCCCCTGACTTCACAGGCAGTGTGACATTGGCATTTGTGGGCAGGACCAAGGAGGACAAACATGGACCCCCTGTGCTTGCTGGTGCCTCTTCCTGTTCCCAAGGCTGACTCCCCTCCCCGCAGCCCTACCTAGGGCCCACACCCTCTCAGCCCTCTGTGGAACCACCCAGCTGTCTGCAGCCCCATCCCCAGACCTTACGCCCCCATCAGGCCACGAGCCCCTCCTAAACCGCTGGTGCAGGGCACAGCACCCTGGCTCAAATCTACCTCTCTGGGTACTTTTGGGCAGGTCACTCTTTGTCTCTGAACCTCAGTCTTGCCATTTGTCACATGAGTTCTCCTTTGATGGTGTCTTCAGAATGGAGCCCCCAGAAGGCCCCAGGGCAAGTGTCAAGCCATAGGGGCAACAGACCATCTCCCGTAGGCTCCAGCCCAGGGGTGGGACATTCTCAGCTCTTCCTAAGGAAGCCCCAGGGACAGTCCTGAGAATCAGGCTGGTGGGCACTCAAATCCCGGCTCCTCCACTCCCGGCTGTGTGACCTTGGGCAAACCACACACACTCTCTGAGCTGTGGCCCACCGTCTGCAACACTGGGACATCGGTCCAACATTGTGGGGTGGCAGGGAAGACTAAAATGGGAAGAGTTTGACGAAGCTCCTAGCCCAATGCCTGGTGACAGCACGAGTCTTCTTGCTGGGAAACGGGTAAATGATGGGAGCCGCCTCCCCACTCCTCCTGGGGGTATCAGAGACTCCTGGGACTTCGGAGGGGAGGTGTCATTCAACCTCGCCCAGGAAGCAGCCGTCCCTGGCTCAGGATCCCTGGCAGGTACTCATCTGGTTCTGTGTGAACGGCTCCGGCAGGGTGATTGAGGAGCTCCCTGTCTCACAGAGCGCGCGCCTCCCCTCTGGGGACCTTCTAGAGGGGCCACAATCTTCCAGCCTAACCCTGCCTCCAGCCTGCCCTGCCTGGGACTGCCTGCAACTGGCTTCTAGATGAACCTCAAAGGGAGCTTTTCAAATAGACCCAATGAGGGACGGAATCAATGTCCAGAGATGGTGGGGACGGGGCCAGAGAACAGGAAGAAAGATAGAAGGGGACCACAGAGAGAACCAGTCCCTCAGAGCTCCCGGGTCAGGGCCAGCTTGCCGCCAGGTCCCACGAGGCTGTGCATCTGCCTGCATCTACTCTCAAGCAGGGCTGGGAGCCAGGAGCCCCGGGTTCAGGCCCTAGTTCTGCTTGTCCACCCCCTACACCATCCCTTCGACCTTGTGTGTAGGGGGAGTCCATGTCCCTCTCGGGGCCTTGATTTCTACTTTTGCAAAATGAGGGCAGCAGGCCAGTGATTTAAGCGCCAAGCCTTCGGTCTGAATCGAGATGCTGTCCTCCTGCCCCGGCCAACACCTGGGCCTGGCCTGGCCCCGCCTCCAGCCCCCGCACCAGGAGCCTTGGAGCCCCTGGGGGTCTGCACTTTCTGGGCCAGAGACCCTCTCTCTTCCCCTGCCCGGCCTTTCACATCTAGTCCCTTTGGAGATTCTGTTGTCCCATGTCACAGGTAAGGAGATGGGGAAGAAGGAGTAAAGGCACCTCCTCAAGGTCACAGAGAGCAACTCAAAACCCAGGAGTCCTCCTCTGTGCCCATGAGAGCAGTCAAACTCAAGGGTGTCTTTTCTCAGGAGAGCCCCCCCCCACCTCGAGTGGCCAACTGCTCTCCATACAGATGTAGTCACTGTATGGGACAGGGTGGCTGGCTGCCCAAGGTCACACTCGAGGCAGTGAAAAACTGGGGTCCGGAGCACAGGATCCCAGCCTCCCAGCCTCGTCTAGCCAGGGCCACGGCAACCCGTCTGGCCTCCTGCTTGACCCTGGGGGCTCCCCAAGATTGAAGCCCTTGTCTCAGCCCTAGGTCTCATTAGGCTGCTCCTGGAAGCCCCCGCCCCAGCCTCTGGGACTGAGGCAGGAGGAGTGAGCAGGAAGACAGGAGAGAAAGTTGAGGGCTGGCCACTTGTCCCCTGGCCACCCCCCACCCAGCACCCTCCCTCCCCTCTCCCTGCGCAGGGGGAGCTGTGGTGATGTAATGCACTCGGCTTTGGTCTTGGTGCCAATCTCAGAAGAGAGACGACAGATTGCGTGAGCCAAATTTGGCATCGTAGGGGGAGAGGCATGAGAAGTGGGGATGTGGAGGAGAGGAGGGAGGAGCCTGGGGAGGTGGGGGAGAAGCCCCCTGCCCAGCAGACCCCAGAGGCACCTGCCCTCCTCCCACTCTGGCCTCCCCCTCCACAGACACCTGGCCTTGGGGCCGCCCCTCCTCACTCTGAGAGGCCAGCCTGGCTGCTTCCTGGCCCCTCCAGCCCCGGCGCTGTCAGCCCTGTGCACCCCCCCACCCCGCCCCGCAACACACCGTTCCAGCTCCATTTCCCATCGCTAGTCTCCTGGTTACCATGTTGCTGGTTGTCATGTCGCTTACATGTCCTCGTGACTCAGTGGTCCCCGCAAAGGGGCCCCCTCCTCCTCACACCCCCTTCATCTCTCACCCCCGCCTCCCCCGGACCCACATTAAGAAGCAGCCCGCCCTGCGAGCCTACACTGTTCCTCCTCCCTGTCCCTCTTATCCTGAGCTGAGAAATCTTTTTGCAGCATCTCCTACTGCTACTTCATTCTCTGGTCCACAAATGTCTGTCAAGAGCCTACTATGCTCCAGGCTTGTGGGAGCTGCCTTCAGAGATGTGGCGCAGTCCGTAAAGCCCTCAGCAGCCCAGTGAAGTCAGTACCCTCATCCCCGTTCTCTAGCTGAAGAAACTGAGGCTCAGGGAGGTCAAGACGGCTACTCAAGGTCACCCAGCAGAAAGTCAAGGCCAGAGCTATCTGTTCCCAGTCACCCCAAAGGCTTTTCCTGGGACAGGAGCTTCCTTTTCAAGGGTAGCCCAAGGGATCCTGAAGAACAGCTCCCGAGCCCCAGGTCATCCCTGTAATTCCCGGACCCTCCCCTCTGTGCTCAGCTCTCTACTTCGAGCCACATTCCCTACTCCCCGGCAGCTGTGCACCTTCCCAAAGGCGAAATGAGCCCTTACTCCCATTTCCCTGCACCTTCCCCAGCCTGCGACCAGCCCTCCGCTCACTTGAGCCCAGGGGTCCTCCTTGGAGGTCAGTGCGCTGCCCTCATTCCACTGACATGGAAGGTGAGGGTCAGGGAGCAAGGGACTGGCCCCGGGTGCTGGTTTCTGGCCCAGCTAAGCTGATTTCTAGGAGCATGAGTGGAAGGTCCACAAGGCCCTCTGCCCGACGTGGAAAACCCCAGAAAGAGTCCTTCCTCCCAGTGGAGAACAGACTCGAATGTTCTAGACTCAGCAATCTAAGCTCTGATTTAGATGCAGGACAGCTCAATGGCCACCAGCCTTAACTCCCGCCACGGTGCCCCCAGCCCTTACCCCACTCTTTTGCCTTTTGCTCCCTTTATCCCAGTGCAAGCCAGAGCCACAATGTGGCCCTGGGGTTCCCAAAGTCCTGAAGTGCTAGAGATCACAGAGCTGGATGTGGGGAAGCGAAACAAACATTGCACACACATGCACACACATACACATGTGCACACATGAACACATGGGGCACAGCTCCTCGGTGGGCCTTGCCGGTGTGGCCTCCCTCCTTGAGCTCTCTGTCCCCTCAACCTGATGCTCACATCACACTGCTCTTGAGGCCCTTCCCTGACAACTTGGCCAGGCCGCCCTGCCTCTGGTGTCCTTCCTCACTCCTGCCTACTCCCATCTATCTCCCTGCCTCCGCTCCCCATTCTGGAGCTGGGGCGCTGGGGCAGGAATGTGACGATGCTGGGGGGCACACTTGGCATGTCGGAGGGGTTCCCTGCTCCCCGGTTCACCTCTCTAGGGAGGAAGACGCGGCGGTCTGCACCTCTCCCCACAGCCAGACCCGACCACTGTGACATGAAATGCCTTGCTTTCTGGATCCCTGTCCCATCACCCTGGGGTCACCAGAGCAAAGTAGGTGCTCAAGACGTGAGACACGGGATTTTGTTTTCTGTCAGAGGGATCATTTGCAAACAGGCTGCAGCCGGGGCTGTGGAAAGGGGAGCCTTCCACCCCCTTGCCACAAGTCACCTGCCTTGAAGCTCCTCTAAACCCAGCGTGACAAGTGGGGGTGGGTGGAGGCAGGGAAAGGTCGGGGCCGGGGCAGGAGGTCAAGGCCAGTTCTGCCCACCTCTGCCCCACTCCTGGCATCAACCCAGACCTTGCTGCTCCCAAAGACAGAAGGACAGAGCTGCCAGCTACTGGGAAGTCGCAGAAACCCGCGCCGGGACTAAGGTAAAGATGCTGAACAAGCGCGCGCGGGGCCAAAGCGGCCGGCCCGGAACACACAGACACGCACGCTGTGGGACAGACGGACGGACAGCGCCGGCGGAGGGCGCGGGCCAGGCTTACCGCGGGGCGGATGTCCGATGAGTGTCCGGGAGGCGGTGAGCGGGCAGCGGGCGCTACATCCCCGGCGCGGTGCGGCGGGCGGTGTCCCCAGGAGAGAGGGGAGCCCGGGCCCCCCAGTCCCGCGAGCCCGGTGGTCCGGCCCCGCCCCCTCCCCCGGCCGCCGGCGGTCTGTCCGTGGGTCTCCGGGTCTCCGAGTCTCGGCGTCACCGCACAGTCCCGGGCCGCTCGCCGCCGGCCACCCAACTTTCAGCGCTGCCCGGCGCCGCACCCTCGGCGCCGCCTGGGCGTCAGCATCGTCGGGCCCCGGGCCCAGGCTCAGAGCGCGGGGCTCCGGGGGCCCATGGCTCTCGCCGCCCCGAGCTCGCGCCCCCCGCCCCGCCGCACCGCGCTCGCCCCGGCCGAGACCCCCTCGGCGGACCGGCCGGGGCCCCGCCGCCGCTTCCCGCGCCCGCCCGCGGGGCTCTGCCCTCTCGGGTCTCGGTCTCCCCGCGGGGTCGCTGTCTCCGCCCCGGTCGCCCTCCGGCCCCTCCGCCGCCGCCGCCTCCCTCTGCCCTCTCTGCCCTGCGTGTCTCAGTCTGTCCCCCGCCCCGTCCCTGTCCTCCTCCGCCTCTCTCCCCCTCGCACTCCCCGCGCGGCCCCGCTGCCTCGGACCCCGGCCCCCGCCGCCGCCGCCGCCCCGCGTCCCCGGCTCGCCCGGGAGCCCGAGCTCCCGCCGCCCGCGGCGCGCCGAGAACTCCCAACTCGCCGCGAGCCGCCCCGCTTTGCGAGACTTTCGCCCCTCCTCGCACGTGACCCGCGCCCCGCTGCGGGGGCCGCACCCCCGCGCCGCCCCGGCCGCGGAGCCCCGCGCGGCCTCGGGGCCCGGCGCGCCCCTTCCCCTCCGCCTGGCCGGGCGTCAAACCCCCTCCCACCCGCTGTTCGCGCGGGGCCGGGGCCGGGGCGGGGGGCTGCGTGGCCCCGCTCCTGCCTGAAATCCTGCCCGGGTTTTCCTCCCGCCTCCGGGAGCGCTCCTCCCAGAACCCAGTCCGATAACCGCTCCCGGGTTTTCCAACCCCCCCAAGGGGCAGGTGGAAAAGGTTCCTCGTGCGGGGAAGGGAGTGGGTGGGAAAGACTCGGTCTGTGCAGGGTCCCTGGGCGTCGGGCCACTCCCCTCAGCGGTCCCCTGCCCCTCCTGAAGTACCAGCAGTTAAGGACCCTGGGTGGCCCGCTCCACAGACAGCGGTGGTCCTGCTGGAGGGACCCTCACGATCACCTAGGGTAGCACCGCCCCATTTTAATGACTGGGAGACTGAGAACCGAGGGTCACAAGCTTGCCAAAGTCACCCAGAGGTGGCACCACTGGTCTGAACCCCAGTCGCTTGTTCTCTGCATCCCCATTACTTCAAAACGTCTTTATATGGGAGGGTCGCGCTGTTCTCACCGCCCCCCCCCACTGTACCCCAGGTCTGGAAGACCTCAGCACCCTAAAGCCCTTGGGGAGCCAGCCACTTCCGAGACCATCCTGCCGCCTCACTCCAACTCGCTGAGGAAGGAGACGGGAAAGAGCATCTCCTCCAGGGCGGCAGGACCTAACCTGCAGTTAGACAGTCAGAAGCACTTCCCAGGGAGCCTGGCCAACATCCCAGTTAAGAGAGGGAGAGACAGAGGCACCCTGGAGCTGGACTGAGAGCTTATTGACTATGAAACCTCCTCCGGCTCCTTTGTGCTGATCCCTGGAAGATGCGGCTGGCATAGGGGCCACAAGGCTGGAACCACAGCGACGCTTCCCCTCCCCGGCAGACCCTCCCCACCCAAAAAGATCTAGTCCCAACTGCTCTGGGTGACGTACAGTCAGGCCCCACCTTACCCCACACCCCGTACACCTACACGTACACCCTGATTCCCACAGATTCCAGAACACACCAGATGCTTCCACACCCCTCTGCCTTTGCACGTGCTGTTCTCCCTGCCTGACACGCTCTTCCTTCCACTCTGCCCAGAGAGTTCCTGCTGTTCTCCAAGTCCAGCCTCCATGCTGCCCCCTTGGGAAGGTCTCCTGACGTTGCTGCAGAAGTTGTCCTCACCCACTCATTCATTCATCCAGCACGGGGCACAAGTATGGTTCTTACTAAGCGAGCTTGGGAGTCAGGCCCACCTGGGCTCCAAAGCACTTAGGAACTGCATGATCTTGGGCAAGCATTTTATTTAACCCGTCTGTAAAATGGGGGCCCTGACAGTCCCTCCCCTCGCAGGGGCAGATCAAGTGAGGCAGGTGCACGGGGATGTGCAGCTCATAGCAGATGCTCCGTAAAAGCGGCCATCCCTTCTCAGTCCTCCCTGCACCCCTGGGCAGACCCCCACAGCACATGTCCCACCCCACGCCCGTCTCCCTCACTACCCGCTGTGCCCTCGCAGGCGGGCAGCCAGGACTGAAGGTCCCTGGCAGGAATCTTGGTGTGCGAATGGATGGGGGAACACAAGCCCTCTGAATGCCAGCACGGTGGCAGATGTGTGCCCGCTGCCTGACACACCTTCCTACAGGTTGAGCAGAGGAGGGCGCGTGCACGGGGGAGGCAGATAACCTGTGGTCTCTCTACCTGGCCAGAGGCCTTGCCTGGTAGTGGCCCGAGAGTGTGGGGCAGGAGGGGCAGGCGGGGGAGATGGAGGCAGGGTGTCTGTAGCCCCAGAGTGTGTGTTCCTGTGGGACCAGACCTGACGCAAAGGCACTGGGCACCAGTTTAAGGAGGGGGTGGAGAAGGAAGGGGAGGCCTTGTGGCTGTGATGTCGCAGGGGCTGAGAAGAAACATCTGGGGGCGGTCACCTTGCTTGGCCTGGTGCTGCAGCCTGGTGCCCTCCTATAAGGAGGGTCCTGTGGAGGCTGAGGGAGGATGGGGAGGCACTAGGGAGATGCATGAAGGGCAGCTCTAGGCAGGGAGAATGTCGTGGACTCAAGGCAAAAGGGTCCCTTGTCCACCATCCAACATTTACGTGACTGTGGACAGCTCACCTCTCCTCTCGGGGCCTTGGTGTGCTCACATGTAAAGTGGAGAGGATCATACCCACTTTAAGGGGCTATCCTGAGGGTGATTGAAGTCTAAAGAGGAATTTGCCCTTGTTCATCCCATGTCTGAGTAGCTTCCAGTAGGCAGGGGTGGGGAGCTGGGGGGAGGGATGGGAGACAGGCGTGCAGAGGCTATGACCGGGGGGTGGGAGGCTTGGGCATCAGAACCTGGGTAGCCCTGGGCAACTTGCTCGTCCTCTCTGGGTCTCAGAGCATCATTGAACACAGAAGCAACCCCTGGATGGAGCGGGGGGGTGGGACGAGCACCCCCTGAGCACAGGCTGCATGCTCAGCGCTACTCTAGGCTTTCACGGGTGCCATCTTCTTTAAGCCTTACCAGAATTCTGAGACACGGGCCCTGCTGCCGATGGGAAACTGAGGCACAGGCTGTATCATTATGGGTGGTGTGGCCTGGGTGGCCAAGGATATCGATCTGGAAGGGTGAGGCCTGCTCTGAAGTTTGATGGACAGTGATGACAGTGAAACCTCTGTTCAGCCAGAGCATCCCACTCATTCTCCACTCGCATCCGCTCCTCACAGCACCGCTAGGAGGTAGAGACGGTGACTAGCCCTTCCACCCACCTGCCCACCTGGGTCACAGGGGAGGAAGCTGAACTGAGCCCTGGCGAGAGGAAGGGCCTTGCCCAGGGTCACTCAGCAAGTAAGCACCTGTCTGACCCAAGGTTTGAATCAGCTGCTAGCTTCTGGGGAAAGGTCACTGCAGGCCTGCAGGGCACTCACTAATGGGCTCACTCCGAGAGGCAGGTCAGGCCTGTCCAGTCCCTCGGGGGCCCTGAGGGCTTGTGCCGAGGGCCTGGAGGACTGGATAGGAGAAGCACCTGGCCAGGAAGGTGGGACATCTGGGCAAGGGCCACTTCGAAATGGCAGAGTCACAGAGTTTAGAGGTTTTGGCCTAGGGAGCTCCTTGAAGTCCAGCCAGCCAGTCCTACAGATGGGACACACTGAGGCAGCAGCTGCTTAGATGAGAAATCAGACCAGGACACAGCTGGCCTATCTCAGAACTCTACAGCCTTGAGCAGTGAGGACTAGAAGTAGGGAAAGGGAATTGGGGGATCCAGAGGGCCAGGACCCATCCTAGCAGGCTGTACCCTGGAGACAGAGGACTGCAGGGGTCTCTCCCACCCTCTGCTCCCACCCTCGCCCACCCCCCAGTACTCAGTAGTCACCAGGGTGGAATATTTTAGCACCTATAGAAAAACTGCCACAGACGGCCTGTGGCAGCTGTTGCTAAGGAGACGCTCCCAAAATAGCCCCCCTCCGCCAACCTTTCCCGCTGCTGCTCCTGCTGTGGGGAGGGGAGGAGGGTGGCACACACGCCCTGGCCCCAGATTCACCCACCCACCCCTGCCCCCGGTGCCTGCAGCCGTCAAAAACCCGGGCAAGCCAAAGACCTGGGCAGCCACAGGTCTGCAGAGGGGGCAGGAGCAAGCCTGAGCGTGCTTGTGGTCTCAGCCATAGTCTTCGGCTGGCGGAAGGTCACCCGACTGGAGGGAGGTGGGAAGGAAGAAAGCTCCACACCCAAGACCCGCAGCAGGGGCCTACACACGCACAATCACGGACCTCACAGTCTCACACGCCCTCCGGGCACACCACAATTGTGGACCCATAATTGCCCACCTAGATGTGCACATACACCCTCAAAGACACAATAGATGCATGGGTGAACACAAATGCCACACGCACACAACACATACCTGCAAGCACATGCCACAGCCACAAACACACACATGCACATACACAAATATGTGTCCTAAATACATACACGCCAGCATATATACACATGTACACACACACAGCAATGTGTACACAACCTCACAGCACATGAACACACACCTGTCCAAACATGCCCAGCTTGGGGCATTCAAAGGGGATTCAGTGGTGTTACCCATGGTCTCTGTCCAGGGGCCATGTCCTAGGGCCTCCAGGCTTCCTCACTTGGTGAGGAACCTCTGTGGCCCAGACACACGGCAGAGATTAGGAAGAGGTGCAGAGGAGGCGGGTGGAGGGTGATATCTATGTGAAGCCCTGTATTTGGATGGTCTGGGGGGTCAAAGGATCCCTGGTGCCCGGGAGCCCTGTCCTGGACCCGTCCCCTGGGAACTGGAGCAAGGGGAAGGGAATTCTCACCTGCAGTCTGGTCACCTCTGGGCATGGAGAGAGAGTTCTGAGCCCCCCGGTTTCTGTGCAGCCTGTTGGCAGTGAGGCTGCGGTTGGGGCTGGGATGCAGATGAAGGCAAGAAGGCAACAGGGTGGCCACTGTGATGGTCCTCCACACGTGCAAAGCACTTCACAGTTTGTAAGCCACTTTTACACATTATTTCACATACTTGGTAAAAGCTACTCTGAGTGGTGGTGTTCCCACCTCTGAGACCCAGACGAAATTTTGAAGACCACACAGCAAGTTGCTAGCAGAGCTGGAACCAGAACCCAAAGAGGCGCCAGCACCCAGCCCTACGTGCCTTCCACTTAGCTGCGCTGTGAGAGCAGGCCATCGGGGTGCTTGCTTGGCTCTGCCCCTGATAGGAAGTCAAGCCAAGCCTTCCATCTCCCCACCTGGAAAGCTGAAGAGTGAATCCCGGGGGTGTGTTCAAGCAGTAGTTTGTGGCCGCAGCCGGGGCTGGGGAGTGGTGCCTGATGAATGCCCTCGGAATGCGCGCGCAAGGACGAAGGGAGCTCAGTCGCTTCCCTCCGCGCTGGGTCAGCCACCGTCTCTCTCCAGCCGCGCTCCTTGGCTCCGGTTTAAAAATCCGGGTTCCGGGTCTTCGCTAGCACCTCGCCTCTCGGGAGCTGGGAGAGCGGCATGCGGTTGCCTTGGGAACTTCGCCCGGGCCTGGGCGCTCCACTCACGACTCCAGGCGGCGGGCGCTGGGCCCGCGCCGCACGCGGAGAGTGGCTTTCCGAATCTCAGAGACACCTGTCGCCAGCGGCTAGAGGTGGGGACCGCGTGGTGGCTAGGCTTGTTATGTTTTCCTTTTTATTTATGGTGTAACCTAATACATACATCTGAAGAGTACAGATGGGTGATTTATATATGCATCGTGTAATCAACACTCAGATCAAGGTGCAGACAACTTCCAGCGCCCCGGAAGGCTTCCTCCAGCCGAGAGGTTATTTATAATTGTCTTCTTCATCTTCTTTCTCCTCCTTCTCCTTCTTCTTCATCTTCTTTTTTGTACTTCTACGGGAATAAATAGACAAGGGAAGTGATCGCCTTCCAAGAACACAAAATTTCCGTTACTTTTCCCGGCCGTCCATGGGCCCCACGTCCTGTAAAGAGGAGCAAGGGCTGTCGTTTGTCTCATGGTTTACTCTTTGCAAAGCGCTTTCGACACTGAGCTAACCTACTGCCCTACGCAGTCAGTACTACTTGGTTTGTACCCGGGTTACCGATGAGGACATTATGACTTGGGGAGATTTGACTAAATTGCCTAAATGATGGAGCCTGAGACTCCAACGAAGGTCTTTCTAACCTTGACGTTGATCACAAACCACCCCCGCCCCGCCCCGCTTTCCCCTGGTCATTGGCCTCTTTTAAAGAGGGATACAACAAATAAAACGCACTGGGAGAGCGGGTTGTATGATATTTCTGCGCCCATTGTGCGTGTAATTCCTTCTGCTTGGGACTCTTCCCCTACGTTTTGTCCTTGAGGCAAACGAGCTCTTACTCATCCTTCAAAACCCACCAGAGCATCCTCTGGAGTTTTCCTAACTGAAATCCTCCCTCGAGACTCCCCCCAGCCCAGGGTAAGACTCCTTCCTCTGTGCTAGTCCGATACACGATGAAGCGCCCACCTCCCACAGTGCGCCCAAGGGCTCCCCGCGGCTGCCTCTGAGTTCAACCTGCAAGGCGTTCCGCTCACAGCTGGTTTTCAGGAAATATTTGGAACTGACAGCGGAGAGGTTTTGGAACGTTGGTTTCCCCGCTTTGCAAAAATGGGACCCGCAGTGGCCCTGTCACCTGTCACTCAAAAGATATTGGAGGAGAGGAGGAGGGCTTCGCTACCACCTGGGGCGGGACCGCCGGAGAAAGGCTGACCTCAGCCCACCGCATTCAGTTAGGGAATGGACTCGTCCGCGGCTCTCCCGCAGACCTCCGGCTGCCCCGGAAGAGTCCATTCCCTCCGCGGGGAGCGTCCACTCGCAGAGGCCAGGAGCGACCCTAGGGACACGAGGGAGGTCCCAGGACGCCCGGCCCCACGGCTTCCCCTTTTCTCCAGGGCGCTGCGGGGCAGAGGCACAGATTAAGTGGTGAGTGTCCTCCGCATGGGGATTTGCACGCTTTCCTTCCGCACAATGGGAAGCACCTGGCAGGGTATTCGAACCCAGTGGTGGAAGATGCCAAAAGGCTACAACAACGAAGAAGAAGGTTATGCACACTTTTTAAAAATCCTCCCCGGGGATGTTTATTGACTTTAGAGAGAGAGGAAGGGAGGGAGAAAGAGAGAGAATGAGAGAGAGATCAATCTATTGCCTCCTGTACTCACCCCAACTGGAGGCGGAGCCCTCAACCTCAGAATGTGCCCAGACCAGGGATAGAAACCTCAGCCTTTTGGTGCTTCAACCAACTGAACCACATGGCCAGAGCTACATATATTTTTTAAAAAAGAGTTGAACAAGTCCCCCATGCGTTCCTTCATAAATCTGACTTTGAACATACGTTTTGCTTTGTTAATGAAAAAAGAAAAAGAACCCTTGCCCTTTGAGCTGAAGGAAATTTCCCTTCTGGCTTCTCCTCGATTGTGTTGTTACAGCAGACATATTTTAAGTGTCGAGAACGTGAGGCGCGAAGGGGTTCGGGACTTCTCTGGAACCGCCTGGCATCAGGGACAAAGAGAATCTGATGGTGTGTGGTCCAAAAGGAGAGAAGGTTAGAACCTGATGGTGCCGGTGGCCGATGTGCCAGCATGGGCCAGGGCCAAGAGTGTTAAATGAGGAGGATTTTACCTATTCTCTATGGGAGAGCAGAGGGGGGATGGTTGAAACCTGTTCCACCCTTCCCTGGCTGGTGTGGCTCAGTGGACTGAGTGCTGGCCTACACACCAAAGGGTGGCTGGTTCAATTCCCAGTCGGGGCACATGCCAGGGTTGCAAGCCAAGTCCCAGCTAGGGGGCACACAAGAGGCAATCACACATTGATATTTCTCTCTCCCTTCCAGTCCCCACTCTCGAAAAAATAAATAAATAATTTTTTTTAAAAAAGGAAAGTGCTCCACTTTGAAGATGGGCTAGGTATGAAAAAGGCGATGAAGGCGGTCTGATTATTAAGGAGAGAGTGGTAGAACTTTGGGGAAACGAGGTATACGTGACCTGGGGGGGGGGGCAAGAGACAAGTTTGAGCCTCGATTTGGAGCCTCATCTGGAAAGGGCCGTNTTCAATTCCCAGTCGGGGCACATGCCAGGGTTGCAAGCCAAGTCCCAGCTAGGGGGCACACAAGAGGCAATCACACATTGATATTTCTCTCTCCCTTCCAGTCCCCACTCTCGAAAAAATAAATAAATAATTTTTTTTTAAAAAGGAAAGTGCTCCACTTTGAAGATGGGCTAGGTATGAAAAAGGCGGTCTGATTATTAAGGAGAGAGTGGTAGAACTTTGGGGAAACGAGGTATACGTGACCTGGGGGGGGCAAGAGACAAGTTTGAGCCTCGATTTGGAGCCTCATCTGGAAAGGGCCGTGAGTTCCCTGTCTTGAGATACAGGGAGTATGGATTTGATAGGGAAGACTAGATACAAAGAGGCCAAGTAACCACTCAGCAATACTTCTTTAAGACTTCATTATCCCCATTAACAGATGGGAAAGCTGAGTCCACGCTCCAGGCCGCAGTGGCCACGAGATCTTGGCCCTGGGGCCACTTATCCTGAGTTCTTTCCCCTTCGCCCTTGTAGCGGTCACTCTGCAGACCTCCCCTCACCCTGGCCGGTTCCCTTGTGGCCCCCTGGAGAAACAAAGCGAAGAGGAAGTTTCTAGCCTTGTTCCTGCCTTCGCTGGCACTTGGAGTTGCTTCTCAGGAGGGCAGATGTTTCACCAAATGGCAAATGCACATGCTTTTCCCTGGCTCGGGCAGGAGGTGGGCGCTGAGAAGATGCCGGCTGGTTGGGCAGGGAGAAGTGTAGCCACACCTGAGGTTTTAAATAGCCACCACCTTCTCCAGGAACTAGCTGAAGGCGGGGCATCTGGGCAGAGTGGTGGGGGGAGCAGTGAACGGAGCAGCCCATTCAGAACCTGCCACAGCCCCAGGATGGTTGCGTGGCCCCTCCTACCAGAGGCACTTGGACCGACCGACTGCCTCACTTCCCCAAGCCTCAGCAGCCACCACCTGCAAAGTGAGGACCCAAAGGGCACTCAGAGGGCGCCCGTGGGGGCCAAGTGGAGGGAACCTTCCTAACTCGTCTGACCCATGCTGGCACCCAGCAGATACTCACCAGTCGATTGCTGTTGTCACCCAGCCTCTGTGACAGGGCAGGGGTCCCCACCGCAGCATCCCCGACAAATGGGACCCCCCCACTTCTCATGACAGGGAGCTCCGCAGTTAGTCCTTAGTTAATCGCTCCTTAGTCCTCACACCTGCCATGACACCACGCCGTGTAACGTGACAAGCCAGATGCATGAATCCTGAAGCCAGAGTGTGGGCTGGAACCCAGGCTCCAAGGTTCGGTGTCTGTGACCTTAAGCAAACTACTTACTCTCTCCAAGCCTCAGTTTCCCCAGTGTGAAGTGGAAACAATAACCGTACCTCCCTGGTGGTGGTGTTCGGATGAGGGCCTCTCAAGCTCTCGAGTGTGCACGGATCACCCAGGGGGCTTGTTTAACCCAAGATTCCGATCCAGCAGGCCTGGCCGGGGGCTGAGATCCCCTGTTCCCAGAGGGTGAAGCAGATGAGCTGGCCCTGGGACTATGTTCTGAGTTCCTAAAGACTGCCATGCCTTAGGGCATCAGGATGAGGGGCCATGAAGGGGCGTGAGTAGAGGGCGTGGAAGGCCAGTAACTTAGGGAGCGATTAAGGTCCCAAGTGGGAGAAGGGAAGAGGGTGGTGGTGGGTAGGCTCCTTGGCTTGGATGGTCCGCTCCTGCAGAGGCAGAGACCAGAGAGGGTGACTGAACTGCTGAGGACACACAGCACTGGGAGGACTCCTCCCGCCCCTGGCCCTGCACCCTTCGCCTCTCCTGCCTCCCTGCTTTCTAGCTGACACCCGGACCCCGCCCCTGCCCCACCCGGAAGCTCCCTAGAGTCTTTCCTGGCCTGTGCTCTTGGCTGTATTTTTTAAAAGATTTTATTTATTTATTTGAAAAGAGAAGTTGGAGGGAGGGAGAGAGGGATAAAAAATATCAATGTGTGAGAGAAAAATGGATGGGAGGCTCCTCACACCCCCCCACCTTGGGGGCCTGGCCTGTAACCCAGGCACGTGTCCTGGAGGGGAATCCAGCCAGCGACCCCTTGACCCCTCCGTTGTAGGCACAAAGCCCACCCCGCGGAGCCACACCAGTGAGGGCATGTGCCCGTTTTGCATCTTGTCACACCAAGAAGAGGGAGACATGAGGAAGGTCACCCTGACACCAACCTAAGGGTCCCAAGGTTCCATCGCTCCCGTCCGAAAGGTCAGGTCAGGACAAGGCAGCTATTCGAAGAAACAGGGGGGCCGGGGACATCGGAGTCCAAACTCAGGATGGCGACGACGGCAGTGGGTCACCGCGTACCGGGTGCTTCCAACCTGCCAGGCTCACGCGGCACCCGCTCCGAGGTTACTGGCACTAGGTACTGATGAGGGAACTGAGGCACAGAGGGGGCCGCTGGCTTGCCCAAGGTCACCTGCCCGAGGACCCCGGGTTCTGAGGAGGAGAGGCACGGCCCGGCCTCCAGGCGGCCGCCCCTCCGCGCGTCGGCGGCGGGCCCCGGGCCGGAAGCCCCCCGCCCGGCCAGGCCGCCCCACCCGCCCCGGAGCCGAAGCTCTGGGCCGGGCCGGGGGCGGGACGTCGGGCGGCGGCGCTTCCTGGCTCCTTGGTCCGCGGCCGGCCTGGCCACGTCACCGCCCGGCCGAGAGCGCGCTGGCTGAGCGCTGGCCCCGGGCGGAGCTGGGAGCTCGGAGCTCGGGGGCGCGGACGGGGGCCACGGGACCCGCAGTCTGGGCCGGGGACGTGGCAGCGGCGTCGCCCGCCAGAAAGTTTCCCAGGAGTTGGCTGCGCCCGAGTGCGGGGCCGGCGGGCTGGACCATGAACGTGTTCCGAATCCTCGGCGACCTAAGCCACCTCCTGGCCATGATCTTGCTACTGGGGAAGATCTGGAGGTCGAAGTGCTGCGCAGGTGAGGAGCGACCGGGGCGGGAGGCGGAGGACCCGGGGCCCGGGCCGCAGCGCCTCTGCTGGCCAGCCCCACACCCCGTGCCTGCAGGGCTTGGGGGGACCCCCTGACGTCTGCTCAGGGTGGGGACTTCCGCTTGGGGGTGAAACAGTTTGCACAGCTCAGCTTCCAAAGAAAATTTAAAGTAGTACCATATCAAAGAAGGAGGACCCTGGAGATTGTGGAGAGAGCGGGAGCACGTGCTTTCCCTCCCCCTCGCAACCCCCGTCCCCCACCCCTTTTGCCAAGGCTAGTGGGAAGAGGAGGGGAACAAGGGGAGGTGACACCCCTCCCTCCAGGCATCCCTTCTGCTCCACCGGAGGAGCGCACATGCAGGCCATTGTTCTCTCTACCCTCCCTCAGGCCTGGGGCGGTGTGTGTGTGGGGGGGGCAGTTTAGAGGAGGTAGGAACACAGAGGTGCCTCCCCGGGCTTTCTTTCTGTCCCCACGCCACTCCCCTGCCCTCTCCACATCCTCCAAGGCCCCCACCCACCCCTCCCTGTGTGTGGCACAGGCATCTATGATGTGGCAGGAGCCAAGCCTTGCCCAGGCAGGCACGGAGCTGCCCCTGAGCAGAAGCCTGGAGAGCGAGGGAGGGTTCCCTCTTTGGCCCAGTCGTCTGGCTGCTCTGTTGGGGGTCTGGAGGATTTTTGGAGCTGGCCTGGTGCTGGCCACACAGGCCCAGTGCATTCAGAGGCTGCCCAGGCCTCCTGCGGCCATCTCTGTCTGTGAGGTCCTGCCGGCATCACCCTGGGTTTGGCACGGGGGTGAGGGGCTGGGGAGATGAGTTCGGGCTCCTTGTTGGGGCCAAGGAGGTGGGGAGCCCACCCCTGAAGTCTTCTATGAAGGCTTCTCAAACAGAGCAGGTCTGTGTTGGGTCCTGGAGGATGGGCAGGGCATCACCCAGGAAGGGTGTGCTGTGTGAAGGACATGGGGGTGCAAAAGTCCAGAGGGCACAGAGAGCAGGGCAGGTCCCTGCGAGGGTAAGCAGCCCAATTTGGGGCTGGTCCGGGAGGGAGGTGAGGCTAGGGAGAGGGTGGGCCAGATGTGACAGGGTGCTGTCTGTCAAGCTAGGAGCTGGGACTGGGGAGCCACAGAGGTTTGGGAGTGAGGGAGTGGGCTTCCGAAGGGGACTGCAAGCTGTGCAGAGGATCTGAGAGCCAGGGCAGGGGGAGCGGTGTGGAGGCCCCCAGCTTGGGAGGCTTGGTGGGGATGAGGGCTAGGTGCTGATGGGAGGGTCACTGCAGAAGGAATGATTCCAGATCGGGAGGCCATTCTGGTTTGAGGTTTCTGGAAAGATAGGCACTCACAGTCCCCACTCAGCAGAAGGGGGCCCAGAATGCTGAGAGGGGAGTTGGGGGTGCAGAAGGCTTCGATGAGGGGAAGAGCTTCGCTTGGACTTGTCCCTGCACTTCCACAGAGGACCCTGGGCTGGGTGCACACCATGACCAGGAGGGGGCGCTGGACTAGGCCCCTGACGTGCAGCAGGGGCGACGCAGGCAGGATCCTGGCCTGGGGAAGCTGGTGTCCCAGCAGTAGGAGCCAGCCAAGGAGCAGCGGTTTTGTAGCTCAGCACTATGGGAAGCGAAGGGACAGCCCGTGCGTGTGTGCAGAGAGACTGGCACAGGCCCTGCTGAAGTCTGCAGAGGTGAGGTGCCTGGATGTCACCCCGTCAGCCCGAGCGGCAGGGCCTTGTGTGACCCCACTGACTTAGCCCTGAAGACAGCAAGGGATTGGGGCTTTGTCCTGCTCTGCCCCTGACTTGTGTGTGACCTTGGGCTTGGGTTTTTTCATCTGTCAATTGTGAAGGAGGGCGGCACCTGGTCCGAGGTCCCCTCGGCATGTAGGAGCCCTCAGGGACTCCTGCCAGCTGCGGGCCCACGTTCTCTTCCATGTCCTGAGTCTCCGTGCTCAGCTGGCCTTGGTGGAAAGTAGTCATTGCTTTCGGAAGTGCATGGAAACCACTGTACTCCGGATCATCGGGGCTCCCGATCACCAAGGAACATGCAAGTGAAGCCCAGGGGCCTGACAGGCTGAGGATGGAAATAGGGCAAGGGTGGGGGGAGGCCCTGTTAGAGGGGCAGCCAAGCATCCCCCACCAGGGCTGGGCCCGGACCCTGCCGTATGGGGCTGAGGGCCTCCCGGCAAGGCCTCTGTGAGGGCTCAGTGAGGGGGAGCAGCCATGGGCACCGCCCAGAGCTGGTCCACATCACCTCCCCCAGGGGCTCACTCCCACCCTGGCTGTAGGGCCAGGCCCCCAGGGTGGGAGAGCACGTCCCCCCTGAGCGCTCCTTAGTCCTCACACCTGTCCTGCCCCGGGTGTGTAAGGTCCCATTTTACAGATAACTGGGAGGCTCAGGCTTGCCAAGCTGGTGAGAAAGCTGGGACACAGACCCAGCCCTCTCCAGAATGTTAGGGGCTTCAGCGGCGTTCATCTTTGGTCACCAACAAGACCGCTCTCCCCACCCTGACCTGACTGGTGTGGCTTAGTCGGTTGGACTTCGTTTTACGAAGCAAAAGGTCATTGCGAATTTGATTCTGGTCAGGGCCATGCCTGGGCTGCGGATTTGGTCGTGGGGCGTCTGCAAGCAGCAGCTGATCAATGTTGCCCTCTCACATTGATGTTTCTATTCCTCTCTTTCTCCCTCCTTACCTCTCTCTCTAAAGATAAATAAATTAAAATCCTGTGCATAGGAAGGAGCCAGGCCCCAAATTGGGTAATATCAGTTCTCAGTGCCCAGCTCGGCAGTCGCTGCGTTACATTTAGGATAAAATCCCACGGTGTCAGCAGGCCTTTGGGGAGGGAGGGAGGAGTGCTCAGATGTGGGGCCCCCGGCAGCTGGGGGGGTGACCTGGACAGGCCCTTGAGAGCCATGTGGAGGATTTGGTTCTTTATTTTAAGGGCCCTTGGGAGCCCCTTAAGGGCTTTAAGCAGAATTTTATTTTACAAATAGCCCACTGGCCACTAGGCGGAAGTAGGGGAGGGATGGGCAGTGAGGGGAAACCTGGGAAGACCCGTGGCGGGGTCACTGAGGTGGGGAGGCTGGGCCAGTGAGGGGCACCGGAGTGGGAGCTATGGCACCGAGAAGCAGGGAGTGGGAGGGGCCGAGGGGAGAGAGACGCAAGGGTGGCTCTTGGTTTTTTGGCTTTAGTGTTGAGGGGTGTGGTGACCTTTATGAGGGAAGGAAGACAGGAAAAGGAGGGGGTTCAGGAGGGTCTGATGCGTTTAGTCAGGCAGGGGTGTGTAGGTCAGGATGGGGAGGAGGGTCCACAGCTGAAGTGTCCCTGGCGTGTGGGCTGTGATGGCAAAGGGCACAGGGAGACGAGAGGTTTAGGTGGAAGGGTCAGGTGGCAAGGAGGACAGAAGTGGCCAGAGGAGGTGAGGTGGACGGAGGTTCAGGGCAGACGCTGTTTGGGACGAAGGGTTGGGTGAGGGTAGAGTTGACCTTTGATGCAGAAACGGGGGCCCATGGACGAATGGGGTGTGGTGACGTCTCCAGACTGTGGTGGGCCTTCAGAAAGCAAAAGGTGGGCAGGGCCTCTGCTCCCCTCATTCTGGAACCATCTCCATGATGTATCCCCAGTGGCCCAAAGAAGCCCTGGCTGGGCAACTCAGTTGGTTAGAGCATCATTTCGATACACCAAGGTTGTGGGTTTGATCTCTGGTCAGGGCATATGCAGGAATCAACCAATGAATGCATCGATACGTGGAACAACAAATTGGTGCTTCCCTCACTTTCCCTCTCTGTCTCTCAAATCAATACATTAAAATAAACAAGCCAGCCCTGGCTGGTGTAGCTCAGTGGATTGAGCTCAGGCCTGCGAACCACATGATCGCGGTTCAATTTCCAGTCAGGGCGCAGGCCTGGGTTGCGGGCCAGTTCCCAGCAGGAACTCACGAGAGGCAGCTGTACATTGGTGTTTCCCTCCTTCTCTCTCCTTCCTTTCCCCTCTGAAGATAAATAAATAAAATATTTTTAAATAAATAAATAAATAAATAAGCCAAAGTGGTCCAAAGGAAACCAGGGAGCATGCCAGGTAAGTGCAGCTTCGATTCTGAATTGGATCCTGGAATGGAAGAGGGGCATCAGTGTAAAACGGGGGAAATCCACACGAAGCCTGGTGCTCGGTCAGCTGGGCCACGCCCACGTTAATGTCTCAGTGGCGGTCAGCATTCTGTGGTTATGCGAGACGTTGACGCTGGAGGAAGCTGCGTGAAGTGTCCTTGGGAACTCTCGGCACTGTCTTTGCAACTCTTCTGTAAATCTAAAATTATATTTTAAATAATAAGCTAAAAAAGAAAGAGGCCAAAGCAGGTGAGGAAGTAGCATAGAAAGCAGGACTCGTTTTGTCATCTTGATGCATCCATATATGCCACATGTGTACACACACGTGTCATGTGTACACACGGGTCATGTGTATGGAGGGGCCAAGAAAGATTTGGAAGAGCGTGCACTGAGGCTTTGGGATTCAGGTGATGGCAGCTTTTTAATTTACAGTTTTATGTGTTTTCTGAGTTTTGTTTACACAGAGTTAAAATAAGCATAACATTTATGACTAGAAAAAAGGTTTTAAAAAATTTTTTGAATTTGGAGAAATGAAACAGAATGCTCCCTTGGCCCTGTGCCTTCCTCTACCGGCTCTGGTCTCCCTGGCGAGTCTTCCTTGTAAAGTCATCGAGCTGTTCTCTGAAGACAGAGCTTTGGGGATTGTCAGTAGGGCTGTGGGGGTGGGGCACCCCCAACCCTAAGGAGGAGGGGCGTTTCCTGCTCCTTGGGTGCTCCAGTGCCTGGGCAGGCCGTCGTCATGGAAGGTGGCTGGATGCTCTGGAGACCTTTCTTGCTCAGGCTCCAGGCTTCTCCAGCGTGCATGGGCCTGGGACTCTGTGTCCTCATGTCTCCTGTTCCCCTCTGGCCACAGGCATCTCTGGGAAGAGCCAGATCCTTTTTGCTCTCGTCTTCACCACCAGGTACCTGGACCTGTTCACCAATTTCATCTCCATCTACAACACGGTCATGAAGGTGAGGGGGTGGGAGGCCGTGGCGGTGGGGCCTGCTGAAAGGGGACGCTTGGGCAGCCAGGCCCTGGGCTGGGCAGACCTGGTCAGAGCCCTAGCCTTGCTGCGGGACCTAGGCTTGGGCGAGACCTTGGCCTCTGTGTACCTCAGTTTTCTCCTCTGTGAAATGAAGACACTAGATCCTAGTTTTGTTGTGAAAATTAAACAAGGTAATAAAAGTAAATACACAGCAGCTGTCATATATTAAACATTCAGTAAATGTTAGCTATTAACACTGGTTAAAAATATAAGCAAAAAAATCCAACATGGTACCCTGAGCTTTCAAAGAACTTACTCAACCTTCCATCTGACAAATTACTTGTTGAGCACCAACTGAGAGCCAGAAACCTGAGTAAGACATACGAGGCTCCTGTTCTCAGACACTACATTTGAACTTGGGGGGAGAGATAATAAAACAAGCAAGAAAAAGTTTGGTTAGGGTTACAGCTAAGGCTACACAACTAACTAAAATGGGGTAATTTGCCCTGGCTGGTGTGGCTCAGTGGATTGAGCATGGGCCTGTGAAGCAGAGGGTTGCTGGTTCGATTCCCAGTCAGGGCACATGCCTGGGTTGCAGGCCAGTTCCCCAATGGGGGATGTGTGAGGGTCAACCACACATTGATGTTTCTCTCCCACTCTCTCCTTCCATTGCCCTCTCTCTAAAAATAAATAAAATATTTTTTAAAAAATAAAATAAAATAGGGTGATTTGCCCAGCATTTGTTTTGTGCTGGGCTATGTGCCAGGGACTTGGAATTTAGATTCAATTATTTAAAATTTTTTTAAAATAGGGTTACAGACCTGGCTGGTTTGGCTCAGTGAACTGAGTGCTGGCCCACGCAAACCAATGGGTCACTGGTTCGATTCCCAGTCTAGGGCACATGCCTGGGTTGCAGGGCCAGGTCCCCAGGGGGCTCATGAGAAGCAACCACACATTGATGTTTCTCTCCCTTTATCCTTTCTTTCCCCTCTGTGTAAAAAAAAAAAATATATATATATATATATATATAAATTATATATTTATATATATATATATTTTTTAAAAGGGCCTTTGAGAAGAGGTGACATGCAAGCTGAGAGCTAAGTGACACAAGGAACCAACCAGCCATGTGCAGGTCAGAGAAAGTACATTCTATGCAGGAGTAGCTGGTACAAAGACCCGCAGAATGAAGCAAGCTTGGTGCACTCAAAGGACAGACAGAAGGCCAGTGTGGTGGGAGCTCAGCAGGCGAGGGCTGCCCGCTGGTGGTGGGGAGGCTGGGTGAGGGCAAGGTGGTACCAGTGAATGGTTTGGGTTGAACTTCGTGATGGGAAGCTGTTGCTTTGAAGGACGGCCATTGTACAGAAGGAGAGACAGCATCTCCGGGTGTCGCTCTCCCGTCACAGGCCCTGGGCAGTAACTGTGGGACTGTGTAGGAGTGAGGCCTTTTCTAAGCTTTCGCCTGCTATCCTTGCTCTTTAAGGCAGTGTAGAGCCGGGCAAGGAACCAGGTTCCAGAGTCAGTAAAATGGGATGTAACTGCCTAGATATTGGTAACAGATTTAAGAGTCATTTTGATAAGGGTTTATTTTGTCCTCACTCATAACATGCAATCTGAGGGTGGGCACTCCAGGGCTGAGGTGGCAATTCCTTGTAACTTCCTGCTCTGCCATCTTGAATGTGACCAGGACACTCGTGGGTGTCCTTCAGTTGCTCAGAAGGACCCCCTGCTTGGTTTAAGACTTTGCCATTGCCAACTTGAAATTCATATTTGAACAAGAGGCCCTGTCAATGACATAGTCCTTAAGGCTGCCTTAGAGTCACAAAATGGATGTTAGAGCTCCTTCCATCATTTTGGGCAGGAAGGAGAGAAAGAGCAATAGGATGACTGCCAGCTGGGCAAACCCTGTTTAAAGAGCTTTTTGCACACTCTGTCCAGTGACTTTCATACACATCCCTGACCGTCCTTATCTGCAAAGGAGGCTGGGAGAAGTTCTTTAGGTGGGTACAATTTCTAATAGGAGTCCCATTTTATTTACTTATTTTTAAAAGAGATTTTATTCATTTATTTTTAGAGGGGAAGGGAAGGAGAGAGGGAAATATCAATGTATGGTTGCCTCTCCTGCATCCCCTGCTGGGAACTGGCCTGCAACCCACACATGTGCCCTGACTGGAACTCGAACTGAGATCGTCTGGTTCGCAGGCCCGCGCTCAATCCACTGAGCTACACCAGCCAGGTCAGGAGTCCCATTTTAAATGAAGAAAAGGCTACATAGTAGGGAATCCTACCTCTCTTGCAGGGCTACCAGATTACACGAGATAGTGTGTGTATATGTAAAATGCCTAATACCCATAAGCTATTTAACCAAATCGAGTTCTGTCTCCCCCATATCAGAGATGTCCCTTTGGGGTTCCAGGCGTCTTGTTCCTAGGGTTGGTGGGAGGGAGGCTGCTGTTCACTGTGAAGTGTTGGAGTCAGTGTGAACCTCAGTCTGAGGCCTTGAAATCACTGTCTTCTTGAATTTAACACACAAGCAGCACACACACCTGCTGAGTTCACCCTCTGCTTGAGCCCTGCAGACCTAGCCTCTGGCAAGGCTGAATGTCTAGGAACCTCAAAGAAATCAGTTTCCGTTTTTATGAGATGGAGAGGTGATCAGCACTTCCTGGACGCATTCATTCATCCTAGCATTTGTTTTGTGCTAGGCCCTGAATTAGGAGCTGGAAATTCAGATGTGGACCAGTTGGTCCCTCTTATCTGTAAGAGGCACCACCCCCTCCCAAGGGACACGCTGTCACTCAGACATTTAGAGACTGTGCTTGTGGGCGGCAGTGAGTATTTTTACACAGGGCTATGGTGACGGCACATGTGCTTCATTCTCATGGGAAAAGACTTTGGAACTCACCTGGGTTTTTAAAGTACAAATAGTTCTCTAGGCCAGTGTGGTCCAACCACCAGCTTCAGCATCACACAGAAACTTGCTGGGAATTTAAATTCACAGGCCCACTCAGACCTAGTCAGGCAGAAACTGGAGGCAGGGGCCATCCGCTGTGTGATTTTGACGCACATTCAAGTTTGAGAACCACTGGCCCAGAAGGTTTGAGGCCAGATCCTGAAATCATACGCTGGAGGGCTGCCATCATTATAAAGAGGGCTTTCCTGAAGGAGTGGTGATCAAGGGCTGTTAGTCCCCGTGAAAGAAGCTAAGTCCCCAATGGCTGCCTAGGAAGTAGTTTTAAAAGTGCCCTGGAATGCCACCACTAGAGTCCGTCACAAAGACCGACCTGGGCTTTTCTGCCTAAAGCTTTACAGTGAGGAGGGGTCCGGGCACTTCCAGTCTTCATGTAGCACTGTCAGTCCCAATTAGGAGCACTTAACAAAGGGTCATTAGCAGCAGGTTCTAGACCACTGGGCCTAAGAAAAATGGCAAACGCATTTCACCTCTTCCATTTTTAAGCTGCCCTAGCCATTAGGTTTGGCAGGTCCCAACTCGAGGTGGCTTTGAAGCCCAGCGAGTAGGCTGGGAAATGACTTCATCAATTCCCACCTGTCTCTCCACTTTTAGGTGGTTTTTCTCCTCTGTGCCTATGTCACAGTGTACATGATCTATGGGAAATTTCGGAAAACTTTTGACAGTGAGAATGACACATTCCGCCTGGAGTTTCTTCTGGTCCCAGTCATTGGCCTCTCCTTCCTTGAGAACTACAGTTTCACTCCCCTGGAGGTAAGGACCCGCAGGGTGCTAATTCTCAAAAGCAAACGTGCTCCCTAACATCCTGCACTCTGTACTCTTGTAAAGCCTGCTTTTTTTCAGTGTGTGGGGATGGTGCCGGTGGCTTGCTTTGTTACAACAGTAAATATTAACATTGTGAAAAAACTATTACTCATATTGTTAAGCTCTAAATTTAAGAAATAGCAACAAGCTATCCCCACTGCTCAATCTGAAAATGGGCACATCTAGTGAGGTTCACACACAAAGCATCACAGGACCACTTACAGCTCCTGAGACCTTCTGTCCAACAAGTGATTGGTGGACACCAGCACAGTCCAGGCCAAGTTCAACTCAGTAGGTCTGACCTGCAGCCCAATAGGCACCTCAGGAGATCCTGGTGCTGGTGTTTACAAACTGTATTTTGAGAAACCAGGGCCTCAATCAAGATTTTACAATAAAATTCAGCAACAATTAAAAATTGTAGAAAAAAGCATGCTTCTTAAATGGGGTGGGATGGTATTAAAATATTAATCACTATTAACATGATCTTTTACTTCACTGTATTCTCCCCAGTTAACGTAGTTTAGTAATTCTTTTAAAGAGAGAGATCCTTCTTGGTGTTGACCAACTTTCTCTTGCCATTATCTCCTTGGTTTAGATTCTCTGGACTTTCTCCATATACCTGGAGTCAGTGGCCATCCTGCCCCAGCTGTTCATGATCAGCAAGACGGGAGAGGCCGAGACTATCACGACTCACTACCTGTTCTTCCTTGGGCTGTACCGGGCACTCTACCTGGCTAACTGGATCAGGCGGTACCAGACTGAGAATTTCTATGACCAAATTGCAGTGGTGTCTGGGGTGGTGCAAACCATCTTCTACTGTGACTTCTTCTACTTGTACGTGACCAAAGGTAGGTACTGGGAGAACACAGCCATCTCATTGGCACTGGCCTGAAGAAGTGCTCACCTGTGTCATGTCCAAGGGAATATGCAAGTGTGAATAAGGAAAGGCTCGTGCTGCTTATCTTAATGGGGGAAGACCAACTTGTTTTCAGGAAATGGTGCCACAAAAACACAGCCCAAATAGGAGGTACAGAAAGACCCATTCTTAACTGGAAAATAAAGAAAACCATTCCAGGGGACAGCTTATACGTAGACCCCAAAGCAAGAGCCAGCTTGGTGTGATAGAAGACAAAAAGGGTAGTACATTCAGGTATATAAACCTGGATGTATCAGACATCAAGCAAGATCAGTACAGGCCAGGGTAAGGGATTTACACGACACTCTCTACTGAAGGAGTCATTTCAATGACCAATCCACAAGCAGCCAAAGCAGGAAACTACAGGGAATTGCAATCATCCAGGAAAGAGGTCATCAGTGGAAACTAAGACATGGACAGATCTGTTAGTTCAGTTGAGGGATTGCTGATGGAATGAATGAATGTGGACTCAAGGTATCAGACACTAACCTTATGGCCTAAGGGAGTGGTGGTGCTGGTATTGTCACCAAGATGGAGGTCAGCAAGATTGCAAGAGATTGCAATTAACTTTTGTCCTTGGCTTTAGCATCTGAATGGCTTAAACTGGGCATTAGAGATACTAGTATCATGCAAAGTTATAAAGGAGTTCTTTCATCAGTATAGAAACTTCTAATTCCATCTCCCTTTTCTTCTAGTCCTTAAAGGAAAGAAGTTAAGTCTTCCGATGCCAATTTGAGACCCCCAGAGAACAAGGCGACAAACCCAACTATTTGAGATGTTCTACTGAGCGACTCATACCAATGTTAATTAATGCCAGAAAAATGCTCAGTGTGGATGGATTTCAGCAAAGCACTGACCATTCCAACTACAAGACCTCAACACCACCTCCCCCTTATAGAAGCAACAAAAGACCTGGGCCAAGCACACAAGTGTGGCACCACACGTGAACAATATCAAGAACCCTTGAGGCTCACACAGAAAGCTGTCCCTCTGAGTGCAAAGCAAGCCACAAACTTACAAGCTTTGGCAAGACTGAAGTAGTTTCACACCATGTTTAATCCAAGTAACAACCCTAGGAGGGTACCACCAGCACAACCCTTTACCGAGGAGGAAACGCATGCCTGGGGCTCTACCTGCTTGGTACTGCTTTGTAACTCAAACTTCTGCATTGCCACCAGTCCATTCCCACCTCCTTCACATTTTTAGGTGCTACAGCAATTCCCAACATCCCCAATCCTGGTTGTGAAGCAAATAAAATCTCTTAAGCAGTATTAACTGCCATTGAACTAGTCAGAATTTCTGAGTAATAAAAAGTTCACACCTTATTGTCAACAGTGTTTATTTATACCTACAAAAGAAAACAAGATGGTATCAAAAGGACAATTTACAAACTAAGAATAACAACATAGCTCTTAGCATCCTGTGCCTGAACATCACACATCTACAAATCTTTCAAGTCTTAACGCAACAGGAATGTGTTCAGAGACCAGCAAGGACATGAATAGAGAACACTGATCCCAAGCAAAAGCCACCAACCTTTTAGATGAGAGAACTCCACACATGAATTGTTGGGGAGGGATTGGGGTTAAACAGCCCCGTATAGTTTCGTATTGAAATCCTTTTCTTAAATGAGTCTGAACTATGACCACAAAGCCTAGCAGCCCATGAGATCTCTTCTGCTCATGTTCTGAAACAGAGGCAGAACCTCAATCAGGAGCAACCGACACAAAGGCAGTTACTCTAGAGCGCTAGGAAAAGCTGCTAGACTCCAGCTGTGCTCAGGCTACAACAGCTGTTGAGGTTTGGAACACGCTGTTATTTTCTCTATGTAACATCCCTGGTGGGGAAAAAGAGAGCAGAGACCTCTCCCAAAGAGAGTCACTTTTAAGACCTGCAAGAGTATAATAGTCCCTCTGGTGGCACCTGTTTAAAAAAAAAAAAAAAAGAACAATTTTGGATATAAAAATGTCTACAATGAACTGGTGGTCACTGCTTAAGAAAACATTTTTTGAGGGGAAGAACACTTTGGTTTGAAAGCACAAAGCAGTTTTGCTGTGCCTACTGTCCTCCCTCCCTCAGCCTCAACTTCTGTAAGGGGTGGGGAAGTGGAAAAAAAGTTCAGGAAGAAGAAAGGGGGGAGGGGCAGAGAGATGTAAGTTTTCAGATACATGTATTTCAACTCATGCTGACAACCTACCTGTACGCTGCATATTCAACCAAACTTTCAGAACCCCTCAGAAACAATCCCTTCTCTCTCCCTGAAGAATTTCAAAAGGAAAACAAAAACAAAAACCCTCAAGTATTTAGATTTAGGATCTTACAACCAGCAAGCACGCTCAGGCCTCAGCCAAAGGATGCAGCGGAGCCTTCCCCCTTTAACTGCACTGACAAGGAACACTAATGACAGCATTCGCCACTGCCTCACACGAGGTATGGAAGAGGTTTTTGCGGCTGTCCAGTCTCCCTGTCCTGTTGTAGCAAACACAGGAGCAGAAAATTCTTCCCAGATCTGCTATAGAAAGTCTCAGCAAAACAGTCAACGTTACTTACTACACCGGGGACAGACTCACCTACCTTCAGATGCAGGAAAAGCACAAGGACAGGTTTTAGTCCTCTAACTTTTCCTAAGCTCTACCTACCTGTAAAAAGCTGAGTGCAAAAGGATGCCGAGGAAAGTTTGCATCCAAAAGCTGTTACAAAGCACTGCAGAGAACAGAGTTTGAAGAGAGTAAGAGTTCCTTCTTAACAAACCCTCAAAATTCTTTATTCAAAATAACCTGGCCAAAAGGGCTGAGTAGCTGGCTAAGAGCTGCTTTTGTTCTAGCTCTACAGAATTTAAAAAGAAAATTTGCCCACTGAGTATATTGTTTATAATTAAAGGTGGTTTTCACACTGTAAGTGAATGCATACTTAACTGGTTAATGAAGTAAATATCCAGTGAGCATTTATATTCACTGTGCTCACAGCAGCTGTCTGGTTAAAGTGAGTTTCACTGATGGTCCCTGTTTATACGGGGGAAAAAAACAGGCAGCTTCCACCCAGATGCTGAGGTGCCACATTTAACCATTGCAATAAACACTGGGGGTTTTAATTTAAGAAACACTTAAAATACTCAGACTTGGCAATTTAATTTCTAACCTGACACTAAAATGGTTATTTTTCAGTCACTGGGAAGGGGGAGGGCAGAGTACAAGGGAGACAAAACCAATTAAGAATTTTTTAAAGCTGTGAATGCAATTAAAAAAAAAAAAAAGAGCTATCAGCCAAAATGACAATGGCAAAGCACTGTCTTAAAAACTCATCAGGCCTGAGCAACCCTGTTCCAGTTGGGACACATTAAAAAGCATCATGGAAAATGTGCAGGGAGCGCTCCCTCTTGGTTTCTAACTCAGCAATAAGAGCAATTTAAAGCACAGACGCCATCTTCCTCCGCACAACTCACCCCTCTACCCTCCCCACCCAGCCCCAACTCAGGACAACAAAAAAGGGCTCCCATAAAAGGGCCTAATAGCTTGCTTATTCTTTTTAGATGAAAAATAGCTCAAATATCCTCAACATGCAAGAAGTTGGGGGTGGGGGTGGATTTTTTCCAGTCGGCTATATATATATTTTTTTTTACAAAACCTATTATTACGGACTGGATCAGTTTGGCGGGTAGAAGAAACCTGGCAGTGAATTCTAACTAATCTGCATGAAAGACAAATCACAATGGTAGGAGGAAAAAAATAAAATAGAGAAGGGAACAGAAAAGGGAAAGACAGCGTTCCTTTAAATGTAGCAAGTCTGCACAAGTCACTACCACTTGAGCGGTTTCATTTACGTGAAGGAGGAGGGGGAGGAGGAGGTGGGGGGTACTGGTAGGCAGTCTGCCCCATGTAACCTATCATATTGGTAGCTCCTGGAGGCTGTGCAAACTGTTGTGACATCAGTGGCTGTGGCTGCTGCCCAGACCGGCCTATCCCACTAAACTGCTGGCTAGAGCTCTGTGAACTTCTCCCAGTTGAGGTGGTGCTACTAGCCCCGTAAGTGCCAGCGCCATATTCTTGGGCTGTATAGCCACTGGTGCCATAAGCAGCTGCACCATAGGTGCCTTGACCATAGGTGTATTGGCCTGCTTGTGCTCCAAAGGCAGAATTTGGACTTCCATAGCCACTGCCATTAGCATAACCAGCTCTATCGGTTTCACTACGATCCCGATAGCTTGTAGAGTCTCTCCGGCCACCATCCTTGACTCCTCGAAGCCTCCGGTCACACTCATCCTGATACATCAGATTGGGATTGTTGGCTGAAGAAGTGGTCCGGTATCGAGAACGACCTCCTGATGAAGGATACAATGAATTTTTAATGCCAGACATATGATCCAAACATAACCAAATGTAAACACTCTCCTAGGTATAAAAGTATTCAATATTCTTTCTCAATGTTTAGCTAGCCCAGCCTCTGCATCAGTACTTAAAAAACATACTAGAGCCCTGGCTGGTGTAGCTCAGTGGATTGAGCGCGGGCCTGCGAACCACACAATCGTGGTTCGATTCCCAGTCAGAGCACATGCCTGGGTTGCAGGCCAGTTCCCAGTTCCCGGTTCCAGGCAGGGGACGAATGAGAGGCAACCTTACATTGATATTTCTCTCTCTCTCTTTCCTTCCCTTCCCCTCTAAGATAAATAAGTAAAATCTTAAAAAAAAAAAAAATACTAGAGCTCTGGCTGGTGTGGCTCAGTGGAATGAGTGCCAGCCTGTGAAACAGCAGGTTGTTGGTTCCATTTGCAGTCAGGACAACACACCTGGGTTGCAGGCCAGGTCCCCAGTTGGGGGCACGCGAGAGGCAACCACACAACGATGTTTCGCTCCCTCTTTTTCCCTCCATTCCCCACTCTCTAAAAATAAATGAGAAAAAAACCCAAAAACAAAAACCCCATACTCATAATTTGAATCTTTAATGGAACATATTCAACGGAATGGTAAACATTAAGAATACTCAACTTCCTACCCATTTAGGACCTTTCTTTCCTTGAGGATTACCAAGAAACAGTCTTTAAAAATGTAGAACAATGGCCAAAAGGTTATGTGACTTACCATAGGTTTAAAAAAAAAAAGGACAAACAGCTAAACTCACACCACCATAAAGAAAGGGACCCTCCACTAGTGCACAGTGGTTTCCAGTGGTGCTTTGTGGTCCTAACTGCATCAGAAACATCTCACAATCTTTGGGAAAAGTTCAGCTTCCTAGCTCAATTCTAAACCCACTTAAAACAACAACAACAACAAAAATGCCCCAAACCTATATTCATAAAACTTCTCAGGTAGTTCTGATGTGGAGTTTAAACATGCAGCAAGTGGGGGAAAGAAATAATACCAAAATGAAAGTCAGGAGGCCTAGATCCCTACTGTATTTTACAGCTGATTTTTAGATCCAATAGCTATGTCTATTCTACCACCATAAAGTGGTGTTAAATTATGTATTAGAGTAATCATAACCCAGCTTAATTTTGAACATGCACCATGTACCCAAAAAAACAAAGGTCAGTTTTATCTTATTTACAGAAATATCACACTGAAGGTATAAGTCACACTATCTTACTTGTAAGATATGAAAACTATTAAGCATTGTCCTTTGTCATTAAGTAACATACTTAAGGCTTTCACAGAATTAAAAAAACAAAAACCAAAAACAAACAAACCAAAAAACTAGGCACAGTGATTACAGAAAGATACCTTGGCAGTACCTGGAAAACTCCAGGACTTACCCTTACCCCCTCCTCCGCCGCCTCCTCTGTGGTCCACCAGCTGCATCAGTTTTGGATTGATAGCCTGATTAGCTTCCTCCAGCACTCTAATCAATTCTCGGGCCTGCTTGAGGTTTCCCGGGGTGAAGAAGGTGTAGGCGGTGCCCTTGTTGGTGCTACGGGCTGTTCGGCCAATGCGGTGCACATAATCCTCTGAGCTGTTTGGATAGTCATAGTTGATAACAAACTTGACATCTTCCACATCTTCAAAGCCGATGACAAGTTGGTGTGTGGATTGACGTGGCAGGGAAAGAGAAGGTAAAGGACATGCCAACAACAGGTGGAAAGCACGAATGCGGATGACAGCAAGAGGAGAGAAGGTTAAGTTAGTAACCACTCTGAACAGGAACAAAAAAAAAAAAAGACTCATCCCAACAGAGTAAAAGAGGATTACTGATTCTTGGGACATACACAGGAACTGGCAACTTTACCATCTGTAAAATCCTAAGGGGATCCCACTCAGCCATCCAAACTCCTGCCTCTTCAGTATTTTAACCCAATATACCGACAGGAGCTACACCAAATTCCAGCTCTACCCTTGCCAAAACTGGAATGGAGAAGAAAGTGGTACCACCATTGAGTTTTAAGGCCAAATCACTTCTACTCTGTTGGGAGAAGCCTGGCAGAATCTACCAGAAATATAATAAACTTACCTTTAAACCAGTCACAGAGCAAAATGAAAAAAAGAAACTTTATATACTTTATTACTACATTTTAAGAAGACTGAATAAAAAGGGTTTTTTTGCTCTCATACTTTAAAAAACCAACCAGAGCCCAAGTACACATCTAGTTTCCTTTGCAAAAATGTCCAAATTATCTTTCCTCTTTCAATGATCACAAGAGCACATTACACTAAAATTTCACTGTACTACCAAGCCCAGCTCTGCCAAATGAAGATTTTTGCTCAACTCAAGGTTATTTTAACTCAGGTACTTGCTTCAATAATCAAAGATTGTCTATGTAACCTGGGAAATTAAATAGCCAAAGAGTGTGGGAAAAAACCATGAAACCTTGAGACACAAGTTTAATGTTCTGTCCACTGCTGGGAATTGGGCTGAATAACCTCCTAATGCTTCAAGTATGTAAATGTTAGTGTAATGCTTTCAGCTAAATGTATCTTTTTAAACCTACTTCAACAAACAAATTTAAGAATATAACAGAATCCTAATGTTTTGTGGAAAAAAATCTGCATTTTACAAAGAATATTCAGAAAATATCCTAGATAAAACACAGATTTTTGCTGATATAAATAATTAAAAAACATTCTCTGTTTGTTACCAGACCGATGCACACTCCCTCCTCCTTTGGGAAACCGCTGCAGCCGATCCCGTCTCTTTGCCTTTTATTTTTGGCGGCCTCCTTTCGAAAACTCCGCCTTCTGACACGGGACCACTGGAGCGCGGGGAGCATGCATCAAGGGTCCGTGGCAGTGAGAAGTCCCCACACACGCTCGCTCTGTGAACTGGCTTAGATGCTTCTCTGTAGCCCCATTTGGTTGCCAAGCGCCGGAGAACCTGGGTTCGGGTAAAAATTTCAGGTCCTCCAACGCCTCCCCCAAGGATAATTGGGGTGATTGTAGAAAAAAATAATTAATATAAAAATGTAAGTTACATCCAAAGGGTCAGACTGCATCTATTGCCCAGACTGGATTAATTTCAGGGGAAAAGGGGCGATGATTAAAAAAACAAAAAACAAAAAACACAAAATCAGCTATTGTTAAAGGGCCTGTGAAGAAAGGGGGCATTATGTCTGTTTCTTATTACAATAAAGGCTCCTCAGTCTTTACTGACCCCTAAAGTCCTGAAATCACACCAGAAAGACGAGAAGGCAGTCATCACAGGGGGCAGCGTGAGTCTCCGGCTAGGGTCGTTGATGCAATAAAGGAAAAACAAAAATGTACAGGGCTAGAATGGATGTGAGGTGGGGGCATGGGAAATTATGCTCCATGATCACATCTTCAGAGATAAAGTAATCCTTAGTCAATCCCACTGTGGATGACCAGGGGCAGGAGAACAAGGTGAGAAACTCTACTGAGTGCCTGGACATGCTTTCCAAGCAGAAAACACTGGGGACTGAGGTCAACGTTCAGATACTAACACTTGGCAGTATTTCTGGAGGGGTTCAGTAGGGGGCAGACATGGTGCAAGTTCTTCATACTAAAAAGGTGTCCTGTGTGTGCACACAGAGCTGGCTGAGGACACATAAGAGCAAGCGCAGAATTTGATTTTCTCCAGTCAAGCCTGCCCTGATGTTATTTGTGCACGCCACAATATTATCTTGCTGCCTTTAGAGAAGATTCTGTAGCAGGGTGAGAAATTGCAAAGTTAATGTTTTGGCCAGCTGCCTAGGGTAACAACTTTTTGTCTAACAAGCCCTACAACATGGCCTGAATTCTCCAATCACGAATTGGGAAGGACAAACTAGCCAATGGGCTCATCTAGAGCTGCTTCGGGCCAATGTAGATTTGCCTCAGCCATGTACTGAGTGATCTGCAGCTGATATCAAAGCTTCTGTTAAAAAACAAAACAAAATAAATTCAATACTTTTAGCTTAACAGTGTGTAGTTTAAACAAAAAAAAAAAAAGAAAAAAGAAAAATCAAAAATATCCCAGCGGAAAGGGAGTAATAAATAGTGGTTTCCTGAGGATGACTATTATAACATTATTGGAATCAAAGAACTTACCTGAAGGGAACATTTAAGAGGCCATCGCTCGACAGGAAGTGAAAAAAGGCCTGGTGACTCAGCTGAAAATTGCACCCCTGTCTATGAGGTAGAAGCCTTCACTTTCCAGGATCTTGTAGGACCTTGGTCAGCATTCTGCCATTTGGGTGGGTTTTCCCCCTCCTTGATTGTTACAAGGCAGCAAACAAAGGGGCCCAAAACAAGCACTGATGTTGAGTAACAAGAAACAGACTCGGGTCTTCCCTCTCCCCTCACTTGGATGAGTGGGGATGGGATGAAGAGTCTTAAGTTATTCTCATGGTAGCCAATTGATATGGTTTAGAAATGCAGGGGGACATGGGACAAGTATTTTTAATTGTCTAGGCAAGATGCACAAAGAAGCTACCAGCACATAGCAAGCCTGTTTAAAAACCACCATCACTGAAAGCTTTTATGTAAACTGCTTTCAGGCCTCAGCCTTTCCTCCCAACAGGCCCAAGTTCTAAAGGCACAGTTCCAGACATGACCTCAGAGGGCAGAGACAGTTTTCAGTCATGGCTGCAGGTCACCACCTCTGAAGGAGGGAATGATGAGTGCAACGTATCAATCAAGTCTTCGTGACTTTTGTATTCCAGTTTGCATAGTTGTTCTCTTTATGTTAATATTATAAAGGAGTATGGTACTTCTCACCTCACTGGGCAAGAAATTAAATACCTGTCAATAGTTTAAAGATATTTTTGTGACAGAAGTAATCTTATCTTTTTTTTTTAACATGAAAGTTTTGAGTTACCCATTTAAGCTCAGAATAGGCTAAAGTACCACAAAATATCTTTGTATATATTAAATCAAATGAGTCAAAAACTCCAGAAAAACACTAGCCTCAAATTCAGTTCTTAAACTGGATGACAGCATTCTACCGATGCGTACGGGTAAGGGGACAACTGAGTACCGACGATCATTTTACTTCAGTAAATCAAGTTGGGTAATGCAGATTCAATCGTCAAATGATGGCACGTCTACAGACTTACTACACCCCAAGAATATATTGTGTTAGCATTCATAGAACTGGACCTCCACATATACCTAGCAGACAGACTGGTATAAGAAAAAAAAGAACTGGGGGGGGTACCCACCAAACCAAACAAACCAACCTCACAAAAACCAAAAACCAAAAACCAAAAACCCCAGCTTCTAACAGCTAGGTTCAACCAGGTTCATTCTCTCCAGCCAGGTAACAAAATAAAACTAGGAGGAAATCGAGCTGCTCAGATGAATGTCTCCTCTCCCTCTAACTGCTGGAATAGACATGCCCAGGCCTTGCTGCAGACCAAAGCCTGTTAGGAGCAGGAAGAGACTTTGAAAACAAAAGAAAATAAAATGGAGGGAAGGGGGTTAAAAAGAAAAAAGGGGGGGAAACACTTCATATTCTTTTTTAAGTATTTATCTAAACACACATATATACAACTCTAATTTAAAATGACAAATCTTTAAACCAAAAGATACATATACCATCGACAGAGACACCTATCTATACAAACCTAGCCCACGGGAGGCTACGTCTGTGGCAATGAGGATGGGAGCCTTTCCAGAACGGAACTCTGCAAAACAAGAATGATACTATGAAAGCCAAGCCACACATTCAAGGCTAAGTGATATGCCTTAAATAGTATGACCAAATGAACATCCCTATCTATATACAACCTTTACCATACCACAGCATAATTTCAAGTTAAGGCAGCAGATCATGCAAGGGTCTTTTAAATGTAAGGAAAACAGTAATTCTTTTGAAAATCTTCATTACATTTTCATTTAGCAGAGGGCAACTGAAGTTACCTCTAATAATGAAACACCACTAAAATGGCTCAACTGGTAACAAAATTATGTAAGCTAAAATCCCCCCTTAAATTATGACACCAAAGTTACCTCCCAAATGAAACAAAATCAAGTTGGATGGCAGGGGACATACGTTTAAAAGATGTGAAAGAAAGGAAAAAACCAGTTTCCTCTGTAGAGTAGTAGTAATGATAATAATAATAATAATAATAATAATAATAATAATAAAATTGGTCTCTGCCCAGTTCCTGAAACAGAATTCTGAAAACACTGTAAACCAGAATGCTAGGAGAATATTTTATTCTGATACTTAGTCTTTGACCCAGGTTCCTCACTGAGTTCCTCAATCCCTCAGATTTCCTGGACAACAGAAATCTATTTTGTTCTGATGAGGCAAAACTTTGTGGGCTCCTGGATGGGGATTGATCATCCCCCCCCCCAATCAGGCCATGATTAGAAGCTTGGAAACTTTCAGCCCCACCCCCCGCCTCAGAGAAGGGAACAGGGGCTGGAGACCAATCATGCCTACATAATAAAACCTCCATAAAAATCCCAAAAGTGTAAGGTTTGGGAAGTTTCTAGGCTGGTGAGCTTATCTATAAAGACAAGAACTTATTACATAAAGGAAGCAGCAATTTTCAACCTTTTTCATCCCACGGCACATATAACTAAATACCAAAAACATATATATTTTGTCTACCTGACCAAAAAAAAATTTTGATTCACTCACACAGGACAGCTTTGTTGTGCTGCCTGTCATTTTGGGGGGACAATCTAAGGGAAAAGAGGTCAGTGTCCATGACTAGTCAGGTATCGGGTTTTAAAAATTCTTGTGGCACACCCACCTGGAAAATTACTGGAAGGGTGACATAGGCTGTGAAAAAGTGTGAAGAGCCAGCCTTACTGACCTTAAAGGACAGTGAAGACATGCCAAAAATGCCCCAGGTAGGGGCATTTACTCTAGCCTTCAGGTCAAATGTGGCACAATGCCTATTTTTGCAAATCAACACTTGTGGGGAACACAGCCGCACCCTTTCTCTACACACTGTTCATGACCGTTTCAGGGCTACAACAGCAGGACTGAACAGCTGTGACTCAAGTCCCCATACACCCTTCCAAAGCCCAAAATATTTACCACCTGGTCCATTTACAGAAAGTCTGTCAATCCCTGAAATAGAGTATGAACAATACTTAGTTTTGAACTCACCATTAAGTACCCAATCTCTTTCTGGTTGACTCTTGTCTCCATGAATACACATAGCTGGCCAACTGTCAAGAAGAAAAATGACCGATATTTTAGAATCTTAAAAAAAAGTGTAGCTATATGAAATTGTGAAGGTTACAGATGAACAAATAGATGTGTGTGTCCATTTAAAGAGCAAAGGCATTATTAAAAGATTACACAACATTCACAACACCAATTTAGAAATCCCTACTGACCCAAAAACCTGGTGCTAGCTAATCAGTTACCCTGGGGCTGCACTCACCCATCCCTGCGCATCCTCCGAGTGAGGTCATCACAGCGTCTCTTTGTCTCTACGAATATTATTGTCTTATTTTCCTTTTCAGCCATTATTTCCTCCATGAGTTGAATCAACCTAAAAACAAGACCAACAACAATGCAGTCATTCAGAGGAGACCTCCCTACACATTATGTAGAAGCTATGCCTGTCCTATTGGCCCCCTAAAGCCACAGCACTTTCTTTTCTTGTTACTTTCTATATAGCTGATCATGATGATCAGAGCTGGGGGTCAAATTCAAGGATCCAGAATCCTTTGCCTTTAACCACAATTTTCTGGTAAGCGACACAAAGGATAAATTGTTGGAAAGCTAGCAACACTTCTAGTGTTTTCAGACCTCATAAAAATTAGTTTCTCCAATGCTTTAATTATGGAGGATTATTAAGGAAAGGTTTATCGACATTATCAGAACAGTGAAATCACTCATACTTGTGGTCTTTTTCACTTTCCATGCAGACATCCACAATCTGGAGGATGTTGTGGTTGGCACTCAACTCCAGATTGCCCACATTGATCTGGGTGTAGTCATGAAGGAAGTCCTCTGCAAGCTGTCTCACTTCTTTTGGCCAGGTTGCACTCCACATCAATGTCTGCCTATCAGGCTGGAAAGAAAGGAAAGGCTTTCTTTTAGGCTAAGAAACCGCAACAGGCGAAGGGCATAAACAGAGCATATTACCAGCTTTACACACCCTAATTTGGTCAACAATTTTACGGATCTGGGGTTCAAAACCCATATCAAGCATTCTGTCAGCCTCATCCAATACAAGGTAAGTACATCGGCGAAGATTTGTCTTTCCCGACTCCAGGAAATCTATCAGGCGTCCAGGAGTAGCTATACAGATCTCAACACCTGTAAAACAAGACCAAAGATCCAGCAACTAAGAATCTTTATCCACTGACCAAGCCTCATTATACCAAGAAGCATCAGCTCTAGTGGTTGTACTAAATGCCATAAAAAACAAGCCACATTCTGACTCAATATTTGGAAGAGCATGATATTGAGGAGAATTTATTCATAATTACCCAAAATTCACAAAGTATAAGTATCTAGCCATATTGAACTTTCCCAAAATAGTATTTTAACCATGCCTGAGAAATTTTTACGCTGCTGAAATAACGAGTTTTTCTCCACAAGAACCTACTATTCCCCCCCCATTCCATATCATTCACAGAAATTGGCAAAATGAGATAAATTAATTCTTGCATGCTAATTTTGTAAAAATTACCTCGTTCCAAGTCTCGAATCTGGGGCCCTTTAGGAGCACCCCCATAAATGCAAGTACTCTTCAATCTCGAACATTTGCCATAGTCATCAGCCACCTGCTGTACCTGCTGGGCAAGCTCTCTAGTGGGAGCTAGAACTAGGCACTGAAACAAACACGCAAGACACATAACCCAAGTTAAAAAAAAAAACAAGTACAAAAGGCCATCTAATTCTTTTTTCTACCATCTAATTTGATACTTTCAAAGTATGTAATGGGTAGGGAAGTTGGGAAGGCAGAGATAGATGTATAAATTTTATTACTTAGTTTTAACTAAAGAACTCTCACAAAATAAACAACTGGCTTTAAAATATTCCTGCAACAGCCCTGGCTGGTGTGGCTCTGTGGACTGAGTACCAGCCTGCAAATCAAAGGATCCCTAGTTCTATTCCCAGTTAGGGCACATGCCTGGGTTGCAGGCCAGGCCCCCAGTTGGGGGTGTACAAGAGGCAACCACACATTGATGTTTCTCTTTCTCCCTCCCTTCCCCTCTCTCTAAAAATAAATAAATAAAACCTTAAAAATATATTCCTACGCCCTGGCTGGTGTAGCTCGGTGGATTGAGCGTGGGCCTGCGAACCACACGATCGCGGTTCGATTCCCAGTTAGGGCACATGCCTGGGTTACAGGCCAGTTCCTGGTTCCCGGCAGGGGACGAATGAGAGGCAACCATACATTGATATTTCTCTCCCCCCCCCCTCTTTTCTTCCCTTCCCCTCTAAGATAAATAAATAAATCTTTAAATATATATATATATATATATATTCCTACAACAAAAGTATGGATTAAGTTTTAGTAAGAAAATAGTAGCGTGCACACTTTTCTGACTTCTAGTTTAAGCTCTCAGCCAGACACAAGGCAAAAACAAGAATTTATATGCAATGACTAGTTGGCCAAAATGACACAAAGCTAGGATACTAATGAAGTATCATACACACTGCTAACAATAAATCTTGCTCTCTGTACTGATTTATCAGATACTAGCTAACATGATAAAGCTAACTCAGTCACATGGGAATATGTTACACATTACACAATGGAAAGCAATGCATTATTTCTCTTTGTGGATATTGAGACATACTATAGTAATATATAAAATTCAGCAAGTGCAAGCTGAATTTTGAATAAAACAGATACAAATGTCCATTCAAAATGTTTAAAGTCCACTACTCAAATCTTACAGGAAAACACCACAAGTAAAAATCAAAACAGAAAATCAAGTTGCCCCATAAACATTCGTGAAATTATTACTTAACCACAAATACACACCCTAAACCTGACTTAAATCCACAGAGCAAGGACCTCACGTCATTCATACCTTTTGTATCCCTCACAGAATCACTGAGCAATTAAATGCTCTTAAATAAACGCACAGCAGCTAAGAGTAGTATTGATTCAAATTAGAGCTCAGTTATTTAGGAGCTGTATGATCTTGGTCAGGTTATTTAATTGTACTGTCTAAAATTCACCAGTAAGATGGGGGTAGTATCACTTCCAGATTATGGAGGACAGGGCTGAGAATGAAATGTGAGAAAGCATGCAAAGCACAATGCATAAAACACAAAATCATTAACTTGCAGCTATTCCAGAATTACAAGCAAACTGAAACACACTTACGATTGGACCATCTCCTCTTTCCAAGTATGGCTGGTGGTTAATATGAACAATTGCAGGCAGCAAATACTAGGGGGAGAAAGAATGACAGTCTTATAAGAAAATCAAGCCATTATCTGAGCTGTTCTAAATTATCACAGTAATTAATAATGCCTAACTAGAAAAATGAAACCAGTACTCACAACTGTGACAAATATGTACAATTATAAATTTAAACACAAAATGCTTACAACTATTTCATATAGCTAGAAAACCTAAAATATTACCTATACTCTATGAATTATATCTTATAAAGAACTGAGAAATATCTCATATATGGAATAATTAGAAGAGCAAAGTCAGTCACCACAATGTTAAAAATCTCCCCATGCTGGTACATACCGCTAACGTCTTCCCAGAGCCAGTCTGAGCAATGCCCACCATATCCCGGCCACTAAGGGCCAATGGAAATCCCTGGCACTGGATCGGAGTTGGTTCTGTGAAGTGCTGATCCATTAACACATCCATTACATATTCTGTAAGAGGATAATGTTACTGCTTTTAAGTAAAACTTAAAACATAGCCAAAAGAATTATTTCTTTTAAAAGATTTTATTTTATTTTTAGGCAGAAGAGAAAGGCGGTAGAAAGAGAAGGAGAGAAACATCATTGGGTGGTTGCTTCTTGCAAATTCCCTAACTGGGGACCTGGCCCACAACTCAGGCATGTGCCCTGACTGGGAATTGAACCAGTGACCCTTTTGTTTGTAGGCCAGCACTCAGTCCACTGGGCTACATCGGCCAGAGCCAAAAGAATTATTTTAAAAACTGTTAAGTTTTTGGCCAGATTTACCCAGCTTTACTTTGCTCCATGAGGTGCATATTTTTTTTTAGTTACTCTATCTCTGACCTGCTAACTACCACCTCTCAGAGGGCTGCTGTTGCAGCCACTTACCTTCCCCCTCAAATACTTAAAACCACTGGGAGAAAAGTATCTCAAAGGGCACTGGCATGTGGTAGTCACATATTGTTTGACAAATTCAAATTACATCCAGCTAGAAACCAATTCCATTCTGCCGAGCCGAGGCAAACCCCTAGGGGAAGATGAAACTTAAAAAAACCCAACCAACCAACCAAACAAAACCCAAACCAGAAAACAGATGAGCATAAAAAAAAATCTCTTATGCAACTATTTATTTCTAGCCTTGAGTAGGTTTTTAAAAATAAAACAATTTACATAACAGAATTACCTCTGTGAAAAGTATTCTCCTTGGGGTTTCAACAAAATTCTAAGTACGGTTCACGATTTTTAAATAACCGATTACCCATATTTACCATTCAACCCAAACTAACAATTAAGACCCTGGCGAGGACACTCACGAGGGAAGTTGGCATGATGGAAGGCAAACACGGGTTTAGGACACACATCTCCCCCTCTCACTGTAATCTCCTTCTTCCGGCGCAATTCCTCAACCTCGTACTATAGAAGAAAATGAAGCAAGATAAATTAGTAAACAATTTATTTTAAACGTATAAAACCTTATGTAGCAATCCAGTTGAATAATGACCTAATTCAAAATTAAAAGGGAAAACGTGAGGAGCCTCCCAATTTTGTGTCAATAAACAGGTGATAAGAGTTCCATTTTCCAAATAATATGATAACAGATACTCAGAAATGTTAAGTGGCTTGCTGGAGGTCAGAAATAAGAGAAAAAAGGCAGAACTTGGGACCAAGTCCTCTTTTCTAAACAAGTAACCACAATGGGTAAAGTCCGAAGCAATCATACTGAGGCTACAAAAAACCCTGGAGTTCATTAACACTGATATTTTAAATTTAACTTCACAGATGAAAAAATATTACCTCATATACAGTTAAAACCATATATGACAAGTTGGTTGGAGGCATAACCAACAAATAAGAACAAGCCATCTCTTGGTACATACTTAAACTGGTGCCTCTTATGAGTACTAGCAGTTTAAGGAAGAACTGAAGGAAAGCTCCGCTGCACTAGAGTGAAGTATGTAACAGCAACAGCAGTGCGTGTCAGTTCCGGCTGCTGTGTCTACTTGTGTACGAAAACCAGCGAACCCACCCCACTCCCCGACTCACTGGAGTCAGCCGGGCCACTTCTGGGTGCTCCACATAGAAGTTCTTCTCAAACTTGGGGAGCTCACTCAAATCCCACTTCTTTTTACGTAAACGCTCCCCAGGATTACCAAATTTCTTGGGGGTAAGGCCACCACCACCTCTTGCTCCAAATCTATAAACATCAAAAGTTTAGCTATTAGTGTGTTTAAAGAAATATACCTTAGGTGCCGTAAAAACATACAAAGAACAGGACTTTCAGGATTCTGTCAGCCCTCTTCAAAGAGTGTTTTATTTCTCTTATTTGAAGGTATGGAGAAGTTCACACACCTTCCTCTACCATCCAACATTATCATTAAGGGTATGGTTACAACAGGAGAAAAAAATCTTAATTCTTACATTTAGAGAAATATATCATGAGGATTACAACCATATTCTGGAGTCTTTAAAAAAGTTTGAATTTTAATTCTGCCACTTACAGTATGATTTTGGGCAAATTATTTAACTCCTCTGCACCTTATTTTCTCATGCAAAGCAGAAAAAATACTACCACCTATCTCAGAAGTTGCTGCAAAGATGAAGTGACTATGTGTGAAGTGCTTAAAACAGCATCTGTTATAGTAAGCATTCAGTACCAGGCAGCATTCAAACAATAGTGACCGGTATCAACCATACAAGTACTGTTTTAAGTGGTCAAAATACTAATGTGAATAAAAACAGCAGCCTGTATCCTTGTGTAATATTCGGACATGTAGGTAATGGAAAACATTAGTTTAAGCTTAAATTAAGGGCAAGACTGCAACAGGTGGAAAAACACCCTCGTAGCAAGCTGCCCCATAACTGGCATAGGTTCTTAGACCCTTTACCCTCTTAATACAGTGAAGAGCAATCCTTCTACTAATGTGCTTTAAAAACAAATCAAAAAAACAAACAAGCCTTCTAGGACTCAAGAAAAGACACAAACTGCTAGGTTGGTCTTTACCTTAGTTTATGCTAATGATAGCCAAAACAAAGATTTATGACCTTTTCTTCCTATTCATCTCCACCTTTAATTTACATTTTTGTTCCCAAGCAAGCAGTACTATTAACTGAACTATAAATTTACTCCCCAAAACACTTATATAAGGTTTTTAAAATTCAGATTTAAAACCATTTTTTTTATCTAACTTCCACAATAGACGAGTTCACTTGGAATACAAATATGGTCCCTAGCAGAATTTGAGACGTTTTACTTTTCCTAGAGGAATTCTAACGCTAAGATGGTCTACAGCATGTTTTCATCCCACTTCACTCCTGAAAACACTATACTGAATTTAATTTCCCTTTTCTATTCCAACCCACTCATCACATCGTCTTGCAGATGGTTCCACTTTATAATTGACAGGCAGTAGCTTGTACTATTTTAAAGGTCCTCAATTTCCTAGATTTCAACCATTCTTAAAACTCTGGCTTAAAGACTCAGCTAAACATTTCTTCAAATACAAACAAAGCCTGATGGCAGGAAAATTGTCTCAGGGCCACCGAGTACCTGCATTCCACAGGCAGAACTGAGTCCACTTCATTTAGAACACTGCTGGACTGGGAAGAGAAATCAGGAACCAAAACAGGGTTTTTAGATAATAGAAAAGCCAAGTCTCTAGGCAGTTTTGTAAGAAAGTAACAATGACCAAAGACCGATTTTTAAATAGTCTAGTTTATATAAATTTATGTGGTTCCTAGGTGTCATTTCAATGTTGCTGCTACATTCCAATGCTACCCTTTTTAGAGATCATTGATTTTAAAGGGGGGAGAGTGGAAGAAACACTGATGTGCTTCTCCACTTATTGAAGCACTTGCGGGTTGTGAACCCCCCCAACACCGGGGATGGAGACAAGGCTCTAACTGAGCTATCAAGCCAGGGATTCTAAGTAAGGCTTCTTTTATGAAAAAGTAGCCCCTACTTTCTTTTTTTAAAGGAATGTTTTTCCTTTCTCCCTAATGCCTTGGCTAATTATCCAAGATATATCATTCTACACTGATGATATGTAAAACACGGGGTTCTTTACAAACATGTTGTCTTTTCAATTAACGCTGATTTAAATATTCAAGAAACCTTCTAACTCTAGCAGAATTCTTTAGCACATTCACATACCCTTTGAAGATGCAAGTACACTAATTACCCTAGAATACCACGCTGCTCATTTAAAGTGTTCTATACACGTTAGCCTACCACGACTTGTTTCTACTGTTGTATTCTACTGCATGCATACCCACCAACTTATCCAGCCACTTGAACTGTTTCCAGTAGTCGTAAATGATGCTGGTACAAGTATTTTTGTACATGAAGCTGAAGCACGCGTACACGGATTTCTCTAGGCCTTAGAGTTTGGGGTATAAAGCTTAAGGAAGAAATTACTGCCCCACTTTCAACTTTAGAAGGTAATATTCTTTCTCCTAAGTGGTTGTACTGAAATTCACTTCTAAATTGAGCTGTGAACACTAAGCAAACAGACCATTTCTAGTCCTCCAAACTTAACACTAAGACAAAATATTTTCCTCCCTAACAAGATAGAAATCAAAATAACCCTTTTTTATTTTGTGAATTAAGTGATAAATGAGGTGCTTGTGACTAGTAGTACATGTGATTGTGTAGCTGATCCACAAAAGGGAAGTTTGGAGAAAACATTAACAAAACACCTACTTTGGACAATTACATGAAGTCTCTCAATTCTCGAGAACAATGCAAAGTCACTTTTATTGCAAAAAAGAAACAGCATCACTCAGAATGAGAATGGATTTTTAAGCAACTTTTTCGTTTACTCGACGTTAAGGTTTGAATTTCAGTATCTGGATTTTTAGTTTTAAACCTGTTAACTTCCAACCCTGTAACCGCGGCGTTACTACACCAAAAACTTTCTAGCCAGGCGGAGAAGTTAATGTTCCAGTCCAGTTATTGAAAATAAGAGCGAAACGTGGGAGGGGAAAAAAATTGAAACGACCAAACAATAACAAAAAACCCCTCCCTTCTCAAACACAGCCATTTAGATGGCAGTTCCATTGCTTTATATCCCAAAGTGCGTCCTTCCAATTATTAACTACAAATAATGGTGACTGTAAAACATTTTAAAAACTAAAAGCCAGGTCTTTTAGCTTCTAGTTTCAAACGAGGTTTCCAGTTCCGTTAAGCGATCTCGGGCGACAGATAACCCAAGGGAAGCCATTTCGCGTTAAGATTTTCCGAGGCTGAACTCCGAGATCTCATTCCACTCTCAACAAGAACATCCGTGTTTCACAGATGAACGTTGAGGCCCGGAGAGACCCAGTGACTTGCCCAAATCGGCCGGGCTCGAGAGCCGGGAGGCCAGGCGCGGGCCGCGCCACGACCGCCGTCCGAGAGGAGTTGGGACGCCGCCAGGCCACCCCCCCCACCAGATCATCAGGGGGCCCGGGGCCCAGGCCCACCCAGAGGCCCAGGCCCACCCAGAGGGGCCTGCACTAAATCGCTTTTTATGCCCCGGCTCGCTTCCCTTCCCAAAGTCCGGAGCGTCCTCGCGGGTCCGCTCAGAGACTCCCGCTTGCCCCGGGACTGTAGTCTCCTCAGGAAACCTCCCCTCCCCCTCACGCACTCCCAGGGCCTTTCCTCTCCTCCCCCCTTACCCTCCACGGTCACGATCCCGGTCCCGGTCCCCAAAGCCGCCTCCGCGCATGGTCCCAAACGGATAGAGATCTGGGAGCGGGGCACGGATGGCCGGGCTCGGGAGGGCCTGCGGCTCCGGTCTGGTGACGACCGATGGCGGCGGCGCCTCCGCTGTTGGGGCGGCGGCAGGCGCGGCGCTCTCTCGCTCCGACGCGCTGTCTCCCGTCGCAGACGCCACCGTCGCCGCCTCTCTCGTCGGAGACGGGAGCAAAACACAGAGAATCGGGATTATAAAAATCAGTGGGTAGGTTTGGCTACGCTCAAACCCGGCAGTGCCGCGGCTTAGGCGTCTCCTTCCTTCCCGGCGACTGCACAAAATGGCGGCCGGTGCTGAGACTGCTCCAACTTAACGCTACGTACGTCGTAGACGATACGTAAACAGCGTGTCGAAATAGGCCCAAGGCTTCGCGGAGCACTACGGCTATTCTTAGAAGCATTTTACGTTAGTTGCGAAAATGGATGCATTTTACGCTCAGTAGAAGGGAAACAAAGTACGCAGCGGGCGTAAAGATCTCGCGCCACCTAATCTGGAATGTGGGGTGGGGGCGGGGGAATAGTCTCTGGAGCGACGTAACATTCTTTGCGTCGTTAGCCGGCCCACTGTTGCGAAGATGCGCAGTGTGCGTAAGGCATTCTGTTTGAAGAATAGAGGATTTTGCCGGGTTCGACCGCGGGACGGAACCCGGGTCTGCTGGTACAAGTTGCTTTGCAGAGACAATGAGAGCCCTCCATATTGCAGTCGTTGATATGGAGGGTGTCCAGGTGCCAAAGGCCCTGGAAGGTCTTCAGAGTCCCTCGCTGTGGCTCCGCATGCTCTCTGCCCCGCAGCCCTAGGCCTGCCGAGACTGGCCGCGCGCCCCGGCGCCATTTCCTTTCGGTTGCCTCTCGCTGTGCTGTCGCCGGCAGCCATGATGGGTGCGCCTGGTCCGTTTTCTTTCTCCGAGCCGGTCTGGCAGCAACGTCCGGCTGGGTTAAAGCACTGTGCTGCGTTTAGTTCACACTCAGGTGCTTGTTGCCAACAGAATATTTACACTGCCCCCGGCCGAGCACAGTTGACTAACAAAAACCTAAAATGTAGGTGGAGCCCCTCTTTAAGGAGCCGCCCGGGTCCCTTGACCGCCGCCGACTCGGGAAGGCCCTTCGGCCGCCATTAAGTCGTTACTTGGCGCTGCTCCAGGCGGCCCATGCCGTGCTCTTAGCGCTCTCCGGAGAGGAGAGGTTAAAAAGGTGATCTTTAAACACACAAAAAAGGTGAAGGCATGAAGTCACGTNTCTGGCAGCAACGTCCGGCTGGGTTAAAGCACTGTGCTGCGTTTAGTTCACACTCAGGTGCTTGTTGCCAACAGAATATTTACACTGCCCCCGGCCGAGCACAGTTGACTAACAAAAACCTAAAATGTAGGTGGAGCCCCTCTTTAAGGAGCCGCCCGGGTCCCTTGACCGCCTTTGAATGGAGCCGACTCGGGAAGGCCCCTCGGCCGCCATTAAGCCGTTACTCGGTGCTGCTCCAGGCGGCCCATGCCGTGCTTTTAGCGCTCTCCGGAGAGGAGAGGTTAAAAAGGTGGTCTTTAAACACACAAAAAAGGTGAAGGCATGAAGTCACGTTTTTAATCAGTCTAGGCCGCGTCCTCAATTCCTTCTAAGCTGACTTCCCTTCTGCCTGCCTGCTTCCTTCTCCCTCGAACTGCACTTTGAAGTCTCACAAACTTGGCCAGAGAGAGGTACAGAATTGTCCAGCTGTTAGGACCTTAAGAGAGCAGCTCATCCAACATCTCATTTATTTCTGCAGTTGGATGGAAGAGGGGAGACTTGCGGTCCCTTATTATGAGGGCTGACTGGTGTCTCTTACTCAGCTGTGTTTCCAAAATTAGCACAAGAATAGCATAAGGAAAGGAGCTTCCTGACAAGCCCTCTGGGTGTCTCTTGGGCCATAGACGCAGAGGAGCGGGGAAGAAAAGAGGCCACAGACTAACCCTGACGAGCTCAGGGGAGGCCTGCCTGGCAGCCTTACTACTCAGACTACAAATCCCCTCGTTGTTATTATCATGCTAATTGTTGACTGTTAACGGTCTTCGGTACCCACCAGTGTAAAAGGAGTTTGTGTCTATCCAGTCCTGTTTCCCGCTTTCCTTTCTCTGGCCTGCCTAATCTGTCACCAGTAGAGTTCTCCCAACCCCTTTCTGCCTCCTCTTTTGGTCGTAATGCATAAAATAAGAGGGAAAGCTTTTTCACAGCATTTCTCAGTACGTTGAGGTTTGGCTTCCTGGCAATTGTCAGTTTGGCTCAAATAAATGCATAAAAATTCTTACAACCCTGGCTGGTGTAGCTCAGTGGATTGAGCTCGGGCCTGCGAATCAGACGATCGTGGTTCGATTCCCAGTCAGGGCACATGCCTGGGTTGCAGGCCAGTTCCCTGCAGGCCAACTCCCAGCAGGGGACGCACGAAAGGCAACCATACATTGATGTTTCTCTCCCTCTCTCCTTCCCTTCCCCTCTAAAGATAAATAAATAAAATCTTTAAAAAATTGTTAAAAAAATTCTTACAAGTTTGGACGTTTCTTGTATCAACACGAGTAATCAATCAGTCATCAGATGCTTGAAGGGCCAGACACTGTGCTAGGAACTGGGGCAAAGCAGGGAACAGACGAGTTAGTGCACCATGGAGTTCACTCCAGCGGGGGAGGTAGGCTAATGTTTGTGCCAGGGTTGATAACTAAAGAAAAAAAGAAAGCGGTGTGCCTGCTCTCTTCTGTGGGCCTTTTGGGGGAGCAGAGTATGCTGGCGACATTGTGTTACATAGGGTGTCCTGAAGGCCACTCTGATCAAGTGACGTTGGAGCAGAGATCTCAAGTGAGGGAGCTATCCTCCAGCTGACAGAGCGAAGGCCCGGAGGCAGAATGTGGTTGGAGTAGAGCACGGAGGAAAGAAGTCATAAGGACTTCTGTTTTTCTCTCAGAAAATCAGACGTCTCTAGAAGGGTTTAAGCAGGGTACGGTAATCAAAGGACCCCCACAGCTGCAGTAAGGGCAATAAATTGAGAGTGAGCTAGAGCACAAGTAGGCAGATTAATCAGGAGGCTGGTGCAGTAATCCAGGTGAGAGATGATGACAGGGCCGGGTGCAGGTTAATCGCAACCAGTAGAGGAGAAAAGGTCAGACTGAAAATCGAGCTGACGAGCCACTGATGGGTGGGATATAAGAGACAGAAGAGGGAAGAAGGAGTCTTGTAGGACTCAGCCAACGAGTAAGCCCCTGCTGGGACATAGATACAGAGGGAGTTTGGGGGCTGGTTTGCCTATTTATCATATAAGCTAAACAATTTAAGCTGGGCTCTCTCTGTAATAAGAAGTACTTTATAAAGTAGGGTATGTCCATCAAAGCCCACCCTCCACACACATTTTGCCAGGGGAAAGTAAGTCACATTTTGCTACTAGATCAGGTCCCTGTTTTATAGCACCTCGTAACTCCTTATCTCCCTAAGCTTTTCATAGTATGTAACTACATATTTCTGTCATTATTTTTTGCCCTTCAAAAATAGTAAACTTTTACCTTCCTCTGGCAGACGAATTTCTGATTATAAAGTGAACCCATATAGTATGCATTTCACATTCTTGATATATCTCTTTGCTTCCTACCAATGGTGGTTGAAACCTGTTACATTTTCCTAAATACAGAGAAAGATTCTCATTAAGTCGGGCTGTCAGAGGACCTAGGAATTTCATTAGTAACCACCTCTGTTGTTAGTAAAAATGAAGATATGTTTTTCTCAACTCATCCTTGTTTGAAAACCTAACCACACCTCAGCATACTACACCATCCAGAAATCACACTCTTTGTTATTTACTGAGAGATTTGAAAACTTATGTCCACACAAAACCTGCACATGAATGTTCGTAGCAGCTTTACTGATGATTGCCAAAACCTGGAAGCAACCAAGGTGTCCTTCAGTCAGCAGCTGAAGAAACTGTGGTCTATCCAGACAATGAAATATTATTTTGAGTTAAAAAGAAATGTTATTAAGCCATGAAAAGACAGGGAGAAACCTTAAATGTGTTGTTGCTAAGCGAAAGGAGCCAATCTGAAAAGGCTACCTATTGTATGATTCCGACTACACGACATTCTGGAAAAGGCAAAACTATGGAGACAGTGTAAAGAGCAATGTTTGCCAGGGGTTGGAGGGGGGAAGGGATGAGTAGGTGGCGCACAGGGGATTTTTAAGGCAGTGAAAACTCTTTGGTACGGTACCATGATGACAGGTGCATGTCATTACTCATTTTCCCACCACAGAGAATGTACAACAAGTGACCCTCAACGTGAACCACGAACTTTGGTGATTGTGCGTCCTTGTAGTCTCGCTGAGCGAGACAACGGTGTTGATAGTGGGGGAAGCTATGCGTGTGTGGCGGCAAGGGGTATACAGAAACTCTGTACTTTCCACCCAATTTCACTGTGAACAAAAACAGTCTTTAAAAAGTACTAATGACTGATAGCTCTTGAGTGCTCACACCGTGTTGCAGTCATGTGCTATGAGCTTTTATTGTATTTCATCCTCATCTGTAAATGAGATAACTGTCCCTAATAGGGATTTTGGAAGGAACACATGAAATACCACTCAGAGTGGTGCCTGACACGCAGCTCTTAACAGATACTAGCGGTTATCGTCTCTCCAAGTTACCGGTAAGAAAGCAGGCGAGCTGAGGCTCAGAGGAGGTAGCTAACCCAGGGTCTCGCAGCACTTGGGATGGCTGGGACTCCAACCCAGCTGCTCTGACAAGGCCCCTGTTTCTGTCTCTCTCTCCTTTCCCCCTCTCTCTAGAATCAATAAATTTAAAAAAAAATTAAATTTAAGACACTTGACCTGGCCCTACTGACACTGTAGGACTGGGTAAGTTATTGTGTGTGTGTGTGGGAGGGGGAGTTATCCCACATGATGTAAGATGTTTAACAGCACTGTGGACTCTGCCTGCTAGATGCCCGCAGAATCTACCTCCTCCTACGTGATGTGACAACAGGACATTTCCAGATGTTGCCAAATGTCTCCCGTGGGGCGTCGAGAACCACCCCAGTTGGAAGTCACTGCTCTGGAACCACTGCGCTGTATTACATCCCTGTGGCTCGTAGGGTCCATATCATTCTCCTCCCGTTGTCGGGTTTTCCTGCAGACGTGGTTTGCTTTCTGCAGACTCCACCTGCCAACGACACCAATGCCATTTTTCATTTTATCTATTATAGCAGTAAATTTATTCTTATGGCTCAATTTCCAACCACTAAGAAAATGATTCCTTTTGTTTAAATTTTAAAAGCATAGGATTTTGCTCTTGAGCTAGTTTTACTGTGAACCACCTATACTAAGTCCTGCAGATACATTTTCTCGTCACATTGTCACAAGTCTGCACTTTTGTAGTCATTAAACCCACCTAAGTGTGAGATACAATGTGTCTCTCTTCTGTCTTGGTAGGATTCAGGTTGGTTCTTTGATGTCCTGGTTTATTGCACTATAGATACAAGAGGTTGAGAATTCGGAGGCACCTAAAGCAAAAAGGTAACCTGAAGCAGCTGCCTTTAAGCTGTGCTGTGCCGGGGACACATACCCACAGACTTTTCAGGAAATCTATTTCCAGGACTTCAACTTTCATATATACTCCTTTCTAAAATTGATATGACTGACAAATGAAAAGAATATTTCTCTTGTACCCCAAATCTCACTATGCGATGTGGACGCCGGCCCATGGGGTCCATGTGTTGTGGCTGCGATGAACAAATTCACACAGACTACAGAAGTCCTGTGGAGAAAAAGGGACGGCAAGGCCACTCTCTAAGTGAGAAAGAGCCCCGACCCCTGCCTGGACAGGCTTTTATTGCTTTTCTGGACATATTACAGGGAGGATGGTCCTCATTTACTATGCACCGGTGCTGTAGGTGATTACCTTTTACAAATAACAAAGGAAAGAATGTTGCTAATTCCTTCAAAGAGAAGGATGTTTCAGATGCAAAGGGAAAGTGGTTGAACTGGTTACACTCCATATTTGGAAAGTTTAGCCCAGACTTTAGGAAGCTGCTTTAAAGATACACAGTAAACATTTGCTGCCTCAATCCAGGGTGAGGGAGTTTTAGCGAAAAGCAAGCCTCAAAGCAGCCTAGGTACAATGCAGGCCCGATTCTCCGTGGGAGAACCGATCCGTGGGTGGGTTCCTGTGTGCCGACTCAATCCCCACTCGTTTTCCGAGTCAGAGGCAGGCTACATTCCACACGTCATGTAGAACAGTTCCCTGTAACTATGGACTTTGACGTGGAAGTAGAAATCTCAGAGGTGCCAGATTCAGGGACCATTAGAATTGCTGACATTGACAACTTGAAAAAAAGGAAATGGTTCTAATCATTTGTTAACACATCTATTTGCAAAATAAGATCATTCCAAGTCTTTGCTTCCAACAAAGTGGAAGGAGGGCCACGTGGAATTTCTGCTGATACATCACTGAAAATAACGATATAATTACTGGATTTTGGGCATATAACTTGGAAGGAGATTAAAGAATTGAGTGACACTGCTGCAATAAACTCTTTCCTTTCCCATCTACTAAATTATATGATCAAAATTTCTCAGCACTGACGGCCATAGAAAGAGAGAAAGAGAAACAAAAAGAATAGCCACAAGTAATAGTCTTCCATGAATGCATGACCCATTTTCCCCCTTAATCTCCCTCTGTCTTATTAAAGGATGCATTTCCAATAAAAAACTTACTTTCTTTGTTTTAGTGAAGATTTTATTTCAGTATGTTTAGAGGAAGAGGAAGTAAAGGAGAAAGAGAGGGAGAAACATATCAATGTGTGGTTGTCTCTGGCACCCCCCCCCCCCCCCCCCCCCCCCCCCCCCCCCCCCCCCCCCCCCCCCCCCCCCCGNACACCCCGCCCCCCCGCCCCGCCCCCCGCCCGGCCCGCACTGGGGACCTGGCCTGCAACCCAGACATGTGACCTGAGCAGGAATCAAACCAGCGATCCCTTGGTTTGTAGGCAGGCACTCAATCCACTGAGCCCCACCAGCCAGGGCAAAAACTTACTTTCTATGTTTAACATTTATTAAGAATTGTAAGATATTTATATTACTTTGCTTAATTATGTTCTAATCATATTTATAATGATAACTTAATCCAGAAGAAATTTTAATATATGGAGCCTTAGGGTCACAGGAAATGAGAAAAAATATTTTAATTCTGCGCTAAAGTTCTGTGTGTATAAATAAAATAAGTAATGAATACGACATTCAATAAAGAGGCCCTGGCTGGGTAGCTCAGTTAGTTTTCAGCAGATGCTGTCCAGAGGCAGCCGACCCCGCTGCCCCCTCCTTCCCTGCTAGTAGTGGGTAAACAACTATCGCAGGTTTGGACTGGCCCAAAGGCTGAGTGGCCAAGGACATTGCCGTCAGTTGGCAGCTTCTCAGTTCCGCTGAAGCTCTAAAACCACCCCAAGCAGACCGCTGGCTCACTGTGGCCAAGGCCCCTCCATCGTGTCCCCTGCTGGGCCCCAGTCTCTGAGCTCTCCTTCGAGTGGGGCTCCCAAGGGAAAGATCAGGCCCCCAGGGTTGCGCGACTGTGGCTGCTGGCGCGTGGGAGCTCCTCGCAGCCTCCCGAACTGCAGCAGGGCCTGGTCTTTGCTGAGTCTTTCTTCATCCGGGGGAACAGGGGATTGGGATCCTCAGTTTGCTTCTGACGAATGTAAAGAGGGACAGTCAGCCATCGCAGGCTGCAGGGCAGGCTGTGGAGATATGCTGAAATGGAGAACAAACTCCTTAGTAGTGGAACAAGGTTAGAGGGGCAGGTTCATGCTTTTAAGTAGATTTTTCTGTGTTCCCCAGACAGGTAGAGGGGTGTTGATCAGAGAGGAGCTGAGTGGAGAGTCGGAGAGGAAAGCTGACAATGCACGTTGGTCAAGTCCTGCTGGGGAATAGAATAGAAAGGAGGAGAACTAACCCCCAAGTGCATAACTGTGTTACAGTCCATTGTACTTTAGAAAGACGTAAACTTACAGACGGAGAAAGACAAATGCCATGGGATGATTTCATGTGTGGAAGCTAAAAAATACAATACATGAACAGGCAGAACAGGAACAGAACATGTTGACATCTGCCAGATGGGAAGGGGTTTGGGGGAATGAGCGAACAAGGTGAAGGGACTGAGAAGTACAAACTGGTAGTTACAGAGCAGTCACGGGGACGTAAAGTACCGGATAGGGAATATAGTCACTAATGTTGTAATAACTATGTGTGGTTTTAGATGAGTACTAGTTTGATCAGGGTGGGCACTTTGTAAATTATATAAATATTTAGTCACTAGGTTGTACCTCTGAAACTAGTATAATGTTATAATCAACTGCAATTGAAAATAAAACATTATTTTGGCCCTGGCCGGGTGCTCAGTGGTTAGCGTGTGGTTCCCGCACACCAGAAGGTCGCAGGTTTGATCCATCCCCGGTCGGGCGCGTGCAGGAGGCAGCCGATCGATGTCTCCCTCTCACATCAATGCTTCTCTCTTTCTCTCCCTTCTGAGAGAGAGACTCTCAAATTGGTAAGCATATCCTCAGGTGAGGATAAAAAAATATTTTAAAAAGAACTTCCCTGGCTGGTGTAGCCCAGTGGATTGAGCGCGGGCCTGTGAACCACACGATCGCAGTTCTATTCCCAGTCAGAGCACATGCCTGGGTTGCAGGCCAGTTCCCAGTTCCCGGCAGGGGATGCACGAGAGGCAACCATACATTGATATTTCTCTCTCTCTCTTTCTCCATCCCTTCCCCTCTAAGATAAATAAATAAAAATCAAAAAATTATTAAAAAAAAGAACATATATCCATGGGTGTACACTGACAACAGAACAGATGTTGGATTTTGTCTGGAAAGTTTTTAGACCGGAAGTTGATTATGGGAATTANTGAAACTAGTATAATGTTATAATCAACTGCAATTGAAAATAAAACATTATTTTGGCCCTGGCCGGGTGCTCAGTGGTTAGCGTGTGGTTCCCGCACACCAGAAGGTCGCAGGTTTGATCCATCCCCGGTCGGGCGCGTGCAGGAGGCAGCCGATCGATGTCTCCCTCTCACATCAATGCTTCTCTCTTTCTCTCCCTTCTGAGAGAGAGACTCTCAAATTGGTAAGCATATCCTCAGGTGAGGATAAAAAAATATTTTAAAAAGAACATATATCCATGGGTGTACACTGACAACAGAACGGATGTTGGATTTTGTCTGGAAAGTTTTTAGACCGGAAGTTGATCTATTATGGGAATTATTCTTTTCATTATGTGACTTTCTATAGTATAACATTATATAATGTTAAAATGTGAACATCAAAAATAAAATGCTGTATATACTTAAAAAAAGAAATACATAGACTTAATCATGTGAAGAAAAACCAGCTGGCACACCAAAAATGGGAACATGAGGACGAAGACAGTGGAAATATCAATAGGTCAGTTAAACACCAACTGGCGTCTCTACGACATTCCATATCGAGAGGAAAACTCTGGTACCCACACAACTTGATCACAGAGGCAGAGTGCAGTCTGCACACATTTGAAGGATGAGGAAGGACTGTGTCAAACGAGGACTCTGGGCCTAAACACAGCCCCCCCCCCCATTGACCTGGGCGTGGTTTCAGATGGGTGCTGGGTAGAAAAATCAGGTGGAGTCAAAAGGAAGGGTGTTAGCTTTTGTATACATATGTAATTCTAGGCATGTATGCTTGAGAACTTGTGGGGTTTTACAGGCCTGTTATTTCCTGCAAACTGGCTCTGAGTGAGGCAACGGAAGTGGATCCACATGGCTTTACTTCCTCTGCTTACTGGAATCACTGCAGAGACCAGTTCTCAGATTGCGAAGTAAGGGACTCGACTTGTCCCTTGGCAGTACTCGTGAACTGAATTGAAGGGTTCAGGACAGGCTTTTTGCTCTCTGCGAAGGAGTGAGACTGCTCAGGGAAGGGGGTGAAGGGGAGGCTGGCAACACAACCATACAAAAGCTACCCGCGGTGGAGAGAGGGTGCCTCTTCAAGACGATGTGGATGTTCAGGGCCTGGCTCTTCTTCATGTCTTCTCCAGACCTGGTCAGGCCAGCCCCACACAAGGCAGCCCCCTCCGTGGGTACTCTCACAGCTGCCCGTGCTTCTGCTTTGTAGCACTTAAGCACGTTTGGCTATCTGGTGATTTCTCCTGTAACTCCACTTCTCAGGAACTGTCTTGATGGCTCATTACTTTATCTGCTGTACTCCGTCCTTAACTGCTCTTCCAACACTGCTTGGATGCAGCAATGTGCTCTGTTACTTAGGGATACATACAGGTATATGTAGTGTAAGAATTAAGATACGTATGGGACCGTTCAACAATACATTCAGAAAAATGAATAATTCTTTCAGATGGGAAAGAGATTCAATCCTAAAGGATGTTCAGGGGTTTCCAACTTTACTGGTAATGTTCCATTTCATAAGTATTAATTGTATTATTTTTATGCCTTTTTGTCTTAAATACTTCATAATAAATTTAAAATATGAATGGCATGAATGTAATGGACTATCAGAGCCTATTAGTAATTCAAGGTTTATATCCAAGCAGCCTTATTCTGACTCCAAGTTCAACAAGCAACTTGAGCTTCATATGAACTTGCTCACTGAGACAGCAGGCTGTTAGATCAATCTTTCCATCTGGTCTGCTTGACATTATGTTCTACTTCTCAATGTCACTGGCATCCAGGTATAGTCTCCTTGTGTTCTTAGCCACACCGAGGCATCTTTCTAGAAATTAATCAATACCGGGGAACTAAACTTATTGAAGACCAAGGTTGAAGGCCTGACCCTGAGGCGCGGGACATGCGCCCATGTGAGACCTCTTGGGAAGAAGCCAGCTAGCCTTCCCAGGCCGACACTCCTCTCTCTGTGCCTGACTTCAGACTTAGGTAGTCTTGAAAATGTTATCTAAATATTTTAATCCTGTGTTGCTATTGTACTTTCCGAGAATTCGTGTCTCAAGTCCTTGACCATAATGTGAGCTCTTGAAGATAAACTCTTCCCTCTCCGGAAGGGCACAGCGCAGAAGACGGTTACACCGATGACCTCCAAGGGGCCACGCCTCCTGGTATTCAACCCGCTGTGGAATCCCCTCCCTCAGTGCCTCTGCACTTAGTGTGTGACTTGCTTCAGCCAGCAGGGCATTCGCAAGCAGGGAGCAAGTTGAGGCTTGATGAGCACTTCCCTCTTGGAGCCCAGCTGCCATGTGAAGAAGCTAAGGGCAGACTCCTGCATGGGGACGGAGAGAAGCCCTAGCCTTTCCACAATCCCTGCCAGGACCCCAGATGCATGGGTGCAGCCATCTTAGACTCTCCAGCCAACCCACAAGCTGCATGAGTGAGCTGCTGCCCCGCTTTGAGGAGAATGCCTTGTCTTCCAGGTGCTGTCCTGGTAGGATGCGAAGGTAGAATTGCTGCAGCCATGTTCTGACCATAGGTGGGGCGTCTAAAGAACAAAACCCACACACTGAGGAAGGGAAGACGGACGGAAAGAAAGACCCCGGGCCCTTGATGTTATGGAGTTGCCGAATTAACTAACTAGGGAGCTAGTTGACTTCTGGACTTTTTATTAGATAAGATAGTATATTTTCTCAAGGGTTTTTTTGTTACTTGAAACTGAAGACATTTTAACTGATACATTCCTCAGCCAGATCTACTAGTACAGGTGCAAAATGCCTGAAATGCCCTGCATAGCATATAACAGACACTGAGTAAGTTTGTCACTGCTGGGGAAATAAAAGAAAATGCGATGGAGACCACTACTTGCCTACCCAACAACCATTCTCCCTTTCCTCCTTAATTACAGAACTCTGATTTTAGCCAGGCTTATTGCCGTCTAGAACACAAGACTACTTCCCTACCATCTTTGTACAGAGATGTGGCCAGGTGGCCGAGTCCAGGCCGGTGAGACGTAAGCAGAAGTGCTGTGCCAGAGGGGTCACGGGGCAGACTCAGCTGGAGGGATCTGCTCTCGTCCTTCTGCCTTTCGTCTTGCTTCCCCAACATGGTTTCTCTGACCAGAGTTCTAGGCACCATCTGAGGCCATGAGCTGACCTTGAGGATGGAAGCTAGAATGGCCAAGCAGAAAGAGAAGCCTGGGGTCCTGATTGCCGCCACCCCAGTCCCGATCTTCACCATCTCACAATTGAATTCTTGGAACTGTTTCCTGAAATGTCTTCCCAATGCCAATGTTAGTTCCTTTACCCATTTTTAAAATTATGTTTTATTAATTATGTTATTACAGTTGTCCTTTATCCATTTTACTGTGTCTCTACCAGATTACTCCTCCAGCTTCCCCATGTCAACAACCTTCAGTGAAAGCACACCTGAAACTTTTCCTTATTTTTCCTAAGCTTTCCCATTACTCTGCCTGACTTGGAGTCTCTACCAAGAGCAAAAGAAGGTCTCTGACTCTTGCTGTAGCAAACTGAATAAATAGCCTCTGTTCTCATTTGGTGGTCTTTGTTTCCACAGAATGAATAATCCATGGAGGAAAATGACATGCTTTTTCTAGTGTGTTTTCTTTTTTTGTTTTTAATTTAATTTATTTATCTTTAGAGGGGAGGGGAAGGAGAGAAATATCAATGTATGGTTGCCTCTTGTGAGTCCCCCGCCGGGAACTGGCCTGCAACCCAGGTATGTGCCCCGACTGGGAATCGAACCGCAATCATGTGGTTCGCAGGCCCGCGCTCAATCCACTGAGCCACACCAGCCAGGGCTCTAGTGTGTTTTCTAACTCAGTGGGATGTAAGCCTAGAGCTGCAAGCAGCATCGCGGGGACTACAAGCCTAAGAACAATAGCAACATGGAGATAAGCAGAGCAGGACCTGGAAACAGGGAGAACAAGACCTGATGATGCTGTCTGAGATCTTGGCTCCAGCTGTGGCTTAAGTCAGCTACTTCTGGAGTCAGCTACTTTTGCAGTTTCATGAGCCAGTGAATTCCTGTCTTGCATTTGCTAATTTGAGTTTCTGTGGCTTGCAACAAGAGTCATAGCAATAAAGTCTTTGAGCCCCTCTTGCCCTCCCTCTTAAATAAGCGACCAGGGCCATTTCTACACTGGAGGAGGAGGAGGACTGGAAAACCCCGATGCTTTGGTCACTGATGACAAATTGAATGCTCGCCTAGAAAAGGCCAATGGGCCCTGCACAATCCGCTGTGCTGTCCCAAAACAAGGCCCCAAGATTACAGCTGTTTAGTTCACTTTCGCATGCTCAGCTGCTGTCCTCCGAAGCAGGATGTATTGGAATGGCTGGACCCAGGGAGGTTTCAGTCTTCAGCCACATGCCATATTAAAACCCCCCTCACAGAGCTGCAGACCCTTGTGTTGAGCTCTGGTTTACAGAGAATTTCCCTCTGTGTAAATTCTCCTCCTGGTCAGGGGGTACTCCACTTAACCCAGAAAGATTTTCTGAATTTAAAATCTTGGGAGTTTTATTTCCTTCCCTACCAAAAGGCCCTGGGATCCTATACAAATTAGTCCATTCCCTTTCCAGGGTTTGGCATACAATGGTATTTCTCAGAAATGCTCAGTTTTGCTCAAATAACAAAACTTTCCCTTCTCCAGGACAAAAAATATGCATTTATATTTGTATTCTAGAAGAAGTCCGTCCTTCCTTTCCCTTTCCTTCCTTCCTTCCTTCCTTCCTTCCTTCCTTCCTTCCTTCCTTCCGAGGCTTTGATTGTGTTTGCACTGTAAGTCTGATTCCTTCAGGGGTTGATTTACTTGAGGGCAACAAATGTTCTATCTCTGTAAAAGAAGCCATTTCTTTCTTCTTTTTTAAAAAAAGAGTTTATTTATTTATTTAAGAAGGGAAGAGGAGGAGAAAGAGAGGGAGAGAAACATTGATTGGTTGCCTCTCTCATGGGCCCCAACCTAGGACCTGGCCTGCAACCCAGGCATGTGCCCTAACCTGGAATTGAACCAGTGATCTGTGGGAGATGATGCCTAACCAACTGAACCACATGCATCAGGGCAAGAAGCGTATTTCTTTTTTTTTTTTAAATATTTTATTTATTTATCTTTAGAGGGGAAGGGAGGAGAGAAAGATCAATGTGTGGTTGCCTCTCGTGAGTCCCCTGCTGGGGACTGGCCTGCAACCCAGCAGGGAACTGGCCCACAACCCAGGCATGTGCCCTGACTGGGAATCGAACCGCGATCGTGTGGTTCGCAGGCCCACGCTCAATCCACTGAGCTACACCAGCCAGGGCAAGAAGCAATTTCTTACATGGCTCTGCAAATATAAAAAATCTGCTCTTGGATGTCTTTATCTTTATATATTCAGGGAAGCAGTTCTGTGGCTTAAGAAATGTAAAATGGCCCTGGCTGGTGTAGCTCAGTGGATTGAGCGCGGGCCTGCGAACCACACGATCGCGGTTCGATTCCCAGTCAGGGCACATGCCTGGGTTGCAGGCCAGTTCCCAGAAGGGGACTCATGAGAGGCAACCATACATTGTTATTTCTCTCCTTCTCTCCACTTCCCTTCCCCTCTAAAGATAAATAAATAAATAAATAAATCTTAAAAAAAAAGAAATGTAAAATGAAAAAAAAAAGCTCCTATTTCCCAGAACCCCACCCTGTGAACAATCCCACTTGTCTAGTTAGTTTCTATTTCCAAATTCCAGCTTCTAAACTCTGCGCATGCATCTTGAAGCTTGTCCTTTCCACTCCCATTTTTGGAACCTATAATCCAGATCACACTACTGGTCATACATCATCTGCTCCCTTGTTCTTTCACATGTCAGCCTTTCCTCTTACCTAGTGTATTACTACACTGAGGGCAGAAACTATACTTTCCTGGTATATTCTTTAGCACTTAGCATTCAATATAGAACTGGTGAGTGACTTAATGGATAATCAAATGCCTTTTGCAACAAATGTTATTTTCAATACTTGAATTTTTATAAAAGTTGTTACAATATAAGAGATTGGATCTTTTTGAAGTTTATAAAGATTATCATTGTACATATTATTACTTTAATGTAAAAATATTACTTTCACCACATATACATTAAAAAATTAATTTTTGTTTAAAAATTAGAAAAAAGTTATTTTTTACACACTTCTAAATTAATAATTACATTATTAATTTAGGGAACTTTACATTTAACTTTAATGTTTAAAAAGGTTTTTAATTCTCCACGCGAAACTTTAAAGTCATGCTACCTTTATCACCCCAAATTGTAAAGCTACTTACTTAATTGTAAAGCTCTTTGTCTTTCCAATAAAATACATATATCAAAAGTACACTTTTAAAAAGTAATTTTAACTTGTCAAAGAGTCAAATGATTTAAAATTTAGCTTAATTTAATGTTTGTTTTCTGTTGCTATAAAGGTGAATGCAGTTTGACACTGTAAGTTTAAAAAAAGGCTTTTTTGTGTGAGTCACGTAAACTTTTCTTCCTCAAAGGTCTCGCTCCTTCGGAAACGTATCCTCTGTAACCGTTCCAGGAAGAAACCTTAAGGAGAGTGGGACATCTCTGAACTCTGGGACTTCCCTTTCGCCCGGTAGTTTACTTTAAAAAGCTATCGCAAGAGGGGGCGGGGCGGGGCGGGGCGCGGCGCAGCGCAGCGCTGCGCCTGCGCGTCTCCTCGTAGCTACGTCACGGCGCCGGCGCCGGCTGACGGCACAGACGCCTTGGTCGCCTAAGCCGTTGAGTGTTCCGGGTCGTGGTCGCTGCTCTTGCTGCCGCTCCTGCTGTCCCTGCCGCCCCTGCCGCTCCTGCCGCCCCTGCCGCTCCTGCTGCCCCTGCCGCCTCTGCCGCCATGGCTCAGTACAAGGGTGCCGCGAGCGAGGCGGGCCGCGCCATGCACCTGATGAAGAAGCGGGAGAAGCAGCGCGAGCAAATGGAGCAGATGAAGCAGCGCATCGCTGAGGAGAACATCATGAAATCCAACATCGACAAGAAGTTCTCTGCGCACTACGATGCCGTGGAGGCGGAGCTCAAGTCCAGCACGGTGGGACTTGTGACCCTGAATGACATGAAGGCCAAGCAGGAGGCCCTGGTGAAGGAACGGGAGAAGCAGCTGGCCAAGAAGGAGCAGTCGAAGGAGCTGCAGCTGCAGCTGGAGAAGCTGCGGGAGAAGGAGCGCAAGAAGGAGGCCAAGCGGAAGATCTCCTGCCTGTCCTTCACTGTGGACGCAGAGGAGGAGGCGGGCGAGGAGCAGGAGGAGGCGGCCGTGCTGGAGGAGGACCTGGAGAGGGAAGAGGTCCTCACGAAGAAGAGGAAACTGGGGAAGAACCCGGACGTGGATACCAGCTTTCTGCCGGACCGCGACCGCGAGGAGGAGGAGAACCGGCTGCGGGAAGAGCTGCGGCAGGAGTGGGAAGCCAAGCAGGAGAAGATCAAGAGCGAGGAGATTGAAATCACCTTCAGTTACTGGGATGGCTCCGGGCACCGGCGGACCGTCAAGATGAAGAAGGGCAACACCATGCAGCAGTTCCTGCAGAAGGCGCTGGAGATCCTGCGCAAAGACTTCAGCGAGCTCAGGTCGGCCGGGGTGGAGCAGCTCATGTACATCAAGGAGGACCTGATCATACCCCACCACCACAGCTTCTACGACTTCATCGTCACCAAGGCCCGAGGCAAGAGCGGGCCCCTCTTCAATTTCGACGTTCATGATGACGTGCGGCTGCTCAGTGACGCCACCGTGGAGAAGGACGAGTCCCATGCGGGCAAGGTGGTGCTAAGGAGCTGGTATGAGAAGAACAAGCACATCTTCCCCGCCAGCCGCTGGGAACCCTATGACCCCGAGAAGAAGTGGGACAAGTACACGATCCGGTGAATGCAGGGGTGGAGCAGGCTCACTTCCCCGGGTCCCCCCAGACTCCCCAGGGCCCGGGTCTCCGGGACTCCAGGTTCATGGTCTCCCCATCCTGTGACAAGGGTGACGTGACCATCCCCCGCCCCTGATGCTGTCATTTGCTGCTGTCGTTTACTGCTTTTTCTTTTATGATAAAGAAATGCACATGTTAGAATCAGCACTGTACTTTATTGAAAAAATATTTTTGAGATAAAATTCACATAACAAAGTTCACCATTTTGGCCATTTGCAAGTGTACAATTCGGGGTATTTAGTATATTGACAATGTTGTGCAACCATCACCTAGTTTCAGAGTATTTCTAACACCCCAAAAGGAGACCTTGTGCCCACTAGCAGTCTCTCCCCCAGCCCCTGGGACTCCGTAGCCTATTTTCTGTCTATGGATTTGCCTATTCTGGAATTTTCACATAAATGAAATCATACAATTTTTTTAAAAAAGCTGCAGTGAGAGAACCAGGTATCAGTTTCCCAAGTAGTTTTCAGTAGGTTTATTCACTCATATACATATATATTCCTGAATCCACATACAATGTAAAGTTATAAATCAGGGACTTTCAAGGTAAATACAGACTTAAATCCCTTGCTGACTTTAATAACATGTGAAACAAACTCTTACTTCAAGGTCTGGTATGTGAGACTGCTTTTCTATTTCTTCATCTCCTAATAAGCACTAAGAGGCAATTTGCATCAATTCACCACCTACTCCTTGGCATCCCCAATTCCTCCAGCAGTTATTGCGAAGGTGGCTTCATTTTCAGGCATGTCGGGGCTAACAGAATGCAAGGGAACAGAAGTTTATAAAAAGTTCTATTTCTATAAATACTATGTTCACGTTACATCATACTCCTATCTGTGAATCTCCAGAGACATCTCAGAGTTGGTACAGCTAAATGTGGACTACAGAGTTTACAAGTATTACCAACCCTCACAAACTACGGAGCAAGTTTTTATATTTAAGGTTCTGAATGTCAAGAAAAATTACCCAAACTTGGAAATAGGCAAAAGGGATAACAGCGTGCTTTCAGTGTGCTGTCAGGCATTTTTGCAGCAGACCCTAGGGGCTTATCTGATGCTAAAGGGCTGAGCACCTTTTGCTGCCTAGACCAATGCAGGGGAAACTGACAGACAGTGAAGGAAAAGAGGGCTGAGCAGAAAAACGGTGACTAGCACGTCTTCCCAGCTTATCCAGTTCTGTAAGGACTCTGCTTTTCATTGTCTGAGTTATTTTACAACTCTGTAAGTTGTAGAAAACTATGAGTAATACAATTATTCTTGTCCATAGAAATGTAAATTGTGTGAGGAGGCGTGTAATTGATTATTCTATAGATACTGTGACCTGTTTCTGATCAATTTATAATTCGTCTTAGCATTCCTTATCTGATTACGTATGTGTGGTAATTTGATTTTTTCTTTTGATCTGGTTATAAAATCTTATTAGCTGCATTAATGAGTTGAATAAACTGAAATTTTATATTTGGATATCAGTCATGCTTATATGCTCTTTAAAAAATTTATCTTTTAATTTATTCTAAAACTGTAGAGTAGAGTTAATTTGTAGAAAACTAAGAGCAATGCAGATGATTCCAGTCTACAGCAATGGGAATGAAATTAATTTCACTGTGTAGAAAGGCAACTAACTGATTTCCCTCTAGTAGAAAAAACTTGAAATGTTACAATTTATTGCCTGGTATTAACCAGTTTTGCATTTACTAGCATTTGAAATTTATTTCAGCATTTGACTACATAACTTTTTCTCAAATGATCCTTTGAATCAGTGGTTTCCTCATTAAGTAGAGAGCTGAATAAAATCTTTGACACGTTCATTTTATATTTATTTGCAAGAAAGTCATGTTTTTAACTTTTTGGAAATCAGATTAGCATGTACTAGACCCTATAGATTTTACAAAAATGAGACAGTCATTACTCTCAAGAAGTCTAACGGGTGAGCTATGACATGTATATATATGCAAATTAAGCTGTTTCACAAAGTCAGCATAGAACTCTAAAGGAAGGGGAGTGGGGAGGATTGAATGTGGGAGAGGAGGGGAGGGCAGGGCAGGGGAGAGTAATGGGGGCAAATGGGGACAACTATAACTGAACAATAAAAACAATTTTAAATAAAGAAAGGAGACATTATGCCAGGTAGGTTGAGTAGGAAAAACTTCATAGATAACATTCGAAGGGTCTTTGAGGCAGAAATGGGAGTAATCCAGGTAGAAGCAATAGGGTTTAAAAAATGGGAATAGAAAGGAGCTTTTGTGTATAAGAAAGAGGAGAAGAATAAGAGGTTATGTTTAGATACATTTCATTTAAGGTATTTTGGGATATTTATGTATAAGAGTTCTGCCACCAGTTGGAAATGAATAAAACTCAAGTAAAGGGTTAGACTAGAAACAAATCTGAAAACCACTGATTTGAACGACCACTGCCACTTTGCGCTGTTACTAGATCCAGGTAATGGTGACTACACTACAGTTCAAAGCCTCCTTTATTAAGTAGTTACTCTACTATGTGTCAGGATCCCTTACTTTATTTTATTTAAGCTTTATGATAATCCTGCTGGGTATGTATTATTATCCACATTTTACAAATGAGAAGACTAATGTTCAGACAAATAATTTGCCCGAAGTCACATTGCCAGTAAGTGAAAATGCCAGGATTGGAGACAAAGGTAATGACTCTAGAAGCTTTTGATTCTAAAGCTCAGGTTCTAGACTACTAGGCATATTGCCTTTCAAAGTTGGGTGTTTTTAAAAAATTTCATTTGTTTTGTTGGGAGGGAGCAGATTAGGCTGTAAACTTTGAGCTCCCTGCTGGTAAGATTACTCATTTTGGGAAATAGCAGAGAGGTCTCCCCTGAGGGCAGCTCAGATAATAGGCTGCAGATAAGGTAGGTCTTGCTAGACTAAAACTGTAGCTGAGTAGGAAGCCCTGATAGAATTAGAAAATAACCTTTTAGACTTGTTGGAAAAGACTCAGTTGGCCTCCTACAAATGGCAGGAAGAAAAGCAGCTGAGAAAGAGGGAAGCCAAGCAAGGTACCTGCAAAGTTGAACCAGGCTTTTTGTTTGTTTTGTTCTAGAAACAATAAAAAACAATTACTTCAGACATGTGACGACTTGTATGTCTTTTCATTATTTTTGTAATTATTTAAAATGTGTTCTTCCTCTGAATTCAGTAGTGTTCTTTGTTTTTAATGTCCACTGATCACAGATATGCTAAGTGGAATAAAATAAATGGGGTTTTCATTCACTTTGGTTTTAAAAGGAGAAAAATATACACTTGAGAGCCAACTATAGCTAAGGAACAGAAGCAGTTACTATGGTGACTTCTAGGAAGGTGAATGCCAGGAAATGGGCTTGGTCCCTTTTTGTGGTCATTCCTGTATACCTGGGAACTCTAAGGACCCCTTTCTACTCAGTTCTTGGGGAATTCTTTGTTTTCTTTAACAAGAAATGTCTTTCTCTTGCATGTGTATAAGGTGGTAGTTGAAGATGTGGAGGGTAACTACAGTGGACTGGCTGTGACTACCCTAAATAGATCATCCCACATAAACTAAGAAACAGTGTAATGATTAAAACTGCAGATCTTAGATTCAGACAGAATAGTTCCTAATCTTACTCCATCCTTTATTATTTTATGGTTTGGGGCAAGTCCATTCATTTACTCACTAAGGAAAATCTCTATGGAGCAACTGCTCCATCCCTGTTGCCCACACTTGAGGTCTGTAAGTGAAAAAACAGACAAATAGCCTTGCTCTTGTGAAACTTGCATTTGAGGGGAAGGAGAGACAGACAATAAATAATGGACATAGTACATATATTATGTGATATATTGGAAAATGATGTGTATTACGGAAAGAAAAACACATCTTTCCCTAAAACACATCTTACACTTACTTTAGAGCTAGGTAAAGGAGACTGGAAGTATGGAGGCTGGGAGGAGGCTAGTTGCAATTTTAAATAGGGAGATCATGATAGGCATTGTTGAAAAGGTAACATCTGATCAAAGACGTGAAGGGAGTGAAGGACATGACCAGAAAGAGGGCAATGTGGGCAAAGATCATTCCAGGCAGGGAGAGCAATAAGCACGAATGCCCTAAGGCAGGAGTGTGCCTGACATGTATAGAACATCAAGGCGTCCACTCAGGTTGCAGCGTTGTGAGCAAGGGGAGAGCAGGAGGAACAGGGCCATTCATGCTCTATAAACCGCCGTAGACACTTGGGCTTTAATTCTGAGTAAGATGAGGAGCCACTGGAGGATTTGAAGCAGAGAATATAGATATGATCTGACTTAGTTTTACAGAGGATTGCTCTCACTTCTATGTTTTTTTTTTAAAGTGGGCATCAGATTTTTTTTTGAAGATTTATTTATTTATTTATTTATTTATTTATTTATCTTTAGAGGGGAAGGAGAGAGGGAGAGAAACATCAATGTATGGTTGCCGTTCGTGCATCCCCTGCTGGGAGTTGGCCTGCAGGGAACCAGCCTGCAACCCAGGCATGTGCCCTGACTGGGAATCGAACCCAGATCCTTTGGTTTCACTTCTATGTTTTAAAATAGACTGTAGAGGAGCAATGGTTAAGTAACTGCTTGGGGCCTTGGTTTCCTCATGTGTAAAATGGGGGTAATGACCTCTGTCTCTTCGGGTTGTTGTTACAAATACTAAAATATATATAAAGCACTTGGTGTAAAGCCTAGCACATAGTAGCCACTCAATCAGTGTTAGCTATCACTATTAGTAACATCTCTTCCAAAAAGTTCTAGGTCAGGGAGAATTCTTGGTGAGAAATCTCTAGGGACCAGAAAGAAGGAAAAGAGTATGTACTACAAGACTAGAAACTTAGAAAACTAAGTTTTGACATTTTAAGCTCTGATCTAGTTTTGCTGTTTTCATTGATATTTATGAAAATCTGACACAACTAATCTCTATGATAGCCTTAATTATCCTTCACTGAGTCTGCAGAACCCTAGTATCCTCTAAGGACTGCACAAAATGAAAGAGTTGTTTGTTCCTGTGCAGTCTGGAGGCCTTACTGAAACAGACAAATGATCAAACACAAAGGTCCATTCATTTATTAATTTAAGAAATAGGCCCTGGCTGGTGTAGCTCAGTGGATTGAGCGTGGGCCTGCGAACCACACAATCGCGGTTCGATTCCCAGTCAGGGCACATGCCTGGGTTGCAGGCTGGTTTCTTGCAGGCTAACTACCAGCAGGGGACGCACAAAAGGCAACCATACACTGATGTTTCTCTCCCTCTCTCCTTCCCCTCTAAAGATAAATAAATAAATAAAATCTTAAAAAAAAAAAACACATAGAGGTGGAAACTGATTATTTAATACTTATTCAATGATAATATGTAATATATACTGTGATTCATAGCAAAAACCAAATTAAGAGCTCACCTGATTCTTTTTTGGCTGATTTCCCCTTCCCTAGGATAAGGCGTTATTATACATCTTTGCTTTTTTGCTCAGGGTGGCTGAGCAAAAACAAGGGCCTTGTTTTATTGTTTGTTTTTTTGCTATCCCTAGAACCTAGAATAGCTGATATGTAGTAGGGTTCTTTTTAAAATTTATTGTTCATAATTCTTTCTTTTAAAATACTTTATTTATTTTCAGAGAGGAGAAGGGAGGGGGAAGAGAGGGAGAAAATCATCAATGTGTGGTTTCCTCTGGTGCACCTCATAACTGGGGACCTGGCCTGCAACCCAGGCATATGCCCCAGACTGGGAATTGAACCCGCGACCCTTGGTTCGCAGGCTGGCACTCAATCCATTGAGCCACACCAGCCAGGGCTATTGTTCATAATTCTTTTTTTTAAAAGATTTTATTTATTTATCTTTAGAGGGGGAGGGAAGGAGAGAAATACCAATGTATGGTTGCTTCCTCTGAGTCCCCCGCCGGGAACTGGCCTGCAACCCAGGCATGTGTCCTGACTGGGAATCGAACCGTGATTGTGTGGATCGCAGGCCCGCGCTCAATCCACTGAGCTACACCAGACAGGGCCATAATTCTTAATTAAATAAGTAAAGTACTGTGAAAGATGTAAGGTGTAATATAGGGTATAACCTAGACCGCAAGTCAGGGGAAGTGAGGTTTAAATTGAAACTTAAAAAGAAAACCATCAGAGAGAAAGGAGGAGAACATATTCCCAGCACTCCCTGTACTTTTCCTGCACTTACCACATTTCTTTGGAATTGATTATTTCATTATCTAGCTTCACTGTAAGCTTTGGAAGGTCAAGGACCAAGCCATTTGTCAATACAATCCCTGGATCCCTAGAACCTAGTACACAATAGGGACTTCCCAATGAATTGAGTCATTTTTAAGAAGGAAATTCAAACATGTAGCATCTTCCAGTGACACAATTAAAGGCTCTCAGGAGAGGCAATTTTATTTAATACCATATGTACAAGGGTCTGATTAAGAATAAGAAAATACTTACCTGTCGTAAATCTTGGCAATTCTCAGCTCTCCTCTTCCCTTTCGCAAACTTATTCTTGTTGTTGAAGCATGAGCCAGAATGTGTCCCCCGATGGGTTTTTTGGGATCTGCCTGAAAACTAAATTAAAAATAGCTTTTCATGTTACATTATATGGTTTATATAGAGTCATATCTTCAATTTCAAGGCAACTTTTTGGTAGAGGATGGCAGGGGATGGAGTAGGTGTGTATTCTGAACAGAGGTTTGTCCACTAACTTTGGAGTGGGGTAAGGTTTGGGGCCATCCAGTTCAGGCTTCTGAGATTCCTGTGATAAATAGTTCATGTTTTGTTTGTTTTTTAAAATAGAAAAAAATCCCATAAATAAATTATTACTCATTGTCTTAGGATAACTGTTGGGGTTAAGCGAGTTTTTTCTTTACAAAATACATTTATTTATTTATTCAGGCATTCATTTATCTGAAATATTTATTAATAGCTTACTATGTGCCAAGCACTATTCTAGCCTAATGAATGAAACACTCACCCCACTCTCCCTCTTGGAAACGTGCCCACACCTTTCCCCTTCCCTTCTTCCTCCCTGGCAAGCACACATCTCCTAAACTCTAAGGGTCCCCATGGCTTTGCAACCAGGGGAGCCATGGGCAGCAGCAGCTCCTCCTGGGCCAACCCCCTGACCCTGTCTCCAAGGCCCCCTTTTCTCTAACCTCTCAGTGAGCTGAGCAGCCCGGCCTGGGCACTCCTGTTCCTTCTTCTGTCCTAAGCCCTTCCCGGTTTCACTGTCCCAATTTAATAAACTTCCTTTCAAAATTAAAACAAAAAACAACCCCAAACACCCAACCCTCCTTCATGATGCTGTGATGTAAATGACAGCAGATTGAGCAGACTGAGAAACAACCTTCTTCTATGTTAACTGTATGTTGGAAGCCTTCAGTGTTGCACAGGTTATGAATTTGCAGTGAGAATAATCTCAGATATGGAATTTATAAAAATATCAGTGAAAATATTGGACTGTAGAAAGACTGATGATTGCACAGAGGGTAGACCAGTTAGAAGATCCTATCAAGGGGCTACAGAACAGACGGTCTCAGCTATGAACAGACGGTCTCTCAATACTGACTAGTAATTCTCCTATGTGAGCACGGTTAGCTTCACCTCCTCTTTTCTAAACGTTCAGTGATCTCCCGAAGTCCTATCTCTATTCTTGTCCCATCTTTGACAACACTGCTTGCTTCTTCATCAAGAAAATGAAAGCTCTTAGGACGATGTTCTCTCAAGTCGTTCTTTTTATCTGCCACCTACATACTTCTTTACAGTTGTAGTCATTCTTCCTCCTTCTGTCTCAAACTTTTTTCTTATTTCAGCAACTCCTCCTACACCTCGATGCTTTTGCACACAAGGTTTCCTCTGAAATGAAAGCCCCTTTCCCATTGTGTCTGTTTATTTAGCTCTTACTCACCCATCATGTGCCATCCCTTCTTGGGAGCCTTGCCTGATCCCCTGAAACGGAATAGAAACTGCCTCTTCTGTGCTCTCAAACCACTGTATATACTCCTCTGTGGAAGCACACTAAATCATAATTTGTAATTCATGGGTCTCACTCCCCCCATACTCTAAATTCTTGTTCATCTTTGTAATTCTAGTGCTTAGAAAAGTGCTCATAATATATAATAGAAGGCATTCAATAAATATTTTTTGAATGAATACAGAAGAGAAGACAATTTTGGTCTCCCTGGTCTATCTAGATCCTTTTGGACACAGATTTGTGACATATCTTTGGAGAAGCTAAAATTCTCCAAACTTTTTTAAAAAAAGATTTATTTACTTTTAGAGAAAAGGGAAACAGAGGAGAGAAAAAGAGAAACATCAATGTGTGAAAGATACATTAATTGTTTGCCTCTCACATTCACCCAACTAGGAACCTGGCCTACAACCCAGGCATGTGCCTTGACTGGGAATTGAACCAGCGATCTTTCAGTTCACAGGCCAGTGCTCAGTCCCCTGAGCCATACCAGCCAGGGCTATAATTCAAGGAATTTTGAAGGGTGTTCTGACAGAAGGGCAAATGTAATTTCTCCCTAATTGAAGTAATCTCCCAACCCTGGTACAGATAATCTAAAGAAGAGTAGGCAGCTGGACTCAGATGTATAGCCATGGTGTTTTGTTAGCAAATTATTATTTGCTGTTTCTAATGTGGTATGCTATGCTATGCACAAAAAGAAATAGGTTAGTATTGCTTGTTCTCAATTATTCTAGGTGAAGAAGTTGAATGTTAAGAATATCATCTCCATAGGAAAATGATTTTGAATAAACTACATAGGGAAATAAATGATAGGTTTTGCAAAAGTACTAAGAAAATATATAGGGAAGATATGGGCAGAAAAATGTACTTAGAATGAGTCATAAACTAGGAGGTAACACTCAATCAAATAGATTGCAATATAGCATGACAACAGCCTTAGCTCTGGGAGAATGTCAAGCCAATTCAAATTTTACTTGTTCCATCAAGGTATTCAGTAGAATTTTGGGTCAAATTTATGGCTCTTAATTTTTTTGATAAGTCACTAATACATTGATAATTTAATAAAAGATATAGGTGGCCCTGGCTGGCGTAGCTCAGTGGAATGAGCGCGGGCCTGCAAACCAGACGATGGCAGTTCGATTCCCAGTCAGGGCATATGCCTGGGTTGCAGGCCAGTTCCTTGCAGGATAACTACCAGCAGGGGACGCACAGGAGGCAACCGTACATTGATGTTTCTCTCCCTCTCTCCTTCCCCTCTAAAGATAAATAAATAAAATCTTAAAAAAAAAAAGATATAGCTCTCTCCCAGAAAAATGTACATATACCAAAATTTGCATATATGTTTAGGAGATTCATGGTTTCTTTCCCCTCTGGTATTGTTAGGTATTAATAATAATAACAACAACCTTACTATGTGGCAGTTCTTACTATTCCAACTCATCCAATTATTTCCCTTTGTTTGGATTCCATATTTAATAAATAACTTTGGATTAAAATTTGAATTCCTACAGGGGTCTGCCTCTGAGGGGAGAAGACACCGGTCCTAAGAACCCCAAGCGTACTTACATGTTTCAGCATCAGTAAATGACCCTCTGACTTTGAGTCTCATGAACTTGATGAATGTGAGTCGGCCCCCAAGAGACAGACTTGTTCTTAGTAGGCTCCCCAAATGAAATCTGCCTGCAGGGCCGGCGGCTCTGATCTCTGGTCAGTTCACCAGAGTAACGGCAACGTATCCCTGCAAAGCCTCTCAACTGACCATGTGCCAACCCTTCTCCAGGCATTTATAGCCCTGATACACTGTGTGGTTTATGAACTTGGGAGTTAGACCTGGGTTCAAATTTTGGCTTATCAGCCAGACATGTGACCTCAGGAAAATTGTTTAGGCATTGTAAATGTGTTTGTTTTTTTAACTAGGGGATAATAACTGTGTCTAACTAGCAGGGTAGTTGTGAGAATAAAACAAAATCGTTAGGTAAGGTACTACTAGCCCAGTGACTATAGTTACAACGACCTGCTTTCATAATCCTGACTCAGACACCTATCACCTTGGGCTAGTTACTTAACCTTCGTGAATCTCTGTTTCTTTGACTGTAAGAGAACAAAAAAGATCTTATCTCTCAGCTTTGCTGTGAGGATCCAAGATATATTTAGTACAGCTCATCCAGAGCCTACTATTGCCGGGAACTGTGCCAATGAGTTCTGCCCTTACAGTAATCTTGGCACATAAGAGATACTCGATAAGTGGTAATTATTATTATTTAACTAAACGATTCAGATAAAACATGTAGACCAACAAAATCTTAAAGTTTCTTTGAACTTCTTTGAACCAAGTCTTGAGGTAAAGTACACTGTTATAACATCCCGCATTCTTTTAGAGGGCTTTAATTTACTTCTATTTCTGACCAAGTAAAAACAGCTTCAGAAACACACCCACACCCTTCCTCTAGCCTGATCTCTTATACCCCCTTTTTTACGTTTTCTTTTCCTCTTCTTTTCTCCTTTTCGTGGGGGATGAGGGAGAGTGATGACCAAGAGGAAGAAATGAGGGTGGATATTAGAAATGAAGAGGTGTCAGGAAAGACTGTTTTACTTGTCCCCTCTGGTTGAACAGAATACAGCCTGCCAGACCACCGAGGGTAAAACCCAGAACAGCCTGACCCTCCAACCTTGAATTAGGGTGGGGGGTCATGAAGCAGAGGGTTACGGTGCGGGCAGGGCACACGGTATCTTTCTGGGAGTGGGATGAGGAGGGTAGCACAGTGAGGCCAAAAGAGCGTAATTTTGAAGTCGAAGATAACAGGGTTAAAATCCTGGCTGTTTTTTAATTGTGTGATTGAGCACCTAAGTACTAAGTACTGTGAGCCTCTGCTTCCTCCTTTATTATTTAGGAATGATAATAGTATCTGCCTGAAGTACTCATTGCAGTGGGGACCTTGGAGTGGCTGGGTGAGGGCAAGCTTGAGGGACAAGGGTGCTCTGGGGACTTTTGACTTGCTGAGGGGTAAGCTCGCAGATAGAAGTTTTGAGGAGGGTCCGCTGAGCAGAAAAGACTGAGTGGGCGGCGTGCCCAAGAATGAGGACGATGCCTAGAGACCAGGGGAAGACGGGGAGAAGAGAGTACTGCGAAAAGGAGTGTGTTTAACAAGTTTTGTTAAGTAATGCCCCCCAACACCTTGTTTCCTTCCAAAGTATGCAGAAAAACACACGCTTTGTTCAAGAGTTTGAAGATGGAATTCTAGGGTTTCTTGGGGAGCAGAGGAAGGATGGAGCAACACACGGAGACTGACTTCATAGGAAGAAGAGGGAGGCCCCAGGAGGCTGAGTTATGCTGAGGTGACATAAGAAGCAGGGAAAATAATCCACGAAAGCACCTGGCACCTGGTAAGCAATCAATAAATATAAGTTCTCTTAATGTTGATGGGGAGGAATATAAATTCATGTGACTTGGACAAGGTCACCACGCTAGTGATCCTGGTTTAACGTTTTTTTCTCTAACCATATTGCCTTTTAATTTATGCTACTCATGTTGAGTCACTAGGTCACATCCTTAGAGAATAAAGTGACTTCATATTTACGAGACTGCAAATGTTGTAAGATGACTTTTTGTTTCAGCAAGACAAATACATAAATGATGTAGGCGACATCGCCGTCTTATTCGCTGCTCGTTTTACTATTTGCCCTGGTATTGACTCTGACTTTTTATCTCCAGACCGTCACCAAGTGGGCCATCCTAGCTCTAAAATCTGTATCTGTGGGTCTCGTCGAGGAGCCCTTCTCTGCTGTTGCACATGGCAGCTCCCCGCCTCTGTAATTTTGTTCCTGCTAATACAATGTGCCACCCAGACGGGATGTAAGCCCCAATTATTGCCAACGTACTTGGGGTTCATACCAATTACAGTGATATCTTTCTGACAGGCTCAGGCAAGTTGTAGCTTGGAGTTCCTCAACACTGAGAAACAGAGGTATTTTCTTTATGGGAGCTTTTCTAACAGCATTTGAAATCCTTTAGTTTAAACTGTCTTTTTTCCCATTTAGTATGGTAATTATGTGCTTCATATGACATGCATTTAATTTGTATTGTTATAAGATAAAATACTTCAGAGTACACTAATTGTGGTGAGCCTTGTTTCCTTCCAGCTCAGCTGGCTGGGGGAGTTGCTTCAAAGCAGAATCACCCAGCAAAAATACTGGGCTCCTTTACCTTCTCTGGCTCTGTACTAGGTTCCCTTTGTTATAATCTCCTCTTCTCTCTCACTCCCTCAGTGATTTCCTTTCGGTCACTGCTCTATTTCTCTTGTCATTATCTCATTGGATTCAATCCAAAATGGTTTTACCCTTTTTGAAACTTTCTACAAACAGAAAAAAAAAACAACCCTATTTGTGACCCAATTTCTACTGATTTCCTTTTCCTTCTAACTCCAGACAGACAGTGTTGGCCTCTTCGATGTCCCCTCCCCTCACCTGGAGAGAGAACATTGCTCTTTAACTTGCACTGTTTTATTTGAATGCAACCCACTGAGCCAGTGAGTCATTTTCTCTTTTTTAAAGCAAGCCTTAAAAATCTCTCATTTCTCTTCAGCTTAAAGTTACTCCGTTTGTGAAGCACTCCATGTCCCACATGTAAAGTACCCTATAAACAAACAGTGACGACCACGCCTGCTCAAGGACTGCGTCAATGTGTGCCCTGCCAAGACTTGAAAATTTTGAGTTAAATGGGCATGATTTATTTTTCTTTTCTTCTGGAGACAAGGCACAAGTCTCTTTTATTCACTAGTGAATTCTTAGAATCTAGATACATACATTTTCAATAAATATTTTTTAATGAATTAAACGATGGAGTTCCCCTCCTCCATCTTTTCAACTTGCTTAATATCATTTGTGTAGTTAGTATTTTCACACTGGAATCTCCTGTGATTAGGCAGAAAATAGTCATACGAGAGTACTGGGAAGTTGGAGGGGTACCAACTGCAGAAGATGCAGCAACATTCTTAGTGTTAATTTAGGAAATGCCTAAAGAGAGACACACTCATTTCAGTACAATTTGCAGCATTTACACTAGTGTATCAAATACCTTCTAATACATATGTCAATCTCCAGGACTTATTTATTTTATAATTGGAAGTTTGAGGATGTAATGCACAGTGAAGTGACTACAGTTAAGAATAATAAAAAATAACATATGTCAACAACTAATTTATCTGCTACTATTTGACGTACTGACTCTGTTTTACAGTTATATCACTTATTGTGACCATCAGAGTAATAACTGATGGAAGCAAGAATCTTCGGTGGGTATTCAAATCAATAGGTGAAAGCTTATCATAGAACAAGGTGATGTTCATAGAACATCAGGCTCAAAGTCTCACCTCACACATTACTCACTGATTACAAAGGGGAAAAGGTCTTTTACAATGCAGAAATTTTGTGAACACCATCTTAATCACATGATCAAACTTAACATCACTAGTAATGGGACAAACTGCCCTATAGCTTTCCTGCCAAAAGTGTTTAACACTTTCAATAATGAGAAAAAAATCTATCCCAAATTGAGGGACATTCTGAAAAACAGTTGGCCTGTGCTCTTCAAAAGTGTCTGTCATAATTGTCAAACAAAGGTTGAGGAGTTGTTCTGATTAAAGGAGCCTAAAGAGCCCCAGCTGGTGTGGCTCAGTGGAGTGAGTGCCAGCCTGTGAACCAGAGTCACTGGTTCGATTCCCAGTCAGGGCACATGCCTGAGTTGTGGGCCAGGTCCCCAGTAGGGGGCATACAAGAGGCAACCACATATTGATGTTTCTTTCCCTCTCTTATCTCCCTCCTTTCCCCTCTCTCTAAAAATATAAATAAATAAAATCTTTAAGTAAATACATGAGCCTCAAGAGGTTTGATGACTACATGCAATGCATAATCCTCCATTGATCCCAAATCTAAAACAAAACAAAAAATGCCAAGAATTATAAAGGAAATTATTGACACAATTGGAGAGACTTGAATACAATTTAGATAACCCTGGTATGCCAAAATTAAATTTCTTGATTGTAAATATTATATTGTGGTTATGAAAGAGAATGTTCTTGTTCTTAGAAGAGACATGCTGAAGTATTAGGAGGCGAAGTGTCTTGATGTCTACAAATAATTCTCAATGGCTCAGGAAAAAAACAACTCTCAAATGGTTCACCAAAGATTTTATATATGTACACCCACACACAAGAGAAAGAAGTAGCAAAATGTTCACAATGTGACGAACCTAGGTGAAAGATATATGTGTATTCACTATACTGGTCTGTGACTTTTCTCTGGCTAAAAAAATTTCTAAATAAAAAGTTATAAAAAATATCTCGTAAAGCAATATTATAGACTCAGGGTTATTTTGATTGTTTACTGAGATACAGAATCCTTAGAATTTTTAATGGTAGCAACTAACCTTTCTTCAAATTTTCTGTTTTCATTATTCTCTTTGTGTCTGCATTCACTGCTATCTTTCAAACAGAGCCATCATGTGGATAAATATCTCAACAAATTTTGCATATGCCTAACATGGATTGAAATTGTTTCTTCCAAAAGTAGACTTCCCTCATCAGACTTCTTATAAATACATATATCCTATAAATAGCCTGCTTTTTTTCTGTTTTGTTTTGTTTTTTAGAGGATAAGAGCTTACCAGTGCAATAGAAGCCATTTGCGTAACTGGAGTTTTTATTTCTCTGGGATCTTCTTCTTATTATCCTTCAATATCCTTTTAGTTATAGACAAAAGTGGAGCCCCCAGTATCTCTGAAAATAGTTAGTGCTTAATTTTATAAAGAACTAGAGAAACTAGGTCCTGGATAACAAATAAATGATATTTGCAGTTACAAAGTAATATACACGGCACTAAAGAGATCTGTAATGTATGTGTGCCCACATCAAGACTGATTATATCAGAATTATTTCTCTTCCACACTTGAACCCTGTGTTATTAACCTTTGTGAAATACGAAAGCAGGGTATCGGGGCTTACGTCATTGTTGCTCCTGGATCAGCTGTCATTTGATTGGTCACAAACACAGCCACATTATATTCTGCATCAAGAAATAAAATTAAGAAACTAAGATAAAGGCAAAGTAAATATAAAAATTCGTTCTTTAGATTTCAGAGTTTGGGAATATTGTACCATGAATTTATTTTAGAAATAAGACTATACTCCAACTTTTCTTTGATAACAAATTGGTTTAAAGTTATTATTGTTATTATTTAGGTGCCTTATTTTATTAGAATCAGTATTTTTGATTTTTAAAAGAAGAATGATATTCCCATGAAGGTAATTTTGATTTGTGAACATTCATTGCTTCCTGATGTTATTCTGAGCTTCTCTGCAAATTCTCACAGCAAACATTCACAGACGGTGAATGCCATTCCGATGGTGCCATCTTATTTTAAAAACCTACCTTCTGAGATTTTTTGGAGGCGTGATAACATCTGGGCCAATTTTTGTTGTCGTTCAGCCAACTCCCCACGACCACTGAAATCCACTCGAAAAAGTGCCATTATTGAATCAATGATCTGCACAGAGTTAATGTAAAAATAAACATGTGTTTGGAAAGGAAGAAGTTAATTTGAATCAGAATCAGTAGAAGAAAAGTAATCTACTAAATAGCTCTGTGAGTGAGCAATATTTAAACGCTTGTACCAGCAGCTTAAAGATGCCGGCTTCTTCATGGAACTTTGCCGCTACATAGTCCAGGAGCTCCATCTGATGTTCGCCTGGTGGGAAGTGCAGAGAGAAAACGTAAAAGCTGGCAGAAGCAGGGGCTGAGATCAGCTACGTCCTCAGGAGTAGGGCAAAATAAAGTCTTTGAAGGATTTTAATTATTTATAACTTTATTAAATGATTTCATATTCTGCCTTAGCATACATGCCAAATGCAAGATGATTCATACTATTCTCCATTTCAAAGATAAAGAATAAAATAATTTGAGAGTATTTTAATATCTAAGGACTTACCAGATGATAAAATTTGTGGACTGACTGAATTAATTTGGAGAAAAGTAATATAGAGAGAAAAGCACAGTGTGGGAATGTTGTGTCACTCAGGTAGTAAATCAGAGCTGCCAAGCATCCTGCCCCATGGGGGCTCTTACTAGTATAGGCACGTGCATAGAGGACATTGTCCAGCACTGCATCGTGGTCCACATTGAAGCGGTCCGCGATGTCCCGGAGACGGTCTGGGCGGCTGGAGGGTGCCAAAATTAAGGAACCAACCAATTCCAAAAGAGTTTAGACAACAACTACGACAAATAATACCACAAGGCAATTAACAGAGAGGCAAAACAATGTACCTGCAAAGGTATTCTGGAGGATGCTAATAATTACTTCAAATCTGTACCAGATTTTATTTTTCGTAAGTGCCTCAATGAATACCTTAGGTAGTTACGATGGTTAAAGACATGATGAGGCAGTAACCCATTTAAATACTAAGTTATCTAATCTTTAACCATGGAAGCTGGTTCTTTGGCCTGTATTACATTTCACAGATGAGGACACTGACAGAGATTAGGCAAATGACTCAGAATTATATAGCAAAGAGAGAAACAAGATACTAAGACTTGTGAATCTCTTTTGTTCTCAGTTCTATAAAAATAGATCTATTCTAGGATGATAATATCACTTGAATTTATAATTCAAGTCTTCAAGTCACTTCAAGGTGAATTAATTCACTCTCCTCATACTACTTATTTGTTCAATATGAAATAGTTTAATATACCATTAATCATGTTTTGCCAGTGAGACAGATTTGACTATATGAACCAAAGGGTCAGAAAAGTAACTTCAAAGGTCAGAAGGGAATTACCAACCTTCTCCTAAGGGGTTGTGTTAGCTTTCTGAAATTAGTAAATTCATAGGGAGGCAAATTCAGAATGCCTGCAAAAGTATTGTGGAAGATGCTAATAATCACTTATATCTATCTAAACTATAAAGGAGGAAAACACTTTTAGGCCTTTGGTGATCCCAATGATAAGTCCTACAGTATATTCTTTAAAGTGAAATGAGGAAAAATAAAGGGCCTGTCTGTGGTCTCATTTCCCTTTGCATTCCCATAATACCTACCATACTGTAAGTAACCGTAAAGCAAGGACCATGTATGATCTTATTTGTGGCACCTGCAACTAGTTTAGCAAACACTGAATTGTCTTTAGTGTTTCCTGCAGACCCTAATGCACAGGTTCCCTTCAGAGCCTCCGCGACAGCCACTAAAATCTTCCACTGCTACTGAGCACACCCAGTAGGTGGTTTTGGGGGATGTGTCAGAGAAGTCAGGGAGTTAGAAGAGGCAGCAAACATTTTTTACCAGGTCTGTTTTCACAAAACTTGGTTACTATGTGACCAAAATTGTACTTATGCTGAAGGGAAGTTCAAATCCATCTATAAATATTTATTAACTGAATACTACGTGGAATCAATTATCAGTGCAAGACATTATGGGGAATATAAGGAGTCATAAGATAATCCCCACCAAAAAAAAGCATAAAACATGATTAAGTAGGCAAAGTATAAACACAGAAGGAGAAAAATATCAAGAGAACAGAATACACGTGAGAGACTGAAGGAGTGAGAACACTGTGCCGAGGCCCTCGCGTGTCCTTGTTCCTCCCTACTCCCTCTCGCGTGGGACTTGGCTCCCGTTTCTCTCCACCGTCCTTGATAAGGACCAAATCGCCCAAACAGTGGTTTCTACGCTGTAAGAACAATTCCTCCCTGTCCAAGAAGCATCCTTGAACAGCTACTTCTGGAAGTGGCTCGACTCCAGCTGAGCTCCTCTCGCTACAGCCCGATACAACATTCCACCCTCCTTCACCCAGTTAGAAGTTTTCTTCAGAGTCTTATCTTATGCCCAGTGTTTCCAAATAAAGTATTTTGCAAACAGTTCTCTGGCTGTTTTTCTTCTACTGGAGTATTACAGTATTTTGGATAGTAAATTCTGTAACAGATCAAGGAGAACAAGGTTTTCTAAGTTGGGTACTTAAGAAAGATGATAAAAGGCAGGCCTTGGAAGGAGAGGCTTAGAGGATTTGTGTGATTCAGAAAGACTGACTGTAAGGTGGGTATAGAGGGAGCAAACACCCAATGGGTTAGAAATACACCACGCAAATTTGTCTATGGCTGGACAAAGGAACATTCAAGAGTGAGAGCAAAATGAAGCATTTTCAGAAATGCCAGGGCTCAAAGTTTACCACCTGGATTAATTTTCTGAAAAAATGACTTAAGTAGGTAGATATTCCAGGAAAACAGAAATACAGGAAAGGAGACAATTTGAGATGCAAGAAACCATAATGAATAAAGAAAACAAGAACCTTTATAGTGAAGTCTAATTCATTGGTGATGTACAATGTTTTCAAATTTCAATAGCAAAGCATGTTTTAGAGGCAGTATGCCTGACCTAGAACAGACTGATCTTGCCTCTTGCCTCTTGTGGCGACAGTGAGTAATGAGCTTGGGGAGCTAGGCTGGCCTTCATTGTGAAGGACCATATGAACTTGGGCATATCTTCTCTATTGTTAGTAAGAAATTCCTCTGACCCTTATACCTCCTTCAATTACTGTATTTCTTCTTCTAGTCATTGCTGAGTAACACACTGCCTCAGCGCTTTACTGTTTATTTGCAAAAAGTTTCCATCATCACCCTCTACTGCAAATGTTCTCTTCGACTCCTGATTTCAAACCTCTGTGATCTTTCTCAGTTTGTTCTTTTAGTCCGTCTGTCTGTCTCTTTTTGTGGAACATTGCTGACTAACTTTTCTTCTTGAGACCCTCCTTTTTGTTCATCTTTCATATTCAAGTAACCTCTGACTCCCTCTATCTGCAGGTCCCTTTTTTCAGTCTTCTTTCTAAATAAACACTGGCACATCCTAAAGTTGTGTTCTCAGTTCTCCTCTCTTCTTTCTCCAGAAGTTCTCTTGCCCCTTGCCCCTCTGGGCCCTATACCTTTCTCAAGCTAAGTCTGACATTTCCAACCACCATATGGATGTCTTCCTGTACCTCAGATTCAACACATTACGATGAAATACCACCACCTTTTCTCTGAAACATGGTCTTCCTGATTCTTTCATTGGTATCATTGTTCTCCCAGTCTCCAGACAAAATCTGGTGTGGTTTCGAAAACCTTTCCTTTGTCTACCAAATGCAGTCATCGAGTCCTGTCAATTTCCCTCCCTCATTTCCTTGTTCTTCTTTATTCCTACAGCTTCCAACCTAGATCAGGTTCTCATTACTTGCCTAGAATATTGCAAAAATATCTAATTAACACTCATCATCCAGTTTTAAAGCCCTTTTGTTCTTGTCATACCTTCCGTTCTTGTCATACCTTCCCTTATTTTGGACCATGATTTTGATTGAGGCAGAATTTCCTGTATAATTTTAAGTAAAATCTTTGGAGGAGATGATTAAAAATGAATAAAATGTAATTTCCTCTCATGTACTTTTGTCAACTTCATACCAAATCCATTCAGAGAAATGAAACCTTTTAAAATAAAAAGTGATTTGAAACTTGGTTTTCCTCATTATTGCTGCTTTATAGGATGACTATAAAAATAATACATTTCAAACAAATTCTTTTATAGTGACATTACTATATCACACCACTATGTTAGCAACTTGTTTAAATAAAAAAGGTTATAGGGGACTTCGGCCAAAATGGAGGCATTAGATAGATACACTGTGCCTCTTCACACAACCAAAAGAAGGACAATTACAAATTTAAAAACAAAAAACAACCAGAAGTAACGGAAAATTGAACTGTACGGAAGCTTGACAACCAAGGAGTTAAAGAAGAAACATTCACCCAGACAGGGAGGAGGGGCAGAGATGGGCTACTGGGTGGAGAGGACTCTCGGCAAAGCGGTGGCTGGAGGACCAGGGTGGGCGAAGCAGTGGCTTGCAGGCTAGACAATCCCATATTTGTGTGCAGATAATCTGGGAGGGACAACTGGGGAGCAAGACAGATGCATAACCTAGGGCCCCAGTGTGGGGAAATAAAGCCTCAAAGCCTCTGGCTGAAAACACCTGTGGGGGTTGAGGCAGCAGGAGAAACTCCCAGCCTCACAGGAGAGTTTGCTGGAGAGACCCACAGGGTCCTAGAACGTACACAAACCCACACACCTGGGAATCAGCATCAGAAGGGCCCAATTTGATTGTGGAAAGCGGGGGAAGTGACTGAAAGCCAGCAGAGAGTGGAGCAAGCAGCACCTGGATCCTTCCCCACATACAGCGTCACAACACAGTGATGTGGGTTGCGTCACCCTGGTGAACACCTAAGGCTCTGCCCCTTACTATGTAACAGGTGTGCAGAGATACAAAGATATGGTCCAAATGAAAAAAGAGATCAAAGCTCCAGAAAAAATACAACTAGGTGATGAAGAGATAGCCAACCTATCAGATGCAGAGTTTAAAACACTGATGATCAGGATGCTACAGGAACTCACTGGGGACTTCAACAGCATAAAAAAGACCCAGGCAGCAATGAAGGTTGCAGTATGTGAAATACAAAAAAATCTACAGGAAACCAACAGTCACAGGAAGGAAACCAGGACTCAAATCAATGGTTTGGACCAGAAGGAAGAAGGAAACATTCAACCAGAAAAGAATGAAGAAACAAGAATTTAAAAAAAAACCGAGGAGAGGTATACAAACCTCTGGGACAACTTGAAACATTCCAACAACCAAATCATAGAGGTGCCAGAAGGAGAAGAAGAAGACCAAAAGATTAAAAACATATTTGAAAAAATAACGAAGGAGAACTTGTCCAATCTGGCAAAGGAGACAGACTTCCAGGAAGTCCAGGAAGCTCAGTTCTAAAGAAGTTGGACCAAAGGAGGAACAAACCAAAACACATCATAATTACATTAGAGAAGATCAAAGATAAGGAGAGAATCTTAAAAGCAGCAAGAAAAAAGGAGACAGTTACCTACAAAGGAGTTCCCATAAGACCATCAGCTGATTTCTCAAAAGAACTTTGTAGGCAAGAAGGGAGGAAGTACTCCAAGTCATGAAAGGCAAGGACCTACAACCAAGATTGCTTTACCCAGCAAAGCTATCATTTAGAATGGAAGGGCAGATAAAGTGCTTCCCAGATAGAGTCAAGTTAAGAGTTCATCATCACCTAGCCCTTATTATACGAAATGTTAAAGGTACTTACTTATCTAAGAAAAAGATTAAAAATATGAATAGTAAAATGACAGCAAACTCAGTTATTAACAACCAAACCTAAAAATAAAAACAAACTAAGCAAACAACTACAACAGGAATAGAATCACAGAAATGGAAATCACATGGAGGGTTATCAGCAGGAGAGTGGGAGGGGGAGAGGGGGAAAGGTACAGAGAATAAGAAGCATAAATGGTAGGTAGAATATAGTCGGGGGAGGGTAAGAATAGTGTAGGAAATGTAGAAGTCAAAGAACTTATATGTAAGACACATAGACATGAACTAAAGGGGGGAATGCGGGTGGGAGGGGGTGTGCAGGGCAGAAGGGAATAAAGGGGGGGAAATGGGATAACTGTAATGGTATAAGCAATAAAATATATTTTAAAAAGGTTACAAAGTATTTTCTGTATCAATGAAGATAATCTTTCCTCCTGAGTAGCCACCTGCTCCTGGAAGCTGAGCTGTTACTAGGAAGCAACGAAAAGTTCATTAATATTAACAGTGAATAAACTGATACAATTATATACATGTATAGATTAACATGGGACTTATGCTGGTTGCAGTTATTTAGTCAAGCTAGCAAAGAGCATGTTACATTTTTGTATTACCAACCAATAGCAAAACTATAAGTATTCTGTTAGCAGAGTAGTAATTCAACAAAGAATGTCAGTATCCCTCACATGGGAGATAGTCATGAAAGCTAAAGTTCTCCAAAAGAATACAGGTAGAATTTTCTAACTTTTTTCCTATAAGAAATAATTGCAAATATAATTTATGCTATATAACTCACTTTAGAAAACGTATTAATTTGTGTCCAATTTCAAAACACATTTTCTTTACATGTAGTAATAGTTCATACTAAGGAATTATTTTATATTAGGTACGTGCACTATGTTATTTATTTTTCAAAACAACCCTATATTTGCACTACCGTTATTCCTATTTCACTGATAGGGACAATCAGAAGGAGAAGCAATTTCCCAAGTCACAGTGCTGCCAGTGGTGCAGCAAAGACTGGAACCAGGTAGTTTTGATCCCAGAATCCCTCTTTTAACCATTTTGCCATGCTCCTTCTACTTAAGTCAAAGAAATGCACAGTAACTTCTTTGTGCAAAAGGAGGTTTTTGTCCTTACTTTGTTTTAGAAGAATTCTTTCTCAGGGCCCACCGTATTCCACGGAAGGTGAGGGATCATAGGACTCAATAGATTTTGTGGCAGTCTTGAAGATATGACATAGAAAAGATGGGAAGGGGAAAGCCCAGACAGTGAAAGCCTCTCTCTCCCACGCACTCATACAGTGCATGTGTCGTCCCTGTTTCCTCCCAGGAGTTCGGAGAGCAGCACATGGCCGAGAGCACCGCACTTCCAAAGACTAGCTCTGGTGTCTGTGACTAAGGGCAGTTTACCTAACCGCTCTGAGATTTTATTCCCTTGTAAATTTGTTCAGATTATGTGAGATAATTATACAAAGGGGACCCCCCAAAATCGGAATTTATTTGTAAATACTGTGTATTTGTTCTTATATATTTAAACTTCAGTCAGCTTTAAAAGTACTCTCCATCTGATGCAATACACCTATGGAGACTTTTTTCCTACTGCTCAAAACAGGTTTTGAACTTATCAACTTTGATGCCTTTTAGCGCTTCTGCCATTTTTTGTCCCACCTCTTCCTCTTGCAAAACGTTTCCCTTTAAGGACTTTTTTCATCGGGGGAAACAAAAAAAGGTCGCTCACAGCTGGATCAGGTGAATAGGGAGGGTGGGGCACGGGAGTCCTGCTGTTTTAGGTCAAAAACTGCTGAACACTCAGCATAGTGTGGGCAGGTGTGCTTGTAATCACCCATCCTGAAATGGGCAAGTACATTGAAAGGGTCTTCAAAAAAAAAATTTCACTGAAGCTGAATGCAGCCTTTCACAAGGCCAGCTGGTATGCTAATATAGGTGGGTTCCTAGAACACTCATGTAGCAGGGGAAGCCTGAATTACAAGGGGCCTGCTCTCCAGAAGATAATTCCGGTGTTTTGGGGTCCCCCTCCTATAAAGCACAAGGCACAAATTAAATTAGTGGATGACAGCTATGATTATTGTTGTTATTGTTGTTGTTACACATCCTTACCACAGAGGGTGTGAGAGAGCTGGGTTTTTCCAGTGCGAAATTCTGTGAAATACAGAAAACAAAAACAAAAAAACCCCACTGTTAATTTTGAGATATTTTCATAAAAAATAAAATATGATTCCAGAATATAATTTGCTTTTCTGGCGGTCAAATCTTACACATAAAGTACCAGCACATCATAAATGGATTCTGTATATATGAGTACCAGTAGTAAAAATAACTTTATATTTTATTGATTATACCATTACAGTTGTTCTATTCCCCCCTTCATTCCCCTCCACCTGCACACTCCCTCCCCCACCATTCTTCCCACCCCTTAGTTTATAACCACATGTTTCAAGTTCTTTAGATTCTATATTTCCCCTACTATTCTCGCCCTCCCTCCTATCCATTTTCTACCTACCATCTATGCGATTTTCTGTGCCTTCTCCCCCCTTCTCCTCCTCCCACTCCCCTGTTTCTAACCCTCCATGTGTTCTTCATTTCTATGGTTCCACTCCTGATCTAGCTGTCCTCTTGGTTTGCTTTTGTTTTAGGTGTGGTTATTAATAACTGTGTGTTTGCTGTCCTTTCACTGTTAATATTTTTCATCTTATTTTTCTTATGTAAGTCCCTTTAGCATTTCATATAATAAGGGCTTGGTGATGATGAACTCCTTGAACTTGACCTTATCTGAGAAGCACTTTATCTGTCCTTCCATTCTAAATGAAAGTTTTGCTGGATAAAGCAATCTGGGCTGTAGGTCTTTGGATTTCATGACTTGGAATACTTCTTTCCAGCCCCTTCTTGCCTGTAAGGTCTCTTTTGAGAAATCCGCTGACAGTCTGATGGGTACTCCTTTGTAGGTGACTGTCCCCTTATCCCTTGATGCCTCTAGGATTCTCTCCTTCATTTTGGTCTTGGCTAATGTAATTATGATGTGCCTTGGTGTGTTCCTTCTTGGGTCCAACTTCTTTGGCACTATCTGAGCTTCCTGGATTTCCTGGAAGTCTATTTGCTTTGCCAGACTGGGGAAGTTCTCCTTTATTATTTGTTCAAATACGTTTTCCACTCGTGGCTGTTTCTTTCCCCCTTCTGGTACCCCTATAATCCGGATGTTGGAACGTTTAAAGATGTCCTGGAGGTTCCTAAGCCTCTCCTCATTTTTTTGAATTCTCATTTCTTCATTCCTTTCTGGTGGGATGTTTTGTTCTTCCTTCTGGTCCATTCCATTGATCTGAGTCCCAGTTTCCTTTCCATCACTATTGGTTTCCTGTGCATCTCCCTTCATTTCAATTAGTTTAGCCTTTATATGTTCCTCTAATTTGTGACTATAATCTACCAGTTCTGTGAGCATCCTGATAGTGTCTTGAATTGTGCTTCTGAGAGGCTGGCAATTTCTCGGTCGCTGAGAGTTATTGGCTCTGAGACTTCGAGTTCTTCTTGCGCCATCTTTTGGGCTGTTCATGCCTGCTCTGTAGCAGGATCGGAGCCCTAAAATGTTCGCTAGAACAGGGTAACTAAGTCGCTGGGTTGTGACGCTATATGTGGGGGCGGGGTCAAAGAGGGACAATGGCTTCCCGTCTGCCCCCTGCCGCCACAGGCCCCAGCACTGCAGCCACCACCGTCAGTCACCATGCCCACGCGTTTCATTACACTGCACGCGAGTGTGCCACCGCCGTCACCCCTCCACCACTGGGTTCGCCCCCTGGGGCCTGTGTGGTCCGTCTCACTGTGCGCGAATGTGCGACCGCGGTCAGTCTGCCCCACACCCTGACTGGTTCCGGGCTGCCTGCATGCCTAGGTGGGGGGATCTGTCCTGCCAGACCCAGCTCCGCTGCTGGCTCCGCCCCTCTTACCCTCCCGATGAACGGTTGATAGTTGTCGGACTTCCGTATAATTCCGTTTTCTGGTCTTTGGGTGTGTCCTAGTTCTCCAAACCTTTGTTGTGTTCAAACTTGGTTGTGGGAAAAGGCACAGTGTTTCCACCTATGCCTTTGGGGGAAGTCTTTTTTATTTATTTTTGAGAGAGGGGAAAGGAGGAAGAGGAGAGAAACATCGATCTGTTGCCTCTTGCACGCCCCCTACTGGGGACCAGCCTGCAGCCCAGACCGGGAATCCAACTAGCAGTCTGCAGGCTGGCGTTCAATCCACTGAGCCACACCAGCCAGGGCTAAAAATAACTTCTAAAGGTATTTTTTTTCCACAGAGTTTTCCTTTAGATAAAATTTAAGTTAAACTAAGGTTTCCTTAAGAATAGTAATATCGATGAGAGTTTAAGATCCTACCACAGGAAAGAGAGCCTGGGGTTCTCCCATTGGACTGAAACCCTCAAAGGGGAACTAAAGTTGTCTCAGGCTGGTAGCACGCCCTCGGCACCAAAAAGCAAATTCCCTCTGGAGGGAAACTTGCTTGCTGACCAGTTTTGGCCCACAGAACTCCCACAGATTAAAATCAAGAAATAATCTGACAAATATCAATGAATATACAAGACAATAAGCCACTAAGACTGAGAAAATGAAAACAGAAATAATGAAACCGAGATTTATTTCTCTACGTCAACAGAAACAGCAACAAAACTACAGATTTCCTTTCCCAAGGATGGCAAATATCAGAAGTGTCAGGCACAGCAATGTAATATAGTTATGCATGAATTGTTTTGAAGAAAATTAGAGAATATAAGCAGGGAAGAGAAAATTTACTTTCTGTGTTCACACAACATGCCTTTCTTTGAAATAACATCTGTTTCATTATTCAACTACCTGTTTAAAGAATGCAAAAAAATTTCTGTTCTATAGGAGTCAGAGATAAAACAGTGAAAAATTCCAATAAGACCCGACCCATCTATTAGTGTTAGAATATATTTTAACTGTAGCCTAAAATAATCCTGTATTATGATCATTGATATGTCATCCTAAGTTCCAAATCAGATACAATTTACTATTGGTTGTTTATTTAGTTACAAATGTATGTGTGTGTATATATGTATATACATAATTTTTTCCCAATAACAAAATATTGAGGTTCTGCCTACCTCCAAAAGCTTCTGTGATTGCCATGCTTTCGATTCCGCCTCCTAGCAACTTGCTGGAAATAGAAAGCAAGCATTAGTAACAGAAGCAGAAATAGAGATTTCAAGAAAGGAGAAGTGTTAATATCACTTCTTTTTCTATCTATCTATCCAATGTGAACAGGGATTCCTGGCGGAACAAAAGGTATTCCACCTGTTTACATCACAGGTTCTACTGTGTACGGGCTGGTGGACCATCCAAACAACTTGTGAGCCCTGCGTTTCTTGCTTCTGGTTACCAATAGGAAATGAGCTAGATAGGCCTTATGTCTCAATTCTGCTCTTTAGAACTTGAGTTGGAATAAATGGTCTTATTATTTCCTGAGTTTTTCATATTGTGCTGGAACCATGTTTCTAAAAATCAACCGAATATCCAATTTTTTAAAAATATACCATGCCCTGGCCAGGGTGGCTCAGTTAGTTGGAGCATTATTCTGTAGACCAAAAGGTCGCAGGTTTGATTCCCAATCAGGGCACATACCCAGGTTGTGGGTTTGATCCCTGGTTGGGGCATATAGAGGAAGGCAACCAATCAATGTTTCTTTCTTGCATTGATGTTTCTCTCTCTTTTCCCCTTCTTCTCTCTCTAAAAGCAATGAAGCACAAATGCCCTTGGATGAGGGTAAAGATATGTATACTGAGAAACATGAAAAATACAAGAAAAAATGATGTTAAACTAATTTTTAAAAATTGTTGGTGGAATAGTACAGGATGATTCAGAAACTATATTTTGGGACTGAATTTCTTGTAAGAAATTTAATCCTGTTTCTCAAGTAGTTTAGAATTTATTTGCTTCAGTTGCCTTTTGAAGAAAAACTACAGAGAAAAAGAAATATAATATTTCAAAGACTGTGCTTAGTGATTACAAAGTATAACATGAGGTACATACTCGAATTCCTGGCTCCCAGTGGTGATGTGGAAAACCATCTTCCTCTTCTCACTATACTCAAAAGCGGTCAAGAATCCTGGTTCCTACAGAAAGACAAAAGGAAAGTTTAAAAAGGGTGTAAGATGATGGTTTTAATTTCAAATGTTGCCAAAAGTTATATACTTGGTTATCAGAATCATTATTTGATATAAGCTACAGTTCATCTGTCTTTGAAGGCAGCACAAGGTCATGGTTAAGAACACAGGCTGTTGAGTCACCCTACTGAGGTTCAGTGGCCCCAAAAGCTCTACACAAAAGCTTGAATCAAAGCGTACATACGTTCTTGCTTGGAGCCTGTCGACGGCATGGACCTCTCATGGTCTGCAAGCCCAGCTACAGGGTATGGGCGTGGCTCAGCTTTAGCTCAGCTGCCTCAGTGAGCATATTCTTGCTCATATCTATCTCCCCTGCACGCATAAAGGCCAGCCACGGTTGGTCTTTTTCTAACCCGATGCTCTCTTATCAACTGGTCTATACCAGGAGACAGTAACTCCTTTGGTGCTGAGTGCTTTGCAACAGCCATAGATATATTTGAGGAGACAAAAAAAAATACAATAAAATAAGGAGGAGGAAACAACAAAAATAAAAAGGAGAACGAACAGCAAAGGAAAAGGAAGAAAAATAAATGTAAAATGAGGCAAAAAGGTAAAAATAGTTGCCCCCATAGTGCTCCAGGTCTCTGAACCCCTGCCTCAACCTTTCAGAAATTAATTGCTGCTGCGTTTTATCTCGGAGGGGAGAACACAGGAACTCGGAGCTCCCACAACCCTTCTAGCATTCTTAATGAGAAACAGGCTCATGGGGCCCTTCTAAGGTAAAACAACAAAGAATGGATTTTGTTTACAATAAGTTTGTTGGCTGCTTCTTTAATCTTGTCCACTTTTGCTTCCGAGAGCCCTTTGACATTGCAGAGGGCTCTTCTTGTTGTCATTTGTATCCCTTTGATGGTACAGATTCCTACTGACTTCAGTTTCTTAATGTCAGCCACATTCTGTAAATAAAGGAATGGAACAGATTGATAAAATGCCAGCCTGAAAAACTCCCATACTATGTCATGCGCTTTTGTGTCCATCTCCTTCCACCATGATGCCAATTTTAGACAAGCAACCAGGTGGGACCCACCCACCATGCAGCCAAATGTTCTGGAAATATCTGAGTAGAACATACCCAGCATCCTGCCAAATGTTCTGGCTGTGCTCTGATTTCCCAAGAATGTGAGTGAGACTGTGGCAAAGTAACAATTCAAAAAGAAGGTCTGTTGTAGACAAGCTAGCAAGTTTATCTATCACACATTCACCCCCTCAGTTCAGCTCCTTCTTTCTATAGAACTTTGTTACCATTATGTTCTTTAAAAAATTTTTAAAGACTTTTTTCCCTCTACCCTTGCATAATGCAAATAACTACATCACCAAAGAACCAGAATTTTCTCTTACTTCTATTTTCTAAATCCAACTGAAAGAGCTCAAATGTGAGGCTTCAAAAGATAATGTCAGAGTTTTAACATCAATTGACTGCCATTGATATTACTTTAGTTTGCCACTCGAAGTTTGGATTTTTTTTAAAGATTTTATTTATTTGTCTTTAGAGAGGAAGGGAAGGAGAGAAGGAGAGAAATATCAATGTATGGTTGCCTCTGGTGCGTCCTCTGCTGGGAACTGGCCTGCAACCCAGGCATGTGGCCTGACTGGGAATCGAACCGTGATCATGTGGTTCGCAGGCCCGCACTCAATCCACTGAGCTACACCAGCCAGGCCCGAAGTTCGGATTTCTGAAAGAATCATTTGCTCTAATCGTCTGCCACAGAACTGACTTTGCTGATGAACAAAGTAGATGTAGATGGCTCTGAATGCCTCAGGTTGAACCAGTGGTTCTCAAAATGGGGCAGTTTGGTGCCTGGAGACACTTCCCAATGTTTGGGAAGTAGAGGTGTGCTACTGGCATGTAGTGAGTGGTCAGGAGCCAGCAATGCTGCTAAACACCCTACAATGCACAGGACAGCTCCCCACAACAAAGAATCGCCCAGTCCAAAATGTTCAAAGGGTCAAGGCTGAGACCCCCTGAATCGGACAATTGCACACAGCATTGAAAAAATACTTACAATTCCATGTTTTTGTAACAGGTCAATGTCTTGAAACAAAGATTCCTAAAGGGGATGGAACAGGAAAAAATGGATTTTGATTCTTCATATCCACTATTTTGCATCTTTTAAAGATGTGATTCAATATTATGGTCTCTCCAAATTCCTCAAATTTGACTCCTCCAGACAGATCAATAGTAGGATCAATAATGCTTTCACAAACACACTTTTGCACACTTAGCCCTGGCGGGGTGGCCCAGTTGTTTGGAGCATCCTCCCGTACGCCAAAAGGTTGTGGGTCCAACCCCCGCAGAGGGCAAATAACCTAGGTTTGGGTCCTATCCCCAGTCAGGGTATATACAGGAGGCAACCAATCCATGTTTCTTTCTCTCTCCCCCTTGCCCTATCCCTAAAATCAATAAAAACATATCCTTGAGTGAGGATTAAAAAAACAAACAAACTTTCTTTAAATACATACTTAGTAGAGCTAATGCCAAAAGGGCTGGGAAGTCCAGTACTTTTGTTGTGTCCTCCCCAAATTTTAAGAGTTTAACCCAAAGGAGGGGAACAACATTTAACCTATTTTTCATGTTTTCTCAGACTTCTTCCCTACCAGGCCCTGCATTCCTCCCTCTGCTGTTTGGTACCAGTATGCAGAGGGACCAATATGGCCATACCAGCTGTTATTTAAATAATTTCATGCCATCTTCGTAACATAATTTTAGGACTCACTGAATGAAAAATGTTGGGGCTTTTTAGGAAGTATAATAAGATCTTTAGAAGTGAGACACTGAATGAAATTATAAACAGTGCAAAAGCATCCGAGAACCCTGCCCAGGCCACTGAAATAGTGAGTGGAGCTGGCCCATGCCTTCAGCTTACCTATTTGTGAGGGCCTCACCCAGAGAGTGGTGGCTGACTTTGCAATCAACCAGGAACAAAAAGAAGCCCTGGACACCCGACTGCATTGGCCTGTGACAGTAATAGTGACAGCAGCACTGACAACAACAATGACATCAGTGGAAGCAAAAAATGGGCCAGCCATTCAGGAGCAGCTGTGGCCTAGCATGAGATGTTAATATTTAACCACAGTATGAACAAAATGAGAATATGGGTTTGGTGAACTTTTATTTCATGCCAGTTCCTAAGCAGCCAGTTAGTACCCCTTGCTCAGCAAGTTGTTAGATATTTGGAATATTGCCTCTCTCCAGAACCATATTTCTAATCAGTTTCTAAAACTAGTAGCTAACAGAGAAGGGATTTCATTTTTGTGGCTGACTGAATGTCTACAATGTATGTTTCAATATTCTTGTCATACCTCTTCATCTTGGAATCCTGATTCCTCCAGCACAACTTGATCCTCCTTCATTTTGAAAGGTGAGCAGCAGAAAAATAAACAATTCTGGAAAAATAAAAAATATTATTTAAGTAGTCATAGATTATATAGTACAAAATCCTTTGCCTTTGGTTTCATTTCAAAGTCACCAAGGACCAGAAGGACAATCAGAGAAACATTTATCATATTTTGCTTTGTATAATGCACACCCATGTCCCCACACTAATTCCCATGTATAATGGGTACCTTATTTTCCCCTCAAAAATTTGGGCAAAAGTACATATTATGCATGGCAAATGCAGTAGTCTGGAATGGTGTGGCTGGCCTAACTTCTTTTTGCTGAGCTTCTGGTGTTATTTTTTTTGCGAGTGTATGTATGTAGGGCTATGGGACTGAGTTTCTTCTCTTTCCTCAAAACGGGTCATAGCACAGTGAATTATGACGGTCTGATACTACCTTTTTTATGATCTTGGAATGTTATTTAGAAATGCATATTGCTATTTAACTTTCTGTGGTCATGTCAACAACACTCGAAGAACTTTGACTATTTGTTGTTCTTCCTGTCTACCCTCAATATTTTTTTCTCATAAATATGAATGCCTTTCTCATTATGAAACACCTCTTGTAGCATATATCTTTTTGCTTCATAGAACATTCGATGTATTTTGTTTTTACTAGTTGTATGGTTTTAAGATTTAAAACTAGAGTCCTGCCTGGTGTGGCTCAGTGGATTGAGCACTGGCCTGCGAACCCGAGTCACGGGTTCGATTCCCAGTCAGGGCACATGCCTGGGTTGAGGGCCAGTTCCCAGTTGGGGGCCTACCAGAGGCAACCACGCATTGGTGTTTCTCCCTCCCTTCCCCTCTCTCTAAAAAGAAAAGAAGTAAAATCTTAAAAAAAATTAGAATTAGGGAGGTCACCCTCTACCATAATATGATAATATTAAGGGTAATGAACAGTATCAAACAGTTCTGACTGAACACTGTCGCAGTTGTTTCTCCATCTCAGGAATCTACAAGCCATGGCCGTATCCGTGAGGGTACAATGTGGTCCAGCTAATTCCTTTTCTTGATCTGTTCCATCTTCTCACCTACTACGAAGTGAGGGGTTGGGGCCCCGCTAAGGGGGAACACACTAAGACTAAGGCTCAGGCGTGGTTCTGCCACCTCCTACCTCCGAAGGGCTAAGTAACCAAGGCGAAGGGGGGGGGGGCGCCAGTGTAGACAGAACCTTCTAGAATACGTCCCTCAGTTTCTCAGACACAGGGTCCCCCGAACTAGCGCCTGCTGGAGCGTCGTTGGTTAATAATTCAGGTGTCGTGATTTATAGTTTTAATTTGAATGTTTCACCTAAAGTGTCACACCATGGGCTTGTGTGTGATACTTTTATAGTACAGATCACGTGCTTATGATTTTATCATTACAGATTTTATCATAAAAGACCCTGTACTCGACTACCGACTACCGCAAGTCCCACACTGACCGGCCCCGTGCGGGGGCAGGGGGGTCACCCATTTCTCCTCCCCTTGAAAAACGGACACTGTTCTGACGCCCCCGTCCGAGGCGCCGGGACCGAGCCCCGCCGTGGGGAGCGCGGAGAGGCCGGGCCGCGCGGACATTTTCCCGACACCCGATTCCCTCAGGAGGCGGCGAGGCGGCTGTCCAGGCTGAGGTCCGACCCGACTGACCCTTACGACGCTGGAAGTCCCTCCAGGCCACGGAGGCCGCCCCCCCCCCCCGGGGGACGGCGGGGCGCGCAAAGCCCTAGCGGAGGGCTGCCCGCGGCCGCCCGCGACCGCCCGCGCCACCACGGAAGGGACCCTGGCGCTGCCCCTCAGACCCTCGCGCGCTCCCCTTCCTGCTACAAACCCCGCTTGTGTCCAGCCTCCCGAGGTTTTCAAGGTGAATCCCTTCTGCCGCCCACCCACCCGGGCGTTCCAGTCCTCAGGGACCCTGACTCGGAACCAGAACTCAGAGACCGGCGCCTCGCGCGTCCCAGAGAAGGAGGTGGGATTCCAGCTCGCGGCAGTTTGGGCGCGCAGGGCGGAGACTCATCTGGGACCCGGGGGGCGGGCCCAGGGTGGGCGGGGGCGGGGAGTGGGGGCGTGGCGAGGGCGTGGCGAGAGTGGGCGGGACCCTAGGCGGAACTGAGGGCGGGGGCACAGGGCCCCGGGGTCACTGAGGAGCTGCGTTGGTACCCATCCGGTGCACGCACCGAAGTGAGGTTAGGCAGCTGTGAAGGCCCTGAGGTGGGGATCGTTCCGCGACGGGAGACCGTCGGCAAGGGACGAGAGGTGGAAGACCTCAAGGCAGGGACCGGGTGCTGCGGGAGGGTGCCTGAGTGGCGATAGGACTCTCGGGGGGGCCAGGAGGCCAAATATGGGGCTCTTTCCTTGCCCCCTGCTCAGGGCTTCCCTTTTCACTCCCAGTTTTTCACTCCTGGCTTCACTGAAGTCCCAGCGTTCCTAATTTCTTTCTTCTCTTTGACTCTCTTACCATTTGCCACTCTGTTCTGCAAGGGAGGCATCCAGGGCCCATTCAGGATGGAGAGTAATTTTTTCTTCGTCTTAACTTGAAATTTTAAATAGACAACAGAAGCCAAACATATTTTGGTCCAGCTTTTAAACAAATTTTAGGCTCGCTTTCATGTCAGCAGAGCTGCCGCCTCTGGCAGCGTCTTCCTTTTCCCCTTAAATGGAGACGGTTGAGAGTCGTGAAACATTTGAACGAGCATCTGTTGAGGTGGAGGCTGTGATGTATTTTGGATGCAAATCCGTGCTGTTTTTTAAGTTCAAGACCTAGTACAGGGCGACCCTTTTCCTTCAGCGTCTGAATCATTTTGCTGGAATAAATAGCAAAAAGATTCCCACAATAGCAGTTGACATTTTGTAGGGCATTCCCCGCCCCCAGGTGGATTGTTTAAAGAGCCAATAAATGCCACAGCTCTTCCAAATCCGTTATTTTCCAGAAACACCGCCTGTCCTTGATGTTAAATGAAAATGAATGCCCATTTTTGGAGTGAACTGGGTAGGGATAATAGGCTTTCACTTTGAGGGCTTACATAAAATATAGCGACTTTGGGGGGGGGGCTGGGATGGGAGTAAAAGACAGAAAACTGTACTTGAACAAAAATTTTTTAAAAAGAAATAAGTTGAGTGCCAAGTTGGTAGCTTGGTTTATTGAAAATATTGGGAAATATTAAATTAGCATTCTTTACAAAAATAATAAAACACAGCGACTTTTGAGCAATTTGTTAGATGGAGACATCAGCTGCACAGAAGAGCTGCAAAGAGCACAACGAGACGATTTAGGAAAATAAAACATATGTAGTTTGATGTAGTGACAGCTGGGAGAGAGAAATGTTCACAATATTTGAAGGTTTGTGCAGTACACTTAAACTGAAATGAGCTTGGTAATAACAAATTCAAGAAGTGAGGATAAAAATCTTGTTTGAATAGGATAACGGTGGTTATATACAACTTTTAAAATGTTTTTAAAAACAAACCAGAAACCCTGGGATAATTTAAAAGTATACTTGTGCTCACTTCGGCAGCACATATACTAAAAAGTATACTTGAAGACTTCAAGTCAGAGTAAAAAAAGATGTCTTTCATATCATACAAAATTCTGAGTATGATGAAGGTGACCTTTCAAACCAGTAGGGAAATCATGAATCCAATGAATGGTGTTGGAACAACTAGGTGCCCATCTGGAAGAAAAATAATATTGGAACCATACTTCACACCTTATACTGAAATAAATGCCAGATGGATCAGGAAATTAAATCTGAATAATAAAATAATAAAAGTGCTAGGGAAAAATATGAGACAAGTTTCTATTATTCCAGGAAAAGGAAAATCTGTTTAAGTATGACATCAAACTCAGAAGCCATATAAGACTTATAAAAATGACTACATTAAGCCCTGGCTGGTGTAGCTCAGTGGATTGAGCACAGGCCTGTGAACCACATGATTGCTGTTCGATTCCCAGTCAGGGCACATGCCTGCGTTGCAGGCCAGTTCCCAGCAGGGGACTCACGAGAGGCAACCACACATTAATATTTCTCTCCCTCTCTCCTTCCCTTCCCCTCTAAAGATAAATAAATAAAATCTTTTAAAAAATGACTACATTAACAAAATCCTGCTTTTCCATCCCAGATCTAGAGCATGGCGAGCCAGAGCTTCTTTGTCCGTTAGTAACCAATTAGTAATTGTGTTAATTGTGGGCCAGTTAAGTCCACAAATTCTCTATAGAATTAAACATTTTGTGTAATTTTTGTAATATTCTAGGAATTTTTGAAAAGGCAGTGGGATTACAATGAAGACCTGACTTTTCAGCCATTACATTTCACTGCCCCTCTGCAGACAACCACCTTATAATCAAATGTGTGTGTATGACTTCGCTACATATATTTGAGCTTCCTCAAACTGGTGTCTACAGATATATGTTCTTAGAGTTTCAAAAGCTCAAGTTTGAGAAATGGTTTAATAGAACTAAAGAATGAAGGGTCATCACAAAAGAATTTCAGTGGGTTCACCTCCCCTTAAACATATTTAACTCATTCAAAAGGTTAATTTTTGTCAGACACTGTGGCAGGTGTTGGATGCAAGGGATTCAACACAAACAAGATACAAACCCTAGTGGGGGCTCCAGATGAGTATATAGGCAAATACAGTAATTTACATATGTACACATGCATATGCACATATATGTGCACACACATGCAAACATACAGGGTCTGGCAGAAGTAATGCCATTGAGTGTGGTTGGCAGGGTATGTGACTATCTCACAGGAGATGGACGGCAATTTGGACATTTTACCTAAAATGTCATATGGTGTACTTCAGTGTGATATTATGTTACAGAATTACATGCTTGTGACTTTGTAATAAAAGATTTGGGATAGACTGCCAGCTCATAAAAAAGGGGTGTTATTTGTGCTGGACCCTGTATATATCAGTCATTTGGGGCTTTTTTAGATTTATATAAGGGTTTGAAAAACTCCCAAATCTGGCACATAGCCACCTCTCTGACCTCAAGAAACCAGCCAGGAGTGTAGCAGGGAAGATAAATAAAGGGACAGATCCACACGGGGCAAGATAAGAGCAGATTATACATACATGCCATTGGGAACCAAGCAGACCCCCCCCCCCCGGGGATCCTCAGAGAGGTGGTAAGCTTTGATTTGGGGCTGGGAGGATAAGTAAGGCGATGCCAGCAGGGCACTGGGAAAGGCAGCGGGAGCATGGAGGCCTGTGTAGGGAGCTGCAAGGGGTTCTGCCAGTGAAAGGTGCTAGGGAGACATGAGCTCTCAAAAGCCCAAGGTAACATCTGGTGACAGTTCACATTTCTAGCAGGTACTGCTTGCCACAGATTAACACGTCCACCCCACACAAAGGCACCCTGAGGCAGGCACTGTATCGAGAATGATGATACAGTGATGCTGTTCCATCTCCCTACGGATGATGGAATGGAGGCACCGCAGGGTTAAATAACTTGCCCAAGGCTCACAGTCTGGCTCACGTATAGGTTCTTAACCAATATGCTGAACCAGTATATGACAGACTCTCTATATTTGTATGTGATTTTATTTTACATTTACAGAAGCATGGCATAAGCACATACAGGAGAAGCAACTAAGCCTACTGGAGGACAATTCAGCCACCCTCGCTGTGTGGTCTTGGGGAAGTTACTTAACCTGTGACTCAGTTTCCTCATCAGAAAGCCAAGACTAGTATAAGGACTGAGTGGCTGTGAGAATGAAGTGGGTTAATACGCTTGGAGTATTTGGGCTGATGTGTGCAGAATGAATTGGAGCAGGTATGAGAGGACAGGGAGAGCACCTGGGAGAACGCTGTAAAAATCCAAGCCACGGGGAATGGTGGCTGCAACCGAGAAAGCCCTCAGTTTGAAATGGGGAAAACTGTGACGCATTCGCAGGACTACAGGACAAGACAAAATAATAGTATAACAATTTGCTTGAAAGTGTCTAATCCATAGTGTATGTCTTCAATTTTTATTGTGGGTAATTTCAAATACATTAAAAAGTGAAACAGTATATTCCCATCAGCTGGCTTCAAAAATTTTCAACACACAGCTAATCTTGCTTTATGTATACTTCCATCCACTTCCTCCCTCATATTATTTTGAAGCAAATTCCATACATCATAATTTCATATATATATTTCAGTGTATATCTCTAAAAGAACTCTTTTAAAAAACATAACCATAGTACCATTATCGCACCTAAATATTGATAAAACTTTTAATTCCATCATTCCTTGATTTATTAGGTGGAATATATTGAAGAGAAACGTCCCTTCATCTACTGTTTGCTTATCTAGTGATACAGTTCACATGGAAATGACATGATAAATACTGATTCATTTCCTTTATTTACCAGTCCTCAAAATAATGAATTGGTTCCTTAGTATCCTTCAAAGGTGGCCCATTAATTTTCTTTTATTTTAGATTTTTAAAATTTATTTTTAGAGAGAGGGGAAGGGAGAAAGAGAGGGAGAGAAACATCAATGTGTGGTTGTCTCATGCATCCCCTACTGGGGACCTGGCCCGCAAGCCAGGCACGTGCCCTGACTGGGAATTGAACCGGGGACCCTTTGGCTCACAGACCAGCACTCAACCAACAGAGCCAACCAACTGTCCTGCAAACTGAAAGGTCATCGGTTTGATTCCCAGTTAGGGCACATGCCTGGGTTGCGGGTCCCCAGTCGAGACACATTCAAGAGGCACCGAGTGGTATTTCTCTCACATATCGATGTTTTCCTCTCTTTCTCCCCACCGTCCCCTCTCTAAAAATTTTTAAAATGTGGGTGTATAGTGTGTCTTTACCTGTGAACCCTTCACCACATTAGGATAGTGAACCTATCATCACTCCAAAAGTTTCTTTGGGGCTCTTTGTAATCCCCTCCATTCTCCCCTTCCCTCCCTAACCACCCCACCACCTTTCCTTAGGCAACTGTTTGTTTAAAGACAAAATATACCCTCAGTTCATAATCAATTAAAAATCAGGACTACAGGACTCTCTCTCTTCTAATATAACATCTGGATTTCCTTTCTTCCATGCTCAGAGTACTCGTCCACAGCAACACTGGGAATGACAGAACTGGAGTATCAGTTACTCACTTGCTTTATCACACATTACAGTAAATGCTTTTTAAATGTTAGTTTCCTTTGATGCTCTATGCCCCTCCCCTTATAAAGGGTAAAAAATTCTTCCCCATAATTTATAAAGAGGGAAAATAGGTCTTTTATCTTGACCTTCCTGAGAGGCCTATGGTTAGGAGTCTTCAGGAATTTCTGGAAGTGGTCCATGCAAGGATGATCTTGGACCCAAGCACTATGCGAAGGGTTGTCTTGAAAGACGGTAAGGCGATTTACCTTGGATGCCAAAAACCAGGAGACCTCCCTCCTGAGTGGGGGCCAATGGCAGGGGCAGGTGAGCAGGTAAGTACACCCGTGGGAACTGCTCACAACGGGAGTGCACGAAAGGCTGTGGGAGCAGGAGGGGCACTCTGTCAACCTTGCTGGTGGTGTTTCCGGGAGGGCTTCCTGGAGGAGGAGCAGGAATTAGCAATGTTGGGAGTTAAGAGGGGAAAGGGAGAAGGGGTACCCAGGTACTGAAGCAGCAGTAGGCAAAAGGCCCATAAACAGGAGAGCGAGCATGGCTCCTCAGGAGAAAACTGCAAAGAGTTGACTGCAGGCACTCTCCCTCGGGGAGCGTGTCCGGACCTTTCCCTTTTTCCTCTTCCTCCCCGAAAGGCAGCATCTCCTAAACTCTAAGGGTCCCCTTGAGACTTGCAACCAGGGGAGCCATGGGCAGCAGCAGCTCCACCTGGGCCAATCCCATGACCCAGCCTCCAAGGCCCCCTTTTCTCTGACCTCTCAGTGAGCTGAGCAGCCCCACCTGGGCTCTCCTGTTGCTTCTTCTGTCCTAAGCCCTTCCTGGTTTCACTGTCCCAGCTTTAGTGAATGTACTCGCAAAAAAAAAAAAAAAAAAAAAAAAAAAAGAGTTGATTGTGGCTTAGGTAACAAAGGGGAGGGACAGACTGCTCTGGTTACCTAAGCCGTACAGAACCTCACGCATGGCAGGTGCTCAGCACGTGCTGCTTTCAGAAGAACGTGCTCTTCACTAGACAGGTGCTTTAACCAGCTAAGCCATGGAGCCAGCACTGAAGAAGAGCATGCTTTTCAATAGCAATGATAACAACAACAAAAATAATAATAGTTGGTAGCAACTACCAAGTGAAATACGCTGTGCCAGGAACCTGGCATAAAGTCTATCACTTAATCTTCACGAAAACACTACCCTGGCAGGCAGGCAGGCCTTCTTCTCTGTATTCAAGTTCAGCGCTTCTGGGCCTGAAGTCAACATCCGTTATGAAGCAGGGCAGGGACTCCAAGACCTGAATTTTCTGGGGCCAAAGCTTGGGCTCCTCTTCTACCACCCGTCCTGCACCTCTTTACCTGGGTAGCATCTCCAGGGGTGGTCACCGAGAGGGACACTCAGGTCCAGGAGAAGAGCCGTATCCCTGGGAGACATCGTAGGTCCCAAGAATGCACTCACTTGCTTCTTGGTTCAGGCACACAGCCACCGGCATGGTTTCCTCCTTTTGGCTGTGCCAAGCAGGCTGTTCTCACCCAGAACAGGTCACTCCTTGGGCCATGAGGCCAAAAGGACACTGGCTGAGCCTCTCAGCCCAGCTGCACGTCCTTCTGCACACTGGCCCCTGTACCTCTGAGCCTCAGTGAAGTCTCTCTCCACTGGGCTTTTCTTGGATTCCACACAGATCTGTAGCAAAGTATTAATGCATTCTTGGTTTATACATCCTACCCTGTCTTGTGGCTGTGAGCCCTGTAAGGTCAGGGACTGGGTCTTTATTCATCCCTGTAACCACAGAACTAGTGCAGGCAGGACACACAACAGACACGGAATGAATATTGTTCAACCTCTCTAAGCCCTGGTGGAAGAAATGGAGGTAATAGCGCCACCTTGGGGGAGTTAAGGGAGATGATGTCTAAAAAGGATGTCGCCCTGGTGGTATGGCTCGGCTGGTTGGAGTATCCTCCACTCGTGCACTGAAAGGTCTCAAGTTCTATCCTCAGTCGGAGTCTGTACTGGAGGCAACCAACTGATGTTTCTCCCTCACATCGACGTCTCTTTCTCTCCCCTGCTTTCTCGCTCTCTAAAAGCAATGAAAAAAGGTGCTTGGATGAGGATTTTAAAAAAATAAATAAAAAGGACTTAACAGAGCACTTGGTACATAGTTAAGTGCTCAATAAATTATGTCTCCTGTGATTATTGTTACACAATATTATATATTCCGTGGTGTTACTAATAAACAAGTGAATGAAAAAATTACTAAGTAACTGCATGGATGAACGATGTGAATTAACTTCAGTTTACACCCCAGCTCCGGCCCGTGGTAGGAGTGCGCCGTGATATTCTTTGCCCCACAGACTGGGAGTGACCAGATGAGCTGCCGTATCAGCTTCTCGTTTGCCTGCTGTTCCTGTTTTAGATTCAACCCAACAAGCGTGGGCTTCGTTCCTAACGTTCTCCCAATTCTTGGACAAGGATTCCTCCAGGTGAGCTGGAAGGTGAGAGGCTAAGCAAGAACATTTCATTTTTCTGCCACTTCTTACTGACCTCTCTATGGATGGATCATAAAAAACCAAACAGAAACAGACTTAAAAACCAGTGTGATGAAGAAAGGAATCCCCCAAATTATAGAAAGGGCCTAGAAATCAACCACCTCTGGGTACGTGAAGGGTCTGAATGTACTGGGGGGAGGTTTGCAGAGCCAAGGGAGAATCTGGAGCTAAATTATAACAAGTACATAAGAAAAAAATGAGAACATGGGCTGATTTAAAAAGAGAGAGAGACTTAGTTCCAGGGATATCAAACAGTTTTGCAAAAAAAAAAAAATAATAACCACAGTGCGCTACATGGCGCATGGTGACGGCACTGATGGCCTAACAATGCTGATTAATGATCCGATCACAGTCATGACAGAAACACACTGGGAGCACGGGGCATGGGAAGCGTGTGCATGTGAGAGAGTGCCTGGCCCTCACCCTTCCTAGTGAGACCTTGATAGATCAAGTCTAACAATGAAAAATCAAGGAGCAGCTCTTGATCGTGGCCACTGCTCGGAACCTGCACTCAGACTGGACGGTGTGCTGCCCCATCACGTGCTCCCTTCGCCTCCGGGCGGGGGGAGTCCTTCTCTCCTGCTGACCTGGTGGAGCATTCATGTGCTCACCAGCCCGGGAGCATGGGACCTTGTGGCCCAGAAGCCTCATGGCCAACGGCAGCACTGGCTCCACATGCAGCCTCCAGGGAGGGGGCCTGAAGTGCGACAACAGCTGAAAACAAGCTAAGCTGCCTGGGTGACGGCTGAGAAGTTGCCCCGGACTCCAAAGGTCAGTACTTTCAAGTGGAACAGGCATTCTGGGTGCTGCCTTTTGTCTGGGTCTTGCTGAGGACAGCTGGGTTTTGTGGAGGAGATGAGCATTGAGATGGGGGCCCCCCATTGTCCTAGATCACTCTGCATTGGAATAAAAACCTTCTTCCTTTAAAAAACATCAAGGAGCAGAGCAGCATGATATTTAGACATAAAAAGGAAAACAGATATTAATGGAGAGGAAAGAGCAACGAGCACTTGTTAAGATGCACTGGACTGGTCTCCCCTTCCACTGTAAAATGGATGTTACAAAGAATAGTATGCATAAGCTACTCCTAACCTGGAAGATTCCATCGCCGCCCAAAAAACTGGTAAGACTTTCTTCATAGGAAGCTTACCTCTTAAGCCTTATCTTAAGAACAGTTAGGCCGCAGCTCGGGCCCTGGGGTCTAAAACTGCTTACCAAATGAGAGAGCCTGGGGAACAGTCGCCACTAAGCCGCTCCGAGCATCCGCTGCCTCCACTGTGAAATGAGGACAAAACACCCGGTTACCTCACAGGAATGCCGTGACAGACAATCCACAGCTCGTGCTTGGCGCGGAGCGAGGCCCCGGCCAAACGAGCACTGAGTAAGCCCAGCTGTGGGACCCCCGCTGCCTGCCCCTGCACAGGTGAGAAAAACTAATGAATAAGTAAAAGTTACAGTTAGGAAAAAGATTACTTGCGATTTCTTAACAAAGTATGGGATACTTTAAGACATGAAACTTTGCCGATGTACAAAAAATTCGTATTTTGTACTACTCAACAATCCTTTCCTGGGCACCAGAATTTTAAATGATAGCATTTTTATGGGCTTCCACTGTGACTTCTGCCTGTCTTGTGCCGACAGATGGGAGAATGAGGCCACGAGCTCAGGAAAAGCCCCGAGTGCGTCAGCATCTGTTCCTCCACCCTTTAGCCCATCTGCGCTTGAAGCCTGCCTCTTCCTCCGCCCCAGAGCAGTGACCCGGTGAAACAACTGCTTTCTCCAAAATGGTCTGCTCTAAATCTTCCCATCCAGAACGTTCCACTGTAGTAGTTTCTTGCACTGCTTTGAGCCCAGGAGGTTTTCGTGTTAGCAAAAGTCTAAGAGCTTAGAGAAGCATTTGATCTTGACCTTCAATGTGTGTATCAGGGAAAGCTTCCTGGAGGAAGAGACATCCTCTGCCCTGACTCTGAAGCAGCAGCAGGAGCAGGCTGTGGAAGGATGGCCAAGGTGGGAGGGGTAGTAGCATTTCTGCAGAGTAGGTGCTTGTGCCCAGCAAGGCCTGGAGGCAGGAGGAGCCTGGCCTCTTAGGGCAGCTGCAGGGGCTCAGAGTGGTTTGACAGGCCGGGGGTGGAGAGAGAGGAGGGAGGAGAGGTGAACAGGGGCCACCTCACAATGCCTCACTCCTGTCTAAGAGTTTGGATTTTACCCCTAGGATCCTTAGGGGAAGAGGAGAAACTGTGGGTTTTGAGTGAAAGAACAGCATGATGAGATATGGATTTTTTAAAGAGATCCTCGAGGTGGAGTCTGTGCCTAGACTCCAGAGTGCCTCCGTTGCCCCCTTTGAGAAACAGAACGAAACACAAGTCCTCAGAAGACTGTGCTGGGACTTGAACGGGATGACCGATGGACTGCGCCTAGCATGGGGGAAGACCACTTCTCAACTCCTCTCCCAGTGTTTGCAGCGGGAAGAACAAGCCTGCTCTAGACGTCTGGGCTCACCACCCTCGCTGACTTCTGAGGGAGGTGTCTAGGAGGACATCTGTGGGCCCAGGCTGTTCCCTGTCTAAACGTGGAAGAAACTCTGGGAGCTTGGAGGTGCTTTCCTGCGGGTAAGAACTGGTGTCTTTTCTCAAGCTTCACCGTTTCAGTTCCCAGCGATGAGTGAGCAGGATGTGGACACAGTCCTAATTGGTAAGCTGGCCCAGGGCCCGGAGAACCCGGGAGTCCCTCTGGGCTGGGCTGGCCAGTGCTCTCAGGCATGCTCAAAGGCTTCCTGGACTAAGGAACGTAAGAAGTTTTAGGAAAAAAATGAGACTATTAATTATTGGCAGTTTCTGTGCCAGGCTCTTTCCGTGGGTTGGCTCTTTCATACACGACAACCATCCACATGTTTCATGGCAGGGAAACCAGGCAAGAGAACTTTGGGAACTTGGCCTGAAGTCATATAGGGGGCAGAGAGAAGATCGAAAACCCCAGATCCTTTCACAGCTAAAGCTCCGCCTACTGCTCCATCTTTTCCTGTAAGGGAAACTATGTAAAGGAGACAGTGACTCCTTTACCTGATGAATTTGAACCTGGGGCCCCTCCAGAGCAGTCATCCCTGCCACGACGGGGGTCCCCCATGGGCCGTTATAAAGGAGAAGGTGTTGGAGTTTGTTTATACATGATTCTCTTCTCCTTTTTAATTCCTATTGTCTGTATGTTTTATAGTATACATGTTACACTAGTATAGAAATATAGATGCAATTTCTAAATAATTAATATATTGTTAGGGGCTGGATGCTCCTAAATACTTTTTTACTGAGAGAGAGATGAGATCAAGATCAAGAAAGCTTGGAGACCACTGACCTAGAGGCACCGCCAGGGTTCCATGTAAAGGTAAATATTCACGGGACACTTTTGCAAATTCCCCCCAAATACATCCACACTCCCTTTGTGAAGACTTCCATCTGCCATCGGGACTTTTAAAATCCAAATATGACCACACGGCTTCCCTGTAGAGTATCTTTCAGTGGCTCTCCATGACTTAGAAATAGTGCTTCATGCACACCCCTTCATGACCTGTCCAGGGACCTTCTCCACCTCGCCTCTCCCGGAAGCCCCTCACACTCTTGCTTGACCTCCTGCCTCGGAGCCTTGGCCTCCACTGCTCCACCCACCGAGAAGGCCAGCTTCTGCTCTCATTCCCTGCCTTCTGCTTGGCAAACACCCGACTCAGGTCAAGACACACCGCTTCTGGAAAGCTGGTGTGGCTCAGTTGGCTGGAGTGTCATCCCATACACCAAAAGGCTGCAGGTTAAATTCCTGGTCAGGGCACACACCTAAGGTTGCTGGTTTGATTCTATTATGGTACATACGGGAGGAAACCAATCGATGTTTTTCTCTCACATTGATGTTTCTCTCTCTCTCCCTCACTTTCCTCTCTTTCTAAAAACCAATAAACATATTTTTTAAAAAGGATTTCTGCATGGCTCCAGGCTTCTGCATCCTTTGTACCCTCTGTCAAATAGCACCTTTGGAACTGACCGCATTTACTGGTTGATACGCCTGCCTTCTCTCTACCAGATTGTAAGCCCTCTGAAAATAGGAACTGTGTCTTAGCTACCACTATTTACCCAGTGTCTATAGCAAGGAACTTCTGAAACCTCTCCACACCTGGGCTTGCTGCTCTATAAAACGCACTAGATAATCTCCACCTCACATGGCTGTTACAAAGACTAGAATGAGCCCTGGCTGGTGTGGCTCAGTGGATTGAACACAGGCCTGCGAACCAAAGGGTCACCAGTTTGATTCCCAGACAGAGCACATGCCTGGGTTGTGGGCCAGGTCCCCAGTGGGAGGTGCATGAGAGGAAACCACACATTGATATTTCTCTCCCTCTCTTTCTCCTTCTCTTTCTAGAATAAATAAATAAAATCTTTAAAAAATAATAAATAAAGGTTACAATGAGGTCATGTTCCTAAAGTGTTTAGCTTAATGCTTGGCACAGAGTCACCAGTTAATAAATGAGAACCATTATTATAATGTTATAATTTAATATTGTTAGTTATAACATTTTAAATAAAATAATAGGTAAAACAGTAAATGCATAAATAAATGTCACCCACGCAAAAAACTCCCTGCTTCTGTTTTTCACTCAGCCTAGGAAGAAGTATTAATATAATGAACTCTCTCCTCTATCCTGGGAATCGTTATTTTTATTTTTCAGTCTTTGGCCGCAGTTTTCTTTTTCTCCAGTTGTTCAACCTACCTGAAACTGGAAACATCGGACACGCCACTGGAGCTTTCTAGTTCCAGGGAAGAGAGTTCACTGGGGCTCGAAAGTGGGATGGGAGGGTAGTTCAACTTTTGTCTCTCTTTCTCTGCCTTTTCCTTTCTGTGGGGCAACAAAAAAGATATCAACAGCAATCAGCTCAAAAAATGCAGGGTGATTTCTTCAAAGTTTTCACTGGCATCTTGATGGGTGTGGAAAAAAAAGGTTTACAAACCAGTCAATAGCGCTGGCAATCACAAACAACTAAAGTGGAGAGGCAACCACACGTTGATGTTTCTCTCCCTCTCTTTCTCCTTCCCCTTCCCTTTCTCTAAAACAATAAATAAAATCTTTAAAAAATTTTAATATTTTAACTCAGGGTGGAATTGAGTGCTGGCCTGGAAACCAGAGTGTCGCTGGTTCGATTCCTGATCAGGCACATGCCTGGGTTGTGGGCCGGGTCCCCCATGGGGGGGCATGTGAGAGGTGGCCATGCATTGATATTTCTCTCTCCCTTTCTCCCTCCCTTCTTCCACTCTGTCTAAAAATAAATGAATACAATCTTTTTTTAAAAATCCAACAATTCATGATAAAAACTCAGCAACTAAAAATAGGGGGAACTACCTCATTTTGATAAAGAATACCTACCAACAAAAGACAGCTAATGTCAAACTTAATGGTGAGAAGTCTGAAGCTTTCCCATTAAGGTCAGAATCCAGGATATTCCCCCTCATCACTGCTTTTTTCTCTTTAGTGATTGATTAATTGACTGATGGATTTGTAGAAAGACAGACAGACAGAGAGACAGAGACAGAGGGAATGGGGTTGGCCCTTTTCTTTCTTTCCCTTGTTAGAGTGGCTGGTCTGGAAAACAGACCGTGAGCTGGAACTCCGGCAGCCAACGTGATGGACTGTGAGGGTCCTTGGGGGAGGAATGCAAGGGCTAGGAAGATTTTATTTTGCTTTTGTTTTCCAGAGAAATTGAAATAAACTGACTTCAGGCTTGAGGATACTAGACTAGTAGAAAATAAAGTTAAGTGGAAGTCTGTCTACTAAATGCAGGATGCCTCCCCCCATTTCTTTCCTCTATTTCCAGAATGCCTGTAGCCAGGCATACACCCCATAGGCAAACGACTGGAGGATTCTTCTTCTCCTACAGAATGAGCTGCTGCTGAGAAAACCACATAGATGCTGATTCCTGAGGGTCTTTTGGTGAGAACGCTGGCTTCTTTCCTATTGCCGAAAAGAGAGCAAGCCCAGGCACTGAAAAGCCTCTGATTCTTACTTCCACTGTCAGTTTTTTAGAGCTTTACTCTTATGTATAAAGACAGCCCGGGATCATCTATAATTTAAGGAAAAACTCAAAGATGAAAGCGAGAGTTCAAAACAGGCAAATAAACAAACAACCCCCCCCCAAAATGCCCAAGAAAGATACCCATAGAAATAATATGGGAGTCAGAAGAAACTTAAAAAAAAAAAGATTAACACCCTGGCTGGTGTGGCTCAGTGGCCTGAGTGCCAACCTGTGAGTCTCAGGGTTGCTGGTTCAGTTCCTGGTCAGAGCACGTATCTGGACTGCTGGCCAGGTCCCCATTTGGGAGCTTGGGAGAAGCAGCTGTCAGTGTTTCTCCTGCACATTGACAATTTCTCTCCCTCCCTCCCTCCCTCTCCCTCTTTCCCCTCTAGAAATAAATAAGTAAATCTAAAAAAAAATTTAGTGCCCTCAGTTATAAATTAAAATATCACATCTATGAAAAAGAAGAAAATGCTATGAAAAAGGAACAGCCAAAACATAAGACCAGACTCTACGAAATTCATAATGAAATAGAATTTTTAAAATTAAAACTAGCATTGGAAGATAAAATGCAGACAGAAATTCATATAGATGCCAACAGAAGAATAAAGATAAGAAAATTAGAAAACCAGTCTAGGAAGCTCCAATAACCAAGTACAATCCAGAAAAGCAGAGTGGGAAATAAAGAGAGAGCAATAATTAAATAATAAGAGTTGTCAGAAGCCTCCAGTACGAGGGTTCCCAATCCCAGTGAAACCGTAAGAAAAAGACTGACCCCCAGGTCATGACTGTGGGATAAAGGCAATACACTAAAACCTTCCACAGAAAAAAGTAGGATGTAGAACATTCAAGGCCATGGGAATCAGAGCGGTATCATGCTTTTCAAAAAAAACTAAAAGGTAGGAAAAATTTTTTTCCAAATTCTGTAGCAAATGGACTTTTAATTTAGATTTTTATTCCCCACAAAACATCTGTCAAATATTCATCAAGAGCAAAGTCATTTTGAATGTGTAATGACTAGGAAAACCTTCCCATGTACCTTTTCTTGAAGAACCACTAGAAGATATGTTCCAACAAAATGAGGAAGTAAAGTAAGAAAGAAAAAGACACGTGACACGGGAAACGAGAGGCTCCGACCGAGTGGAGCTGACGAAGGGCAGTCCGAGGATGACGGTGGGGAGGCTCCCAGACAGTAGCTGGGGGCAGACACAGCGCACGCCAGTCTAGACTGGTGGAGGGCGAGGGCCTGAGAAGAACTCCAAAATTAAAACAAAGAAAAGAAAGAAGCAGGAGAAATTAACAGCATGTCTCCCCACTTTTAGGATCTTCCACCACAACTTTTTCTTAGCCTTTGAAGTCTGCCTCTGCTTGCAGTGGAGAGACAAGAACAAGCAACAAAACGCATCTGCCCCTGTAACGGCCGCACTGTCTAATAGAATACACATAGAATATATATGATACGTTTGAGAATACGGAAAACAATGCAGCTGAGTTTTTGACAGCTCTTAACAATCTGGAAGAAATGATCAACAGATTATGTCACAGAAGGAAAAAAATCAAGAAACACAATGTAAGCATGTTATTTAGAAGAATGGAGGTAAGTTCCAGAGCCGAAGATGGAAATTTCTGTACAGAAGACTCCTGGATGGCCGCCTCAGAGTCACAGGACAGCAGACTTCAGGTGCGGCCTGTGAGACTCCCTGAGGCCCCTGCGTTCCCTCCTCAGCTCTCCTTCGCTCCCTGACCAGCCAGACACAGGGGCAGGCTGGTAACTCAGCTCTAGGAGCTGGCTACAGTGGCGGCCCATTCACTCCTCGCCACCCCAGCAAAGCAGCAGCACTGACCACTCCCTGCTGTGTCCCCTTTTGAAGTGTTGTCTTAGGACCCATGCAACTTGTAGCACGTTACCTATTTACGTATCTTTTTCCTCCTTCCACACTGCGGGGACTTTTAACTTATTTCTTTCTTTGTATCCTAAGTGCCTGGCATAGAAGGTCTTTAGTCAATGTTTACTTGGCATGTCTGTGCCTTCGTTCTCTATTTAGTAAAATGGGAGTAAGGTTGTTTAATACGGTTTGATGAGATGCAAATAAAATACAGTGGTCACGATGTCTTTGTTTGATGACACGTCACCCATTCTACCCCACAGCACTGACTGTGTGCCCTGCTCTCAGGCCTGGCTCTGCACACAGCACTGATCCAGACCAGGTGGGCGGGCCATGGCCCAACCAGAGATGTTGATGCGGTTTGGTGCCTGGAGACAGAAAGGACTGTAACCCTTCCTTTAGGTCACACTATAAAAACACAGGCTTATCTCTGGCCTTCTTTCTTTCTCTGGGAAGAGGGGCAGCTGCAAAAATAAGCCAGCGGGCGGAAAAAGGGTGATGGGGGCGGGGGGGGGGTGGGCGGAGAGCGCCTGGAGATATTGCTGAGCCCTTGGGGCCGACGGGGCGCTCGCCTGCAGGCTGCCTGGTTACCGAAGCCACTGGCCTGACCCTCCGCTCAAGCTCCTTTGAGCTGCTTTCCTGGCCTTGCAGCCGAAGAGCTCTGACCAACACAGTTTATCAAGGGCAAATGCTTGGCACAGGGGGAGTACAGAATCATTGGTGCCTCTTTCTACTATCACTAATAATAAAAAATAAAATAGAATGGAGTGAGTCACACATAAAAGTGAATGAACTTTCAGGTTTTCTTTTCCATACGCTAAGAATTCTTCCATTGTTCACACATTTCTACTTTTCCTCTGGTATTTTTTCAAACCAACCTTGAAAGGAATGCAATCTCCCTCTGAATGCTTCCTCTAGATTTCTTCTTCCTCCCCTCATTGAGGACCGAAGGGTGGATGAACATGCGGTTTGCCTTTTTCTTCTCTGCTTCTCTTTGGTCTACGTTCTTCACTTCCCTGTGGAAAATCACAGACATGGAGGAAAAGACTGGAGAGCCAGTACAAGCTCTCCTCGCTCATCTCTGTCTGCAGAGAGAGAGGCCAACGTTTACGGTCACTCACTGCGTCTGTGCAGAGAAACTGAGCCGAGAGCGGACCACACAGCAGCAACTCGGCCACTGCTGTGTGCCGGGGGTCCTGGCAGCTCTCGGGACAGATAGGAGTGTGGGGGCTGGGGGGGGTGTCCCTGAACTCAAGGAGCACACATCCAAATTAGGAAGAGGGGTGAGGAACTCCACAGTCTGAGAGAAGGCTGAAGCGTGAGCTTTGAGGGCAAGCTGAATTCAAGTTCGGGCTCCACTGCCTGCTCTGTGACCTTGGGCAAACTGTGTGACCTCTCCATGCCAGTGTACTCATCACCTCGGTAACAGCGCCTGGGGCTGGGGGGGGGGCGGGGTTACTGCAGGTCAGGAGCTGGCACACAGCGAGGGCTCCAAAATGTTGGCTGTGTTTCGGTAAGCTTGGGGTGCACCGAACAGGGAGGCAGACTTGGGTAATGAATGCATCAGCTGACTTCCGAAGTGGGAGTGCACATTTACTTGAAGAAGTAGGTCACGAGTGTTCAAAGTAGACAGAATAGCAGTAACTACGTGAGTGGGAGGAGTGGGATGAGGGTGCGGCTCCACCTGCAGGTACAAACTGGCTCTTCCTCCGCCGGAGGGAGACCCCATGGTCACCAACCCGCGTTGACACCATCCTCCCCACAACCCCAGGTTCTGTCACTGCCAGGTCAAGCCAGGCGCTGAGCTAGGCATCTCCTTTCACTCCCACGCCCACTCCATGAGCACCACTGGGCGTGTCCCCAGCGTGGTGCAGGTGGTGTGCAGGCCTCCCCACGCAGACGGAGGGACCTGACACACAGAACGAGGCAGCTGTGTCTGGCGCTGCCGTCCGTCCTGCTCCGGTGCGAGCCCTCTCACGGATGTGCTCCACGGGGGAACTAAACATGACTGATGTCCCAAAAGGGCCCTGGCCCATCTACAGGTAATGTTCTACATGGACAGTTGTCGCCTTCAGTTTGTTATGCCTACCGTTTAAAACATTTAAAATTTGAAAATATATAAAGTTTACATATAAAAGAAAGTAGTATAACGAACACCACTTCAACAGCAGTATTCTTCAACAGTTACCAACAAAAGGTCCATCTTGACTCATCTATTGCTCCCTTTGCCCCGCTGTCCCCACCCCAAATGTGTTATTTTAAAGCAAATCGTAGACACCATGTCATTTTACCCATAAACACTTCATTATGTATGTCTTTAAGATGACCCCTTAAAAATAACTACAAAACTATTATACCCTCCTTTCAAAGGCAACACAGCAATAAAAGGAATTCCTTAACATCATCTAAAACCCAGTCCACGTTCAAATAAAAGAATCTGGTTTCTGTTATTGTAGAGTTCACATTCTGAGCGTAAGAAAGCTCAACGTGCTTAAGATGCTGCAGGGCCAGCCCCGCAATGACAATTCCTCTGATGTGCTACAGAAGACCAGCGCTGGAACCTGCCACTCCCCGGGGCCCTAGATACCTGAGGAAGGTGTCCTGCTGCTCCTTCAGGTACTCGTCAAAGTAAGTCCACTCGCTCCAGTGGAGGAGGTTCAGCTGCCGCAGGGTATCCTTTCGCCTCTTCATGTTGCACAGGGTCATGCTGATAATGTCAGCATAGGTCAGGCTGGACTCAGTAGCTTTCACGGTCAAGGAGAACCCACCCTGCTGGCCGGTACTGACTCGGGGTGCATCTGGAGTATGGGGAGGAGGGGAGGTGAGGCGGCAGAGTGGGGAACCTGTCTGTGGATGGGGTAATGGGAGCCTGAGCAGGAAGCGACTCTGCTCTTTGACCTTGGCCCGCTTTGGAAGGAGGCCATCCTCTGTGCGACCAGGCCGCTCCCTAGCTCTGAATAAAGCCCTTCTCTCTTCCCACTGACGGAAGGGCTGACGCTTTTTTAAGACTGCCATCTAAAAGTCTCACTCTGTCATCTTAGTGGTGAACAGGAAGCAACTTCTTCTTTCCTTTCAGGTCCAAGGCGTCATTGCCTGGCTCATGTTTGTTTGTCCAAAGATTTCCTCTGCCTCCCGTCGCCCCCTCCACCCTCCCGGACGGGTCAGAATCTCAGCTACACTCGTCACTTGTTGTGGGAGCTCAGACAGGATGTAAGTCATCTTTTGTGTCTCCAGTTCCTCATTTATAAAGTAGGGGTAATAACACCTACCTTAGACGATGGTAATAATAATAATAATAGCCCTGGTGTAGCTCAGTGGATTGAGCGCGGGCCTGGGAACCAGAGTATCATGGTTTGATTCCCAGTCAGGGCACATGCCTGGGTTGCAGGCCAGGTCCCGGCAGGGGACGCACGAGAGGCAACCATACATTGATATTTCTCTCCCTCACTCCTTCCCTTCCCCTCTAAGATAAATAAATAAAATCTTAAAAAAATAATAATAGTGAGAGTTACTATTTACTTAGTACTAGCCGTATGCCACTTAATCCTGGTCACGACACTGCTGGCTTGGTTTAACTACCCTTATTTTAGGAAAGAGACGACAACACAGATACAGAGCTCAGGGCTGTTGTGCACCTGAGATCTGAAGACCATGGGTTACAGGGGGGACTCAGATCCGGGGCCGCGTATCCCGGCCCAGGCTTCTTCCACTACACTGCGCAATCCTGACAGACCAATAGGTGATATAAGAAAAAGCATTTTATAACAATAAAGTGCCAAGAATTGTGGGTTGTTATTCTCTGCCTGCAGACATGTCAGTAGGTTTGTGGATATGAAGTGCTGAAAGGCAGCAGCTATAAGTCCTACCCGGCTCACTATGAAAGCTCCTCCTGATGGGGAGCTACAGGTCCTCGGACCATTCGGGCACCTGTTGCCCGCCAGGCACCACAGGAAGCCTTGACCTCTGTTGTGCTTGCACTTTGAGACACAGTCCTATGAGGAAGGGGCAGCCATCCCCAGTTTACAGATGAGACAGTGAGGCTCGGAGAGAAGCTAGAACTCATCCGAGATCACTCAGCTGGTAAGCAGTTGAGTGGGTTCCTGAGTCCCTGTTAGGCCATGGCAGACCCTCTGTGGTAAACTGTGGTAAACTCAGGCCACCAACATGTCACACCTGCTTTCTTAAGGTCTGAGCTTCTTACCAGATCTTCAGGGTAAATGCCAGTTGGGCCAGGACTGTGCTGGTGTGTCTGGGGGAGGGGTGTGTGTGAAAAGGGTGTGAGAAAAGACACACACCTAGACATCAAAATTCCTTCTCAATACGTACTCCAGGGTCCCTGAGCACCTGGGAGGCATTACTGGGTTGCAAGGTATGGGAGGACATCTAGTTAATGCTTTCGTTCTGGTTTATGGGAAGAAACTTTGCACACAGGGTCATTCAACTTGCCTAGGTCCCACACAGCCAGTTCCTGAGGCAGATGTGGATCTAAATGAGCAAGATTCTGACCCTGAGGCTCTGTCAACCTCGGCCCGAGAGGCACCTGCTCTGTGCCAGGCGCTGTATTAAGGGCTGCATGCCTCACCCTTACCCTCTCTCCAACCCTTGCTTCCGGGCAGAGGAAGCAGGGGCCCCGAGTAACCTGCGCCCTGCCTGTGCAGGAAAGGATATGGGATGGTCTTGGTTTTCTCCTTCCGGGTTATCAACACGTCTTGGCCGCTGCGCCGCAGAGTGACGTAGTTCAGGAGGAAGTACACGATCAGAGGGCTCTTCCCGTAAACATTGAAGAGGCTTGAAGTCAGCTCAGGGTTTTTGCAGGCAGGGTGAGACTGAGCAGAAGAGAGAGGGGAAAAAGGAATCCTGTCATTTCACCGCATGCTTTAGCAAGTGTACAGGCACTCATGTCCCTTGACCCGGTACCTCTGGTTTTGGGACACTCTCCTAAGAAAGGTGGACAAAATAAAAACGGTTTAGGCACAAAGATGTTTATTGCAGACACTTTTACTATAACAAAGTATCAAAGTAACAGTCATGAAATTATTAATATCCCTAACCAAAGGTATAGTACGCCACTATTCCAATGTTTACAAAGAGTTGGCATTAAAATATTGTTTCAGATATAACAGATTAAAACAAGATGCAAAATTGAGCAGATATTACATATATGAAATAAATATAACTATATAAAATAATTGGGTAAAAAAAACAGGTGAGAGCCCTGGCTGGTGTAGCTCAGTGGATTGAGCGCGGGCCTGTGAACCACACGATCGCGATTTGATTCCCAGTCAGGGCACATGCCTGGGTTGCGGGCCAGTTCCCAGCAGGGGACACATGAGAGGCAACCACGCATTGATATTTCTCTCCCTAACCCTTCCCCTCTAAAGGTAAATAAATAAAATAAAATAAAAACCAATAGATTTTAGCATCAATTGGAACTTAAAAAATATTTTAAAAACCCTGATACACTGTATTTTGAAAAAGTAGCTATAGTATAACCAAACGGAAGTTCCATCTCTGAGTAATGGCTGCGATAGCACCTAACCATGCTATTCTCTGACCCTCCCCATTTTAACGGCCTCCCGAGATTTCTTCTGTCTGCATCAGGGTCCCTCAACCTCAGCACTTAACACTGGGGGGCAGATAATACTTCACTGTGGGACCCTACTCTGCGCATGGTCGCATACTGGGTGACCCCTGGCATCCACCTGCTAGATGACAGACAGCACCACTCCACCCCCTCCCACCCCCACTGTGACAACCAGAAGTGTCTACAGCGTGGCCAGACATCTCTGAGGGGGCAAAAGCAGCAAGATCCTGCTGGAACCACAGCAGCGTGGGGTCAGCAGGGAACCTAGAAGACATTGAGTCTAATGATCCCCAAAACCCTCCTCCAAACAGGGCCCGTCGGTGGTCACCGGCTGCCACTGAAAGGGGGGAAACAAGGAAAAACACATCATAACACACCTGACACAGAGTCAATTCATTCACTTTAAGGACTCTCTCTCTTGTCCCGAGATTGTCTTCTTTACCTTTTTATGATGATGACTTTTCCTTTATGAAACGAGGATGCCAGAGAGCAGCCATTTGGCCTTAGTGAACTTATTTAGAAAAACAAAGATTTTCAAAGTCTAGAGAAACCTAAGCAGACCCACTGACTCTATCAGAGAATTATCTTCTGGTGGTTAGTTGCCAATTTCCTCCCTGACAGCCCAGGACTCAGGGGATTGGGGGGTTACCTGCCCTCTGCTGCACTCGGGGCGGGGGCGTCAAACCAAAAAGAAAAGCGGGGCCACAGCAACACTGCCCGGCTTCACTTTCCCGGTTTCAGAGAAGCTGGTCGAGGACGTTAAACGACCCATTCAGGGAGCACAGCCGATGAGCCGCAGCACGGAGATGTGAGTCCGTGACTGTGTCTTTCCGCTGTGCCCTGCTGCTCCTCAAGAGTTTCGTGCTAGAAGCTGGCAGACAATGGGCAGTGGTAATAAACATGGAGAAGTGAAGGAGGTTCAGGAAAACTGCTACAACACTTGCCTTACCTGGCCTGTGGCTCCTTTGCCAGCTGGCGTCTTGGGAAAGCCCACAACCTCTTGCCCGTTCAGGGTCCTAAGGGCCTCTCCCGCCACACGAGAGTGGTGAGAGTGTCGGGGCCACTGACACAAACTACCAAGTGCCGAGGGTTGTGGGGAACATTTGGGGATGAGGAGGAGAGGAGAACACGCATCGTCCAGGGAGTCCTGTGGTCTGCGGGCTGTGCGGGTGACAAGGCTCAGCAGTTAAGGGCTCAGGCCCAGAGCCGGGCAGATCTGCAGTCTCGGCTTTGTCACTCACTTGCTTTGTGAACTTGGACAAACGAGTCACCTGCTCTGAGCAGCGTGTATTATTCCTTGCGGATAAACCGAGAACACTAGGCGCGGTGACCTTGGAGGACTGTGGCAGTCAAACGACATACACCGCACGCACAGGTCTGGCGCGGGACTTGAACCCTGCGTCCATCACACGGCCATTACAATCGCTGCCTCAGACACACTTCCTCGTGCTGCGGCCTACGAATGACTGTCTCTACTCTAGAGAGCAGGAAACAGACTCAGTGTTCCCGCGCTACTACACCCAGGCTCCCGGGGTCCAAGCAAGTCATCCCTGGAGAAATTCAGACAGTGTTTGCTCAACTTGTGCTTCCCTCAGCCAAGAACTTTGATCCCCTGACCACCACCTGAGTCTGCACAGAAATACCCCAGTTCTTACGCTGGCATCTCCACAGTGCTGACTTTTATAGCCATATCCCCCCCCCCCCTTTTAAATCATCTTGACTATTATACTCCTAGCCCTAGCTGGTGTGGCTCTGTGGATTGAGTGCTGGCCTGAGAACCAAAAGGCTGCAGGTTCGATTCCTAGTCAGGGCATATGCTTGGGTTGTGGGCCAGGTCCCCACTTGAGAGGCAACTACACACTGATGTTTCTCTCCTTCTCTCCCTCCCTTCCCCTCTCTCTAAAAATAAGTCGATAAAATCTTTAAAAATATGTAAATAAATTTCCAATCATATGCCCACCTTCTTAGGACGCATAGTCTCATATAGTCTTGCTTCTGATATCCTCAAGACTTGCTGTGTAGCTCTCCTCAAGAGTCGAGTCTGGCCAGAATGCTCTGTCAACGCAATGTCAGCAGAAAAGGACCACTGGAGCTGGTGGCTGTCGCATGAACGAGTACCTGCCAGACCTCAGCTTCCTACCAGTGCGGAAAGGCCTGGGTGCGCTGAGACCACTGGGAGATTCCGCAGGAAGTAGCTCAGGTAAAGTCACATAATTTCACCCCATTCGACCCCGCAGCCTTGTAGGGCAAGCCAGGACTCTTGTTTCCAGCAGAACTGTGAATAGCAAACTTTTCCAAGGGCGTTGGCCACCCTGGGAAGTCACTCAGTCACCTCTATAGATCAACAGCTAGGCACAAATCAGTTCCTGCCTCAGTAAATGCTGGCTTCTGATGGGGAGAGGAGCAGTAATCCAGTTTCGGATTTATTTTCTCCCTCCCCCTGACAGCCTTGCTTCCCTATAGATGTTAGCGCTGCCCTGCACTCCCCGTTAGGGAAGTAGGACTTAATTAGAGCTTGCCAAACTGAAAAGACAAGTACGTCCCCACACAAAACGTGACTTGGTGCCAAGGCCCAGGCTTGAAACTGGGTGTAAACTAGGGTGACTGACTATGTTGAAACAAACCCGAGAAATGAAGAATTTGGAGATAACTCAGTCCAAAGCTTACATTTCTCTTTTAGGCAATTAATGTACCTTTCATGGTATTCTGTATTTGGGAGGTGTCCTCTGAAGTCTTCTTGGATACAGAGTCTTTCTCACTGCTTGAAATCGCACTAGTAGACTCCAGGGGAGAGGAAAAAACAGAACAAACTCAGTCCAAGGGGCAGTGAGAGGGATACAAACAAATACACCTGCCATTTCCCAGTTATTTCTGATCGTCCTTGTAGAGGGACAGCTTTCAGGCACAGCTGGGCAACTCGGCCCTCCATCCAGCAGCGCGGTGGAGAGAAGTGGCTGAGGGAGAGAACGCATGGGCTGCGGCCAGTGGCGGCTCGGGTCCCAGCCCTCTGCGCAGTGGCTGCTGATCTTGGGGACGTCATCACACATCTCGCTGGCCTGGGTTCCCGCACAGGTTCTTATGAAGTCAGCAAACATGTGCCATGAGCACCGCAGCCACTGCTCACGCAATCGCCACGCCTCCTTCCATAGACATGCCGTTGAGCCACCACTTAGGTGTCTGGCACTGGGAAGACCCTGAAACCTAGGCCCTTTCCAGAGGAGCTCCCCGTCTAGCGGGGAGATCACAGTGAATAGACAACTTTGCTATGGTGTAGAAAGTACCACGTATTTATTAGAGAGGCAGTATGAATTAGGATTAGGTTTGTAGGTGAGTGACAGGGACTCAAAATAACAGTGGCTCGAACTACATAGAAATTTCCTTCCCACACTGGAATCTGCTGGGATAAGTCCTTAGAGCCTCTGACTTCTTCCAGATCCTGGTCCGACCTTTGCTAAGACAGAACCCTTGTTCTTAGGGTCCAAAATGGCAGCTAGAGCACCAGTCATCACATTCACCTTCCAGGCAGCAGAATGGAGAAAATGGCAGAGAGACAAAGGAGTCATATGAGCTCTTTTCTTAAGACTCCCAGAAACTGTCACGTGCACATCCACTAATATCTCATTAGCTGGATCTTGGTCACACGGCTCCACACAGATGTGGGGGGAGGCTAGGAAATGGAATCTCTTATCTGGCCAGGTACGTGCCCGGATAAACATCAGAGGGGCTCCTTCTGCAGAGGAAGGGGACAGCAGACACTGTGGCACAACTAACAGAAGGCCAGAAGCAGCACGAGCAGAGTGTCCTAAGGCGGTGGAGTGGGGGATGCTTGATTCTGTCTGGGGGAGAGCTGGAGGGATTCCAAGCAGAGAAGACACGTTTGTTCTGCCTTCAAGGACAAGTAGGAGTTTAGTGATGCTAAACAGATGGCCCACCGAGTGGCACAGAGGCAGTCCACCAGTCTCAACAAGCATGGCTTGGCTTTCATATAAATGTATTTGAATAGGAGGAAGAAGGCTGAACGGACTTCCCATACACCATGCAGCTGGTTGTCTGACAGCTACTGATGTGTATGGTGTGGAAGTGGTTCCTGGGACTCGCCAGAGGGAAAACACTCCCAGGGCTCAATGAGGCATCACGCTCATCCTCAACAGGCCTCTCAGCTCTACAGCAGAGAATAAACGCGCATCTGGCAGCACGAAGATGCAGGAGCTCAGAGCTCAGACTGACCGCGTCCCAATGTCTGCTGAAGTCAGCTGTGTGGCCTGGGGCGAGTGCTTCACCTCTGAGTATTTCTTCCTGTGCCAGATACAGATAATCATCACCGACCTCACAGGAACGTTGGAAAGGACCAGCGAGGATATATGCAAAGAAAATCTGCACGGGGTGGACTCCCCAAAGTACTTTTCCATCCAGCCTCGTGTTATGACCAGCGACCACCCCTCGGGTGTATGAGGCTAGGCGACCATCGCTGAGATGGTGGCTACAATCACACTGCTCGGGTCCCTCCCCACCACGGCACAGGGGACATGGGACCATTCTACCCACGTGGTCACCCTGCAGCTCAGATTCTGTACGCCGAGAGCTCATCTGCAGTGGGGCCAAGTAGCAGGAGAGCCTGTGTTTGAGCTGGGGTGAGACTCAACAGGGGCATGCCTGGAGACATGAACGGGGAATGGGCTTTGAGATCTCGTTTTGGTGGGTATGGGCACAGGCTGGAGGGACTAGGGTCAGCACTGTCATTGACCTTGACTGTACCCGTGCTCTGGCACTGGGGAAAATTCAGGGTGCAAGATGACGGGGTAGGGAGTGCAGATGCGGAGCTGACCAGAAGCCACAGAAGCTTACGGGGGCTCCAAGGGGTCTGGGTTCGCACCTCCCTCCTCACCTGAAGACCGGGGACTTTCTTGCTCTGGGCAGGCTTCTGTGAAGAGGGTGTCTTAGAAGTGAGGAAGGACCGCGCTCTTCCTAGGGGAGAGACAGAGTTGTTTGCCCGTTCCCTCCCTGTCCTGGTATGACACTGCAGGCTCTGGGCTTTGAGACGGCCCCTCCCTGGACGCAACAGCAAGAGAACTGGCCCCAGGCAAACCAGAAGCACCCGTTGAGCAGCTGGACTGGGCACCCCTTCCCAGGCCGCTCAGCACCCAAAATCCCTGCCACAGCGCCCGGTTCCCTGCAGTACCACTGTGTGGCTTGCATTTCTCACTAGACTGCTGGTGGGGTCCACGCTCGCCTCCAGTGGGACGCCAGTGTTGACGCAGTGTGGTGCCTGGCACGCGGTGCTCTTTACGCAGCTGCTGAGAGCAGTAAGAAAGCTGGCCCTGGGGGAGTTGCTTCTCTGAACCCTATTCCCTCCGCTGTGGATTCGGTGTGTAGTTCAGCTCATTGTGAAGATTAGATAAAAAGGGTGAAGAGCTCAGCATGGTGCCCGGCATGCAGACACACAGTAACTAGCACCCACTGTAATAATGTAAAATATTGCCTCCACACCCCAACAATGATGCTGTGCTGACTCTAACTATGGTTAACAAATGAACGTTTCAGTCATCTGGCGACTAGTTTGGGGATATACATGAGACAGAACCTGGCTTGAGGATTTCAGTACTAAGGCCTTTCCCTGCCCCAGCTACATGGTGGCTGGGCGCGGCCTGGGCACTTCTGCCCAGTCTGTGAGAGGTACCTTACCTTTTATCAGTCTTTTTCTATGCGACATCAATTCTTCTCTCCAGAATCTCTCTGGATCCAGTTTGGAGTAGTCCCAACTGTCATAGCTCTGTGGGCAAGGATATATACCTAAGAGGGAGTCAGAAACAATCATGAAAACTGCAAAAGAGAACGGGAGGCAGAAGACGGGAGGCAGAAGACAGAAGACAGAGGCCTCTGAGACGCCCCCTGCTGGTCATGGAGAGGCTGGGCTTCCAGCAAAGCATTATCCCCACCCCACACTGGCACTGTGGTCTTGGGTGTCCCTTCCTCTCTAGGAGACTTCGGTTTCTTCATCTAGAAGATGCAGGAGGTGATGCCCACTCTGCCCTCCGGACGGCGTGGGTGTGAGGATCAGATCAGAGCGCCCCGGGGACCTGTGACGTGCTACACAGATGTAAAGGCCCTGCAATGATCTGTCTTCCTGTCTACCTCCTCTGCTTTTACTGAACTCTGAGCTTGCTGAGCACAGGCCTATTTCTCTTTCCACCTGCAGGGCTTAGTATTGAGCCCGGAACATAACAAATCCGTACTTAGTAAATTTTGTTCAGCCTATTATCACACTTAGCTAAGTACCAGAAATAGGTTCACCCTAAATATTTGACGGAGATGCTTATGGGATTAACACTTTTCTTTTAAGGAAACTGAGTGTTTTGGGGTCTTGGCTTCCTAGAACCTGAACCCTCAGACATCAGAGGGACTGTTTCCCTCATCCTTTGGTTTAGGAAAGGAAAGACCAAGGGTCGGTCCAGACAGTTGAGCCTCCAGCAAAGCCGTTTACTGGACAAAGTCAGTGAGGAGGTTTGTTGTTACCGGGGATGGATGAGGAGAAGGAGGCTCCGCCCTGGACAAAAAGGGGAACAGGAAGGGGAAACGGAAGAGGAGGCAGCAGGGCAGGGCGGCCTAGCTCTGCGTGGACTCCGTCTCAACGCCGGGGTCTGGACGGCTGCTCCCCATTGTTTGCTGTTCAGTTTCTCTGATCCTGACCACGGTGAGGGGATTAAACGGGTGTGCAGAGAGGCGCCGGCACGGCAGAGCGTTATCCGCAGAAAGGCCTGTGGGCAAGACTGGCCCTCAGCGGGCACCTGGGACCTTGGCTGGTAAATATTTCCTTACACCAATATAAACTTTCCCTAACCACCTAGAAGAAATGGATAAATTCCTAGAAACATACACCCTCCCGAGACTAAATCATGGAAGAAACAGGAAATCTGGACAGACAAATAATGGGTAAGGAGACCGAGTCAGTAATTAAGCCCCTCGTCCAACAAAGAAAAGCCCAAGACCAGATGCTTCACAGATAAATTCTAATAAAATTTAAAGAATTAACTTCAATCCTTCTCGAGTTCTTCAGAAAAAATTGAAGGGAACACTCCCACACTCATTGTAGGAGACCAGCATTATACTGACACCAAAGCCAGCGAAGGGTACAATAAGAAAAGAAAATTACAGGCCACTATTCCTGATGAATACTGACGAAAAGTTCTCAACAAAGCCCTAGCAAACAGAACCCAATAGCACAGTGAGAGGAGCACACGTCACTGTGAAGCAGGATTCACCCTCGGGATGCCGGGTAGTGTGACATACACACAACAATAAATGGATATATCACGTTAGTAAAAATGAAAGGTAAAAACCACATGTTCATCTCAATAAATGCAGAAAAAGCATCTAACAAAATTCGACATCCTTTTGTAATAAAAACTCCCAAAAAGCTGGGTGCAGAAGGAACACATGTCAACGTCCCGAAGGCCATCTGTGACAAGGCCGCAGCTACATCGCACTCCACGGCAGAAGACCTTCTAGGATCAGGAGCACAAAACTGCGTTGTCCGCCCTTCCCACTCCTAATCAACACAGTGCCAGGGGTCCTAGCCAGAGCAAGAATAAGAAGGAAAAAACATCCAACTCAGAAAGGAAGAAGTAAAATCATCTCTATATGCAGATGACTTGCTATCATATTTAGAAAACCCTTAAGATTCCATAAACGCCGTTAAAACTAATAAATGAATTCAGTGAAGTTTCAGGATATAAATCAATACACAAAAATCAGTTGTGTTTTTATACACTAACAAAGAACTATCTGAAAAAGAAATTTTAAAAAACCCACTTACAATAACACCAAAAACAATAAAATACTTGGGAATAAATTTAGGTAAGAAATTAAAGTATCTATATATTGAAAACTATAAGACATTGATGAAAGAAATTGAAGACACAAATAAATAGAAAGATATCTCATGTTCAGGGATCAGAAAAACTAATATTGTTAAAATGTCCATACTACCCCAATCCATCTATAGATTCAATGCAATCTCTATTGAAATTCCACAGGCATTTTTCACAGAAGTAGGAAAAAAATTCACCCTGGCTGGTGTAGCTCAGTGAATTGAGTGCGGGCCTGCGAACCACACGATCGTGGTTCGATTCCCAGTCAGGGCACATGCCTGGGTTGCAGGCCAGTTCCCAGCAGGGGACGCACAAGGGGCAACCATACATTGACATTTCTCTCCTTCTCTCCTTCCCTTCCCCTCTAAAGATAAATAAGTAAAAATCTTTAAAAAAAATTCCTAAAATTTGTATGGATCCACGTAAGACCCTGAACTGCTGAGATAGTCTTGAAAAGAACAAAGATAGAGGCATCACACGCTGATTTTAAATAATGTTATGAAGCTATAGAAATCAAAACAGTATGGTATTGCCATTAAAACAGAAATATAGATCAATGAAACAGAATTGAAAGCCCAGAAATAAACCCACACATATACAGTCAACTACTTTTTGAAAAGAGAGCTAAGAATACTCAATGGAGAAAGGACAGTCTCTTTAATAAACGGTGTTGGGAAAACTCAATATACACATGCAAAAGAATGAAATTAAACCCCTATCTTAGACCACTTACAAAAATCAATTTAAAATTGATTAAGAATGGGAGTGTAAAACTTGAAGCCATAGAACTCCTGGAATAAAACCCAGGGGAACAGCTCTTTGACATTGGTCTTGGCAATGACTTTTTTTGGATATCACACCAAAGCACAAGCAACAAAAGTGAAAATAAACAAGTGGGACTATATCCAGCTAAAAAGGTTCTATGGAGCAAGAGAAAAAAACAAAATGAAAAGGCAACCTACTGAATGAGAGAAAACACTTGCAAACCATACATCTGACATCTGATGAGGGGTTAATATTCAAAGTATATAAGGAATTCATACAACTCAATAGCAAAACAAATAACCCAAGTAGGAAATGGGCAGAGGACCGGAACAAATGTTTTTCTGAAGAAGACATACAACGACCAATAGTGCATGAAAACGTGCTCAACATCACCACGGGTCATCAGGGAATGCAAATCCAAACCACGGTGAGATGTCACCTTCCACCCATTAGAGTGGCCATCACCCAAAAGGAGACAAATGCCAGTGGGGGGTGGGGAAAGGGGAACTCTTGTACCGTCGGCGAGAATGCAAATTGGCACAACCACTACGGAAAACAGTATGGAAGTTTCTCAACAAATTGAAACCAGGATTGCCACACAATCCAGGAACCTCACCTCTGGATACGTATCCAGAGGAAACGAAATCACTATCCTGAAGACACACCCGCACCTCCACACCCACCGCAGGTTACCGACAACCGCCAAGGCATATAAACCACCCGGACTCCCGCCTGTGGGCGGTGGGCAAAGAGGCAGTGCATGCACACGCAGACTGTTATTCAGCCACCGAAAGAATAAGGGGAATAAGTCAGAAAGAAAAATACTGTATGATTTCACTTGTGTTTAGAAACTTAACAGGCTAAACTCAGTTTGTTCTTAATTTCAGTGTCTGGTTCTATTTTGCTCGCTTGTTTGTTTTGTTGATTATGTTCCAGTTATAGGTGAGATCATATGGTATTCATCTGTCACCACCTGGCTTATTTCACTTAGCATAATGCTCTCCAGTTCCATCCATGCTGTTGCAAAGGGCAGGAGCTCCTTAAGTGAGCAAAATAGAACCAGAGACATGCAAATAAAGAACAAACGGACAGTAGCCAGAGGGGAGGGGGGAGAGGGCTAACGGGGCAAAGAAGGGGAAGGGTCATCAAGGAACATGTAAAAAGGACCCATGGACAAAGACAAGGTCAGGGGAGAATTGAATGTTGGGGGGGGGTGAGTAGGGCAGGGGAGAGTAATGGAGGGGGAAATAGGGACAACCGTAGCTGAACAACAATCAAAACTTTTTTTTATTTTATAAAAAGGCTGAAGCCAGAAGTGCAGAGTAGAACGGTGGCTGCCAGGAGCGGGGGTGGGGGACGGGGAGCGGACAGTCAGAGGGGCCAACTTCCAGTCACAGGCGGGACAGGGGCTCAGGATCTGATGCGCAGCGCGGTGGCTGCAGCTAACAGCACTGCACTGTCTGCTTGAGACCTGCCGTGACCGTGAACACTCAAAGCCCTCACCACAACAGCCACCACGGAAAACGGGGATGGTGTGAGGTGAAGGGAGTGTCAGCCAACCGTGTTACGGTCGACACTGTGCAACGTATACATTTATCAGAGCATCGCACTGCACCTTACACCCACACAATGTCACATGTCAACAACATATCCATAAAGCCGGGGAGGTCGCTTCCGTAGGGGGTAAGAGTGGTTCGCCGTGTGCAGACTGCTTGTGAAACAAGGTGGTTGATGCCGAACCCCTGCCCCCCAGACATTTGGATACGTGACATAGTACCCAGGTGTCTACACGACTAGAACCCAGGAAAAACCGTGGGTGCTGCTTCTCAAGTGAGAGTCTGTGTGAGTTCTCCTCGCCAGTCTCCTAACGTGGGGATTGTCTCCGAGACCGGGGTGCTCCCTTTGCCCTGGTGGTGTGGCTCAGTGGGTGGGGCACCCTCGAGAGAACTGAAAGGTCACTGGTTGGATTCTCAATTGGGGCACATGCCTGGGTTGTGGGACAGGTCCCTGGTGGGGGCGTGTGAGAGGTGCCAATGTTTTTCTCACACATCAGTGTTTCTCCCTTTCGCCCTCCCTTTCCCTCTCTCTAAAAATATGTAAGATCTTAAAACAAAAAGTGCTTGTATTTGCATAGTATGTAGTACACAGGAACCTCTCGATAAATGGTAGCTTTTTGAGTGTTCTCAGAAAATGTCTGGGTTGCGATGGGGGAGGTGGGGAGGAGACGGAAAAGCAGCTGAACAGCAAACATAACACGGGCACTGTGTGTGCTGCAGCCAGTGGGGCCGCCGGGCAGCACCCGGGGCAGGGTGTGAGGGAGGGCGGGATGTTCTAACCAGCATACTGCTTTCGGGTTCCTGAGTTCTGGGCTGGATACAAGAAGAGGACAAGAAATGTCTCAGAACTGTTTTGAGGAAGCAGGAAAATTCTATTCTTAAGCTCCAACTGTACACTTTACTTTTTTTAATGTCAAGGAGAGCAAAGGACAACTGCTTCAATGAAGCGGGGTGATGGCAAAGAGTAACATACTCGGGTGGAAAAAATAGGTGCAGAACTGCTTTCCCCAGGAGAAAGCAGGTGCCCCCTACCTGAGATCCACAGGCTCATGGTGTTACAGACGTCGGACTTGAACTCGTGTGAGTTGAACCAGGACTGCGGGAAGCAGCAGCAGAAGCTGGTGTACAGGCCCTTACTCAGAAGTGATGGCAACCTCTGGGGGGCAAGCAGAGGGCCTGAATGCATACATGCATCAATAAAAGCAGCTTTCCCTGTATATTGAATTATGTCTTCCAGGAGCTGGGACGACATTACAGCAGCTGTGATGATACACTGGGGGCTTATCAGGCCCAGAGGCCTTACAAAGGTTGTGCCGTCGAACCCTCTGGGCAACTCGGTGAGGGAGGCATTATCGGCTGAGGCACAGAAAGCCTAGGGGACTTGTTAAGGGGTCACTTAATCATTGGGATGTAAGTATGTCCCAGCGTCACTGTACTGTTTCACCTCCCACGCACTCTGTGACACTGCTCCTTCCTATAATCCCTGCCCTTAACGACACTGGGGATTGTATTTTTAAATCTGCCCTATCAGGTACAAAGTACTGAATTATTATTGTTTTAATTCATATTTTTAATTACTGCTAAAGATGAACTTTTTCTGGTGAATTTCTAGTTTATGAACTTTGTCCATTGGCCTATGGGGTGTTTCATTTCTTTCTTACTGATTTGTAAGAGTTTTTATGCTGTGTAACATATTCATATACAGTACAGGTATTTTTGCCTAGCTTCTCATTTGCCTTTTAACTTTGTACTAATTTTTAAAAAATTTTATATAATTAAATCAGTCTTTTCCTTTATTTGGGATCATATTTAAAAAGTCCTTCCCCACCCTCAAATCAGGCAAATATTCACTTATATTTTCTTTTAGCAATTCTTTTAGTACATATATACATATGTTCATATATAAAGTAAGATGTGTGTTCATATAATTTTTAAAAATTATATGCTTATTTAAATGCTTCAGAAACACACAGACTAGAAAAGAGCCCTGGCTGGTGTGGGTCAGGGAACTGAGCGCCAGCCCGTGAACCGAAAAGTTACGGATTTGATTCCTGGTCAGAGCACATGCCTGGGTTGCGGTCCAGGTCAGGCCCCCAGTCAGGGGCGTGCCAGAGGCAGCTACACACTGATGTTTCTCTCCCTTTCTCCCTCCCTTCCCCTCTGTCTAAAATAAATAAATAAAATCTTTAAAAATAAAAGAAAAGGAAGTCACTTATAACTTTATTTCCCAGAATATAACCATTGCTAAGAGTTTGGAAAATATTTTTCCATACTTTTTTCTATTCATAGGCACACACACACACATATATATATATATATATGTTTTTAACATAGACTTGCATAAATTGCTTTGTTTTTCACTTAAAATATAACATTATATCTTTCCCAATCAGTACAGGGTGGGGTAAAAGTAGGTTTACAGTTGTGAACATGTGCCGAAAGAGAGTTCATTCGTGTATTATTATTTATTAATCATTGTATTATTTTCTACCTGAAAAACCGTATCCCTGCTTTTGCCCCAGCCTGTACATACAGACCTGCCTCACTGTAGGTGCTGCGTTCAAACTCAGTGCGTGAATACACACAACTTGCTAGTTACTCCCTCATGGAAAGAAGTGAAGGGCATTCCGCTGGCATTAGATGTGAACGGCTACTGCGTGTGATCTTTTCCCCCAAAACGGTGGCCATGACTCACTTTTAAGATAGCCTCCTCGTAGTGGGACCTGGACCCATGGAACAAGAGAGAGGCATAGTGCTGGGCTATCCGGTCGAACAGCTTGTTCTGGATCTCTCTGTTTGGCTGCCAGGAAGAAAGATAGAGAAGGAATTACTGAGTTCCTTGTTGGAAGAGCCAAGGGCTGAGATTCTCAAATAAGAATTTCTCTTAATTTTAGGAATCTCATTCTTAAAATTGTTATTTAGGAAATAACATAGCAGTTTGTTTTACAGGGTTTATAAAATGTGTCGACAGGCAGAGAGCTGAAGAAAGGTCCTGACTTTACTCTCAGCCCTGCCCTTGACCAGCCTTGCGACACGGAATAGTGGACTAGTTCCTGAAGCTCAGGGAAGCTGGAAGACTGGGGGCAATGGTAAAGCGCAGGGATGAGGACAAGGCATGGGAGGGGAAGGGGTGGGGTGACTGGGGGGGAGCCGCAGGGGTGGTCCATGGAGTCAGAGGGGCTTACGGCCCGCGGTAACGAGGTTAGGTGGGATTTGTGCCATGGGAAAATAACCTGAGCAAGGGAGACAAGCAATCAGATTTGCATTTACCTGGAACCTTTCATGAAAGACCCACCAGAAGCTATCCAGCCATATGGCTCTCAGAGAGGGAGAAGAAAGATACTTCTCTAACTCTCTCTGCGAACAGAAAGACTTGAAAAGAAACAAAAGTGCACATTATTATTGTTGCTGTTACTGTTCTTTTTTATTATTTGCCTGGAGTCACAGGCAGATTCATAATCCTCTGTACTCAAAACCTTCCTCTCCTCCTTTACTGTCCCACACTCTGTCATTGTTACTAATCTCCCCATTTTCCCACCAGCTGTCTTTGGAGTCAACTTCAAACACAAACACCTGTCCCTAGCTGATGTGGCTCAGTGGATTAAGTACCAGCCTGAGAAACAAAGGGTCACTGGTTTGATTCTCAGTCAGGCACATGCCTGGGTTGCTGGCCAGGTCCTCAGTAGGGGGTGCACGAGAGGAAACCACACATTGCTGTTTCTCTCCCTCTTTCTCCTCTCTGAAAATAAAAATAAAATCTTTTAAAAAATAATAAAACTTAAAAAAAAACCCAAGCACCTAACTTTACAGTGAATGCTGACCATTTGCTTTGCCAGGTGTTTTCACATATTCTCTTTTAACCCTAAGGGCACAGGCGGCAAACACAAGGCCCTCGGGGCGAATCCAGCCCTCCACCTTGTTTTATCCAGACCAGCGCCTTGTTTCTACCTGGTGGCAGCACCGAGCTCTCACTAAACTATTAAGGAGTAGTTACATTTACACAGTCCTAAAATTATATTCGGCCCTTTGAAGGCAAGCACGAGGCTGATGTGGCCCCCAGTGCAAATGAGTCTGACACCCCTGTTCTGGAATAATCATAGGAGGCAAGTGTTATTATCTCCATTTTACAGATGAGGAAACTGAGGACTAGAGAGCCGAAGTCACTTGCTCAAAGTAAAACAGCTCACAAGTGACAGGGCCAGGATCAGGCAGCGGGAGGAAAGAGCGAGAGAGAAGGAAAGGGAAGAGAATTTGAAGCAAGGGGTGATTTGAAGCAAGCAGCGGTGATGGGGTGACTAGTCGGAGCTGAGGGGACAATGACCAGAGCTGCTCTGGAAACACAGGAGCTGTGCGACTGTGAAGGGCGACGAGGGGGGGCGCCCCTGGAAGGTGGCCGAGACCACTTTCTGGGCTTTTCCCCTCGAGAGCAGCCAGCCGTTGTCTCTATGTGAAACACAGGTTCTCCTGGGCCTCGGAAAACTCCCTCCCTTCCTCCCTGAGGAAGCCAGTGCGTGCTGCTCTCCGCGTGGGTTGCTCACCCCACGGTGCACCATGGGGCATGGAAAGAAAATACTCTAACTAATGTCTAATTAAGATAAAAAGAAATTAAGTTTACTGATATGCAGTGTAGCAATTGACAACAGAACATACATATCACACATTAAAAAAGCACATACCGCCCTGGTTGGTGTGGCTCAGTGGACTGAGCGCCAGCCTATGAACCAAAGGATCAATGGTTTGATTCCCAGTCAGGGCACATGCCTGGGTTGCAGGCCAGGTCCCCAGATGCACTGAAGAGGCAAGCAACCATACACTGATGTTTCTCCCCCTCTCTCCCTCCGTTACCCTCTCTAAAAATAAATAAAATCTTTCAAAAAAATTTAAAAAGCATATACCCTGAGAGTGTGCACTCAGAATTTTTCGCTCATCGAATATGTGACCGAAACAATATGAAGACTAGTGCTCTGGTAGAAAGAATCCAGGTTTTGGAGGTAACACGGGCTTGGGGTCTAATCTCACCTAAGTCACTTGCAAACTGCGTGGGCCTCAGTGACTTACTCAAATGCTCTGGGGTGTCAAACCAGGACAGCTGCATCTGCGGCAGGGTGCCGGCGAAGCTGGGGCGCTGCTGGGCCCACGGGCGGGCAGCACACAGGTGGGCTGTCTGCTCTTTCTCACCTTGCCACTGAGGGTGCTCCGCTCAGACTGGACCACATTGTCCACCATGGCACAGAACACCACGCCGTTGGGGAGTTCACTTGGCCTGGAGATGTCAAACTGGGTGCACTGGTACAGTTCCGCCAGCAGGTTTTTATCGGCTGTTTTCTGAAGCCAAAGAAGCAGAACATGAAAACGGGCTCCATCAGGTTGACAGTTTCCGACAAGAGGGTATCTTCCCCCTCGCGACCTTCGGAATGCTGAAGGGAACGGGGCGCGTGCACGACCCCAGCTCCCCTAACCAAACACCCACTCACACTATTTCTCTTTTCCCTTTCAGCCTGTGAGCACGTGTGTGCAGATGTGTACATGAGACTACTTTACACACACATGCACACTCAAATTTCAAATTTCTCATCTGAAACGACACATCCTAGCCGTGACCAGTGTGGCTCAGTGGACTGGGCATTGCTCCCCAAGGCGAAAGACTGCCAGTTCGATTCCCAGTCAGGGCTAGTGCCTGGGCTGTGGGTCCGGTCCCCAGTCAGGGCGTGTACAAGAGGCAACCAATCAATCGATGCTTCTGTCTCACATCGAAGTGCCTCTCCCTTTCTTTCCTCTCCCCTCCCCTCTCTCTAAAAGTAAATTAAATATAATAACATACCCTATTAACAAGATGGGCTATAATTATTTATTTATTTTTTAAAGATTTTATTTATTTACCTTTAGAGGGGAAGGGAAGGAGAGAGGGAGAGAAACATCAATGTATGGTTGCCTTTCGCGCGTCCCCTGCTGGGAGTTGGCCTGCAGGGAAATGGCCTGCAACCCAGGCATGTGCCCTGACTGAGAATCGAACCGTGATTGAGTCGCAGGCCCGCGCTCAATCCACTGAGCTACACCAGCCAGGGCTAAGATGGGCTATAATTAAGTTAATTACTTCTAATTAATACTACTGCCATTATACTCAAGTTCATGATAAAACTGGGAACATATAGTTTTCCCCCCTCCTTGGGTTATTTATTTAGTATGACTTTTTCAAAACGTCAATATGAGGTCAAAGAATACGACTACCCTTATGGTTCTTAATACATATAATTAAATGGATTTTTAAAGTAAAAATAAAATGTGACTAAAAAATGTAAAATTCTGGAAAAGTAGAAAGAGGAAACCAACTACCACCCGCCAAAGTCACCGGCCAGGAACGTTCCAAGGGCGGACCTGCTCTCTGATGGGTGCGGCGCCCGCACGGGGGGTCGGGGTGGGGGGGGTGGACCGCCGACTGAACGCACCGCCGCCGAGTCAGACAGCCTGGGCTCAGACGCCAGCTCTACCATTTAGCAGCTGTGCCACCTGGGGCAGGACATTTAAATCCGGTCAGCCACCATTATGGGTCATAGGGCAGTTTCCATGCTGACTCTCAACTGTTGCACTTGATGCTGTGTGGGAATTTTCTAAGCTAAAAGATTTTAAAAAGATACAACACTGTACTGTTCACATTCTCCAGCACTGAAGGGCTGAGACACATCACACCTGAGGAGCTGAAAGAGCAAGCTCAGAACCTTAACGGGGAGGCTGCTGGAGAGGGCCAGCAGTCTGGCCGTGGGTCCGAGCATCTGAGCAGGAAATGGGGATTGGCCATCAACCATGCATGATGGCGGACAGGTCAGCTACGCCTGAATCTCAGCCTGCATCTCAGCTTCTCAGGCATCTGCAGGGACCGACAGACTCGTCCTGCGGAGCGGTGCGACCCAGGGGCTCTGTGAGCTCCATCTGAACTCACTGTTCGTAGGTTCTGCAGACAGATGAGTGACCTCTGGAACGTCCCCCCATTCTACCCTTTTCAGGGTGCTATATGAAATTCTAGCATTCTTAAAACACTTGAAGATCCTCCACAAAGAGAATTGTGAGTTCCTGTGCTGTGGCCATCCAGGCACCCAGGACTTCCCCTGCTCTCAGGAACAAAAGTGACCTCGTGCCCAGCAGAAAGCAGCCAGAGACTCAGGAGTAGGTGGTCCCTTACCCTTTTAACAATGAAAGACTTGACGTTCCTGGATTCTGGGCTGCTGCAAGGAGCCTGTGGTTTCCTTTGGCTTGTGTCTGCAGGAGAATGGAAGAAGAGGGCGGGGCATGAGGAACCTCGGGCCGCCCCTGCTACGCTGCAATCACAGCAGTGATTTTTCACTCGCCCTGAACTGCCTGATGACACTCGTACCCCTAGTCTCACTAGATCCCGCCTGTGGTGTTGACTTATTAAGAGTCCCTTCTGCCCTGGCTGGTGTAGCTCAGTGGATTGAGCGTGGGCCTGAGAACCAAAGGATCGTGGTTTGATTCCCAGTCAGGGCACATGCCTGGGTTGCGGGCCAGTTCCCAGCAGGGGACTCACAAGAGGCAACCATACATTGATGTTTCTCTCCCTCTCGCCTTCCCTTCTCCTCTAAAGATAAATGAATAAAATCTTAAAAAAAAAAGAGTCCCTTCCTTGCCCTGACTGGCATGGCTTGGTTGCTTGGGTGTCGTCCCACAAAGCAAAAGGTCGTGGTTCAATCCCTGGTCAAGGTACACACTTGAGTTATAGGCTGGTCCCTGGTTGGGGCATAAGAGAGGCAGCTGATTATTGTTTCTCTCCCTCTCTTTTTCTCTCTACAAAATAAAATAAAATAAAATCTAGAATAAGTAGCATAGACAGTGGGGAGAAAATGAGGAGGGCAAGAGTAGTGTGGGAAATGTAGAAGCTAAAGAACTTATGACACATGGACATGAAGTAAAGGCGGGGAATGTGGGTGGGAGAAGGTGTGCAGGGTGGAGGGGAATGAAAAGGGGAAAATGGGACAACTGTAATAACATAATCAACAAAATACATTTTTAAAAAAGAAAAAATAAAATAAAATCTTTATTTAAAAAGGAGCCCCTTCCTTATTTATTTATTGTTTAAGATTTTATTTATTTATCTTTAGAGGGGAAGGGAAGGAGAGAGGGAGAGAAGTATCAATGTATGGTTGCCTCTTGTGTGTCCCCTGCTGGGAACTGGCCTGCAACCCAGGCATGTGCCCTGACTAGGAATCGAACAGCAATCCTTTGGTTTGCAGGCTTGTGCTCAATCCACTGAGCTACACCAGCCAGGGCGAGTCCCTTCCTTATCTGATCGGACCGCTTGAGCCAGAGGAGGAGCCGGGAGAAGCAGACAAAACGTGGGCTTTGAAATCAGGCTGGGATGAACCCAGGACCCTCCAGACAGGCTGTGAGACTTCTGGCTGGCCCCCAGGCTGCTCCTCATCCACAAAGTATGTCAGTGGCACCAGCCTCACAGGTTGGAGCATCAGGAAGATTAGACAGGGGAACACGGCGAGAGCACCCGGCACACCGTGGAACGTATCATAGTAGGTGGTTCTCGGAATGGTACTGTCCTCCCCTCCTCTGTTGCCCAGTGTCAAGAAGTCAGGTTCAAGGCTCCTTCAGAAGAGGACAGTGGTATCCTCGTCTGAAACTCAGGACTCCTACTCCATGCGTTCCACATACTGAAAAGCCAAACCCCGCAAAACACCATCCAGACCACGAGAAAGGGTTTTTGCCTCTGACTCTCGAGCTGCCGTGACTGCTCTCTGTTAAAGCCTTCTTCTCCAACTCAAATCTCTCAATTGCCTTCAAAAACCAGAAAGAAAGGAGACATTAAGGACTGATACAAATACTAGTGGATGGTGGGGGTCAGGGACGAGGCCATTTCTCCTGTGGGTGTGCAAATGGCCTGGAGCAAAGTTTGGGACAGGGCCTCAGGCCTTTCCGTGGCTGGCAGGGCCTTGGTGGCCACTGACCTCATGCCCCTCCTGTGTCACCACCAATTACGTGTCACCACCAATACGTCCCTCAACCCCACCCTCTCTCACATTGCCCCTCCTCCTGGCTAAACGTCCAAGGAGCACAGGACTGGAGTGGCCCCCAGCACAGCCCCACGGGTTGAATGCATTTTAAAATACAAGCATGGAGGCTACCAGATGGGAGCTACTCAATAAAGGCTATTATTATTATCATTGATCACCATACACTTGACCTCTAAAGAAATTTCTCTCGATCTCTGACGCCTCCTCTCCTATCCCCGCCCCCTCCTGAAGAGGGAAGCAAGCAGCACACACACTGGCCGCCTGACAAGTTGTGCTGACCGTCCGCCAAGCCCACCGTGCCTGGATCGCAGAGCTGACGGAGCAGCAGGCTTCAGTGTTCTCACCCTCCAGGAACTGACAGCCTGTGCCGAGAGCCACATCAGTGCCTGCGGAACATTCAACTGCGGGGTTTAGGGTTCGCCCACAGGAGACTGGGGTGAGCAGGAACAGTCGGGGCTGCCCAGCGCGGGAAGAGGCGAAGCTCCCGTCTCCTGGGATTGATTCGCTGAAATGCCCCTTGGCATGTGCGCAGGCGTGAGTGTCTGGGGCTGGGGTCCGGTCGGTAAGGCATGTGTCAACACCGTCGCTCTGATAAAGTGTGCAAGGATGAAGATGGTGAATTGGTGGGTGGGTGGCAATGTAGGAAAACAGCGAGGTCTCTGATCCTTCCCAGGATGCCTTAGGAGGACGGGGGGCCCTGCACACCGAGGGGACAGAAAGGACAGTCGAACATTGGAAAGCAGCAGGTTTTAGGGGAAGTGATGAGACCGGCCTGGGGCTGCATTTGCACGTGAGGTGACAGGGCACCTACCAGCGGGGCTGTTCCTGGGAAGGCAGCTCCCAAACCTGGCCGATGACCGGATCGTGGAGTATCATCAGGTATCCAGACTTGTTACAGAGGCTGATCTCTTAGGTCTGTGTTGGGTCCTGAATTGTTTATTGTGGCTCCTGAATAGTTAGCTCCCGATTTAAATGTTTAAGTACCAGTAATTGTCACCATGAAAAATCAAACAGCACAGTAAAAAGTCTTCCTCCTGCACCTCGCCCAATACCTTCGTATCCTGCAGGAGCCTTCCAGAGCCATTCCGTTCAAAGGGGGCCACACAAGGCGCACACAGCCCCAGACCTTGCAATTTGCACCCTGAGTTTCAGAAAGCTCCAGGGCACCCAGATGATCAGTTAGGGTTAGGTACCCCTCCTCTGCGTAGCTGGGAGCATGAGACTGCGATACAGGCCAGAAGCTACAATTTGCAAATGTACTATTCACTCCACACATATTCCCCGAGCCAAACTAAAAGCCGAACACTGTGCCGCTGTCCAGGATGCAGCAGCGTGCAGTGTTACTGTCCCTGCCTTAGGCGGCCCGGACTGGTGGGAGAAGCCGGTGATCAAGAGGTGAGTGGGGCTGCTGTGGGGAGGGACAAGGTGACAGGAGTGTGCCCAGAAGGGGTACTCGCGCTCGTCTTGGGTGGAGTGAATGAGAAGGCAGCAAGTGGAAGGAACGTGCCTGCCTCTGAAGTGAATGGTGAAGCTGTGGTGACCGGTGAACATGCTCTTGAGGGAGACTGGCAACAACGCTAAGCAAGGTTCACGGCCAGAGCCTGGGGGAGACACACACGGAGGGCATGAGAGAAGGAGGAGAAACAGGAGACGCAGGGAGGAGGGTCTAGGACTCAACAGGAGAAGGCTCCCTCATGCATCGGCATGCATCTCGGGGGCACGTCTTACTCACTCGTGGGCCCGAGCTCCTTGGTGCCATCCAGTGGGGCAGCACGGAGGCGAGAGAAACCGATGTGGCCACAGGTGCTGACTCAGAAGCAGCCACATGGTCAAGGCCGGATGTATAAAGGGCAAACCGTGGCCAACAGAGGCTGGGCAGGGTAGCCCAGGGGGGGCTCTAAGGGCAGGAGGCAGCTGGCGTCTGACAGATCTGACCAGCTGCCTGGGCCGAGGAGCAGGAAGGCCAGGCAAGGGGTCCCTTCCGCCAGGCCATGGGAGGACCGAGATGCTCCTGGCCCGGTGCTGGCTGTGACCGGCATCTTGAGGGAGCTATGCCCATGCTGGGCAGCCCTGAAAAGCCACCAGACCTCGCTGCTCAGAGGAGAGTTCTTCTGTTCCCTGGTTTCACAATTGTCATTAAAAAGTCACAGAGGTGACACATATAAATGCGTTCTTGTTTTCTGATTTGTTGAAATCAGAATTCCAGCAAGTTATTTTATGGCTATTGACAAACTAGCTCTAAACTGTGCGGAGACTGACAGAAGACCCCGAAACGCAAACACAGCAGTGACGGAGACGTGATGTTACTCGACCGCAGGAAGCACTATGAAACGACAGTGATCAAGACAGGTGGTATTGGCAAAGAACAGATGAACAATCAATGGAACAGAACAGAGAGCCCAGAAACAGATCCACATAAATACAGCCAACTGAACTCGGATGAAGGGTAAAAGGCAATTCAATGGAGCAACAACAGTCTTCTCGACGACTGGTGCTGACACTGGACACCTGCGTGCAAACAAGTGACCAAGGCACTGACCTCACGCTCTTCACAAAAATTAACTCGCAACGGCTCGCAGACCTACGTGTACAACACGAAACTCTAAACCCCCTAGAAGGTAACACAGGAGAAAACCTAAACGACCCTCGGTAAGGTGGTGGCTTTTTGGGTGCAACACCAAAGACACAGTCCGTGAAAGCAACGGTTGGTAGCTGGACTTCATTAACATTGAAACCTGCTCTGCAACAGACAAAGTCAAGACAGGGAGGACACAGGCCACAGCCTGGGAGAGCTGAGTGGTAAAGGGCATGCACCATGAAGAATTGCTATCAACTTGCACAAAGAACTCTTGAAACCCAACAATAAGAAAACAAACAAGTCAATTAAAAAATGGAGCAAAGCCCTGGCCTGTGGCTCAGTTGCTCGGAGCATCACCCCAATGCACCAGGGTTGCAGGTTCCATCCCTGGTCAGGGCATGTACAGGAAGCAACCAATGAATGCGTAAGTAAGTGCAACAACAAATTCATGTCTCTCTCCCCGCCTCCCTTCCTTCCTTTTTCTCTCTAAAAAAGCAATAAATTTTGCTTACAAATGGAGCAAAGAACTTAACAGACACCTCACTTCAGAAGACATACGGCCCTGTCTGTGTGGCTCAGTGGGTTGGAGCGTCGTTCCAACACAGTGAGGTCGCAGGTTCAATCTCCCATCAGAGGGCATACAAGAAGCAACTGATGAATGTGTGGGTAAGTGGAACGACAAATCCATGTTTCTCTCCCCCCACCTTCTGTCTCTCTAAAATCAATACATAATTTTTTAAAAAAAGAAGAAATACAGATGGCAAGTGAGCATACAGAAGAGACTGTTAACATCACAGACCATTAGAAAACTTCAAATTAAAACAATGAGATACCACTGCATACCGATTCGAATGGCCAAAACCCAGAACGCTGATACTACCACCAGATGTGGACCAGGACGTGGGGCGGCGAGGATTTTTCCTCACTGTGGTGGGAATGAAAAAACGGCGCCTCATTTGGGAGACAGTTTGGTAGTGTCTCCCTGTCTCCCAGCCTAAACACACTCAGCACACGGTCAAGGAATCACGCTCCCTGGTCTTCAAGCAAACGAATTGAAAATCGTGTCCAACATGAAACCTTGCACGTAGATGTTTATCACAACTTTACTCAAAATTGCCAACACTTGGAAGCAACCAAGCTGTTCTTCAGTGGGTGACAGAGAAACCATGGTACATCCAGATCATGAAGTATTATTCAACACTAAAAAGAAATGACTCATTAAGCCATGAACAGGCACGGAAGAACCTTAAATGCAAATCACTAAGTGAAAGAAGCCAACCCGAAAAGGCCACAGGGTACAGGCTTCCAGCTATATGACATCCCGGAAAAGGTAAAGCTATGCAGACAGTAACAGGACCAGTGGTGGCTAGGGTGGGGGTGGGGCACAGAGGGTTTTAGGGCAGCGAAGCCATCCTGTGAGACACCACCAAGGTGGACACACGTGGGTACACATCCATCCACACTCACAGCACAAAGAGAGAACCCCAATGTGAAGGACGGGCTTTGGGTGATGACGATGTTCATAATAATTTAGGTTCCTAAGTCAAAACAAACGTGCGGCTCTTGTGACAGGGAGGTCGTGTGTGAGTGGGGACAGGTGTGTGAGGACTCTCTACCTTTAGCTCCACGTTGCTGTGAACCCGCAACTGCTCTAAAAAATAAATTTCATTAATGAAACAATTTATCTCTGAGACCTCTAGTAGGCAAATGTGCTTTCCAATAAATGGGGGGGGGCCAGTAGGCCCCTTCCTTTCTGGAAGCCTGGCCCCGGCCCCAGCACCCGAAACTCACCAGGCTGCTGTCCAACAGCTGGCAGCTCAGGTCTATTTCGGCCATCTGCTGGTTCACCTGGTGGATGGAGCCGATGAGGCAGGCTGGGAGGGCAGCGGCTAAGGAAACCCTCCAGTGGCACCCACACGCCAGCAGGATGGCGCAGTAGGGCAAGGGCCCAGGCTCGCTCCCTCCCCGCCCACGAGTCTCTCTACTCCATTCTTTTTAACACTTCTTTTCTCTTGTTTTACATGAATTGCTTTATGAATTCTAAATGAAAATATTCTAAATACCTTGGAAAACTTAAAAAGCAGTCATCCATTATGCTACCACCCTAACAACTCCCGTTAGGATTTGGGGAGATTTCCTTCCAGTACTTTTTTACATAAGTACAAACTCAGTGTATGCCTATGGCTACTCTGACTTCTCTCCCACTCATTAACATAATTCCGGAGAGCTAAATAATTTTCATAATATTTTAAATGGCATTATATGAATCCAGGTAGAGGATGCACCTTAATACACTTAACTGTTCCTTGGCTATTGAATATTTAAATTGTTTACAACTTTTTGCAATGACAAATAATTGCAAATTATACACATAGTCACAGAGTGCTGTTTCCATATTTTGGATTTCTCCTTTAAGAGAGATTTTCAGGAGACGGATGCCTGGGTCAAAGTGCATCTCAACTTTGTTTATCACTATTGAAATCTCTGCCCACATCCTTGGCCCATCTGGTCGCCCTCTCTCTGAACTGCCTTCTGTCTTAGCTTCAATTGGTCTAGGACAGATCCACTGTAAAAGCCCCGTAATCCCGTCACTTCTCGCCGCCTTCACGAAAAGCAGAATCCACTCTTTCTTCCATTACCTTCCAGGGTTCTTACAAAACAGAGGGTGCGTGACAAGTGAAGGTGCCAAGGAGGGACAGGACAAACCCAACGGGTAGGTGAGGACGAGAGGAGTGTGGGATTAAGAAGAAAGCGGGAGCATTAGAAAAGGCTCAGGAAAGCTAGACACTGAAGCAGATCCTGATGAGCTCCCACGAGCTCATCTTGAGGGGGGTTTCGGAGAGGTGTGGGACAGGAGGGGACCCAGCGGGGTTCGTGCAGTTTGGCGGGCAGCAACATGACTTGAAGGGAAATAAGCTCTTTAGGAGATGGAAGGAGCTGTGGTTATTTGTAACCTGAGAGGGTTATTTGCTGGACAAGCTCTAAGCCGTCCAGAGATGGGATTCTGTGTGCCCCTGGGATGTAGTTCAAGGTCAGAAGTGAGAGTGGGATCAACGAAGGCAGGACTTGAGAAGTAAGATGCTGGCAGAGCCTGGATGATGCCAGAAGGGCAAAGGTGGAGTCCGGGCAAATGGGCTGGCAGGTGAGAAGAGTGGAGATAACTGGAGTAAAAAAAATTTTTTTGCCCTGGCTGGGTGGTTCCATTGGTTAGAGCCTCACCCCAATATGCCAACACTGTGGGCTCCGTCCGGGTCAGGATGCGCACACATAGCACCCGTGAATGCCTAAATAAGCGGACGACAAATCAGTGTGTCTGCGTGTCTGTCTGTCTCCCTTCCTCTCTTTCTCTAAGCTCAATTTAAACACTTTTTAAACTGAGTCTTAAGCTCACTTGTCTGAGGGTAGAAGGCGGGACAATGACCTTTTCGTTGCTATCTATAATTGTAATCCTTTGGAAGGTAAAGGGGAAAGAAGGAGACAATGAAAAAAAAAGAGCTTTTTTCTCTCTTCTTCCTCCTCCTTTCAACAAATATTTCCAGTACTTCTTCTGTTTGAGCTCTTTCTGATTATCTCAGCAAACCAAATTCAAATCAAATAATCCTTCAGAGTCTCCAATGCTTTTAGAGGCTAGGAAGAACTTAAGGCATGAAGAAAAGTAATGGAGGAGCTAGGAAGTAAAGCATGTCCTAAACTCGGCGCAGGTTACGCCTCTGCGGCTGGTGCATTGGGTCGTGACCGTGAATGGCACCACAGAAGGATACAGGGCGGACTGTCCTCCAGGCTCTTCCTCGCAGCATTCTGCATCTCGCGCCGGGCGGCCAGTGAGACTGCCAGGGGGTCGGCCACCAGCACCACCGGCATAGCGGTGACGTTGATGATTTCCATCTTCTTGTAATAAGCCACTGTCCTGTTTCTCGTAAACTGGCAAATGGTGGCAAGTTTCCACTTTTAAGATCCTCCCATTTCTCCCTCTGATCTTGTTCTCTGTTCGACCAGCCTCCTGGAAATCACAAAGAGCAAGGAACTATCTTAGAAAGCACCGCCACACCCCTCCGGCAGGCAGGGCTGACGGAGGTACGTGCTGCACGCAGCGTGGGGGGCAGAGGCTTCGGTCGGAGATGCCGACTGTCGGTGACGGTGACATACACGAATTTCCTTTCTCCCCGCTGATGCCCCCCACCCCAGCCCCAATGAAACTGTTATACACTTGACCTTCAAACAATAAGAGAATGAGGAAGGGCTGCCCCCATGTAGTCGAAAGTCCACGTATAACTTTTGATTCCTGAACTGAATTACTGAGAGCCTGGAAGCCTTATCAATAGCCTAAACAGTCAGTTAACACACACTTCATAAATTATAACACACACTTCATAAGTTATTACATACCGTATTCTTACAACAAAGTGAACTAGAAAACAGAAGATATGATTTAAAAATCATAAGGAAGAGCCCTGGCTGGTGTAACTCAGTGGATTGAGCGTGGGCTGCAACCCCAAGGGGTGCCAGTTCAATTCCCAGTCAGGGCACATGCCTGGATTGCGGGCCTGGTCCCCTGTGGGGGCCACGTGAGAGGCAACCACGCAACCACACATTAATGTTTCTCTCCTTCTCCCTCCCTTCCCCTCTCTCTAAAAATAAATTAATTTTAAAAAATCATAAGGAAGAGAAAAATATTTGAAGTACTATACCTAGTGATTGAAGAAAACTCATGATAAGTTAAAGGGATAATCGTAGTTTTAAAAACAAGGACACCGGGATGTTGAAATGGCTCAGCCTCCAGAGGACCCAGCAAGCTAGTCTGCAAATTAGAAATAAAATTGAACCTTGTTTGCCTCCTTGAGCCTCACCTGGGAAGCCAGAGGTACAGATGAGGTCCCTAAGACCCCCTTCAGCTCTCGGACACTATGATTCTCTGACATGGGTCCACCTCCTCAGCATGAGGGGCCTGATCTACCCCAGGCTTCTGCTCCTTCTCAGGAAACTGGCCCCACCTCTACCCTGCCTCCTAGGTCCTTGCTTTTCAGCCAGGAGTTCACCACTACCATCTGTGGGCCCTCCACATCCACAGCCTGGAGGAAGAAGCCTGGTTATCGTGAGGGAGAAACACTGCCATCTGCCAAGAAGGAAATTCAGAATGGAAGAGAAAATGGAAGCAGAGTTTGATGGGCAACTCAACTAAGGGGCCCTTCCTGGGATCTCCCTTCCTCTCCTCCCCAGGCGTGGGTCCCCCCGCCTGCCCCATGAACTCCCTCCTGGCCCCTGCCACGCTATGCTCCATGCCTCTATGCCTTTGCATGTGCTGTTCTCTCTCTCCAAAGCTCAGCCAGGTGATGCATCTTTTGGAAGACCTTCTTCAGTCCATTGGAAGGGAGTTCTCCCTTGCTTTGCGGTCGCGAGGGAGAAAGAGCAGAGGCAAAACAGGGAGAGGACCATTTTGCTACTGTGAGTCGCGGCATTCCCTTCTTCAGTCGTTACCCCAGGCCATTGGTACCACCCTGTCCTCTGTGAAGCCCAGGGATCTTGCTTTCACCACTCCGTCACGGCACTTACAATACCAAAATGGAATGATTTGCTTCTACAGCGTTCTCCATTAGGCAAGTTACTCCTTAGGGATTAGGGTCACTCAATAGTTGTTTCTGCCACACTTCCTTCTAGTCCAAAAAGGCTGTCCATTTCAGGTTATCCCAAGTCAGTGGGATCATGAGAAGGGCTGGCCCAGGCCCAGGTCCATCCTCTTTCCTCCCTCCTACTCCCAGCCTTTAGCTAACAGGCAAGGGGGGGACGGTTGGGAGGAGGCAGGTGCAGCGTAGGGCTCCTCACTTTCCTCCCACCCACTCTCCAGCACAACTGGCGAATCCCATGTTCCCCGAGAAGCTGGGTTCAGCGTGACCCTGTCACGAAGCATCTTGCTTCAGCTTAACGTTATTACTCATGTCTAATGGGGAGAATTGACTATTATGCTTTTTAAATGTTAAAAATACGTAGTGTGTTCCCTTCTGAATGTTTCATCATACCATTTTAGAATAAGTACTCCTTAAACATGTTAAGTTTTTGTTGCCAGCACTTAAGGAGGCACAAAGGACAAGGGAGGGAATCAGCTGAGTATCTACCCCCCGCCCAGCACTGCGCTGTGTGCGGGGGGCAGATGAGGGGAAGAGTAAGAAACATCCTGCCCCCACGAAGCCGATTCTGGCTGCTGAGACCGGAACATCCTTGTTTTTCAAGTTAACATGTTTTAAGTTAAGTTAAATAAATTGACTTTTACCCTGACTGGTGTGGCCCAGTGGATTGAGCACCAGCCTACGAACCAAAGGTGGCAGGTTCAATTCCCAGTCAGGGCACATGCCTGGGCTGTGGGCCAGGTCCCCAGGAGGAGGCATGTGAGAAGCAACAGACTGGTGTGTCTCTCACAAACATCAATCTTTCTCTCCCTCTCTTTCTCCCTCCCTTGCCTTCTCTCAAAAAATAAATAAAATCTTAAAAAAAACAAGTTTACTTTTATTCAGTTTAACCTTGGGTAATTCAATGACTAATGGTAGTGTCTAGTACAAGCTATCCCCTCCCTCCTGGGGATAGGATGGTAAGCGGACCAGATTGGCCCCCTGCCCTGAAGGAGCTGTGTCTAATAGGGGAGGCACCGGATGATCAAACAATTATATTAGGGAATCATGAATAACTCTGACCACTTCTTTGAAGGGTCACACAGTGCTACAAGATGACATAATAGAGGGCACTAACCTAGTCAGCATGGCCAAGACTTGGAGGAAGAGCAGGATTTAATTAAATGAAAAGGGACAACTATATTTGAACAACAGTAAAATAATTTAAATTTAAAAAAAGGAGGGGGGCAACACCATCCAAGCAGAGGGGGGCAAGGGCAGAAAGGTAGGAAAAGGCTAAACCTGTGCATCACAGAGGCTACTAGCCAATGTGACAGGCGAGACTTTGGGACTGGGTCAGTGTGACTGAACAAGTAACCTGTTTATTTCAACATGAAAATGAAGCAGTACCCCTGACCGGTGTGGCTCAGTTGGGGTAGAGTGTCATCCCACAAAGGGAAAGGTGGTCAGGACAAATGCTGGGGTGCGGCCGGCCCCCTGTTGGGGCATGTGTGAGAGGGGGTGGATGTTTCTCTCCCTCCCTTCCCCTCTGGATAAAAATAAAATAAATTAAAAAATTTACACCCTGGCTGGTATAGCTCAGTGGATTGAGCACGGGCCTGCAAACCACACGATCGCGGTTCGATTCCCAGTCAGGGCACATGCCTGGGTTGCAGGCCAGGTCCCCAGTGGGGGCCATGCGAGAGGCAACAACACACTGATCTTTTTCCCTTGCTTTTTCTCGCTCCCTTCCCCTCTCTAAAAATAAATACATAAAATCTTTAAAAAAATTGGAAAATGAAGCAGTAACACTTTAAATATATTAATTATACGTTAAAATTATAATACTTGAGACCCTTGGAATTAAATATTATTCAAATTAATATTACTTGATTTCTTGTTTTTTCCCCCACTTTTAAAAACAGGGCTACTAGAAAAATTCTAAATGACATATGCGGCCCACATTATGTTTCATGGCCAGCGCCGGGCTAGACCGTGCGGATTTTGGTTCTAGGACGTGGAACTCTCCCCTTCTCCATGCAGTCAGGTGTAATTGGAAGAAATTTACACTCGGAGCCGCAGACCCATTGCATGGGTCCAGCGCCTCCCTGGCTGGATAGCCCGCACCCACCACGCACCCTGAGTTTCTTCATTTATCAAATGGAACTAACAACACACTGTGTTAGGATTTCGGGAGATCTAGAGTTGACGCTGTAGAAGTTCCCTGCCCCTTGCTCACTGTGAGGCCTTGAAGCGGCCCGAGCCTATTTCCCCCGCTTGCAGAAACCGAAGAGAGTCCGGTGTAGGCAGACGGGGAGGGTGAGTCACCATTCTTCTGTCGGGCTTACCTGAAAACGCCGTGGCCGGCGAACTCGGGGCCAGTTCAATCACAGGTCCCTCCTGCGACCCTGCAAAGTTCAGCATGCGACAGCGGACGCCTGTTGCCCCTACACCCACTAGGAAGGGGTGCCCTTTGCTTTGCGGTCGCGAGGGAGAAAGAGCAGAGGCAAAACAGGGAGAGGACCATTTTGCTACTGTGAGTCGCGGCATTCCCCAGGCAACGCCGGGCGCGACCACCACGTCCCCCTATCCCACAACAATGGAACCTTCGCGCGCTGCCGCCAGACGCAGTTACCAAGGTGACGGCCTGTGTGAGTTAGAGAGACCAGACCGCAGGTCTGTGGGGAGAGCGAGTGTTGTTCCTCGTTCTATCCGGTATCAGGGAAACATGTAAATGACTCCAGAAGACAATCGCTTTGTGGAGTCCATTTAACATATCGAAAGCAGTTCTCGGGTGTTTCTGGTGCTTCTCAGAGGCTCTCGAAGTGGGCTCCGCCGCGCCAGGCACCCCCACTTTCTCGGTGGTAGAGGCCGAGGCGGGGCTGTACGTGCGCGCTGCGGGCGGGCGGTGGCGTGGCCCGCGGGGACCACGAACCCTCGGGGCGGCTTGCGGGTGGTATAGGCGTTTATTTGAAACCCGATTTCTGGAACCTGTAGAGTACGTCTCCATCCCGGCGTCTCCGGAGGGCTGAAGAAGGGTAGGATGTCCGGTCGCTCCCTAGGGGACCCAGCGCCTCCCGGCTGCTGGAGCGGCCTGAGGGCGCCGGGCCGGGAGCGAAGGCAGGCTTCACCCCAGGCTGGTGACAGCCCCTGTCGAAGTGTTTTTCCTTGATTGTAAATTGGGATAGTAATTCCTCCCGTAGGTGGACTGTGAAGCGCACGCGAGCGAACGTTTGTTCGCTGCCGTCCACTGAACCCACCGGCTGAGTGGTGGGAGACGGGTACCTGCGCGGGGACGTACTTGGATGGCTCTGAGTGGCGTGGGTCCCTTTGGGAATCCGATGAAAGCCAAAGGCTCACTTTCTTGTTAGGTTAAAATAAGATAATGTAGTTGATGGCCCACTGCAAACTGTAGAGCACTGCGCAGTGATGCAGTGATTGTCCTCGTCCGCGCAGCACTTTAGGCTTTGTTTTGAAGCCCAGTTTCACCACCTTCCCGCGGTTTGGTGGGGGCAAGTTACTTAGCTTAAGCCTCGGTTCCCTGATTTATAGATGGAGACATCCTTGGGTTGCTGTAAACATCACATGGCCCGGCTTTTTGTAAACACCAAAGTGCTTTAACCACCCGTGGGTCTGGTACTGTTGTTTTCCCTTATCACAAATGAAGAAGCCTGCGGCCCAGGGTTCCGCTTGGGGGGGCGGGAGAGCGCACAGTGATGATTGGGACCCAGATGCTCTCTTCACTTCCTTGGGGTTGAGCCCACCGGGCCCACTCTCCCCGGGGAGTTCCACTAGAAAGAAGGCTGCCAAGGGGATCTCCAGGTCCACCGTAATGTTCCAGGACCCATGCGTGGGTCTCTGCCAGAGTTGTTTGTGGATGATGGGATCTGACTTAAAAGGGAGCAAGTACAGACCCTTCCCTTTCCTCATCTGTTAGATACTGGCTGTGTCAGCTCTGCCATTTTATGGGCCTCCTCCTCCCACTGGACACCTCACCTACCTACAGGACAGGTGACCTTTGACCTACACACTGAGTGAGAGGCACTGTTATCCATCTGAAAGTGAAGTATAAATATAGCTTCATTTCTTTAAAATGGAGTCTCTGCCCAGGCTGTTGCCTAGTGTGATTCCCGCCATTGTGTGGGAGTAAGTAGAATTGCATCCTTTGCTCCAGACTGCGAATCTGGTGATGTCAGCTTGTGACAAAGTTTAACAGGCAAGTCAAGCGCTTGCCTGTGTTAACAGAAACTGTAGAGCCACACACGCCTGTGTTCAAATTCTAGCTCCCTTTTAGGATCTTAGTGTTTCTAAACCTTTTCTGTCAAATGGGGATAACTAGAGGAGCCAACAGAGGCTGGTTGCGAGAGTTGAGATTCTCTGTGCAGAGGCTGTAGCTTCTGCTTGCCTGGCACGTGGCGAGCACTCGACACGTGGGGGCCACTGCCAGGGCTATGAATAGCCACAGAGGATGTATGTTGCAGTGGTTTTAGGGCAGTAACATAGAGTCACTCACTCCACTGTTTGTACCTGTGACTTGTTCTTCCCCCAGCACAGGGAACATCGACCTTTCCCTGGTCAGGCCAAAGATGCCTCTCTTTGGCAACACATTCAGCCCGAAGAAGACTCCGCCTCGGAAGTCTGCCTCTCTGTCCAACCTGCATAATGTGAGTGTCAGGACGAGGGGCAGCCCGGTGTGCGTGTGACTGAGCTGCGAGCCTGGTCCCAGATGGGGAGCGGGGGGGGGGGGGCCCTAGAGGCATCCGAGGAGGGGGCATCCTCTTCATTTATGCTGCTCTTGCTAACATGAGTTCGAACTCCTCTGTGGAAATCGCTGTCAGAGCTTGTTCAGGAACCTAGTAAAGCAGTCAGTCTTGCGATCATTGGCTCCGTGTATTATCCAATTTGACTTCACTTTATTCCCAAGACGTGGCCGGGGATCGATTTCAGTCGTGTCCAAGGATCAAGTCGTTCTGAAAAGACGGTGTTTTGCCACCGTTCATGGCCTGCAGAAGGCTCTGTCACAGCTCCAGAGGCAGTGTCCAGGCTCCTCAAGGGCAGAGGTGGTCGCATTCCTCTCTGAACACCCAGCACTAGGCCTGACGCGGGGTGGGTGAGGGAAGAGCCGGGTGGGTGCTCAGTGAGGAGGAGAAACATCAGAAAATAGAGCAAAGAACAGCTGCTACTACTGCTGCTTGATGCGGGGTGGGCAAAAGTACGTTTACCATTCATGTGGAAAATAATGCAGTAATTCATAGGTAATAATACAGGAATAAATTGTTCTGCATATTCATAACCGTAAACTTACTTTTGCTCGACCCTGTATGTACCTCCACAGAAAGCAGCTGATAACTTGGGCTTATTACACTTAAAAAGGATTTTTCACAGTAGATGTACAATAATTCATTTAATGAATTTCAACATAATGTAGTTTTTTTCCAGAAAACGTCTATTATATAAAGCAGTATGTTTCATTTCTCTTATAGTTTAAAAGTGTTTGTCACACCTTCCTTGATTTTCTGACTTCAAAAAACACTGTTAAATGTGTTGGGTAATGAGTAGAGGAGAGAAAGGAGTTCCCGGGGTCCTGTGGTTAGGAGAGGTGCTGGGACTGTGAGGGCCATGGCCACCTGAAGTGGCACGCAGTGTCTCACCCACAGTTGGATCGGTCAGCCCGAGAGGTGGAGCTGGGCCTTGACTATGGAACCCCCACTATGAACCTGGCCGGACAAAGCCTGAAGTTTGAAAATGGCCATTGGATAGCAGGTGTGCCTATTTCCTGCCGTGTTGTCTAGCAGGACTGTGGGAGGAAACCCTCCTTGTAATCACCACCTCTATCTTTCCACCAGAGGCAGGGATTAGTGGAGGTGTGGACCAGAGGGAGGCTCTGCGCCTCCGGAAGCGGAACCAGCAGTTGGAAGAAGAGAACAGTTTATTGCAGATGAAAGTGGACCTCCTGCTTGACATGGTGAGGAAGGTGATGGGAAGGGCTGCCTGGGCTTTCCTTCTGAGGGAGGCTCCACCTCGAATCAGTTTGTGCAGCTCATACCTTGTGAGTGCNACCAGAGGCAGGGATTAGTGGAGGTGTGGACCAGAGGGAGGCTCTGCGCCTCCGGAAGCGGAACCAGCAGTTGGAAGAAGAGAACAGTTTATTGCAGATGAAAGTGGACCTCCTGCTTGACATGGTGAGGAAGGTGATGGGAAGGGCTGCCTGGGCTTTCCTTCCAAGGGAGGCTCCACCTCGAATCAGTTTGTGCAGCTCATACCTTGTGAGTGCCAGTTGCCCAGGTACATTGCTTTGCATCCAAAGACACAAACCGAAATCAGACACAGTCCCTGCCCTCAAGCAGTCACAGTCCAGCAGGGGGTGGAGGGAGACGGAGGACAAAGGCGATGACAGTTCCTCATGGTAAAGGCGACATTCAGAGTCTGTACAGGGCCTGGTGTTAGCGTGTGAAAGAGAGAGTTCTTCTGAGCCAGGAGGGCGCCACACAGGAAGGGGCAGTTGAGCTAAATGCAGAACAATAAAGGGAGCCTGGGATAAAGGGAAGGAAGACCATCTGCTCACGGCTTGGAGGCGTCCTGTCCTGTGCAGACCTTCGCCTATGCCCGGCGCAGACCTGCCCAGGAGCTCTCTGCATTGGCATCTGTTTCCTGTGACTGTTAAATACCCAGCAGGCACCCTGGCGTGTGGTGTGGTTCAGTGGGTTGGAGCGTCGGCCCACACACCAGAAAGGTGTGGGTCCCATTCCCAGTCAGGGCGCACACCTGGGTTCAGGTCTGATCCCAGGTGGGGCACATTAAGGGAGGCAACTGATGGATTTTTCTCTCTCTCCCCCCCTCCCACCCCCTCTCTCCACCCACGTCCTCTCTCTCTAAAATCAATAAACATATCTGTAGTTGAGGATTAAAACAGCAGCAACAACAAAGCCCAGCAGCCTGTCGGGCCTAAAGATACACATGAAGTTCGATTGAGAAGCAGGAGAGGGTACACTGGAGTGGTTAAGAGCGTGCGGTCTGGAGTTAAACTTCCTGGCTTCTTGTCCAGCTGCACAGCAGTTGTGTGACTTTAGGCAACTTATGAGATCTGTGTGAAGAATTTAGTTTTGTCAGCAATTAACTAGGCATGATAGTGGGAGTCACTAGTAGTGAGTTAATCATACAAGTAAAACACTCAGGATAGTGGATTGCTCAGGAAGTGTAGCTCTCATAGTAAGCTGACCTCTACTTCAGAGAGTGTCTCTCTCTTTCTGTCCCTGTCATGAAATCAAGTCCATTGAAAGATCCCGATGAGGAAAACGGCATTCTTTTTTTTTTAAGCATTTTTTGCCCTATGCATCATGGGAGCTACAGCTTAGAAGCAATTATTCCTTTAGCTTAGAATCACCAGTGTCTGCCTTTTTCAACTCCTGGAGTGTGCTGCTGTTAACACAGTGAGTGCCGTGCAATCCTAGGTGATCAAAAATGTTGATGGAGCCCTGGCTGGTGTGGCTCAGTGGATTGAGTGCTGGCCTGCGGTTACAGGCCAGGTTCCTAACGGGGCTGCAACAGGCAGCTGATAGGATGCATCGCTCACACACTGATGTTTCTCTCCCTCTCTTTCTCTCTCCCTTCCCCTCTCTCTGAAAATAAATAAGTAAAATCTTTTAAATATATATTTGTAAGTTGTTTTTTAAAAACCATTGATGGCCCTGGCAAGTAGAGCTCAGTGGGTTAAGCGCAGACCTGGGAACCAAACATCCACGGTTCGATTCCCAGTTAGGGCACATGCCTGTGTTGCAGGCCAGTTCCCAGCAGGGGACACACTAAAAGCAACCACACATTGGTATTTCTCTCCCTCTCTCCTTCCCTTCCCCTCTAAAGATAAATGAATAAAATCTTAAAAAAAAAAACAAAAAAACAACTCCCTGACTGGTGTAGCTCAGTGAATTGAGCACGGGCCTGTGAAGCAAAAGGTCACTGGTTCGATTCCCTGTCAGGGCACATGCCTGGATTGCTTGCCAGGTCCCCAGTGGGGGGACACATGAGAGGCAACCGCACATCGATGTTTCTCTCCCACTCTCCTTCCCATCCCCTCCCTCTAAAAATAAATAAATAAAGTAGTTTAAAAAATATTTTAAAAAAAATAAAGGCTTTACTTTGAGCAAGACTAGAGATTTAAAACAAAAAAAAAAAATTGATGGAGTGGATTGTGTTCTTCAAGTACCTGAAGTGGTTCTGCCCAGTTACAAATCGGTTCCTGTCACGGAGGCTGGCTGGCAGTGTTAAAATGCCCAAGGCCTCTCCCCAGTGCCCAGGGCTGGCCTTGGAAAACTTGATTCAGCCCAGAAATGTCCTTTGTAATAGTCTGCTGCTTTACTTTCAGTTCTCGGAGACCACTGCCGAATTCCAGATAATGAAGAAGGAATTGAATGAACTGAAGAGTGTCAACCGGAGAAGGAAGTGAAGACCTCCAGAAACATTTGTTAGAAGAATAGGGAGAAATCTACTGATCAGGGAGTTTATTTTTTATAGCCAAACTAGTGGAGTAGGTCCTGGGAGAGAGTGCCATGTAATGGGGCCAAAGGCACTGATTCGCAAACTTCCCTTCCAGCGTTTGGTGCAAGAAACTGCTCAGGACTTCAAAACAGGTCTGCATTTCCAGAGTGCAGCTGTTGGTGCTTTGCAGGAGGCCATTGAGGCCTGTCTGGTCTGGCCTTTTTGAAAACACCAACTTGTGTGCTATCCATGGCAACCATGTAACAGTTATGCCAAAAGACATCCAGCTAGTATGCAGCATACTTGCTTAAAAATCCACTATGATGGAAAACGTTTCCTTAAAAAAAATTCTCTTCCTGTTGTTGGTAGTTCTGAATGTTTTCTCTCCCCACCCTCTCCCCCTGCACCCCCACCATGGAGTCAAAAGGTATCTAAGTATATGACTGCAAGTGGAAAACAGGGAACAGAAATCAGGTGTTGGCAGTTTTTCCCTTTTCATTTGTGTGTGAGTTTTTAAAATATAAATGTGGGGACATAAAGCATTAATGCAAGTCAGAATGTTCCAGTGAACAATTTTAGCAGTTCCACTTGATGACAATATAAACAAACAACCCTGATACATTTTTCTGGATGATGCCAGCTTTGGATCTTTAAAAACAAGTAAATGTCTTATTGATGGCAATTAAATGATGTTTATGGCATTTTTTTTTCACACAGTAGATTTCGTCCATTCACTATACTTCTGAGTTGTCCTACATGCAAGCCCATTTTTAATGTCTTCTGGGCCGTTCCTGTAAGTTTGCTATTAAAGTACATTATTATTTTTTAAAATATTTATCTTTAGAGAGGAAGGGAAGGGGAGAGGGAGAGAAATACCAATGTAAGGTTGCCTCTCATGCATCCCTTGCTGGGAACTGGCCTACAACCCAGGCATGTGCCCTGACTGGGAATCGGTTCAACTCGCGGTTCGCGAGTGTGCGGTTCGCAGGCCCTCGCTCAATCCACTGAGCTACACCAGCCAGGGCTTAAAGTACATTATTATTAAAAATGAAGTAGGCTGGTCCGATGGTAGTGGGTTATCAGAACTCAACTAAAGTTAGTGTCACTAAAGTTGGAAAACAACCCCCCACTACTCAATTTGACTGGCTTTAAAAATAAATAAATAAATAAAGTAAATGGGATCCATGGGAGGTGTGTTAAAAATGCAGGTTTCTGAACCCGCGAAACCCCCTAGCCAAAATTACTGCAGAATTACTCCATAATTTAGCAAGTTTCCCCTGTGTTCCATTTCCACTGAAATTTCAGCCGCCTCCTGACTGCGGACCAGAGGGTGTCGCTCGCCCGCAGCGCTCCCGCCTCCGGCTCCCGGAAGGGCGCTCTATCCTCCGCCCGCACTACACTCGCCTTTCTTCCGGTTCCGGTGTCTCCTTACAGCAATGGCCGCCGCAGTCGCCGCCGCCGGCCCTGGGGCTCCCCTGTCCCCAGACGAATTGCCTCCGAAGGGTGATGCCGAGAGGACTGAGGAGGAGCTGGAAGAGGAAGACGACGAGGAGGTACTGGGGCCCTGCGGGGCGGGGCGGGGCGGGAAGCGGGGTTCCGGACGAGAACGTCCCGCCCGGGAGTCAGCTCCGCGTGCTGCGGGACCGGGGCAAAGGCGCGTAGCTGAGCCTGGCGAGGTCGGAGCGTCTTCTACGAGAAGCGGAGTTAGGGGCCTCTTTTGGCCCAGAGTGTCCTAGCTCCGGGGTAGGGGTGGGCGGCTCGGCGTGTCCCGGCGTCGGGAGGAGGTTACCGCCGGTTCGGCCAAGACTCGGACCTCCTTCATCACAGCCGGATGAGACCCTGTTGGAAAGACTTTGGGGTCTGACGGAGATGTTTCCGGAGAGGATCCGGTCCGCGGCCGGAGCCACTTTTGATCTCTCCCTCTTTGTGGCTCAAAAAATGTACAGGTAAGGGAAAAGGGCAAAGACGGCGGGGTGTGCCTGGGGTGCCATGAAGGAACACGGGCTTTGGAGGTGGCATACCTGGGTTGGGAGCCAGCCTGCCACCTAAGGTCGTTGAGTGACCTTGGACTTGTGATACCTTAACTTTTCTTAGTCTTAGTTATTCTATAAAGGAGGGATTCTTGTCGGGCAGGGGCCTTGTTAGGGTCGTTTTAGAATAGGTGAGTTAATTAACGTATTCAAATCTCTGTAAGAACTCAGGAGAATGTTGAAACTGCTCTCACTAGATGCACAGCTACCAGCACTGCTGCTCCTGTTTCTGGTCAGAGTATTGTGTAGGAGTCGGTTAGAATACGATTATCAAAAACACTGACGTACATAGCGTGAGAAACTTTGTTCCTTCTTGGTGCAGCTGCCTGGTTTTGCCTCACCACGGTGCTGACAAATCCTCCCGCAGGTTTTCCAGGGCAGCCTTGTGGATCGGGACAACTTCCTTCATGATCCTGGTTCTTCCTGTTGTCTTTGAGACTGAGAAGTTGCAGATGGAACAGCAGCAGCAACTGCAGCAGCGGCAGGTGAGCCCAGGCCCGGGGCTTTTTGCCAGTGATGGAGCTACAACTTGGTTATGGCTCCCCCACCTGGGTGGACCAGCAGTTCACGTGTGGGTAGAGGGTGGGATCTGTTCCATGTTCTTGATGGTGCTGTCAGCATTATTTTGTAGAGCCTGTCTGCCCTGTTATGTAGGATGAAAAATGAGATCCCTGGGCCTGTACAGTGCCTTATATCCTTCCTTTTCCGTTCCAGATACTTCTAGGGCCTAACACAGGGCTGTCAGGAGGAATGCCAGGGGCTCTACCTTCACTTCCTGGAAAGATCTAGATTGTTACTGCTATTTGACCTGTCTCAGCAGGAGAAGTTTGAAAATTCAGTAGTGTTTGAACTCCTGATTTTTTTTTTTTGAAACTTGGGTACACTGATCTATCCAAACCTGGTTGGGAGAATTTTCCCCATGTCATCTCATGGAGAGATTCCCTACTTGCAGCTGTGCCCTCCAAGCTATCCTGACTTACTACTTTTGTCCTCACTCTGATACCAGAGTGCGGCAGTGCAGATGGTTCCTCCACTCTGGCCATCCCATGTCTTTTGCTAAATTGACTCCTGACCCCATCTCAGTATCTCAACGTGGGGGCCATTGGGAAGGACGTGCCCCCGACCGTGGCCGACTGTTGTTTTGATGTGCACACCGTAAGAAACACAAACACATTACAGCTGCAGTGTAAAAGCAGCCACTGTGAATTTCTGTGTATTTTGGAAAAGACGGCTGGCTGGCAGCAGCTTAAAGCACAGGATGGGGACCGGAGGGCAGAGCAGCTTACTTCCGCTGCACATTTTGGCTGTTAGACCTTTGTGTGTGTGTGTCTAGGACAGTAAGAGTCAGTGCTCACTTTTGTATTTAAATATTAAAAATTGTTCCGGCCCAAAGTGTTATGTTGTGTACTTCTGATAAATACATACCTCGAAATTAGACCATTTCAGAAGGGCAGATACAAACTGCACCAGAGGACAGTGTAGCTCTGAAAATGGCGTGTGGATGTGAGTGAATTCCTCCTAACGCAGCATCACACCATGTTTACCCCCTTTGTTCCTTTATGTTCATAATCACAGTTCAGACAGACGTGAGGTTTATGTATGGATTTTCCATTTTTAATATTTGGTTAAACAAAATACATCTTTTGTAAACAAACCCAGCACAAGGCCAACAAAAAAGGGTGGGGAATAAAAGCAAGGAAAACAAAAAGCCTAGGATTGCCCCTCACTGGGCATCAGGGTGAGGCCTGCCCCCTTCTTTAAAGGAAATGGGACTTTTTCCCCTTGGGCATCAGCATGGGTCCCCGTTTCTAAGCACCAGAATTGGATATGAACAGAGAAACCAGCCCTGAAATGTTTAAGCATCTTTGCATATCCCATTGGCTCATGGACTCCAAGGACACGGGGACTCCTTTGAAGTGCCATCTGCACAGGTCCAAGCAGATTGGAGGTGTTTCCCCCTCTTCCCAGGAAATGGCTTACTATCTGTCCCTGACAGTGCCAGTGGAGCCAAGGTCCTGGTTGTGACAACCAGCAAGGTTGGCTGTAACTTCTGGCTGGTGGTGTTCGGAATGTCATTGTGCAGGGGTAAGGTAAAGAGCTCTCTGTGGTGCCAAGCAGGTCTGATGTAGAAAATGGTACAGAAGAGACTGGTCAGTTGCTTAGATGGTGTAATGCAGTAGCTGCTTAGTGCCCTCTTACTAAGCATAGAAAACAGCCTTGTTGAAGATACATGTGCAGAAAAAGTGCTGGTGTAAACATGCACTCCAGTCACAGTGGGGAGGAGAAAGCCTCGGCTTCATCCCAGTTGGCCTCCTCACGTTTGACGTGCAAGCCGAGAGCTGGCTTTACTACTGGAGAAGTCAGTCGCTCTCAGGCCTGGTGAGACCATCGATCTGCAAGGGCCAGCCAGGTCATCTTTGCCTGCCCACCTGCCTTGAGGCAATGTCAACCACTTTGGTGACACGCAGTATGTGTGGCATGTACTCCCCTTCTGTTTTCCAAAGTTACAGGAGGAAAATGGCCTGCAACTACTTAAAGAGGTATGGGGTGATCAGTTCTCAGTTGATTTGTAAAGGAAATCACAGAAAGATGACAAATCCAGGTCCTATAACATAATGCACATGACCACCTGACTTGAGGACTCTGCTTGTCACTGTGCTGACTCGGAGCCCAGGACTTCCAACTCTAGCTAGTCTCTTCACAATACTTTCCTCATCCAACTGCTTCAATTGGTGGAACTTGATGTTGAAGGCAGGCTTATTTTTTTCCAGTTTTTGCCACTGGGAAAACTGCCCTTTGGCTTAGCTGTGCCCCAGAGCCTCCCAAATGACTGTAGTGAAGTGGCAGGGACAATGCTGGAGTGAGGCAGCCAAGGTGGCCACGCCCACCTAGCTTTGGTCAAGTCCTCTTAGGTGTCTAGTTACCCGGTCACACTACCACATTGCAGGATCCAACCACTTGGTATGAAATATTAGAGAATTTTGCGCTATAAAACTCCACAAGGATGGCCATAAACCACCCTTAAAAATAGGGTGAGGGGTGGCATCGAAGGCTGGAGACGGCATGCTGCACTGCTGCTGGGGTTGTGAAGACCGTTTCCTGAGAGGCCCTTTTTGCTCTGGGTCCTTCAAACCAGTCACACGGGCTTTGCATGCACTGTGTCTTCAGACCCACTGGTTGCCAGGAAAGGGGAGATGGAGGCAGCATCCCCAGGTAGGTCAGAGCGGCAGTGAACTCCAGCAGAGCCTCTGTCAAGTCCTCAGAGGAAAGGGAGAAATAAGCTAGGACCCACCTTTTCCCCTCTCTCCAAATGAAATCAGGGTCTTCTGCCGCTTGCCGTGTGCAGAAAGCGCCTACCTTCCCTTCCCAGGAACAAGGAACACTGCTTGGTTCTTGTGACATTTCACACATCTGGCCTATTGCACTGTCAGATCTGTGGGGAGAGACCTGCTGAGATGTTTGGGGGAGTGGTGGGGGCAGACCCATTGCACGGGCCACAGCACATCACGGAGGGCGCCGGGGCAGATGGGACGGAGGCTGGACAGAACTGTCATGGGTCCGCTCTCCAACTCTGACGGGCCTCCACCTCTTCTGGTACCACCAGCAGGAGTTCACAGTTCTTGCCTCGCAAATGGTGTTTTAGAAATTTCCTATGGGGAAAAAAATGAAAGAAAAAAATGCTGGTAAAATTGCAAATTCCAGTCTTGGGGCCCCACGTTCACCAGTAACCATTATTTGTACCCTTGGCAACCCTAAAGAACACTCGCAGTGATCTGTTCTTGGAGGAACAGATCTCCCTCCAAGTCTTCCATCCCTTCAGTCTGTCCAGTTAGGTTTCCAACCTGAACTTCCACTCTCCCTCATGTTGTTGTCAAACGCAGCTAGTTCTGTGACAAACAGAGCCAGGCCAAAAGTACTCTAAAGGGCTTCCAACTATTAAAAATAAGAAAAGTTCCTTCATTGATCTCAGAAATTTCACCCTCCCTGGCCTGAATGTCTTCCCCTGACCTGGCAGCTCCGTGGTCACCACTGGGTATTGGTGACACTACCATGCCGGTCCCACCAGACCAGAGGCCAGCATCCCAGACTGGGAACTCCATAGGCCATCAAAGACTCAGGTCTTTCAAATCTGGGACCTTATGATTCCAGGTAAGGCAGGGAGAGGTCCAAGGAGCTGGGAGTTTCACTTCCTTCGCCAACCACAGAGGAGGTCGAGGTGCCGAACGCAGCACAGGAGCCCTCCCCACACATCAGCGCCCACAGGCACCTGAGCTCGCTCTCGCCTCCGATCCACTCAGGCATCTTCAGTTTGGAGTCAAGGTTGTAGTAGGCACCGCCCACCTCTCGAACACAGATCCAGTGCTGCCTTTTGAGAGGCAGCTTCAGCGGGCCCCAGCACAGGCTGGAGGGCAGGTTCATGATGAAGCCCATGACGTTGGTCAGAGCGATGGCACCGACATCCCTGTGGAAGAGGAGCGCTGTCAGGCCCCGCAGCAGCCAACCCTTCCAGGTTCCCAGCTCTCATACCACAACCGCCCACCTACCTCCTCCTCCCTCATACCCTGTGTGCCAGTTCCCAAGTCAAGACTAGTTAGGTTACCTGCGCTTGTCCCACCAAACTGCTTCGTAGCCTTTGGTCTGCAGTGCTGCCATAATAACGTTCACATCATAGTTCCCGTTTCCCAGCATGCTCTTCTTGTGAGGAGTCACCATGGTGTTTGGAGACAACCTACAGATGTGAGAGGAGGGCTGAGCCCTGCTGATCAGCCTACCACCACCTGAGCCTGCACTACAGAAACGGCCTTTACGCCACTGTCCCCTGGAAGCTCGTTTCCTCCATTCAAGTCAACTGTAACCAACTTTCAACAAACTAGTCTGCAGGCTGGGCTCCTACTGTCCTGGGGACTACACCTCCTTTTATGCCAAACAGTAATTCACAGTGATGGGGCCTATACCTGTCATTTAGCACGGAATAGCCTCCTTTGTGAGATCCTGGGCCCACTCATCTCTGCAGTCTCTTTCCTTGCTGATTTTCCCGCCCTGATACAAGCCTTTCTTTTAACAATGGAAAGTAGTATTTGATATCAGCATGGGTAGTATCTGTTACTCTTTTTTTTTAGCTCAAGTGCTTTCTAGTCAAGGCTTGCACACTTGATATAATTAATCATTTCATGCCCAAAGGCCTACAGGGGCCCCGGCAGGCAACCTGAATGTACAATGCAAGCTGGGGCCAGATGCGAAGCAATAAAAAGTAGTAAGGCCTATGTTAAACTGGGGTGCATGACCCGCCGAAAGCATGCTGAATGCCTATGTCCATGTGTGAAACACTTAAATGAGAATTTTTTTAAACCTGAAAACACCAAGAATCAGCTGAAAAAAATGTTGGTGCCCAACAAAACTCCACTGCAGTCTGGTTCACTCACCCAGCTGCTTAAGGCCACTCTTGGCCCCGCCTCTTTGCCAGGCCTCCATCTCAAGGCAAGGCCAGTTGAAAGGCATTTCCAATGCTGCATTTTGCTTTCACAGGGTCTGAGGCCAGGGCCTGAGGAACGGCCACCTGATGGGTGCTAAGTGCGGGGGAAGGGAAGTGGGCAGTAAAAGCAGAGGCGTCCAGGAGGCTGCTCAGTGCTGTCTCCAGAATGAGACTGTAGGTCTGTTCTAAAAACTGAAGAAATCTCATAAAAAGTATAAAACTTCTACATACAGAAAACAGGGGTAATTTTTCAACACAGAAAACATTCCCGCCGCCACTTAAACCCTCTAGTGGCCCCCAAAACACTGAACCACAACCTGCACTACCTCCCCTCAGCCTGCCAAGGCCTCGGGGCCCCGCTGACCCCATCGCACCTCCTGCCACTCGACCTCCTTGGCTTCTTGCGCACACAGAGGTCTTGCTCACCGAGGGCCTTTGTACCCACCCACGGTTGCCACCACCTGGAATACTCTCCCCCAGGTCGTCACTTGGTCTGCTTGTTGTTTGGGTCCCAAGTATTACCACCTCAGAGGCTTCCTCTGACCACCCGGCCGTAGGTTCCTCCCAGCCACTTCCTTCAGTTACATTCCAGCCCTGTCACTACCTGACACCTCTTCCCAGATGTGTTTTTCCACACCAGAGGGACAGCAGGGGACGCAGGGGCCTTCTCCTGCGCAGGGGCCAGGTCCTGTTGATGCGACATCACCAGGGCCTGAAGGGTGCCTGGCACATGACAGGTGCTTAAGGAATGTTCTGGAAATGTTCTCTGTGTTTGTCATCCTGTCTCTTTTCCTGAGAACAGCAGTGGGCCCTTAAAGTGAGAAAAGCTGTGTGCCTGTCCCCAGGGCAAAGGTGTCTGAAGACACTAAGTTACAATTTGCAACCAAAATGTGTTCCCTGTAACAACAATTACCATTTTTTGAAAATGTCTGTGCCAAGCCCATGACAGGCTTTCATATTTCTAATTTAATCCTCACAATAAGCCTATGAGGCTATGAATCATTTCCATTTTATAGGTTTTAAAAAAACTCAAGTTTGAACGACATCCCTGATTACTTTTCTTTTTTCATATTGTTTCTTTTTAAGATTTTATTTATTTTTAGAGAGAGGAAAAGTGGGGAGAGAAACACCAATTGGCTGCCTCTTGCACACCCAGAACAGGGGATCAGGCTGCAACCCAGGCACATGCCCCGACTGGGGATCGAACCAGCAACCTTTTGGTTGGCAGACTGGCCCTCAACCCACTGAACCTCACCAGCAAGGCCTGATCACTTATCTTTCCAGTGACAGTGCTAGGATTCAAACGCAAACCTGTTGGGATCCAGCACTGTGCCTGTCTTACAGCAAGGATCCCCGATCGGAATGGCAGTGTGGCGGGGTAATGAGAACCAAGGCCAGCGGAGCCCCTGGGGCCTGGGCTGAAACGTGGTTTAACCGGAGGAAGGCTCTCAGGCCCTCGGATTAAATTCGGAAGCGCATGAAAGGAAGCCCAGCTCAACACACACCAGGCTCCCGTCCCCTCGCCACCTTTTCTCAGTTCTTCCGGAGCAGTCTCCAGCCAGCGGGTTCGTGAAGGCGCCAACAAAGGAACTGCAGGGCCTCCCTCCTCTTTCACCACCTAAGTCCCTCCCGGGCTCAAAGCTCACGGCTGCGCTTTCCCAAGTGTGTTCCTAGAGAAAACATTCAATACGATGGCTGCGTGAATCAAGAAAACAGGTTTGCTGCAAGAATTCTTGGAACCCCTGACGCAGTAATATTCACTTGGGTCCTCAGTGTCCACGGGTGATGTGGCAGTGTTCCCCGGTTAATCCCTCCACCATCTTTCACCCTGTCCCCCACCTTAAGCCTTAAGTGGGGGACATCTTTCAGTTCTCAAACAAGTTTGACCACACACACAATTCTTGGGAGGTGTGTCCTGCAAGGACCTTTTCTGTCTGACATCTTCTCATTTTCATGTCCCTTCCTGTCTCCTCTCACTCTCTCCCCTACCTAGAGGCCCCTCACCTGAACACTATTTTTGTATTTTTTCCATTACCAGTATTTATTCCTTTTATACCCTCTTCCATTTCCACCTCCGCCCCCCCATCACCACACCCTTGTCCCTTTTCCTTCTTGCTCGAGCCCTCCACTCCCTAACCCCACACTCCCCAGAGCTGTCAGCCTGCTCTTTGAGTCTGTCTTTCCACACTTGGACTTTTAACAGGGTCCTGAATTGACAACCTTGCTTTCAACTCTTCCTCCTCCAATTAACCTATGTGTTCCCCCCACGGTCACCAAGGTGTCATTTCACTCTCTTATATAATAAACGCCCATGGAGCCCTGGCTGGCGTGGCTCAGTGGACGTGCACCGGCCTGTGAACTGAAGGATCACTGGTTCTGGTCAGGGCACTTGCCTGGGTTGGGGGCCAGGTCTCCAGTTGGGGGCATATGAGGGGCAACACATTATTTCTCTCACACAATGATGTTTCTCTTCCTTTCTCCCTCCCATTCCCTCTTTCTAAAATTAAAAATTAAAAAAAAGAAAGAAAAATGCCCATGGAGCCAACTGCCTGGTTGGCCAGTTCCAGCCCTGCCCGGCCTGCTGCTTCCCTCTCATGGGGCCTTAGTGCACCTCAAGCACCGTGGCCACGAGGCCCCCATTCCTCCATCCCACTTCCTGTCCCAAGTCAAACCCTCTGGCTTCTTTAGGCTCCACCTCACACACTGCCTCCTGCATGGAATCCTGCCTGGCTCCTTTGTAGTAGAAAAGGAGGGGGATCGGGAGGACACGTCTCTGAGTTCACACCCAGGCAGTATCAGTACTAATTGTGGGATTTAATCTCCATGTCTATCAGCTTATCTGTAAAAACGGGAATAATTCCTATTTCACAGGTCCACTGAAGAACGCAGTTGTTTCACACGTGCCTGGACAAACAGGAAACGGCCCCCCTCCTCTGTACCCCTCACAGAGCGGCACTGGTGGCCGAATGAACATCTGCTGGGTCCAACCGGTCAATACAGGACACGGGAGAATGGCCTCCCTCTAGTCCCAGAGTGCTCATGTGAGTAAGTGGGGCCCACCCACCAGTGCCCCTGGTACCAGCTACTTCGATCAGCTTTACCACTTAATCCCCCCAACAGTCTTGAGACGGAGACTGACCCCACAGTGTAAACACGGAGACCAGGGCAGCGAGGTGACAGTGAGCAGCCGCTCACCTACAGCTAGTGAGTGGCAGAGCCAGGGGCAACCTCCTAACTCTGAACAGAGCTAAGGCCACACCGAACAGCCTCCTGGACATCGCGACACACCGGTCCCACAAAATTCCACAGGATCCTGTTCTGTTCCAACGGATGGTTTTCTTGAGACTCCTGAGCAAACTCCTGCTCGGGCCTGACTCTCTTAATGAATTCATTGGAAATTCTGGACCACTAAGCAGGCTCCTCACTGCCGTCAGTCAGAGCTTAGAGCCATGAGGTGTGAAGGGTCTGTAGGTGAGAGATGGGCTCTAGTCCAGGCCTCACACCCCAGTTCAATCCCAGGTCCTCTCCCGTGGTTACCACCGTGTCTGGCTCTGCTGGTGACTTCAGACTTTAATGAAAGGAGATGTGCAGACATTCATCCATATGCCTTTCTCCTCTAATCACTTCCCTTTTTATCAGCTCTGAACAGATGTGGTGACATTAGGAACTACGGCTCAGAACTCTCTGATGCCTGTAAATCACCGAAGTGTACATAAAGTACAGCTCACAGGGCCAGGCACTCAGAAGTACCCGGCAGATGCTGGCTATGCGAGTGACAGCGTCTGTCCCACCCAGGGAGAGAGACGGCGAATCTCTACAGGCGAGCCTTCACCACCACCTTTTCTCAACTTAGAACCACATGCCTTTAAACGTGGCCCCTGCCACCTGCTCAGGGCCTTTTATCAAGGCGGCAGGAGGACTCGCCCCTGTGGTAGAGAGTGCTGGCTGTGCCCCAGTCTGTCCCTTCCACCTCACATGAGGTCTTTGCCCCCAGTACCAAGGCAGTTTTCGTCTATTTAGATTTTAATAGCTATTTTAGTGGGGAAAGAAATGAACACATACCTAGCTACAAGAACATCTGAGCACTGAAAAATTGAGACAAATATAGTGAAAATGTCTGAGACCCAAGGACTTTCAAAACAATCTTGCAAAGCTGATACCACACTGTTTAACTTCTAAGTTCTTTCTTTTTCGATGTACAGGCGCAAATGATAACATGTCTGAGATAAAATATCCCTATCTACACACATGCGCAGTGATGCCACCTGCCCTATTTCTCACCTTTTCTCTAACTTCACGTCAAAAAGTGACCGTTTTCCAACCTCTTTTTGCCATCACCGGGGACATTACCACCCCCCCCAAACCAGGGACTGGGCCCGCCACACCTCTGACTCCTCTTTCTTTCCCTTCCCCACGATGCTGCCAAGCTGCGAGCTCAGCTCTCCCTAAGTCCCCATTCGCTTCCATTCCCAACATGAGTCACCTCTCGCATGGCTGTACTGCAGCTCCACCCTGCTTTGTGTTTCTCTTTTATCTGGCTCAAGTTCAGCTGCCAGGATGAATTTCCTCTCAACAAATGACATTAGTAAAAATTTTCCTCATTTCTACTATTCATTAGCACATCTTAAAAAACCACAGAACTTTCGATCGTAGAATTTCGAGTGGTCTAGTTGAAGCCGCCATCATCACCGTCCTTTCCATTAGGATCCAGAGACCACCTCTTCCTTTTAGACTGGTCTAAATCCCTGGCTCCAACTTTACTCGAGTCTGTCCTCCAGGCCTGGTCAACATGTGTGTACTTCTCAGCCACGGAGTCCTGGCCTTTTCCCGACAGTGCCTGTGGTGCCTGCCACACTGCAGGCGGCCAAGGAATGCTTGCTTAAAAAACTCAGTTTCCTCTGTCTCACCTCTTCTCCCCTTTGCTTTTCCTCTGATCCCTTTCTGGCTTTTTTTGTTGTTGTTGTTGTTTCTTTGTTTCTGTTCATCCCCACAGAATCCCTTCACACAAAATACTGAATATAGATGAGAACAGGGGCAGAGTATACTCTCTTCATGCACTGGTTTGCTGTGACTTTAAAGTGGATCTTTACATTGTGCTGATAGGGAACTGAGCAGTGTAATACAACCTGCTAAAGCTTTAAAAGCCAGGAATAGAACGCTGGTTGCAGGTGAGTGTTTAGCAAATATTTAACATTCTTTCATGGAGGGGAAACACAGCCGGCAACCACAGCCCGCATCTTCAGACCCAGACCAGCTTACTAGCAGGGGAACGGCTCCTGATGACACAACCATTATAACAGGCCTTCCGGTACTCAGAAAGCGACAGGGCAGTTAGGCGGACAGGCCCATTAGGACAGGCCCCAGAGTCACAAAGCTTAGGTCGGAATCCTGCCATCGATGGCTCTGTCAACTCTCTGTGCCGTGATTTCTCGTTTGGAAAAATGAGGAATATGTTAACAGAATCTACGTTGTAAGATCAGTGTGAGGAATGAGACAACACAGGAAACAGTGCTTTGCACAGAGTGTTCACCTGTGTTAGTGATCACCGTCGTGTTAGATCAGGGGCCGAATTTACAGTCCCGAAAAACTTATGAATGAACACACAAAATCTTGACTGTTGAAATTTACTGGCGAGTGAAACTGGGCAAATTGCTTAAAAAGAATCCTAAGGTTTTTTCAAGATCGCTACGTATTACCAAGTACCAAGCACATTCAAGTCCTCTCCTTGCTAGTCTTTCGTTAGGAAATAATCTGCAAACATTCAATTTAGAAGAAATATTAATGGCTGGTCAAAAGGAAGCAGTCTAGTGGATGAGCCTCCTCTCTGCTCCTTCCAGTTACAGGACGTGGTGATAGGAGACAAATGACCTCCCCTGCCAGGGCCCCAATTCCTAAAGAGTTAATTCTATTTGCCAGATAATGGACATAATGCAAATGACACATCCGCCCTGCAGAGGCATAAATGTGGTTATTCTTGGCAGTGAAAAATAATTACCTCATTATAACTTTGTACACTGGGATTAACATTCTTCTAAGAGAGGACTATGTTTCTTTCAGGGTAAACGGTCCACACCTATGGCTTCACAAATCACCCCAAGAGGGCTGTTTCTGGTTGTGATTCAGGTCCTTCAGGGGCAATAATTTCATCGCTGGGTGAAGGGAGTCAGAAGAGGGTCTTCTGGAACTGCCAATATGCACTACTTGAAGAACTCTTGAGCTTTCTCTGCACTGAGAACCGAGCAGGCCTAACACTTCCTGGCTGGAGGAACCAGACGGGCTCACTGCCAAAGCTGCTACGGGCTGCAGACGTGCTGACATGACTTGGTGATCCGAGACAAATTATCTCACCTGCCAAGGCTCCATTTGCTGAAGGGGACTAGTTCCCGCAGAATTAATTTCTCAAGCCATTGAAAAAAGAATTTTAGAACATCAGAGCACACAGAAAAACACCGAACTTCCATCCTCCTGTCAGGCAGCACCTGGCCAAGTAGGTAAGAAAGGGTATCTAGAATGAAGTAGAAAAGCGAGGAGACCAAGAGTCCACTTCCCAACATGGACAAATTACCCGAGCTTTCTGCCTGTGTCTCTGTCAGTACAGAGACAGCACAACACGCTGGGAGGCTACACCAGACAATGTATGAAAAGCGCCAAGGCCACCACTCCACCTCTGATGTCAAGTGACTGAGTGTGCATTTATCTTGTCCCTCGTTCCCTCCTAGGCCACAAAATCCTTGAAGGCACTATAGCATTGGTGGTCAATAGCACAGATACAAGCCTCAATTCAAACTTGGCTCCATCGCTTGCTATGTTACCCGGGAGTATTACTGAACTTCTCTGAGTCACGTCTTTATCCCTTAATGGAAGTAACAACACGTATTCCATGAGAACATTCTAAATCAGCATGATGTGACAGCACTGAGGCTCTTAGCACTGTGCCTCACCCATAGTAGGTGCTCAGTCAATGGTAGTGACTATCTTTCCAATTCTGTGTCCCTCATACCTGCTCAGAACATCATCTAGCTGATCATACCTGTTGGTCTGAAGGCAAACTGAGACATTGCCCCACCCACAGAAATTCAGATATAGCAGAAAGTATCAAGAAACCGAGAAGGGGCCCCCTACCTCTGGAAAATCTCCTGCAGCGTCTCCCGGGTGAATGCATTGCTGTCCTGGAAGACGTTATTGAGGGCATGCAGGGCACAAAGCTCCCTGCGCTGTTTCTCATGGTAGATCTGTGCGGGAGCTGCCTGGGGCAGCTCCAGTGATTCAGATTTGGCCTTGTCTCCTTTCCATGGCACGCAACTCATGTTTTTCGTTTTAGGTTCCAGAGAAGGCTAAAAACACCCCACCCTTCCCTCCAGAGGAAGAATGCAACCTTCTCAGTCTGCAGGATTCCTGAGGTCCACCTTATTTTCTGGTGTCCATGATTTATGCTTTGTCACGGGGGAAAACGATTGGAATCAAAAGGGAATACAATCCATCTCTTCATAAAAAAATAACTTTTGGATTAATGTAGTTCACCACCACTGTCAAAGTGCAGATTTTGAAAAAAAATCTAAAACCGTGCTCCCTTTTCCCCCCTCCCCTCCCACCCCCCTCCAAGAACAACAACAAAAAAAAAAATCACGATTTTCTTGCTATATTTTCCTCTCTGCAAAAACCAACCAGGCCTCAATGCAGGAGGACCAAAGGGAATCGGTCACATCGCTCCTTTTCTTCCATTTCTTTCGAACCACAACGCCACTGACTCAGGAGACAAGGCCTACGTGGTGGATAAAACGGATAATTCGAGCAGCTAGCGAGGGCCGACCAGCGTGGGATCACAGGTAGCGCTGGAGCCTCCCAGGCGGCTCTCCATCCCCTCAGGCGCGGCGGGGTCCAGCAGGGAGCGGACCGAGGTGGACACAGCTCCCTGGGAAAGCGTGGATTCTCACCTTCTCGCCGCGGCCCTGCAGGGTAGACAACCCCGGTTAGCTCTGGTGGTCAGACGGGCCACCGCAGAAAACCAGGCTGGCCAAGGAAGTGGCGCTGCAAGTACGGCCCCGGCCCGAGGGAAGACCCTTCGTCGCGACGGCAGACTCACGAGGTACGGAGCCGCACAATCCGCCTCGCCCTCGAGGGCCCACCCATCTCGCCGCCCCCACTCAAACCTCCCCGCTGGTCACGTGAGTACAATCCGGAGAGCCCTCCCGTCGCTCCCTAATCCCGGCCCCCATGGCGACCCGCGTCCGTGTCCCAGGTCACCACCTTACCGCGGCAGGGTGCTACCTGGAGACGTGGGCCACCACCTGGGCCGTGCCCCACCAAGCGCGCGCACCTGAGCCCGACGTCAGCGGCCCTCGCCCAGCCCGTGCTCCGGAAACGCCCTCCAGCACCGCCCGGGCTCCCGCCCCGCCGCGGCGTCACGTCTGAGGTCGGCCTGACGTCAACGGCGCCGGCTTCGGGGGCCTCGGCTGCCGCGCGTCTGTTGGCTGGGTTCTGGTAGCTTTGGGTGCGGGCCAGAGGGCCTCCGCGTGCCCGGCTGCGGAGCCCGGCGGCAAGCGCAAGTGGAGCTGCTGCCCGGACTCCCGACTCTTCTCCTCCCAGGTTGCGCAGGGCGGGGCGGTCAGCGGGAGCCCCGCCTCCACGCCCGCCACTCCCATTCCCGCCCCTCCCCCGGGCGTCGCCGCCGTTTCGGGCGGTGACCCTGCCTGCGGGTGCGGTTAGCGGTCCTCCCCACCCTGCCCCTTGCTCTGGGCTGTGTTACTCGAGCTGAGGGCTTTCGCTAACCCGGACCAGCCGCTCGTGCGCTCACCGTTTCTTGTCAGTCTAGCGTGCCATTCACCAGATGATTTCAAATCACCTGACCGACTCGGTCGGGCGCAGATTCTCTTGGTTAGTGGGCCCGACCGCTCCGCGCTCTCCAGAAGCACTGAGGCTGAGTCACTTGTCAAGTAGGGTGAAGATCCCTATTTCAGTTCCTTGGAGTCGTATTTCGATTCACGATATACAAAACACTGTCCTCTCGCCCTTAGGGTGGCTGCCTATGGAGCTTTCCTCTGGGTTTTCTTAAGGTCTACCTAAGCGCGTTGTGTTGGTCGGAAAGGGAAACTCAGTCCCGAATGGACGTCCCCTCCACTTTATCTACCTATCACGCATATGGAAGGCATCAATAAATACTCACTATTCACCTTAGCTGCCCTCCTTTTGGATTTCTATTCAGAAAATAATTGGAAAAACGAGATCACGCTTACAATTCTGTGACTTCCTTTTTTATGTTTTATTGGTTATGCTATGACAGTTGTCCTGATTTTCCCCCTTTGCCCCTCCTTCACCGAGCACCCCCACAGGCAAGACCCACACCACTGTTCATGTCTATGAGTCAGGTATAGAAGTTCTTTGGCTTCTCCATTTCCTATACTGTACTTTACATCCCCCTAGCTATTGTTTGTACTACCATGACTATTTGTACTTCTTAATCCCCTCACCCTTTTACCCATTCCCCTACACCCTCCTCCCATCTGGCAACCATCAAAACACTCTCTGTATCCATGATTCTCTCTCTGTTCTTGTTTGCTTAGTTCGTTTTATAGATTCAGTTGTTGATAGATTTTATTGCCATTGTTCATAGTTTTGATCTTTTTCTTAAATAAACCCTGTTAATATTTCATATAGTAATGGTTTGGTGATGATGAACTCCATTATTTTGTTGTTGTTGTTTTGCAAAGCTCTTTATCTGCCTTTTAATTCTAAATGATAACTTTGCTGGATAGAGTAATCTTGGCTGTAGGTCCCTGCTTTTCATGACTTTGGATATTTCTTGCCAGTCCCTTCTAACCTGCAAAGTTTCTTTTGAGAAGTCAGCTGACAGTCTTATGGACATTCTCCTGTGGGTAGCTAACTGCTTTTTCTCTTGCTGCTTTTAAGATTCTCTCTTTATCTTGAACCTTTCAGATTTTAATTATGTGTCTTGGAGTGGGCCTCTCTGCACCCATCTTGTTTCGGACTTTATGCTTCTTGGTCTTGCATGTCTATTTCCTTCACCAAATTAGGGAAGTTTTCTTTCATTATTTTTTCAAATAGCTGTCCAATTTCTTGCTTGTTCTCTTCTCCTTCTGTCATCCTTGTGATGCGAATGTTGGGATGCTTGAAGTTGTCCCAGAAACTGCTTATACTATCTTCATTTTTTAAAATTCTTTTTTCTACTTGTTATAATTGGTTTTTTGTTCCTTATGTGCAAAATCATTGATTTGATTCTCAACTTCATCCACTCTACTGTTGTTTCCCTGTAAATTGTTCTTTATTTCAATTAGTGTGTCCTTCCTTTCTGACTGGATCTTTTTTATGCTGTCGAGGTCCTCACCAAGTTCCTTATTCATCCTTATAACCAGTGTTTTGAACTCCGCATCTGATAGGTTGCTTATCTCCATTTCTTTTGGTTCTTTTTCCGGAGTTTTGATCTCTTCTTTCATTTCGGCTGTTTCTTTGTCTCCTTATTTTGGCAGCCTTCCTGTGCTTGTTTCTATGCATTAGGTAGAGCTGCTTTGACTCCATGTCTCGGTAGTATTGCCTAATGTAGTAGGTGTCCTGTAGTAGGTGTCCTGTGGTAGGGTCCAGTGGCACAGCCTCCCCTCTCACCCAGGCTGGGTATTTCAGGTGTGCCTTTTGTGTCAACTGAATACACCCTCCTCTTGTAGTTGAGACTTGGTTGCTGTTGGCAAGTGAATGGGAGGGATTTATCCAAGCCAGTCGGTTGCAAGAATTGGCTGTGACCACTGACCAGCTCTGTGGAAGATCAGCTGTGTGGGGGCAGGGTGGTGGTGCTCCAGTGCAGTCTGTGGTAGTCTACTGGGTGTGCAGGCCTTGGGTTTCCCAGTGGTGCAGGCCAAGTTCAGCCTCCACCTGTGTTTTGCCTGGGGCCACCCTGCCTGAACTATATAGAGCAATCTGAGTTAGCTGCTACTTGTGCTGCGCTTGGAGATGCACAGGCAAAGCCAAGCTGTGAATCTAGGCTGGCTGCTGCTAGAGCCCTGCCAGGGGTCACTTAACAAGAGGTACAGGGACTGGGGGCTCAATTATGCCAGCTATTGCTTGTTTGAGAGGATTTAACAAGTTGTGAAGTATGAGCCAAGATTATCCAGTCATATGGAAAAGCTACCTTTAACAGCTGTAAATTGGGTGGGATTGAGTCTTAGGGGACCTCTAGGGCAGGGCAAACAGGTTGATGGAGTCTCAGATGTGGCACTGCCCTGCTGGTTCTGTTGCTCTGCCTGCCTCTCTGTCTGGGAGAAAGCTGTCCCCCAGCTCTCACCTTGATGCCAGACACTTCAGTTCCTCTCTGTGTGCCACTGGTGTCTTTCAAACTCTGGTGCTGGAGCTCGGAGTGAGTCTGAGTAAGTCTGTGTGTGGGTTTGTTAAATGGAACTGCTTGGGACCACAGCAGTTTCTTCCACTGACTCAATCCCTGCTGGTTTCTGCAGCCAGGAGTTACGGGGACTTACCTTCCTGGCACTGGAACCCTGGGGTGGGGGGTCTGGGGTGGGGCTGGGACTCCTTGCTCCTGAGATATCCCTCCCTAATTTTTATCCATCACATGTGGTTGTAGGACCAGACCATTCTGCGTCTCTGCCTCTCCTACAAATCTGGATGGATGTGGTTTCTTCAATTCCGTAGTTGTCAGACTTCCATTCCACCCAATTTCTACTGGTTCTGAGTGATGGTTGTTCTATAATTTAGTTGTAATTTTGATGTGCTTGTGGGAGGAGGCAAACCATGTTTACCTGCCCACCATCTTGACCGGAAGTCCCTGTCACGTCTTTAACTCTGCTTCAACAGGACTCTTAACACCCATACACTCAACAGAGTTATCATCACTTAACACATGTTTGAGTGCCCATGGCATGGTTTGGAGTCCTCTGGGCTAATCCAGACAACTTTTGAATTACCTTAAATTTTTTTAATTTGTAAGCTTGCTAAGGGTTCCAGTTCTATTTATGTAAGATTAGTTACTGAGGCTTTGCAAGCATTGTTCTAAGTGCTTTACAAAGACCAACATATTTACTGCTAGCAATCCGACGTGGTGGATACTTTTTTTTTTGGAGGTGAAAACTGACGCTCAGGTTAATTAAGTTGCTCTAGGTCACATAGCTAGTAAGTAGTGGACTTGGGGTTTGAAACCGAGGCTCTGATGTGTCTTTGGAAAGAGGAGGTAAAGATGGGTAGGGAATTCCCTTTATATAATGTGATTTTAAGACTTCTCTATTCAAGAAGCCCTTACTCAGAATATTTATTCTGGACAAAGCCCTATGGTGAGAAGAGCATGCTTTTTAGTATCCCATCAAGTGTCAGACATTCTGAACTTTAACTCCTTCTGGAAAAGCCAGTTTCTGTATTAGTAAAATACTAAATATCAATTGTTATTCTGGAGTACAATGCCTTGATATCTGGCTTTTCTGACAAGTAAAGATGTTAATATTTCTAACTACCTCATAGAGAGATATATAAGATAGTGGTGAGCAATTTAGTCAGTAAAAAAGGAAAAAAACACATGTGAAGAACTATTATCAAGATAGTTGGAGTTGGACAGTGACCAGAGGGGAGAGGGGAGAGGGGAGGGAATTTCAGGGGAAAAGGGGATGGGTTTACAGGAACAAGTATAAAGGACACATGGAAAAAAAGAGGGGGGGGAAACGTGGGCAAAAATAAATAAATAAAGGACACATGGACAAAAACTGGGGGGGGTGGAAATGGGAGGGAGATGGGGAGGGCTGGGGGGGGTGGGCTGAGATGGGAGTAAAAAACAAAAACTGTACTTGAACAACAATTAAAAGAAAAAGCTAGTTGGAGTTGGCCCTGGCTGGTGTAGCTCAGTGGATTGAGTGCCGGCCTGCAAACTGAAGGGTCACCGGTTTGATTCCCACTCAAGGCCCATGCCTGGGTTACGGGTCAGGTCCCCAGTTGGGGGCATGCGAAAGGCAACCACACACTGCTGTTTCTCTCTCTCCTTTTCCTTTCCTTCCCCTGTCTCTAGAAATAAATAAATAAAATCTTTTCTTAAAAAGCTCTTTGGAGTTGGATGTCTTCTTGTCCAGGGTTCCCAGCTTTGTTTTTATGCATAAGATTGGACTGCAGTTGAAAACAGGAACAAAAGAAGGTTGCCTCTTTCCTTCCAGGGAGATCCCTGAAACGGGAAGCCATTTTGAACCCTGCCTTGGTTCACTAAATCCTGGGTTCCAAACCCGAAATCTTCGGCATGTTACCTTCTCAAGCGGCTTTCTTGCTTGCTACCTGAGATGAGTGGCCTAATCTCTAATTTCATCAAGCTCTTCAGATTTTTGAAACAGGAGCTCAAGGTACTAAAACTTGTGCTGATGGTGCTTTAGACGAGGACTTTCCACAGCAGAGGCCACTCTGAAAGAATCTGCCTCAGGAAACTGCCTGAACAGACCCTCGCTAGGTCTCAACTCCACAGTTCACAAACATGGGGAGGCGTCATAAAAGAACAAAAATTCAAGTAACTTTGACGATCTAATTGGCTTTGTTAGTGATTCATGAGTTGGCGGAGCAACCCATCCAGCAAACAGAAGGGAGCTCCAAGGAGTTGTACAGATGGGAGGTTTTCATGGGCAGAAAGAGGGTGGGCCAAGGAGGTTAAGAGAGTGGTTCATTTCAGGCAAGGTCACCTTCCTTTAGGAGAAGGCAGGGGGTCTTTTCAGGCAACTTACCTCATAAGTGATCAGGAAATTGCCGAATGACTGATTTAAGATTACACTCCTGCGGTAGAATGAAACTGCAATTAAGTTAGGTATTGAGCCCGGGCTGGTATGGCTCAGTGGATTGAGTACTGGCTTGAGGACCAGGGCATTACTGGTTGGATTCCAGGTCTGGACACATGCCTGGGGTGGGGGCCAGGTCTCCAGTAGGGGGCATGCAAGAGGCAACCACCCATTGATGTTTCTCTCCCTCTCTTTCTTCTCCCTTCCTGCTCTCTAAAAATAAAGTTAAAAAATCTTTTTAAAAAAGTTAGGTATTGAGCCTTGGTGGGGCTTCCCACTGTGACTCCATTTTGGGTCTTTCTTTTTAGCAGGTGCTTCTGGCTCCTATTAATATTTCAGCTGATTGCCTCTTTTTGGTAGTGTAATTTCTCTCTGCAGAGGTAGTGAATGGAGAATTTTCCTTAAGGTCAGCATTTAATTAATTGCCCTGTTCTGGCTGCTGTAGTATTCCAGGCATCGATCCGATCCTACTATCAAAATTTCCTGGAGATTGCCACCAGATCTGACCCTCCAGGGTTTGTGTGGAGAGCAGGACCAGTAAAATGGCATGGGTCCAATTAAGATAGCATGAAGTATACGAAATAAAGTGGAGTCATTTCTGTCAGCTAAAATGGCTGTCAGCCAGCCGTGCTACTTTGGTTCAAGAGGAAAATACCCTAAGTCAGGGTAAACACATCTGGCAAGGAGACATATCTGCCCACGTGGTCATAACAGACAGGTCTGGCAAGGAGACATATCTGCCCACGTGGTCATAACAGACAGGTCTGGCAAGGAGACACACTTGGCAAGGAGACACACTTAGGATATTTGACCACTGACTTAGGGTATTTTCCTCTTGAAGCAAAGTAGCATGGCTGGCTGACAGCCATTTTAGCTGACAGAAATGACTCCACTTTATTTTGTATACTTCATGGTATCTTAATTGGACCGATGCCATTCTACTGGTCCCGCTCTTCACAGACTGCCCTGAGTCATTGAGTTGAGTGGCCTGAGGCTTGTGCTGTTTACTACCTCTGTGGGTGGTGGCCCCAGGCGCAGGACCTATCCTATAACTGGATTGGGCCTTGACTCTGCCCATCATCCATCCGAAGGCTCTGGGCGACTCCGACCGTTTGGCAGTAGGATTTGGAAGCTAAGCATCTCCTCGGGTAAACTACGAGAGTGTAGAAAGGTGAGGGCAAATTGTGCTTGTGCGAGTGTGCGCGTGTTTTCCTCCTCATTGGGTGGCTACCGTGTCAGTCATACTCTGCACTGCGCCCATTGGACGGAAGGCTCCAGCTGGTAGCGTGGACTTGGTGCTGCTCCCTCTGGAGCTGCAATCCAGGAGTGTGACGTCTCCTGTATTTGTTGTTGGGGTTTGGGCTCATTAATTATTCATTAGGTACTTGAAAGGGCTGTTGCGATTGGTAGCTGAGCTCCCTCCTCGATTGTTTCTTAGCTAGAGATACGTGTAGTCCTCTGCGGGAGGCTGGAAAAAGTTCGCATAAATTATTCCGATAAGGCTTGGGGCGGGACTACGCATAGATTAGACAAATGAGGCGCGGAGGGATGGGAGGCCGGTACGAATTAGCCTAAGTTATTAAAGATGGCGGCGGAGCGGAGTCGCTCCCCTATGGACTCGCCGGTCCCGGCCTCTATGTTCGCCCCGGAGCCTAGCTCTCCAGGGGCGGCCAGGGCCGCGGCGGCTGCCGCCCGGCTACACAGTGGCTTCGACTCGGACTGCAGCGAGGATGGCGAGGCGCTTAACGGCGAGTCGGAGCTGGACCTCACCAGCAAGGTAGGCCTAAAGGGGACCTGGAGCCGAGGGGTACAGGGCTGAGCCGGTCCGGGCAACGGAGGGGGAGGGAAGGGGTAAGCCCACCCACCTGCCTGTGCGGTCAGTGTGGGGACCTCCCAGGCTCCACTGCGGGCCATTCCTTCCCCCACCGCCTAGCCTTGGGGGTGCCGCCGACCCGCCTCCCGCGGTCTGGCTGGGTGGGGGTGGGGGGCATCACAACCCCTCGGCTCCGCCACGTGGAACATGGGTGCCAGACGCTGATGGCACCCCTCTTGGTGCTGCCTCCTCCGTGACCGAGGTTTGGGCAGGGGGAGCGGAGGTGCGGGAGGATCAGGTCGTCTGGTGGTGGGGCGGGTGGGGAGGCGTCCTTTCCTGGTGTTGGGAAAGGAAACAGAAAGTAGTCGTTGAGTCGGGCAGAAGATTGTCTCGGCTGTGTCTTCTTTGTGAATCCACCCGAAACAAAATTGAAAGATGGACATAACCCATAATCTTGCCATCCTGGGAGTGGAACTACAACTTGTATGAACGGAATAATGAAGGACGTTGCAAATCTTGTGTTCTGAACTCTTTACAAGGTGGGCAGGAGTTAAAGTCTCACCTGCTTGGCGTTGTGAGGGATAAAAAAGTAAGTATAAGATGTAACTAGTGTTTTTGAGGTGCTTAACAATTGCTAAAGGAAGAATGCTGGCTTGAGCGTCAGACAGGGCTTGTTTCTGTTAAATAAAGAGACAAGCCCTAGGTGGGGTCACTTGCTCCCATGTCAGCAGAACAAGACTTAATTGCAGTTTCAGCCCCTCCTAGGTGTGGAGTATAGAACTATAGTTTCCTCATGGACACAGGGAGGTAATCTGCATAAGAGCCCCCTTCCCCACCAAAACTGGTGACCTGGCCTGAAACAATCCTTTTTTTCCCTAATAACTTTCTTATCCTGCCCAGTTTCCTCTAAGATTCTTACATTTTGCACTACTCAGATGCTGCACAATTCATAAGTTGTTCAATAAAGCAATTAGATCTTGAAATTTACTTGGTTGAATTTTGTTTTTTGTTCTTTTTTTTTTTAACAGATTCCTGCCCTGCCCTGCCACTTAAAAAGGCTCTGTGACCTTGGGGAAGTTTCTTAACCTCTCAGTTCTCCAGCTACATCTTCTTTTAAGTGCAGGTGGTTGTAAAAGTGAAAGGTGTGCCTGAGACACCTAGAGTAGTCTCTGATCCATAGCACTCAGTAAATGTTCGAAGAGAACTGATAGCTGGTCGTTCCCTGTGTAGATTAATAGCAGCTGATGGAAGATAGAACGCCAACACCCCTCCTACTTGTTGTTGAAAAACTGCAGGAGAGATGTGTGGGGCTTTTCACGGTCTTTGATGGTGAAATGGCATGGAGCTTGGCCCCAACCAGAGACAACTTGTCCCTGTAATCTAAGCAACCAGCTTTCAACTGTTCTTTCTCCCTCGAGTGGCAGCTGAGTTCTGGGAAGCCAGTGGTCCAGTCTGGTGCCTCTAATGCCACGGCGAGGATGGCCAGGCGGGGGGAGGGAAGGTCAGGGAGATGTGTGAGGTGGTGTGTGGCACTCAGGTTGTAAGTACGAGCTCTGACCAGTCAACTCGGGAATTGTAAGAGATGTGCTTGACTCAAGCAGATGAACTGGATATTAGTTCACGGTCAAGGTGTTGAAGACATCTGAAAACAGTGGGGGATTGCAGGGCCCATTTGCAAAGAGAGTTAATACCTTCCTTTCCTGGCCAACTTATTTACCGTTCCAGAGCACAAAAGTGTTACTTCGTCACATAGCTGGTGAAGCCGCCTCACTGTTTTAACATTGAGAAGCTATATACCAGGTCTGTCCAGAAGGTATCCAGCCATGTAGTATGAAAAGTAGAGACATTTACTGAAGAAGCTACAAGAAGCAGTGTGCATAGGACGATGACGCCTCAGTCCCCTTCAAAGTAGGCACCTTGGGACCTCACACCGTTCTCCCAGTTGATCAGCCGCCTGGTCATATTTTCCTGAATCTCACCCATGGTCAGAAATCTCTTCCCTTTCAAAGCCAGAGGTCACAGGGTGTCAAATGGGGGCTGTAGGGGGGCTGCGTCCCCTGGGTGATTTGATGTTTTGCCACAAAACTGCACAGGATGTGATGTGTGAGTGGGGACGTAGTGATGAAGCTGCCAATCACCGGTTGCCTGTGGCTGTGGCCTTCTGAATCTGAATAATTTCTGTGGAGCAATGTTCAAGTTTAACACAAACTTTGATGTAGACTCATTGCTCTACTCACTCAATCATTTTGAATGTGACCGCCACACAGTACAAGTGCTCACTTAAGGGCATCTACTGCCCCCACTGACTAGTGTAGTGAAGCCATTGTTTCTGCATGTGCGTTCCAGTCCGCTCCCCCTGGCTGCCAGGTTACATCGTTGTTGCACAAACTGTTCTTGTTATATTAACAGTGGCTGGACTTTTTCTGGACAGACCTCATATATTGGTGATATTGAAAACTGATCATGTGGAGGGAGAGAAGGGATAGGTTGATAGATTGATTCCTGAGGAAGAGATCACAAGCTATAAGTTTATACACTTTATACAATTATATGTGGAGATCTACGGCTCTGAAAGTTTCCAAGGGGAGAAACAGTGAACTGGTGGATAGTTTTATCCGAGAAGGTTGTTTGGGGATAATTGTGAAGACACTGTACTCAGCACTGAGGGCCTAGTGTGGACTGGGTGTTTACATGTTGTCTAACGGTCTCTACAGTGGCTTTATGGTGCAGCTGTTGGTAGGTTGCATGTGGTAGGTTGAAAAAACGAGGGGTTAAGTTCTTTGTCCAAGGTCACACATGAATGGTTAGAGAATGGGACCTGACATGCCTATTGGTAAATGGTCTCCCCAGACAAGTACTTGGTACTTTTTAATACCCATTAAAAAGTGGGTATTAAAGTGGGTAAAAGATGGGCACTGATACCCATCTTAGTGGTAATGGTGTTTTGTGGATGAAGACAAGTCTCGGCGGCAGTTCTTACTGCCGATTTTTTAAGATATCAAGATAGCCAAGGCAAGATGGAACCAAATTCTTTTGTTGTTACTGCAGCCATTGGTCTTGGGCGGAGGGCGTGGCCGTGCGGGGGCTCTCTGTCCCGAGTGGCGGACTTGGGCGTGTAGGTGTGAGCAGCGCTCGTCGATCTCCAACCACCATGGCGGGTTCTCAGTCGTGGCTGGCCTTTCCTCTGCCGGTGAGCTGCAGGAAGCGCGCCGCTGTTTCAGACACAGTCATTTCGGAACATTAGAAATCTCAGCTCACGGAAGGCCTCAGGCTCCAAGGCTGTTTAAGGAGTGGCGGAGAGGACGTACGGGGGCTTTGTAGCTGATTTAGACGTGGGGTTCAGTCAGGGTCCGTGGTCAGCTGTTGATCTGCTTTGGCTGTGGTGCTCTCCTAGAAAGTGTGGTCCTAAGGCTGTTGGTTTCTCTTCTAGCTGGTTCTAGTGAGCCCTACATCAGAGCAGTATGACAGCCTACTTCGGCAGATGTGGGAGAGGATGGACGAGGGATGCGGAGAGACCATATATGTCATTGGGCAGGGATCAGGTGAGCATAGTTTTCCTTTCACTTTATTTTTTAAAAATTATTTAGAGCACATTTTCCATCTTTTACCCACTCTTGTTCAGTGTCTGCGGAACTGTCTGGGAGGACGTAAAAGTACAATGTGATGATGTTAATTCCCACCTTCATGGTCATAACATGCTTGACTCTAAAGACGCGCTTTCCAAGCGGTTTTACAGATGCTTCCTTTCTGCCTCCCGTGCTCTCCATTTGTGCAAAGGTCAAATCCAGCCTCCCCTGGGCAGCTTAACCCTGGTGCCCCGCTCCGGCCCAGTGTATACATCCCATCACTACGTATTGTCTGCTGAGCAGAAAAGTTCTGTGATCCTTCTTGATGTCTGCAAGAAGTGGCCACCCCAGAATTCCCCTCTTCAGCAAGGCTTCCCTGCCCCAGACCACACTGGCCACTCTGGATAGCTGTGGTAACAAGCCCTCGCTTCCCCTGTGAGATCCACAGATGAGTAGGTTCGTTACCTACTGGGAGGAACCGGTTGCTGTACTCAGCCGCTTATTCCATTGTAATGGGACTGTTTGTAGAGGAAGGCAGCCTGGGTAACAGAATCTCAGATTATATCTTAAGCATTTTTCCCCCCGCTGGTCAGTCCTAGTTTAAACTTTCAAAACAAGGCCTACTTAACACTCTTCTTCCTTACCACATTATCTTTGCTGAAGTGGCAGCTGGGTATGTTAATGATTATCATGAATTTAGCCTGTACCAGAACGTGTCTGTCATCTTTACGGGAAGCCTCCGTAGGTCTCAGTGCATCATTAAAGGAACAGTTCTCTTTGTTGAATGCAGGCTTTGTAAAGGCAGATAATAATTCTTTTGTAGACTGTTTAAGATGGAGAAAATCTCAGAATCATTCTTTATTTGACAAATGACTATTAAGTATCTTCTAAGAGCTTGATACTCTTGCGAAGCATGTTTGAATACTGAAATCTGGTCTCTGTGCCAAGAAGGAAAGATGGCATAGATACACATAACCTCGGCAGAAAACAGTGTTTGGAAATGCTGTAAGAGTAACACAAGGAAGAGGGCTTGATCGCCAAATATGGCTGTACCTTACTTTGAAATATTTTTCTTATCTTTTCTTTCCTTTCCATCTTTGCGGCCACCTCCCAAGTTTCACGTCTTGTCACCTTTAGGAAGGCTTGGTCTGAGAGCTGGCTTGTCAGGGAAAGGAGGCCGTTGGTCAGCGTCCTCGAGTGCTTAGAGAGAGCAGGGCAGTCGGGTTCTGGAAAGGCCCCTTCGTCTGCTGACGGGGCGTCATTGGCAGGCCTCCGAAAGCCCCTGCGCCAGGTGTGCATCTGGCCCGCTGTACCAGGCGGACCACTCAGAGGAACCACATCTAGATCCGTCGTGACAGGTGTTGTGACTGTTCTTTGAACACCCAGTTTCTTAAGACACCCCCCTTCCCCCAATTCCTTAATGTGGACTCTCAGTGAATGTTATCATACCTTGGCAACTCACCACTAATTAACCCTCTCATAGCAAAACACCAGATGTCAAACATTCATTAACACACCTACACACCCAAGCATTATCGTCGCACCTGTCAGTTGGATGCTCTTAGGTTTGTAGTGACTCCTTCCTGCTGGAATTCTTTAGAGGTCATGACTGGTCTAACAAGTCGGACATCAGACAGGACTGCACCAGACTCGAGGCGCCCAGGGGGCGGCTTCGTCACCTGCTTCCTGCGTGCGCCTCGAGCTTCACCTCCGTTTGTCACTTCCTTTGCCTGTAAAATGGGGATAATGACATCCTTTCCCACCTGACTTCTGAGGAATTTGTATGAATAAGTCAGACATTAAAGAGTTCGGGGCAGTACAGGGGACTGAGCTCTTCCAGTGTGCGTTCCCAATTTAAAATTGGTCTTTCAAGCAGAGGCAGTCCGGCCTGGTGGTCTGGAACCAGCAGGGCTGAGTGTGCCTGCTGGCCCTTTAACTCATCTGAAAACGAGGGTGGTGGCGGTGTCACGGTGAAGGTTAACACTTAGCATACAGTAAGCATTATATACATGTTAGCTAGTATTAGTAGGTGCAGTAGTAATTTTTTAAGGATTCCGGGTTATAGTTGATTTGCCATGAGATTCCTTTCCAAAAGAACCTCGTTAATTCATCAGATACTATGTTACAACTTTCTAAGAGCCGGTACTGTATTAAAGTTCAGGCAACAAAGGAGGGGTGTTAAGTCTTTTGGGGAGTCAGGAAAGGCTTCAAAGAGGAATGCCCCTTGAATTAGGTCTAACGGGTGAATGGGGGTTTTCGAGGTAAATGGAGGCAGTAGTGAGCGAGCAGAGGAGGCCACGCGCACAAAGGCACAGAGGCACTGGCAGCTGTAGGGTGTTGGTGGACCAGTGGCGATTCAGAAAGTAGAGTGGTGTGTGAGGTTGGGAGTGGCCGTCAGGAGGGCGGGCTGGGCAGGTGGGCAGGTGGGCAGGGCCCAGGTCTCGAGGGTCTCGAGGGTCTCGGAACACCATGCCAGAGTTCAGACTTCTCGGGGAGTGGGAGAGTGCACGTGGAAAGGGCCAGATGAGAGAGACTCGGGGCTGGGCACGGGGGAGCGCGTGGCCTTTGGTGGGGGGGCTCTCCGGGCTTTTCTCCTTGGCCTTTGTCTCCAGTCCTCATGAGTGAGGAGTGCAGTGCATGGTGAGGAAGCCTAACAGGATTGGGGGGCATTTTCTGGGAGTTCTGGATGGACCTGGTGACAGTGGTGACTGCCCCCTGGTGTGGAACAGGACCTGAAAGCATTGATTTTTTGTTGGGTCAGAATCAGGAAATCGGGGTGTGGCAAGAAGGGCTGGGCTAGCAGGCCTCCTGTGAGGACCACTTCCAGCAAGTTCTTTTCTAACCCCGGTGTCCAGAGCTTGCTTGGCCATTCCTCTAGAAACTCCTCAGCCCGGTGCTCCATCTTCGTCCACTTATTGTGCATTTTACAAACACTTGGGACTTTATATGGGAAAGGCATCCCAGGTGGGGCATCCAGGGAAGGTCTGCGTTTGATCCGTTCTGAGGTGCTCATGCACCATTGGGGAAGACATGCATCTGCAACTGTTCTGCAAGGTGCAGTACGCGGCAGAGGCCACGGGGGAGCAGAGTGGGCAGGGTTCTGACGGGTAGGGATGTCACAGCCAAGAGGTAGAGCTGGAGCAGCACGTGGGGCGGGGCGTGTGTTGGGGGTGGCCCAACGCGGAGCGGCGGGTGTGGAGTAAGTAAGTGGAGGAGGCCTTACAGGAATTGCACCTGAGCTCTGCTGGGCCCGGGAGCCACTCCCTGCAAGGCTTTGACCTAGGACGGGGCAGCATGGGAGCTGTGCTTTGTCTGCGAACTTGGGCTTGTATCTGCGCACACATAAGGGCTAGTAGGGACAGACTGGGTTTGCAAAGGCCAGTTAGGGGTCTGCTGTGGTGACCAAGGTGGAACAAGGGCCTGAATCGGACTGGTGGCACTGGGTGGCAAAAAGAGGAGGGCAGGGACACAGAAAGAAGGGCAGGTGTAAAGCTGGAGTCAGTGATGAGTACTGAGCTTGGGCGACTGGAAGGGTGTCGTCCATAGCAGGGAAGGCGGGAGGACCAGCTGGTCTGGCTGTGAGAAGAGCCCTCGCCAGAGGGAAGAGCTCCAGGTTTGCAGGCAGAGGACCCACGCTCTCGTGGCCCCTCTGCTCCCTATCAGCTCTCAGTCCTCTCTGGGCTATGTTTACCCCACTGTTAGGTGGCAAGAGAAATGCTTACCTTTGTAGATTAGATACATATCCGGCTTCTAGGAGTCATCCAGCCATTTGGAAATTCAGTCTGGAGTTCTGGGGAGAAGACAGTGGTAGAAACTAATGTCTTTTGTCGTTTCCGGAATGACATTTGGAGCCATAGTGTGAGATAGCCAAGGGGAATTTCAGAGGATAGAGAAGGGGCCCACTGGTCACCAGTGGGGAGGATGAGCAGGAGGAGCCGACAGAGCAGACGGAGAAAGAGGAGGCCCCAGACAGCAGGGGCGGGCCACACAGGAGTTCCTGGTCACCACAGTTCCTGCCGGCGCAAAGTGCTTCAAGGGGCCCGGGTAGGGTGGCCGGCGGTGTCAGATGCTGTTGGGGTCGAGAAAAGGGCATTGGGTGAGCGGTAGAAGGCCCTCGATGACTTGAAGACTAGCTTCTTCTAGGGTTTTAAGAAAGGTGCAGAGAGTAGGTGCGTGATAGTCAACAAGTCTCAGTGATGCCCTTTTGAGATGGTCGGTGGTAAGAGGAGGTGCGGAGGAGATGGTAGCTCGGGGATCCTCCGGCAAGGAAAGAGGGGATGGGTTTCCTTCTAGTTTCGGAGGGACTTGAGCTTGTTTGTCAGGGGGCGGGTGGGCAGCGGAGGGAGGAGAGAGGGTGAGAGAAGGCTCCCCATCTTTGGGAGGCAGTAAAAGGGAAGAGGTCTGGCCAGCAGGGAGGGAGTAGCCCAGGGACAGAGTGGGAGTGCTTAGGAGTCGTGGACCCTGTGCCAGGCACCTGGCAGGAACTGTCACTCCATCTGCTCTCAGCAAGCAGTTGGCTGCCTCGTTCCTCCCTTCCTCATCCTGAGCTCAGACTCGTTTTCCATCTACTTGCTGGACATTTCACCTGAGTTACCTCAGCTAAAAATCTGTCCCGAAAATCATTCTTAAATTCTCTCCCCATTTTCCTTTGTTGCCTGTCCTCATTATTGCTTGCCTGGACCATTAGAATGACTTCCTTCCTGGGCTGCCCCTTTCTGGTCTCTTGCTCGGCAGTGCGTGCTTCCCACTGCTGCCTGGGACCTCCCTGGCCCTCCTTGGTCTGAGCGTGTGACTCCCGTGCCTGCCCCCAAGGCTTCCCACTGTGTTTCCCTGCTAACGTCTGTCTGCCTAACCGCTTCTCCCTCTTGTGTGGTCTCCTGCCACCTGCCACCCTGCTCCCCAACACGCCGAGCTGCTCACTGGTCCCTGAATGTGCTGTGATCTGCGACGCTCTGTGCTTAGCTGCGCTGCCTAGGACGTCTTTCCTCCTTTTTCGGCGGGCCCATTTTTCACACTCGGAGACCCAGTGCCCTGCGAAGCCGTCTTCACCTTCCCCAGGCCATGCTAGTTGCTCATGCTTTACATTCTCTTTGTACTGTTCTGTAGAGTACAGTATTCAAGCTCTGTTGCAGTTAATTAATTTCCTCTCTCTCCCGCTGGGCTGTCAGCCCACTGAGGGCACCTGCATTCCCGGGACTCAGCATGAGGCTTGGCCTTAAACCCGGGAGAGGCCCAGTGGTTACTGTTGAATGAACGAACCAGTGCCCTGCTGAACCGGGCAGGTTGTGGCGCTCTCGTTTACTCCTGTTAACTGTGTGCGCCCAAGTTTTTAAGTGTCAGGTAGAGAGAGCTGTGCTCTTCTCCGGTGTCAGGGGGCGGGGTGGGCTGTCTGGCTGGTTGGAGCACTGATGTCTAGGCTCTTGTCACCAGATGGGACTGAGTACGGGCTGAGTGAAGCCGACATGGAGGCCTCCTACGCCACAGTGAAAAGCATGGCAGAACAGATAGAGGCCGATGTCATCCTCCTGCGGGAACGGCAAGAAGCTGGGGGCCGTGTGCGTGATTACCTGGTCCGGAAGCGAGTAGGAGACAATGACTTCCTGGAGGTCAGGTGAGGAGGCCTCAGAACAGTTCGGGGGTCCCCGCAGCACGACCTCGGGGTCCAGGGCTTCACAGAGAGTCACCCTGTCTCCCCTGAGGCTGGGAAAGAGTGTCCACAGACTCGATGGCGCCTTTCTGCACTTCTGCGCTTCCTCACGCCTGAACACTTCCACTTGGGAAGAGTCGGGGACATGCCAGCTGTGCGTCCTGTGGGCTGCATCTTCCTTCCTACTGGCCTGTGAGGCTGGAAACCGGCCTAGTGGAGGAGATCGTTTTGGGGCCCCTGTCTGGCCAGCTTTGGGGAAACGAGCGGGAGTTAAGGGAGAAAGCCACTGTGGTGGCAGCCCAGGTCCTGGTGAGTGACTCTTTCTGTGCCCCAGGTGATACCACCAGGAACATTCCCGATGTGCTTGTCGACGAATAGAGGGGCAGTGAGCTGGAGAGGCTCAGGAGTAGGCCTGTCCGAACAGAGTCAGCTGGTGGCTTCCCCTTCACTCCCCCGCTCCCTCTTCACACGGGTGTCTGGCTTCGCGCACACGCAGGGTCGCAGTGGTGGGCAACGTGGACGCTGGCAAAAGCACGCTTCTGGGCGTCCTGACGCACGGGGAGCTGGACAACGGCCGGGGCTTTGCCCGGCAGAAGCTCTTCCGCCACAAGCACGAGATCGAGTCTGGTCGCACCAGCAGTGTGGGCAACGACATTCTGGGCTTCGACAGCGAAGGCAACGTGGTGAACAAGCCCGACAGCCACGGCGGCAGCCTGGAGTGGACCAAGATCTGTGAGAAGTCCACCAAAGTGATCACCTTCATCGACTTGGCTGGCCACGAGAAGTACCTGAAGACCACGGTCTTCGGCATGACAGGCCACCTGCCCGACTTCTGCATGCTCATGGTGAGTGCGGGCGCCCAGGGCCGAGTGTGCGAGAGCAGGGATCCTTCCGAGGCTGGAGCCGGTCAGTCGGGGCTCTGACACTGAGTCGGGGGGACAAGCTTTGCCGGGGTGCCCCTCCCTGAGCTCTCCAGTCTTCTCAAAGGAAGTCTGTCACCGTCTCTTAGGCGAGACTCAGAAGGGGTCCCCTGAGAACAAGCCAAGCTATCTGTAGCCTCTCGTTTTGGGAGAGGTGTAGAGGAGGGCTTCTTCTGGGCCTTACTCATTACCCCGAGAAATGGTTTCTTCTGGGGTCAGGCTCCTTTGAGGGGGTGACAGCAGGCGGTCCCCTCAGAGGGCAGGCTGGGAGGAGAAACGGAGGGGAGCACAGGCGGCAGTCACCGGGGCCTGAGCGGAGGTGTCTTCCAGAGCCTGGAAGGAGCGCACTAGAGACAGGGTCTGCGAGCCAGCACCGTGCTGGGCCCGGAGGCAGCCGTCTCGGTGAGCAGCTGCCCGGCTCCCGGAGAGCCCACTGGCCCGTGGGACCAGGTTTCATGCAGCTCGCTCGTGTGGGTGGACTGAAGAGGAAAGGGAGCGGTGGCTGTGTGGGCTCCTGTCGCTAAGCTTGTGTGATGTCTGGGTCCCGCTGCTCTACTCCCGGACAGAGCGCAAGTCCATGGGCCGCCACTGGCAGCAGCCTCACGGTTCTCACAGAGGCAAGCAAGCGCGTTTCCCGTGGGCGGGTCCTTCTCGAGGGCCTTCGCACACCCCGTTCCTCCGGCAGCTGGCGTTGGCTAGCGGGGCCACCACGAGCATCTGCTCGGAGCGAACTCGGTCAAGTGCTCGCAAACACAGGTGCTCCTCGGAGTCTGCTCGAACTGGAGGCTCCTGTCGGCTCCGTCCAGGGTTCTTGGGACCTCAGCGTGGTTTCATCTCCCACCTCTTCAGTCCCTGCAAGGCCATTGCCGACCGGGACCAGGCTGGGAAAGCAGAGGTTTCAGGGCTGGTCCACAGGGCAGAGGGGTACTAAGAAAGATACAGAAATCCGTCAGTTTAAAATGAGCGTTTTTCTGACTGAGCTACAGTCAGTAAGGCCAGTTATTGGAAACATCTTCACCCAGAGGAAATGTTATATATTATTATCTGACTTTTAGGCCGTGATTCAAATATTAAAAATCTTCTGAAGAAAATAATGAAGAGTTTCATCATTATTTCATGGCAGTCCATTACCTTGAGGAGGGGGAATCTTTAAAGCATACAGACCACAGCGGCGCCTGTGCGGCCCGAGCTCTTCCCGCCCCCTCCCTTCCCAGGGCCGCCCTTGCTCCCGCTCTCTATCGCAGTGTCCCATCTGGTAATGTCTGCTCTAGAGGGTCACTTGAGGTTTAAATGTCATAACATACGTGAAAGGTCCAGTGTACAAATAGCACGAATTAGGTGTTCAAGCGTCAAAGATGTGTTTTTAAGGGGAAAAAAGCAAGGTGTGTATAACATGCCACCATCAAAAAAAAAAAAACAGTGAGTGGATCACTGAAAAAAGCAGCTGTGAGACATTTGGGGAGCACCTGAGAAATGTCAGTGCTTAGAGACTGGGTAGTGGATGCTGTTAGGGGGCCCTTGTTCGTGTTCGTTGCCATAACAGCAGGAGACAGTTCTTTCTTTGAGGATCTGTGTGCCGAGCACTCGGGGTCCATGACCTGCTCTCACATGATTCAGCCAAAAAACAGACGCAGACAAAAACCATACCTCCCCCCCTCCCCGTCACATACACAAATAAGTACGGCAGAATGTTAGTTGTTGAATCTGAGTGGCGAATGTATGGCATTCATTATACTGTTCTTTCAACTTTTCCGGTGTTTGAAATTGGAGGGAGAGAATACATACACTTTTGCTGGTATGACTACAAGATGCTTCGGGAGGATACACGAGACACTGGAATGGCCAGTAGACATAGAAAAGACGCCCAGTGCCACCAGTCACTAGAGACATGCAAATCAGAACCACGATGAGCTGTCCGCTCACACCTGTGAGAATGGCTCTTCCCCACCTGCAAGTGTTGGCGAGGATGTGGAGAAAGGGGAACCCTCTCGTGGTGCTGTGGGGACACAGGTTGGCCCGCTGTGTCCTGTTCTGCTGGAGGCCTCAGACGGAGCGTGCTCACTCCGGCCCTCTGAGTCTGTGCCGGGCCAGCAGCAGCCTCAGTCTGTCTCCCATACCCTGACAGTTCTTTCCGTGTTGGGGCAGGTGGGCAGCAACGCTGGCATCGTGGGGATGACCAAGGAGCACCTGGGCTTGGCATTGGCACTCAATGTGCCTGTTTTTGTGGTGGTCACCAAGATTGACATGTGTCCTGCTAACATCCTGCAAGGTGAGTGGAGCCCCCGGCCAGCAGCAGTCTATTCGGAACTGCTGCCCGCTGTGGCCCTTGGCGGTCTGCTGCCAGGGCTTCAGCCCAGAATCTCCTGTTCCCTTATTTTGTGCTCAGGCCTGGCCTGGATATTCCATCAGCCCAGAATCACCTTTTTCTTCCTTGTTTATCTCTCGGTCTGAGCACAGTCTAAAATTATCCCCTGCGCTTATTCTTTTTGGTTCCAAATGCAACATTCTTTTTTTTAATAATTGATGAGAGAGAGAGAAAACAAACATGGATGTGTTGTTCCACTTATTTACCCATTCATTGGCTGGGGATTGAACCCACCGCCTTGACATACCGGGATAGTGCTCTAACCAACTGAGCTACTGGGCCACAGCCAAATGCAACCAGCCTGCCTTCCTTCTTTCTTTCCTTCCCTTAGGGACTTTCTTTCTTCATTTTTAGAGAGAGGAGAAGGGAGGCAGAAAGAAAGGGAAACTGGTATGTGAGAGACACATCGATCGGTCGCCTCTTGCCCGCCCCAACCATGCACCTGGCCTGCAACCCAGGCGTGTGACCTGGTCATGAATAGAACCAGGGAATTGATCAGGGCTCTTTCCGTTCGTGGGACGATGCCCAACCCACTTGATTGCCACACCTGTCAAGGCCAAATGCAAGATTCCTAGGGTCTCTGGCCCTGCACCTCTTTTCAGATGGCCGAAGGCAGGTGGCTTTGGGTTTTACCATCTGAGCTGCATGTATGTGGCGACGCTGGGGCAGAAGGTCTGATCACCTGTCACCACCAAGGCTTCGGGACAGGGTTGCACGTTCCCCTCACTGCCACTGCCGGCAGAGGGAGGTGGAGAGGTGTCCTTTGGGAGGGCCTCACAGGGCCTCTGCCTGTGTCCCAGTGTTCTGGGGGTCCTTTCTCAGGCGCATTTTGTTCCGGGAAGCAGAGCATTCTGAGAACATTGTATTAAGACCCCTTAGTCGCTTACGAGATGTGGGTCTTCTAGGGAGACTCGAGAGAAACCCCGTGGGTTTCAGACTCGTGACCTTGGCAGATGGGCCTTGTCTCTGTTTTGACTCCAGCAAGCAGGCGTCCACAGAAGCTTGATCTTTCTGCTCCTCCAGGCCTTGCGGCATTTAACACTGCCTCCTGCTCACAGCAGTAGTGAGGGCACCTGTTTTGCCCTGGAAGCCCGGCTAAAGAGAAGGCTGTGTCCCCCTAATTCTGTTTATTCCGCCCTTTCAGAAACCCTGAAGCTGCTGCAGCGCCTGCTGAAGTCGCCAGGCTGCCGGAAGATCCCTGTGCTGGTGCAGAGCAAGGACGATGTGATCGTCACAGCCTCCAACTTCAGCTCTGAGAGGTAGCGGGCTGGGGGGTGCTCCCTTCTGGGCAGGCGCAGACGTGGGTGAACAGGCTCTTGTGGTCTCGCCCCAAGGCCCCCCAGCTGGCCGTGTGGCCCGGGGGCTCTGTCCAGCTGAGACCTCAGCGTCCTTCCCTATGAAATGGGGATAATCGACCTTCTGGGAAGTGCTGGGCACGAGCTGTGGGAAGCACCAGTCCCGCGCCTGGCTGCCGTGTGGTGATAGCCATGCACCATTTTTATAACTTCTTACAGATTTTTGTACTGCTTTTCTCAAAAGCTCCTGAGTCTCAAATCACTTCAGGCCTTTACTCATTAAGGTATCCTTTGATTCTATAAATATTTTTTGGATGTCTGCTTTGTGGTGCTCTTCATGTAGACCTTGAGGTTTCAGAGTTGACTCAGCCACTGTCCTTGTCCTCAAGGTCAGCTCTTTGGCCAGAGGCTCTCTCTGAAGTTAGATAAGTCTGTTCCTTCTCCCGGAATCTTGGGGTTGCTACAGCCGTCCGCCTCTTGGCTTGGTCTGTAGGACAGGACCCTGGTGTTCTGGCCGGTGGCTCTGTCCAGATGTCTTCAGTACTGCCATTTGGCCAGCAGAGGGGGCGCATTTTGGCTACCCCCATTTTTGCCTTTGCCTGTGCTGTTCTGTGCAGTGCTGTGCTAACAGATATGGGGAATATATGATTTCTGATCTCGTGGAGACTGATTAACCCTGGGTAGGAGGTGTGGAAGCCATTGACATACAACTGATGGAAAATCAGACATAGTTACATGTGACAGAGACACAGAATGTTCAGGAGCTGGAAGGAGTTGAGAGCCCTCGGGGGAGGGATTCCTGGAAGAGGACCAGAGGGTTCGGGAGTTGGATAAGAGGGGAGGAAATCAGGCAGGAGGATTAGAGTGACCAAATAAATACATGGCGGCAGAAAAGAGCCACGCTTTTAGGAGAAAGTACAGTTCTCTGGTCTGGCTGGAATACAGGACTTTAAGAGAAATACACCTGCAGAAATGTCAGGGGGAGGGATGGGGCTGCTCTCTCTGTAATGGGAGGGGGGCAAGGCTTTAAGCGTGCGTGTGCTCTAGGAAGCAGCAGTTGTGAGCACCTGAAGCAGGGCAGTGGGGAGGACAGAGGAGGGGACAGATTTCAGAGGCAAAACTGAGTAGAGGAAAAGGCCTTTGAGTGGGGGTAGTAAGCAGAGCCCTGGGAGGCTGCTGCCCCAGGGGCCCTCCTGCGCCCCGTCCTGTGTCAGGCAGGAGCCGGCTTCCTGAGCTCCCGTCCTCCTTTCTCTTCTCCCTCCACAAGGATGTGCCCCATATTCCAGATCTCCAACGTTACAGGCGAGAACCTGGATCTGCTGAAGATGTTCCTCAACCTCCTCTCCCCCCGCACCAGCTACCGGGAGGAAGAACCTGCCGAGTTTCAGATCGATGACACTTACTCTGTGCCGGTGAGTGGCTCCTGCTGGACAGAGCGGGGTGGGAGGCTGGGCGGGCACTTCCTGCAAGGTGTGTTGGATCGAGTCTGTGGTGGAGAGCGGCTGGGTGGGGACAGACTTACTGGACCAGGGTCTTCTCTACAGGGTGTGGGGACAGTGGTGTCAGGGACAACACTCAGGGGCCTGATCAAGCTGAATGACACGCTGCTGCTGGGCCCAGATCCTCTGGGAAACTTCCTGTCCATTGCTGTCAAATCGATCCACCGCAAGCGCATGCCTGTCAAAGAGGTGCGGGGGGGCCAGACGGCCTCCTTTGCGCTGAAGAAGGTGAGTGTCAGTAATACCAAAACTCCCCTGGGGGTCCACGTCTGACGGGGCCCTGAGCCACCGCCAGTCCTCAAGGCTGCTCTGCAAGCCAGGGGCTACTGGCCTCACTTTTACAGATGAGAAAACCGAGGCTCAGAGAGCCTGCGTGACGTGCTCAGGAGGGCACAGGTAGTGAGTGGTAGGGCCAGGACTTGAACCCAGACCTGCCTGCCTCCTAAGCTTGTCCCTCCCTCTAGTATCTGAGCAGGGTGTCCATGCTCAGTGGTGAGGTCACATAGGCATCTCCCTACTGTGTTGAGGGTCCTTCTACAGGGCCATTGGGGGTCCATGCCAAGCCCTCTTCCCCTTCAGCCTTCTGTCGCCCAGGGGTTGGGTGAGTGCTACCGCTGGGACCACCTCCTCTCTGCCGGTTAACCCGCAAAGTGGGGCTGCCTTCACTCCCTCCAGCAGTCAGGCCGCACTTGCCTGCCTTTGCCCTCATCACCCACTTGATTCTTACCCATCCTTCAAGGCCCAGCTGAAATGTCACTTCCTGCCAGAAGCCTTTCCTGACCCTGAATAGCAGTGTTTAAGCTTCCCAGGGCACTAGAACCTTCCCAGGAGGCCTCTGGTCCAGTGCAGTGAGGGCAAGGCCGAGTTGGGGTGGTCCTCAGCCCCAGAAGGACTCCTAGTTCCCCAGGGCCGGGGGTGAAGCCCTAAGGCTTTAGTGACCCTGAGGTCTGGGATCCCCTCTCTTTCAGATTAAGCGCTCGTCTATCCGGAAGGGCATGGTGATGGTTTCCCCGCGTTTGAATCCCCAAGCGTCCTGGGAGTTTGAGGCTGAGATCCTTGTCCTCCACCACCCCACCACGATTAGCCCACGCTACCAGGCCATGGGTAGGTGTCTGGGGGTTGCGAGCTCAGGAGGCAGCCCTTCACTAACTGCTCCAGTAACCGAAACCCCAGTTTCACCTCTGTTCGAGAGGCAGGTCTTCCTCCTGGTTGGTGATGCTGTCTTTTGTGCCCATGGGCTGTAGCATTTAGTCCTGCAAACACAAACCGAGTGCCGGCTGTGTGCCTCCTCTGTGCCTGCTGGATGCTATAGTGTGCCAGGTGTTGCCAGGTGTTGCCAGGTGCTGGGGACAGAGACCAGATAGCCGAGGTCCCTGCCCTGAAAAAGCTAACAGTTTAGAGAAGGCACCATAGGCAGACACAGTGCCCTGTGGTCAGGAACAAGGACCGTGGGTCCAAGGTCAGGGGGACCTAACTGGAGGAAGAGGCAGGAGAGTTTGAGGCACAGTCAGATCCCGGTGCACCCCGGCTCCCCGGCTTCCCCGAGCCCCCCGAGGACTCAGCCTGCCGCAGGTCAAGCGTGTCCCATGCTTTTACTCATCACTTCCCTGCCATGCGCCCGACGGGTGGCCCCCGCCTGTCCTGACCGGGCTCCCTTGGCAGTGCACTGTGGGAGCATCAGGCAGACGGCCACCATCCTGAGCATGGACAAGGACTGCCTGCGCACTGGGGACAAGGCCACCGTGCACTTCCGCTTTATCAAGACCCCCGAGTACCTACACATAGACCAGCGGCTGGTGTTCCGGGAAGGCCGCACCAAGGCTGTGGGCACCATCACCAAGGTACGGCCTGGCAGGCCTCACCTGCCTCCCGCCAACACCAGGGGCTTCTTGAGGAGCCCGAGCATCTGGACAGCCAGGGGCAGAGGTGCCGGTCCCCACCCAGGGAGAGCTGGAGCAGTGTGTGCCTCCTGGGGGGCAGTACTGGAGATTTTTTTTTAAGATTTTATTTTTAGAGAGAGAAGAAAGAGAGGGAGAGAAACACTGATATGTGTGCCCCAACCAGGGGCCAGGCCCATAACTCGGGCATGTGCCCAAGTGGGAATCGAACTGGCGACCCCTCACTTTGTAGAACAAGGCTCAACCCACTGAGCCACACCAGTCAGGGCAGTACTGGAGGTTCGTGATAGCCACCCTCTGAATGTTTCCAGCTGCTGAGATACTCGGTTGGTTCCTGGAAGACCCCAAGTTAAACTTACCCCAGCCTCCTGTTGCAGGGACAGCAGGTCCCAGGGCTGGAGACGCCATTGCTATCCCTAGGGGCATCTCAGCCCGCTCAGTAGGGAGAGAACCTCGAGTTCAGCTCCCAGGGCTCCGGCAGGCCTGGCCCCAGCCTGGGGGCTGTGCTGAGCAGGAGGGGCCGAGGTACCCCGATTCTCTGCGTGCAGAGCAGCTGGAGTGGGGCACAGGGTAGAGCCCTGTGAGGCTGGGCTGAGGCAGCCTGGGACACTGGGTGGGGAGAGAACAGCTCTCCATTCCTCTGCCCCTGTTTCGCCCCTCCTGCCCTGGACCCTGGGCCCTGCTCCAGGACGAGCCAGGCTGGGGAGTGAGGAGTCCCTCAGAGAGGAGGTGGGGGAGCAGGCAGCTGAGCTGACGTCCCTGCCCGCGGCCCCGGCCTCACCCCAACCCCCTCGGCTACTGCAGCTCCTCCAGACCACCAACAACTCCCCGATGAACTCCAAGCCTCAGCAGATTAAAATGCAGTCAACGAAGAAAGGCTCCCTGAACAAACGAGAAGATGGGGGCCCCTCTGGAGGCCTGGCGGTAGGGGTGCCCCAACCTGGAGATGAAGCTTGCTCTCTAGGGGCGTCGCAGTCAGCTGTGTCCAGCAGTCTCCAGCCAATGGTGAGCATGCCTCCCAGGCCCATCTTGGGCTCCAGACCACCTCGGGCAGGGGGCTGACGGCGGGGTGTGCCTGTCGTGTTCAGTGAAGGTGACGAGTCATAGGAGAGCTTCTGCCACGTCTGCTCATAGATAGAAGGTGTTTCCCACAGTTCAGGCACACAGGCGCTTTCAGAGTGTGAGCACTTTGTCTCCGAAGGTGGCGTTTTTCAAACTTGGAGGTGTGGCCTACATAACATCACTTTAATTGGTCCTGATTAGCGTTTGGTTCCACATGTCAGTTTCCCTTCCTAGTAACAGTGAGTGCGGTTTACAGGTGTGGGTGGTATCCGCACGGGCTGCAGCCCGAAAGGTTGGGAAATTGTTGCCCTATAGGCTCTCCTGGGCCTGCTCCCCAACGTGACACCTCCTGAGGGGTTGGTGGCCTTGGGCCCTCTGTCACTGCACCTGTCACTCACCGTCCCCTGCCGGCACCTTGCCCCTTCCCGAGTCTTTTTCCCTGTCCTACTCCTCTGTGGCGAAGGAAGCCTTCGCTGGGCCCACCTTTCCTGCCGCCTCCCCGTGTCGAGCTTTCCAAGGGCTCCCACCTTCCCCTTCTCTCTCTACCTGTCTGTGTGGCAGGTGTCCATTCCTGGCACACCCTTGCCATGCCATACCTGCCTTCCCTCTGGGAGGTAGGCAGAGCAGCGGCCCTGGCTCCATCGGACTGCAGTGACAGCTGCTCCGGAGGGGCTGGCCCCTCACTGCCTGCCCTTGGTCTCAGGCCCCGTCTTCCTGCTGCCCCTGCTCTGCTGCTCCCCTCCGCTGCTCCCCTCCACTGCTCCCGGTGGGCCACTGCTTCTCACGCTCCTTCTTTCTCTTCCAGTCCAAGCCCAGCAGTGGGGGCCGGCGACGAGGGGGCCAGCGTCACAAGGTGAAGAACCAGGGGGCCTGTGCGACTCCTGCCAGTGGCTGCTGAATTTCCTCTGCCGCCCCTCCCCACCTGCGGGGTTGGGTTCTCAGCCTCTGGGCCAAAGCAGCCCCATGCCCGCCCTGGGGCTACAGCTGGGAGCTCACCATTCCCCGCCCCCTGGTTTCTGGGGGCTTTGTAATTTATAAGCTGAGGAAGGCGGCCAGACTTCTGCAGTGCTGACCACCTCCCACCCTCTCGCCCACCTTCTTCCTCACTCAGTTTTTGTACCTCTGGGCCCTTAGTTTTTATTCTTTTTATTTTCTCTTGTGTGTGCGTGTGTGGTGGTGCAGGAGTGGCCGCTCAGACCCTGGCAGTCTTTCTTCCTACCCCTCTCCAACACCACTGACTGCCTGTCCATTCATCTGTCCGTCTGTCCATGTGTCGCTGTGAGAACCGGAAGGGGCTGAGGGTGCCGGGAGCGCCTCTGTGGAGCTGACCGCTGGGCTGGGGGCTGCAGGTGTAAGTGCTGGTGCTGCAGCCTCCCAGCGCCTCCTTCCTGGATGCGCACTCCTAGCAGGGTGGGTGGTGCTGGCTTCCTTTTCTCCCCTCTCTTCTCCTTAAACCCTAAGGCAGACAATGCCGAAAGCTCTTAAACTGTAACCTGTAGGTGTCACCTCCAGAGAGAGGGGACTGGATTGTGGGCCCTCCCTACCCCTAGCCCCGACCCTTGCCACTGACCCAAAGACAGCTGGTAGCTTTTCCTTCCCCTTGGACACAAGCCTGGGTTCGCCTGGCTGCTCGGCGGGTCTGCTGAGCTGGAGCCTGCGGGAGCCACTTCCTGCTGGGACTCGGTCTCACTGGGTCTCGGGCACTGGCGAGCAGAGCGGTGTCACCTGCTCGGGGTCATGCTGCTTTTGTTGGGGATCAGGTGCTCCTCTGAGCCAGACTGGGCCTGGAACCCCCACTTCCCGCCACGCCCCTGCCATGTGGCCCCAGCGCAGCAGTGAAGGGCGCGGCTCCCAAGTTTGGGAGCCCTGGCTGGGGTGCAGTGAATACAACTCCTCTAGGCCCAACACAGAGCAGTAAGCTTTCAGGAAGGGTTGCCACCTGGTGTGGGGGTGGGGCTGCCCGGCCAGAAATGGCAGCACAGGCCCTGGGCCAGCCTGGTCTGAGCTGGGGACTGAAGCCCCCTGTTTAGGGCAGGCTGATGGGTGCGTGTGTGCCCTTTCTCCAGCTGAGGCAGACGCCCAACAGGCTGGGTCCTTCCTCAGCCTTGCCTCCCTCCTGTCCCCAGCCCCTCTTCCCTTCCCCTCCCTGACTGTTGGTCCCTTCACCCCGCTCCTCCCAGCTCTACTTCTGACCTGGGTCAGTGCAGGGACCAGACCAGCACACGAAATAAAAAGTCCGCTCCCCATCCAGCTCCTCAAGGTGGCAGTGCTGTCACTAGGAACGCTGTTGCTCTACCTGCCCTGCACCCCCGTCTCTGGAGCAGGGTGGGGTTGGGGGGGCAGCTTCTCCGGGCCGCAGGCGTGGCTTCAGCACCCAGGCTCTGCCACCAGCTGTGACCCAGGACGCCTTGTCAACCTTCTCTGAGCCTCAGTTTCCTCCTCCACATTAAGAGAGAAATGCTTTTGAGGGTCATAATGACTCAGGGAGAGGATGGACGTGAGGCCCTGGTGTGCCCAGCCTGGGCGAGGTGCCTGGTGAGTGGTCAGGACCCTGGTCACCACTCATGCTGGTTTCCAAGTCTGCAGCAGAGGCCACAGGCAGGGGACAGACTTGAAAGAAGTGTGGCAGTGATGTCTCTCTGGTGTGGCTGGGGCTGGGCCACGTGTCTCACTGACTCCACAGGCTTTGAGGGAGGTGGTGGTCGTTCCATTGTTCTAGTTAAGGAAACTGAATCTCAGAGGGGCAGGGCCACCAACAGCGGCAGATTCCCGCCCCCCCACCCCCACCCCAGCGGATCCCGGCTGGCTGCAGTGTGTCTTTGGCCCCTGCCTGTTCCTTTGTCTGCTGGCTGCTTCCCTCTTGCTTTTGACTCTGGTTCTGCTTACAGGGGCTGTTTCCCAACTGTAGGGCTCCAGGGTTGAGCTCCCCCTGCTCTGTCCCCAAGGCGGGTGCTGTGGACTTCGTGTTTCCAGGGGTGGCCATGGTAGAGCCCCAGAACAGGTGGGACCCCGTTTTGTGTGAACTCTTCGGCCCCTGTGAGCATAACCACTGTATGTTTGGAAGCTTCGGCCTCCACCCAGGCCCCTCCCCTCAGATGCAGCAGGCGGATCTGGATCCCGGTGGTCCTCGGGCCACATGGGCTAGCAGGGCTGGCTGATGGCAGCATTTTACTGCCCTCCGTAGGGATTGCGGAGTTCCCTGGGCGGTCTCAGCCCTACCAACTCTCCATTTGGAACAAAACACCAGCCCTTTTGTAGTTGACAAAGAATAAACTTGTTAATCTGAAGATCTTGAATGGCATCTGTGACTCAGTCGGTACCACTACTCTGGCTCAGTGCCCCCTCTCCCTGCCCCCGGCCCAGTGTAAGGCTGGGGACATGCCAGTGGGATCGGGGTTGTGGGCAACACCAGCAGAGATGGCGTGAGCTGTGCTGTGAGGGCCACAGGGTTTGAGCTGTGTGAACAGGCCAGGGTGCCCAGAGGGCAGAGCAGGGGCCCCGGGCCACCTGTGTGGGACGAGTTCCAGGGACTCCTTTCCTGGAGCCACTCGGGTGGTGCCTGTGTTGAGAGATGCTGCCTGAGGCAGAACAGGTCAGGGGCGGCGTGAGAGGAAAGCAGCGAGCCGTGGTTGGGGTGAGCCCTGTGTGGGACTCGCCACCGTCCGGGACAGTTCCTCCCAGGAACTGGCCCGAAGCCTTTGGGGCTGGATTTGCACTCCCGCCACTGAGTTGTCCCTCTCCTGTCAGCTGTGCCTGGGACTGGCTCTGGGCCAGGTACCACGTGGGGACAAGAGGCATGTGTCTTGAGAGCCCAGTTGGGGGCTGGCGCTGCCCTTCGAGCAAGTCATTAGTGATGTTGAATCTGGGGGCGTACTTACAGGGAAGGGCCAGGACCTGCTCCCCTGAGCGGGTGGGCTCTTTCGGGGAACCCCCTCCTTGCCCCATCTCAGCACAGACTCCAGGGACAGATCTCCAACTCCCACCCACATCAAAGCTGGGTTCTAGCTGAGGGGCTTGAGTTTCTAAAGCGGGGAAAAAGTGTTTGAAAAGGCGTTGTTTGGGCCGAGAATTCACGCTCATTTTCCCCGAGCAGATGACCTGTGCAGCCGGCCAGGTGGAGACCACACACTCCATCAGTCTGGGCATAATTTATTTTTTGCATAGCCAAAAACTAGAATCTGGAGATACAAAATTAAGAACCCAATAGTGCAGCATTTGTGACAGGAGAGCACGAAACCAGACTTGGTGGTTGGGGGGCAGCGGCTGTGCGGGAACCAGGGCTGGGGGAACACGGGGCAGGGCTGGAGCCGTGCCTCCGCCCCAGCTTCGTGCTACTGCCCTGTAGCCTGGCCCCCCCCTAAGGAGGCCTGTGTGCGTGGCAGCCCCTCTTGGCGGCGGGGTCACACCCAGGGCCCCACAGAACGGGGCCAGGAATCAAGCCCTTAGCTTTTCAGTTAAAAAACAGACCTTGAAAAATATTTACATACTACAGCAGGGCCTGCTGGGTCAGAAACCCCCTGCCTCAGGCCCCTGCCCTACCCAGCCCCCCTCCCTGCCCCCAGCCCCCCTAGAAAAAAAGCCAGAAAGGAAACAACTGAGCAAGAGCTGAAAGAGCCCCAAGGGGGTGGCTGAGGGTGAGGGCCCCTTACCCCAGGGGCCTGATTGCCATGGGGGTGGGGCGGGGCCCACAAGGCAGGCCGACCTCCCACCTGATACCCTGAATATCACCATGACCAGGTCGTCCCTGGGGCACCAGGAGAGCCCAGGAAGTGCCCTGCCCCCCCATAGCTGACCACAGGCGCTCACGGCTTCAAAGGACAGGTCCGGGCTCCCTGCACGCTGGGGGACTTGGCAGACTCGCTCAGGGGTCAGGCGGGCCCCAGTCCCAGTATCAGAAGAGAACAAGCAACTAGTACCCCCCCACCCCCCACCCCTGCAGGGCGGGCCCCTGAGCTCTCGGAGGCTCACAGGAGCCAGACGGCCCCAACCTGGACAAACATGGTGTGCAGAAGCCCTTAGGAGGCCCACAGGGCCAGGCTCCCTGGGGCCATGGCACTGTCTATGGGAGAGCCCGGTAGCCCTCTGGCAGGAGCTTCCCGCCTGCCACCTGGTCCCCACCTGCGCCGAGAGCACCTTCCTCCCATAGGCCTCACTCCCCTAGCCCAGGCCCACGCTGCGGCTCCTGGGGCTTTGGCAGGAGCCTCACCCCAGCCTCTCAGCAGAGGCTCCTGGGTGCCAGCCCTCCAGCATGGGCTGGGACGTCCAGGGGCAGCCAGTGCTTACTCGTGCTGCCGGAACGTGTTCCCTCGTCACCTCTCCTGCCTCTCAGTCCCCTGTGTTATGCTACATATGTACACCCTCCCAGGAGGGGAGATAGACGCCTGGTGGAAGAACGAAGGATGAAAAGACACTGGAGCCAGCTGCGCCCCTCAAGCTGCCCGGCTGCTGGGAAAGCCCTGTGCATTCTTTCTCCACGGAGCCAGTGGTTCTTGCCAAGCACGAGGGGGGCGTGGTGGGGGTGCTGCTCTCCCGCCCCCGGGGGAGGAGCAGGCACGGCTGGCCTCCCAGCTGGCTGGCAGTGCCCAGGGAAGGCCTAGTGGGCGGGCTCCCCGTGCACCCTGAAGCGGTAGATGCAGGTGTACTCGGGGTGGCCCCAGTTCGTCAGGATCCGCAGCTCCACCACCTGGTATGCGGCCATTTTAGGGTCCTGGCAGAGGAGGAACGGGCTGGTGTCACAGAGGCCTCCGCCCTGATAGCAGGCAGAGACCCCGGCTTTGACGCTCCCATCTCCAGACCTTGCAGGAGACTCTCCAGCCAGTGGCCCAGGGCCCCCAGTGGCTTCAGAGGTCCTATAGGGGCCACCCACCCGGGGCCACGTTAAAGTGACCTCGGAGCTGAGCATCGGCACTGGTCACCCAGGCACTTCACAGGGCACCGGGCCATTCCGGTCGACCAGCAGAGCCACCTTCACGGAGTTTGCTGCTCCATGCTGATGTTGGGAAAGAATCCCTTACTTCGAATTAAGCAGAATTTCTTCTTTTTTAAAGAAGAAATCAGGCCTTGTCCTCAAAAAGCCCCAATTTTTGAGCCTGCCTTCAGAGCCAACCTCACCTCCCCTGATGCCCCCGTGCAGCTCTCTGGCTCCCCTCCTGTTCCCCTGTACCCCTTCCGGAAGGCACGGCACACGCACGTCGCTGAGAAATCCCAGCAACTCTCCTGGCTCCGTTACCACCTTGGAGCTTGTGGCTCGGTCCGTGTGTCCAGGCCCCACGTCTGCTCCACCGGACTGTCCCACAGGGGCCTCAGGTGGGGGCCAAACCTGCCCGGTCTCTGCATTAGCCTCTGCTCTCCTCACCTCCACCCTCCGCTCCCCTGCCCCCGTTCAGGCACTCCCAGTGGTGTCCCGCCACCTCTCGGTCCTCTGAACCCCACCCCCTTGTCAATTCTGGCTTGTTCCCCTGCAACCGCTTCCCGACCCACTGCCCTGTCTCCGGGCTGGTTTCCCCGTCAGACCCACCATTCCCGCGCAGTCACAGGGACCTTACCGTAGCACTCATCACATTGTCACTTCACCTAAAGCACGGCGGTGCCCACCCTGTCCCTCAGCCCAGCCCTGAGGGCTAGAATTCTTTGGCCTGGTCTCTAGGCTGGCCTCTCCAGGCCCTTTTCCTGCCGCTCACCCCCGAGCTTCTCACTAGTGTATTCCAAGTCCTCCCCCTCTGGGGAGGGTGCAGTAAGCCTGCATCAGATTCATCTGGGCTCTTTGTTGGAATGTAAGTTCCTGGGTGCCGGTGGCCCCGAGGAACCCAGCTCCTGGGGCAGGACTCGGGACCCTGCATTTCTAAGAAGGGCCTAGAGGACAGGCCCACTCGGGGTGAGTGGCCACACTGCACTGCACGAGGCCTGGCTGCGCCACGCGCACTGCTCACAGGCAAATGCACTCTCCCAGTGCCTGAGCGGCTGCCCCGTTCCATTCCTTGAGCTGCAGGAGCTCGGGGGCTGCGGGATCCCCGCTCTGAACCCCCACTGCTGGGCACAGGGTGACTGCTCAGAATCTGCTGAAAGTGGGGGAAAGGGCCCGCCACCCCCGCCGGCGAAGCAGGGTCCTGTACCTGGAAATAAAATGTCTGGATGGGCTCCCCGTCCTGGTCGTAGGTGAACTGGCCCAGAAGCGTCCCCTCCTGCTGCAGGTCTTCGTCGAACCCCTGGACGGACAAAGGGAAGACGCTGCCCTGAGGCACGTGCCCTGACCAGCCAGGGAGGAAGGCCTGCCCTCCCTGTTCCCACACTGGTCCCCTCTCGCCCTGGTGGCCTGCAGGGAACCTGAGCTCAGGGCTGCTAGGGCATCCATGGCAGACAAGTCACTTAGCTCCTTGGGCCTCTGCTGTTTCTTCCTCCGCAGCCTGAGACAACTAGAATCGGAGTACCATTTCCCACCCGGGCACCACCTCTTCCAAATCTGCTTCCCTCCCCAGCCAAAGAGTGACCCCAACATTACCCTCCATAGAGACCCCTGGGGCCTCCCGCACAGGTGGAATGGATACTCACAAGGACGGCAAAGTCCTTGGGGGCACTGGAGATGGTGCTGTTGGGCGACAGGGACTTGGGCACGTGCTCTAAGGTGACGGCAGTGGGGCGGATTCGGGCAGAAAGGCGAACCACGGCAAAGCCCTGGGGCCCTTGGAAGGCCCAGCAGTTGCCCGGGTGCACGTCTGGCTAGAAGGGAAGGAAAGTCGGGTCAGTGCAAGCCTGGTGACCGAGCCCGCCAGAGTGCAGCCCTGGCTGACCTGGGATGGGACACCCCCTCACCCACACAGGCGACTCTGCTCAGGGGCCCTGCTGTGGCCCTCGCTGGGTGCCTACCTGGAGGATAACGCGGGGCGACTGGGAGTGGTACCACAGGGGGACACCAAAGAGGCTGAGGAGGGCCGTCTTGGTCTCGTAGGTCTCAGAACATCGGGTGCTGATCACACTGGCCCCTGACACGGGAAGGAAAGGAAGTGCTGGGTGCCTGGGGCCTGGATACAATCAGCAGGGGAGGGAGACCGGACAACGGGCTCCGCTCGGCAGCGCAGAGGTCCCCAGGTTTCAAGGGCCGAGGCAGCCCAAGCAGGGACCACTACTGCCCAGGTCCTCTCTGGGGACGGTGAAGGTGCCCCAGGCCCAGTCTGTACACCTAACCCAGACCTCAGAGCAGCTATAAACAGCCTCGTCCCAGCCAAGGACGATGCTTAGCACGTCCTGACGTCCTGACACCTTGGAGCTGTCGTTTGCCTGTTAGGAGTTCCAGGTGGCGCGACTTCCCACAAGCCCGGCTTGGCTAGCACCACAGCTGCTCCAGGAGAGGCCAGGTGCGAGTGCAGCCACCAGGGCGTGTAGCCAAAAAAAGAGCGGCATGCACACCTCCCGATTCCAGCGCGTAGTCCACCATCCCGATGCGGTCCTCACTGTAACGCTTCAGGGCCTGGTTTACGATGCGGTGCACCTCCTAAAACAGGCACCCAGAGCCACTGTGACAGGGGCCAGACCCGCCCACCCTCGTACCTCCCCTGCCGGGGGCCAGGGCCCACAGACTGACTCCCTTCTGTGCTTGCTCCACACGGGTGTGCCTCCACCTCCCAACACCAGCCCCAAAACAAGCACTAGAGCCTCGTGCATGTCACTTGGGTCCCAAAACGAGCCAGGGAGCTGGCAGTGTGTGTGTGTAAACGGGGTCCCAGGGCTGAGTTCCTCACCTCCTCTGTCACCCCAATTGCGCCTTCCTTCTGCAGCCGCAGCCCCAGGCTGGCCACAGCCTCCCTTGCAGACTTGCCCTGCATCTCGGCCACGTGGGCGAGGACCTTGTTCTCCAGCTCCTGCAGCTGCGCCTGCACCTCCTCTCGCTGAAGGAGCCCAGTGCGGCTTCCACCGCCTCGGAGAAGGAACTGGCTGATCCAGGCAGGAAACTGGGACTCCACCTAGGGCCCGAAGAAAGGTCTCAGTCGGGGATGCTGGCAGCTGGGTAGAGGGGTGGAGAAGGGGCGTAGGCCTGCCTGGAGGGAAGAGCTATGACCCACTATGTTCTAGATATGAAAACGGGAAGAACTCCCATCAAAGGGAGCCAACATCTAGGTCAAGTCTAGGGTTGGAGCTCGTGAGCCAGACAGGCTGCAGGGGCAGGAAGCCCTCCAAGGATAGGCGGTCTCAGAGAGTGAGGTGTTCGGGAGGGTATCTGCACAGTTCCCACGCACATCGTCCCGCACGGCCTGGAGCTGCTGCGGCAGCAGGCCCACTTGGTCCTCCACGGAGTTCTGCTTCAGGGTCAGGGCCGTCAGCTCCTGCCGCAGGCTGGCCAGCTGGCCCTCCAGCCGCCCCAGCTCCTTCATGGAGTGCTCGCGGAAGGATTCCTGGGTCATCCTGCTCCCAAAGAGAGAAGAGTAAGCCTTGGGTCTCTGGGGAGGTTCTTCGCATTGGCTCCTGCTGTAAGGAGGGCCCACCACATGCAGGTGAACACCAGGCCTGCTCTTAGATCCTGGCTGTGAACACGGCTCCAGGGCTGGCTTGCCTGTCCCAGGGAGCGGATTTTTATTTATTTATTACTTACTTTCAGACAGAGGGGAAGGGAGAAAAAGAGGGAGAGAAACATGGATCCGTTTGCCTCTCACATGCCCCCCACTAGGGACCTGGCCTGAAACCCAGGCCTGTGCCCTGACGGGGAATCGAACTGGTGACCTAGGCTGGTGCTCAACCCTCTGAGCCACACCAGCCAGGGCACCAGGGAGCTGATTCTTATTCTGATCCTTCTCTAAGCTCAGATCCGTCACCCACTGGGCCTCAGCCGCTCACACCCCCCACAAGCGTGATGTCTGGGGAAGTGGCTTGAGGCTGTCTAGGAGGCTGTCCAGAATCCGAGTTCCCCTGCCGTGCCCTCTGCCAGCCTTCACACCCCTCAGGGACAGGATCTACGCCTGGGGTCCTGAGCTAGGCTTCAGCCACCCTGCTCTCTGCTCAGAACTCGGCTCTGAGGGCTCCACTGCCTGTCTGCCTGGGGCGGGGCTGGCCGGAAGGGGCAGGCCCCGGCCAGATTGCAGGGCCCCCTTACCTGTGCCACTCGGACTTCAGCAGCTGGAGCCGAGTCTCAGACTCCTGTTAGGGGAACAAAGGAGAAATGCAGGTGAGGTCAGGCCCAGCGGAGTCGGCCTGCCAGAGCAGCACCTGTTGTTCCCTTTGGGGTCTTTGCCTGACCACACCCCTGCCCCAGGGTCCCCCAACCACTCCAGTGAATGCCAAACTGGGCTCCCAGCCAAGGTCCTCAGGAGAGCCTCACCCAGCACCTGGCATACGGAGGCCTCCGTACGTTCATTCATTCACCCAGCATGTCAGGCCCAATGCCACGGGCTGCTTGAAAGTGACCCTTCCCGCCCCCCAGCTCGCTCCCAGGGCATCCCTAGGAGCATTCCCGCCCAGAGGGCTCAGGCCAAGCAGAAGTCGGGAGACTACACCCCACCCCCTCTATGTCTAAACAGCCTCCTTCAGGAGGCTGACATGTCTCCCCCGGCCCAGGCACAGATGGTGAATTGGGGGCCACTGCAGGCTGCAGGTGCCCCAAGCCCACCAACCTGGGAGGCCTGGACGATCTTCTTGAAGAGGTCTTCCGCATCCTGTTGGTGTTCTGTTCTCAGGGTGGCCACTTCTTCCTGTGGGGCAGTGAGAGAGGAGGTTTCACCAAGCCAGCCCAGGTGGTCACTCGCTGCCACGGGCGGGGTGGCTGGGACGCAAACCAGGCCCCTCTAGGAGCTGCCTTCGGCCTGGCCCTCCCTCTGCGGTGCTTCTTGGGAACGAGCCAGCCTGCCTGAGGTCTACGTGGTGCCAGGCACTGCACCAGGCACCCCGCACTCTCGTGTGCTCGCAAGCAGCGCAGGCAGCAGAGCATCTGGTTTAATGAGGAGGAAACTGAGACTTAGCAAAGGTCAGTGCCAAGTGGCAGAGCCGTGTCTGTCACAGCAGGGGTGCAGGGTCCCGCCCCCGCCACCCACATGCTCACCATGCCCCCCGCAGGCGACCCCCAGCTCTAGCCCAGAGGCTGCAGCTCCTCTCCCCCACCTGGATCTGGGCAGCCGTGTCCCTGCGGAAGTCCTCCTTCAGGGCCGCCTCCCGGCGGCTCACCAGCCCCTCCAGGAGTGCCAGGGTGTCCTCGTGGCTCAGGCCACCGCCACCTGCCTCACCAGTGGCCCCTTGCCGCAGCTCCAAGCGTTCCAGGCGCAAGGCCTCCTTCTGCCAGTTGGAGGAAAACTCGGCAGCGAGAGCTTCCAGGCGCCGCTCCAGAGAGTGTACTCGGGACAGAATGCGCTGCTCGGCCTGGCGGGGCGGGGGTTGGGGGAACCGCAGAGGTGAGAGGCAGAGGTGAGGACAGAAAGCAGGGAGGATCCCAGACGTGCCCCAGTGCAAACACATGAGGGTCCAGGGCTCTCAGGGCAATCTCTCTGCCCTGCGGGTGGGTGAGTCATTCAGCAGGTAAATGTGGTGACAGTGAGCCCAGGGCACTGGGACACTCAGCAGACCGAAGGGGGCATCTCATCCCCAAAAAGGAATATGTGTGGGACAGGGGAGAAAGGACACAGTGCGCTCCCAGAAGAAGGTCCCAGGGGAGGGACAGTCCAAGAAGACAGGAAGAAACTGCAGGATGGCCCCAGGGGGCTAGGCGTTCTGTGGGCTGTGCCCATCCCCCTCCACTCTGGGGGTACACATGTGTGGGAGAGCGTGGAGCTGAGGGGTTCAGCTGCTGACTTTCAACAGCTTCCTCTCCTTCCATCAGTAACTACAGCTAAATGGCCAAATCATTTGAAAAGGCTTTTTCTTTCTCCTCTTTAACTTGTGCCCCATGGAGAAGACGCAAGACAAGTCACTTGGGCTCGAGGGTGGCATGTGATAGTGCGCCGTGAATTCTGAGAACCTCATTGGCTTCACAACAGAAATCTTTGCCAAGAGAAAGTGTCAAACAGTCTGTCGAGTATCAAAGGGCGAGAACACTGGCTACGGAGGTGGCTTCTGGTTTTTAAAATTCCATTTGTTTCGAGTGACTCAAAAGGCAAACAAACAGTAAAATGTCGTGTTCCTAACCCCTGCCAGCCTCTGCCCAGGGCCTCCCCCTCCCCCGCCCAAACCTGGCAACCGTTTGTATTAGTGTCTTTATGCAAATGCAATCTTTCCTTCTTTCTCTCTCTCCTCTCTCTCTTTACAAAGAGGTGGCCCTGGAATTAAATTGTATTTAATACCCTAATGATTGAAAAAGGAAAATGCATATGCCATTATTTTATGAAAAAATAAGATCAGTCAGGAAAGTAACATTCACCAAAATGAATGGTGAAAACTGTTACACCAAATTAACTTCAGCAAGACACAAACAAAGCCGAGTAATTGCAATAAACGGTTTGGAGTTTCCACTGTGGACCTCAGGATCTGTGCACTGGTCGCCACCCCACCCTCCCCGGACTGCAGGCTCTGGGAGCACCACCTAGACCTGTTTCATCTGCCCCCCACCCCCCCGCCCTTGCAGCTTGCAACAGTGGCTGTGGCCCTTCCCTCCACCCTGCGCATGCGCCCTGTGTGACGTGGCCTTGCAGGTGCTTCCCCGGCTTGTGTCCAGCCTGGCTCTGGGGTTTGCTGAGCCAACAGAATGCAGAGGAAGTGACAGGGTGCCAGTTTCAGATCAAGGCCTCAGAAGGCCTGGCCTGAGTCTGCTCTCTTGGAAGCTTGCACGGCTGCTGCTGGGAGAACAGGACCGGGCTAGCCTGCCGGACAACGAGAGCGCGGGTGGAGCGCAGCCCGCCCTGCTGATGCACCAGACGGCTCCCACACACGAGGGAGCCCAGCCAAGACCGGCCTGGCCTTGCTCAGGCCGGAGGACCCAGAGACTCGTGAGCTAATCAAATGCTTGTATTTTAAGGCACCGATTTTAGGGATGGTTTATCTGTGCTGATAGGTAACTGACCGGGATATTACCTTATTTATAGAAAGTGCTCAGCAAATACAGGGCAGCACAAAAGGAGGTTTACAATTGTTGAGTACACAAACACAGTTTATACTTGTATTGTCATTTATTAATTATTGTATTATTTTCCATACGGACAACTGTAAACCTACTTTTGCCTCACCCTGTATTTGTGAAATTATATTGAAAGCTACAGAGCAAATAAAACTACTCGTGTGATTCCTTTTCCTTCTGTTTTCTGGGCTTAGAATGGTGACTCACCTCAGAACAGTTCTGAGTCCTGTCTGTGCGAACTGCCTGCGTCCCCCGACACACACCCCGTGTGGTGGAAAGGGTGCTGGGGAGATGAGGCAGGGCCCCAGCTAGGGTGGTGCCTCTGTCAGCTTTGCTTGTCAGCTGTAAGTGCAGGGAAACCACCTGCGAACAGGCTGAGGGAGGAGCCTGCAAACTAAGATGCTCACCTGGGAATGTGAGGATGAGTCTCTGGACACCCACACTTGTTGCTGCTGGCTGCCGCCCCTCGCTGCCCACCAGGAGACCACAGCGGGGTAGAGTGTCTGCAGCCCGTAGGGGTAGAAATACCAAGCACCTGTGCACAGAGGGGGGGTGGTTACTCAGGCTGGGGGCTGTGCACAAGGTGCAGACAGTGAGGGCGTGGGCCTGACTGGTTTGCTCATGCAAGCTGAGCCGGGCTTCTGCCCGCAGGTGGCGCGGGGGCAGGTGCTTCCCACATTTCTCTGGGGTAGCAACTTCCACCAGCCCAGGGTGTATGCATTTTCACGTCCCCTCAGGGGTCCTCATCTCTCAAACCTGGAGAAGACGGCTACACAGGCTAGAGACATCTGGGGCTACAGCCCAGAGGCCCCCACTGGTGGTTCTCAGCATAGACTTGACATCAGAATCGCCCAGGGAGCTTTTAAAACAGCCGGTGTCAGAAAACGCACCATAAATGATACACAGACGAACATATAGCACAAAAAAGACCGCGCACATAATCTGAATTGCTAATGTTTGTAGAGAAGGTACGAGGTTTTTTCATTCACTTTTGCAAACTTTCAAGGATGCTGGAGAAGGGGAGGGAAGGTCCTCATTGCCCAGCGGGAAGACTTGTTGAGCTGCCTAGTGAGAACTCTGAGGGCTGTGAACGAACAAACGGTGGAAGCAAAGACAATGTGGGCCCCAATGAAAGGAAGTGCACGTGTGACAACCCAAAGAGCTGTCTGAATGTGAGAAGAGGAAAGCCAGTGGTGGAAGATGTGATGCGACAAGAATGAATTTGTCAAAAATCAGTGTAATAAATGCTGGGAGGTGGGGGGAGAAGTGGAAACTGGCCCCCCGGCGTCCGCCTGCCCTCCACACAGAGTGAGTTCACTGGCCGAAGGGACCACATAGGTGGGATTTAAAAGCTCCCCAGGTGATTCTAATGGCAGTCGAGATTGAGCATCACTGATGCAGAACACACCTGCTGGAGAGGCGGCCTGTGGCTCCAGGACAGGGCACAGGGACACAGACACACAGATGTGCTTGTACATTGCTCTAGGGCCATCTGTCTGTGGTGTGTTTACTTCTGAGCTGTGCACGTGTTTGTGTGTGTGTGTGTGTGTGTGTGCCGGGGTGAGGGCACCGGAAAAGGCCACATTGGCTGAGGAGTCTCCAGCCAGTAAGATGCCACACCTGCCACTCCTCAGCCAGGAGGCCGGGTGCAGGCGAGACAGGAAGCAGGTGACCACCAGGCTTTGAGTCAGACCCTCTGGACATGACCTCATTGACAGCATCCTGGACCAGGCCCTCTGCCCGCCCCTTGCCTTTGAGACTCTAGATAGGCACCTGCTCGTAAGGCCAGCAGGAGGGCATGGCCAGCTCCCCAGGGGAGGGTGAAGCCCACCTCCAACTGCGTTAACTCACGGGAAAGGGCTTCCTGACCAACACACTGTGCGATTGTAAAGGGCATCACCCTTAAAATGGTGATGCCCAGTTCCCAATGGATGTGAACAAGCTGTTCTTGTAACAGGAAATGGAGGAAACCAACACTTGGCAAAATGTTCTACCTTGGTATTAGTAAAAAAAAAAATAATAATACCAGTTGAATAGACACTAAACCTATAAAAAGCAACAGTAATAAATAATAAAGCATGATCTTAAATTATAAATTGGTAGGATTGATAAAATTGACTGGGGGTGGGGGTCATGGAGGAAACTTATGTGAAACTGTCAAATGAGAAACTGACAGGAATGTGTGAGTGAGCGTGCGCGCGCGCGCGCACACACACACACACACACACACACACACACACACAAAATGATTTCAACTATGTAGCAAATCTGGAACTCCCACGGCAGAGAATGGGATAAGGTAGAGCATTTCATGGTGACAGGTGTCTTAGTGTAAAACGTGTCCTCACTTCTCTTTATTACTTCGTTACTTGGATCTTAAAGTTAGCTAAAGGTGGAGCTTGACCTTGTAACAATAATTCACTCGCCCAGACTATGCTCTGATTTGGAATGGAGGGAAAATGACCGCTGATCATAATGGTGTCAGGGGCCCCCATTTCCCCCCCGATACTCCTGTACCAGGGCGTGTTCCAGCCTCGGTGGCTCTAAGGCTCCTCCATAGGTGCTGGGCAATCCATTGCAGCCACCCAAACTGAGGACAAGAAGAGGGGGTAGGAGCATCTCCCCTTTCACCCACTGGACACCCTGCGAACCCAGTAGCATCGGTCAGCAGAGGACCGGGGAAAGCCTAACAGGAGAGGCCTAGGGCTTGAGCCTCTGGAGGTGCCTAGGCTGGGTCTGACCCACCTCACCCTGCCTCTTTCCTGTTCTGGTAGGTGATTACCATCCCTCTAGTTTTCGGTTCTGCTCAGCACTGCCTCTACCCACACTCTCCCCTTCCCCGCTGGCTCACCAGCCCCATCTCGGCCGCCCTGGTCCTACCGGTCTCCTGGGACAACGGGGAAGCTCACCGTAGGTCAGGCCGGTCAGGAGCAGCAGCAGCAAGAGGAACCACAGGAATGTCTTCAGGGATGAGAGGCGCCTGGGTCATGGGAGGAAGCAGGGTGGTCGAGGTGTCAGGGGGGCTCCAGGGCCCCTTGGCTCCCTGCCCCGGGGAGGCCCCTAAAATTTTTTTCCCTGAGTGACAAAGTAGGGCTGAAGGGGAAACCCTTGCGTGTCTATCTTGCCAGGGCCAGACTGGACTCTTTAGAGGTCTTGAGTAATAAGGACAACTGTGACCCTGTGAATTTAACTGATGTCACGAAAAATAAGTAGTGGAGCCCTGACTGGTGTGGCTCAGTAGATTGAGCACCAGCCTGCAAACCAAAGGGTCGCTGGTTCGATTCCCAGTCAGGCCACATGCCTGGGTTGCAGGCCAGGTCTCCAGTGGGGGGAGTGTGAGAGGCAACCACACACTGATGTTTCTCTCCCTTTCTCCCTCCCTTCCCCTCTCTCTAGAAATAAATAAATAAAAGCTTCTAAAAAATAAGTAATGGAATCTTCAAAGAAACTAAAATTTTCATATATAGCGGTCCTCCAAATAAGCAAATACAGGGGAAAAATATGGAACTCCCTAAATGACATTTTCTTTTAGAAAAACAAGGAAACTTTTTGTTGCGGGGGCGGGGGGGGGGCGGCCAAATCCATCCTTGCCCCTCTTCTCAGCCCAGCCCATCGCTTGCTCCACCCGGGCCTGCAGCCTGTGGGGCCCCGACTTCCTGCCTTGGTCTCCTTTCCACTGCCGAGGGGCCTGGCCCCACGTCCTGTCTCTGCTGGGCCAGGGATTTGGGGCACAAACCCACAGCAGCCTCGGGCAGCTCGTGAACACAGGGCCAAGAGGGGAGCAGAAAGTTCTGGGGACCACCAGTGCTGGGCCACAGCCTAAGGCCTGACCGGCGGGCGGAGGCCACCCTTGTCTAGGTCTTCCATTTGGAACTTTCTGATCCGTTGTCCCGGCAGGAGCCTCGCTCACCTGGTTAAAACGAAGACGTCGAGCAGGGAGGCAGCGGTCGTCAGGCGGTACCAGGAGGTGCCGACCCACCAGTACAGGAGTCTGAAGAGCCGGCCTGAGAGAGGGAGCGTCAGGTTCAAGTGCCACCCTGAGCCAGTGGCAGCCTGCGGGTGGTGGTCTCGGAGCACCGCCTTCTCTCCACCTGGGACCCTCCCTGCCCCTACCAACACCAACCTGCCGGGCACCTCAGTCCTGTCGCAGGGCTGCCCGGTTCCTCTACTCCCGCCCACCCGCCTCTCAGCCAACTGGCTCCCAGCGATTATTCTCGGTGGCCTTTCCCGAGTGGTCTCACGGTCTCTCTGCGGGCGCTGGATGCCCAACTGCAGAGATGAGCGAGGAGGGGCTGTGGTATCGAGGAGACGGTCGTGCACGGAACAGCCAGCACCCACCTGGGAAAGTGACCACCGTCCAGAGAAATGAGCCTGCCCGAGAGACAGTGCTCCTCAGCCGTGAGCCTGAGCTCCGCTGGTCTGTCTCCAGGTATCCTGCAGGGACAGGGCGGACACCAGCTCAGTGTGTCCTCACCTGGAAGAGCTCTGGGATGTGGAGACCGCCTGTCACTTGTCTTCCCCCTTAGACTGTGAGCTGAGACCACGTAGCACTCTCCTGCACATTCCCAGAGAATCACCGGGCCTGGCACCCAGCAGGTCAGTAACTGTCCGCCGTAGGAACTTTCCACCGGTTTCTGACATTGTGTCCCCCCCCCCCCCGAGCTCCCCGCCTGCCTCGTGGGCACTCCCTCAACCACGGTGCAGAGCCCGACCCAAGGAGGGGGCGCCTCCGCCATGTGAGGCCCGTGTTCCTATGCCTGGTGGAAGTGAACCAGACAGCGGAGCTGACCGTAGGCCTAGTGAAGCAGGATGGTCATCGTGTTGAGAGACACCCCAGGCTGGGGTTCAGGGCTCTACGGTGGCACAGCAGGGACACCTGGACCATCTGCGGAGGCACCTGCCAGACCCCATGCCATCTCAAGCTGCCAGGGACGCCTCGCCCAGCCTTCCCTCCCCCCGTCCCCGGAGGTCCTGCAACCTGCTGAGGCATCGCCTACCTGCGTAGTCATCCTCAGAGGAGTAGCCCGAGGAGGACCCGAGGAAGTCCTCTGCCAGCCTGGTCTCCGTCAGCCCGTTGATCTTGCTGCTCTCGGTGTCCCCGGTGCCTCTCCTCCTCCTCCCCCGCAGGTCCTCGCCTGAGGGGGGAAAAACGTGGTGTTCCACTGGGGCAGAGATGCTGGGGAGGGTGTTCCTGGGGGGCCTTGTGGGGTCACCCTGATGGACAGACGGAGTCTGCCCTTGGCCTCACCCCAGCTCTCTGGGCCCTGCCCCTCTATCTCCAGGACTTGGAGCGGCTACGTGGTACTTCCTCCTCCAACGGCGGCTGGAGGTTCAGACACCTGGCTGCTCTTCTACGGGTTTCTGAACACAGGGAGCCCCTCCTCTGGCCCAGCAGGGTGAGGGGCCTGGAGGGGAGACCCATGGCATTTGGGCCCTTACATTTCCAGAGGAAACAGAGCCCCCAGGAGAGAAAGGCCGCAGACACTCACTCCAATAGGGGTCGCGAAGCAGCTGGTTATCCAGGATGGAGCTCCTGGCCAGGGAGGCGGCCCGGGGACTGCCAAAATAGGACTCCTGGACCACGGACTCGCTGTAGTAGGAGGTGTGGGCGTCAGAGGAGGGGCCCAGCTGTGGCGCTGGGGACAGGCGCTTGGTGTTGCTGGACTTCCTCTTCAGGGTCCTGCAGTGTCAGCCGGGCAGGGAGAGGGGGAACAGGCAGGTAAGCCCAGCCAAGAGTAGGAAGCCAGTGGCAGTGCCCTCCTGCAGTGAGTGGGTTGGCCTTGTTGCTAGGCAACTAACAGCTCCCAACTACTGACTGGCTGTCTGCACAGCACAGGTAGCTCCTCCACTCCCATTATCTCTAAATCTCACAAGCTGTTAGAGGAGATCATCAAGGTGACAGGTGATAAAGTCAAGATTCAAATCCTGGTCTCTAACTGCAAAGCCAAGTTTTTTTCCCCTCATGCTTCTTAATGGATTGGTCATTCCTACAATCCATGGAAAACTCAGACGAACCTGGTCTGGCCTCCAGGAACCTCTGGGGCTGCCATGGGGGCCCACGTCTGCAAGGGGGCAGAGTGAGGTGGGAGCCCATCTTACTCACTGCCTGGTGCCCCTGGGACCCTCTCCTCAGCAATTTGGCTGGCCCTGCTGGGGCCTACATGTGGTAAAGCACACGCGTGTGGGTCCAGGGTGATGACCAGCCGGGCACGCCCATCCACAGCAGAGGGGGTTCTCCTGAGCCCGGTTTGCAGTGTCAGGGTTTCCGGCCTCGCTGATTCTTGAAGCTGCCTCTCCCCACTTCCTGTTCTCCAAACACAAGGGCAGCAGCCTGGCTAACAGTAGGGGAGAAGTGGCCCTGGTCCTGGCCTCCCTGGAGGTGTGGCTGTCCCCTCAGCTGCACACAGGTAGCTTATCTCTGCCCATAAAGACCACAAGAGGAAGAGGCCGTGAAGCCCTCTGCTGTGAGCCTCTCAACGCTATCCCCAGGGGTGGTGGCAGCTCCTCACCTGAAAGGGCTGTCTTTAAACAGGGTGCTCTGGCTCCCTGACACGGAGCTCCCGCCACTGCTGCTGCCTCCGTCATCATCACCCTGGGAGTAGCGTGTGAGGCGCTGGCTTCGACGAGACATGCTGAGGTGGGGTGGGGACCCTTCCCCTGAAGAGTCGTGGGAGAAGAAGGAGCACAGGTGAGATTTGGGGCTGTTGGTAGCTCCTCCTCGGGGGCGGAGAGATGAGAGGCACTTTCTGCCAATGAACAGGCCACCCCCTGTGCATCCAGTCCAAGCAGCCCCAGCCCTGGCTCAGTGGATTGAGCCCCAGGCCTGTGGACCAAAAGGTCGCTGGTCTGATTCCCAGTCAGGGCACAAGCCTGAGTTGTGGGACCAGGTTCTCATTTGGGGATGTGCAAGAGGCAACCGATGGATGTATCTCTCACACATCAATGTTTCTTTCTCTTTCTCCCTTCCTTCCCCTCTCTCTAAACATAAATAAATAAACTCTTAAATAAAAAACAACCTGAGATGTGGGTGCCAGCACCACCACCACCACCCACCCTGCTGCAGGCCGCCATGTCCCGGGCTCACTCAGTGCCCAGGGAGCCTCTTCGCACAAGGTTCTCCAGTTTTCAGTTTATCTGACGCTGAGCTCCGTGAGAGCCAGAACTGTCCCTTCCACACCCTTTGGCGTGCAGCACACACCAGGCACACGAGAGATGTTAAATGAATCTCAGTCGTGTCCCTGGTGGGACACACTCTCCTTTCCTTGTAGCTCATCTGCCCATGGACCAGGGTCCCCATCAAACTGTGACACCAGAACTCAAACTGTGACACCGGAACACCTGTCCCTGGCACAGGGCCCCACACTCAACAGTGGTCGTGTGCTGGATCCCCTGGGCTGGTGACTGTGCAGCAGCGTCAGGACAGATGTGACAGTGGTGATAAAACCCTTTGTAAATGCACCCTAGGTATCTGGTTCCTCACATAGCCACTTCTGACCCTATAAGCCAGGGAGATGTCATTAGTCCCATCGCACAAGGGAGGAGCCTGGGACACCGAGATGAGAGGCACCCCACCCCCAGCCTGTGAGCAGCAGAGCCAGGGTTGGAGCTCACACCTGACATGTGGTGGGCTCCGGCCTGTCTGCCCTGCCATAAAGTTTTCAAGCTGTTTCAGGAGTGTACTGTGGCCCCAACTGGAGTCCCTGATAGCCTCAAATGTGTTAGGAACAGGCTGTAGACAGAACTGTTACACAACAAATATTTGTTAACAAACTAACAGAGCAGGGCAGTGCGGGGTTACGGGGGAGGAAATCAGGGCTCTGGAATTGATAACTAGGACTGGAAGGAGGCCCAGGTGAGTGACCTGGTGAAAGGAGTCGTTCTACCACCTGCGGAAGATTACTTTGCTCTAGAAACCCAAATTCACAATCTCCGATTATCAGTGCAAAGAGCACCAACGTGCAGCCTCTGCCAGCCCGTGTTCCAAAGTCATTGTTACTTAGGCCCACTCCAGAGGTCCTCGTACTTATGACTTGCTCTCACTTCTAATATTCCTGGTTGATGCTTAAGTTACTAGCTTTCTGAGTTGTGTGGTGGGCATAGGCTCAACACTCCCCAACTCAGACGACGGAAACCAGAAGGTCCGGTTAGTCCAGCTGGAGGATTCTAGAAGGTCCTCTTCTGAAAACAAGCAGCCTCATGTCTTGGTCTCATTGGCATCTTCTCAGGTGGGATGTTTACCTGACACCCGTCCCGGGTTCTAGCCCGTGCTGGTGGAGAGAGCTGACTGGTAGTAGCCAAAACAGGAAGTTGGCCTGAGTTCTTTTCTCTATTCCACTCCTTATAAGGCCATTCCACCCCCACTTCTGCCCTCCCCACCTGAAAGCTGGCTCCTCCTCTTAACCCCTGCCCTGCAGAAGTGGAGGCCTTCACTCTGGGGAGAAACTAAGCAGGGTGTTTGCACCATGCCAAAGGCTGGGGCTGGCAAGATTATAACTACTCATATGGCAGGGGGTGCTGAAAACTGCCAGAGCCTCCACCCTCCTAGGGGGGCTCTTAGTCCTTTCTGGGGCACGCTGGCATCACAAAACCAGTTTGCAACTAAGTTTGGGTTTCACAAGCTGAAAAAGGTCAAGGCTTCATCTCCAAAACAAACAGGAGGTGAGCCTCTGGACGCTCAAATCGTTTGCATATGAGAACAGACACCACCCCTCCAACACACAGGATCAGCTGAGAAACCCTCAAACTAAAACACCCCTGGCCCCTCCGGGCTGAACCACATCCTTTTCTCAACTTCACCTTCCTCCACCCCGCACAAACTTGTCTGACAGCGTCTGTCCGATGCTCGATGCTCGGACTTCGCATTGGTCTTGGGCACCTTCCACGGGCCCTTTTCCCACCGCATTTCCTCCTGGGGCCTGTAAAGCGCTCCAGGTGCTGTAACTCCCTTCATTCCCTTCCCGGGGAACCTGCAGAGATTTTTATCAGCCGCGAGCCGCAGCCTTCCCTGCTTCTCCGATCCAAGTCACACTCCCGCCCCCTATTTGTTTGGTTTCTTTTTAGAACTGAACAAGATGGGCCTCCCTCCTATTCCCAGAGTTCTGACAGGCAGAGGCAGAAAACAGCCTGGAAACTGCCTGACTTGCATGAAAACACCGGCACTGCCCTGGGCTGGTTTGGGGCAGCCCTGTCTTCACTCACCCCCTCCAGGGGGAGGTTCTGTCCAGGGAAGTCCCGCCTGGAGACATCCGCCCTCCGAGGGGGACCAGTAGGGCGGCCAGCCCTGGGGGCGGGGAGCCGGCAGAGATGAGTCAGGGCGGATGGCCTTGGCAAGGGGCTGGCTCTTGCCGACCGGCCCAGGGGTGTGCGCCGGGCGGGGCTGGAGCCTGGCCCAGCTTGGCCCCGAGAAGAACCAGGCCTGGGCAGCTCGGCCCTGGCCGGAGCGGCCCGGTGATGACCCCGGGGTCAGCCGGGCCCGGCGCTGGCGGGGAGGCGGGCGAGGCCGGCCCACCACCTTTGCCACGCGCGTCCGCTCCCCAGAGGCCCGTGGCCAGCTATTACCTGCTGTCGCTGCCTCTTCGTGCGCGTCTGGGGCGTCTGAGGCCCGTCGTGCCACCCAGACGCGCCCCCTTCTCTGGTCGGAATCCCGCGAACGGCGCTCGGCGCGGGGGCCCGTGGCACCCGGGAAGACACGGCCCGGGACCAGGCCGGCGGGCAGCAGCTGCGAGCGGTGGACAATGCGGCCCGCGCAGAACCGCGCTGCGCGAGTGGGCCGGGCGGCGCGCGCGTGGCCGAGTGTGTATGTGTGTGCCTGTCAGTCAACCCTGACAGGACGCAGCCCATTGGCCACGCCCCGCCCTCTTTACCTCCCACCGCCGCCGCCCATTGGGCGGTTTGAACACAAAGGCCCCGGCTCGCCCCGCCTACCGCGTGGGCCCCGCGGGCAGGGCGCGCCCAGTTAGGAGTCCGCGCGTGGGAGGCGCGGGGGAGAGCGCGACGTCTGGGTGACGAGGACTCAGTGGAGCCCTCGACCGGGTCTCCCTGCGCACTTGACTCCCAGTCCAGTGGTTCACAACACCTGAGGGCTCGTGTGCTGCGCAGGACCAGTAGCCTCGTGGCCGCAGCGTCCCAGCGCTCCGCAAGCTGATTCTACGAGTCCGGGATGCCAGGGCCTTACATTCATTGGGTGGTTGGGGGCACAGTCTCCTTGAGAATGGCCCGAGGAGGTGGGGAGCAGGGGAGGTAGAAGACCCTGGGCCTAGCGTCCACGGGGTCGTGTTTGTCCATCTATAATGGTGCATGTATAATTGTCCTCTTAGCCAGGTCTTTTTACACCCATTTTACAGATAAAGAAACAGGTTTTAAGTAATTTGCTTCAAGTCACACAGCCGGAAAGAGGCAATATTGAGATTAGAATATTCTCTGGCCCTGGCTGACATAGGTAAGTGGATTGAGCACAGGCCTGCGAACCAAAGGATGGGGGTTTGATTCCCAGTCAGGGCACATGCCTGGGTTGCAGGCTAGTCCCCAGCGGGGGACACAGGAGAGGCAACCATACATTGATATTTCTCTCCTTCTCTCCTTCCCTTCCCCTCAAGATAAATAAATAAAATCTGTAAAAAAATTCTCTCCACATCCAATCCCACATTTTCCATTTTAGGGTTTGGACATGGTGGAGGCTCTGCCACTTCCCAATCTGCCTCCCAGGGCCCCCAAGTTTCACTGCAGAAGCTTTTCTCAGTTTTAAGGAGGGAGCTGGCCACAACTGGTGCTGAGAAGGTGTGGCGCGCACGACCGAATGAAATGGCATTGGTCCAGTTGGAACAAGGCAGGCTCCCTGTTTGTTTCTCTGCCTCACTCAGACACGCCTGTGGAATGAGCATCGACAGACACTCCATGAGTAAAGTGCTGCCTAATTCCAGGGCCCTGGGCCCTGGCTCCCTCCCGGCACAGCCTGGGAGGGGTCATTTTCTGTGCAAGTTCTTCCAGGAGAGGGTGAAACCGCCTGCTGTTATTTCACTTTTCAAGTGCCAAGAGGAAGAGACAAGAAATGACAAAATCACTGAGACAGAACAGGAAGTGGTGGTGGTGGGGGGCGTGTCAGGGAGGGGACTGAGGAAATTTGAAGCCCTGTGTTAAGTAGACTCCAGATGAAAAACCAACCCCTTCCCCTGGGCCTCCACCGCCCGGCCTGGAAAGAAGGAGCTTCGGCGGCACTTACAGCATCTTCAAGACAGTGGTGCTGTTTGGGTGCTGCCTCTGGGGATAGACGGAGAGCTCCCTGAGGCCAGGGGGAGAACTCAAATCAGATTCAGGGTCTGCGTCCAGGTAGGGCAGGGCTCTCTCTCGACACCCTCTCCCCACCAGGATGCCTAACCTCCTAGTTCGGTCCTAGCCAGTTTCAGTGGAGTCTCCAGACCCCCCATCTCCACTGGAGAGCGTGGGGCCCTCCTCTCCCAGGGTGCTGGCAGAAGGACCTCCCTCCTGGGATGTGCAGGTTTGTGAAGCAGGAGGCGTTGTGCCTGCCATCGGTCTCAGGCAGAGGCAGGCCCTTTTTACACTGTGTCGCCTCCACAGGCCTGTAGTAGGCGAAGATTGGGCCCTAAAGACACCAGGTGCAAATCCCTGGACCCCGTGGATGTGGCATACGCGGAAAGGCTTTGCAGATTCTCTTAAGTGAAGGACTGTGAGACGCGGAAACTACCCTGGTGTGTCAGGGTGGGCTCTCAATGTAATCCAAGTGTCCTTTCAAGAGAGAGGCAGAGAAGAGGACAATGTGACCACAGAGGCAGAGACTGCAGCATCATGTGGCCACAAGGCGAGGAAGGCTGGCAGCCACCAGCGGCGGGAAGAGACAAACGGGTTCTCCCCTGGAGCCTGCGGAGGAGCTCGGCCCTGCCCACAGCTTGCTTTCTTCTGTCCAGTGATTCTGATTTTGGACTTCGGGTCTTCTAAACTGCGAGAGAATAAATTTCTGTCGCTGCGAGTCAGCACGTTTGTGGTAATTTGCTACGGCAGCATAGGAACGTCATAAGGCCCCAGGGACATTCTTGGTTTGGGCTCCCACAGTACGCCAGGCCCCTCCCTCATGGACCCGTGCATCAGGCTGGCGTGATCTCACACACACACACACACACATACACACACACACACACACACATCCCCTGTCTCCTCGTCACTTCTGTGCCTGCCCCTCTGCCATCTGCTGGCGCAGCAGCTCTGCCCTCCCAGGCTGTCCCCTCTCTGTCCAGCCCGTTTGTTTGGCTGGTCCCCTTCCAGCCCTGCTCTCTCCCTTTGCACTGCCCGGTCCTTCCCCCTTTCCCCTCCCTGCCATTTCATGGACAGTGGCAGGTGGGAACGGGGTCTGGGTGGCTGACAGCGTGGCCACTGTGGCAGGGCCACTTTGTGACTTTTGTCATCGCTGGGCACTTTGCTTTAGTGGCCCCTTTCTTCATTTAAAAAATTATATTTTATGACTACATTGGTAGATGATTGTATTCTAGGCTTAACTCAGTAAATATTCATCATTATGATATTTAATTTTTGCTTTGGATTTTATTATTTTTATTTTTTATTTTTAAAAGATTTTATTTATTTATCTTTAGAGAGAGAGGGAAGGAAAGAAGGAGAGAAGTATCGATGTATGGTTGCCTCTCGTGAGTCCCCTGCTGGGAACTGGGCTGCAACCTAGGCATGTGCCCTGACTGGGAATCGAACCGAGATACTCTGGTTTGCAGGCCCGCGCTCAATCCACTGAGCTACACCAGCCAGGGGTTTTCCTTCACATTTTAAAAGAACTGTAAATGCAAACACTTCATGGGTGCCCGAAGTGTCCCAGGCTGACATGGACTCCAGTCTACACTGTCCTCGGCATTATGGCTGAGATGAGACAAATTCACATGGACTACTGAGTCCTGTGGAGGAAAAGAGATGGCTTGGCCACTCTCTCAAGAGGAGAGCGTGCTGACCCTTGCTTTGACAGGCTTTCATTGGCTTTAATTTGCATAGGAATACAGGGTGTATATGGAAAGCTCACCAATCATTGTCAGGCAGTAATGATCAAATAGGTAACATTCAAAGAAATCTGAGAGCTTATTTTGAATCAGGGTCAGATAGCTAAAGGGCCATAAAACTTTGGGGAAACAAACTAATTTTAGGCTTGGACCCTTATCATTTAAATTGATGGTATTAGCAAAGCAGGTTTCACAGGATTTTATGCATTTTTTTTTAGGCCTGATCGCCCTGGGGAACCTGCCCTTTCCAGCACAGGGCCTCACCCATCTCTGGCATTGTTTCAGACTTAGGTTGAGCAGGGGAAGTAAAGCAGCCAAAAGATTAGGAGACTTCTCACAGTCAGAATGAGGACTCGGGCTATGTCAAAGCTGAGGAGGAAGGGTCCATCACCCCCTTTCTCCATAGCCTCCCAAGTCCTTCCCTGAGGGCCTCATCGTGACCATGCCTGTCTTAGATGGTCCCTCCCTTGAGGAATTTTACCTGTCATTGGCTAACTGGTCATGCACTGGGGGCCAGGCACGGTGAATTAAAGTAGGCAGAGGCGGTGCTCCTACCAGGCAGATAAGCTTTGTCTACTTAGTGGCTTAGGGTCCCAAGGTCTCTCACTCAGCCTTAGCCCTGGGGGGTTAAAGCTTCTGGAACCAGGCAGGGTGGTGGTTCCCAACACTGGGCCCTGGGTGCCACACAGGTGCTCAGTGAGGGGAACCAACTCAGCACCCCTGGGCCACAGAACACCCCTGTTCTCCTCCAGAGCAGCAGCGGCTGTGGGAAGTCCTGTGTCAGGAGGAGCTGCGGTGACCAGCGAGGGTGTAACAGTGCAGCCAAGAGGGAGGCCCTCCAAAAAAAGGGATTTGGAATGGGATCCAGAACTCAAGGTGTCCAGGAAATATGAGAAAGACATATAAGATGTTCTCACCCCTTACCCGTCCCCACAGGTGTCAGTTGGGGGAAGGGACAAATGGAGCAGGGCCATTGAGAGCTGTTTTGCATAGCAACAGTTTTGTAGCTAACCTGTAGAACAATCATTTAACAGATCTATAACCTCTAACTGGTTTCATAGATATGTTAAATAGCTGTGACCATGCTTTGAGCCAGGGGGGTGGGAGTGACTTCCACCCAGGATGTAACTGGGAGGCAACACCCCCTGGTTACAGCGCCTGTGTGAGAGCTTGGAGATGATTGGCTCCACGCCATGGAGCCCTGTCTGCCCAGACTCACTATGGCAGCCCAGTAAAGCAGGGAGGATATGGGAGTCCTGGCAGGTGTAGCCGATTGTAGGAGGAGTCAGAAATAGGGCTGCAAAGGAGGACTGGCGCGGGGGTTTCAATGCAGACGCAGCAGCTATTTAAGAGTGAGCCATGCTGTTGTGGCAGAGTGAGGCCCACCTCTTGGTCATGTGAGAAGGAGGGGGTACCACGCACTTCTGGCAGAGTGGGGCACCTCCGCAGTCATGTGAAAAGGGGAGAGCCTGGCGGTTTGGGGCAGAGTGAGGACCCCCTCTTGCCCAAGTGAAGGAGGGAACCACACACTTTCGGCAGAGTGCAGACCCCTGCAGCTCTGGTAGAAGAGGTCCACGTGGCTTTGGAGTGCTCCCTTTGGCTGCGTGGCCTGGGAAGCAGGAGAGACTTCACCTGGAAAAATGGGTGCAAAAAAGTCTTGCCAGTGGACCATGAGAAGGTGTCACATGACTTTGGATTAATTAGAGATCCTACCTGGATGGCGACGCAGCTGACGGTGCCAGCAGCATGAAACACGAACGTGTGCTTCTTTTCCTGAGATATGGCACTCCAAATTAGGGCAGGGGAGAAGGAAGCACCGTGGGCATCTGTGGTTATCCTAAAGGACTTTAATATTTTTATGGGAACATTGGGTCACTGCTTTAAGTCTGTGTAGCTTTAAATAAGCCTTTCCTTTTCACAAATCTCTGGCATTGAGAGATGTCTCTTCTCTGGCAGCGGACAGATGAGCCCAGTAGGTATTAGTATACCGTCCTTGGGAGGGGCCCCTGTTGTTCTGTAACAGTTTTTGGCATCCCTGGGTGGGCCAAATATTGGCCCCCCAACCTCTGTTTGGTACCAAGGGGGACGCGGCATCTGTAGCCCCAGTTCCAGGGCAGGGGTGCCACCCACCCGCTCTGTGACCCCTGGGCAGCCACTTCATCTCTCTCAGCTGTTTTCCTCATTCGTTCAGTGGGAATGACAACACTGGTCCTGTCTGTCATGTGAATGGCTGTGCGACCTTGGGCCCGTCAGTGAGGCCCGGTCTCTGGCCTCTGTCTCCTCACGTGTGTGGGCCTGTGAGAGGAGCTGCTCCAGCACAAAGGGCTTTGCCACCAGTGGTCTTGGCGAGGGGCAGGGAGGGTCTGTCCCCGACTCAGTAGTCAAGTCACGTGTGCTCCGCCTGGGTCCAGAGGCCAGGCTTCCCCGTTATATCGCCACGTGGTAGTGGAGTGATCTGCACACGCGCCTGCCTCCTCCAGGGGCCCAGGACAGGGGTGCTGGGGGTGCGAGGGACCGGGCGGAAGGAGGTAACGCTGTAGGGCCTTTGTCAAACGACCGCACGAGTGAGTCCTGGCCACCTCCCTGCAGCTGAGGAAACCGCCAGGTGTTCCTCCCTGCTGAGGACACCAGTCAGCAGTCAGGACGCTGGCGTCTGTCATTAAACCATCCCAGGCAGAGCATCCTCAGTGGGGGCAGGGGCGGGGCACTGGGCCGTCAAGCGTCTCAGCCTCAGGAGCTGTGCAGAGGCAGTGATCTCGAAGGACCTGGTGCTCCAGCCCCTGGGCAGGCTCCCTGACCCATGGGGAGCTGAGGTGGGCTCCCCACTCTGCCCCACCCGGCCTGGCGACGCTCTTTATTCAGGGAGCCCAAAGAGCTCCATCAGCGGGTAGCGACCCAAGGGAAGCTCATTTTGTGGAAGGAGAAGTACAGGCGGAAGGGGGAAAGGCACTGGGTCCAGGTCACTAGGTGGGCCAGCCAGGCGTCGGGCAGACCCCGGACACTCCCAGTCAGGCCCTCATGGGTGACTGGGCCTCAGTCATCTCTGCCCCCAAACCCCCCACCCGCACCTATCACAGTGCCCAGTTCCTAACAAATGAGCACCGACAAACTGCTTCAGTGTGCTCCCCCATCCTCAAACACCCCCATGCTCCCTAGCCCAGCAGCCGCAGGCCCCTGGGGGACCCCTTCCTTACCCCACCCACGCCGTACCCACTCCCACACGCGGCTGGCCTGTCCTTTTCCGTTTCTGGGCCAGATGGAATTCTACTCATCCTTCAAGGATGGGCTCGGGTTTCCCAGCCCCTAAGTATCCAAGGCAGAAGGCAGGGCTCCCGCCTTGTGTCCCCACGTTCTGAGCGCCCCTCTGCCCGCACACGTCTGACGCTGTGCTCTGGAGTGGCAGTGCCAGTCACCCACAGCCTCAGGGATTGTGTGGGTTAGCTGGGCGAGTGCCTGGCACTCGGTTAGTGAACATGACGGTATCACTCACTGTTCCCCCGCCCTCTGCCCTCCAACCTGGGGCAAGTGCCTGGCTGTGTGGAGAAACGGCCAGCATGGCTGTGCCGTCAGAAGGAAGGTCGGGTGGCCCTGAGGCCTCTGAGGGCACTGGCCCACGGGGCAGTACTCAAGGGCTGCTTTGAGGGACTGGCCTGACATCTATGTGAGTTTGTCCCTGCTGGAAACTGACTGCCAACCTCTCCATGCTCCCACCAGCTGCTCCCCCTCCCGTGGGGACGTGGGGAGGCCATCGGTCCAGGGTGCAGCCTTGATGGTCTCTGCTGGTGGACAGTGGGGGCAAGTCGTCTAGCCTTTCTCAGCCTTGATGTCCTCATCTGGAAAATGGGGTGACATCGGTGTGTCCACGAAGTCGACACACCGATGTCACAGAAGCTTGGCACAGTGCCTGGCCCACCGTGAGTGCTCAATATCAACTACTTTTTCGTCCCTAAGCATTTACGTATTTACCCGGTGCCACTGTGAGAGCCTCCGACAGCAAGGCACGCTCCACTGCAGAGGGCGGCCGAGGGGACAGATCGTCGTCACCACACACAAAGCCCTGGTGGGACACTGGCCTCTAAGGGTCCCCCACAGCCAGGGCCTCAGTATGGCTTTCATGGGCCTCTTCCTTGTAAAAATAATAAAAATTCTATTTTGGGACTCTGTTGGTATAAAGACAAACAGGCTAGATTACACTCATTCCCTGCCCCCTGCTTCTTATGGGAAAAATTTCCAATATTTTCATGGGTCCTAAAAGTGTCCTGGGCCCCGGCACTGTGCCAGGCCATGACTCCTGACCCAGATTCGGGGAGTCAGGGAAGCTGCCAGAGACAGGGGCCTGAGGGCGCGAGGAGAAGCCAGGGACAAAGCGGTGAGAGGGCACTGCAGGGACAGTGCTCAGCGGATGGGGACACTGCAGATCTCCCAGGCCCACAGCACAGGGACAGTCCCTGTCCCACCCCAGCCCTGTCACTGCATTCTTCACCTGTGTCCCCAGCGCAGCCACAGTGCGTCTCCGAACCACGCCACCCTCGTCACTCGCTGAGCTCTCACCTCCAGGACCACAGCGCACTCTGTCTCTGCCCCAGCCTCAGCTGCCCCACCAGCACTGGCGGGGGCAGCAACTGTCGCCCTCCCTCCCACCAGGTGGCTGTGGAGACACACCGGGTGGTGCGATGGCCGCTCTCCAGGGCCTGGGGAGAAGGAGCCGAATGCGGCTCCGCAGAGGCAACCAGTCCCCACAGGGGTGTTATTGCTGGCATGGCCGGCATGTCTCTCCCGAGCAGGGACCAGCCTCAGAGCAGGGACCAGCCTCAGAGGCGCCGTCCTCACTCAGCACGCCGCTATCAGCACTGCAGCCTGGGTGGCGAAGAACGCTCCCTCACGAGTCACTCGAAGTGATCTCCAGAGCAGGCACAGGACTGGTGGGCCCTTGGTCATGGCTGAGGGCATTTCAATCCGGGGACTGGTTCATTCAGTTCCTCTGGGCCCAACACCGTGCCCATCCCCCCGTTTCCTGGGATTCTGTACTTCCTGCCAGCCCAAATCCTTCAGGTGTGGGGGGATCTGGGTGGCACACACCTGATCTGGGGCTTCAGAGGTTAAATGTGCCTGTCTGCTCAGCTTACTCCCATTGGCCAGCAAGCTGGCCTACCAGCATGTTGGAGGGCCTCCGGTCCATGGATCTGGGCACCAAGTTCACCATGGCCCGCAGCCTCCAGCCCAGGGCCTCCCGGAGCCCAGAGACTCCCACGTGCTGTTGTTTGGGCTGCAGGGCCTGGTGGTCCGGAGTTGTGGGCTTGAGTATGTTGACTGCTTGATGCTGGAGGGTGGGAGGGTGGGGCTGAGTCAGCCAGAGCTGACTCTGCTCCAAGAGAGGGCTCCCTCTTGCAGCTGGGGTATGTGTGCGTGTGTGCATGTACGTGTGTGCACAGCTCAGACAGCAGACTTGGGCCACCCCTTGGGAGTGACTGACCTTGGGCAAGCCTCAGCGGGCTTGTCCGGCAACAATAAGGGGTGAGTGTCCTGCCTTTAGGGTCCCCTGGAAAGCTCACTGCAGGCTCAGCCCTCTGCTCTGGCAGTGTCTGCTCCCTCCCACGTCTTTGTTCCAGCAGCCCTCCCTCGCCCTCCCCCTCCCAGAACTGGTCCAGCCCCCAGGACCTGCCCTGCCCCCACACCCAGTCCCCAGTTGGCACCTGTCACTCAGGGACAGCTCTGCAGGCGTGTCTCAGGCCTGCCCAACTGTCACTCCACTGTCTCCTGCTGGCTGGCTGCCCAGGCTCTCGCCACACAGGCTCAGAGTGTCCCGCAGGCCACCCTCTTTTCTGTCTGGAGTGTTCCAGACTCTCCTGTTTTCTCCCCCACATCCCTGTTCCTTTCTGTTACCGCAGCCTCCTTCCGGGGTTGATCCTCAACAGTGCTGCTCTTGGGGTCAAGGCTGGTTATTCCTAATTCAGGCAATTTCTCAGCCTTCCTCTTCCAGCCTCTCCTCAGCCCACACCTCCCACCCCAGACCCTTCGGAGCCAGGCCCTGGCCTCCACCGCACACCCCACCCCTCCCCTAACTGTCAGCCTGCCTCCCGCTCCTAGAATCCTGCACCCCTCCTGCCCCCCTCCCCACGATCAAACGCCCCTTCCTTCCCGCCAGTCTGTGTGTCCCCCTGGAGCAAGCCCTCATTCTGGAACCCGGCTCTGGGTGGTTTCTGGGAGCGGGCGCGAGAGGGCTTGGGTGGCGACCTGCTGAGGGAATTGCCAGGCCCTGGGTGTCTGCCCTGAGCCAGGTCCTTAGCACCTGGGCCTCCACGCTCAAGGGGGCACTGTCAGGTGGGGACTCCCAAGCAGGCCAAGCTGCAGGAAGGAACGTGGGCTCAGAGTGTGAAGCGGGGGCGCTGGGCCAGGCTGGACCATGACTTCACGGAGGGTGGGGACCTGCCTGCTCCAGTACCCACACAGGCAGAGCACACAGTAGGGCCTCAATAAATGTTTGCCAATGAAGAGCAGGAGGAGGTCAGATCTGACAGACTCAAAGCCACCATACCTTGTCCCATTTGGGCCCAAGGTACCTGAAGAGGTGACCTGTGACCTGCTGGGCCTCAGAGAAGAGCAGGGTGCAGAGAGCTGTTCCAGACCCATCAGCTCCTTCCCGCTGGTCCTGGCGGAAGCTGTGGTGGCAAGTCATGTTATTTCCATGTGTGGCCACAAGAGGTCTCCCCCCCGCCACCAGCCGCAAGGAGACGAGCCTCCTAGAAGACTCCCAGCGTAGAGGAAGGATCCATGGCAGGACGGGTCCCAGCAGGCTGGAGGATGTGCTGAACCAAAAAGGGGGGCCCTTGGGTCACAGAGGAGGCGGCCTGCTGGGAGAGGGGTGGCTGGTCTCGGGACACATGGCCAGCCTGTGGCACAGCTGACAGGCTCCCTGCCAGGTCCTCCCTCAACGGGTTTGAAGGGGTCTCCTCGTTGTCAGGGCACGTTACAGTTGGCTTTGCTGGGTTCCCCCAGACTTAAGACTGCACGACAGACATGACGTGGGGGAAGTGGGGGGGGGGGTGGAATCATGGATGGGATTACAGGCAGACTGTGGACTTGGCCGTGGCCAAGGCCACCACCCTCCTCCATCAGGGCCCAGGGGGTCGTGCCCACGTGCATGCCAGTTGATGTGAAGTGTTCTCAGGTGGTGTGGGTGCCCTGGGCGTCTGGACTGGCAGCTGTGCCAATGTGCTTGGCCTTGCTGACCCTGGGACCCAGACACAGGGGTCAGGACTGGCCCTGGATGCCCAGGTGGCGGGGCCTTGCTGAGGGGCAGGGAGGCTGGGGATGGTCGAGAGGGATGGAGGAGACAGAAAAGAGGGAGTCTGGGACAGAGGGGCCCAGCGGAGATGGAGAAAGCAGCCCCCACCTAGGAGTTGCTGAATGCTTGAGCTCTACAGGCCTCAGAGAGCCCCCCGCGTGTTGCCCATCCGGGCAGGTGGGGGAGGCTCTGTCTCTGGCCAGACCCGCAGCAGCGCCCAGGAGTCCGGCCCGTCAGACCTTTGCCATTGGGCACCCCTGTTGTGGGTATGTGAGCTCCCCCTGCAGTGGCGCAGAGGGGCTGGTCCTTCTCCCCATGCGGGCGCAGGCCTCGCACCTGTGGGCGGGCAGCTGGCCAGCAGTTTTGTGGCCCGCAGCACCCCTTCACGGAGTCCTGGCCACTGCTGAAGTCCTGCCGCTCCCCAGGCTCCCATGGCTTCTGGCTAAGTGACCATGGGCTGCCCTGGTTTTGACAAGGCCACCTAAAGGGGCCCAAGCGTAGCAGCAGGGACACTGAGATGAGTGCCAGGAGCTGCAGAGCCTGGAGCTGGGTAGGGCTGGCAGCAAGAAGTCAGAGAGAGGCAGCGCCTGCCAGAGCCAGCCAGCTGCGGGCTGGGGGCAGTGTCGTCTCCCAGTGGGGTCCCAGAGATGGAGCCCAGGGGGCACCACGGCCCTGGGGATGTGGTGGGGGCCTGGGTGAGCTAAGTGCCCTCGCTGGTGCGGGGGTGTTGTCAGTGCTGCTGAGGGAGAAGGGGCCGCAGGTTAAGGGGTGGAGGCAAAGGCAGGGCTGGGCTCCAGACTATTCAGTGACACAGCGTTTACCCCATCCCTTCCCTGGTCCCGAACAAACCTCCCAAGGGCTGGTGCATAACCAAGGTAGCTCCAGAGGGGCCCTGAGCTGGGCGTGGGGGAGGCCCCAGGCCTGAGATGCCCTGCCCCTGCATCCTGGAGGCCCTCTTCCACACGGGCATCCCAACACTTGATGGGGGCCGCGTGCGGGACCATTTAGCACACTGTCACCGTGGTGTGGGCCAGCGCCTCACCCCAGCCTGCCCTCTGTATGGCGGCTGGACCCTGCTGTGTGGACGCCGTCACCTCACTCGTTTCCACCCACTTCCACACCTCACCTCAGTGAAGGAGGCCCACTGCCCCAGAGCCACCTCTCATTCCCGCCCCCGCTCACGCCAAACAGCTTTGTTTTCTGGAAACACCAAGCTCTTTGGCTGAAGGGCTCATGCGCAGACTCGCCACTCTGCCCTGACTTCTCCCTCTCGTGTTGAACTCCAAGTCCAGCCGGCTCAGATTTCCCTGCTCTGGTCTTAGCGCCCCTCCCAGGCACCCCCATGCCCACATGATGGCACTGTGCATGTGGAACTGTCCCTGTTGGCTCCTCACGGTGGCACACGCGTCACCCTGTGCTGTGTTCCCTGGTCCCAGCAGAATCCGGCACAAAGAATGTGCTGAAAGTTTTGGCAACTAAACAAAAGGTTGACAATGGCATTCACTTACTACATCTATTGAGTACCAGCTGTGTACACAGCCTCTGCTTAGCCCTGTTGTGGGTATGTAAGGCAAGGGTCCCTGGGCTCCTGGAAGGGCCTCAGACCGTGGATGCTGTGGGGAGCCCCTGTCCCCGCCAGTGCGATCCGGGGCTCCTGCTCGGGACCCGCATCTCCTGGCATTTGCTGGCCCGGCTGCAGCTCTGCCTGCCCGGTGTTCTCCGGGACGTCCCTTCCAAGTGTGTGTCCCCTTGACTCTGTGCCCCGAGGGCAGGGGCCACAGTGGTACCTATTTTCCCTGCACAGGGCCTGGCATCTTGCCAGAGCACGCTAACTATTTGCTGAGTGACAGCTGGAAAGACTAGCAGGACAGCAGGAGGGACTGAGAGGGGCTGTCCCAGGCCCACCTGGGTGTGGGGGCTGAGCCGATGTCCCACCGCCAATGTCAGTGCTTGGCAGAGGCTCCAACAACAGGAGCTAACGGAGACCTGCCTACCACGCCACACCCCGGCCCCCAGGGACCTCTGGGGTGGGAGCACAAGGGCGTCTCCCCAACTTACCCACAAGGAGGAAAGGGCTCAGGAGCCCGAGGGACTAGCTCAAGGTCATGTGGCCTGACAGTGGAGCGGCTGGAACTCAGGGCTAACTGCAAGCCCCGGGCTCTTCCTGCCTCCCTGCCCTCCAGCGATGCTCTCACCCTCGGGGATCCCCTCCTGCCGCTTCTGGACTCTCACCGGCTCTTAGGGACCAGGTCAAAGTGAAGTGACTGTGAGTCCCAGACAAACCTGAGGTCTTCTGTGAGTGGCTTGGAAAAGTGGCCAAATGCTTCAGAATTCAAGGGTCAAGGTTATTCCCTGACCCAGTCGCTGCTGATGCACCTGCCTCACATGCCGTTGCTCAAAGCTTCCTGAAGACTCTTCCACCCCTCCATCATCCATCCTCCATCATCCACCCACTCATCATCCGTCTGCTTTCCACTCAACATCCGCTGTCATCTGTCTATTCATCTGACCATTGTCCATCCATCTGACCACCCCTGAGGCTGGGGGACGGCTCTCCGGACTGACCCTGACCCAAATCCTTCCAACTTTAAAACACGTCCACATTTGTGGCCACCATCTCCCCAGTGCCCTACAGCAACCTTGGGAAGCAGGCAGGGCAGGAGGTTCGAACCGTTTTGCAGGTGAGGAAATGGAGATCAAGAAGCAGAGGGGCCTGCCCCCGCTGGCAGGCTGACCTCCTGAGAGGTTCCAGAGCTGGGGCTCTGGTGCCGCAGGCCTGGCCCATGAAGCATCCTGGCTCCGCCACTTAACTGCTGTGTGGCCTGGAGCTTAGCCTCTCTGAGCTTCAGCGACGTCCTCACAGAGTGGACGTAGGATTAAATGAGCTGGAACGTGGGAAATGCTCGGTGAATTGCCTGGCACACTTGGGACACCCAACAGTTAGGGAATATTATTATTAAAACTTTTTAATTTATTGATTTTAGAGAGGGAAACTTCAGTTTGTTGTTCCACTTGCTGATGCACTCATCGGTTGATTCGTGTATGTGTCCTGACAGGGATCGAACCCACAACCGTGGCCTATCAGGACGACGCTGTAGCCAACTGAGCCACCCAGCCAGAGCAGCCTGAAAATATTACTAATACCAATTCAGAGCTTCTGCCTCTGGTCGTCTTTCCAACCCGCCCGCCCCCGCCTTTCTAAGGATGAAAGACAGCAGCTGGCGGTGGGAAGCAGTCGCCCTAAATACGTAATGAGAACAGGGAAACAGAGCAGGGGGCTGGCTGGGGCTGACTTTGAACAACCCGCTCCCAGACTTGGGGAGGGGTCTGAAGGACAGAAGCAGATGCTGTCTGCTGCTTCTTCTTCTTCTTTTTTTTTTTTAAGACTTTATTTATTTACTTTAGAGAGAGGAGAAGGGAGGGGGAAAGGGAGAGAAAGATCGATCTGCAAGAGAAACATGGTCAGTTGCCTCTCGCACACCCCCAACTGGCGCCCTGGCCTGAACCCCCCCGCAGGCACCCTGCCTGGGAATCGAACCCGAGCTCAGTCCCGAGCCACCCTGGCCAGGGCACTGCTTCCTAGGCCCGAGGAGCCTGGCTTCACGGCTCAGTCACTTCTGCTGGGGGCAGGGTGGTCACGGGTTTGGGCCGACCCCACCAGCCCAGGGGACACGCCCCTGCCTGCCTGCAGGCTGTTCCTGGAAGAGGCGGCAGGAGTGGGACTTGGGAGCTGCCTGCTACACTCCCAAGACAACGTTAAACGTTCACCAGCAGGTTTCTCCAGAGGCCCCACTGAGAGCTTCAGCGGCGCCTGCCCCCTTGGCAGTGCGCTCACAGGCCTGGTTGCCAGGCGCCCAGTACCCGTCCTCGCCCTCCACCTTCTCACTCTGACCGCCTCGCTGCTCGCCCTCTGGTGAGGCCTCTGGTTCTGGAGTCTGCAGCCCCTTGGGGGCGTCTCTCTGGCCTGGCTGGGGCTCACTGCTGTCCCAGTGGCACAGGGCACTGAGGGTTGGGTGACCTGGCCTCCAGATGTGCTTGGAAAGGCTTCCAGTGCCCCCCACGGACTCTGGCTGGGCCCAGGAGGAAGGGCTCCCCACAAGCAGATAGCTGCGGAGCGGGGGCAGCAAGGGCTGCGCCCCTGCCTCTGCCCAGGAAACGCCGGGGCTGCTGAGCTGTGAGCGGAGGGCGAGGTGCAGGTCTGAGGAAGATGCTAGAAGCCAGAAGGATTGAGGCACTGGGGACAGGCCGCAGGGACCCAGCTCACGGCGGGGTGCGGGCAAACACAGGACCTGTGGAGGCAGTTGTGCTGGGAAAGCGCAGGGCGCTGGAGGCTGGCAGGTTGGGTTCAGGGCCTGGCCTGGGTCTCTGCCTAGATGGACCCTGGGCACGATGTCTTGTCCTCTGGCCTGGGTCTCTTTATTTGTAAATGGGGACAGTGTCACCACCTTGAAGGTCTGTCGAAAACAGAGGACGTTGTGGCCATAAGGGAGGGAGCCCAGTGCCTGCTAAAGGCATTTCTTCCTCCTCAACCCCAGCGAACCCTTCACCTTTGGCCCCGTCTCGTGCCCTCTGGTGAACTTCACTCCCAACCCCTTCCCTCGCTGAGCATCACCCTGGCTTCCCTGTGTCACCCTTTTCCTGCACATGCTGTCACCCCTCAACCGACGGTGCCTTCCCCTGCACCCCCCCATCCCACCCCTCCTGTGCCCTGCACAGTGAGGGTGGCTCTCCTCTGTGAACCCCCCATTCCCCTGAACCCCACCCTCTCTCTTCTCTGGGCAGATGGTTTAAATGCATCCTGCTTTACTGTTCCTGGGTCTGTCCCCCTCAACAGATTGTGGGCTCTGTGCTGTTCAAGATGGTGTAGTCTTCATTGCTTGGTCCCCTGCTTCAGGCCTCCGTCAGCAGGCTTGTTGAATCACTGGCCATGAGCTGGCATGGCCAGGAGGAAGGTCAAGGTGCCTTTGATTGGCACGGGCCTCGGGGACAGGAGGGAAGCAAAGACACTGAGATCAGGAAAGAAACCCCTGGGAGACACAGCTGCCAGGGTCCTGGTCACCCGGCTGGCCCCACAGCGAGCACGCTGCCCTCTGACCCTCTGGGAGCATGGGTGGGCAGGGGAGGTGGGGACAGGGTGCCGCTGTCCTGCATGTTGGCTAGGGCATGTCTGCTCACCTGCCCTTCACCGGTCTGACTGTGCTGAATTTCCACCTGGTCCTGAGGGAGCTGGGGGTCGCCCCCCCGACACTCCCCCACCCCATGCAATAGAAAGGAAAACAGCATGCCCAGGGGTGCACAGTAAGTACGGGAACGGCATGCACTGGGGCCTCCCAACAGCCCCAGGAGGCTGGCGCTTTTCACCCTCATTCCACGGACGGGCAGCCAAGGCACCGAGAGAAAGCGCAGGGCTGGGCCCCAGCCGGATTTCCAGACCTCAGAGCCCACTCTCCCGGCCGCCCAGCCTCACTCTCTGGCACGGCACTCAGCAGATCAGAGGAGAGAAGAGCCACAAAGTAGGTGGTTAGTCACCTGTAGCTGTTCCAGGCTTTGCCCCCGTCTCCTCTCATTCCCACCTGCACCCCGTCAGCTTCTCCAGGAGCACCTGGTGGGGTGCAGGGCTTGGCCAGCACAGGCGCCAGGCCAAGGAGCTGGCCACCTCACCTCCCCATCTCCTGGCCTCAGGTCCCAGAGGGCTTAGGTCAGCTGTGAGGCAGTGACACGGACTTCTCGGCTTCTCGGCTGGTCTGCCCCGCTGCCCTCGGCTCGCCCGGCAGCAGCAACCCCAGCGAGCACTTGGTTCTCAGCGAACCCACAGGCTCTTCCCCCTGCTCGGCCACACTGGTCTCCGTCCATCCGGGCAAGCTTTAGCAGGCCAGCAGGTCTCATTATAATGGGACTCAGCCTCACAACGGCATCACTGAGCCAGGGCCCAGGAATCCTGGGCCACCCTGCATGGGCCATCTAAGGAGAGGGACCTCGGGTGGGAGGAAGGTGGGCTAGGGAGGACAGGCACCCAGCTCTGCCCGTGTCCAGCATTCTCAGGACTGAGACTGTGACCCAGAGGCCAGGCCCGGGTCCTGCCATGTGGCCCCCTCACTTGCAAGTCACATCCACCCCTGCATTTACTCCCCCATGCCTCAGACTGGAGCACCCCCCCCGCCCCCCCGCGAAGCCCACTCTCCCTTCAAGAGCTGGCTTTCTGGCCTCACCCTGCCAGAGGCCGTCGTTTACTCACTCAGCTGTGCGTGAAGCCCCTCCTTCCTCCTTCCAGAATGCCTGGTCCTAGCGTTTGTCACATCCATTGCCACTTCCCGTCATTAGTGTCCCTCCCCAGTCTGCTGGAAGCTCACTGAGGGCGGGTCTGCAGCTTTCCTGCCCTCGCACCCGCGCTCACAGGGCCTGGCACTCAGTAGCTGTTGAATAAACGTCTCTGAGCTGAACTAAATTATGTGAGACTGAAAACGTCTTTAAAGTAGCTCAGTCTGGCCACTAAGGCTGTCCCAGGGAGTGTCCACAGGCCCCGTCCTGGCCAGGGCCCAGGGTTTCCAGCAGCCTTGCTCTCTGGCCAGGTGCCTCTCTGGGCCCCCGGGGACACCACAGGTTGGGGGTCCCAATCACAGCTTCCCCCAACCTCCAGAGGCTACAGACCAAGTCAGTTTTTGGCCATTTTAATTGTAAAAAGCAAGACATTTATATAAATAAGACCGCTATGTAAAATAGGCTTCACCCTTCTACTAAAACGCTCCCCCCACGCAGAAAGAACGTAGAAAACCCAGCGGAACAGGAGTACAAAGCGGCGTGCGGTCCCTGATGAGAAGTGCTGGCAGGCCAGGTTCCCTGCTCAAACAGGCCTCTCGGTGAGTGCGCCCTGGCCCGGCGGCTCACCGAGGCTCCGCGGCACCTCGAGAGACTGTGCGGCGGCAGTCCCCACACCCTCGGCCACTGGACACCAACTGCACGGTGGAGGCAGCGGAGAAGGTTCCCGAAGCCTGGCGTCGGGGGCGGGAATGGGGCTCTGGAGAGTCACCGCTTCTCCAGACAGGAGAGAAGCTGCCAGTGCCCCTGGGGAGGACGGGCTCCTTCTTGGGGCCATTGCATATGGTCCGTCAGGACGAGGACAGTGGACACCTGCCAGCAGTGCTGGGGTGGAAGGGCAGGGGGCTCCCAGGTGCGAGGGGACTCGGCCCCTGAGACAGGAGGGGCTGGCATGTCCTTGGGAGAAAAGTTCCACCTTCCTGCCCTCCTGCATGGAGACCACTGCCTGCTGCCTCTGCACACCCCGGCCCCGGAGGGAGGTGGCTGGGAGCCTGGGGTAGAGATATCAGCATGTTCACACACTGGGCATGGCTCAGGACATGGGCACACAGGACAAAAGAAAGACAGCACGCTCTCCTTCGTGAGCCAAGGGCCTGCCTGGGGCTGCCCCCATGCCAGATGACAGGCATGAACAGGCCCTGCAGGGTCGGGGTCAGGGTCAGGGTCAGGGGGAGGGGGGCAGTGTCAGGAGCACTTCCAGACACACACGGCCAGGGTCCCCCCGAAGTACAGGTAGAGGAGGTTCTTCACCTCATGCGTGATCTCGAAGCCGAAGCCTTCGCCAATCACCACGTGCCAGGAGGAGCCGAACTTCTTGTCCATGGTCTCTTTGATCATCTTGGCGGCACTCTGGAACAGAGGGGACGCTCGTTGGGCATGTGGCGGGGTGCATGGGCCAGCCCCCTCCACAGGCAGCAGCAGTCAGACTGCGCCTGGCGCCTGGCACCTGGCACCTGGTGAGAGCAAGGCCTGCGGCCCTGTCGACGCTGTTCTACTGCTCCCGGACCTTCAGGGGGTCTCCACGCGGCCCCCCGTCAGGGGCCGCTGCACAGGGACGGGGAAGCAGACACAGTCTCACCGGTCAGGCGGACACTGTCTCAGGTGGCGGAGCAGGCACCAGGTCAGGACATGGGGCCCTGGGTTCGAGCTCCGGCCCGCCACTTGGCGTGTTTCTGGTGTCGGTCCCGGGCTGTTCCAGGACTAAAGAAAGTCGCATCTCCAAAAGCCCTTCGCAGACGGTACAGGACTGTCACTGCCGCTGCGGGTGTCGGGTTTACCCTCAGGGAACAGAAAGGCTGTTCCCTGACGGTTCTGTAAGCTCTGGGGGGAGAAGCTGGACTGCTTCCTGGGTCAGGGCGACAGCCCCACCCCTTCCTGCACATGCTCCTTCAGGAAGCTTCTTTCAAGAAGAGGTTGGGGGAAGGGCAGAGGCCCTGGTCCTCGTGGGACAGGTCCCAGGCTCAGGCACCTGCCAAGCACCAGCAGCCCCACCCGGCCCCGGTGCCAGGTGCCCCTGAGCACTTGGTCCACACCCCCCAGAACACACGCCCTCACCACCCCCCACTGAGGGCGCAGCACCCCCACCCCCGGTACCGACTAGGAAACAGGCTCAGAGACGAGAAACGGCTTATCGAAGGTTAAAGAGCTGGGAAGGGCTGGGAGTGGGATTGGAACTCGGGCCTGGCTGGCCCAAAGCCTGGGCTCTCATGGGCCAGGGTCTGTCTCCTCACTGGCTGCTGTGACGCTGACCACCTCTTCGGTCGCCACCAGCCCGATGGCCGGGATCCCCACGCTGATGCCCAGGGGCCCCATCACCAGTTCCCAGGACGGTGCCTGGCGCAAAGATGGTGTCAGATCTTTTCAGATGGATGAATGGACGCATGCATGAATGCCTGGGTGGGCCTGTTCTCTGCTGGCATGGAGCCAAGGGAAAGGTGCCCTACTCAGCAGCCCACCTGAGACAGGGTGCAGGAGCATCGCCAAGACCCCTCTGGCTTTGGCCCCTCTAGGACTGGGCGTGGGCACCAGATCAGTGCCCGCAGACAGCACCAGCCTCTTCCCTCACTGGCCTTCCCTGGGCTACAAATGCTCCCAGGGAAGGCACTAGCCTGGCCCCAGCAGGACTCTCTGTGCTGGCTGTGGGGACTGGGGTGCTTGATTTACCCATGGGGGGTCACCACAGGCCCAAGGGGCTGCCTGACCAGTGGCAATACCTCGTTGTTGTTGGAGAATTTCTCACAGGCCGTGACACACAGCTCCATGGTCTCCACTCGCATCTCCTCTGGCATGTCCGAGTGCTAGGGACAGGGCGGGGCGACAGACAGAGAGAGGCTTAGCCCACGGCCTAGTCTCTGGGCTGGCCTCTCTGTGCCAAGCCTAAGGCCTGGACACTGGGCAAATGCCCCGGCACGGCCCCGGGCAGAGCCCACAGAGGCAACCCACCTCCTTGCTCAGGGAGTGCGGCTGGGAACTGTGGCCCGGGCTCAAGTGGAGCCACGTGGGCTCTGAGGCCCAGGCCCTTCCTTGAGGGACGAAGCGTCACCAGCACCACGTGCCAGCCCGAGGACCTGGGGACGGGAGCCGGCCCAGGCAGGAGAGAGTGCCGGCTGCGGAGATGGCTGACTAGCAGCCTCAGAGCAGAGCTGGGCCTCAGCCCAGAGTCCGAAGGGACAGCCCGGCCGCTCGCGGTGGCTCACGGTTTTCTCCCTGCCTCTCTGGCTGCTGCTTCTCAGTCCACTTTGCTGGGTCCCCTCCCTGCCCCAGGGCTGCAGGGCCCTGGGCTCGTCCCCACCCTTTGCTCCCCTCCAGCCACCTGCTCTCTGGGAGGTCCCAGCCTGTTCCATGGATTTACTTATTGTGAGGAGGGGTCCGACAATTTCATCCCCGTTTGATCCGTTTTGGGCTCCAGACTACCACATCCGACTGCCTACTTGATAGCCTCACTCAGAGGCTGAGAAGAGAACCTGCCTTTCCCATAGACCTGCTTGGAAACTATGCTGTTTAAACCTTTCCTTCACGTGGGCGGGGCCTTTGTCTGCCTTGTTCACGACTATACCCACAGTGCCTCGGACAGTGTCCGGTATACAGTGAGTGGCCTGAACAAATACTTGTTGAGTGGATGAATGAATGAAAGAATGATTACTGCCGACCTCTGTATCTCCAGCTCCAAGTCAGCGAAGCCCTTCTGAACTTCCTCCCCTTGGCTCGCCCACCTCGCTCTGGCGTGCGGGTCCTGTTGGCGCCCCGCCTCCCTTCCCCGGGGCTCACCCTGACCAGAGGGAAGGTCTGCAGTCGCTTATAATCGGCCTCATCTTTCTTCCCTTCCACTTCTCCCATGATCCCTCCACTGCGGCCGAGGAGGAGGCAGCGGGCTTTCCGGGGGTGCTGGGACTGGCGACGAAGACACACACAGGCGCTTCAGGACACAGGCCCTGCCAGCTCGGCGGGAGCAGAAACTCTCTTTCCCCAAGGCGTGCTGCAGAAAACAGGAAAAACCAGGACAAGAGAGTTGGCTTTAAATCCACACATCACAAATTAGAAATGTCTCAGTAACAACTTGACACCTCCCGGTCTTCACTCCTCCGCATCCTTTTCCAAATGGCCAGCAAGTCTGCAGACGGGCGGATGACTCAGCCTGAGATGCTGGGCCCGGTTCAGTGCGCACCAGCGTGGTGCTGCGGGCCCACACTGTCGTCAGCAGGGGAGACGCTGCCTGCCGGCCAGGCTGGCGACAGAGCCAGGAGATGGCCGTGAACAAACAGAGTCTCTCTGCATGCCCACTACGTGCGTGGTCTTGTTTTTCAGCAGACGTGATTAAAGTTCCTATCAGGCCACGATCCACAGTCCTGGGCTTATGGGAGAGCAAAGGCCTCCTTCCACAGGCCCCTGATCTGCAGGAGGAGTGGGGACAGCGGTGCTCTGTCCTCTTTGGCATGCTGGGCTCTCCAGCTCTTCCTGCCCAGGGCCCCTCGGGCCACCCTGCCCTGTCTGGCTGGCCCAGGAGTTGGAGGCTGGGTGTTCCCGCTGCCGCTGCTGCTCCCCCCAGTGTGGCCTTGGGCCTCACACTCCTCAGCAGCAACATGAGGGCCGGCACATCTGTCTCATGAGGCTGTTCTGAGAATCAGATGAGACCACGCATGGAAGCCACGGTCACAGAGCCAGGAGCGTGGCCAGCACTCAGCACGCTGGCCCGCCTTCCCGCTTGGGGGGATCAAGTGAGAGAACGCACATGGCCATGACTGGAAAGTTATAAAGCCGGATGCACATGTATACATTTTTTGTCTTTCCAAATCCAGTTAACTAACAACAGATGAGGCTCTTCCTAAAGAGATGGGCCTGGATGCTAAGGGACTAGGAGTATTGCTGGAAATCCTGGTGTTTCTCCTATAACTCAATCTATCCTCTAATTCAAAGGCCTTTTCTATCTCGGAGGAAGTGCTAATACAAGTGAATACGAACCTCCAGGTGGTTAAACCCTCTTTAGCAAATCCACACCCAACAACTAGAGACGAGTGTTATTTCAGCACTTCCCCCGTTTCCAAACGAAGTCACTTTCACGGCATAGGCCCCGAACGCCAAGGATGCCTGCACAGTAACTGACAGGTGGGCACGGACAGGTGACATTCACTGGGTTCGCAGTATGCTGACCACTGTTCAAAGCGCTTCGCGCATCTGCTCAGCCAGTCGCTGCAGCAGGCCTGTGGGTTGGGTCCTGTACCAACAGAGGCACACAGCTGCCACGCTGCCCACCTGAGGTCTCTCCACGAGGGAGCAGCGGAGCCGGGGTGTGAGTCTGGGCCGCGCTCCAGGGTGGGCACCCCTAACCCTTCGTAGGGCCTTCTCAGGGCACTGGCACCCAGCAGGCACCCCCCAAACCAACTTTGAGTGTATGGCCACTAGTGTGGCTCCTGGGGTTCCAGCAGTGAGACTGATGGCTGACCTCCCCTTCCAGGGTCCAGCGTCCCCATGCTGACTTGACCTTGTCTGGCCAAGCAACGAGCCTCTGCGTGCTTCCTCTGGCTGCGCTCTCATTTTCTCCCACTCTCCAATGCCTCAGAAGCCCTCAGCGCCATCCCACTCTGTCCGTTCCCTCGCCGAGGCGGGAAGTCTGCCGCCAACGCCGCCGTCCCACCACGCTGGCATTTTCCGATTCCTCGGTGGACAGACGGCTCCTCTTATCAGTTCTGAGCGCTCGCACCATTCAGATATTAGTAGTTTTTGTCTCTCTCTATATACTGGCAAATCACCAAGCACAAGCTCATTGTACTTTCTGCTCACGCTCCTTATCTCAGAGTCCAGTGAATCACTTTGTCTTTGCCCATGGACGTCAAGGCCTGTTTCCATGTCCACAGTATTGCTTCCTCCTCCACGTTTCCAAGGGGGCAGAAGGTGGTGGCTACACCAATGCTCAAAGGGTAAGTAAGGGCTTTAGGGTTTGTTTGCCCCCTGAGATTTTCAAGTGGGAACAACTTAAAATGCTGAAGCAGCTGCTTAGGCACCTTCCACCTACATATTTCAGTGTGAGTCAATTCCTCCCCGGGCTAGGAAGTGCCAGCATGGCGGGGCCTGGAAGGGAACTCAGAGGCAACCGTGCGCGTGCCTGCGCTCCGGGAGGTCGGGGTCTGCGGCAGCTGCTCAGACTCCCCGTCAGTGTCAGGAATCCCAATGAGACAGGAGTGTGACCAAAGCCCGTTCTTCAGGAACACAGGGGAGAAGCCATCGGGAGTGTGGGGGGAAGGGGCATGGCCCTGTGGAGTGGAAAAGGTGCGGGACCAGGAGGCCGGGGGTTTGGGATTGAGCACCAATTCTATAACCGACGTGCTTCTTCCCTCTTCCTTGCTTTGCAGCCTTGGGCGAGTGTTTAACCTGACCCAGGTCCCCTCCGCTGCGAAACAGGACAATGCCGTGTTGGCTTCTGAAGCTGGTGCGGGACCAGGGGTGTGCACGTGAGCGTCTGGAAAACGTAAGGTTCTCAGAACGATCACCAACCCACTGCTCTTCCTGCCGCCATGCCACCAGCCAGGACTGTCAACGGGACTCGGCCATGTTTATTAAAGACCATGGATGCGAACAGCTTTTCAGAACAACTACGGGCACTTCGGGGCTTCCGAAGGGACAGGACTCAAAGAACGGAGAGGCGCAGCTTCCGGGGGTGCTCCACGTGCGGAGAGGCAGGAGTTCTGTGACGCAGTCCCCTCGGAGTCCAGCCACAGTCATTCAGACAGGACTCAAAACCCCGAGGAAGGGGTGCCACCCAAAATAGAGCTGGAGTTTAGTAACTGTATCAATCTTCCACGCAGACGAGGGCGCACCTGACAGCTCCAGGCCAGAGAGAATCACACCAGGCCTAAAAGAGAGCCCTTCAATAATGCAGGAGTACTCGCGGCCGGGGTGCTCGAGTCTGCGGGCGCCAGGGCTCCACCCACCCCAGGGCCCGCCCTGGCGCACGTGGGCCCGTGCAGCCTCGCCCATATCTGAGGGGAGGCTGCTCCTAGGTAACCAGAGTCACAGGGCTCTTTACCTCTCGTGGCCTTGTCAAAGCCAGCGTTCCTTGTCCCACTGTCCCTTGTTCTTTTATGGCACTGTCCTCAGTCACCCCTTATTATTTGGCTTCTGGTGCATTTGGGAAGAATCTTTAAGGGGGTTAGAGAATGTGGGAGGGATGGGAGGAAATGAATGGATTCTGGGAAATAAGGCCCGAAGTGTTGCCAGCCCCCCAGGGGGCGCCCCCCCCCCCCACTCAATGCCTGCCACTCCCTGGCCCACACCCTTGACTACCACCAGGCAGCTGGGGGACGGCAGGCACACTCAGAGCAGGGCGCGTGGTTGGGAGTGCGGGCTCCACAGGCAGATCTGAACTCACAACTCGGTCTGTCTCAGACAAGCATTTACCTCTGTAAGCCTCATTTTCTCATCTGGAAGCTGGGACTAAGAAGGGACTCTACAGTAAATGCAGATTCTTGTCACTGGCGCAGTGAGACCGGAAGCTCCAGTGTCCTTCCTCATACACCAGCCAACTAAACATCCTCGCACTCAGCCACACCGGCCGCTGCACTCCGAGTTCCACACCATGCGAGCCGCTGCGTCCATGCTGCAGCAGTTGGCCCGCACGGTGTGGGCCGGGGCTGGGTGAGGTGGAATGGCTACACTGTGCTTTCCTGTCCGTCATCTCCTTTCTTCCTGTGACACACCCGTCATCTCCTTTCCTCCTGTGACACACCATGGAGCTCAGACAAGGCACCTGGGGTTCAGAGAGGCTTTGATGCGGGCCCACGGGTGCCCAGCCAGCAATGACAGAGCCAGGATCCAAACCCACATCGAGTCTACTGACTCCGCCTTTGTGCCTTCTCCCCTGTCACAAGCAAGTAGGACACGAGAGAGAAACACAAACACCTTCAGTCCTCCATGCCACCAGTCCAGGCATGGCTCCTGCTTCCAGCCATATCAGGGACACAGCTTGCGCTCCTCGACTGTCCTCCTGCCTTCCCCTGCCACGGCCACCCTCTGCCCCGGCAACCAAAGAGCACAGCTGGTAAGGTGTGGGGAGAGGAACTAAGGTCTGGGGCATGCATCCCAGACGGCAGTGGTGAGGTCAGGAAACAGGGCTTGGGAGACCTGATGTCACAGGTCGGTTTAAAATGGGGGAAGCAGACACAGGGTTAACACTGGAAAACTTTGCTAAGAGCATTAAAAACTCCACCACCTACTACAAAGCAAAGTGTTCACAGTAAGAAGCAGATGGTTGCAGAATAAAGGACGGTCCTTCGTAGGAAAAGAGAGCTGCCTTTCATATACACACAGAGGTTTTTAAAAACTGCCCTTAATTTCCCTCATGGACCTTTGCTGAGGTCCAGTGACAACTTCTGATGTGCCTTAAAGCATGGGGAAGGGCAAAGAGGGAGAGAAGACGTGGAAGAGGGAAGGGAGGGAGGGAGAGATCGAGAGAGCTTCTTGTCCTGGCCAGGAACATCAGTTGGTTAGAGCGTCATCCCCATAGGTCAAGGCTGTGGGGTCGGTGTCCCCATCAGGGAACAGACGAAAAGCAACCAATGAATGCGTAAATAAGGGGATAGCACATCGATGTTTCTTTCTCGCTCAAATCAACAAATGAAAATTCAACCGAATGAGGGACTAAAGTTAAAAACTGACATTTTCTTTATGTATAATATGATGCAACTATATAATACAATAAACAAGTAACACCAACTTGTGTCATACACCGATGTGGATGACGTCCCAGACATCCTGGTGGAGACGCAAAGCACAACAGAAAGCCGTGACCCCCACTCCTATCCGCTCCGCCTGGAAACAGCTCTTACCACTAACAGCAGGTTCCACAGTCTCCCACCGCCCCCTTCCCACTGAGGAGCACAGACGTGAATGCAAGAGACTATGAGTGACATTATCACAAACATAAATTGGAGTTAGCATAGACTTATTTCAAAAAATGTCATTCACAATTGCTCACATCTGGTGACATCTCGCAGCCAGTCATGACTTAGCAGCGAGCAGTGAGTTGGGACAGTCGCCTGCGGGGAAGGACTTCCTTCCGCTATAGATGCTCCAGAGCGTGAAGTCTGGCACGTGGCACACATAGGAGACCAACAGTATCTACACTGTAACCAGATCACAGTTCATCGGCCCCTGCGGGGGAGAGGACGTACCATTTCACCCCACACTAGGTGCTGAACACTGACGTTAAGCCAGGCGACAGGACGGGCGCTCCACCTGTGGGGCCTCATGGGCTCCACGATAACTCTGTCAGATGGGCGCTGTGACCCCTACTTTTCTGATGGCCGTGCAGGCTGAGACAAGGGAAGTGACATTGCACTTGGCTAACACGTGGAAGAGCTGGGGTCCGATCAGCTATGTATGACTTGAGCTTATGCTTTTCCATCTACTTCTCTCTGGGCAAGAGCCAGTCCCTGCTGTCGAGGAGCGTACAGTTGGAGAGAGCGGCACACGCACGTGAGGAACTGACTGTGGCTCGAGGAGAAAGCAGTACGTGGCACAGACAGGTGCACGCACAGAGGAAAAAGGAGGATTCTAGAGGGGCAGAGAGAGGGTAGCAAGAACAGCTTGGACGCAGGGGCGGTGTTTGAGTCAGGCCTTACAAGGTGAGTGAGTAGGGATGTTGACAGGTGGACAAGGTGAGGGAGACCTTCTGGGCAGAGAGAGGAACAAAGTAGAAACTCCAAGCATTTTCTGTTGGAGTCCAGAGTCCAACGAGGCTGGAGGACAGAAGCTGGAAAAGGAGACGAGAGGAAGAAGGCCAGGGGAAGACGGCAGGGTCAGGTTGCGGAGGTGTGGAAGGGCCTGAAAACCCAGGCCTAAGAAGTGTGCATATTTTTAGTGGGGAATGAGAAGCCCTTTGGAGTCTCTTTGGGGCTGGTGACGTCCTTGTGTTTGGGGAAAACTTACTCTGTCAATATAACTGAGTTAGGAGGAGGAGGGAGGATGAGAGGTAGGGACACCAGTTAGGAAGCTACAGCAATGGTCCAGGTGACAGACATTAAAGCCTTGAACCCAGTGGTGGCTTCCGAAATGAAGGGACGTGAGATCCTTGCTGAGGCAGAATCAAAGCAACTTGGGAACGGACTGAGTGGGACGGGCATTGCAGAATGACCACGACAGCGCCATGCCCCAGGAGGGTGGTGCCGGCCCTGGGAGACGCAGGACGCCTCGCCTAGAGTGGAGTAGATGGAACAGCATCCGTGTAACAGACGGATAGGGAGAGGGCAGGCCAGTTTGATTTCAGAACTGCTGAGTTTAAGTTGCTGGCAAAACACGCAAATGGAGGTGTCTCATCAGAAGTGTGCAATCACAAAACCAGGGATCATCGCGGGCAGAAGGGAAGCCGTGGAGTCCAACCACCACATCAGTGCACCAGTCCATCTCTACCCCACCCCCGCCCACAGTATCCCTCACAGGGAAACCCAGCAGAAAGATCAGAGCTGGAGATCTGGATTGGAGGGTCAAAGGGAGCAATGGCCGTTCACACTAGGAGCTGGTGGCACTTCTGAGGGGGAAAATGTGGGGACGAGACAAAGGAAGGAAAGTAACAAATACTGGCTCTATACTGCACTGGGCTCTTTATACTTCATAGCATCCCGAGAACTCCCAGAGGAGATGCTCTGTTGCATCCTGATCGTATATACGAGCCCAGGGAGGTTGAGTAACTTGCTCGGGTCCTGCCACTGGGAATCCCAACCAGGTCTGTTAAGTTCACCCGATTCCTCCAATGGGAAGCACGTCCTCAGGGAGGCCTACAGCTGGGTCAGAGAACCACATCCTTGAACGTCGGAGTAGAAGAGGCCTTAGAGATCATTCAGCCCAACTTCTAGTTTACAGATGGGGAAACTGAGGCTCAAGGAAGGAAATGACCAGCCTGGAATCCCAGCACGTCACCTACTTTCCAAGTCAACAGGTCTGGGCCAAGGTTCTGGCGACCACAGGCCCAGCCTCGGGTAGGAGGAATTACCCCGCGAAAGGTGGGGGAGATCAGGTGCTGGGGGCAGGGTTCGGGTCGGAGAGTATGAGGGAACGCAACGGTGGACTGGGCCTCAACGGAGGAGGAAGGCAGAAACGGCCTGCCGACATCGCGACCGCGAATTCGTCACCCACAGAGCTCGCAGGTCTCCTAAGTGGGAGGATGGGTATTGGGAGGACCGGGGGCTGAGGACCAGCAGGGAGGAGACTGGGGTGGGGCCTCCGCGGTGGGCGAGGCTCTGCCAGCCCCACAGTGCTTCCCGGCTCCCCTTTGGGCCGGCCCTCCCCACCCGGCTCCCGCCGAGCCCCGCGGCCTCACCTGCTCCCGCGGGGGCTGGAGCCCGGGCCGCGGCTAGCTTGCCCCCGCCAGTGTTGTCAAGAAGCAAAACAAGAGTGTCTTAGCAACAGCAAGGAAGTCCTACCCTTCACCGGACGTTGACAAAAACTTCACTTCTTATTGGTGAATAGAAATGTCCTTCAATATTGAAGGGCCCTACAACGTAGAGGTTGGTACCGAAAGGGGCGGGGCCTAGGGGCCAGGGGGCGTGGCTTCGTTTATAGTCGTCTTAAGTGGGCCTGAGGAGCCAGGGACAAATGGAAGTTATGGTTTTAGAGAAACAAACTTTTAAAGCAGTATTGCCTTGGAAGTTTCTTCTAATTACTTGAAGTAATAAATGCATTTTGTTGGTGTCGTGACACTGAGGTGCTACTTTATTAGGCTCTCAAAAGCCTAACAATAACTAGCATTTATGTAGGGCTTTACAACTCTTTAGGTAATAGGATTCGTAACCCCACCCGAACTGCGGTACAAAGAGGCTAAGTAACTTGTTACAGGGAAGAATCAAGGAAAGCTCCTCGAGAATGAACTACACATTTTCACTGGAGCACACCCTCCTGTAGCTGCCTAACCCTAGTCTCTAGGCGACACTCTACCATCTAATCCACTACACGCTGTCCAGCGCCTGCCTTTCTTCCCCTTAGGAGGGAAATTAATCTGAGGGTATTGATACAGCTCTGGACGGGACAAGAACCTGCAGATTCGGGTATTTGATTGGTGGATCAAAGGTTCAAGGGGTACTGACAATTTAAACATTTTCTTCTCATGGTGGGTACTCAGGTGAAACCTATTCACTAGCACTTACTGGGCACCCAGCCCCAGGCAGGTTCTGGAGACTCAGAGAGGAATCAGATGAGGACCTTGGTCCCAGAGAAGGCACAGTCCAGTGAGGGGACCAACGTGTCAACAAAAGAGACACAGAATAATTCATTCTACCTGTGCACTGGAGAGGAGTGAGCAAGGCGCTGGTTCTCTCCGGGGAGGGAGTAACTAACTCTCGGAGAAGGTGCTGCTTCAGTTGGCTGAGCCTGTACAGGACTTGTGAGCTAATGGGGGTGGAGAGCACAGTTCTCTGTGGAACTTCTTGGTGGCTCCTTGAGGCTTGTGTGGAGGGTGAATGTGGTTCACGTGGGAAGTGATGGCGGGAGAGAAGAGGTGAAGAAGCAGAGTGAAGTGGGGACACAGAAGTCAGAAGGGCCCTGGCCTGGTGCCTCAACTGGTTGGAGTGTCATCCCCCACACCAAAAGGCTGCAGGTTCAACGCCCAGTCAGAGCACATACCTAGGTTGTGGTTTGGATCCCTGGTGCAGGGTGCATACAGGCGGCAACTCATCAACGTTTCTCTCTCTTCTCTCTCTAAAATCAATAAACATATCCTCGGGTGAGGATTTAAAAAAAAGTTAGAAGGGTTTTGAATGCCAGGTTCAGGGATTTGGGTGTTCCCTGGGGGGAGGTGAGTGTTGGGGACAGTTAGCCGTCAGAGGGTTTCAAGGCCAGCAGTGACACGCTGGATTTAGGCTGTGGAAAGACCACTTGGATGGCCATGATAGTGGCCTGGGCTTGGAGGGGCTAGACAGAAGGCAGGCACAGTTTGGTTTGAGACTTGGCAGCTAGGGGTGTGCTAGGCCCTCCCCTCCTAGCATCCCGAGGGTCTGGGCATGTCTGACTCAGCTTCCACATTTCCGGAAATCTCTGCTGACTTTCTGCAGGAGATGGAAGGTGGCCTTTGAGGGGGACGAAGCTCTTGCCTCCGCCTCTCATCCATATTTCTCTGAAGGGGGTCCACATTCACTGTCTCCCTTTTCTCACCTCCCATTCACTGTTCAGCCCACTGCAATCTGGCTTCCACTCCCACGACGCCACCAAAATTCTCTCTCCCATGGTTACCAATGACCCCTGAGGAGTGGAACCCAATAGACCAATTTAGGCTTTATCTTCCTGGACCATACCCCTCTTCTTGAAATTCTGTACCCCAGAGGTAGTGCCTTCAGAATTTTTTAAATAAAGTATATTTTTAATCCTCATCCAAGGCTATATATATTTTAATGATTTTAGAGAAAGAGGAAGGAAGAGAAAGAGAGGGACAGAAACATTGATGTGAGAGAGAAACACTGATTGGTTGCCTCCCATACACACTCCGACCGGGGATGGCATCCAAAATCCAGGTATGTACCCTGACCGGGAATCAAACCCACACCCTTTTGGTGTACAGGCTGACACTCCAAACAACTGAGCCACCTGGCCATGGCCAGAACTCTTTACAACGCAGGTTCCAGGGCCCCACAGCACCAGAATGGTCAGGGGTAGGAACTGCATTTTTCACAAGCCCCTGCACACACTCACGGCTGGGCGTCACTGCTCCGTCCTAATGTGGGGGCGCCCCACTCTCCTGGGTCTCCTAGAACCTCTTCCTTACCCATTTTCTTGGGCGTTTCTTCCTCTGCCTCTGTGCCTGCCTTGGCCTTCTTTCCTTCTCACCAGTGGCCTCAAAATTCTTCCTACCCGAGGTCGCCTCCTCATCAGTGAAAACTTTCCTTGGTCACACTTCCTGGGTATTTACTGGAATCGAGGGTTGGATGTGTATTTTGGGAAAGCCCCTCAGGAGCCTTGGCCTGTGTGGCTCAGTGGGACTGAAAGGTCACCACTTCCATCCCACTCAAGGCACTGGCCTGGGTTGTGGGCCAAGCCCCCTGATGGGGGTGTGTGAGAAGCAGCGGATCAATGTTTCTCTTGCACATCAATATTTCTCTCCCTCTGTTTCTCCCTCCCTTCCCCTGTCTCTAAAAATAAATAAAATCTTTAAAACAACAGAAGCCCTTCTGGTGATTCCAAATACTCTCCCCGGGAGCTGTGCCCCACCCCCCCTGCACACCTTGTTGAGAACTGCTGCCTTAAGCACTGTCCCTCCGGGACCTCATCCAGGCTGGTGTTCCTTAGTCCATGCCCTGGATTCTGATAGCGCTGGGATTTCTCTCTCCAGATCAGACCTCTTACTGGAGCTCCAAACCCGCACATCCACTGTCTTCTAGCCGTCTCCACCAGAATGTCCCAGAAGCCCTTCAAACTCTGTAAGTCCCAAACAGAATTGATCATCTCCCTCCAACCTGCTCTCCCTGCTCCCCACCACCGTGAGGGGTACCCCCACCAGTCGTCTCCATCAGAAACCAGGGTCTCATCCTTCAACTTTCCCCACTGTGACCCACCTCCAGTCATTTACAAGTCTGCCAATTCTGACTCAGTTGTGACTCTGTCCTGATTACAGCCCCTCTGGTCACGGTCATGGCCCCCCCATATGGACACAGAACCATGATCCCACCTGTATTACTGCGACCGCTTTCTAATGGGCCTCCCTGAGTTTAATTCTCTGTCTTCTTCTGGTAGCTCCATGAGAGGAGGGGCTTTGTCCCATTCATTTCTACATCCCTGGGGTCCACACTGGATCTCGCAGAGAATCGGTAAATGTTTCATGAATGAATGTGTGAGTGAATGCATGAGGTGGATAGGGGCCTGCCCTACTTCTTCAGACTCAGCCCTTGTCATCCCCAAGACTTAGCCTATGCTCCAGCAACATCCTGTCACGCGTGGCTCCTGCTGTTTACAGCTGCTCACAGGGGATACCCTGGCGTCAGCCAGCGATTGCAGTCAGCTGCAAGTCACAGAGATGGGAAAAACACCTGATTTACGGCAGCCTAAATGTATTATCTTACCCTCCTGGAGTCAGAAGTCTGAAATGGGTGTCCCTGGGCTAATGTTGGGGTGCCCCCAGGATTCTTCTGTCCCTCCAGAGGCTCCAGGGAAAACTTCCTCCCTCCCTCTTCCCGCATTTCAAGACTTCCCGCCTCCCCTGACGGGAACTCCTCCATCTCCCTCTTCCATGTCCAAGGACAGGTGGTTATACTTTGGGTCCATCCGCACAACCCAGGTTAATCTTCTTATCTTGTGGTTGTTCTGATTAGCAACCTTTTTTACCTTGTAACTCACTTGTTTAATTTTTCAATTACAGTGGCTGTTCAATATTATACTAGTTCCAGGTGTCATGCATGGTGGTTAGACGTTTGTTTCACCTACAAAGTGTCCCCCCTGATATTTCCTGTCCCCACCTGGCACCACACACAGTTATTGCAATATTATGGACTGTATTCCCCACGCTGTACTTTACATCCCGTGACTGCTTTGTAACTGCCAATACGTAATTTTCAGTCCCTCCTGTGACATTATTCCCCTTTGCCATGTGATATTACATATTCACGGGTTCCAGATGTAGGCACCTTTGGGGGCCATCGTTCTACCCCCCGTAGTCAGTGTGGGTGAGCTTCTCGCACAGAGTTGAAAAGACTGTCTATTCTCTAACTGCTCTGTCAGGTTCAGTTTGTGAATCATTTTGTCTTAATTTTCTATATTCGTACTAAATTTTTTATCCACTGTTCCCATCAGTTATTGAGAGAGATGTGTTAGGACACCCCACTACATTTGTGGACTTCTCAGTTTTGGTTTTATGTTTACTTTACATATTAGGAAGCTGTGTTAATACATGTACACAAATTTATAATTGTTCTATCTTCCCACAAAATTGACTCTTTATCACCATAAAATGTCCCTTTTATCTCTGACAGTGCTTCTTGTCTTGAAGTCTATTTTATTTTTATTTATTTTTAGAGAGAGGGGAAGGGAAGGAGAAAGAGTGGGAGAGAAACATCAATGTGTGGTTGCCTCTCATGTGGCCCCTACTGGGGACCTGGCCTGCAACTGAGGCATGTGCCCTGACTGGGAATTGAACCAGCAACCCTTTGCTTCACAGGCCCATGCTCAATCCACTGAGCTACACCAGCCAGGGCTTGAAGTCCATTTTAAACTAAGTATGACTATACTAACTTTCTTTGAAGTAGAGGTTGCATAGTATGTATTTTTTATCCTTTAAATTTTACCTTTCTATATAATGATTTTAAAATCCAGTTGATAACGTTAACATTTTAATTGAAATTTTTATTTATATTGAACATAGTTTCCCACTTACATTAAATTGAGGTTTAAATGAATTAACTTCCTCTCTATTTTTTGTTTATCACATCCTGTGTTCCTTTTTCGTTCTTTCTTCTTTGGCCTTCTTTTGAATTATTTTTATTATTCCATTTATTTCTCCTACAGTAACTTGTTAGTTACCTACTCTTTTATAACCCTCTCAGTGATTCCCTTAGGAAAATGTCACATTGATCCCAGGCTTATTAAAGTCTGATGAATTATTAATACATTTACTGCCACCAGGGCCAGCAGGAACATTAGAGCATTTTAACTGCATTCACCTCTTCTGACCTTTTATTCTGTCGCTGTTGTGAACTTTAAACCTCACAAGACATAATTGTTATTAGTCTTTTTAATCACTGTTAACTTAGCTTCATCACATGTCCGTGCTTTTCGCTGCTCCCCGCCGGGCTTTCTGTGCTCGCTTTCCCAGTGGCGTCCTCTGTCCTTTAGAGAAGCTCTGCTGGTAACAGAATCTGTGGATGATGATCCTGGTTTTGCTTTGTTTGAAACGTCTTTACTTCACTTCATTTAAAAATATTGTATTTATTTATGTTGAGAGAGAAGAGAAGGGAGGGAGGGAGGAAGAGAGGAGGAGAATCATCCATGTGAGAGAGAAACATCAACCGGTTGCCTCTCATATGTTCCCTGACTGGAGGTCGAACCAGCAACCTGGGCGTGTGCCTGACCTTGAACTGGTGACCTTTCGCTTTGCAGGATGATGTCCAACCAACTGGGTCACACCTGTTAGGGCTCATCTTTATGTTTGAAGCGTTTTCAATGTATATCGGTTTGTGGGGTGGCTGTTGTTTCCTTTCAGCGCTCTGAAGATGCTATTTCATTGTCTTCCTTCTTCCATCCTCTTACTGAGAAGTCAGCTGTCCGTCTTGTCATCACTGCTTGGAAAGTAACGCCTCCTTTTTCTTTGAGACCTTTTGAGTTTTTTAAAAAATATTTTTAATTTACTTATTTTCAGAAAGAGAGGAAGTGAGAGAGAGCAACATCAATGCGTGGTATGCTTCTTGTGAGCCCCCACTTGGGGATCTGGCCTGCAACTCAGGCATGTGCCCTGACTGGGAATCGAACCAGTGACCCTTTGGTTCACAGGCTGGCACTCTTTTCACTGAGCCACATCGGCCAGGGCACTGTTTGAGTTTTTGTTTGTTTGTCTTTGATTTATAGCTGTTTCACTATCAAAGTCCTAGTCATGTGTTTTTTCTTTTCTTTTGCATTTCTCATGTCTGGAGCTCCCTGAGATTCTTTAACCTGTGACCTAATTATGTCTTTCAATGGTTTTTGGAAAATTCTCAGACAGTTTTTATTCCAATATTATTTCCGTTCTATTTGCTCTCTTCACTTCCTCTGGAGCCCCTTATACCCGTTAGACCTTTCCTCTATGTCATGTATTAATTTTAATCTTACATTTCCCCTGTACTTTCTGTTCTTTTCCCTCATTCTTTATTCTGGATCGTTTCTCTTGGTCTCTCTAATAGAGTTCATAAATTCATTCCTCAGCTGTGTCTAATCTGCCGTTAAACCTACTTACTGAGTTCACAAGTGCAGTTAATGTATTTTTTCAGTTTTAGAGCTTTCATTTGATTATTTTTTATAGTTCACAGTTCTGTTGAAATTCTATTTGCCATCTAAATTCTTGAATATATTCACCGTAACAATTTTTAAGTCTGGATCTTTTAACTCCACCATATGGATCTCCTACAAGGATCTTTCTAGAATTTGACTTTTAATTTTGAGATGCTCACAGGTTCGCATTCAGTTACGAAACTAAGGCAGAGCAGTGCCACGTGCTCATTACCCAGTCCCCCCCGGGCAGCAGCCTGCGCAAGGAGCACAGCGTCACACCCTGGATACCAACGTCGATGCCTTATTATTCGGATTTCCCTGAATGACTCGTGTGTGTGTGTGTTTGTTTATTTCTGTGCAATTTTAACATGTGTGTAGGCCTACTGGCCTTCAGTTTTTTTCTCTCATAGTTTGCAGTCATTCCGTTTTGGCCCCAGGTATGTCTGATAATTTCTTCCTTCGCCGAACCTCGTGTACCACAAACACAATGAGGGTTGGAATGATGCCATTATCTTCCTCTGGAGAGAATTTCCTTTTGCTTTTGGCGGGGTCTTGGTCAAGGGGCAGACACTTCAGTGCCATCAGTAAATGAGAGGATTGGGAGCTGGGATTTGGTTTCTTGGGGGACGTTTCCAACTCACCCTGCTCCGAGGCTGTAGCCCTTTGGGGTCCCACTGGGAGTCAGGGTCATCTGCCTCCAGTCCCTTATCCTGAACTTCAGTTTCTGACCGGACTCTGGGCTTCTCTTTGCCATATAATTTCTTGAACATATTACCGGCTGCTCGGGGGCAGTGCTCTCTGCTCCGCTTAGACACATGGTGTGAGTAAACAGACGCCTCCAGAGGAAAATGGAGCCCCAAAGTCAGGTTCACCTCTCTGAACTCCTCTTCTCTACGGGCTCTTGGTTGTTCCTCAGCCATCTGGGCGCCTCTCTGATGGCTTCCTTGGAGGTTTTCAATATGGTGTTTGGTTTCTCTAGGTTTTCTCGGTGGGAGAGTGGGCCAGCCACGGAAATCTCCTACGTCAGCTTTTGTGTCTCTCGCACGCCCACACCAGGGACCTGGCCTGCAAACCCTGTACGTGCCCTGACAAGGACTCAAACTGGCGACCCTTTGGTTCGCAGGCCCGTGCCAATTCACTGAGCCACACCAGCCAGGGCCCTTTCTCAAACTCCTGTTTTGACGTCCCCGAAGGGCCAAGGGGAATTCGAAACCTCAGACTATGTAGCGCAGCGTCTGAGTGCTTGTTCTGGTTCTGGAGTCCGACCGGGTTAGAACCCCAGTGTTGCCGCTTCCCAGCCACGTGACCTTAGACAAGGGACCCTCACAGGATTCAATTAAACTAATACATGTATATCAAGTGATCAGAGCAGCGAATGGCTGGCACATAATCGGTACCCAAAATGTATCAGTTATTAGTATTCAGCACATGCATGTTAAGCCCTGCCCCGTGCTGGGTGCTGGATATACACGGTGGCGAAAAAGGCAAATATGGTCCCTTCCGTCATAAAGCTGACATGCTGAGTGACTTACAGTTCAAAGTAAACAAGCAAGTTTATTATGAAAGAGAGGGGTGTGCTGTGGAGAAAATTAAAAAGGCTGATGGAGCAGGTGACCCCGACAGGTTTGGGTCCTGGATGAGTAGGAAGAGCTTCGTTCCCAGTTCTGGGGTCATGAGAAGATGTGGTGACTGGCAGAGAGTGACCAGGCAGCTCCGTAAGGTGGGAGGGTCAGCGAACTTCTGCATGTCAAGCTTGACGTGAGGATAAACAAGGCACAGTGGCCTGAAGCTCAGTGGCAAGTAATTAAAAACAATATCTACAAACAAATCTGGGTTCATTCTGGAATAGAGTGAAGAAAGCACATGATTCCTCGGATCACTCGGCCCGGTTGCCCTGTTTGAAGAGCACTTCCAGCCTTTCCCCTGGTCGTCGTGGGTGAATTCGCTCTTGCTGAAAGTTGGGAAGCTTTGGAAAAGTCTGGGAAGACTTGTCTTGCTGGTGTGTCCCCTTGACTGCTGACTGGGCCCCTGGCAGTTCACAGGGGCCGGCCGAGGGCAAGGTCCGGTGGCACTATGATGGAGCGGGAGGGTGGGTCTGTGTCCCTCAGATGGCGTGGACGGTGGGGGGGGGGCTTGGGACGTGATCGAGGCCTCCCAGGGATGGGTGGTGCTGGGGGGGGGGTCGGGACTGTCAGAGAGTCCAGTTTAGAGGCCAGGGAGTCAGAGGTGTCCAGGTAGACCATGGGGAGGGAAAGGGTTGAAATACGAGGTCTTTCCGGAGAAAGTCCAGCCACTGTTAATATAACGAATGAGAATGGTTTGCGTGACATGAATGTAACCTGGCAGCCAAGGAGAGAGGACTGGAATGGTCATGTGTGAGCCATGAAGACTTCACTGTACTTACTAGTCGGTGGGGGTGGTAGACACCCTTGAGTGAGCATGGGCACTGTGTGGCCATCACATTCAAAATGACTGAGCAAGTAGAGCAATGAATCTGCATCAGATTTTATGTTAGGCTGGACCATCCCTCCATGGAAACTATTCGGATGATCCAGAAGGCCGCTGCTACGGCGACTGGTGATTGGCGGCTTCAGCACACCACCACGCTCACTCCTGCATCTTGTCTTGTGCCGAGTGTTTTGGCGAAACATCGAATCACCCAGGTGACTCAGCCCTCTACAGCCCAGATCTGGTGCCCTGCCACTTCGGGCTTTCCCCAAAACTGAAATCACCTTTGAAAAGGAAAAGATTTCAGACTGTCAGTGAGATTCAGGAAAATACAACCGGGCAGCTGATGGGAGAACTGCGTGAGGTCCCAAGGTGCCTACTTTGGAAGGGACTGAGGTGCCCGGGACTGAGGTGGGACGGAGGTGCCACTGTGTACGGTGTTTCTTGTATCTCGTATCTTCTTCAATAAATGTCTCTGTTTTTCATATACATGGCTGGATACTTTCTGGATTGACCTTGTACACCAGGGCCAACTTCCTTTCCCCTCCCCCACCCGCCCAGGACTCCTGGGGAGGCACCACTCCTGGGGGTCCAGCAAGTGACTCTGGCAGATCGGGTCTCAGGGAACAAGTCCGGGACCTGTCCCCAGAACTGGGGCACGAGGTGGGATGGGGCGTTAGGAACGAGGCCAGTTATCAGAACTGGGACACGTTCCACGTGGGACTTGTGTTCTTTACATCCTTGCTGCATAAATCCTGGGCAGCGGGAACGTCTGCACCTGGGTCCTGGCAGAACCTGTCAAGTTGTGGGGGGGCAGGTGGGGTTCGGTAGGCTGTGGGACACTGAGGTGGCACCTCCTGTCTTTGCCCACAGCCCTGCCCCAAGTAGCTGCCTCCTTCCTGCCCTGCACTGCCCCCTCCCAGGGTAGCCCCAGCCTGGGAGAAGAGCCTCAGAGTTAACATTGTGTTTATTTTGAACATTCAAATTTACAAAAACATAGAAGTAACAAATATCCATGATGTATCACACACACATACACACACATTGCATCTCATGTCACTTTATGTACAAAACTGGGCCAGGAGGACGGGAGGGGGCAGGTCACTGGTAGGGTGCACTAATTTCACAGTGTCCAACAGCTTGGCGTGCTCGCTCACTGCTCAGCCTGGGCCCACGTGTGCCTCTTCTCCACGCAGCAGGGTCAGAGGTCAGGGGTCAGGGGGGAGGGAGGCCTTGGGGTAGCTGGCAGCTGGGACAAAGGAGGTAAAGAAAGTGATCCCATCTCTGGGAGGGGGCCCCTTCCCCAGTTTGTTCAGGGCAAGGGTTCAGGGAAACAGAAAAGAGGGGGCCAGTTTTGGAGACAGGGGGCCTCTCTGTTGTGGAGAGAGAACTCAATGTGGAGTCGGAAAGCTGGGTTCAGGGCTTCTGGGGGCCCAGCTGGGTGGCCCTGCTGTCCTCACCAGTAAGGTGAGGGCTTCAACCCCCTCTAAGAGCCCTTCTGTCCGAATCTGTGGACTGAGGTCTCGCACAATTGTGGCAAGGTGGCCTGTCCCCTTGGGAGGTGGACCAGAGGCGTGACATGCCACAGAGGTGGGAAAACCTGGCAGGTGACAGCTGTGGGGCACCTGGAGCAGGGCCTGGCCCGAGGGGGGGGTCTGAGAGACGCTTCCTCCCCTCCCCTGCGGGGGGCTCTCGGAGACGGGTCACCTTGCAGCTCTCCTTCTCCTGCTGGTGGAGCAGAGGCAGGGGGCACTGCAGAGGAAAGAGTTCCCTAAAGGGACTGAGACCTCCCTCTAAAGGACCCTGGCCCTGGGGCCTCTGTTCCTCCACCACAAACTCTCCGGGGAGGTGAAGAGGGTCAGGCACATCCCTTCAGGCAAAAACCCACCAGGAGCAATGATGCCTGAATCCCACTCCAGAGTGTGGGGGTGACTATCCCCTTGGGCTGAGGGTGGGCTCTCAGAGTAACCTGCTTTTAGTCTGAACTCTGGGCTGGCTGATGGGCCCTGGGCAGGTTACTTAACCTCTCTGTGCTCCTGCTTCCTCGCGTGTGTGATGGGGCTAAGAACAGCCCCAGCAGGGGGAGGATGGACGCTCAGCACGGCGCCTGACCCTGACAAAGGACGTCACAAACGCAGCGCCAGCATCGCTGTGCGACGAGAGCAGCTGGGGGACGCAATCGGGCCCCACTTCCACATCCTCTTCCCCTGCCTCCTCCACTGTGTCTGGGAGCAGCTGAGGACCAAAGCTGGAGCCCAAACAGCAGGCACACGGCCACGTGTGAAGGGGCGGGGCCTATAGAGCTTTCAGTTTTCTGGGATAGAAATGGGCACCCAGGCCACTCACCACGGCCCAGACTCAGAGCCCGCACCCCGACACCTCCAGTTTGCTCCTGTTCCTTCCGGAGGGCTGACCAGGTGTATCAGGTGTCTCGTCATGACCATGACAGAGCATAAAGGCCTTGGGGCATTCTCTGGGTGGGCTCAAGTGATCACGCACCTTCTGCCACCTCTATCCTAAGACCCTTTCTTGCCCCCACGCCCTCCACAAAAGCTGCTTCCTTAAAAACAAAAAGAGAGACCCGACAAAGCCCAGCATCCAGTGTCCCTGAAATCTAAGTTCTAAATACCGCCATCACCCCAGCAACAGGGGATGTCACTGTGAGACACTTGACCCAGCATGAGGGCTGATGTCATTGGCTGTTACCAGGACAACCAAGATCTCAGCAGGTTCTGGCTGTGGCGCCATGGCTCATTCTCCTACGTCCTTCTGAAGGGAGATGGGCCCGAGGTGCTGAAAGGTCTGCTTGGGCTCTTGAAACGGAAGCAAGGATCTGGGGGCTGGAGGCCACAGTCTCGGAAAAGCCTCCAGTGCCCCAGCTCTTACACCGGCCTCAGGCTGGGTGGCAGTGGGGTGCAGATAAAGGGAACAAAACTGGGCAAAAGGCACCCGCGCCCACCGAGTCAGGGAGCTTGCAGCTGTCCAGACCGGGTCAGTGGCTGGCAGCAAAGGGGCCCCTGCATTCTCAGCTCTCCATTCCTGCCAGGGTGCCTGGGATCATGCCTCCCAGGGGGTGGGGGTGCCAAGATGTATTCCATAAAGGGAGATGTCCCAGTGGTCATTTTTGAAAGCATTCCGATCTCTCTGATGCCTGCCCACCAGGTGTGGGCCACACTCAGACCCTCGTGGGCAGGCAGTACGGTGTGGGGGGAAGAGCACTGAAGAGGGAGTCGGAGCGCTGGGTCCTAGTCCTGGCTCTGCCCCATAGTGCTGGGTGATCCTGTGTAAGTCACTTGCCCTCTCTGAGCTCTTCCCTAGCTGCACAAGTAGGGATCAGACTGGGTGGCTTTCTCAACTCTGACATTCTTCTACTCTCTTGGTGAAGCTGGCGAGGACTCAAGGGTAGGGACAGGTAGCCACTAGCCCGTTGAGACACACTCAGGCAACAGTGCCAGGCTGGGGGGCATATCCAGAAGAACTGCTTTTCATAATCTGCATGTGAGGTTGGTCTGCCTTGGTCTCCTCTAACCCTCTGGAGCCAGCTGCTGACCCTGACCCTTGCCTGGCCAGACACTATGTGCTGCCCAGTCCCAGGACCTGCCCCTGTGATGCCTTTTGGTCACCAGGGAAGTTGTCAGGTTTGATCCACTCTATCCACCTGAAATCACAAGCTGTCTCACGTTTTCTCACAAAGGAGGAAGGCTAGCCCAGAGAGGGCAGGGACTTGGAGAAGGCCACACAGCAAAGCTGGCTGGGACCAGAGCTGCTCCTCATGCAGCACGGCATGCCCCTCCATGCTTCTCCCCGCTCACTCAGCTCCTTCATTCCTTCCTCAGAGGCTGCAGGGCTATGCTGAGGGGAAGGTGGGTCCCCTGGGGCACAGAGCCTCTGCCTCATGCTGCTTCCAGCTCAGGCCGAAGTGGCCCAGACCCTGTCCCATCCACAAAAGGGGGAGAAGTGACCGTGCCAGCAGTGGACACAGCTGTGCGGGGGTCGTAGTCCCTAACCCTCCAGGCCAGAGCTCGGGAAGAAATGCCCTGGAAACTGAGGTGGGGTTGGGACAGGCATGGAACCTACATTCAACCCACTGCCCACAATGAAACGAGGAAAGAGGAGGAAGAGAGAGGTGTGGGTGTGGGTGGGGGCTGTGCGGGAGAGGGTCCATTAAGATCCCACTACCCTTGACTGTCAGCTGGTGGGAAGATGGAGGAGGGATGAGTCTGAGTCTCCCACGTCTCCGTCATCCCCTTCTCTGCTGGAGGGGCTGCTCTACAGCCTGCTGTGGCCCTGAAGAGGAGGGTACATGGGGGACGGGGGGGGGGTGGCCTCCCTGCCACTGAGATAGTGGCTGCTCCCTCACATGCAGCCCCACGGGGATGCTGTTGGCATCGGTGGAATCAGATGTGGTTAGTGGAGCGTGGTGGGGGTAGGGGATGGTTGGGGTGTAACGCCTGGACGGTGGGCAGAGCCACGGGCACTGCTCCCCAGCCCAGGCTTGGCCTATTGACTTGAGCTGTTTGTCCCTATCCAGGCGGGATCAGGGGACAGCCATCACAGGGGCAGGGCATTCTGGAGCTGTGGGTTTAGGGGGCTGGGAAATGAGAGGCATGGCCAGGAGTGGAGCAGGAGGGGAGGCCAGTGTGTGGGTAGGCTGAGAGGGAAGGCACCCCCCTCCTGTAAGGTCCCCAGATTGGCAGGCAAGGGAGGGGCCCTGGAGGAGGTGGCCCCTCATGCCTTCGCCCTCCCCTTGCAGACATCAAAGGCGGCCTTCGTTGCACCCCCAAAAGCCTCCACCAGCTTGTCTCCCCAGGGGAGGACATTGCCCAGCAGCGGCGCAGTGCAGTTGGCAATGCCCAGGACCTGGGCAGGTGTCAGGGCGTGGTCCCACAGGTTAAACTGAGCAATGTCACCCACAAAGGCCTGGGTGGCATCAAACCGGCCTCCCAGGGTATCCTGGGTGAAGAGAGGAGAGAAAAAGGAGAGAGACATGGAGTGAAAGAGCAGAACAGATAGGCAGGAAGACTCAGGGGGTCAGGGCTCCCCAATCCCCCTATCTAGCAGAAGCCCCACCCCCACGATTCTAGTCCCGCCCCCACGGTTCTAGCCCCGCCCCACAGCTGTAGCCCCACCCCTAAGCTCTAGCCCCTTGGGCGTGTCTCTGACCTGCAAGGGTCTCGGGTCTGCCCGACCATCTGCAGAACGGCTGGGTCAGACTGAGTGATCACTGCTGCGCCTTCAGGGTCCCTCCGCCTAGCCCTTCCTCCTCAGGGGCCCTGGGCGGGGTGGGATACCCACTTGGGGCCCGAGCCCCGATACCCCTGAGCCGTACCTGCTCTTGGCCCAGAATAAGGATCCCATGAGGCTTGATGGGGTGCCAGGCAGCCAGGTTCTCGCCAGAGCCCCGCAGCTCCCCGTCCTGGTAGGCAGACCACAGGCCGTCCCTCGTGGTCCAGGCAATGCAGATGTGGTGCCAGCTGTTGTCCTTCAGGCTCAGGGGCAGCTGGGCCACCTGGACACAGATTCCCCAGCTCCAGATCAGAGGTCACAAGGCCCGAGGCTGGAGCAATGGGGTGAGGGGACCCGTGTCCTTCCTTCCAGGGACCGACCCAAGGCTTGGCCCTCCCCTTCCTCCCAGCCCAGTGCCTTCCCCACCACTCTCTCCTCTCTGCCCAACCTGACAGGAGGCTTTACTCAGGTCACAAGGGACTAGTCAGTGCTGGTTTGGTTCTCTTTGTCTCCAGGTAGTTTAGTCACTAACAGGCTGGCCAGATCACGTGGGGCGGGAGCTGTGTCTCTAACCCTATCTTCCCCCAGACACCTCACATGGTGCCCGGCACACAGCTGGCTTCAGAAGCGCCGGCAGGGGCGGAGCTTGCCTTGGACTCAGGCCGGGCACTGGCCTCCGGCCCCGGCTCTGCCAACCGACCCCCTGTGGGAGCAGGGGAGGCTGCACTTACCTCCCTGGCCTTGGCTTCCTCATCTGTACAGTGAGGAGGTCAGGCAAGGGATGGCAAACGTGCAGTCATCTCCGGCTCGGCTACCCAAGGCAGACACGGCTAATCAATCATGAGCCCAGACTCAGCCTTAGAATCTTCCGAAAGCTGCTGCTGATTGGTTAGCGTTTGCCAGTCAGATGAAGGGTACTTGCTGCCTGTGGATTTTGAGCTCCCAAAGGGCTCCTCCGTCTCCTGCTCTCTGAGATCACGATATAATGCAACATTCTCTGAAGCCTACTTGGTGTCGGGCCTAGTTCTGACACTGGGGATATGAATCTGGCCCTAGCTGCAAAGGAGCTGAGTCTGCACAGGAGGGAAGGGCTTTAGGGACAAAACAACACAGGGGCCATTCGGGCTGCGCAGAGGGGATAAAGGCCCAGAGGCAGGCGGGGCTGTGGAAACAGGAGACGTGGAGACTAAGCACATCTGGATGGCAATGGACTCTGACCATCCGCTGCAAGGCAAACCACGCAGGGAGCACAGCGGGAGCAAACGCTTAGAGGTTGGAACACAAGGGGAGCTGCGAGTAGCCTTAGTGCTGGGACTCCAGAGGTTCCTAGGATGGGTTCCCTGTGTCCTGTCCAGGGTGCTGAATTTCTGCTAAGAACTGAGCGCCGACTGTGGGCGGGGCCAAGGACAGCGGCCAGGAGTGTGGGAGGGGAATCGGGTTAGTGGGATCCAGATGCAGTCCACCTTCCCAGTCTTCCCAGGACCGACTGAGTCGCAGAAAAAACCCATCTCCTTCCTCCTCTTCCGGGGCACCCAGAAGAGGCACCTCCTGCTAAGCAGGATTTCAGTGGGTTCGGGGAAGTGCCTCTTCATAGGTAGGTCCTTGGGGAAGTCCCAGAATTTCTGTGAGCTTCACATGCCTCCCCTGTAAGCAGAGCGCCACACTTACAGCCCTCATGGACACAAGTCCCTCTTCAGCCAGCCCCAGGTCTGGCCTGTCACTGTGTTTCCAGACGCCAGCATGGCATGGCGTGTGGGCAGGAGAATGTAAATGGCCCACACACGTGGGGCCCAGTACAAGGTGGTGTTCCTGGAAGGGTGACCCCTGCCCCCCATGTCCCCACCTTTGCCTGCCCCCACTGACCTTGTCATTGATCAGCAGCTCCATGGGGTCGTGGCCCGCCTCCAGCAGCACAATCTCATTGGCCTGCCCTGGCACTGAGTAGGAGAAGGGGGTCCCCTGGCCAGTGCCCCCAGACCTGGACCGCAGCCACACGCAGACAGTGAAGGCATAGAGCTCGGGCAGTGCCTTCCGCACGCGGGCGTACATGTAGTTGTTGCGAATGGGGATGCTGATCTTGAAGGCATCAGGGGGGCTATAGGCGGAGGACCCTGAAAGGGGCAGGCAAAGTTGAACCAGGGGGTGTCAGTGGACACTGGTGAGGGTGGGATGGGCAGAGCACACTTCAGAATGGGGGCTACTAGTCCCTAAGACCTGCTATACCTCCCTTCAGCTGTGCCCCTGCTACAGACCTGTCACTCCAAAATTCACTCTTCACTTCTGCTTTCGGACAAGCTTGAGGCCTCCCTCCTCCAGGAAGCCTCCTGGATTTCTTTCTCCAGAACTCCTGTCTGATATCTAAGCTGGTCCCAGCCAATTGCTCATGGTTTTCCCTGGCACCCCATCTTGTCAATGAGCCTCTTAAGGGTGATCCTCACAAGGTTTCTAAGATGAAAAGTCCCTGAGGGCTCATGAGCCCTAAAGCTGCCTTCTCAGATGAGGAAAATGAGCCCTGGGGAAAGGAAGCAAACATCCAAAGTCACAAAGCAAGTCCATGACAGCTGGGAAACCAGGAACTAGGTCTCCAGGTGGTCACGCCCATTCACTGGCCATTACCTCATGTTTCCCTGACCCCCTTGGCGGTGCCAGGCCCAGATGTTAAACGACAGATTTCTCATTCACTAAAGGTGCTATTTTGTGGAGTGGTTAAATGTACAGACTTTGGAGTCAGACCTGGTCTGAAATCTAGACCCATTCCTTACCAGCTGTGTGACCTTGGGTAAGTCATTTGACCCCTCTGAATGCCAATTCCTCATCTGTGAAGTGGGGACACAGCAGTACCATCCCTCAGTGGTTTGGGAGGGGTAAGCCAGCTGATGTGTCAGGTCCTCAGCCCACTCCTGACACACAATGTGTTAGAAAATGAGAATAATGATGATAATATAGTCACCAATTACACCCGCCCTCTCGTGTTTCACAGCCTCCTGCCCACTGGCCTATCTTTAGCCTCTGGAGAGCATGAAAATGCTTTTCCAGTGAGTCTGCCACCCTGAGGACCCAGGCCTGGCTGCTCCGCCCCCTGCGGGGCCCAGGACCCACCGTGTTCCAGTTCAGCGACACGGTCGTGCAGGGCGTCCAGCTCCTTCTCCACCTCCTGCCGCTGCCGGTGGCTGCTGTGACTGAGGGCCACACGCTCCTTCTCCAGGGCCAGCACCTTGGCCAGCAGCTGCCCCTCCAGTTCATCCATCTTGGAGTGCAGGGCCGTGGGCACCGCGGGCGCGGGGGCAGGGGCAGCTGAGAAGTTCACGTGGGCTGGGAGCTCCTGCTGCTTAAGGGGTAGAGAACAGGGCATGTAAGGCCACTTGGAGGGAGGCAGGGAAGGGACACATGGCTTGGAGACCCCACCACCTGAGTGACCCTCGGTGAGCCTCAGATTCCCCATATGAAAAATGAAGGCACTAATACCAGCTTCAGGCAGCAAACTGGGTGTCTAGCAGAGTTTTAGATCACCGAGTCAGACAGCTCAGGATTCAAATGCAGCCCGACTGATGGAGGTCAGGCAGGTGTGTGCTGGTCAGCTGAGAGCAGCTGGCTCCCGCCCTCTGGACATCTCAGCTAATGGTAGCTGGGGGACTGGCTGTGGGGCTCCGGAAAAGCTCTCGGGGGCTCTAACAGGTGGTCCAAGTCCACAGCCACAGCTGATGCCCCTGTAACCAGAAGGGTGTGCACTGGCTGGGTTAGTCTCCCCTCATTCATTCGCCAAGCTTCTCTGTGACAGGGCAGGGCTCTGTTTGGGTACCGGGAAGACCCAGGGGCTTTTGGGATAGCGCTCCAGTCCTGCTATCCAGGGTGGTGTGTGGGTAAGATCACAGATTCTGGAGTCAGACAGCCCAGGGTTCAAATCCAGCTGGAGAGCCAACCTGCTGTGTGACCCTGAGCAAATGTCTCTACCCCTCTGAACCCCGGGCTACTCACCTGTAGCACAGGCAACTGTACCTATTTAGAAGGTTTGGGCGGGGAGTGACTCAGCAGTAAATGCCAATGAGCAGAGCCTGGTTACCACAATTGCTGTCTGGGGATGCGGAGCTTGAGGGACCGACACTCCGTCTTGCCACGCCACCCCGAGATGGGGGTGGGTGGGCTCACCTTGACCCCACTATACTGACCTTCACTGTCCGGAAGGCTCCTTCCCTCTCCCCAGGGTTCTAGGAATCCAGATTCCAGTGCTGACTAAACCCAAAGTCTCAGCTTCCCCTCCTGCAAAAATGGACCACTGGCCCCACTCCGCCCACCCCCAGGATAGATGTGTGGAAGTAAAGGCCCTCCAGCACTATAAAAGCAGAACGTGAACTGTAACACATTGGCTGACAGGCAGCTGCTGCCTCCAGAACCTTCCCTTGACCCCAGACGGCCAGCCATGCACTGTAGTCCCAGTGGCCAGACTGCCAGAAAACCTTGGCCTGAGGCATGGGCTCATGGAGTGTGTTTCCCGCTCAGTGCTGAAGGGCCGAGGCTGGGGGTCCTCAGTTTCCCTCCTTCCACTGTGCCACGCTCACTGTGAGGGGCACACCTCTGAATGAGTGTCCCAGGCCCATCCTCGGCACTCGACACGTATTTGCTCATGAACCCTCAGAGCCCCTCACTCAGTTTTGTTGGTACTCTTAGTGTTCCGTTTTGCAGGTGAGGAAACTGAGGCAGACCCTTTTGAATTTTCTACACTGGGGCGAGGCAAAGCTGACGCCTCTGGAGCCAAAGCCTTCTGTCTCCAGCAAAGCGTCCTCCTCCCGCGGAGGGAGCCAGACCTGCCAGGAGGGAATAGGACGAGGGTGCTGTTTACACAGCCGCCGTGGCAGCGAGAAACCGTGCAGGCGACGGAGGTGGGTGCGCAAGCTGTTCTTTTCTCAGAGCCACCGGCTCTGCCGCCAACAGGAAGGCCGGGGAGGAGGTGGGCTCACCGATCGTGTGTGGCCCCCTCCCCACCCCGGCGTCTGAATCAGAGGAACATGACAGCCCCCTCTCACTTTCCCATCTGCTGCGGGTGCGGGCTGTGCCGTGTGGGCTCCGGGCCTGATGCCAAGCGGGCCCCTAGCCCAAGATGGTGGGGGAGAGGATGAAGCCCTCAGCCCCACTCAGGTCCCGCTGAGGCAGGAAAGTGGGGGCTCAGAACCCACCGGTGTCGTGCTGGGGGCCAAGGGCAGGACATGCTGTAAGTGTTTGGAGTCTGGACGCAGAGCCCAGGGTTTTTGTCCGGCTCAGAGCCAATGTGCCGGCCGCCAGCGCCCAACAGGAACGCGACGGCTGTCCTCATGGCCGCGCACGGTGGGCCAGCCCTGCAGTGAGGAAGCACTGCGCAAACACCTCCCAGCGCCCCCCAGCAACTGGGAGGAATGAAGTCCGCTTTCCAGCTGAGGGAACCGAGGCTCAGGGACGTGAGGACACCTGCTGAAGCTCCCATACTGCGAAGTGACAAAGTGGGGACCCCAGCCCAGGCCCTTCAGATTCCAGAGCGTCTTTCCATTCTTCCATTCTCCCTGGCCCTCAGTTTGCTGGTCTGCCAAGGGGGTGCTGTGCGGGCTACTCCACCTCCAGAGCCCGCAGAAGAGGTTCTGGTGGCCACGAGAGGGTGGGGAGAGTCTGGTGTCTGTGTCAGAGGGTGATTTGGGGCAGCTTTGCAGAGGGACCAGACAGGAAGGACCTGCCCACGCAGGGCAGCTCAGAGGCTGGAGGAGTGGGGAGGACCCAGCTACCTCATCCCTGGGTGGGGACTGCCCCTTTCCTTCAGGGAGCAGAGGGGCGGTGCTGGCTTCGGGGTCAGGGTCCCACCCTCTGCACAGTGCCCCCCTGCCCAGGACAGCACGGGTCCAGCTCCTGGGGCAGCAGCAGACTCCTCACCCACCCCATCCCGTCATCCCTCGCGTCCTCTGTGAGTCTGCCCAGGCAGGCACCCTGGCTCCACCAGTCCAGGACTTTGCCATGAAAAGCTGCCATGCCTCAGTTTCCCCATCAGTAATAATAATAATACCTCACAGCATTGTAGTGATAATGAAATGAGTTAGTAGATGTAATGCCCCAAGATAGGGTCGACACATGGAGTGCTAGGCAAACACCAGTAATTATCACCAATAATACACTCAAATATCTCTTGAAGGGACCGATGCTTCTCCATCTCCAATCATAAATCTTTTTGTTTAATCATTATATTGAGAAAAAAAGCAAGTTACAGAAGATCAGTTAGATGCCATTAAAATAAAGTTACAAAGATTCAAAACCAGATCACGTGTTTGTAAACACAGGAAGAAATGCCTGGAGAGGTGAACGCACGTGCAGGACAGTGGTGACCCTCTCTTGTGGGTGGGCATCTGGGGCTGGGAGTGAGGCAGCTCTGGGGCCTCGGAGGAAGTGACCAGACACCTCAGCCGCAGGGACCCTCGCCTCTCCCTCCAAGTACCCCCCGCTAAGCCAATGCGTTGAGAAGACCACAGAATTCTTAGGCACTGCCTGCCCACACACCTTCTGGGCCCTGGTGAAAATCTGCAGCATAGGCTGAGGCCCCTCCCCTCGGCCCATTTTAACAGATGGTCCTGGCTGTGGTCTTTGCTCAGCTTCTGCTGTGCTGTGTGGCCTTGAGCAAGTCTCTCTGCCGCTCTGAACCTTAGTTTCCCCTGAGTCCAATGAGAGGTGTCTGAGGGGTACATACGTAAGTGCTTCCACTTTGGGTTGGTTGCTGCAACTCCTGCCCCCAGAATTCGGTGGGGATCACGCACCCAAGTCTGTCCTGGGGAGACCCCACTTTCCTCTCACTCACTGAGGATCGCCTACTGCTGACCCGCACCACCTCCCACCGGCAGGGACTTCGCAGAATGGCCAAAGAACAGAGAAAAGATGCTTGATTTCATGAGTCATCAGAGAAATACAAATGGAAAGCACCATGTGTGCGCTACACACCCACCAGAACGAGGAAGGTTTTTAAAATGACCATACCAACACTGGCGAGATCCCCACGCAGGTGGGTGGGTGTGCGCACGCTCGCTGCCACGTCGGGACAGTGTTTGGCAGCGCCTCCTAACGCTGAATCCGTGCCTCTCCCGGGGCGAGGCATCCCACTCCTGGGGACGCAGCCGGGAGAAAGGAGGGCTTACAGCCACCAAAATCCCCCACCGGGACCTTCACGGCAGCTTTACTTGTTCTAACCCCAAACCAGAAACAACCCACGTGCCCACCCGTAGGAGGGGCGGGTAAGTCAGCGACAGTGCATCCGCACCATCACGCGGCGCTGGAAACTGCAGAGCCCGGGAGCGCGCGCTGGGATGGAGTGTCGGACACAATGGAAACCCCAGACACAAGGGGTGCAGCGGTCTGAGTCCATCTGAACGAAGCTCAAACAAGGCAAAGCTGCTCTGTGGTGACCAACAGAATCGTGGACGCTTGGGGGGGGCAAAGTATGGATTTGGGGGGCCACAAAGGAGACTTCTGGGGCACTGGAAATGTTCTGATTCTTGGTCTGCTAGAACGAAGGTGCCACCCTGGCAGGCGTAGGGGTTAAGGGCTCCCCCGTGTGGTGCTCCACCTGGATGGCCGGGGGGGGGGGGGGGGGGGGGGGGGGGGGGGGGGGAGGGNAGGGGGGGGGGATGGGGGGGTGGAGCAGCGGGGCTTGCAGGTGGCAGGTGGGCACTGAGGTTCCATGTGCGCAAACAAAAGACCGATGTGCAGACCCTCTCTTGCCATACTCTGCTGGCCCCCTTCGTGGACAAGGAGGCAGGGTCAGGGGAACTAGCCCCCACAGAGCAGAAACTTCCAGAAGGGGCAGCAATATAAGAAAAAAGTAAAAGCAACTGGTAGACTTTAGAAAAGGTGCCAGCAGATTCTCTAAGTCACTGTGTTTATCTGCAGATAACTGAGAAGCCGGAGGTCTGGGAGCGGGTGAATGGAAGCTTCGGGCTGCACACATATGTCCCCCCACTCTGCGACTCCCAGTCAGGGGACATCTGCCCGAGAACTCATAATTTAGAGACTAAACGGCCTGGACTAAACTTAGCCCCTCCCCCCATTTGGGGGGAACACATCCTCATGATTTGATTGTCATATAATAAAACAAAACATGAAGCTTAGAACGGGATCGCCCGGCCCTTTCTCTTCTCTCCTCCCAGGCCGGCCGCTCACGTCTCTCTGCAGCCAGCGCTCTCCGAGATCTGCAGCCGGGCGCAGCACATTCGAGCCTCAGCACAACCTTCTTTGTAGTTTTAGCCTTTTCCCGGAAAATCAGCTTAGTCTGCCTTCCACAGCCACTCAGCTTCCTGACATAAGGCCGCTTCCCCTGCGCGTACAGAGCATCCTTGCCCTTCTGGTACTGCGTTCCTTGGTGGGGCTGGTGCTCGCCACACTTCTTACAGAAAGGCCAGCGGGTTTGGGGAACGTTCACCATGTTTGGGACAGCACGGGAAACCCATTCCAAAGACAGGAAAACTGAGGCCCAAAGAGGACCAGCACTTGGCCTAAGGCCGCAAACAAAAAGAACTCAACTTCAAGGGCGCTCAACCGCTTGCCCTTCCTCCTCCCGCTGAGACCATCTCCAGCTGAAATGTGTTCTGGGAGCGCCCAGCTCACCTGCTCTGGTTCCTGAAGACTCTGTGAGCCCCCGCTTCCTTATCTGTGAGTGTGCAGCCCCCCAGTCAGGGGGGTCCAACCTTTTGGCGTCTCTGGGCCACACCGGAAGAAGAGGAGTTGTCTTGGGCCACAGATTCAATACATTGCGATGTGTAATTACACACACAAAAATCTCATAACGTTTTAAGTAAATTTACGATGTGATGGGCTGCAGGTTGGACATCCCTGGCCCTACTGCACAGGGCTGAAGACTGAATCAGCTAATACATATACAGTAAGTGCCTAATAAATGTTACTTCTCGGTATGGTTATTGTTATCAGTGAGGCTCCCACGGGACCCTCCTGACTACCTTGCCAGCCAGCTGGACCGGCCTTTGAGGACTGGCCCTCACCCTCATGGCTCTGGCTCTGGGTGCGCTGAGGCAGAAATAGCTCAGGACGCTATCCAGCAGTAGCCCCTGCCCTCCCCTGTCTTTCTTACTCTACTGAAGGTGGTTGAGGTCTGGCCCCTCCAGATGAGTCTAGAGTTAGTAACAAAGAACAGTGCTCTGGAGCCACACACCGACAGGGTCAAATCCTGATGCCACTGCTGTGTGACGCTGGGCCAGTTTCTTAACCTCTCTGAACTGTGCTTTTCTCACCTGTGACAGGGGATAGACGAGGACCTCCCTCATGGGGACTTTACGAGGATTAAATGAAGATGTACAGTGTCTGATGGGCAGTAAGTACTCGGTGGGAGCTCTAGTCGCTGTGAGTGCAGGGTCTTCTGTGACTGCCACCAGGGGCTTCTGACCATGGCTCGCTCTCCAAGACGGAAGGAGGCGACCGCCTTGCTAGGCTGGGCGAAGGATGTGGTTTATGTCAAAGAATTACCGCTGAAATCCATCCTGAAGTTTCATTTTACAGATAAATTAGAGCAAAAATGGGACACTGGAATATATGTGCATGGCCTGTTGCCACATGGATGGTCCAGCCCTTGTGGAAAGGGGTTCTTGGCCACAGCCATGAGAAGGCGATATCCTCTGACCCAGTAATACCTCTCCTGGGAGTTTGGCCTAAAGAAATAATTCAAAAGACTTAAAAAGAAAAAAAGCCCAATTATCTGCAAGAAATTGATCCTGCAACGAGCATCGAAGAGAACAAAAATGAGAAACGGCCTCCATCTTCATCAGCAAGAGGTGCTCCAGGGGCTGAGGGGCGGGGCGTGCCACGGGCCTGGGATACTGCAGCGGTCAGTAAGCTAATTACCAGCAGAGAACCATGTCTCGGCTCGGGAACTGTGTCTACATTTGGAGAAAGGACCAACAGGGAGTGGCAAAACGAATAAAGGGGTGGAATTAAATGTGATTTCCCACTCCAAAAGAACTTCGGGTTCTTTCCCAATTAACACGAACGGCAATGATAACACAAAAATATAAAGGAGGACAATTTTTCCTAGGCCCTCAGTCATGGCCCCCACTTGAGGGCTGGAGAGACAGGCTGGGCCAGCGTGACCTTGCCCCGCCCCCTCTCGGTAGTTGGCCCTGGGGGTGGGGAGCGAGGCGATGCAGAAATGTGCCAGGCGAGGACGCGCAGGGATGTGCTGAGGATTATGGGAGTACGAGAAGGGTAGGAAGTGGACAGAGTGTGTCAGGGAGGGTCTCTGGGAGGAGGGGACCCCAGAATGCTCTAAAGTGATGAGGATGGGTATGCTAGGGGTTATCGAGACACAGGCAAGAAGGGCCTGGGAGAGGGGCCAGATGCCCAATGGCAGCCTGGAAGCAGGCTGAGGGGTCTGCACTGCAGGGGAGCCCCACGGTGGCCTGAAGGACGATCCCTGGGGCTGCCTGGAGGAGGATGGATGGGAGGGTGTGCCTGGGGGTGAGAAACCAGTGAGAGGCTGTACAAGTATCCACGGAGAGCTGAGGCCAAGTGGAAGAGGGGGAACCAAGCATGGCTCCTCAGAGCACACCGGAGAGGCAGAGGGCCTGAGTTCATGCTGGGACACCACGAGGGCAGGGGGCTGGTGGGACGCCCAGGGCGCAGGGCTCAGGGAGCAGTTGGATCCATTGGTCTGGCTGGAGCTTAGGAGAGAAACCTGGGCTGGAGATGCAGCTGGTCTGGAGTGCCACCGAGGGATGGGAGCAGGAAGCCTCAGGGTGTGGCCGAGCTCACCCAGGGAGAGTGAGGGGAGGGCCAGCAGAGGTGCAAGTGCCACAGGAAGAGGACCCCGAAAGGGGGCAGGAAAGCAGAGGAGGGGAGGGGCAGGGGTGGGGGGTGTCCAGGAGCCAAGCGCTTGGTGACTTATAGGGGAAAATGACTAACCAGGTCTGATGTCAGAGAGGGGTCCAGCGAGATCAGGACTGACACATTCTGTTCAATTCATCAGTGTCAGTCCGCTACCGTGGGAGAAAGATGCGTGGAGAGAAGGTAGACCCTGAACGTGTGGGGGCATCCCTCCGAGGATTTTGGATGAGAAGAGAACAGAGAACCGGACCGTGTCTGATGGGTGGGTGGAGTCCCACTGAGACCAATAGTCTGACCTGATGTCTTTTGGGACCCAGACCCCAGCTCCTCTTGATGACCCCAAAGAGACTGGCTCCGGCTATAGCCAGGCTCAGAAAGGTCTGGAGGGCACGCAGCCTTGCCTTTCTCTCTCCGTGCGCGCTGCACACAGAAAGCAGGAGGGGCGTGTGTAGGGAAGCCAGAACTCCCCCAACCTGAGAGGCAAACTTAGTGCCAAAGCCCAGCTGCCAGGATAGCCCCGACCTCAGCAGGCTACGCGGAGGAGAGCCCACCTTGCCAAAGGCGCAGGTGTGGGAGGAACGGGGCCAGGGCAAGCCGAGCCCTGCCAGCCCCAGACATGGGAAGACCCACAGGCCATCTGGGTGGGGGCAGGGGCTAGGGCAGGCAAGAGGAAGTGTTCTGAAAACCAAATCTTTTTTCTTACATTAATAAAATTTATTCCTAAAAGGAGAGGTCCTTCCCACATTTATTTTTGGCTATTTAAAAAATTAGTGCCCTGGATGGTGTGGCTCACTTGGTTGGAGCATCATCCCATAACTGAAAGGTCGCAGGTTCAATTCCCAGTCAGGGCACATGCTTAGGTTGCGGGTTCTATCCCAGCCTGGGCGCATACCGGAGACAACCAATCTATGCTTCTCTCTTGCATCAATGTTTCTCTTTCTCCCTTCCTCTCTCTCTAAAAAGCAGTGAAAAAATGCCCTCAGGGGAGGACAAAGATAAATAAATAAATAAATAAATAAATAAATAAATAAATAAATTTAGTAATGTTATAGCTTAGTGATGAAAATAGCAACCACTCAGACTGACTCAGCACACCTCTGCCAGGCTCTGTTCTGGGCCCCTCACAAAGACCTGCTCACTTAGCACTCCCAACGCGCCAGTGAGGTGGGTGCTGCTGCTGTTCCCCTTTACAAGGGAGGGAACTGGCTCCCCTTCGCTGCCGCCTTGCCGCGTTTATTGTTATTATGTCCTGCTCTCAGCTCTCCTCCTAGAGACCCCCTAGAGCTGGAGCGGGGAAGGCGGTGCTGGCCTGGCAGACAAGACCCCCGGGGTTTCCTCCTGCCTCTGGGGCTCAGCTTCGGAGGCCTCGGGGACCCAAGTCAAGAGGGGTGTCTGCGACAGCACCCTGTGCGGTGGGTGCTGGCCCCAGCGCAGGCTTTCTGAAGGGTCACTGGACCCTGGGGTCGGCCAACCTTCCACACATTGTCTGTGCTACTGAGCCAGAGATTTCACAGAGAGAGCCCGGGTGGGGCTGGGGTCCCTGTGTTTTCTTCCTTCCAGCCTCTGTCCTCTCTCTGCCTTTGCCAGCCACACTTGGGTTGGGGGGAGGTAGAAAGGGGGCGGCCTCTCTGTCCCCCTTCCTTTCACAGATCCAATCTGGTCGCTAACACCTTTCCCTGCAGTCTGGAAATTGTAAGTGGCTGGGGGTGGTCAGTGTTTCCCCAATGCCTATTCTTCCCAGTCTGTCCAGCTCCCCTCTTGATTTTCTCCAAAGGAGAAATCACTGACCCAGGATCACAGGACCGCCAAGAGCGGACTACTGGGTCAGACCTCTTGTGTCTGACTGCTAGCTTGAGCCTGGAATGTTTGGAAAGCTGGCTGGAAGAAGGAGGAGGAACCCTGGGTGGAACTCTGTTCTCCACTCAGTCCCCACCCAGAGCTGCCGGCTTCCAGGTATTCTGGCTGGGAGGACGCCATCTGAGCTCCTACCCAGGTCGCACTACAGCCCAGGTGCGGGGACGGGGTGGGAGGTGGCGAGGAGCACACCAGCTTGGCTTACGGGACACTCTGTTCCCTGCTTTTTGGCAGGAGCCAAGAGGGACTGAGTCGCTGGGACAGCGCATCCCGTGCTCTGACCACAGGAAGTGAGTGGGGGCGAGTGCTGCCGTGCAGAGGTCTGAAAGAGGGGAACGCACGGACGTTTAATGAGACCCTAATTCGTGCCAAACATTTTACACACCTACATTTTAGTCAGTCCTTACTACGAACGGACGCCGGTACACCCTCTTCACAGCCACCGAAGCCGAGGCTTATCTTAGTGCCTGGAGGAAAACTGCTGGCGAGCCAGCCTTTCCCGCGCCTCAGACTCGGCACCAGCCTCCAGCCCGCACGCCCAACGGAATTCTTCCTCCTCGCCTGCGAGGAGGGAACCGTCGCCCTCTTCACACGGATGGGAGATCCACGGGCCAGATACACGCGGGGGTCCCCCCAGAGTCCCTCCGCGCGGCGGTGGTGGCCAGACCCCACAAAAGCCCTCGAGCGGCCCCTCCCACCCCGGCCTGCCCCCGACGACGCGGCGCGGGGCGTGGCGCTCACCTCGATGCGGTCGATGCGGTCCCGGAGGGCACGCACGGCGTCCTCCAGCTCCAGGAGGAGCGCGGGCGAGTCCCGGGGCCCGTCGGCCATGGTGTCGCGGCGGGGCCCGGCGTCCTGCAGGCCGCGCGGCAGGCCGCTCTCGCAGCGGCCCAGCTTGCCGGTGAGCTCGCGGATGGTGTCCTGGTCCGCGCGGATGCGGGCCTCCTGCTGCAGCGCCGTCTGGCGCAGCTGGTCGGCCGTGCTCTGCAGGAGCAGCAGCTCCTCGCGCTCGCCCAGCGCCGCGTCCCCCTGCTCGCCCCCCGACGGGCAGGCGGCCGCCAGCGGCGTGCACAGGAAGCGGCTGAAGAGGGGCACGGGCGGCAGCGGGTGCGCGCTGGCCGCGGGCGCCCCCGGCAGCGCTGGGGGCCCGGCCGAGCTGCCCGCGCCGTGCAGTGCGCTCAGGCTGCGCTGCGGGCCCGGGGACGCGGCGGCAGCACCTGAGGCGGCCGAGGCGTTGTCGGCGCCTCCGGGCAGCGCCCGCGCCCGGCTGGCCGCCAGGGGCACGCTGGCGATGATGCAGATGACGGCACCGAGGAACGCCAGCATGCCCGCGGCCAGCAGCACCGCCAGGAACTTCAGCGTGAGGCGGGCGGCGGGGGCTCCCGAGGCCCCCGGCAGGCGCAGCGGCGGAGTCGGGGCGCGGGGCCCGGGAGCGCGGGGCGGAGCGGGGCCGGAGCGGGAGGAGCCGGAGCAGGAGCTGGAGATGTTGCCGCGGCCGCTGCTGCCACCGTTGTGAGCCCGGGCGTCGCGAGGAGGAGAAGGCTGCGGGCAGGAGGGGAGGGGGAGCAGGCGCGGCGGCCCCGCCCCACCGGCTCCCCCGGGCCGGCCCTGGCCCAGCCCCGCACCCGTTCCTCGCCGGGCGCAGAGGTGGGGGCTCCGCCCGGGTTGCGGCGAGAGGCACGTGGTGGCACTGAGAGCTTTATCCTGCCTGGGTCACAGAGGGCTGCGACTCGAAGGCCGCGCGGCGGGACCTCTTAGTGATCCCACCCTACCCCTCCAATGTTGCCCCCTCCCAAACTGGTAATGCCAACAGCTACCTTTCTGGGAGCTTCCCTCCCCCGACGCCCCAGTCACGCTCTGCGCTGAGTGAGCTACACTCTGGTCTCCATGAAGCCTCACCGTAGGCATGCTCATGATACGAATGAGGAAACTGAGGCTCCCAGAGGTTAGGTCGCAGTCCGAGGTCACACCGCTAGTGTATGTGGTTGTAGCATTTGGGCTGGGGCGGGTCTGACGGGGCAGACCGCAGGGTGCAGCTGGGGTGGGAGTGGGGAGCGGAAGGAAGGAGGCCAGTGCGGGGGGGGGGGGGGGGGGAGGTGTATNGGGGGGGGGGGGGGGGGGGGGCGGAGGTGTAGATTTTGCCCAATTTCTATTTATATTATGGCCACCGCCTGTCACCTCCCACCCCCACCCTCCTGAAGGAGCAGGGTTCACTTTCCTCCACACCTGTCCAAAGAAAAAAAGTCTTCCTGTGATGTCAAAGGGCAGCCAGAGGTCCTCCTCTGACTGGTTGGAGTCACAGACCATGGGGAGAGAAGACCCCTCTCCCGGAGGCAGTCTGCAGGCAGACCCTAGTGGGCATGCAGACCAGGTGCTGGGAGGAAGAAAAGGGATGGGAGTGGGATGTGGTGTGGGGGTGGAGGAGGAGCCTGTCAAAAATGTCTATATATATTTTGTTGCAAATTAACTTTGCAATTAAAAACTTAAGGGAAGAAAAGGGCTACCATCCATCACAATCCAGCTCCAGTTCCACTTTTCCACGAGGCATTTCCTTATCAGAGTGGGCTCCCAGGGCTGGAAGGGGTGTGGATGACTGTGGATGTTCACCCTGCATCTCGGGATGGAGAAGAGGGGATGCAGCTCATGGACTCGCTGGTGAGGGCCGGACCCAGGTTGGTCCTGAGCCCAGGCTGCACCCTGGCCTGTCTCCCTTCCAAACTCACATTCTTGATCCGAAAGGAGACTCAGATTGGGACTCTGGACCACCAAGGCCATCGTGCAGGCTCCACGCAGGGCTGGGTGTGGGGAGGGGCCGGGACATCTCTCGGGAGGCAGCAGGCCTGGGGGATCCTGCTCGGGCACTGGGCACATGCTCCAGCCCAGGATGATGCCCACCCTCCTTGGGGAGCTCTGGGACTCGGGGTCGCCTGAGCTGTAAAGTGGGAGTGAAGCAAACGTGAGCTCCACACTGTGAACCCCTGAGCCAAGTGCGCGTGGACATGTTAGTCCTCCTTGGAGCAGTGGCCTGCAGGCCCCTCCAGGCAGCCCAGCGTGGAGGAGGCCTCTCTGGGGGGGCCCAGGAGGACCCGAAGGCACATGTGGCAGGGAGACTCCTGGTGCATCCATGCGTGTTCTGGGAAGACGGAAGCACTCGTGTGGCATCCCAAGGAGAACCTGTTGTAGAAAATCCAGGAAAGGGCAGGGGAGGCTGGGAGAGGGGCTGCTGTGGCTTGGGCCCCCAGGGGTGCTACCTTTGTGTGAACTGCCTTGGGGATAGGTGGATAATGGGTCCAGAGGCTGGAGTCGAATCGTGTTTGAATTGGTCTGTTTATCTGCCAGGATGCCTTTATAAACCCGTCATCTGAACAGGTCCCTTTCCTGCTTATAAAGCCGTTGGTGCCTCCCCGTCCCTATGGAATAAAGTCCAATCTCCTTAAGAGGTAGTACTGCCTCCTGGTCAAGGGCATGGATTCCAGAGCCAGAAGGTCTAGTTCAAAACCCTGCTCCTACCTGTTTCCAGTTATGTGACCTATTTTGCAAGGAGGGCAAAGTCCCAGGCCCTTCACAGTTCTCGATGCCCTCTCCTGCCCCGGCTTCCAAGCCATAACGTGGGGAATAAAGGAATAAAGCTTCCATAAGCCCTGGGTCTCATTATGTTCGCTGCTCTTCGTTTGTAAGATTGTGGGTAATTTGGGCACTGCTCACCCTTCCAGTGAGTGTTTCCTGTCCCTCACTGCCTATCAACTGTGCACAATTCCCCAAATATCCCGGAAGCTCTGTCCCTGCCTCCGTTCATGCTGTCTCCCACTTGTAAGGCCACCCCTCCTTCCTTGGTTCATTTCATCCCCAGCATCCAGCAGGGGTCCTGCCCCAGGTACCAAATTTTTTGGACTGTAACACGCACCGGACCATAAGATGCACCTAGGTTTTAGAAGAGGAAAATAGGAAAAAAAATTTTTTTTTTTAGGAAAAAATTTTTTGAAGCAAAAAATGTGGTAAAATATTTAATAACATAAATAACATAGGCCACCGCCCCCACACACAGCGAGCCAGGTAAGCTACATTCGAACTATAAGACACACCTCCCCTTTTCCTCCCAAATTTGGAGGGAGTGCGTTTTATAGTCTGAAAAATGCGGTAATTACCTGGCGAATGTGGACTGAGTTAGTCTCCTCGAAGGTCAGGCCGTGCTGCTGCTGCCCAGAGCAGAGGCAAGAGGCTGGGCGGGGGGCGCAGGGCTTCTGAAAACCATCTCGCTGGTGCCCTGGGAGAGAACCCCGCCCCAGTCCTAACCCAAACTCCTCAAGAGATGGTCAGAAAAGGATTCTCAGGGGGACCTTCATAGGCGGCAACTGTCCCCATATTTTCCCTTTAAATTCTCGTGTCTCCTAGAGTTTTATTTCTCCACTTTCACCCCATTCTTAGGGCAAGAGAATTCTGCCCTAAGTGAAAAAGCAGAGTCATTTATTCAAAATACACGTTTGGAGATGGACTTTGTGCCAGGAGCCGGGGAGAGCTAGGAATGAGACTAGCTCCCACTTTCTAATCTAGTGGAGAGGCAGGCAGTAAACAAATGAATAATTAAACAAAAAAGTTAATTGATGACAGTAATGAGAGCTGCAATGGAAAATATGAAATTTTAAAGTAGTTTAAAATTTAACAGTAATATGATAGAAAATTACAGGGGAGGGGTTGGGAGATGGACATTAATGTTTATGAGGTTGGGAGGAAAGACCTGCCTTGGGCTGAGACCCAAACGCTCTGAGACACCAGCCAAGCAGGTATCTGGGGAAAGACCAGGTGTTCCCAGCAGAGGGAACAGCTGGTGCAAAGGCCCCAGGCAGAAATGAACTTGGTGTGTTTCAGAAACAGAAAGAAGGCCGATGGGGCTGCAGCAGAGTGAACTGCAGGGAAGAGAGGAAGCTGCAGAGGAAGGCGGAGTGAGGTCGAGTGGGGGTGCCCAGGCTGGGGGGAGGGGCTGTCTGATTCTCAGCCCAGCTGGGGGAAGTGACAGCTTGGGGTCCGTGTTTGTAGAAGGCTACTGTGGCAGGTGCATGGAGATTGGGTCACAAAGGGATCGAAGGGGAAGCAGGGAGATCCCCTGGGGGCCATGTAGCCTCCAGGTGAAAGGAATGGGGGCTTGCAGGTCCTGACGGTGGAGAGAACCAGGTGGGCTGTGGCCTGAATGTAGAGGCAGAGTTTGTCGGTCAGGTCCTCCAGGGAGCAGACCCTGGGATGGGGTTGGGCGCTAAGTCCTGTGAAAGATAAAAGGGGAGGAGGGAGACCTGGGCAGGGGGCACCTCAGACCTCAGTGCAGGTCTGACCGAGTGATGGCTGACCCCACACGGGGCTCTGGGGCGGGGGCTGTCTGTTAGGGAAGCTTTGCGCTGGGCACCAACGCCCGGTCCCCCGTGCATCTGGCCCAGAGGGAGGTGGCTGCCTCTCAGAGGCTGGGGGGACGTCTGCAGAGAAACCTGCGCGTGTATGTTTATAGCAGCTTTGTTCATAAGCGCCCAAACTGGGAAGCAGCCAAGATGCCCATAAACCGAATGGGTAGATAAATGGGGGTACCTCCAGACAATGGAATATTACTCGGTGCCAGAAGGAAAGGAGCCGGCGAGCCAGGAAGAGGCATGCAGGAACCTTCAATCCACATCACTCAGTGAAAGGAGCGTCTGTAAAGGCTGCCCACTGTTCGGTTCCAACAACAGGACTCTCTGGAGAAGGAAAAAGCACGGAGACCGTGCGAAGAGCAGCGGTTGCTAGGGGATATGGGCGAGGGGCGGGAGGATGGGCAGAGCACAGGATTTTTAGGGCAGCGGAGCCGTTCTCTGAGAGATCACAGTGGCGGGTACAGGTCATTATAGGTTTCCTCAAACCCATGGAAGGAGCGCCGCCGAGAGCGAGCCCGAATGTGAGCTGCAGACTTGGTGGCGACGACGATGTTGTCAGTGAAGGTTTGTCAGATGCCACCAGTGTGCAACCTGGTCCCAGGGCACTGGAAGTGGGGAGACTGTACATGTCAGGGGCGCGGGGTGTGGGAATCTCTGAGCCTCCTGCTCACCACTGCTGTGAGCCTAAAACCACTCTGAAAACTGAGAGGCTGCAGTGGGTGCCGAAGGCCCTGCAGCTGGAGGGCGCCTCCTCCTGCACCCCGTGCGTCAGAGCGGAGAGCTCGTTCTCCAAGGCTGAGCGGTGCCCCTCCACGGCCACCACAGTCCCCCCCACCTTGCGCCGTGAAGGTCCACTCCTCCACGCGCTGTCAGGGAACTGCTCCTCCAAGGTCCCCCTGGGCCTCTCCTCCTGAGGGGACAGCCCCTGTCACTGCAGTTAGTCATAGGACCCCAGGAGGTATTCTCCGTCCCCCTTCTTCGCTACCCATTCTAATTCCCCTCGCCTTCCGTTGTTACCTCTCCTGAAGAAGGGGGGAGATGGCTCTTTCCGTCACCTAGTCCGGTAAAGTCCACAGTACAACACACCTATCTGCTCAGTAAACGAGAGACATTTTTTAAAAAGTGGGGGAATAGAATTGGGCAGAGAGAACCTTCAGACTACAATAAAGTCATTTCTAGAAGAGTGGGAGAACAGACATCAGTTAGACAGCTGGTGGCCTCTGCCATAGACACATGCCAGAGCCAGAGTTTGGACTTAGCGCTTAAGGTGACCACGCCGCCCCGATTCGGTGCTGGAGCCCTGAGTCCCAGGAAAGCCTCGGTCCTGGGCAGATCTGGCCAGCTTGTCACCCCAACTCTCTCCAAACTGCGCTCCGTTGTTGCTGCGGCGTAACAGAGACTGAGACACACATCGCTCCCTCCCTGCCTCCTCAGCCCTGTGCTTCCCTCGACAACGGCACCTCCTGCTTTACCTGCGTCCTGCAAGACGGTGAGCTCTCCGGGGGCAGGGACCACTGTGTCATCCTCACCTGTGTGTCTCTGGGCCGGCACTGTGGGCACTCAGACTCCCAGCAAGTGGAGACAATCCCTCTTGGGCTGTGCTCGTGAGCCAAAGACCCTGCCTTCTCCAGGAGCGGGGACAAAGGGCTGCCTGTGTCCTTCCTGGACACCTCCAGCCTGGGGTCCAGTGTCCACCCAGAGATGGAATGTTCCGGGACCGGAGCCGCCTTATCTACAAAATAGGGTCATGGTCCTTCCCTCACAGGACTGAAGTGACAATTAGGTAAGACCAGATGAGATGTCCTACGTAAGATCTCCCAGGGACTCAGGGGCAGAGAGAGTGTCTTAACATGCTGCTCTGTATTGGTGCCACATGCAGGGCATGGCGCAGTGCCTGGCACTTAGTAGGTGCTCAGTGCATGCTACCCCCTCCTTATCATACCAGCTAACTAGCCAACACGCTGGCCTCAGCATGTGTCGGGAGCTCAGTACCTGCTAACTTCCCTTTTACTTCTGTATCTTCGTTCTACAGGTACCTACAGGGCCTTCCGCCATAGTTGCTCTGTCCCCTCCCACACTGTTTCTGTTTTCTTTCTTCAAGTTTTTAACTTTCTGATAGAGGGGAAGGGGAGGAGAAAGGAAAAGAGAGAAATACTGTTTGGTTATCTTCTGTACGTGCCCTGACTGGGGACTGAACCCGCAATCCAGGCATGTGCCCTGACGGAGAATCGAACCAGCAGCTTTTCGGTTTGTGGGATGATGCCCAACCAGCTGAGCCATGCCGGCGGGGCCACATGCCATTTCTGAGCAGAGTCAGGGCATCATGCGGACCAAGTCTCCTCCGTGTGTTCAGTCAACACACCCCAGCTTGGGGCCTTCCAAAAGGAAGCAGGGCTCAGGAAGGGCCCAGAAACCTTTGCGTGTAATCAGTGGATGCCAAGGTGAGGAGCCGGGCCAGAGGGGAGGGGCAGAGGCCGGAGGAGACAGAGCTTTCCGCTCTGGGGAAGCCCTGAGATTTCCATCCAGGGTTTCTGCTTCCCTGGAAGCAGCGACAAGAGCCAACCCAGCTCGCGGGCTCCGGCAGGAAGCAGGGACATCTGTTCCCAGCTCAGGAGGGGCTGAGTGCCCAGGAGGAAGCGGGTGTCCTCCTTGCGGGGGGGGGGGGGGGGGGGCGGGGGGGGGGGGGGGGGGGGGGGGGGGGGGGGGGGGGGGGGGGGGGCAGGCTGGGAGTTGGCTGAAGTGCGTGTGCCGGAGCCCAGGCCCAGCCAAGGACGACCAGAAGGAGTGGCCGCCTAACAAAGCACGTCCTCTTTCTGCGGCTGCGGGGGTAGGGGGGGCCTGCTGCCCTCACTGTCTGACCGTCCCAGCCACAGCGCTGGTCTCCCTTCTGTCGTTCCCGTCCGCACCTTCCTCTGCTGGGTGCCCCCCTGCGGCCTCCCCGGAGCCCCACATGGTCACCATCCCTGTTTCTCAGGAAGAAAGCGGAAACTCTGAGAGATGCAGTGATTTGCCAGGCCCCGTGCTCAGTGGGAGTGCACGGGATTTGAACCCAGATGTTTGCCAATTCCTCACCAAGCGTTTTCACCCTCAGAGTTCGTCAGAGGCGGCGGCCAAGTCCTTCCTGGACCTTCCCTTTGCCCTGGGCTCAGTCCACCCTTCCCTAGGCCCTTCCTGGAGCCCAGGAGCCGGTCTAAACCCACAGGCCGCTGCAGCGCCCCCCCCCTCTGCTGCTGCCACACAGTAATCTGTCACTCCTCCCCCCTCCCAGTCCGAGAACTTCCTTGAGGCCTGGCACAGTGTCTGCCTCTGATCTGGGTCACCAGCACCTGGTGTGTGTTCAGGGTGCGTCTACCTCACGCACGATGAAGCCGAAGGGATGGCATTTCTCCAGCTCCTCCCGAAGAGGCGGCTCCCTGATGGCCCGCAGGACCTGCAGACGCTGTGCGTGGAGGCAGGAAGGCCGACTGTGAGGGCTCTGCGGGCCTTCCTCCCTCAGTCTGTACCTCGGGCACCGGCAGCCCTGGGCTGCCTGGGACACGATGCAAGGCCCGTGGGAGAGCAAAGGTCCCCTCGGGAAGGAGAATCAGGGAGGGTGGACACAGGGCCAGGGCAGAGGTGCGTGATGTGGCCGGAGGAAAGGGCAGCTCCTGCGGCCTCGTCTGGGTGGCCGCTCTTATGTGACCACCAAGGAACCAAGGGTGCGTGGCAGGTACTCAAACACCAGCCTCTCCTGATCCAGCTCAAGCACCCAAGGGGCTCCTAGGGGAGGAGGGGGGCAGGCTGGGGAGACTCGAGGCTGGAAGAAGAGGCAAGCACGAGACCAGGAGGAGTGGCCGTTCTGCCGGCAGAACCCCGCCCTGGCCCTGCCCGCCGAGCTGCCCGTCATCCTCTTGGACCACCTTGGGCTGAGCCTGCGCTGGGGTCTCTCTTCTCAGTGAAGTTTGCCTGCCTCCAGCATTGGCTGCAGCCACCAGCAAATTATTCCCCACCCCTCCCCTCAAATTTATTTTTCAGACACAGAAACTGAGAAGTGGAGGGCTGAGGGGGAAGGGGCTTGCCCAACACCACACAGCAAAAAGGCGTTCCATATAATGATGAGCCCTGGCCTGTGTGGCTCAGTGGATTGAGCGCCAGCCTGCAAATTGAAAGGTCGCTGGTTTGATTCCCTGTCAGGACACGTGCCTGGGTTGCAGGCCAGGTCCCCAGCTGGGGGTGTGCGAGAGGCAAGTGATCCAATGCATCTCTCACACACTGCTGTTTCCTTCACTTTCTCTTTCCTTTCCCCTCTCTCTAAAAGTAAATAAATAAAATCTTTAAAAAAATAGTGGTGAACACTAACCCTGGTTCTTGTGTGTTCCTAGGTGCTATGTAATCCGGCAAAGCCTCACAGACCCGCAGTGGAATAGGGGGTTGTCTCCCCACCCCCGGGTCACAGACAGCAGTGCTGAAGCACAGAGAGGTTAAGCAACTTGCTTCAGGTCACTCAGCTGTCAAGTCCAGGAGCTTCAGGTCACTCAGCTGTCACGTCCAGGAGCAACTTGCTTCAGGTCACTCAGCTGGGTTCAAATATGAACCCAGACAGTCAAGTCCATGACCACTAGGATACATGCCTCTGGATGGTGAGGGGAAGGCTGTTCTGGAGGGCCTGAGCTGGAGGGGTGGGGACTGGGCTGGGGTGGGTGGGGAGGGCAGGAACCGCAGGAGGGACTGAGGAGCGCCTTGTAGGAAGCCGCAGCCGCCCAGGGACACGCAGAGAGAACTATGCTTGGCAGGTTGACCTCGGGGACCGTCCTGCCCTTCCCCCGAGACTCCCTGGTTCTGCTGACCCAGTTCTTCCTACCTCTGGACGGCATCTCAGGCATCTCGAAGTTTTTTCAGTCACTCTTGGGGTTTACCTTATTTTTTTAGGTACTAAGATCTCCTGGCCTAATGGCAAAGCTTTAAGATCTCCCACCTGCAGTTCCCACCTGGGTGGAGCAGCCCCTGGTGGGCAGGGGCCCACAACCCCCCTCCAGCGCCTGTCTTCAGGGGCCCACGTAACACAGCTTCTTCTGCTAGCAGCACATTACCCCAGCCTCCTCCGGGCATTCAAAATCACCTCAGACCAGCCACACCAGCAGGTTCCTCCTGGGGCCCCGGGAACGCTGGGAGTCCAGGCTGTCCCCAAAGCTGCTGGGTCGCTGCCTCGTGGAAACAGGTAACTGTAGCCAGCCTCTCACCTTGGCTCTAGTTGCCTCGCCCCCCAAATTCCAGTGGACATGTTCCCTGTGCCACGTTCTCGGGTTCTCTGGGCTGAGGCTGGGAGCAACACCAGCCAGCCGTCTCTAAAGACAGCCCCCTCTCTGATCTCCCACCTGGCACGCAGCCGGCTTCCACGCTGCCGCCGCATGGCCCTGGAGGCTGAGGGACCAGAAGCAGTCTGGGCCCAGCCCCTTTACAAGCCTGCTCTTTGTGATGGGCGTATCTGGAGACAATGTCTTCAGCTTTGGGGGTCTAGACTGAGTGGGCAGCTGGGCCGAGGAGGAAGGGAGGGATCCAAGGGGCACTCCCATTAAGGGGTCAGTTAGTCACTGATGCTGGTGACGGGTGAGAGGGTGAGTCAGAGTCAAGGCCAGGGCTCAGGCCCCGTGAGGGGAAGGCGGTGAGTCAGGCAGCCAGTGGGGAGTGCCCATTTGCAGCGGAGGTCTGTTTTGAAGGTGGACTTTGAGGGCGCCACCTGCAGGTGCAGCAGAATGGTTGAAAGTGTGGACTTTGAAGTCAGGGTTTGGGTTTCAGTCTCAGCACCACCTCCTGCTAACAGTGGCACCTGGAGCAAGTGACTCCACCTCTCACTTCCTTGGCTGCCCGCGGGAGGGTTCACACCGGAGCAAAACTCCAGTGTGCAGGTAAGAGCCTGGCTCATGGGGCACTGAGCAGGCAATCCCGTGAGGAAGGGGGTATTAGTCTCTTCCTCCTTTTTATTGATGGGGAAACTGAGGCACAGCAGAGCTAAACGACTTGCCCAGGGTCCTACCTAGGCACGCGGTCCAACTCCAGTGACTGTCCCCTGCCCAGTGTGCTCTCCAGGGAGGACAGTGACCTAGTGGGGGTGTGGGACTTGACTGCATGGGTTCGAATGCTGCCTCTGCCACACTGGGGTCTTTGAGCGAGTGACTTTGCTTCCCTGGGTCTCACTTCCCTCATCTCCACATTGTGGGTGCTGTGCTCTCAGGGTTGTGTGGATTTAACGAGTTAATCCATGTTCAGTCCACTCTGTACACGTTAGTTGTCTTCCTGAGAGTAATTCTGTGCGGGAAAGGGTACTTGGAAGAGGCCCTCTCTTCCACTCGACAGAAGAGGATACGGAGGCCCAGAGAAGGTGATTGACTGGCCTGAGATCACACAGCTGGCAGGGCGGAGACTCCTCCACTGGTTTTCTACTGTCCTCAGGCGGTTTTGTGGGAGGAAGGCCCCAAGAACTGGTGAGCGGACAGCAGGAACGCCTGGACTGGAAGTTAGAGGGGTGGTCTGGATGCAGAGATCGAGAAGACGTCCCTTCTTGCCCATATTGAACTTGAACTTCAACCCTTTCACACCCACCACCTCCAGTGCTCCCAAGGCACCTGCCAAGGAGAAGTGCTGAGCCTGGAGAGGGGAAGTTTGGGTTTCAGGCCAAGCCTGGCCACCTGAACCTGGACAAGGACGCCCTTCTGGTGTCTGAGTTGTGGCAGGCAGGCAGTTGGGAAATGGGGACGGGGTCAGGGATGACGAGGGCCGCGAGCCTCCTCTATGATGCCACCGCATGGAAACTGAGTCCCGAGTGCCCGCAGAGATCGCCCAGTGAGCCAGTGAAATGATGACCAGTTTAATGAGTCCTCGTGGAAAACAGAGTCCCCATGAACCTTTTCCAAATCGTGTCCCATTTCATTGCGCGTAGATGGGAGTGGTGAGCCCTCAGAGAACCCCTGGAGGCCTCCAAAGCCGCCCCAAAAGAGCACATTGCTCATCCTGGAATTCGAGACCATTAGACGAGGCAGGCAGGGAGGGGAAGGTTGGCAGGGTGCTGGTCTTTGTGTCAGACGACTGAGAACCCCTGCCTCTGGGCATTGTCCCACTTTTCCCAGCCCGCTGTGGCTCTGCGTGGATGTCTCCCAGATGTGCTGGCTCATAAAGGCTGATGGTTGGCGGCTGCCATTTCAATGGAGGCTCATGTCTTTGTCACTCCCTGAGCTCATCCTTTGGAAAAGACAGAGGAGACCGGTCTTTTGCTCTAACGAAGGTGACATCCCGTGCAGCGGGCCCAGAGGGAGACCTGTTCCCATCCAGTTTCCCTGTGACGTGCTGTGGCCTCCTGTGTGTCTGCCGCCTATTAGTGTTTTCACGTCCACCCTGGAGCCCCCTTGTCCCCGAGGCCCCGGGGACGAGGCGAGGCTGGGGAGGGAGCGAGGTGAAGAGGAACGGGAGATCTGGGCCACGGTCCGAGGACGCCAGGGGCGGCCGTTCAGCGAGCCTTTCCTCTGTGGTATTTGATTTAATTGTCCCCGATCTGAGGTGCCAGTTCCTTGGCATTTATCAGGACGTGCTGCCAAGCCCTCCCACCAGAGGTGCTCGGTAACCATTGTGCGCTCGGACGTAAGGTGGCAGGGGCAGGACTCGCAGGTGTCGTTTGTGGTCTAGCTGTTGGTCTTTGCGGCCCGAGTCTCTGCATGTTTTGTAACTTTGGGTTATGAGCGCGTGTGCACAAAAGTTTCATTTGCGAGAACCCCGAGGGGCCTTTACGTGGCACTACCCCTCAGGGAGGCTTGTGTTTGCTGCCCGCACACGAATTTCCTTCGGGGGTTCTGAGACCATGGGGGCCACGAAAACGCAAACCTCAAATCTGTGGTAGGGAAGGTCTAGAGTTATCATTTCCTAAGAGAGACTTTATTTAAATTTCCCAAGAGAGCCACAAAACGAGACTTCTTTGACAACTCCTTCCTGTTTTTTGCAAAAGGGCTTTTCTCTCTCGTCTGGTCTTTCGTTGAGGATATGGACCCACCTTTATTCAAGGGTCTGGGTTCCAAATCCCTCCTGGCAAGGGCCCAGGGCCTGGTCTCCCGTCCCGATAGAGACATAAAACCCAAACTGTGGTTCCCAAGATCAGCAAAGGCCGACACCTCTGCACCCTTGCCCCCACCCGCCCCAGACCCACCCAGCCAGAGGACTGGCATCTGCTCACCGCTGCAGCTGGCTCTGCCTTTGTATGTGTTCCCTGGGGTCTCTTTGCTATTGTAGAAGCTCACTGGGTATTTAAAAGGCCTGTTACATTTTATCTAGTGCGTCTAAGTACTGTGGGGCCCTTCAGAAGGTTTCAGCCACCAGACCTGAGGTCTACTCCTTCTGCCTCTGAGTGACCCTGGGTGGCCCACAGCCCCCACCTGGCCCTGCCTCCCTGTTGGTCCGGTGGGGTTGACTGCCTCACCACCTCACCAGGAAAGGGTATGATTGGGAGGGTGGGGGGTGGCCAGGGGCTGGGGGATATCTCAGTGCCCTCTGGAGCTAAGCACCTAAGTCCCCAGCAGTCTTCCTGGGATGTCTGGTGACCAGTCATGCCAGGGCTGAGGTGCGCCTGGGGCAAAGAGTCTTCATCAAAGGCACGGATTTTTCCAGCAAGTCCTGTGTGGGCGCAAACTTGCACCCAGCTCCAAATCTAAGGCTGAAAATCCTTCCTGGACCCTCTGCCTGTTCACAGCCCCGCTGCCCCAAACCAAACTCATCTCCCCGCCAAGCTGACCCCTCTGCCAGGTGCCCCAGCCCGTGAGTGGTGTGGACACCCTCTCCTCTGCCTGCACCGGGTCCCTGTGGTGTTTTCAGAGGGCCCCTCTTGCAAGTGCTCACACACCTCATGCTCAGTGTCCTAAGCATCTCCCGATTCTGGTCATTTCCTGTCACCCCTGCTGCCTCCGCTGCCTCGGCCCAGGCCTCTTTCAGCTCCGCAGGGTTGTTCCTGTCTGGTTAGCACCTTTTGTACCTCCTCAGACTCCCAGGTGCTCAGAGCAAGCACGAGGGTGCCTGGTGGTGAGGGGGGTGTCACCTGCCACTGCCTTCGCTTCCTGTGTGTCCCCGTTGCTGTGACTGGGTGTCCTTGTGCCCCCTCCGCCTCTCCAGGCCCAAGGCCTCAGCAAAGAGGGTGCGGGGCAGGCACACTGGCCCTCGGGGTGGGCACACTGGCTCGCGGGAGCTCACATTCTGATGCGGCCACTCTGGCCTCCCTGTTCACTTCAAGCACAACTTGGCAAGGACAGAATTTTCAGCTTCTCAATGACCAAGTCATTTTGCATAATTGCCATTTTCACCCCACACCAACCCCCATTCCTCACCTGCCTCAGTCCTGCGCCGCACCCCTCAGCTGACCCGCACCCCTCAGCTGACCCGCACCCTGGTGAGGCCCAGGAGTAGGCAGAGGCAAGGGGTGGGGCCAGGTCAGGCCCCGCCTGACAGACGGACTGTGAGACACCAGCGGCAGGCAGCTGCGTGGAACCCACCTCAGATGGGGCGGCGGCTCCCCCAGCCCAGGTGTGTGGTCTCGCACTACCCAAATCACAAACCCTTGGACCCTCCTTCTCTGGAAGTCCAAAGGATCACACACCTTCACCAGCAACTGATAAAGTAATGGAGGGCTTGTGATCAGGGGCTCTAGTGACTGGAATCTCAGGACACATTCACCTGACCAGGGCGTCCCCCATGCTCAGTCCCAGAAAGCATGGGGGCTGGGGGCAGGGAGGTGCCTGGAGAGAAGCTCCCCCACCGCCGGGGTGTGCCACTCCGACCCTCCCCCAGGACACTCACACTGCACTCCAGGCCTCAGTGGGCACTGGTGGGGGCACAGGGGCTGGGGGCCAAAGGGGGCCAGGGGAGAGTAAAGTGGCACGTGGCCCGTGCACTGGCAGCTCATGTGACTTTTCAGTAAGCACCCAATGAGGATTTGTGGAGGACAGGACAGGGCTGGGCAAGATGAGAGTGGAGACAAAGGAGGGGTGACCTGGAGCAGGTGCCATGGAGGAGGGCCCATCCTACTTCACAGAGGGACTGCCCCCTCGCCCACCTTCCCATCTACCTGCCCAGATTCTGCAGCCCCTGTATCCAGAGCCAGCCACAGCCAGGGCCACGCTCCCATCTGTGCTGCGGGCAACCCAGGGACAGGGAGGGCCAGCCCACTGGTCAGCCCCGGGGACAGAGTGAGTGAGCACACATGGGGGCGGGGCAGGAGAGGGGTGCCCCTGCAGGCCAAGGGCTTGAGACACGATCTGGGCACAGCGGGCTCTGAAGGTGCGAGGCAGCACACTGGGGTGCAGAGCGGGAGGTGGTGCGGGCCAGCCGGAGCCTGGCTGCCCAGTGAGGCTTTGCAAAGGAGAGCAGGCTAGACCCCTGGGGGAAGGTGAGGCACGGGGAGTGCCAGGGTGGGGGCAGTGAGGAAGGTGACACCGGAATGAGGCCTGGCTCTGCCTTTGTATGTGGTCCCTGTGGTCTCTGGGGTCCCTGGTGGCATGGGCACCCAGAGGCTCAGGGCGGGCCCCTGAGGAAGGGGGGCATCTGAAGCCTGGTGGGCATCCTGCAGGGCAGAGGGCAGGTCAGGTCTGACTGGAGAGAGCACCTGAGTGCCCAGAGGACACGCTGCTCCAAACCTGCAGCAGCTCCGTGTTACCCAGATGTTGTGCCCAATTGCAGAACCGCTGGCAAGGGCACTCCGTGCCCCCCCTCTGGGCTGTTTGCTCAGGCCCTGGGGCAACAAGCCTGTTGAGGATCCAGCCCCAGAGGCACCCCACACTGTGTGATGTAATTCCCACGGGGCGGGAGACAGTGGTGGGCCCCACCCTCCCATGTGCCTGCTGGTAGACACACTCCAGGTCCCAGGAAGCGGCTCACCAGGGATGGTGCTCACCACCACTTACCGGTTGTGACTGAGAGGGTCAGAGGGAGTGTGGGAGTGGGCACAGCACCGGGCGGCCTCAGCGGAGGGGGCAGTGCCCCTCTAGTCCCCTGCGGCAGGAGAAGCAGATTCAATGCTTTCTAGAGACCAATCATGGCGGCAGAAATGAGACAGACACCCCGACCCAGGGGCTGGGCTTCAGCTTCGGAATGTGACAATTTATTTGGGGAGCAAAAGAGGCTTTTCACCCCCCTTCCTGGCATCGATACAATATTGAAGAGCAGCGGAACGAAACGTACAAGACGAGAGAATCGGCACGAACCCCCCTCCCCCAGACCAGAAACAGCCGAATCCAGAACGGAACCAAAACTCACACCCGAAACAAGCCACCTTCTCCACCCGAAGCCTCTAGAACAGGGGCCCCGTCACACTGGGGTGGCCTGTCTGCTCCCCCGCCGACCCCACCAGGTTCCTCTCCGTGACCACTGGAGGCAAAGTTTAGCCAGCTGGGTGCTGGATGGTTGAACCACAGACAAAGGCAACAACACCTCTTTAAAACGAGAAAGAGAAAAGAGACAGTGCCCTCCCCAAATATAGAGCTATATATGTATATTTTATATATATAGAATTTATTCGTGCACAATGCATTAAATGAGCTTTTCAAAAATTAAAAAAAAATTATAAGATACATTTCTTTAGGCCTTTGTGTTTTTAAATTAAAACCAACAACAAAAAAGTCTCCATTTCCACTCTGGCCAACAGCAGGGGCAGACCCTGGAACTCCCTGTTCCTTCCACCCTGGCCTCTTGCAAAGGGTCCCCCATTAGGCCATCAGCCCCCCCTTTGCCTAGCGGAAGCATTGCACACAGTAGGTGCCCACGCACTGTTGGAGTGAGGTGCTGACTCCTTCAAGGTGGAGGGGGGAACCCTGCAGGCCTGGCAGGTGGGGTCCTCAGTCCCCACCCAGCCTGTCCCATTGTGGCATCTTGGTGACTATCAGCAAGATGGGGGTCAGGCTGGGGGAACCCACTCCTGGAGCTGGAGGCTGTAATTCTGGGCTTTCTGAGTGAGGAGATGCAGACAGAAAAAAACAAAAACCTTTAAACATTCTTTTTTTTTCTTTTAAAAGTGATTCCTTAAACCATACAAGCCCCCAAGAGGCTGCCCTAGGCTAGTGCATGGGAGCCCGTGGAGCTGACCAGGCGGGGCTCCACTGTCCGAAGTGGGCAAGTGCAAAACAAACAAAAACCAACAACAAAACCCAAACCCCACAAGGTGGGAAGGACGGTGTGTCCACGTGGTCAGCAGAGGCTAGAAAGGCTGGCAGTGGCTCACCCTCCACCCCTCCTTAGTTTCCTACCCTGGGCTGACCCCTCCCTCAGGACCGTGGGACTCAGGGGCAGCCTGCCAGCTTTGTGGTGGCTCCAGGGCCCAGACCACACTGGTTAGAAGGGCTTGGAAACAGCCGGGCTCTTCACCTGGGGACAGCTCTGCCTGAGACCCAGAGTTCGTGTCTTGTACGTGGGTGATCCCTCCCACAGTGCCCACCTCACACTGTGGCTGGGGACTTGATCGTCACCTCTTTCCAGAGCAGAAGGATGGAGCTCATTTTGACCCTGATCCCATTGCAGGGTGAGAACCAGAGGGGGCTGTGGGAACGGTGGGTGGTTGGAGGCCCAGGGCCCAACCTTGCCCACCACCTGACCCGCAGCAGCTGCCTGGACACCGGCAGTGCTCCCCAAGAGGCCTTGCTGCCCGATGCACCCATTTCACAGATGAGCAAGGGAGGGTCACGGGAGCGGGCCACGGTTGGGTCCTGCCTTCCCATCTCAAACCAGAGGCACCAGACCTCACCTGTCTCCTATGACATGTGGATGAGGAGGCTCGGCAGTAAGGGGACATGACTGATGCCCCCAAGGCTGAACCTGGGGGAGACTGGGCTGCAGGGGCATTTCACATACAAAAATAAAGCAAACCAGACTGCAACTTCTGCTTGGTAATTAGGCAAATGGAAAAGCAGCAAGGGGGAAGGGCTCACGGGAGGCAGATCCGTGCAAGAGTGTGTGTGTGTGGAGGGGCGCTTCTGGGCCCCTGCTCCAAGCCACTCTGGAGAAAGGTAAGGGGGGGGGCTCTGCTTGCTGGCGACACTGTGCCCACTCAGGCCCTGCAGGGGGCCGCCCATCCAGGAGCAGTGTGCCTGTCTCCGAGAGTGCCAAGGAGGGGCTGCAAGTCTGGGGCTCTGGGGCAGGGACTCCCTCCTGCCCACGGTTACCCCCAGTCCAGAGGGTCACCACCTAAGAGTCCCCCAGGGTCCACAGCTCTGTCTGCCTGCAGCCTGCATCCACTACCCAGCCATGGAAACCCTGGGGTGTCATGGTCTTTGGGGTGATGGGGAGGGAGAAGCCCTCCATGGGGTGGCGGTTGTAGGGACCAGGTGGCCCACAAGCTGGAGAAGGAGCAGAGCAAGAAACCCAACTGCACCTATTTCACCAGACTTCCCACAGAGTTACCAGCAGCTCACCCTGGCGCCAGTGGGGCCTCTGCTGACCCCCCGCCTCCCCAAATATTAGCTCCAGTGGCTTGGTCCCCATAGCTCCTGGCTAGCCCCCTTGGAACCAGCTGTCACCCTTTCCTTGAGGGAGGAGGGCAGGTGTGGAGTTGGCCCAGGGCAGGAGGGCTGCCCTGAACCACAGAAGCAAGGCCACGGGCCACAGCCCCCGGACTCGCCCTCCGGGCTGGGCTCTGCCCCCACCTCACCCCGACGCTGCCACCTCGCCTGTGCAATCACTGCGTCACTACTTTTTCTCTTAAATAGCTTTCTCCCTCCCCCCAAACCCCATAGGAACCCCACAATATTTTTTCTATTTCTTTTTTTTCCTCTTTTTTTTTGTTTTTTGCAAAACTAAGTCTTTCACTTTCCTGTCATAAAATCACCTCTGAAAACACAACTTCTTTACAAAAAAAGTCACGACTGACACGGACTCTCAGGAAAACACATTTCTATGGTCTCTGGAAACACCTGTAACTGGCACCCAGGCGGCCACGCCTCTGGGGCGAGGGGTCGGGGGAAATCTCCTCTGGGCACAGAGGAGAAACACCAGCCCTTATTTGGGGGGAAGCCAATTGGCACTTGGACGGCCACAGAGCCAACACAAAGGGCAGGTGCGGGGGGGGGGTTCGGGAGTGCCAGCCCCCCAAACCCTGTGAGGGTCCTCATTCCTCATCCGGGGGTGGGGAGACCCGTCGGGAAAGGCCCTCCACACTCAGGACGAAGGAGTCTGCTCCCTAATTGGATTCCCTTTCTGTCTTCTCCTCCCTCTTGCGGCCATGCTTCTGGGCTGAGATGAGCCACTCACTGCACACACCAGGGGGCCACGCTGAGCTTCGGGCAGGGCGTGCCACTCATGCCAAACCCAGACCAGCGGTGGCCTAGGGTAGCTGCCCAAGGCTGTTGCGCAGCAGACCCCCGCCCTGCCTGCTCGCTCTCCTTAAGAACACAGGCCCCCGCTTAGTCGCCCCACTTCGGCCTGGCTGTCCTCCCGGTGCCTGGACTCCAGCTGGGGCTTTGGTTTCTGCCACTGGCATGGATGCCTCCGCTCCCTGGCAGCACAGGGAGGAAAGCTGCCCAGGGCACCAGAGGCCTCCCATCGCCTCGAGCAGGCTGGGCTGGGAGAAAGCCTTGGGTCAGAAGCAAGAGAGAGGGCGCAAGAGAAGCCGGAGACCCTCAAGAACACTTCCAGGCCTCCTCCTTCCCCTAAAAACACGCAGGAGGAAGGCAGAAGCTCAGGGTGGGAATGTCCCTTCTCTGCCTCAGTCCCCACCATGCCATGTGCGCAGCCCCAAAGGCCTGGCAGTCAGGCTGACCACCCCAAAAGAGAAGGGCATGGGGGCCATGCCCCTGGCATACCCAGTCTGGAAGGACTGGCCTAGTGGCCTCCACAGCAAAACCTTCAGGCCCACCCAGGCCAGGAGGACTGGCCTGGTGGCCTCCACAGGCCCAACTCACAGCAAGGGAGGGTCTGGACCCTCGGCAACCCCACGCTGAGGAGCCCCAAAAGGAGCTGCCTGGAAAGCCTGGACTCAGTGCCCAATGCACAGACGTGAGGACACACGTACAAACGCGCAGGGGCAGACACGGGTGAATGGCTAGAGGGGTCCACAGCGGGTTCTTGTAGCACCTTTGCTGGGGAACTGAAGGGGGTCTTTTGATGCTGGGAGGCTGTGGCCAGCTGAGCTCCCTGCCCATCCCCCCCCTTCCAGATGGAAACCAGTGAAGAGGTGGGTGGGGCCTAAGGGGGCCCTTGGGTCTCCTCCCACAGTGGGCAGAAGACCCCTGCCTCTGGGCATGACCACCCTCATTGATATGCAGAGAGGGGCCAAGGCTGGCCTCTGCCATCCCTGCCCCTCCTGCCCAGGCCTCTGGAGGAAGTCAAGGAACAGCAGGAAGGCTGGGAGGGGCCTCCAGGGGGCCCGAGGCTGCCGGGCCAGCACCGAGATATCAGATGTTGTGCGGGAGAGCTGGAAGCAAGCTGGGGGCACAGGGTGGGACGCGGCAGGGGCAGCTGAACCCTGGGTGCTGAGACTCCTCAGGAGCCGCCCAGTGGGCCCCACTGCGCATGGCGGGGAGGGCGCCAAATGGCAAGAGGGAGGACTTCCCAGGGCCCTGGTCCCACCCCAGCCCTAATCTGGTCCAGGACTGACCCCCACTGGGCTTCAGAGGGCTCCAACTGCCCCGCCCCGGGGTCAACACCAGCCATTTGAAACAAGCAAAGCACAGGCGGAGGTGTCTGAGGGTGGGGGTGACAGCAAGAGTGTGACCTTGGGCAGGAGGCCCCCCCAAAGCCCCCTCCGTGATGGAGCCCCCTCACTTGCTCATCCCGCTGCCGCCGCCCCCACCTGCGGCACCTGCTATCCCAGCAGCCACCTTCTCGAAATCCTCAGGGTTGCAGAACTCCTTGATAGTGACCGTCAGAAGATTGCTGGTGACATCGGTGACAACCACATTGGAGCAGGGTGACATCTCCGGGCGCCAGTCCCCAGTCTCGGGCTCAGAGGAGGTGCTGGCAGGCTCGGGGGCTGTGGCCAGTGCCTGACTGGCGGCTGTGCTGACATCGGGAGGCACCCGCTTGCTGGTGGCTGCTGTCTCGGGAGAGATGGACAGGTCGAGCACCTCGGGCTCTCTCCAGTCGGGGCCAGATGGGCTCATGGTTTCAGGGAGCAGCTTGGGGGGTGAGTCGTCGGGGTCAGAGGATTGGGGTGCTGGTGAGGGGCAGCCGGAGGAGCCGGAGCTGCGGGCGTCATAGGGGGCAGCAGGCGCAGGCAGAAGCAGCCCTGGAGTGGCGGAGGCAGCGATGTCGGTCTTGCTGGCTTGCGGGGGCGGCAGGGGGCCAGGTGGAGGGGGCTTATTGTACAGCGCTAAGGCGCCGAACTTCATATGGCGTATCTGTGTGCGCAGGATGCTCTCGCTGAACTTCTTGCTCTTGCCAATGACGCGGTTCCGAGAAGGGACTTTGGGGCGGGCAAGGTTTCCAGCCCCCTGCCCAGGGCCCCCTCCACCTGTGCCCTTGTCAATGACCTTCAGGTTCAGGATGATGCGGTTCCGCTTGGGCTCCCGAGGCTTTACCTTGCGATTGATGATGCGCACAGTCTCTGAGAAAGGCGAGATGGGTGGGCGTAGGCCAGGGCTGCCCCCCTGGGGGTCTGGGCGGGGCAGGGGGCGGCGGGACATGCGGTGGCAGCGCCGGATGTCTTTTTTGAGCCTGTGCACGGCTGCACTGGAGTGCAGCTTGGGTGAGGAGGCGCTGGCGCTTGGCTTGACAGAGAAATGCACATCACTGATGCGGAGGGCCTCAGCCTGGGCTCGGGCCTGTGGAGGAGAGGGGGGGTTGGTGGGAACTCAGCTTCCCACTGCCCTCTTCTGGACACCCTGTGCCAGTCACTCACACAAACGGTTTCATTAAACCATCCTGAGTGCACCTAGGAAAATCAGTGTTGCTCTTGACCCATGCTAGAGAGGAAAGGAAACGGATTCAGACGGTGCAAGAGATCAGAGAAAAATGAGACCCTAATCCAGCTCCAAGATCCACACTACCTACCCAAGCTCAGCTACAGGCCACGGAGATGGACTGGTCGGTGGCTGCCCTTGCTGATACAGGAGTGTCAACCACTGGGACACTGCAGAATCAGGGGTTTTGCTCAGAAGCCCCTGACCAATCCTGCTGTGAAGGAGCCCAGTCTGGCCCTCCTACACAGACCAATTCTGGGGGACAGAAAGGAGAGGGAGCCCCCTCCCCACTCCACCCCACACCTCAGCCCTAGTGATTTATTTACAGGATCCCAAACGCTCTGCGGTCTCTCCACCTTTGAACTGGCTGCATCTGCAGCTTGGATTTGCCTCCCAGATGCTCACCATCTTTGGGACCACTTCATATTCTCTCCACTAAAACAGTGGGGGCAGGGCAGCTCAGCCGAGGCCTGTGGGTGGCCACACACCGTCCCAGGGGCCCGAGCCAGCTGCACACCCAGGTGTGAAATGAAATCTGCAGAGCCCCAAGGCTGGGCAGCATCTCAGCTGCTGCATTGGGGACACTCGGGGTGTGGCAGAGCCCTCAGAGGCCCCAGGTGCACAAGGCCACATCAATTGCCCTCCTCCTATGAATTGCCCTTCACTATGAAAGTACTAATGAGGGCCTGCTGGCTGCTTGGGGCCACAACTATGAACACACAGACTCTACCCAGGGGGACAGGTTCTTGGGGGAAGGCAAGTAACAGGCAGTGAGGATGAAGGAGGACTTGGTGCAATAAAGGAAATGTGGGGCCTGAGGAGCACGAATAGGGGCGCAGATCCTGGAGGATGAAGCCGGAGTAGCAAAGCCCAGGTCCTTCCAGAGTCCGACCACACCCCAGGTGGCCGCAGAAGCCCAGGTGGCCTGCTAAAGGGGTGCTGCTGAGACAAATGGTGGAGGCCGAGCACCTGGCGGTGAGAGGATGCTGCTTGGCCAGGGGACCGAATGCAACGGCTGGAGGTAGGAGGCTGACCTGTACTCTACAGACACCTTGGCGCCTGGTGTGGCAAGGGACCCATTGCTTCCATCCAGGGGGGAGATGATGATGGCCAAGAAAAGGACACTTTCCCCTAGTCTGTGAGCTCCCTGAGAGGCACCTGTGGTTTGGGGTCTCTTCGCCTTACCTCACAATGGCACTGGGGCGCCTAAGCAGTACCTGGGAAGTAGCCTGTATGTCCCTCAGGTAAGACAAGGCTGAATTTGACCACAGCCCCCAGAAGATGTGTTTGCTGACTTACTTCCTGAGTAAGCAAGGATGACTTCATTTAGAATGTGGGAGAACACTGTAATGTCACATGGCCCTCCCACATACTTAAGGGGCTGCTTGATCTGCAACCCTTTCAGCCACTAGGTGGCAGCACACAGTGCCCAGGCTGTCCCTGTCAGGGCTACTAGCTCCTCTTGCTCCCAGCCAGCACAGCCAGGTACTGGTGCCCCTACACCTGTTCCCAAAGGCAGGAGAAAGCCACCAGACCTTCCTTGGCACGGTGAGCAGGGCTGGTAGCAGGGTCAACCCTGCTGGACCTTAGGGGATCTTGTTCTTCCTGATCCCCCCAGTGGCATCAGCATTGACTCCCTTTGTATACTGCTTGAGTCCTTGGACCTCCGTGATCGTCCTGCCAGAGTTCAGCAGTGATGGACAGCCCCTGGGGATGGGACCAGGGGCGTGGGCAAACATCAGATCCTGGATGAAACCCCAGCTCGGTGGGCCTCCTGTGCCTCTTCCCCTACCTGTGCCATCACAGTAGGACCCACCGCAGGGGCCCCTAAGACCACCAGCGCCTGCCAAGCCCAGTGCCTGGAAGGCAGCAAGTACTCAATAAATACCAGATCTGTCCATGGTGTGGGGCTGGGGGGGTTTATGAGCAATAAGCTTTTTCTAATGTATGCTTTCCTCACTGCAATGAAACCTGTCTTCCTTCACACATCTCGAAATCCAGGGTGGGGCAAAAACAGGCTTACAGTTGTGGGTCTGTGAAACAGAGTTTATTCCTGTCTTATTGCTTATTAATTCTTGTATTATTTTCCCCACGAAAAACTGTAACCCTTCTTTTGCCCCACCCTGTACAATCTATTTCTTAAAAAGGGACTGGTTTAACCCTCCTCCTTCCCTCCCTTCTCCTGACTGAAGCTCCTTTGAAGGTAGGCCCATGCCTGCCACCCACAGGTCAATGCTTAGAGTCATTACGCGCTTCACCGCTAGAGGGTGCTCCAGCAATTCCGAGAGGCTGTCACACAACCCACCCGCCCTCCAGCTAATCTGTCTAATCCCGCCAGTGTGCCCACGGTGCTCCGACAGGTGACAGACTTGACTCTGCACACAGCTCGGGAGGTGGGAGACCTGGGTTCTGCTGCTGATTCCTTGTGACTGCGGGTAAGTCATTGCACCCATGGCCTCTGTTTCCCTGTCTGTAAATGGGAATAATGCAATGGACTTCCTGGGCTCCTGCTCTCTTCAAACTAGCTCCCAGCATAAAGTGCTAGCTGAGGGCAACTGACTAACTGTACACATTGCCTCTCGGGGACTCAGAGAGCAACCTGATCCCTGCTACCCAAAGTCCTCTCATCTGCCTCTATCCCCAGCCCCACCCCGTGGTTTCCTGTGTGTGTCTGCCCACCTTGCCCCTGAACCTGATGAGTATGGTCTGAGGTATTGGGTGAAGAAAAGGACGGGATGAAGCCATGAAGTTGGGTGGTGGGACTCAAGGTAAGTCAATTCCCCTCTCTGGGACTTGATTTTCTCATTTGTGAAATGGGGATAATACCCCCCCCACACACTTCATAGGGTTGTTGAGGGGATTACAGGAGATAATCCGTGTGGGGGCTCAGCTCTGTGTTAGGCCCCATAGGCTCAGGAACTAGAAACGTTAAAAAAAAAAAAAAAAAAAAAAAAGGCACTTCGTGAAATCAATGCTTAGAGTCATTACGCGCTTCGCCGCTAGAGGGTGCTCCAGCAACGCAGAGAGGCTGTCACACAACCCACCCGCCCTCCGGCTAATCCGTCTAATCCCGCCAAAGCATCAAGGGTTAAGGCTACTTTATGGATCCCCTAAAATGTGTGCAGATGGGGGTCAGGGTCACAGAAATATGTAATTCTGGAACCCAAAATTTCTTTCACTTTTGCTTGAAGTCCAAAGCAAACCCTTACACATCCACAGTCCTTCTGGGTAGGGAGGCGGGGCTGGAGAGGCCCACCTCAGTCTCATTGGGCTTTGAGCCTTTTGGATACATTGGTGATTCTGAGCTTCTGCATTCTGCACAGTCTCTTCCCTGCAGAGCCCTCACTGCCCTTTCTGTACCAATTGCCACAAAGTCACAAACTGTCAGGGTGGGAAGGGCCCTGAGACAATCTGAATGCTAACCAGGAGACTACAGCCGCCCAGTTCTCCTGCAGCCCTACCTGCTGCCTCGGCAATCTCACCCTCCCTTCTCCAGACTCTGCTTTTTCTCACCAAAAAAAAAAAAAAAAAACCAAAATAAAATAAATCTCCCCCAAACTAAGATGGCTTCCTCAGGAGCTGGGTCTCCCTCCCTTGCCAAGGCTAATGTGCTCTACTTTCACTCCCCCTCTCTCCATCCTCATTACAGCCTCTAGAGACAGCCTGAGGTAGGGGGAAACTGAGGCTCAGAGTCCTGAAGCCAGTGGCCTAGCCTAAGTGATAAGCTCCAAGTGAAGTGATTTAGGTTAAATTCAAGTGGAATCCCTCTCCAGTAAGAAGGGAAGGCATGCAGAACAAATCCTAAGAGAGAGAAGGAAGCTGGGGGCAGGGAGGCAGGTGGCCCCCAAATACCTCTCCTTGTTCCCTGCCAGGAAGGAGGACACATTCACTCTCCCCTAATTCCAGGCACAGCCCAAGGGTAGATGGCTCAAGGCTGGGAGAGATGAGGGCTCTCAGATACAGAAGCGACCTCCCCTCCACCGCCTAGGTGGGCAGCCCCCACCTGCTTCATCCATCCCCTTTCTGGAGCCCTAATGGTCTCCCCAAACCCTGGTTTGTCAGTGAGAATTATCCCCCTCCTAGTCTCCGACTCCCAGAACCCTCTTGCTGAAGCTGGAGCCGGCCGGGGTCGCTGCCAAGGGCTCCTAGTGGGCTCACCACCAGCCCCTGCCCAGCTGGGGCCCGTCTGGAAAGGCCCACCCGCCTGGGTAGCCGTTGATCTGTCCCTCCCTAGAAGGCCCCGAGCTGTGCCGGGGCTAGAGGCCCGAGAGGGGGCTGCTGGGGCTGGGCCAGGTTACCTTCAGGAGGAAAGTTTTGGGTTTGGGTCCCCTCTTCTTGGGCCCATACAGCTCCCGCTCCCTCTCCCTGCAGAGGAGAAACGCAAAAGGTTACAAAGAGCCCCTTCCCGGGCCCCACTCCGTGCTGCCCTCCCCGGCTCTCCCGTTTCCCCGCGCGGCGCCCCAGCCGAGCCTCGGCCCCGCCACCCCTGTCAGCTTCCCAAACTCACTTCTGCTCGAAGGCTGCAATGAGCCTCGAGTCCAGGATGTTCTCCTCGGGCTCCCAAGTGCTGTACCTGCCGAGTTACACACGCAGAAAATAAAAATGAAAACCTGAGAGGTAGAGGCACATGCAAGGGAGCAAACGTGCTTCCCCCCACCCCCGCTTCCCCCCTCCAAGAAAAAAAGGCCTGGTGTCCGTTGCCTCCCCTCCCCCCTCGTCCCTGGACTCCACATCAAATGGACACTCACTTGATGGCCCACCCCTTCCATTTCACCAGGTACTCGATGCGTCCCTGAAAAACAGAAGAAAAAAACGGGAGAGTGGGGGTGGGGAGGATGCGGGGACGCGAGGAGGCGGTGGCGCGGGGGTGGCAAGATACCCGGGGTTAGCGGGACCGCTTCACTGGGACGGTCCACGGACCCGACCAACAGCTGCCGGACAAGGCGTCTCGTCCGGGGAGGCGGCTCACCTTTCGGATTCGTCGTTTGATGATGGATTCAGCCGCGAAGACCCGCTCGCCCACTGCAGACAGCTCCATCTTGCTCAGCGGCACCCACAGCCCATAATACTCCCTGCTCCCGCGGCCGGTGCTGCACCGCTCGCGCACGCGCCGCAGCGCTCAAGCCCCGACGGACGGACGCGCGGCGAGCGCGCGTTCTCGCTCCAGCTGTGGGCCATCACGTGACCCTGCGGGCGAGCGCGCCGTTGCTAGGACCTCCCCCTCCCCTGGGGCCGTTGCTAGGGAAAGTGTGCACACGCCGGGCGGGGGCGCGCGCTGGTTCTTAAAGGGGCCTCACTGGTGGCGGGAGCCTTGGCCCAGAGCCTAGGGCGGGGAGGGGATGGATTCCGAGCTCGTAGGAAGTCGGGCATTGCAGTCTTACATTTTCCACTCCCCTCTCCATCTTCCTGGCCCCCGGTAGCTGACAACTTCTCTCTCCTTTTAACCCTACCCACCCCTCTACCCCAGCAAGTCTCACCAGGTCCCAGGCGGGGAAGGCAATGGAGTCTGCAGCCTCTGCGCATCTTTCCAGCAGAAGTTTGCAAACAGTTAAATATGATACAGCAAAAATGCTTGCTTGCCAAGCCCTGCGGGAATTTCTTTAAAACGCTGCCACCGCCCCATCCATTATTTATGTATTCGTGGGAGTGTGGTTTTGTAACCAGTTCAGATGAATTAAAACAAAAACGCCACCGCAGGAAAGGTGGGGGATGCAGTGAATAGGGCCCGGGAAGGCCGGTGCATTTGTTCCTAGGCCAAGATCTTGGGCGGCACCTGCCTTCACCCCGGAGGCTGGGCGAAGACCGCAGGGAGATCGGTGTGGTGATAGGGGAAAGGAAAGTGAGGGCGCGGGGGTAAGAACGGGTTACCCACACTCCACATTGAGCCCGAAGCGGGTCATCCTTGGGTTATGCGGCAGAAACTACCCTCACGGTCATGTCTATGCGTTTTCTTATTCCCAGGCCCCCTGGCCACGTCACTCTCCTGCTGCCTGCAGTTTCTCTAATGATTCCGCCATTACTCACCGGGAGACCAGACCCCAGCTTCCTATTTGGGGAGGGCCTGGGAGACCTGGGCTGTCTGGGAAAGGACACAAAGCAGCCCTGCCACGCAAAACGCTCCATTTCTTTTATTTTGAATTATTTAAACTTCATTTTTTATTACATCAACAGTCTTGTTCTTTGTAAATTAGAAAAATGTAAGAAGAAAAGCAACTGTCCATAACCTCCATAAAATCGTTAACATCTTCACGAAGCTTCTTCTAGCCTCCATTCTATGCTCACACACACACACATTATATATAGTAGTAAATATATTTGATTTATTTCTTTTCAACAAAATAGGACCATGTGATTCACACGATCTGGAATAAGCTTTTCTCCCACAATGGTACAAAAAATAGAGCTCTTTTTGGTGTCATTAAATAAAGGTTTTGCCCTCGTTTTGGTGGCTGTGGTCGGGCGGAGAAGGCTGCTGGCGGAACAGGGAAGTGGGGAGGGCCAGGGTTGTCTCTTGCTTTCATTCCTTGTTTATCAGACGGGATGATTTTTAATTTCTGTGATGCAACACCAATTCCTGTGGTTTCAAGTCAACCATATCAACATTTCCGATTCTCATTCCTGCCTCTCTGCAGATTTGTCCAATTATTTTACCTTGGAAGAAATTGCCCTCCCCTCACCCCTGAAAATCAACAGGCTCTTGAGAAATAGATGTTTGCTGGCCAGCCCAGAGTGGGCCTGGGCATAAGGATAGAGCTGCCCTCCTGGGGTGATGGGAATGAATGGGCAGGTGAGCTGTGTAGCTATTGAGTGGGTGGGTGTTTTCAGGCGGAGGGAGACAGGCTGAATGAGGCTGAGAAGCATTAATCCATTTGTTAGTTCATTCGGTAGCTTTTGTGAGCTCTTTTTAAGGTTTTGTGTTACATGGTCAGAAACAAAGTTGCCTAGGCTTGAGCCACTGGTCCAGCGAGGGTGACACCTGCCACCTGGGGTGACTAGTGCTGGAATACAGAGGTGTTAACTTCCTGTGACTGCTGTAACACATTCCCACAAATCCAGTGGCTTAAAACAATACGAATTTGTTATCTTACAGTTCTGGAGGTCAGAAGTCCAAAATCAGGGTCCCTGGGCGAAAGTCGAGGTATCCTCAGGGCTGGCTCCTTCCCAGGCCTCAGAGGAGAACCTTTCCTCGCCTCATCCCACTTCTAGAAGCTGCTGGCGTTCCTTGTCTCGTGGCGGCATCACTCCAGTCTTGACTTTTGCCTTCCCCTGACCGACCCCTATTGTGTGTGTGATGTGCTGTCTGGTCAGCTCCGACTCCTGGTAGTGACCCTGTGAAGGACTCACGTCCACCATGTCCTGTCCTCAGCAGCCCTCCCCAGCTCCCGTGGACTCATGCCCGTGCCTTCTTTAATGGAGCCAATTCATCTCATATTTGGTATTCCTCTTTTCCCGCTGCTTTATATTACTCCCAGCCTGTCTTTTCCCAAGAATCCTGCCTGCTCACGATGTGCCCAAAGCAGGCAGGACGGCTTCGCTTCTGTCATTTTTGCCTCCAGCGGTGTTTCAGGTTTCACTTGCTCTACGACCCATCTGTTCATCTTTCTGTGCGGCCCTCCTTCAGGACCTTATTTCAAATGAATCACATTTTTTTATATGCCTCCTTCACTGTTCAACCTCCACCTCCATACATGGTAATTGGGAATATGGGGGTGTGGATGATCTTAGCCTTGGTCTCAAATGACACATCTTTGCTTTTGATGATCTTTCCTGATTCTTCCATCGCTGCGCTTTCAGGCCTCAGCCTTCTCTTGATCTCTTAGCTGCAGTTTCCGTTTGAACTGGTGATTGAACCACGTACTGACATCCTGCCTCCCTCCCATAAGCACCCTTGCGATTACAACGCGGCCCTGTGGGTAATCGAGGGCAATCTCCCGGTCTCCACACGCTCTCCTTAATCATCTCTGTGAGGTCCCTTTCGTTGTAGCCTAACATTTATACAAGGTGGGTAAGGTACCATATTCCTAGTTCTGGGGGTCAGGAAGTGGGTGTCTTCGGGTGGCGGCGTCACTCGGTGGACCACAAGCGGATGTAGAGGGTGCCTTGGGAGTCTGGGTGTGCTGGTCAGAGTTCTCCCGAGGCACCAAGTCGGTATCCTGTACATAGTGATACGCAAGGGGAGGTTTATTATAGGAATAGGCTCGTGTGGGTATGAAGGCCAAAAATTCAGCCTTCTGCAAACTGGAGGCCAAGAAAGCTATTCTGGGCTTTTGACCATAGAAACGGAAATAATCCATGAGTGTTGTTTTAAGCCACTAATTTTGTGGTACTTGGTCGCAGAGCAACAGAAGACTAACTCGTAAGGCTGTTCCAGACTCAGGGATGGGGAAGCGGACTCCACCTTGGATAGGAGGAATGACAAGGTCACACTGAAAAGGGGACTCAGGGCCTTTATTGGAATAACGTACCGTCAGTGGGTTTCCAGCAGGGACAGAGGTCATGCTCAGAGCTGACGGGATCCTCGGGGTCAGATGCTCCCTCCATCCGGGCACCTGTGGGATTCTGGGCACTTGTTTAATCAATGTCTGCTGGACGAAGGAAGGAATAAATGCACTGAAACCTGTGCTCTGGGTGGGGGGAGGAGCGGGGGCCTTGGATAGAAAGCATTTGCTTGTGCTTGGGGCAGGGAAGGACTAGGGATATAGGGGAAGTGGCTTTGTTGCAGGCTTAGATGATAGCCCCGGTGTTCTCGGCATACTCAGGCTGTGTCTCGAGGCTTGAAGTGGACCGTCCCCATCCCGAGGCCAAAAGGCAGCGCCTTGAACTCAGAAGCACAGGCCACGGACCTTCATTCTGCCCCCAGTCTGGGGTCCTGTTGGCCTGGAGCGCGGGTCGTCACACAGCAGAGGTGGCATCAAGTGTGCGTTTGATCCGACGGTCAGGTCTCTGCGTTGGTTGCCATCATTCAAACAACGTAAAGTGATGTTCTGCAGGTGCATTCACTGCGACACACCCTGACATCAGCTGTTCTGTGCTTGTTGTCACACGACTTAGTGAGGACAAGCACAAGGAGTGGTGAGTGAGGCAGGACCAGAAAGGGGAGGAGCCAAGCGGAGAGCAGAGTGTCATCTCAGTGCAGTTCTTTTGGGGGACCCAGCCTAACCCCGCTGAGAGCTCTGGAGTGTAAGTTACTGCTCCGTCTTTGTCCCCACGCGCAGGCCCTGGTCAAAGGCTGCAAGGGGAGGGTGGGCACATGCCTGCTTCCTGCCTCCGTGTGCAGAGAGGCGTCAGTGCCCCGGTGGTCTTGGGGAGGAGAGTTGCAGGAACTGGCTGTTGGAGGAAAAAGAACAAGGTGGGGTGGAGGTGGGGGCATGACAAAGGGACCCCGGGGGTCTAGGCAGAGAGCAGATACTGCTGTCCAGGGCTGACCCACCGGGCCACATACACGGCGCTTTGTGGGCTCTGCAAGCTCCAGCCTCGTTTCCACCCAGGTCCTTGGCTGATCCCTCTGCCTCCACCACTCACGTTTTCTCCTGACGGACACCGCTTGTTTCTTTCTTTCTTAAAATATTTTATTTATTTGGAGAGAGAGGGGAAGGGAGAGACAAAGAGAGGGAGAGAAACATCCATCGGCTGCCTCCCGCACACACCCCGAACAGGGGCTGGACCCACAACCCAGGCAGGTGCCCCGTCTGGGTTTCGAACCAGCAACCTTTCACTGTAGGGGACGACATCCCACCCACTGAGCCACACCAGTCAGCCATGCAATGTAATTGGACTGATGAAAGTAGGGACAGAGGGATGAAGACATGCAGTCTGGTGACAATGCGAGTCCCGAAGAACTGAGCCACGTCCAGTGCCCTCTGAACTGTCGCTCTGTGAGACTGTGTGCGCCCGAGGGACAGCTGACTATTTATAGAAGGAAGGCAGTGGAGTCTTTTGGAAACGTGCCCGAATTTGGTCATAATTGGGCACGGGACACGGGAGCTCCAATTTTGGCAGAGGGATCTTTTGGAAAGGACGTTCTGACCGAGTCACTCCTCTGTGTGAGGTGCTTCAGCACGGGAAGGGGCCAAGACAAGACTCCGACGTGGGGACAGAACCTCTCAGGGCTCACCGCTGACTCCAGGAGGAAGCTCCAGCTCCTTCTCCCCTGAAGGAGGCCTACCGGGTGGTCTCATTTCCTTTCCCCATCTGCCCGCGCCGCCCTCCCCCCCCCCAACTCAACCCCTTCCTTCACGGAACCACCTGCTCTTTCCTGAATGAGCTTTTCCACACCTTTGCACCCTTGGTTTGCCTGGGAAGCACCTGCCTGGGTTTCCAAGCCCAGCCTCTGGATGTTCTGCTGTTGAACTCACATCTGGCCCCTCAGACACAACTCGCCGGCCTCTTTTCACCCCACCTGGGTGCTCGCAGAGTTCCAGTGACACAGGAGAGTTCGGTCCAGTCCTTGCTCTCCCCTTGATTAGCAAGAGCTCCCTGAGGGCAGAGACTCCCATGCCCTTCCATTCCCTGACACTGGGCAGCCAGTCACCCAACATTTACTGGGTGCCAACTGTGTGCCTGGCATGATTCTAGGCACTGGGGATGTGGCAGAGAAAAGACAGACGCCAGTCCTCAGGAAGGGTAGATTCTCCTGAGGGCAGCAGGCAATGAGTAGGCAAAACAGAAAGATGCTCTTTGGGCCAGGTAAGTGTTAGAAAAAGACTAACCAGGCTGGGCGATAGAGAGGGATGTGGGGTGTGGACGGGGTGCCCAGCTAGGTCAGGGCAGGTCCCTCGAGGAGCCACATCCGAGGCGAGACCTGCAGGAGGAGGAGGAGTCAGCCGCACAGGTCTGGGAGAAGAGCTTTCTGAGCAGAAGGAACAGCACGTGCAAAGACCCTGAGGCAGGGGCACGCTCGGCACATCCAAGGGAGGCCAGTGGGGCTGGAAAGGAGTCTCTGGGAGCCTGAGGTCTGCAAGGAAGGCAGGGGCCGCCGCATACATGCCAGGTCCACGGGTCATGAAGGAGAGTGTCGGCTTTACTCTGAGTGAAGTATGGCAGCTCTGTGGGGGGACTCACCACAAGAGGAGAGGGGGCCTGGTAGAGTGAATTTGATACAGAGGCGCAGCCTTGGGGTGTCAGAGAGGTCCTGAGTGCCTAGAGGTGGCTGCTTCTCAAATCTGCCATGGCCAAAGCTCCTCCAGGTATGTCCAGGGAGGCAGAAAGCTGTAAATAAGAGTAGAAAGAGCTGTGTCTAGAATCTCCAAGCCGGGGCGCCCTCTAACAGAGAGACCAACAGAGGAGGAGGAAGACACGCCCCTGGGCGCTTAGTCAGATGTTAAGCTTCTGCACAGAGACATCCCCCAAATGCAGTGGTTTCTTTCTGCCTTTGATGTCGTCTGGCTGTGGACACTGGTGGCCCCCAATGAGGCCAGCAGGGCAGATGGCAGTGCTCAAGGCCATGGTTGGGAGAACCGGCTCCTGAGCAATCACAGATAAAATCCGGGGACCGTTGTGTCTCCTGTGGGCCCCCTTGACTGGTGACCCCTCCCTCTTCTAGGGAATGTAAAACAGATGAGAAGAAACCCAGAGTCCCTGGCTGTTTGCTTTCATCTCCCAGCGGAGAGGAGCCAGTTCTGTGCAAACTTGTCCTCTTCCTGCTCTTCCTGTTTTGCTGGGAAGACTTTTTTATTTTTTCACAAATATTTTTCATTTGGGGAGGAGTTGGCGGGGGTGGGGGGTGTTAATCTCTCTAGACTCTTTCCCTGCAAGGGAAGGTTAGGCTGCCCGACAGGTGGGTGGGGGGAGGCTGCATCGGAGAAAGAGCGAAGCGCAGACGGAGTGCTCCTTGGGTCGGTTCTGCGAGTCCGTCAGGCAGTGTGGACCCTGCCCTGCAGCCATGGGCCAGCCAGCGGGGCAGAGAGGCCTGGCTGCCGCTGCTGCTGACTGCTCTCCCCAGCATCATGGCCTTCATCCCCTGCTCCTGATGACAAGTGGGGACCAGTGTCGCCTGCCAGGGGCCCACAGTCCTGGCTGGAGAAGGAGAAACTTTCACTCAGTCACATCACCTTTGCCTTTCTCTCCTTGTCTCCTGCCTCCTGAGGGAAGCAGGAGACAAGGAGTGAATAATAAAGATCAGTGATAATAAGTGATAATAAAAATCAGAATCTTACTGACATGGGACAGTTCTGGGCTGTTTCAAAAGACAGACTTCCAGGGATTCAATCAGAAAGGGAGAGTCCTTCTAATGGATTCATGGAGCCCTGCTTCCAAAATGTACACCCAGTGGAGAAAGCGCCCTGAAAGTGCTGTGTCCAACTAAGCAGCCAGGTACCAGGGGAGGGGAGTGGCGTCAGGGCTGGGGGTGCACCAGGGACCCCCCATACCTTACTGGGAGGGATCTTCCAGGGGTCTAGAGTTTTCAGGTGAGCAGGTAGGCCCCAGTCAGCAGATAAAAGAATGTGTTGGCCTAATTAGGTAGTTATTTGGGAGGCCAGCAGCCTGGCAGAGGCCCCCTGCTGGGGAGGCTGTCCCCGACCTTGTCACCACCTCTGGGGCTGTCAGGACTCCCAGGGGTGGGTGCGTGTCTCCCTGCACTCCCACCCTGCCCCCCCACTCCCTCTGGGCCTTCCCGGAGGTGGCCTCTCCTCCGAGGGGCAGTCTTGCCCTGGGGCACAGGACTTCACCCAGAGGAGGTGCTCTCAGGACTTCCCTGGGGAAGACTGCATCCTGATGTTTACATTCTGAGCCGTGGAGGGTGCAGGAGTCGTGGTGTGCCCCAGCCTCAGACCACAGGGGCGGCCTTCATGCTGCCATGGTCTCTCACGTGGAGACGGGACGTCCCTCTGGGGCCCCTGTGTGCCACAACCTTCATCCCATATAGGCTGGGAATACTCACTCTCTCCTGCAGGTCCTGTGTGACCTGCAGCCGGTGATGGGCATGTAGAGCAGGACGTCGTGACCCAGGCCCAGTTCCTGTGTGAATTTAAAGGGACCAGGTAGCCAGCCCAGGGCCCTGTGAGGGATTTGTTGTATTCTTGGCTCCACATAAGCAGATATAAGAGGTTACAAGACCGTCTCAAATAACCTGAAACCCATACACACATGAACACATTAATGTGAATGTTTTTTGATGCCCTTCACATTCATTTGTGTGTGTGCAGAAAAGATTATTCAGATGTTTGCTTGGGCTTTGATAATTAATATTCAATTTATTAAAGTTATGCATAAAAGGAAAAAGCCTAGTTCATTCTGAACCTCTTAATTTCAGCTTAAATAAATTATTTTAATTCTAGGTCTAACAAATTTTAGCCAACACTTTTAAGGAGGCTTGGGTTAATTTTGGTTTCATTTACCAACTTAAACCCCCTTAAGCATTTCACAATTCATTATCTATTACATAAAATAGCTTTGCTTGATTTCCCAAGTATAAATGGCTGACAAGCCTTCTCAGGTACTTAAGCAATTCTGTGAACCGCATCCACTGAGCTTACAAACGTGGTAACTTTGAAGGTCAATGAGCTGCCCCCGTACTATGTATAAAAGAGTGAAATCTTAAGTTGAGATCAGTTACTGAATATTCAGTTGGAATCACAAGGCGATCTATTACTCCAACAAACCAAGTTCTCTTAAACATTATAAGGATAAAATAGCAAAAATGCCTTCACAGAAACCATGAACGCTTCAGGTTTTGTTCTTTTTACATTTCCATACTTAATTCAAATCTTCCTTAGGGTAAAAAGTATTTACTCACTAGGGAAACCACTAATTCATTGGAAGCAATTTTTGAGAATACTTACTCAGCTGTTGGCACATCTCGAACAAGAGCTATAGGCTGGGATTCTTGTCTGTGACCCTGAGGGCCCATTCAGGGGCCTGTGCATAGAAAATGCTTATCCCAGGCCTGTGTGGGGTCAGCTCAAAGCCCTTGGGACTGCCCTGGTCCATAGCCGTGAGTTCAAGTCACACCACTACCTAACTCTTCCCTCTGTTCGTGGGAAGCTGGAGCTCTCCCCTCAGCTTCGACATCACTGAGTGGCTTTTGAATTTCTGTGCCTCTAAGACATAAAAACGACTAAAGATCTTAGAATTTTTACGCCATTGATAGCTAACATTTATAGATGGCCTACTATGTGCCAGGAGTAGTTCTATGTGCTTTTCATTCATTACTTTATTCATTTCTAACAACTCTCAAGGTGGGGACTATTCTTTTTTCTCCTATTTCCAGATAAAGGAACAGAGAGACAAAGTAGTAAATCCAGGGTCATGTGGGCAGTTAAAGGGTGACTCGGGATCCAGAGCCCTTGCTCATACCTGGGGCCTTGATTTAAAAGAAAATATCTTGGTTGTGACCAACTCACAACTGTTCAAACAACTCTGACTGCCTCTCAGGGAGTGGGCTGTTCAGTCAGGACCCCACACAGAGACACATGCCCCTTCCCGTGGGCTCCACGTCTGCTATTCAGATGGGTGCCTGGGTGGCATGCCTGTTCTGGATCAGCCCAGATAAGCTGATATTTAGGTTTTGGAAAGTGAGCCTTGCCTCTCAGTCTGAAGAGATACTGGGGAGTCATTTCACAATGGGGGCATATTAGGGACCTTTTTGCAATGGAACAAAACACCTGTTTTCATCTGTATATATACAGATAAAAACTGTATATATTTAATTCTATTCTAGGACACTTTTTGCTCTTTTCCCTGACCTCACTCCCCTCATGGGTTGGGTTTCATTAAAACCAGCTGGAATGTAAGTCTGAGATTTTTTTTTTAAAAGTATGGTGCTTCCACTGAAATTTTTTCTTAACAATGGCGTGACATGATGGGGGTGGAGCCACGAGTGAGGTCAGACCATTGGGGCTCCACCCCGGTAGCGTCATTCACTAGCTCTCTTGTCCTGAGCTGGTCACTTAACTGCTCTTCGACTCACAGCTAATCTGGGATGATAACAGTACATGCCCCACAAGGCTCCTGTGTGGAGGACTTTTATAGATAGTACTAGACAGCTCATTGAACTCCAAAGTTGCTGTATTTACAAGGTAAATGCATCAGGGTTATAAGAATTGCTTGCAGACTTGAGAAAGTTTATCAGCCAGGTCTAGTGAGGAAGTGAAGCAAATATGTGTAATGTACACATACACATATGTTTATGTCTTCTGTCTTATGTACCTGTCATCTATCTCATTCCCTATCAGTAAATATAGCAGCACAACTTACAATCGCCAAGTGCTGGAAGCAACCTAAGTGCCTGTCAGTAAATGAATGGATCCAGAAACTGTGGTACATTTACACAATGAAATACTGCGCAGCAGAGAGAAAGAAGGAGCTCCTACCCTTTGCGACAGCATGGATGGAACTGGAGAGCATTATGCTAAGTGAAATAAGCCAGACAGTGAGGGACAAACACCATATGATCTCACCTTTAACTGGACCATAGTCAACAAAAGAAAAAAGCAAGCAAAATATAACCAGAGACATTGAAATTAAGAACAATTTGACAGTAACCAGAGGAGAGGTGGGAGAGGATAGTGGAGGGAAGGGCTTTCAGGAACTAATATAAAGGACACATGGACAAAACCAAGAGGGAGGGTGGAAGCAAGGGAGGGAGGTAGGCTTGGCTGGGGTCGGGGGGAGTAGTGGGAGGAAATGTAGACAGCTACAATTGAACAACAAAAAATAATTAAAAATATATAGATCTCCATTGTCCCTTTAACAGCTGCACAGTAACCCACCATATGGATGGACAGCTGTTCATTCATGTAATCTTACACTGACGGATATATATTCCTAAAGAAAAGTTACAGACAAGCTGTGTGAAGATCCCTAAGTGATGTCTTCTTGTTACTTGCCCAATTATTTTCTTAGAATATGTGTAATAGAGAAAAATTGTAAGTGTTAGCAGAGGGTCTATTGCCGCTCTTGTCCAATCAAGTCCAACCACAGCTTCTGCTTTCTCTGCAAACGCAGGGGCACCCCAACTTCCCCAAAGTGATTTCATTCTGCTGGGTCCTCCTGAGGGTGTAGCGCAGCCTCATGCCCCAGAATGGAGCTGTCCTCAGTGGTCACTGGCTCCAACAGCCAGACGGCAAGAGCCTTTGCCTGTCCTCAGCTGAAATTGCCGTTTGGACAGACATAGTAATAGTGTGGCCAAAGACTCCTCTGCTTCTGCCCTCCTTCCCATCTGCCAGGGCCACAGTCGCCCCTGATGTGCTTTGCACTCTGGGATGGACCAGGGAATCTTTCTGAAGGGAGGTGAGGGAGTTGAAGGGATTTGAGCCCCAAATTTTGCAAACAGAGCCCAGGGAGACTGTGCTAAGACAGAGGCCCAGATCCCATGGTCCAGGGATTCTTAGGTGGTCCAGGCCCAGCCAGGCTAGATGCTGGGGAGACTCAGACATTAGACATGGCTCCAGCCCAGGAGGGGCCAGCTGTGCAGCGGAGGCGACACAGCTGTAAACGGATCACTGAGAGAGTCATCGGGGCAATGAGGCATCTGCTCTGGGGTTTGTGGGACCACGGAGGGGGGTCGGGGGAAGGGGAGAGGCTAGACCATCACCAGACATTAGAGAGCTTTCCTAGCAAAACCAGCCACACAGTCTGTTTCTCCAAACAGTATTTTCCAGTGTCTGCTGCTGAACAGACACTCTGCTGAATGGAGACCACTCCTGTTAGCACAGTAACTGGGGCTTTCGTTACTACTGGACTAGGATGAGGATGACATCTGCTCTCCTCTGGCACAACCGAGGCACTGGCCGTCTGGAGGACCAGATGCTAGGATCCCCTTGGACCTGAACAAGAGGGGCCTTGGGCTTCAGAGAGCCCAAAAGCAATTATCCCCAAAATACCCATGGTAGCAGTATTTCCTAAATTAGGATCAAGTACCCAATCTGCTTATATCTGTGTATCTTTTTTGAAACTTAGAGCTGTCCTTATTTTCCTGATATAAATGGAAGGGACTCAGACATTGTCCTGTACAAACTTTTCTGGATTTCTCTGTTTGGTTCCTTGTCATGAGTTCAGCTGGTCCTTTCTCGCCTGTTCTTCTTGGTTCTAACATACCTCACACAGTCTCTCAGATGCAGCAGCCCCCCACCACACACACACACACACACACACACACACACACACACACAAAACAAAAGAAAGAAAGAAAGAAGAAAGAAAGAATCTATGAGAATAAAGATGGGAATTGAGAATAATGGGGTTGGAAGCTTTGCCGAATGAGAATTTCTAGAACATGCCACCAACTGAAAGCATCACATTCCCTTTAGCACAGCAGGAACACTTACAAAAATTGACCATTTATCTCATCAATATGAAAATTCTGGTTAATGTTGAAAAGTCAGAATGAGCAAATGACATTTCTGACAGCTACAGAGATCAAGAAGTCAATAAAAAAAATTAAAAGTCCCCTTTATATAATTCATGGATAAAGACAAAGCATGAAGGATTTTAGAACAGGGCTAGAAGTGAACAATAATAAAAATATTCCACATATCAGAACATATGAGAGGCTTATATAAAAGACTGAAAGTCAGTAACCCAAACATTCAGCATAAGAAGTTCATAAGACAACAGCTGAATAAACTCAAAGAAAGAAGGAAAAAGGAAACCAAGGAGATAACAGGAGAAATACACAAAATAGAAAGCAACCACAAAATAGATGTCAGTAACGAAGCCAAATTCCGGTTCTTTGAAAAGGCTAATAGAACAGGCAAACTTCTGGAAAGGCTGTCAGGAAACAGAGAGATGGAACCCTATACTATTGAAAGAAAATGTGATTTCAGACAAAGAATAAATTTGAAATGTAATAAGAAATATTATGAGCACCTCTTTGCCAAAATACAAAAAAGAAGTCCCATTTTGAAGGTACATTAGTTCTGGTTGCTGCTGTAGCAAATTAACCCAAATTTGATGAATTAAAACAACATGAATTTGTTCCTTTGGGGTTCTGGAGGTCAGAATCCAAAGTCAGTTTCGCTGGGCTGAAAGCAGGGTTCCTGCTGGAAGCTCTGAAAGAAGAACCCACTTCCTTGCCTTTTCCAGCTCCTTAGGGCCACCTGCGTTCCGTGTCCTGTGTCCTGTGGCCCCATCCTGCATCTTCAGTGCACATCACTCCCACCTGTGGAGCTATGGCCACACCTCCTTCCTCTGGCCCTGACCTTCTTTCCTCCCTCTTATAAGGACCCATGTGATTACATGGGGGGATCCAGAATAATCTCCCCATCTTAAATTCCTTGGTTGGCTCACAGCTGCAAACTCCCCTTTGCCATACAAGGTAACGTGGGCACAGGTTCTGGGAGTAGGAGGTGGACATCCGGTGAGGGAGCATTTTCCAGCCTACCACCTAGGCATGTGTTCTAATCATTCGACTTGATCTTCCTCCTTCTGGCTGCAGGGATTCCTGTTATGTTCCCCAACCAGCCTGTTGGGCTCAGATCTGACCCCTGGAACATTGTCAAGGGCAGGGGTCTAGCAGGTGGAGAAAGGAAGCAGCTCACGACATGTGTCAGAGGTTCACGGGTGGGCTGTGCCTGTCACCCCACCTCTGAGAAATCCCAGGAGGAAGGCTCTCTGCCTGGAGTCAGTGCCGCGCTCAGATCTGTGACGGTTTCCAAGGAGCTGCTGTTGTCATCCTCACATTGTTCTCTAAGATTACTTAACCTGGAGTGGCTTTATGTGTCGATTCTCTTGACTTTCTTTCTCAGCATTAGATTCCTTTGTAAGTTTTGGGAATTTGGGCTTGCAGACTCATTTTGAGAGGAAACACTTTGGTTTTCTTCTCTGTCTTTGTCCCCCCACCCACCAGTACCCACCCTGGTCTGCATTTTCAGTCACTGGGTCTCTCAGGCCCCATCCCGACCCCGTTTCACAGTGGTAACCTGTGTGGTTCCTGTTCTGCTGTTACGTTGGGCTGTGACCATTTCTCCTGGATTCTCCCTTAGGTTGGCACAGCCCCTGGTCAACAAACTTTGTGTTTTCCCCCCAGAGAACAAACTGACAGTCGTCAAAGGGGCAGGTTTGGTGATGGGTGAAAAGATGAAAGAGAATTAAAAAATAAATAAATAAACTCACTTAATGCTTGGGAAGAATATTTAAAGAAAACAGTATAAGTAGGTGGGGTGTGTTTGCTTGTTTGCTTTTACTTATGCTTTAGTAGCCAAAATGAAAACAAAAACACAGATAAAAAAAGAAATGGGTGAAATGCAACTATACACAATAATATGACAGTTTTAGTTACACGGAAAATATAACCCTATTCTCCAGTCTACATATATTTATTTTGGTTTAGAAAATATTGGATGACTAATTGTCCAATATTAGAGACTTATTCTAATGACATGATAAGAAATTTCATTAGCAATTTTCATAGGGAAGGTGAGGCAGAAAAATCAAAGGTGATTCCACATTGCTAGTCTAAGGAACTGAGGTTCAAGAACTCAGATGGGGGAAGCAGATTCTGGAGGCAAAGACAGGGAGGTGAATCCTGAGGCTGGAGACAGAAGAAAAGGAAGGCAGAGGCAGAGAGCAAGCAGGGTGGTCCAGACTTTGTTGTTCAAGGCCCTCAGTGAGGGGGTAGGAGGAAGAAGGACCGCCAGTCAAGGAGTTTCACTGTGAGAGGCATCACACTAAGAGTGGAGTCTTGAAGATGGAGGGGTCAGCCCTCCCAGGTGCCACAGGTAGGCCAGCAAGAAAGGGTCAGCCATACTCTGGGCTCCACTCCTGTCTTCCCTTGCTGGGCACTCTTGTCATTGACCTGAGTAGGAGGCTTGAAGCAGAAGAGCACTGAGACTTGGTTTAAAACTTGATCTCCTGCAAATCCACAAATGCCCAGCCCCTTGGTATCTGCTTGCCCCAGAAACACACCATTGAATCTCCACTTTGTCATGCACGGGTCCAAATGGAAAGAGTTCCTGGGCAATTGTTGGATGGCAGCCCTGAGGGGAGGGTTCTACCAGGTCAGAGCAGGAGTTCTGGTGTAGGTCCAGTTAATCAAGCAGCAGGAAGCAAGCCACTGAGAGGCAGGGAGGCTCCTCCCTCAGACCAACTCTTGTGCAAGGGCAGTAAGGCCAAGGGCTAGTATCAAAAGTACTCATCTGCACCTTGGCTTGGGCTTAAACGAAGAAATTTACAGATTCAGAAGAGATGATCTGATCGGTGCATCTTGCATCAGGTTCCCCACCTGGTCCAGTTAGCCATGAAAGCCTGAGGGCCCACCAGTGTGGGAGAGGAGAGAAGAGGGCAGCAAAGGAGACACTGGCTCAGTAAGTAATTCAAGGTGTGTCTACAAATCCTTTGGAACATCGAGACACCTTCTGCCGGGCGCTGTCCGTGGTGCTGAACCATAGCTGCTGGTCTCTAGTGATGCTCCATTTTCCACGTGGGGCTTTGGGGACTCCTGTGGATCCTCTCCCAGGAACTGGGAACCAAGTGAGCCGGGAGATGAGAGCCAGAGAGAAGAGGAAAAACCATACTGAGTTCTTTGGAAAATCCTGCTGCAGAGACCTTTCCAAGAGAAGAAAACGGGACCTTGTATCATTTTTTAACAAAGCTTTACAGCTTAGTCCTCTGGGAAGCTGGGAAGCACATGATCCCACCATTTTCCACCAAGGGCAAGTTTATAGATGTGCATGGAGACACGGGACTCTGGATTCCTTGCCAGTGTATACAGTAGGTGTAATACGTGCTGGTTGACTTGATGACTCGCTGGGTGTGAGAGAAAGAGCCAGAACTCAGTACTTGGAATAAAGTTGGCTTTCAGCCCTGCCACGAAGGAAGGCAAAGGGGCTAACATTTGACATTCAACTATGTCAGCCATTTGATTCTAGGTTTTCAAATTTAATCTTTATGGGAGAGTCATCATGAATTCCCCATTCAGCCAACAGGTGCACAGACACAAGCCTCCTGAGTGGGATCCCACTGCTCTTAGGTGGTGAGTCTAGGACTCAGACACAGGTCCTGATCATCCCAAAGGCCATATTTCCCCTACCACCTCTGACTAATTTCTTCTTAGGCAGCAGAGATTCATAGTCCAATCAGGGCCAAATGGTCTTATAGTCCACACAAGCATCTTGCTCATTGTCTGGAGACACGTTTTTAGGTTGGAGAGAAGGAGAAGCTGATTTAGTGAGGACATTTACTGCCAATCAGTGTTTGGAACCAAGAACTTAGGTCTCTGGTCTGAGAGAGGAGGAGGACGGGCCCAACCCTCAGCAAAACTCATGTCTTTCCACTATCTCAATAGCTCATATATGTTCCAGCTTTGGACAGCAAAGTAACAAGTAAATTCCAGTGACAGAGAAGTCATTAGGATTCCCCAATGGTAATTAGAGCCTGAAAGCACCAACTGGAAAGACTTTCTCGGGGTTGAGGGGCTGGGAGAGGCTCCCAGGCTCACAGAGAGTTCATTGGAGATACCCACAGGGTCCTGGAGGGTACACAAGCCCACATACCCGGGAACCAGCACCAGAAGGGCCCAATTTGCTTGTGGGAAGTGGCAGAGGGGACAGAAATCTGAGAGAGAGCGGAGCAAAGCACCATATTTTTCCCTCTCTGACCCCACCCCCACATACAGTGTCACTACCCAGGGACTGGGTCGCCCCACCCTGGTGAACACCTAAGGCTCTGTCCCTCATACATAACAGGTGTGAACAGACCAAAACATGGCTCAAGAATGGCTCAAAGCCCCAAAGCCTATAATTCTAAGTGACCAAGAAATAGCCAATCTTTCAGATGCACAGTTCAAAATACTGGTGATCAGGATGCTCACAGAAGTGGTTGATTTTGGTCACAAATTAGAGGAACAAATGAAGGCTAAACTAATTGAAATGAAGGGAAGTTCACAGGAAACCAATAGTGATGGAAAGGAAACCGGGACTCAAATCAAGGGAGTGGACCCGAAAGGAGAAAAAAGTAGCCAAACAGAAAAGAAGGAAGAAACAAGAATTTTAAAAAATGAGGAGAGGCTTAGGAACCTCCAGGACATCTTTAAATGTTCCAACATCCGGATTATAGGGGTACCAGAAGGGGAAGAGGAACAGCCATGAGTCAAAAACTTATTTGAACAAATAATAAAGGAGAACTTTCCCAATCTGGCAAAGGAAATAGACTTCCAGGAAGTCCAGGAAGTTCAGAGTCCCAAAGAAGTTGGACCCAAGAAGGAACACACCAAGGCACATCATAATATCATTAGCCAAGATGAAAATGAAGGAGAGAATTCTAGAAGCAACAAGAGATAAGGGGACAGTCACCTACAAAGGAGTACCCATCAGACTATCAGTGGATTTCTCAGAAGAGACCTTACAGGCAAGAAGGGGCTGGAAAGAAGTATTCCAAGTCATGAAATCCAAAGACTTATAGCCAAGATTGCTCTATCCAGCAAAGCTTTCATTTAGAATGGAAGGGCAGATAAAGTGCTTCTCAGATAAGGTCAAGTTCATGGAGTTCATCATCATCAAGCCCTTATTATATGAAATGTTCAAGGGACTTATCTAAGAAAAAGAAGATGAAAAATATGAACAGTGAAAGGTTAGCAAAGTCACAGTTATTAACAACCACACCTAAAACAAAAGCAAACTAAGAGGACAGCTAGATCAGGAGCGGAACCATAGAAATGAAGATCACATGGAGGGTTAGCAACAGGGGAGTGGGAGGTGGAGAAGCGGGGAGAAGGCACAGAGAATAAGTAGCATAGGCAGTGGGTAGATAATAGACAGGGGGAGGGCAAGAATACTATGAAAAATACAGAATCTAAAGAACTTATGACACATGGACATAAACCCCAGGGGAGGGGTGAATGGTGGGGGAGGGGTGTGCAGGGTGGAGGGGAATGAAGGGGGGAATAGGACAACTGTAATGGCATAATCAATTAAAAAAAAGAATAGTCTGATATCAGTGAGATCTCCCTTCTACCCTTCTACCTGGCCTTCTTGCTGCTGGGTTGACTTTTTGTCCTTAAGGTAGAGGTGGGCGGATCTCCGGGTTCTACCCCAGCCACATTGTGATTGGCTCAGTAGTGCCACGTGACCAAACCCGTCCAATCAGCGCGAACCCCGGGACTCTGGCTGGGAAATCCTGGACACAGCTGCTCTCCGTTGTCTGGATGGTATGGGGAGAAGATGTGGCGAAGCTGTGGGGCCCGGCGCTGCCGTAACCATTTTTCTACCCCAGGGGAAGGAGCTGGTGTGGAACGGAGCCAACACGGGAGGACAGAGCCATGGCGCCTGCAGGGAAACGGAGCCAGAGGCCTGACATCACAGATGAGCCCATCAGTTCCATTTAGTGTTTAATCCCCTACCCTCCCCCCACCCCACCCCCGGCCTGGTTACTGAGTCATTGACTGAGACCTCTCCGACCTGAGTTCCCTTTCTTTTTCTTGGAGCGTGCTGAAAAAATGTGCGTTTAACTGCAAGGAAGAGACGCTATTGGTGTCTTCTCTGTATCACTTCCTTTAATGCACATCAAGGTCATCTAGAATGCATTCTGTCTCATCAACTCCGTTGTGTGAAGAAAGCAGCGCTTTGAGCACCGACTGCATTCACAGAGCAGAGCCCTTCCTCTGGGTGGGCGGGGCCCCTTCTACTCTGGCCCTGACCCGAAGTGGGGTTCCCAGCACGAGACTCACGGAGTAAGTAATCTATAAGTAAAAGCCTCTTACCATTCTGGAATGATAAGCAAAATGACAAGCAGGGCAGCGTTTTTCCTTCGTGTGAGAACCCGTCTGTGCCAAGGGCTTGTTTCATGTCCCCCATACACAGTTTTGGCTTGCTCAAAAGCAAAGTAGCCCCTAACACGTGAATGTGTTAATCACTTTTGCACTTCATATATTCTTGATGTTTTGCAGAGTACAGCGGTGTTACCTGAGAAAGGAGTTTGGGCAATAGTTCTCTTGGCTTTCTCCCCAAGCATAGTCTTTATCATTATTTTTGCAGCTGGTTTACAGTATTCTTGGTAATTGTATGAGTGTTATTTTTGAAAAATATTATTTATTCATTTTTAGAAGAGAGGAAGTGAAGGAGAAAGACATAGTGACAGCAATGCATGGCTGCCCCTCACATGACCCCCACCAGGGACCTGGCCCACGAACCAGGCATGCGCCCTAGGTTGTGGGGAACCAGGAACCGAACTGGCGATTTTTTGATTCACAGGCCAGCACTCAACCACTGAGCCACACCAGCCAGGGCTGAGTGATCTTTTATGTGCATTCAAGAGGGCAGCAACTTAGAAAGAAGGTTCTGTAGCTTTGGTCTCCTCTGCACATTTAGTAACAAGAATAGATAACCTTCAATTAAAAAGCATTGTTTTGCATTTGTTCTTGGAAAACTGGATTTGTTGCTGCATTGGTAGTTAATGGAAAACAACTTTAAAGGCTTCAGACCACACTTATGGAGAAGCTTTAATCGTAGTGTTACGTAGTCAGGACTTGGGGCAAATGCACTGCTCGTGCAATAAATGAGAATTTCTACTATTTCACCTGGAACTTATACTTGCAATTTTCACTCATGGCTACATGCGTAAAATCGTTACCCAGGAATCCCTTTGTCCTAGAATATGCAGTTTCGTATTTCATAGTTACCCCAGAGAACTGTTTATGTTTGTGGTGTTCTTCGGAGGTTTTCAGTGCCGTCTTCATCGTTCTTCACACCCTCAAGAGCCTCTTTGGACCATCGACCCATCTTGGTGAACGGCGGCGATAATGCTACATGACAGTAGCCACAGTAGCCATGAAAATTCAAACATAGCAAACAAGTTGCAAGCTAAGTCAGTCTGATTCTTGTTGCTTTCTAACTAGTAGCTTAATTTTACTTTTATTCCTCATGATCTGACGCCTTACAGAGGCACTTTTTGGTGAGAGAGCAAGAACGAGCTGGAGAGAGAAGTGGAAGCAGATGGGTGAGAGCAGGCGAGTCTTTGAGAAAATGTATCGGGATTGTGAGATCATTAATACTTTGTCTTAAGACTCGTTCCCTCAGCTCTCGCCTGCTGGAATCTTTTCACCTTTTCATTCGTCCAGAGATGGCTGGTAGGCCCGGTGGGTGAGGAGCACGGCGGGCAAGCGCTCTCTCCGTGCCTCTGCGAGGAGCTGGGACGCCTATGTCAGCTCCCTCCGGTCGGGATCCTCCACGGTGTTATGTGGAGCCGAGATAGAAAAGTGACCGACAGATATGTATGGTCCTGGCCTCTTTCCTCTGAGCGGAGTAGTTGCTTTCCCTGGGCTCATTGATTGGCTCTGACCTTCACAAGAAGGACATGATAGGCTGAGATGGGATGAGGGCGTGGTCAGGGCCTCTTGGGAACAACCCCCTCTTATTCCTGGGCCCTGGTTAGAGCGCCACTTTCCAACAGCTTTGAGATCAGCTGTGCCCAATGAAATGGGACAAACGTTGACACATCACTTCCAGGCAGAAGCTTTAAAAGCCACATGCCGTGTCCCTGACTAGGTACGGAGCGCTGGTCCAGCTGGAGGCTCCGGGTCTGCCCACGTCCCCTAGTGCAGATGACAGGGTACAGACTCCCCATCACCCAGCAGGGGCAGTTGACATCGGCAAGAAAAAGGTGTTATCATAGATTTAAGCCACCGAGACCTTGGGGATTGTTTGTTTAAAAAAATAAATAAAGCGCGTGGATTCCTTTGCCAGTTTCGCTTCCTGAAACCTTACACCGATCAGCACCCGGCGGAACCTTCCTGAAACCTTACACCGATCAGCACCCGGGTAGCTTGCCTGGCTCCCCTTTCCCCAGGGGCCTCTTTCACACGCAAGGACACATCTATTTTCAAGCTCTCCTCACCCTGATCGCCATTCTTTCATTTTCTGTTTTCCAACCACAAAAGTTGGGAATATTCTTAGTAAACCTTTTATTGGTACAGATCCTCAACAAAAATTATCCCAACAGTATTTAAAAAACAAAACCTGAAGCAAATATCGGACCTAAAGTCTCCCGTGAGAATTAAATACAAGATTCTGTGTAATATTCGGAGATTCCCGGTGCAGGGCGCTGCTGTGCAGTCCGCTGAGTCCTGGGAATCGCGTCGCCTTGCGCCAGCCTCGCTCTACAGGGATGGAGGCGGGGGTGTTTCGTGGGAAGCAGAGGGCGGAGGGCGGCAAGGGGATGAGGGCTTAGGGCGTGGGGACGGATGCGGGGAGGGGGTTCGCTGGAGAGCGGCAGACACGCACCCTGGCACCCAGGAGCTTCAGGAACTCGTCCAGCCGCTTTCTGCGCTCCACCTGCGACTTGGACTCGCCATCGCCCCCTCTGGCGGCAACCGGAGCAGCAGCGAGAGAAGGACCCACTACTGCGTTCAGGCCATTGGGTGGCGCCGGAGGGAAGACTAAGCTGCTGCAAAAGCAGGGCTGTGACCTGGGGGCAGCTTTACCCAGAGGCTGGAGTCCAAGGAAAATCAGGGAGCTGCCAGAGTGGATTTGGGCAGAACCAAGACTACAAGTTGTTAAACTTTGAAAAATAAAATTGCTATGAAAATGGTTGCTCTTCAGGAAAATGAGAGCCACTGTTGGAACATGAGGTCTTGCACCGGCAGCGCAGGGTGCGGCTTGTGCTGATGTGCTCACTGTGGCTGAGAAATGAGGTGCCACCTCTTCCCTGCAGGTCACGTGTGAGGGTACAGACTCCTTGCCCGGGGACACCGCAGGTCAGGGGAGGAGTTCGAGGGACACGGGAACAGTCCACCAAGAGAAGGCCCTGATCATTTGCAGGGGCTCTTTGTAGACGGAAGAGGTGGCTCACAGTGGCTGGGGGCCTTCGGGGGCTGTGCCTGCCTGAGGGCCTGTGGAGCAACCCTGGCGTCATGAGACTTTTTTCCCCAATAGCTTCTGTGATACAAAACCAATACCCAGACGTCGTAGGCAGTTTGAAAAGCAACATTAAATGGGGGCAGCGGATGATCCATATTACCTCCTAGAGAAAGTGAACGCTTTCATTTTATTTTTCTTTGTTTAAACATTTTATTTCAAACTTACAGAAAGTTGCATTCAATGAGCACCTATACACGCTTTACCCAAACTCACCTGTTGGGAATGTTTCCCCATTTGCTTTAATGTCTGTGTGCTCTCTCCTACCCATCCATCCATCCATCCATCCATCATCTCCCTGACATTTATTTCGTTTGGATGATGAAACTGACATTGTGCTGCATTCAGGGGGACCCCACTCCGTTGTCCAACACCCGTTGCTCTGATTATGTGAGAGAAGGGGCCCAGCCTACGTGTCACAGCTGTGACCCAGGCCCCGGAATGTCAGGCCACGTGAGGAGATGCCTAATTCACACCGTGGGGCGTGATGACCAGCAGCTTCGGGCACCCTTCCAACGCCCATGTGGGGCTCTGACGCACTGGCTGGCACGGGTGTGGCTGCGCTGGCAGCCTGCCCAGCTCCCTGTCAACTGTGGGGCACGGGCTGCGGCTTTCCTGAGTTAGTACCTTTGCTTTGTCGCCTTACGAATCAGTTCATTAGTCTCTGCAAGTGCAGGTAGCAGTGAGTGGAACCAGAGGAGGTGGGAAGAAACACAGTTTCGACAGACCTGGGAGTCAGGGAGCAGGAGGAGAGGCACCACTCTGCCCCCGCAGAGGCTGGCCAGGCGGGTGTTCATTGAGGAAGGAAACGATGTTTTAAAATAGGGATTAAATGTGGAAACCCAATGGCCAACAGTTGTGACTAAGGCAAGACATCTTGAAATTTTTGAGAAATTGTGTAGTTTTCTTACGATGGAGCCTTCCTGGCGACGCAGACGTGTATAGCTGCTTCCACAATTCTTCCTTCTGAGTTTCTTCCATGAATCGAGGACGATTTTATTTTCAGACTCTGCTCATTTTCTCTAGTATCAGAATTCTTTGAGTGCCCTTTACTGACAAAGTTATAGGGTTTTTTTAAAAAATATATTTTATTGATTATACCATTACAGTTGTTCTATTCCCCCCTTCATTCCCCTCCACCCACACACTCCCTCTGCCACCATTCTCCCCTCCTTAGTTTATAACCACGTGTCTCAAGTTCTTTAGATTCTATATTTCCCCCGCTATTCTTGCCCTCCCCCTTATCTATTTCCTACCTACCGTCTATGCTATTTTCTGTACCTTCTACCCCCTTCTCCTCCTCCCACTCCCCTGTTGCTAACCCTCCATGTGTTCTTCATTTCTATGGTTCTACTCCTGATCTAGCTGTCCTCTTGGCTTGCTTTTGTTTTAGGTGTGGTTGTTAATAACTGTGAGATTGCTGTCCTTTCACTGTTCATATTTTGTTCACTGTTCAAAGTCCCTTGAACATTTCATATAATAAGGGCTTGGTGATGATGAACTCCTTGAACTTGACCTTATCTGAGAAGCACTTGATCTGTCCTTCCATTCTAAATGAAAGTTTTGCTATCAAAACTTGATAAGTTTTGCTATCAAAACTTGGTAAAGCAATCTTGGCTGTAGGTCTTTGGATTTCATGACTTGGAATACTTCTTTCCAGCCCCTTCTTGCCTGTAAGGTCTCTTCTGAGAAATCCACTGATAGTCTGATGGGTACTCCTTTGTAGGTGACTGTCCCCTTATCTCTTGCTGCTTCTAGGATTCTCCCCTTCATTTTAGTCTTGGCTAATGTAATTATGATGTGCCTTGGTGGTGTGTGTTCCTTCTTGGGTCCAACTTCTTTGGCACTCTCTGAGCTTCCTGGATTTCCTGGAAGTTTATTTCCTTTGCCAGACTGGGGAAGTTCTCCTTTATTATTTGTTCAAATAAGTGTTCCACTCGTGGCTGTTTCTTTCCCCCTTCTGGTACCCCTATAATCCGGGTGTTGGAACGTTTAAAGATGTCCTGGAGGTTCCTAAGCCTCTTCTCATGTTTTTTAATTCTCATTTCTTCATTCCTTTCTGGTTGGATGTTTCATTCTTCTTTCTGGTCCATTCCATTGATTTGAGTCCCAGTTTCCTTTCCATTGCTATTGGTTTCCTGGACATCTCCCTTCATTTCAATTAGTTTAGCCTTCATATGTTCCTCTAATTTGTGACTATAATCAACCAGTTCTGTGAGCATCCTGATAAACAGTGTCTTGAATTGTGCTTCTGAGAGGATGGCAATTTCTCGGTCGCTTAGAGTTATGGGCTCTGGGACTTTGAGTTCTTCTTGCGCCATCTTTTGGGCTGTTTGTGCCTGTTAAGTAGCCGGATCGGAGCCCTAGGTTTTCACCAGAGCAGGGCAACTCAGTCGCTGGGTTGTGACGCTGTATGTGGGGGCGGGGTCAACGAGGAGCGATGGTGTCCCGTCTGCTGTCTCCTGCCGTGGCCCCAACATGTGCAGCAGCTGCTACGGTCACTGGGGCACTCGCATTTCGTCCCACTGCACGAGAGTGTGCCACCGCCGTCAGCCCTCGCCCCCTGGGGCCTGCATGGTCCGTCTCACTGTGCGCGAATGTGCAACCGCGCTCAGTCTGCCCCACACCCTGACTGGTTCCGGGCTGTCTGCGCGCCTAGGTCGGGGGATCTGTCCTGCCTGACCCAGCTCCGCTGCTGGCTCCACCTCTCTTACCGTCCCCGTTGAACGGTTCGTAGTTATCGGACTTCCGTATAATTCCATTTTCTGGTCTTTGGGTGTGTCCTAGTTCTCCAAACCTTTGTTGTGTTCAAACTTGGCTGTGGGAGAAGGCACAGTGTTTCCACCTATGCCCCCATCTTGGCCAAAGTTATAGGGTTTTAACGCCCTCCCGCAGCTTGTAGTTAGAATAATCATCAGCAGGAATGAGAGGTCAAGAGAACATTCTGCTCCCAAGGTCCTCATAACCTTGCCTATTCGGTCACAAGATCTGAAACAAGGAACAAGGATATTCTCTCTGTAGGTTTTGTGAACTTTTAAATCCATTTTGACATAGCTTCAGTTCCGCTTCGGTCAACACTCTGAAAGGCCAGCTTGCCCCAGGGGCCTGGTAACGGCTCCTGAGCCCGCAGGCGAGCAGCTCCGGTCCAGAGGTGGCTGGAGACACTGTAGGCCCAGCAGTTGGTCAAAGGCGGGAAGAACAGGTTCGGCCTCCCGAGCAGCAAGGAGCCGGTGGGATGCACGAAGCCTGGGCCAGGAGCCTGGAGGGCTCGGGCTGCAGAAGCCCGTTTGGGGGTCTCAGGGCTGGCCCCTAGCAGGGCCAATGTCTGGGGGGGTGAGCCCAGCGGAGGGTGGGGGGGCAGGGCTGTGTTGGAGGAGGCCCAGAGGAAGGGAGGGTGGGGAAGAGGAGTCCTGGAGAGAAGGACCTACGGTCACCACCCTGAAAGCCCTTGGAAGCAGAGATGAGATGACTTTGCTAGGAGGCTGAGGATGGTGTGGGCCTTCTGGGCGCCATGTCTTCCTGTCCCCACACCCTTTCCTTTGCATTCTCTGTTTCTGGGAAGCATGCTTTGCTCTCTGAACCCCTGTATATCTGCTGACAGAAGGATTCACCTTTCCCAGGGGGGTTTCATCTGGTGACTTATTTGCAGGAACAGAAGTGGGGTTCTTGACAGAGCACAGAAATCGAAAGCTGAGGAACCGATTTGATGATCAGCTTCTTGCAAACTGGCCTTGGGATGTGGCAACATTCTCAGGTTTCCTGTTTTGCTGAGCCGGGCTCTGGGTGTGTCTGGGGAACCCCAGGAGGATCCCTCTCGTCATGCTTGCGTGTGTGTGTGTGTGTCCGTGTGTCTGCTGAGTCAGGGCAGCTGACACCCCACCCTCTCCTCTGTGCGCCTGGATGGAAGCCAGGCTCCTGCCTCCCCAAATCCTTCTGTCATCCTCAAAGTCTTTGCAAGTCATCATTGACTTTGCACATACACTGAGCACCTACTGTATACACAGCAGGGGCACTGAGAGGGAGGAAAAATGGATCCAGGAGCTCAGAGACCTGAGGTCTCCATCTCACCTTCAGGTGAAGGGACCGTCTGAGAACAGAGAGACACCGTCACTGGGCCAGAGCTCGGTGACAGGTGACAACCACAGCCTTCTGGTAGGGTGTCGGGTTGTCAGAACCTGAGGAACAGAGACGGCTCCTGTCACTTTCCTCAGAGGACTCAGGTGGAGACAGTCCAAGGCGTTCAGACTTGTCCTGGGAGTGAGGAAAGGATGGGGCTATGCGGGAGTGGACCGCAGCTTTTCTGCCCTGACCTGTGTCTCTGGAACAGGAGTGCATTGGTAAAGTGAATAACGTCAGCAGTATGAGTGAACTGTCGAGTGTCTGTCCTGTGCCGAGGGTCACCTGGCTGGCCCGAGGCGAGGTTGGGTTGCACCTGGCAGAGGTGGAGGCCTGGGCTGGTGCTGGCTGTCGGGGCTGAGGAGGAGGATATGGAGTTGACACCCTGTCCTCCTGGGCTGGGGAGACACTGGACACTTTGCTACACTTTGCTCCAAACGCTCACTCCCGGGGTGGATTATACCAGCCAGCTGCTTCTCAGGATGTCCCCAGGACCTGAGAAGCCACCACTATGACAAAAGTAGGCTTCCCACACAGCTTTGTGGGTTCACAGGCCCAGCCCATCACCTGTTCCAGACACAAAGGGCACAGGGTCACAGGGGACATGACAAAAGGAACCCCTCCATCCTGCCTGATGTGGCTCAGTGGGCTGTGTGTTGCCCTGCAAACCGAAAAATCACCGGTTTGATTACTGATCAGGACACAGGTCTGGTTTTCGGGTTCAATTCGAGTTGGGGCCATTAAGAGAGGCAACCAATCAATGTTTCTCTTTGACATCCATTTTTTCTCCCTCCCTCCCCCTTCCTTCCCCTCTCCCTAAAAATAAAATCTTAAAAAAAAAAGAGCCACTTTCGGGCCCCCCAGACACACCCAGATACCTGCGCCTCCTGATAAAGGTAGAGAGTGTCGGTTCTTCCCATGTGGGATTTGAACCTCCACATCGAAACTGCCCCTTTGGCCCTGGCTGGTGTAGCTCAGTGAATTGAGCACAGGCCTGCAAACCACATGATTGCGGTTCGATTCCCAGTCAGGGCACATGCCTGGGTTGCAGGCCAGTTCCCAGCAGGGGACTCACGAGAGGCAACCATACATTGATATTTCTCTCCCTCTCTCCTTCCCTTCCCCTCTAAAGATAAATAAATAAAATCTTAAAAAAAAAAAAAAGAAACTGCCCCTTTGGTTTTGATTTCTGGGCTGTGACATAGCCCCATCGCCATCTCTGGGAACAAGGAACAAAAACCCCAGAAGTTGGAAGAAGGGCTCCCCACTCTGCTGTCCCCTCCCCCATCTCCCAGGTCCCCAGTCTCAGAACTTTGCCCCTGATATGGGCCTGAGGTTCTGGAGAGGGGCTGTGACATCCCTGGGTCCCCTGCTGAGACCTGGGCTGGGCTGGAGGCTAGGAAGGCCACCTATAGGAGGGCGGACCTGGGGCCTCGCATGGAGCAGCCTGGCCCCGCCTCCAGACACATGTGGATGACGCATCCTAGTCCGAGAGGGAGGAGGGCAGAGTGGGCCCAGTGCGCCCCCCCCCACCTCAGTCTGGGCTCCCCCAGGGCACCCCGGCCTGATCCCAGTGTCCCTGACAAGGGAATGGGACAGGCACAGGGCTGCAGGACCTCTGTCCCTGCTCAGGGGCCTCTCTCCCCCCGCACACCCGCCCTCCCCCATGGGGTACCCAGGTCTTTCCTTCTTTCTCAGACCTCTGTGCACTTTGTGGAAAACTTTAGCAGGCTGCAGAAATTTGTTCACGGTTTCCACTCAGTGTCCCAGAGATAGACGTGGGCATGGGACTGTCATTCCCCGGAGGAGACAGGATTTCTTCCCTTCTGTCTGCCCAGCTGCTTTCAGCTCGTCCTGCCCAGGCCACTGTGGACACAGAGGTGATCACTAGGGTCTGCTGATGCCTGCACAAAACCAGGTCCTGCCCTGGCCTGAGGGAGACTGGGAGGAAGAGCACGTGTCCCCGGGGTCCCCAGCTGGGGAGCCAGACTTCTGGACAGACTGGGAGACGATGCCACTGGGTGGGTGGGTGGGTGAGAGTCTCGGAAAGGGCAGGGGCCCCGAAACAGAGAGGTGAGGCCCACCCAGGCCTGAGAGGACGCTTCCTTAGCACCGTCCTGCCCTTTCTCAATGCGACTCAGACATGCAACTCAAGGTGTGATCCCCTTGGGAGGAGGTCCAGACACGGTGACCTGCAGCGTCCCCCCCAGTCTTCCAGGGACCCTCTGAGCCACCTGTGTGCTGCCCACTCACTGCTAAGCAGCCTTCCCAGGTGTGGAGGCAGGCTCAGCTAGGCTTGTCTGCACTACAGAGGGACCCGAAGGCATCGGCAGGAGCAGGTCGGGGGCCACAACCCAGGCTAGGCCAAGGGAGTGGGGAGGGAGGACATCCTGGGGAACGTTGCAGAAGAGAAGACCTCAGGGCTGCTGGCTGAGGAGCTAGACTGATGGGGAGACCTCCCTCTGGAACGGGGGAGCACAGTGCTCTCCAGGCACAGATGTCCCCTCCTTGGTCCCCGCACAAGACTCTCCAGAAGAGCCTTAAAGGGCACGTCTGCTTGGGCCCGCCAAGTCATGCAGAGCTGAAGCCGGCGAGGCGCTGGCCCTGTGGCTGCAGGGGCCGAGGGAGAAGGGGTGGGGCAGGCATGAGGGCACCCCATTTTGAGGGTCCTACAGGGCTCAGGGCCTTGAGCATCAGGACCCCACACTCCTCAGCCCACCCTTGCCCTCTGCACGGGCTGTGTGCACAGGAGACCCACCCTCCGACTCTGGGTGGGTGTTGAGATCCGAGGCAGTTTGTAGGTTGAGTGACTGGGGGAGACTCTGGGGCACAGGAGGAGAGCTGGCCGGGATCCGAGTGCCATTCCCCATCCCTGGAAGGGAGGGCCGGGGACAGGGTGGGGGCCGATCTCAGAGACCCTGGTGTCCCCAACCCTGGTCTTTGCGGAGATGCCGTCCCCAGCTCATTAAGGCTGGGGATGCCTGGGTGTGGAGAGCGTGTGTGGGTGCTGAGTGTGACCTGTGAATTGGGGACACAGGTTAAACAGGAAAATCACACCCAGGTAGGGTCTCATGGGAACCCCCTAAGCCACCAGCCAGGGCGACACTATCTGCTTGGGGAACCAAGGTCGAGAGAACACAGGAGGTAGGAGGGGTCTCAGCATAGGGGACCCCTGTTTGAGTGTGGAGGGGCACCCACCAGAGGAAAAGGGGGTCACCGATTTCAATGTTTGCCCCTAGGATGTGACCACCAGCCTGGGGAGCTGAGGCCTGGTTCTCCATGCAGATGGCCGTGGGGGACCCCATGGGCGGGCCAGCTATGCTGGGATGGGCACACAACCCTTGGGGGGAAGCACTGGGTGGTCTAAGAGGAGCCTGGATGGATGGTCTGTGGGACACAGGGGCATCCCCTTGGGGGCAAACATGGATAGCTAGGGCTCAGGACACCTCAGCCTGGAACACAGGGTCCCCACAGTTGACATGACATGGAGGTGGAAAGGAAAATACGGTGGCCATTCCTGAGGCTGTGCACGTGCGGGGCCCTTCTGCCCCAGCACCGTCCTGGGGAGCCCTGCTCCCTCCGGGAGCCTTTCATGTCGTCCCTGGGTAATGGGCTGGGAACGCTTCCTATCCCATCTCCTCTCCTTTCATGGTGGCCTCCTCGGAAGAGCTCAGCACAGGATTGGCCCCTCCCTCCCCTCCCTGGACCAAGGATGAAGCCATGTGCTGCCTCCCAGAGCAGGGTGTCCCTCCTGGCTGAGGCCCCGCAGGGCCCTCCATCCAGTAGGACCTTGGCCAGCCCTGCACTGGCTGCTGGGGAGACTCAGGGCTGGGTGCCTGGGGCCCGTCCTCCGGGGGTCTGGGTCCTGTGCCCATCTCTCCTCAGGGTAGGAACAGTTGCCCTGACCCCTGCCCTTGCAGATGTGTCTTGCTGTACCATGCTGCCCAGAGTGACCACAGCCTCCTCAGACTTCAGTGGTCCAAGGACAGTCCCCATGGCTTCCACGTGTGGCCTTTGTCAAAACAGAGAAATCAAAACTTAACGTGTCCCCAAGGGCAAAGGAGGTGGCTCCTTCCTCTGTGACACCATATGGGTGGCTTGAGTAGCCTGAGTTCAGGGAAAGGGTGGGGCAGAGTATTGCCAACTCACCAGTATCTGGGTGCTCGGATGGCATATAAGACACTCAGGTTCTTGGAAGTGTCCCAGCAAGAGGACACAGGCTGCGACCAGGCAGAGAAGCTAAGGACGCACAGCCAGAGACCCTGAAGGAACTCGGACATGGAGCCCAGCTCAGCACCCGTGGACAGGTACTTTCCACCCCTTGAAGCACCTGGACTTCTGAACCCTTCCTCCAAGCTCCCTGATGGAGACAGACCTTCTACCCCGGGGACACCTCTGCTTCTCCACCTCCCTCCCCAGGGCCCTGCTCTGTACAGCCTGGACCCCTCGGCAGATGCCCACTTTGCTGTCCCTCCCACCCCCCCAGGCCCCGACACCAGATGTGGGGGAGTCACCCTTGAAGGTCCCCCAATCCGCTCCCTCCATCCCCTGTGAGGCCTCTTCTTCCTGCTCTGAACTGTGGGCCAGGAGGTCACGTTCAGATTTTGTTTCTGTTTGTGTAAGGGGCATTATTGCTTTCATAATTACAAAGAGAATATCATGAGTTATTTGAGAAGATGCCATTGGCATTCTCTTTTCCCAACAGTCCCACTCAGGAATGTGCTTGGCCCACAAAGTGCCATGTGCCTCAGGTTCAGCCTGAAGACCAGGGGGACACAGTCCACTGGGTTCACACCCACAGGGGTGGGTCAGTGGGTCAAGGGCAGGATGGTGATGCCAGGAGAGGGGACCCAGCCCACTCAGGCCAGAAAAACTGGTCCCTATCAGAGCTCTGAGAACCCCCCACTGCTCCTGGGGGGGACCCTGACAAAAGCACAGGGCTGACATCCGCAGGAGCCTGGAAGGGGTCACAGAGGGAGGCTAGGTGACTCCAGCTCAGAGTGGACCCCCATCCTCTATGGGTCCAGCCGGGACATGGGGTGCAGGGGGAGCCCAGGGTGAAGGGGAGGGGATGTGCAGAGAAGGGCAGGAGAACTGGGGATCCCCGGAGGAGCCCCATGCCTGTGAGTTTTTCCCACCTGTGTCCATAGGCCCCGGATGGATATGGCCACCTTCACTGAGAACTTTAGTCCACAAATGCTGAATGAAACACACCTGTGTTACGAGTGGGATGTACCAGAAGGTGACTCCAGGATCCCAGCAGACCAGATGAAGGGCTTCCTGCGCAACAAGGTGACGGACCACAGCAGGCAGGGCCACCTGCCCTGGGACATTCAGGGGGAAGGTTTCAGGGAGCAGCAGGTGTCCTCTCAGCATTGTCCTTTGGTCCCCCAGCTTCTGTCACTTTGCCTAGAGACAGGGAGGACCAATGCTGCAGTGACAGGCAGCTTTGAGCCAAGCAGAATAGAGGAAGTCCCAGTGTCCAAGGGCTTCCTCTGTCCCCTCCTGCTGAACCTCAGAGGAGAGGTCCAGATAGAGGAAAAGACCTCTGGACGTGGGGCCAGGTTCCCCCCTGTCCCCTGCCTGGGGCAGCCTCTGGCCAGAGAGCTGGAGAGCAGCCTGGTGCTCCCTCCAGTCACTGTGTGGAGCCCTGGGCAGGCTGCTGGGCTGCCCACAGCTGCCTTGCTGGCTGCACTGAGCCCAGGGATGCCTGCTGGGTCCCCAGGGGCCCACACACTCCCACCCGGGCTCAGCACTGCCACCCTTGGCGGGACTTGTCCCCCTCACTGAGGGCCTGGTCCCTAATCCTTCTGTCTGCGGTTGCACAAGTAGCCACGAGCCTAAGAGCCCCAGTGGTGACATTGCTCCTGTTTCCTGGGCACCCCTGCCTCGGTGGCCCTCAACCCTCTCTCCCTCAGGAGGGGAAACCCAGAGTAGGAACTGAAGCACTGGTGCTGGGAGGGAGGGCGAGGTAGGGGAGTGGATGGAGAGCAGGGCGCACCCCTCCCTGGAGCAAGCAGCCCTCTCTGTGCCATCACACTGGTGACCTCGGGGCTTGCCAGCCTCCTCCCTCTGTCTTCAGCTCTTCATGTGGCCCCACACAGGGGAGGCTCCTGAAGGCGTGGACCTCAGGCACAAACAGAGGGGCTCTGGGAAGGCAGCCATGCAGAGGAGTCGCATCACACGATAGTTTCAAATCGGAACTCACGCAAATTCCATGGTGAAGGGAACATGGACAGTGTAAAGGGAGGAGGATGAGGTGCAGCGCCATGGGGAGCCGGGACTGGCTGACGTGGACTGACACGGCCTCACTGCTGGGCGGGATTTGTCACGTGCCGATGTCGTGTCCATCGAGAGTTTGGCCTTGTGAGCCCCGTGTGGAAATGTCACCCTCTCGGTGGGGAGCTGTGCCTGCCCTGATTCTGTGCTGGAGGCCAGTGCCTCCCCTGCCTCCCCCTGGCCCCGCCCTGCTCCTGTCCACAGCAGGTGACAGAACTCTTTCCTCCCAGGAGAAAGTGCTCTGGGTGCTGCAGGACACTCTGGGGGGACCCCGCCATGCAGAGCTGTGCTTCCTGGATCTGATCCCTTCCTGGGACCTGGACAAGAACAAGCGCTACAGTGTCACCTTGTTCATCTCCTGGAGCCCCTGTCCTGACTGTGCCACCAGTCTGGTGCGTTTCCTGCTCCAGAATAGCCACGTGAACCTGCGCATCTTCGCCGCCCGCATCTACAGCCGAAACTGGGGATATGAAGACGGACTGCGCCAACTGCGTGCGGCTGGGGCCCACGTCTCCATCATGAGCATTGATGGTCAGCAAGGACTCGTTGGCGGGGTGGGTAGCGGGCGGCCTGAGGGAAGCTGCTAGAAGGAGGTGGTCCGGATGAGAAGCCCTGGTGGAGAAGGCTGTCACAGCTGCCTGCAGAGCGGGTGTTGGACTCCGAGAGGACAGGGGCGTCTCCTGGAGAAGAGAGTTCTGGGGACAGATGTGTCCTGGTCCTGGGCAGGGAGGGAGGCTGGGTACATGTGCAGTAGAGACCCAGGGACTTCCGAGTAAAAGGGGGTGGCCCAGCCTCACATTCCACTGGAGGGAAGAATTTTCGGGAAGAGCTACGTCCCTTGGAGGAAAGGGAAAGGAGACAGTGAAACACTGGTGGGGACAGTGTGTCCCCAGGGGTCAGACACCACGTGGCCCCTCCCTGCTCCCTAGAACTGGGGTCACCTCTCTGTCCCTGTGCCCTTCAGAGTACCAGCACTGCTGGGAAGCCTTCGTGGACCACCAGGGACGACCATTCCAGCCCTACCCTGACCTGCACAAACACATTCAAGAGCAGTCACAGAGGCTGAATGAAATCCTCGGGGTGAGGTCCCCCCTCCCTGCTCTCCCCTGCTCCCCTCCCTCCTCCCCCTCTCTCCCTGGGCCTTACTTCCCTCTGCTCGGGCCTGCTCTGCGTCAGTCACCTGCTTGCTGCTGGGACACCAGCCCCATCCCTCCCGTCCCTTCTCACAAGGCCCCTCTGCTCTCCACGTCCTTGTGCCCCTCGTCCTTCCCCATCGCTGTAGAGCCCCGGACGTTTTCTCTGTTCCTCTTTCCACCTGCCACGCTCCCCACACCCTTCAACCTGCGTCTCCGTCCGGATTCAGGGCAACTGGAGACAGACTCAACCCTCTGACTGATCAGGAGTCTCCTGGAGATCAGCGGATAAAACACCTTCGTCAAGAAGAGAAAACCCGCCTTTCCCACCATCTCCACATTGATCTGAAGACACCGGCAAAATGCAAAGAGCTCATAAGAAATTTGTTTTTAAATCTGATTGATTTACTTTTTATTTAAAATCTATGGTATGTTCAAAACAAACCTTTAAGATTTATTCAGTACTTACAGAATCATCTTTGATTTTTAGGGAACTAATCATTTTTGTTGATTTTCTAGGCAAAGCAATGAGAAGAAAGTTTACAAACCTTCCACAAAGTGTTTTTTGTCTGTACATGTATCGTGACCTCCAAATAGTTCAATAAACACTTGCAAATGTGCTCTTCCTGTTCCTTCTCCTTCTTGCACACTCTCTGCTTCCGGGAAGCACACTCTGCCCTCTGAACCCGGTGTGTCCGCAGACGCATGGCGGGCCCTCCCTCTCTGACCTGGTCTCTTGTCCTCTAGGGCACTCACACAGCATCAACCAAAGGACCAGCTCCCAGGCCACCCAGGGCTCACCGGTCCCTGTCTCTCTGCCACCGGAAGTGGCAGCCCCAGGGCTCGCTCTCCAGGAGTCTGAGCTGCTCACCCTCTGTCATTCCCAGAGGCCGAGGCCTCGCCTTTGTGAAGGAGGAGTCGTCAGGCTCAGGTGTGGCCCATCTGGGTGCAGGAAGGAAGTCCAGGAGGGGAGAGACAGTCAGTTAGTGGGTGAGCAGCCAGGTGTCCTCTCCCGAGTGCTGGGTGGACAGGGCGGTCAGTACTGACCCCCGACCCTGAGGGCCCCACCCAGGGAGCGCTGCACAACTACCACATCTGATCAGTGAAACAGTTGTGCGTGGGGGGGGGGGGCGCTTTCATTACCACTGAGGGACTGAGAGGTGGGGTGGTGAGATCCCCAAGGTTACCCAGAAGGTGAATGCCAGAGTGGGTGCTGACAGAAAGATCCAGAAGGCTGGAAAGCCTGTGCCAGGTCCCCAGACCACGGCGCCCCTCAGATGTCCACAGGCCTCTCGTTCCCACTGCAGGCCCCTTTCTGGCATTGCCCAGGGACCCCTGTGTCCCAGCCAGACCTGCGCTAGGGACTCTCTCCTAGGGTGCACCTACAGCGCACAGTTCCCGTCGTTACCAACACTCGCCGAGACAGCTTTTGGGTTTGCCTCTTGCGACCCCTATTTTCTCTTCTTTACCACACCCTGCTCCTTGCCTCACCTGACACGGGCAACCGGGCCATTCGGGTGACTGGACAGGCACCAGCCGGAGCGGGCCTGCCTCAGACCGTCTGTAGTATGAGGGTTGTTGAGTTTGTGTAGGAGAAAGATTCCACAACACCGGTCTGGGTTACCCCGAGGGAGATGGCAGTTGGGAACCTGGTGGAGGGATTCTCCGGGTACAGAAAAAAAAGGTAAAAAACCCTCAGGACAAAACTCAGGGTGAGCTCATTCAAGAGCAGTGGTCTGCAGCCTCGGGGTTTAGGAGGACATAGGAAGTTCAAGCCCAGAGGGCCGTGGGTGGACCTAGAGCCAGGGCCCCCAACCCCGGCCCTGGATCCCGAGGATCGGTTCTGGTCCGTGTCCTGCTAGGACGTGGGCCACCCAGCAGAAGGTGAGCAGCTGGCAAAGGGGAGAGGCTACCGCCCGAGCTCCCCTCCTGTCCGTCCCAACCCTCCCCTGAAACACTGTCCTCCGTGAAACCGGTGCCTGGTACCAAAAAGGCTTCGGACCGCTGCTCTCGACTGAGCTCGCTCTGAGTTTTGTCCTGAGGGCTTTTTACCTCTTTTTCTGTACCCAGGGAATCCCTCCACCCGGTTGGTTCCTCACTGCCACCTCCCTCGGGGGTAACGTACAGGATCTGGGGGATACTGAGTTCTGCCCCCGGTGGGGGCGGGACGACAAGCAGGGGTGGGTGCTAGCCTTTCTTTAGTTTTATGTGGTGTCAGCCCCACGTTGGGAGGTGGTGGGGGAGCCAGCCAGCTGGGGTGCAGGCTGTTGTGCCCTCCCCGTGGGTCCTGCCTGCTCTGCTGGGGGCAGAGGCTGGCGGTGTCTTGCTGGGGCTGTGAGGAAGGTGTCCCCTAATCCATCTGACATTGGGGCATCACATCTACGAGACTTTCTCAAATCCCTATCTTGGCAAAGGGACAAATTCCTATCTTGGAATGGGTAGATATAAGGCATTTCACTCCATCTGCCTTCATTTTGCAAAACAAATCTGACTGGGAAATAGTGTTACAAGCGAAGGATCCATGCACAGGCCAGACCTCCGCGTCCCTGAGTTTTCATTGAGTGGGGGCAACGTGGAAAAGGGAATCAGGTGTTTTCTCCTCTGACCGCTGCCCTCACAGGTGGACCAGTTGTCAGGGAGATGCCCGAGGAGGGTGTCAGGAACAAGTTCCCGTGTTGTCCTGTTCCCCCCCCCCCCCCCCCCCCGTCAGTGTGGCTGACGACGCATCAGGAGGCCCTGGCAACAGGAGGTGGGGCTGGGACCACGTGAAAATTCACTTGCTTCTTAGAGTCCTGTCTATTTTTGTCCTGTTTAAAGGGGTGATCTAAAAGATTACTTTTAGGCATTTGTAATTTAGAATAGGTCAGAGCTCTTTCTATGGACTTTAAAGACGTCATGAGTTTGCAAATGTATTGGAACAAAAACAACAATCGGCTTTAAATGACAAAAAATAACAAACCCACCCCAAAATGACCCCGTCACAGATCTGGTTGTAATGTAATTGACAGGAAATCCTGTCCTTTCCATAAGACACAACATTTCAAAGTAACCATCAGAGTTACAATGAAAGTTTATTGGAACTCTGTGGACTCAATGGAGATTTTTGTACGGACTCTTGGAGATTTTTATATAATCTCTAGAATAATAATATTCTACTTTAATAATAAAATATGTGTGTGGGAATAGGATACAGTTACTATTTCTTTATTTGACAAAGCTCCCATGTATTTTCAGTGCATCAAACAAGCCTGATGGGTGCAAAGTTTCTCTTCTGTAGGTAGAAGGGCGAAACCCTTGGACTGTTTCAAGGATCCGTCGAGCGGTTCCAAAGGCTTTGCTAGGCTAAGAGGAAGCCTTGTAATACTGAAACCCCAGGGAGCTTGTCAAATACTCTTGACCTAATGATTATATATATTATGAAATAATTTTTGGTTCTCTATTTAAGGTGATAATGAACTGTGAAACATTAATATAGGCTGACAAAACTTTAGTTCTAGGATCGAGAGAGACAATTTTCTCGAAAGTTAGCCAAGGATCTGGTTGACAGACTCTGACACATAATCGTTATTTATTTATTCAGTTATTTTTATTGTATTTTTCCACGACCGTGTAGGCCCCTTACATGCCCCACCTCCCACCTGGCAGTCACCACACTCGTCCAAGTCCGAGGGTCCTTTTCCCTTTTTGCTCAATCCCTTCGCCTCCTTCTCCCAAACCCCCCGCCACAGCTCTCAGCCCGCTCTCCATCTGTGAGTCTGTCTGTTTAATTGGCTTGTTAGTTTAGTTTGCTCATTAGATTCCACCTGTGAGTGAGATCCTATGGTATTTGTCTTTTTCCGACTGGCTGATTTCACTGAACATAATGATCTCCAGGTCCATCCATGCTGTCACCAAGGGTGAAAGTTTCTTCTTCTTTATGGCCAAATAGTGTTCCCTTGTATAAATGTCCCATAGTTGTTTTATCCACTCATCTGCTGATGGGCCCCTGGGCTGCTTCTGTATCTCGGTGGTTGTAAACAATGCAACAATGAGCATGGGGGTGCTTATATCCTATCAAATTACTTTTGGGTTCCTTGAGATATATTCCCAGAATTGGGATCGCTGGGTCACAAGGCAGATCCATCTTTCAGTTTTTGAGGTCTCTCCATACTGTTTTCCACAGTGGCCGCACCAGTCTGCAATCTTTTCGACGGTGCAGAAGGGCCCCCCTTTCTCCACGTCCTCGCCAGCACTTGTTGTTTGTTGATTTCCTGATGATGGCCATTCTGACAGGTGTGAGGCGGTATCTCATTGTGGTTTTATTATTTTTTTTAAGATTTTATTTATTTATTTTTAGAGGGGAAGGAGAGAGGGAGAGAAACATCAATGTATGGTTGCCTTTTGTGCGTCCCCTGCTGGTAGTTAGCCTGCAAGGAACCGGCCTGCAACCCAGGCATGTGCCCTGACTGGGAATCGAACTGCGATCGTCTGGTTCGCAGGCCCGCGCTCAATCCACTGAGCTACGCCAGCCAGGGCTTCACTGTGGTTTTAATAGGCATTTCTCTGATGCTTAGTGACGCTGAGGAACTTTCCACATGTCTATGGGTCCTCTGTATGTTCTCTTTGGAGAAGTGTCTATTCATGTTCTTTGCCCATTTTTCATTGGGTTGTGTGTCTTTTTGATGTTAAGTTTTGTAAGTTCTTCATAAATTTTGAACACTAACTCCTTATCAGCTGTATTGATATAATAACACAGAATCTTTTGTTTTTAGGCAGATACAGGGAGAACTTTTTTCCATTTATCAGATTTGAAAAGAACCAAATAAATTGTGTATCAGTTTACTGATTCGGGCACTGGCTCTCGGTGCCCACGGCATCATGGATGAGACGTGAGACAAATTCACACGGACTACCGAGTCCTGTGGAGGAAAAGGGAAGGCAGGGCTACTCCCTCAAGGGGGGAGTGCCTAGGAGCGGCCTGGCAACTCTCTCAAGGGGAGAGTGCCCTGATCCTTGCCTAGACAGGATTTTATTGGGTTTAATTTGCACAGGAGTTTAGGTACAGCTTATTAATCATTGTCAGGCAGTAAACAGGAGATAGCACACAAAGAACTATTAGGGCTTATTCTGAGTCAGGGTCTATCAGCTTAAAAGGCTACAAAACTTTTAGAAAACAAACTCATTTCCTGCTTGGACCTTTATCATTGAACTAAGAGCATTCTTAGCAAAGCAGGGTTTTACATATCCTTTCCCAGGCCTGATCACCTGGGGAGCCCGCCATTCCCAGCACAGGGCTGCACTGCCCTCTGTCATTGTTTCAGACTCAAGTCAGGCAGAGGAGGCAAATAGCCAAGGAATTCTCCGAGACTTCTCACAGACTGAGGATTCCGGCTTCGTCAAAGCTGAGGGGTGAGGGGCCATCGCCCCCTTTCTCCATAGCCCCCCAAGTCCTTCCCTGGGGCCTCCACGTGATCATGCCTGTCTTAGGTCATTCCCCCCTTGGGGAATCTCACCCGTCATTGGCTAACCGATCAGGCACTGGGGGCCAGTTATGGAAAAAGGAGCAGAAGCGGCGCTCCTGCCAGGGAGATTAATTAAGCTTTGTCTTTTTAGTGGCTTATGGTCCGAAGGTCGCTCACTCAGCCTTAGCCCTAGGGGATTTACAGCTCCTGAAACCAGGCAAGGCAGTTCCCAGCACTTTACTTTTGATATTTAGAGTTCTTTACCTAATTAAACACATTATTCAGCCTATTTATACAGATTCCTCTCCAGATCCCCCGTCACAAAGCTGCCTCAGTGGTCACAGATGCTGCTGCAGACGCAGACGCACCTGTGACGGGGCCCGAGACGCACAGGCCCCGTCAGCGTGTTCGTTTTCAACTCCGCCAGAAACGGCCAATTCCACACCAAACTCTCTCCTTCTGTGTCGTCAGCAAGCGCCTCTGTGCTTCCTACCTTCCGCCACCTACTGTAAAAGGGCTTTAAAGTTAATTCGAATTCTTAATCCCTGGAAACTTTTATTTTGGTGACAAATATTACCAATTAGCATTCTTTAGATTGGCAAATATATTTTATGGGTTGTAGAAAGCAGTTCTTTCATTGGTAAACACACTTACATTTTCTTCTAATAAAGAATAGGACGTTGATTCACAGCTTCAAATTTATTTTCTAGCTTTTCTGCATTAAAAAGTTAAAAGTAGTTGAACTAACATAGGCCTGGTAATGAATGATTCGGTATTTACTTTCAATAACTTTGAAAGATCTTAACCAAAGTTAAAGCAGCTTTAATACCAAATGTTTTCCTGTACCACATGGTTCTGGAAAGAAACCACATTTTCTATTTTTACCGTACATAAAAACTGTATTTGTAATGATGGTAGAAAAGACACGATTTGTAAGTTTTATTGTCCTGACAACTTTAAGGAGCCTGGAGAAGGGGCTGAGAGATGCCAGCTTGGGCGGCCTTCAGCCGCTTCAGGTCTCAGTGCACCGGTGTTTTTTCCCTTTATATTGAGTGGGACGTAGAGGGTGTGGTTTGGGGCATTTAAAGACCTTTTTTTTCCTTTCTAACTTCCCAGTAGGAAGTCTTGTTAAGGCCCTGAATGAGCTGTAGAAGCAAAGGCAGGCAGGCTTGGCCTCATGTAGGGAACCGTCGGGGTCCATCCCACAGAGAGTGCTAACGGGAGGGGGTGAGACCCGGTTGGTACCCAGCATGGGGCGGGCATGAGACGAACGCAGTCATCATACTGGGGCGCTTCCCGCTCTAAAAGAGGACCGGAGTCGTGGGGAGAGTGGAGACAAGTGCCGTGGGCACGTGCACCCTGTGCCCCGAGGGTGGCCTTACCGAAGACTGGGGCTACATGCCCCAGGGACAGATTTACCCCACTCCAATGGGGGGGGGTGCTTCACAGTGGCCAAACAAGGGGGCGAAGGGGGAATGGGTCCCCTAGCACACCAGGGATGATCAGTTCCTGCTTCGCTGGACCCCACCAGCCAGGTGTCGCCTGGGACAGTCGTGTGGCGGGTGACTCTACATTCAGGGGCAGCCTTACCTTCAGTCTCAGCGGTGATGAGGCGTGTTGTGACGAGGCGTGTTTTGACGAGGCGTGTTTTGACAAGGTGTGTTTCCATGAGGGATTTACTCCGCAGCTCCAGGTGGTTTCCCAACACCGACGATGGGAAGTGACAGGTGGCTGAGTTAGAGACAGAATGAGGAAAAGAGACTAACTCCATGCCCGATGTGGGGGGCCAGGATGTTACCACTGTCCCAGAGCAGGGCTGCCTCCGGCCGGCCTGCAGCGAGTGGGTTCTTGACTTGGTCTAGGAAAGATTCCACAACACGAGTCCAGGTGACCCTGAGAACACATTTATTAAGGCAGGAGACAGCGAAACAAAGGAGGGACTTAGTGTGGAAGAAGTGACAGGAGAGAGCCTGGGCGGTGCTCGGCTCTGGTTCTCTAGGAAAGGCGCAGGGAAGCAGTGAGCCAGGGCGGGGCTGCTGTTAGCTCCCCGGGAGGCAGAGAACGGAGGGCCCTGGGGGCAGGTCCGGGATAAGCCCGGATTGAGCTGCCACTGCCCGCCGCTCCCCTGGCTCCAAATCTCCGAGGGACCCTTAGAGTTTGGAGGAAGTAAAAAATTTGTGCCCCGGAAGGGACAGGGGTGTGCTCCAGAGTGAGCTGGCTCCGAGTCTTTGTCCTGGGGACTTTGTATCTTTTTTTGTGGGTGAGATTCTCAGGGTGCAGTTTCAGCTGAAGATCCATCAGCTTTCCAGGTGTGTTTTAGGACACTAATGTGTCAGAATGAGCTCATGGGGTATTTTGGGAGCACTCCCTGGTCTGTTACGCTGCTTCACTTTTGAGTCTGTGTTTGGTGGGGTTTCTGTTGTGTCTGGCCTAACTTCATCGGTCCTGCGTTGAGCTGGCAGGAATGACGGTGCTTGGCTCTCTCTCTGTTCTCCATCCCAGACCAGGGAGAATTAGGCTTTGCTCTCTTTGGACAGAGAGGAGAGGCGTGAACCTTTCGCTCTCAGGTGTCCTTGGTTAGGGGAGATGAGTTCTCAGGACTCACCAGGGGGCTGACCTGAGCAGCTCAAACCATTGGGCCTTGTTTAATTCTCTCGCCCAGGAGTTTTCCCAGCTTCTTACTGTCCGGCCTCAGGGACCCGGCTGGGACCTGCTGCTGTGGAAACACTCTCTGGAGGCCACGCTGGAGTCTGGGTTTTACCGAAAGCCATTGGCTGGGGGGCTGGTAAACCCTGACTCGTTGTGAATAGGGGTGCAGGTTTCAGGGGCTCGCCTCCCACCACTGGCCAGACTCATTTCCTCGAGTCGTTTCCTTTCTTCCTTACCCTGGGGGTAGGGGTGCGGCTCATCCTCTGACTCTGGGTGAAGCCGGGTTTGGTGACGACTCCCCGACCCCGGGCGCTGCCCTCTGGCTCTGCCAGAGCAGAATTCCTTCGCCCAGGGCTGGGCTCAGAGGCAGTGCTGGATGCCCAGGCGGACTTCTGCCTTGGCAGCCTGAACGTGTCTGTCCCTGTCCATGGCAGTCTGGAAACTTCTTCTTCTTCAGTGACTTCATTAGTGTGTAATGAGACAAGAAGTATTTGCTTAATGAGACATTAAATAATACCGAGATATCTCCTGGGAAAGTTTTGGGTCTCTGTCTCTCACCACCAAGCCTGCCCCACCCGTCACTAATTTCCCTCTTCTGTAGAAAAAGAAGTAGCTGGCCCTGGCTGGTGTAGCTCAGTGGATTGAGTGCGGGCCTGCAAACCACACGATGATCGCGGTTCGATTCCCAGTCAGGGCACATGCCTGGGTTGCAGGCCAGTTCCCAGCAGGGGACTCATGAGAGGCAGCCATACATTGATATTTCTCTCCTTCTCTCCTTCCCTTCCCCTCTAAAGATAAATAAATAAAATCTTTTTTTTTAAAAAAAGGAAGTAGTTGGTGTTTCATTTTCCCATCACTTTACTTATTTGTTCATTTTTGACTAATATTAAGAACACCTGCTGGTGGTGGGCTTGCGCTAAGGCCCTGGGGTACTCATTTGAGTAAGTACCAGGGGTCTCCCCAACTCAAGGGGATTGTGTCGGGGGGAGGGACCTGCGAAAATGTGGGAATGGGTGAGATCATTTCAGCAAAGGCCATCGCTAAGGGCATACACAGGCGTTCTCCTGAGGGTGACAGCTGGTGGGCGGCGACTTTAATAGGTGTGCAGAGCTTGGGACTTCCATTCTGAGACAGAAGGGCTGAGAAAGGGTCAGCCCCGGGGGGACCTTGGATGGTCCTGAGGCAGGAGGGAAGCAGAAAAGGGAAGTGGGCCTGGAGAGCAAGGTGTGGGAACAGGGAGGTTGTGGGGCTTGGTCACAGGCAGGGCTTAGATTTAAAAAGAAGTTCAAGAATCTGCGTGGACAATGAATAAAGGCAAAAGAGTGGGCACTGGAAGGTTCTTCCATCATCCCAGTGAGAGGTGGTGGTGGAGACCGTGGAGACCGAGGTGCCCAGGGGGCTGAGGTGCCACATGGGGTGGGTTGGGGGCAGCGAGGGGGGAAGGACTTGGCTGCGGTTTGGAGATTAAGAAGAGGAGTCAGGTGAGTCCTCAGGTCTGGGCTCAAGCGCCCTGCTCACGGGTGAAACAGAATTGACCTTTATGTACTTGGGGGAATCTCAGAAAACCAGTTTGAGGGGAAAATACCCCACAAGGACTTCTATTCGGGAAGGTCAAGGTGTAGCGCCCAGCAGATGTCCAGGAGCAGATGTCTAGTAGGAAGCTGGTGTCCAAGGGCTGAGCTCGGGGAAGCAGGGGGACTGGAGATCCAGGGCCCTGGGCTGTGGGCAGGAGTGGGGTGCAGGAGGGCAGGCTGAGGCTCTTAGGGAGATGGTGGGAGACCTCGGGGAGCGTCTCCATCCAGGAGAAGGGGAGGAGCTAGGGAAGGAGCAGTAGCAGGAGCAAAATCAAGGGACAAGGGTGTCACCAGCAACTGGCGAGGAGAGCACCTGAAGATGAAGGCTGTGCTCAATATGCCACTTGGTGTTGCGTGAGGGGCAAGATGAGGACTGAAAACTATTCCCTTCCACTGGCAACGTGGGGGTCATTGCTGACCATGTCAGTGGCCGCTTTTCTGGGGCCATGGTCGTGGGATGAAAGCAGACAGGACTCGGAAACTAGGGACAAAACTTGTAGACACTCAAAATTCTTCTTTCTGTGAAGGGACGCCTTACTGTCCTTGGAAGCGAATGAAGGGAGATTCGACTCAAAGGAGAGTTTTTGTTCTGAAAGTGGGAGACACCAGCCGGTGGCAAGGGTCAAGCAGGGACCATGGCAGGGTGGGAAACTACAGAGGAGAAACCCCCAAAAGGAGTGGGCCTGAGCCCGGGGCACAGACTGAAGGTCGGACTGTGACTGGACAGAGAGGCCACGCAGACCACAGGCCACCAGTCAGGAGTGTGGTCTCTCGTTCAGTGCGTACTGGCCCCCGGAACAGCCCCTAGCACACAGGTGCTAATAACATGCGTGTTGAGCCAGTGAATGTGGCGCAAGCGGAGGTCAGTTCCCGGATGTACAGGCTCAGGGAAGGCTGTGCTGGGTCCTTAGCCGGGGGCCAAGAGGGTCAACAGGAGCGGAGTGGAGAGTCCCTCTCGCTTCCCCGCGGGGACATTGGCAGCACCTCGTCCCGTTGAAAACATCCACAGAACAGTGGCTTGCCTGTCCCCACTGGGGGGCAGCTCCACCTCTGTCATCAGCTAAGCTCCCAGATAGCCTCATATGTGAGTTTCAGTCCCTGGCTGATGCCACGCACTTTCGATGCCGGTGGCTGTGTGGACTTTCTAGTTTGCGTTATGTTGCAGGAACCACGTCGCTTCCTCATTTCATCGTCACGCTTCACGTTTCACCACATGGAGCCTGTCATTTGGACTGAAATATTCTTTTCTTCTCACGGAAAAAAATAACCACCAAAGCTAAGAACAATCATGATGAGTCTGGTTGTATTTGATTTGCATTTTCAGGTACAAATTCCTTTGGGATAATAATATACTTCATCTCTTTTCGGAACATTTTTTTCTTTATTGAAAGCAGATGCTTTGTCCCACAGTGGAGGAGTGGGTAAAAAAAGCAGTGGCACATTTACGTGCTGGATCACTGCCTCGCTGTAAACAAAGAAGAAAAGGTTACGTTTTGCCACAGCACGGATGGACCTGGAGTCATAACGCTCAGTGAAATAAGCCAGTCAGAGAAAGACAAATACCATATGATCTCACTTATATGTGGAATCTAATGAACTAAATAAGCCGATGAACAAAACGGAAACAGAGGCATGGACACATGGAACAGACTGACAGCTGTTGGGGGGGGGACTAGATGAAGGAGAAGGGATTAGCCAAAGAGCATACACGTATAAGCCATGGACTCAGACCAAAGGTGGTGATGTCCAGAGGGAGTGGGGAGGGTGGAAGTGGAGGAGGAGGAAAAGGGGAGGAAATAGGAACATTTGCCATAGTGTCAGCAATAAAAATGAAATATATAGGTTTTGTAAGTCTTTCATTTTTCCATTTTTATTGGGGCGTAACTTACAATTAAGTGCAGGTCTTAGGTTTCCAGGTAGAATAACTATCGCCCAACCTGAGTGGGGCTGGTCACAGAAACCCGCATGGGGGTCCCTCATGTCCCCTCCCCAATGATCCCCCTCCAGAGGGAAGCCGGGTTAACGCATCTGTTATCACAGGTTGATTCGTGCCTCGCTTTGAACTTCCTATATGTGGAATCAGAAGTATGAATTCTTTAGGTGGGACTTACTTTATTCCGTGTTGTATTTGTGGAATTCATCTGAGGCTCCCTGGAGGCTGACACTGCTGTGAGATGGAGAAGAAGAAGTCTGCAGCCAGATGGGTGGGCCAGCTCTCCTGGGATGGGCACACGACCCTTGGGGAAAGCACTGGGCCAACATGCAGTGGTATAAGAGGAGCCTGGATGGATGGTCTGTGGGACACAGGGGCATCCCCTTGGGGACAAACATGGATAGCTAGGGCTCAGGATACCTCAGCCTGGAACACAGGGTCCCCACAGTTGACATGACATGGAGGTGGAAAGGAAAACACGGTGGCCATTCCTGAGGCTGTGCACGTGCGGGGCCCTTCTGCCCCAGCACCGACCTGGGGAGCCCTGCTCCCTCCGGGAGCCTTTCATGTCGTCCCTGGGTAATGGGCTGGGAACGCTTCCTATCCCATCTCCTCTCCTTTCATGGTGGCCTCCTCGGAAGAGCTCAGCACAGGATTGGCCCCTCCCTCCCCTCCCTGGACCAAGGATGAAGCCATGTGCTGCCTCCCAGAGCAGGGTGTCCCTCCTGGCTGAGGCCCCGCAGGGCCCTCCATCCAGTAGGACCTTGGCCAGCCCTGCACTGGCTGCTGGGGAGACTCAGGGCTGGGTGCCTGGGGCCCGTCCTCCGGGGGTCTGGGTCTTGTGCCCATCTCTCCTCAGGGTAGGAACAGTTGCCCTGACCCCTGCCCTTGCAGATGTGTCTTGCTGTACCATGCTGCCCAGAGTGACCACAGCCTCCTCAGACTTCAGTGGTCCAAGGACAGTCCCCATGGCTTCCACGTGTGGCCTTTTTCAGAACAAGGAAATAAAAACCTAACATGTCTCCAAGGGCAAAGGAGGTGGCTCCTTCCTCTGTGACACCATATGGGTGGCATGAGTAGTCTGAGTTCAGGGAAGGGGTGAGGCAGAGTATTGCCAACTCACCAGTATCTGGGTGCTCGGATGGCATATAAGACACTCAGGTTCTTGGAAGTGTCCCAGCAAGAGGACACAGGCTGCGACCAGGCAGAGAAGCTAAGGACGCACAGCCAGAGATCCTGAAGGAACTCGGACATGGAGCCCAGCTCAGCACCCGTGGACAGGTACTTTCCACCCCTTGCAGCACCTGGACTTCTGAACCCTTCCTCCAAGCTCCCTGATGGGGACAGACCTTCTCCCCCGGGGACACCTCTGCTTCTTCATCTCCCTCCCCAGGGCCCTGCTCTGTATAGCCTGGACCCCTCGGCAGATGCCCACTTTGCTGTCCCTCCCACCCCCCCAGGCCCCGACACCAGATGTGGGGGAGTCACCCTTGAAGGTCCCCCAATCCGCTCCCTCCATCCCCTGTGAGGCCTCTTCTTCCTGCTCTGAACTGTGGGCCAGGAGGTCACGTTCAGATTTTGTTTCTGTTTGTGTAAGGGGCATTATTGCTTTCATAATTACAAAGAGAATATCATGAGTTATTTGAGAAGATGCCATTGGCATTCTCTTTTCCCAACAGTCCCACTCAGGAATGTGCTTGGCCCACAAAGTGCCATGTGCCTCAGGTTCAGCCTGAAGACCAGGGGGACACAGTCCACTGGGTTCACACCCACAGGGGTGGGTCAGTGGGTCAAGGGCAGGATGGTGATGCCAGGAGAGGGGACCCAGCCCACTCAGGCCAGAAAAACTGGTCCCTATCAGAGCTCTGAGAACCCCCCACTGCTCCTGGGGGGGACCCTGACAAAAGCACAGGGCTGACATCCCCAGGAGCCTGGAAGGGGTCACAGAGGGAGGCTAGGTGACTCCAGCTCAGAGTGGACCCCCATCCTCTATGGGTCCAGCCGGGACATGGGGTGCAGGGGGAGCCCAGGGTGAAGGGGAGGGGATGTGCAGAGAAGGGCAGGAGAACTGGGGATCCCCGGAGGAGCCCCATGCCTGTGAGTTTTTCCCACCTGTGTCCATAGGCCCCGGATGGATATGGCCACCTTCACTGAGAACTTTAGTCCACAAATGCTGAATGAAACACACCTGTGTTACGAGTGGGATGTACCAGAAGGTGACTCCAGGATCCCAGCAGACCAGATGAAGGGCTTCCTGCGCAACAAGGTGACGGACCACAGCAGGCAGGGCCACCTGCCCTGGGACATTCAGGGGGAAGGTTTCAGGGAGCAGCAGGTGTCCTCTCAGCATTGTCCTTTGGTCCCCCAGCTTCTGTCACTTTGCCTAGAGACAGGGAGGACCAATGCTGCAGTGACAGGCAGCTTTGAGCCAAGCAGAATAGAGGAAGTCCCAGTGTCCAAGGGCTTCCTCTGTCCCCTCCTGCTGAACCTCAGAGGAGAGGTCCAGATAGAGGAAAAGACCTCTGGACGTGGGGCCAGGTTCCCCCCTGTCCCCTGCCTGGGGCAGCCTCTGGCCAGAGAGCTGGAGAGCAGCCTGGTGCTCCCTCCAGTCACTGTGTGGAGCCCTGGGCAGGCTGCTGGGCTGCCCACAGCTGCCTTGCTGGCTGCACTGAGCCCAGGGATGCCTGCTGGGTCCCCAGGGGCCCACACACTCCCACCCGGGCTCAGCACTGCCACCCTTGGCGGGACTTGTCCCCCTCACTGAGGGCCTGGTCCCTAATCCTTCTGTCTGCGGTTGCACAAGTAGCCACGAGCCTAAGAGCCCCAGTGGTGACATTGCTCCTGTTTCCTGGGCACCCCTGCCTCGGTGGCCCTCAACCCTCTCTCCCTCAGGAGGGGAAACCCAGAGTAGGAACTGAAGCACTGGTGCTGGGAGGGAGGGCGAGGTAGGGGAGTGGATGGAGAGCAGGGCGCACCCCTCCCTGGAGCAAGCAGCCCTCTCTGTGCCATCACACTGGTGACCTCGGGGCTTGCCAGCCTCCTCCCTCTGTCTTCAGCTCTTCATGTGGCCCCACACAGGGGAGGCTCCTGAAGGCGTGGACCTCAGGCACAAACAGAGGGGCTCTGGGAAGGCAGCCATGCAGAGGAGTCGCATCACACGATAGTTTCAAATCGGAACTCACGCAAATTCCATGGTGAAGGGAACATGGACAGTGTAAAGGGAGGAGGATGAGGTGCAGCGCCATGGGGAGCCGGGACTGGCTGACATGGACTGACACGGCCTCACTGCTGGGCGGGATTTGTCACGTGCCGATGTCGTGTCCATCGAGAGTTTGGCCTTGTGAGCCCCGTGTGGAAATGTCACCCTCTCGGTGGGGAGCTGTGCCTGCCCTGATTCTGTGCTGGAGGCCAGTGCCTCCCCTGCCTCCCCCTGGCCCCGCCCTGCTCCTGTCCACAGCAGGTGACAGAACTCTTTCCTCCCAGGAGAAAGTGCTCTGGGTGCTGCAGGACACTCTGGGGGGACCCCGCCATGCAGAGCTGTGCTTCCTGGATCTGATCCCTTCCTGGGACCTGGACAAGAACAAGCGCTACAGTGTCACCTTGTTCATCTCCTGGAGCCCCTGTCCTGACTGTGCCACCAGTCTGGTGCGTTTCCTGCTCCAGAATAGCCACGTGAACCTGCGCATCTTCGCCGCCCGCATCTACAGCCGAAACTGGGGATATGAAGACGGACTGCGCCAACTGCGTGCGGCTGGGGCCCACGTCTCCATCATGAGCATTGATGGTCAGCAAGGACTCGTTGGCGGGGTGGGTAGCGGGCGGCCTGAGGGAAGCTGCTAGAAGGAGGTGGTCCGGATGAGAAGCCCTGGTGGAGAAGGCTGTCACAGCTGCCTGCAGAGCGGGTGTTGGACTCCGAGAGGACAGGGGCGTCTCCTGGAGAAGAGAGTTCTGGGGACAGATGTGTCCTGGTCCTGGGCAGGGAGGGAGGCTGGGTACATGTGCAGTAGAGACCCAGGGACTTCCGAGTAAAAGGGGGTGGCCCAGCCTCCACTGGAGGGAAGAATTTTCAGGAACAGCTATGTCCCTTGGAGGAAAGGGAAAGGAGACAGTGAAACACTGGTGGGGACAGTGTGTCCCCAGGGGTCAGACACCACGTGGCCCCTCCCTGCTCCCTAGAACTGGGGTCACCTCTCTGTCCCTGTGCCCTTCAGAGTACCAGCACTGCTGGGAAGCCTTCGTGGACCACCAGGGACGACCATTCCAGCCCTACGCTGACCTGCACAAACACATTCAAGAGCAGTCACAGAGGCTGAATGAAATCCTCGGGGTGAGGTCCCCCCTCCCTGCTCTCCCCTGCTCCCCTCCCTCCTCCCCCTCTCTCCCTGGGCCTTACTTGCCTCTGCTCGGGCCTGCTCTGCGTCAGTCACCTGCTTGCTGCTGGGACACCAGCCCCATCCCTCCCGTCCCTTCTCACAAGGCCCCTCTGCTCTCCACGTCCTTGTGCCCCTCGTCCTTCCCCATCGCTGTAGAGCCCCCGACGTTTTCTCTGTTCCTCTTTCCACCTGCCACGCTCCCCACACCCTTCAACCTGCATCTCCGTCCGGATTCAGGGCAACTGAAGATGGACTCAACCCTCTGACCGAGTCTGTTGTCTTCTGAGGAACTACAAACGAACAAATGAAAACTCACCATCTCCAAACTGATCCTCAGAAACCACCAAAAGTTCAAGAGTTCATAAGAAATTTGTTTTTAATGAATCTGATTGATTTACTTTTCATAAAATCTGTATGTAGAAATATTCAGCAGTAATATTCTACTAAATACTCAGAAACATTTTTGAGTATTACAGAAATAATTATTTTTATTGATCTTAAACACAAAGCAATGAATAAAAGATTAAGAATGCCCCCCAAATTTTTATCCTCTGTGCATGCATCATGAAATGTAAAGAGTGCATCAAACTCATGCTAATGGACAAAAGCCTCTCTCTTTTAGGAACCTTCATGGGAAGGAAGAGGTCACACTAATTCCCACTTGTCCAGTCAAATCCAGTAATGCATGTAGGAGCAGAATCTGCAGTTCCAAAACCTAAACTCACTGTCAAACTAGCACCCAGACAGCAGTGCTGTTTTTGAAATGACAGCCCACACAATAGGAGAAGATTAAGACTGAGTGTAACTGTAGGGAAGAGAAATGAAGATTGGCAGTCAGATGGGAGACTGAGCCTTTTCTGGTCCACAGGCCATGGTTTATTCCACTGACCTGGGAGGAAGCTCGAGATGGGGCTTCCCTGTCTGAGGTTGAACTCTGCCCTTACAGTCCCAGGGCTGAGCAGGGCCCATCACGGTCACCAGGCGTCTGTCCTACGTGTCTCTGTGTAGCCTGTGTCACGCCAAGGGAGCCACAGGCGGCTGGGTGCGCTGCACCAGGTGCTCTGGGCGGCAAAGGCTCCCAGGTCCCTCCTCACAAACTTCTGCTCACATGTTGGGCCCAACCTCACTGGGTCACAAACTCACACAGTGACTGTAGGAGCTGAGGTGGATCATTTAGTGTGAGAAGATGCAGGGAAAGAGAACCAGGACAGTCACGATGACCATGGACACAGGGAGGAGGGGCTAAGTCAGGGAGGACAAGCAACCAGAGGGAGACACTGAGAGACAAAGTGACCAGAGAGATGGAGGCAAAAGTGAGGGCAGGGTGGGAAGGGACAACACAGAGCTGGGGGCCATGGAGGGAGGACAAGGGACAAGAGGAGCTTGAAGACTGGACACAAAATAGAGGGGTGTGTTGGGGACTGTGCTGCCTGTGGCCGAAGCTGCCAGGAGGGGGAAAGTCAGCCTGTTCCACAGAGGCAGACCTGTGGGAAGAGCAGGAGGGTGGGGCCAGGCTCCGGGGCCCAGTGATGCTCCCGGGCACTGGGCCCATTGCCGAACCCCCAGCTCTGCTCCAGGGCTCGTCTTCCCTGGTCTCCTCCCAGCCTCAGATGGCTGCCCCGCTCCATACTTCTTTCCCCATCCAAGGGGCGGACAGAGGACAGGACCAAGCCCAGAACATCGCAGCCTCTGCATCCTTTGGATGGACGACAGCAGGGACCCACCATGAAGGGTGGCTGATGGGACAGCCCATGAATCACAGGTCCCAGGGACATTTTCTGGGAGACCGTGTGGGTCCTGTGGAGGGAACGGGACTGGCTCCTGGGTTCCTCACCTGTAACGTACGGAGACTCACAGTGACTGACCTTGGGGGCAGTCCTGGCAGTTGAATGTCGTGCGTTTAGGACAATGTCTGGGGCAGTTAATCCTCAGCAAAGGGTGAGGTTGTTATGAAAAGGATGGAAAGTCTCATTTACGATTCGTCCTTCCATGTACAAACAGCCCCTCGGTCCTCCAGCAGGCTGTGCTTACCCCACAAGCACTCCTGTGCTGGGAGGCAGTGGTGACAGAGGTCCATGGTGACAGGCAGCAGTGGAGGCCCCAGCAGGTGGCCATGGCTGGGACCCAGGACAGGGCCAGTCCTGCTCCTGAACCCCTCCTCCTGGCTTCCCTGACGGGGCCTCCCCTCCTCCCCTCTGCAGGCTGTACCTCTCACCCCTGGGTGCTCCTCCTGTCTCTGGACCAGGTGCCTTGCCTGGCCTCACCCAGGGCTCCAACACGTCCTCCAGGCTGAAGCATTCATTTCTGTGCCTCCCCTGCCCCTGTGGCAGCTGTGCCAGGGAGACTGCCTGTCCCAGAGGGGATGGTGCCAGGCCCAAGTGAGGGGAAAGGACTGAGAGGGGTTCCACTCCCAGGTCTCCGAGCTGAGCTCTGCCTTGTGGGACCGACTCCCCTAGCGTCTGCAACTGGGCCAAGCCCCCTTCATGCCCAGGCTTGTGCAGATCTCACCAACCCTCAGGGCAGGGAGGGACTGCTCAGGGCCTATTGCTCTGAGGCAAAGTGTTGTCCCTTTTCTCAAGGTCGGAATTCAATGAGATAGAGCCATATTCACACCCTCCATTTCTCTCCCTCCGCCCCCCATCCCGTGCTGACCCCAGGCTCCTTTGCTTCTCTGCATCTGCCCAGAGTGGAGTGCCTTCCTGTTTGACTCTGTCCCTTCCTGCCCACGCTCACGCTCCTCCCCTTCGTCCTCACGGCTGCCTCCCCTTTCTTTCCTTCCAGGTGCCCTTTACCTGATGCCGACTCCGTGAGAACGCAGAGGGCGGCCTGCAGACGTCGAGGGACACGCCCTGTTCCTGGATGGAGAGCCTCAGTGGCACACCGAGGTCTGTGCCGCCACAGTGACCTGCGGCACACCGACCACAGGGCTTCTCGGGCAGCACGAAAACGTCTGTCCATAAACTGCCTTGGGTCTGGGCCCAGCCAGTGCAGCCTCAACGGGTGACCAGATGAGGTGGGTCTGTGTGCCGGCCTGTCGCACTGGCTCTGCAGACGCAGCAGAGCAGCCTGGCAGCAGGCAGGCACTGAGAGACGCGCCCACGGAGCAGGACAGAGAGCTTGAGACAGCACACACGCAGACGCACAGTCCCACAGGCATAAGTTTGGGGCCGTACAACCAGAAGGACAAAATCACATGGAGGAAATTCATGAAATGTTTTCCTATAGGCAGCCAATGGGAATTTAAAATTTGTATGGCTATGTCATCATATATGCGTGAAAAACAACCGTATTTCAAAATGTTCAATGTGAAAACATTTGGCCCTGAGAGGGTAGGTAGCTGAGTTCATCAAATAGTCCTCCTGATTTGCCAAATTCTCGGGGTTGACCCCAGTCAGGCCCCAACGGGAAGATGCCAGGGCGTGTATGAACGAGTGGGACAGGGAACTTGCCCTTTTTCACCCATCACAGCCCTCTCTCTGTCTTCTTCTCTCTCAAAATCAATCCATTAAAAGAGAACCATTAAATAAAATTAAGGCGTCTTCATATGCAAACAGCATAACCTGGGAGCCTGGCCACACAGGGAAGCAGAGCATCTGCCCTGTGGCTGCGGGAGGCCTCCCACCCGAACGCGAGAAAACCCTGACTGAGCGAGAGGGACCAGAGCAGCAGCCCTCTCTCCCCACCACAGGAAGGCTGAGGGGACTTCCGCGGGCCACCCAGCACAGGACCAGGAACTCCAAGCACATCTGTCCCTGATCCGGGGTACAACCTCCACTGTGCCTGGGTCATTCAACAGGCGGTGAGGGCCAGCACTGGGTGTGGACTGGGGCTGGGGCAGGGGCTGTGGAAGGGGCTCCAGCCAGCTCCTCCCAGGGGGCAGGGCCTCTGTCCTGCTCCCTCCCATGGGGTCTGTCCCACCGCCATCTGTCATCCTCACTTTCACTTTCCCTTTGCAAGGATGTCTGTCCCGCTGGTCAGAGGGGCCTGTGTCCAGCACAGGGGAGGAGCTCTGCCAGGAGGCAGGGCACAGGAAGCAAGGAAGGCGGGTCTGGCCACAGGGGCCCAAGCCCAGGGCCTTCCCACCCTGCAGCCCCTGCAGGAAGAGGTGGGGCCTCAGCTGAGGAGGCTGGGAGACCTCAGACCAGGGACTTTCCTGAAGCAGGAGCCCTCTGAGCAGAAAGGCAGAGCCAGTGCTGGGGACAATGGTAAGAAGGAATCTCACCTGGAAGGAAGGCTACATCCCAAAGCCCTGGCCCAGGTACTGCTGCCCACTCTGTCCCCTCTGTAGCCCCTTCCTGCACGGTGGGCCCTGCTGGGTCTGTCCTCAGCCTCGGCCACCCCAGCCTGGCTTCTCTTCCCTCTGGGCTCCTTTCCTCAGCTCCCACTCCATCGGGGGTCTGTGCCCCATTCCCTGGATGTCCCCACTCTTGCTGCTGAATGGCCCCTCCCACAATGGCCCCAGGCTGTGTCCTCCTGGTCCCCCTCTCAGTCTGCCTGCCAGTCTGTGGGGCTGGATGTCCCCTCCCTGCCTGTGAGGACTGTCCCAGCTACCACCTTTTCTTTGCACTCTTAACAATTAGAATGAAACTAAGGGATGGGCGGGCAGTTGGTCAGTGTAGTTGGAAGCACTTGGATCCATTTTCTGTGCATGGACCCCATCACACATGCCGTGTGAGATCAGCTCCCTGGGCCAGAAGGTCCGTGAGCTCTCAGGGACAGCCCCACTGTGTGCAGAAGAGTGAAGCCACTCTGTTCCCAGACACGGCCAGGTCCTTGGCGTTTATTAGTGCAGTGACCAGCAGCTGGAGCAGAGAACAGGGCCGCCCGCAGTCAGGAGAAACGCCCGCCGTGCACAACTGGGTGGCAGAGGGCGCCTCCCCACACAGGGCACACACTGCCCTGCACACCCTGTGGGTGTGACTACCCTCTGTCACTCACCTGCCCTCTCCTTGACCAGGCCACTACTTGTCTTGCCCTGCTTCTTCCACTATGAAATGCAGTGACTCGCAGAAAATTCTGGGAAGGAGAAGGGGAGTTCACATACTTGGAGCCCTTGGAACAGTGCTGGAGACTGTGAATTTGTTAGCTTGAGTTAAAAAACTTGCATAGGACAAAGCCTAGGCATGAATGTACCTGCATTTTAAAAACCAGTGTTTGGGGTGGAGGTGGTGCCCGTGGACCTCAGGCTCTTCCACAGCATCAGGAGAAAAGCATCTCAGGGCCTATACCCGGAGATGGCGGTGGGCAAGGTTCATTCTGGTGGGAGCCTGCCCCTGGGTGTCCAAAGTCCCATCTCCATTCGTCCCTCCACAGAGAAAGTTCAGCTGAGTCTTCAGCCAGGCAGAAACCAAGGCCGGTGTTTACAGTTNATGTTCCAAAGGATTTGTAGACACACCTTGAATTACTTACTGAGCCAGTGTCTCCTTTGCTGCCCTCTTCTCTCCTCTCCCACACTGGTGGGCCCTCAGGCTTTCATGGCTAACTGGACCAGGTGGGGAACCTGATGCAAGATGCACCGATCAGATCATCTCTTCTGAATCTGTAAATTTCTTCGTTTAAGCCCAAGCCAAGGTGCAGATGAGTACTTTTGATACTAGCCCTTGGCCTTACTGCCCTTGCACAAGAGTTGGTCTGAGGGAGGAGCCTCCCTGCCTCTCAGTGGCTTGCTTCCTGCTGCTTGATTAACTGGACCTACACCAGAACTCCTGCTCTGACCTGGTAGAACCCTCCCCTCAGGGCTGCCATCCAACAATTGCCCAGGAACTCTTTCCATTTGGACCCGTGCATGACAAAGTGGAGATTCAATGGTGTGTTTCTGGGGCAAGCAGATACCAAGGGGCTGGGCATTTGTGGATTTGCAGGAGATCAAGTTTTAAACCAAGTCTCAGTGCTCTTCTGCTTCAAGCGTCCTACTCAGGTCAATGACAAGAGTGCCCAGCAAGGGAAGACAGGAGTGGAGCCCAGAGTATGGCTGACCCTTTCTTGCTGGCCTACCTGTGGCACCTGGGAGGGCTGACCCCTCCATCTTCAAGACTCCACTCTTAGTGTGATGCCTCTCACAGTGAAACTCCTTGACTGGCGGTCCTTCTTCTTCCTACCCCCTCACTGAAGGCCTTGAACAACAAAGTCTGGACCACCCTGCTTGCTCTCTGCCTCTGCCTTCCTTTTCTTCTGTCTCTGGTCTCAGGATTCACCTCCCTGTCTTTGCCTCCAGAATCTGCTTCACCCATCTGAGTTCTTAAACCTCAGTTCCTTAGACTAGCAATGTGGAATCACCTTTGATTTTTCTGCCTCACCTTCCCTATGAAAATTGCTAATGAAATTTCTTATCATGTCATTAGAAAAAGTCTCTAAATCAATTAGTCATCCAATATTTTCTGAATCAAAATAAATATATGTAGACTGGAGAATAGGGTTATATTTTCTGTGTAACTAAAACTGTCATATTATTGTGTATAGTTGCATTTCACCCATTTCTTTTTTTATCTGTATTTTTGTTTTCATTTTGACTACTAAAGCATAAGTAAAGGCAAAACAAACAAGCAAACACACCCCACCTACTAATACTGTTTTCTTTAAATATTCTTCCCAAGCACTAAGTGAGTTTATTTATTTATTTTTTAATTCTCTTTCATCTTTTCACCCATCACCAAACTTACCCTTCTGACAGCTGTCAGTTTGTTCTCTGGGGGGAAACACAAAGCTTGTTGACCAGGAGCCATGCCAACCTCCCTCTGCTGTGTAAGCAGATGGCCGCAGCCCCACATAACAGCAGAACAGAAACCACACAGGGTACCACTGTGAAACAGGATCAGGCCGGGGGCCTGAGAGACCCAGCAACTGAATATGCAGACCAGGGTGTGTACTGGTGGGTGGGGGGACAAAGACAGAGAACAAAACCAAAGAGTTTCCTCTGAAAATGAGTCTGCAAGACCAAATTCCCAAAACCTACAAAGAAATCTAATGCTGAGAAAGGAAGTTGATGTGCACTCCCACCAGTGGTGTCTGTGGTGTTGTGGATGCGATGAGCAACTTCACAGAATTTTCTGCAGATGAACTGCAGAATTCCTGTGGAGAAAAAGGGACAAGGCCACTCTCTCAGTGAGAGAGCGCTTCAACCCTTGCCGGGACAGGCTTTTATTGCTTTTCCGGGAGCATTCCCTCAAGGAATGTCTTCATTCATCATTGTCAGGCAGTAATGATCAAACAACAGATAACATCCAAAGAACTATGAGGGCTTGTTCTAAGTCAGGGTCAGTTAGCTAAAGGGCCATAAAATTTTGGGGAAAAAACACAAGTCATGCTTGGACCCTTATCAGAAAATTAAGGACCTTCTTAGCAAAGCAGGTTTCACAGGATTTTATGCATTCTTTCTTAGGCCTGATGGGGGAAACTCCCATTCCTGGTCAGGGCTGTACCACCCTCCAGCATTGTTTCAGGCTTAAGTCACGTGGGGGAAGTAAGGCAGCCAAGAGATTAGGAGACTTCTTGCGGACAGAATGAGGACTCAGACTATGTCAAAGCCAAGGGGTGAGGGTCCATCACCCCCTCTTCCTATAGCCCCCCAAGTCCTTCCCTGAGAGCCCCTTTGTGACTATACCTGTCTTAGGTTGTCTCTTCTTTGAGGAATCTTACCCATCATTGGCTAACTAGTCATCCATCCTGGGCCAAGAAGGGTGAAATAAAGGTGGATGGAGGTAGTGCTCCTTTAAGGAAGATAAGCTTTGTCTCCTTAGTGGCTTGTGGTCCCAAGGTCTCTCACTCAGCCTTAGCTCTGGGACGTTACAGCTTCTGAAACCAGGCAGGGTATTCACAACAGAAAGTCAAGAGAATCAACACATGAAGCCACTCCAGGTTAAATAATCTTACAGAACAATGTGAGGATGACAAGAGCAGCTCCTTGGAAACCGTCACAGATCTGAGCACGGCTCTGACTCCAGGCAGAGAGCCTTCCTCCTGGGATTTCTCAGAGGTGGGGTGACAGGCACAGCCCACCCGTGAACCTCTGACACATGGCACGAGCTGCTTCCTTTCTCCACCTGCTGGACTCCTACCCTTGACAATGTTCCAGGGGTCAGATCTGAGCCCAACAGGCTGGTTGGGGAACATAACAGGAATCCCTGCAGCCAGAAGGAGGAAGATCAAGTCGAATGATTAGAACACATGCCTAGTGTGGTAGGCTGGAAAATGCTCCCTCACCGGATGTCCACCTCCTACTCCCAGAACCTGTGCCCACGTTACCTTGTATGGCAAAGGGGAGTTTGCAGCTGTGAGCCAACCAAGGAATTTAAGATGGGGAGATTATTCTGGATCCCCCCATGTAATCACATGGGTCCTTATAAGAGGGAGGAAAGAAGGTCAGGGCCAGAGGAAGGAGGTGTGGCCATAGCCCCACAGGTGGGAGTGATGTGCACTGAAGATGCAGGACGGGGCCACAGGACACAGGACACGGAACGCAGGTGGCCCTAAGGAGCTGGAAAAGGCAAGGAAGTGGGTTCTTCTTTCAGAGCTTCCAGCAGGAACCCTGCTTTCAGCCCAGCGAAACTGACTTTGGATTCTGACCTCCAGAACCCCAAAGGAACAAATTCATGTTGTTTTAATTCATCAAATTTGGGTTAATTTGCTACAGCAGTGACTGGGAACTAATGTACCTTCAAAATGGGACTTCTTTTTTGTATTTTGGCAAAGAGGTGCTCATAATATTCCTTATTATATTTCAAATTTATTCTTTGTCTGAAATCACATTTTCTTTCAATAGTATAGGGTTCCATCTCTCTGTTTCCTGACAGCCTTTCCAGAAGTTTGCCTGTTCTATTAGCCTTTTCAAAGAACAGGAATTTGGCTTCGTTACTGACATCTATTTTGTGGTTGCTTTCTATTTTGTGTATTTCTCCTGTTATCTCCTTAGTTTCCTTTTTCCTACTTTCTTTGAGTTTATTCAGCTGTTGTCTTATGAACTTCTTGTGCTGAATGTTTGGGTTACTGACTTTCAGTCTTTTATCTTATATAAGCCTCTCATATGTTCTGATATGTGGAATATTTTTATTATTGTTCACTTCTAACCTTGTTCTAAAATCCTTCATGCTTTGTCTTTATCCATGAATTATTTAAAGGGGGCTTTTAATTTCTATTTTTTGTTATAGTCTTCTTTTGGAATTACATGGCAGTCAGAAAATATTATTTTTTCAATTCAAATTTCAACATTAACTAAAGGTAGATTTTTGGGTGAGTTAAATGGTCAATTTTCATAAATGCTCCAGGCATGCTAAAGAGAATGTGATGCCTCTAGTTGGTGAAATGTTGTAGAAATTCTCATGAAGTGAATCTCGTATTTCCATAATCCCCATTTCCTCTACCCTTTCTTTCTCTCTTTCTTCTTCTCCTTCTTTCTTTTCTTCTTTCTGTGCTCCTTGCTGCATCTGAGTTACTGAGTGAGGTATGTTAGACACAAGAACAATTAGCAACAAAGAACCAGCTGGCTCCCGACAAGGAACTGGAGAAATCCGGAACATTACTACAGGACAACATTTGAGTCCCTTCAATTCACATTAGGAAAATAAGGATGATCCTAAATTTAAAAAACGATACAGAGATATAGGCCGGTTGGGCAATGGATCCTAATTTAGGAAAAACCAGCTATCATGGGTATTTTGGGATCATTGATTTTGGGCTCTCTGAAGCCCGAGGCCCCTCTTTTTCAGGTTTGGGGGGATCCTAGTGTCCGGCCCTCCAGACGGCCAGTGCCTCGCTTGTGCCAGAGGAGGGCGGATGTCATCCTCAACTTACTCCAGGGAAGGGGAGTGAAGGGACCAGTGTCTGGCGATTTACATCAGGATGGACAAGATCAGGAGGGAAAGAGCCAGTCCACGGAACACCCACGACATCTGCAAAATGATTTTAGGGACATATTCCCAATGCACACCTCTCCTCTTTCTTTTCCTTCCTCCCAGCTACCTGCCCAAATCCCACCATATTGAGGCAGGAGATGGTCAGGAAGGAGGAAACTCCGGAGGTGCCCCAGGGCTGAGACATCAGTACAATTAAAGGACATCAATACAGGACAGAGACCCTGTTCTAGGCCCAGTTGTTCCCGCTTTATGGAAAAGCACTGAGTCATGGTGACACATGAATGCACCTTTGCAGATATTACATGACTCCTACTTCATTATAGTAGCATTATAATAAATAAACATTGTGTAACCTCCTTCTCCAGTGGCCAATCAAGGAAAATCATGGGAGACCCCATGGGCAGTAGCTTTAAAGTAATATGACTACTTGTATATGTGCAGTAAAAGCCCACCAAAACTAGCCAGGAAAGATCTGCCCTATAAGAATAGAGTTCTTGCCCTGGCTGGTGTAGCTCAGTGGATTGAGTGCAGGCCTGTGAACAAGATGATCGTGGTTTGATTCCCAGTCAGGGCACATGCCTGGGTTGCAGGCCAGTTCCCAGCAGGGGACGCACGAGGCAACCATACATTGATATTTCTCTCCCTCTCTCCTTCCCTTCCCCTCTAAAGATAAATAAATAAAATCTTAAAAAGCTATTCTAGAGACTAGAGTTCCTCCAATCCTGAGGGGTCAATCTCTCTGCTTGGAGGTAGCCCACTCCCATGTCCCCATGTTCTGTGGCATGTGCTATCGTTTAATAAATCTGCTCTCTCTCTTCCCGCTATAAATTCTGTGTGTTCAGTTCAGTTATTTGTCCGTGACCACCAAGAACCTGGCTACCTGTGCCCACCTGTGACATTATCAGGATCGTCACCTGTTCCCTGTTGGCAGCCTCACGGTCCAGCCCACCCTGACTGGAACTTAACCTGGTTCCTCCCCAAGTCCTCAACTGTGAGGTCTGAGGACCAGACACCTTCATTCATGGTCCACGTTGAGTGCCTCGGCGGCCCTGTCTCTGGCCTGACTCCCAGCCGCCCTTTGCTTTCTGTTCTGCTTTTGGGTAGCTCTGGTAACAGCCACCCTCATGAGCCCCATCCTACTGTTACTATAAAATGTATTTAATGTCCGTGTAAACTCACCACTAATTTTTTTCCTGCTTCTTCTTCATTGCAGTCCCTGGGAGGCAGCTCCACCAGTGCCCCCAGGTGTGATGTGGGAAAGGATGCAGAGGGGCGGAGTGTAAGGGGCCGGGGAGCTCCTGGGGCACAGGCTCTGGAATGGATGCCATTGGGTCAGGGTCACGGTGGGCGGAACCTGGGAGTCAGACACACGGAACAAGGCTGCTCCAGCTTACACCAAACTCACTCAGAAAGCTCACGGTCACTGTGTGGCTCAGCTGGGTCCCCCACCCACACGAATGTCCCAGGGGCTCAGAATGGGACTGCATGGTAGAGGACCTTCCCAGAGGTGATCAGACTTACACAAGACACTGAGGGCGGCCCTGATCTGATCTGACTCACGGCCTTACAGGAGCAGTGAGTTGGAACACACAGGGGGACGCCATGGTCTCGCCAGCAGTCACCCACAGAGGAAAGGCCACAGAGGGGCAGAGGGAGGGGTGACCATCTACAGTCAGAAGGACAGGCCCCAGGAGCAACCTCCGCGCCGACACCTCGACCGTGGACGTCCAGCCTCCAGAACTGTGAGGGCTAAACGTCTGGTTAAGTCACTCAGTCCGAGGAGCGGTTACTGAATCACCTCCGAAAACGCCGGTGTGTGCGCCCCAGGTGCTAGGAAGCCAGAAGAGTCAGACACTGGGGCCTGGAGTCACAGAGGCTTTATTGGATGTGGCCAAAGTGAAAGAAGAGGAGAGCAAGACCTCTCCAAGTCGTCCTCTCCAAAAGCCAGAAGTAGAGCGTTTTTGTGCAGCTGGGAGCGGGAGAAGGGCGCTTGAGAGACCTGGAGAGACGCCTGTGTTCCCTCCAATCAGACCAGGCCTGTTCCCATCAGAGCCTGGGGCCTGGCTGGGCTCCGCCCCCTGGGACACAGTCTTCCTCCTGCAACACACTCGGGAAGCCCCTCGGACCCTGAAGTCATCCCCTGCTTGACAAGGAGACAGCACATCAGACACTTCTGACCACCTTCCCGAGACAGAGGGACTTGAGCAGGAAGAGCTGTTACCAGGGGAGCAGCGGCCTGACTGAGACACAGCTACTGGACTCTAGCTGCCCCAAAGGTAGGGGCACGAGGGGGGCCAGGGGCTGGGCCACAGAGCTCCTCCAGGAAGCCCTGGCAGCCGAGTGCCATTGCTCTCTGCCTGTCACACTCCTGCACTTGGTGCCCATTTGTGTTCAGTTTAATAACAGGATCTGGTTACTGTGGTGCAGTGGGCGGGGCCAATGAAGGGGTGGGGCTCCCTCTCTGGGGGAGAGGGAGGCCTTGAGGGGTGAAGGGAAAATGGGCCTGGGGGGCCTGAGGGAGGGAGAGGCAGAGGGGACAGAGCTGGGGTGCAGGTGGTGGGAGGGGGGGGCCGGGAGGGAGCAGAAGTGGCAGGGGGGCTGAGGGAGCACTCACCAGAGGATCTGGTCAAGCATCTCACTCAGAGCATCATAATTCCGACGTATACCCTTCCAGTACCTGAAGGACCTTCCACGGTTGTCCACAAAGTTGTCCCAACAGTATTCAAACTCTGGTGCAAAGAGGGGAGACAGCAGTCAGCTCTAGCCAGGGAGCCCCTCTGTCCTGACCCTCCCCCTGGCCTCTCCACTCAGGGCCTGGTCTCCTCCCTGCAAGGCGCCATCACTCCTGCCTCAGATCCCCAAGTTCCCCTTCCACTCACTCTCCCTGGGGAATTCTAGGGGCCCCCCAGCCTGGTCCTATCCCCCGGACAGCCCTGCCCCGGCTCCCTCTGCTCTCACCCTCTGGAGACATCATGGCGAGCTCGGCCCCTGCACCAGCAAGATTACGAAGCCCCTGCCGGTATTCCGGCTTATTGGAGTAGTAGAGGCGTGAGAAAGTGATGCGCAGCCGCACACACTTCTGTGTGTTCAGGAAGTCGGCCACCTGCTTGGCACAGTCCACACAGGGGCTCCAGGACATGTGCCAGGTGATGTGGTATGGTTCGCCAGGGTTCGGGGTCTTCTCCAAGGGCGACTCCTTGAACCAGTTCAGGAAGCAGACTTCCGCATGGACTCTCTTCTTTGGATAGAACTGGCAAAGAGGGACAAGGAGAGGAGACACTCTTGGCTGTCAGAGCAGGCCTGTGGCAGGGCTGAGTGGGCGTGGACCAGGGCACAGGAAGCAACAGTCTCGGGGGCATGCTGTTGACTGGTTTGTCCTTTTTAGGCCCCCCCTTCCCCCTGTGTGTTCATTTGGTCTCCCCTCCTACACTCGTCCGTTAACTCCAACACCCATTGTCCTGTCCACTCACCCTACAGGCGTCCTGAGTGCCTGCTCCTGGCCATGTCTCTTGTGCCTCAGGTGCTGCCCACTGGGGACAGCCAGAAAGCTGCCTTGTCCTCAGGGGAGTCACTAGCACACACGTCTACCATCTTGTGAAGTGTGCTCACCCGTATTGAGACAAGAGGCAACCTTGAACATGTCCTTCCTGTCAATAACTTAGTGTGAGGAAATAGTTGTGAACTCTCTCTGAAGAACTTTTGTGTTAATTATATGTTGACATAACATCTGAGCTCTATTACAAAGACCCAGCCAACTGATGTTCTGTTCATCTCTTTCTCATAAAGTCTGAACTCTGGGCACATGAAAAGGTTAAATGCCATGAGTCACCCCATTACCTGTCCACCAGGCAGTCCCACTGCAGTGAGAGCTGCCATCCCATAATGATTCCTCCTCACAACAGGCTCTGAGTGGTCTGCAGCCTGGTGGGGAGGGGAGGGCTGGCATGCAGGACAGGGCGGAGCAGGTAGGGGGGTGGTTAGGTCAGGGGTTGGCTGCAGATGGGAGGCGTGTTCTGTATCTGCAGAGGCTGTATCTTCCTCCAGGGAGACCTGGGCCCAGGCTCAGAGCAGGCAGGGGGCTGGCAGGGGGTGGGGGTGGGCTCCTCCCTGGGGTCACACCTGCTGGGTCTGGAGGAGTCAGGGGTGTGGCTGGGGAGGACCCCGCCAGCAGAGCACCTCCTGGGGCCACCTAAGGAGCTGGTGCTCAACAGGCCCCACTCTCTCAGACGCCTTTCCCTCCAAGACTGCAGAGGCCCGGGATGAGGTGCGGACCAATGGTCACCAGTCCAATGCCACAGTGCGTCAGGATTCAGGGGGTCAAGTGGGGACATTAAGGCCTAAACCTGAGGAGGATGGTGTAGGGAGAAGGCTCTGGCGTGTTACTTGTTTGCTTTCCACATCTGTGCCTTAAATGACAGTGCTGTGGGTCCTGTACCTGGTTTTCAAACACCCCTCTGTCCAAGGAAATAGGTGACTGGGTTCCTTGCACTTCGTAGCAGATGTAACAGCCATTTCGACCTGTGGGGGTGAGCTGGTTTGTGAACTGAAAGTTGAAATAATCAGCATATAACTTCTTCATTGGGTTGCTGGGGACAAGAGAGAAAACAGAAAATGTAATGTTGCCTGGGCTTTCCCCATCTGGTTTCTCCTGAAGAGGGGTCCCTGGAGGCCCTGGGGGCTGTGCCTCCGCCCTCCCGCTGCCACCCAGGATTTCCTGCTTCCTACGTAGGCAGGCCTACGGGGCAGAGGAAGAGGAGGGGTCTGCAGGGACAGCAGGGACCAGCGTCCTCTCCCGCAGGATCCCGGTTCTGCTGCTTCCAACAGCACACACCCACCCTGCCTCAGACTCCTGGCCACTCATCCCCAACCCACTGGAAAAAAAAAGTAATAAACCCCTTCAGCCCCTAAAGTAGCCTTTGATATTGAGGTTCAAATCATGCCTGACTTTTTCCTTATGTAGGCTTATTTTTAAAATATCAGGCTAACACCTGAACTTTCAGGCTCACACTGGTGTTCTGAGAGCTCCGTGTATATGAACTGCCCTCCTCCCCACATGTAGGGGAGTCACCCCATTGTATAACGAAGGAAACAGGGCAAGACAAGTAGTGGCCTGGTCAAGGAGAGGGCAGGTGAGTGACAGAGCAGGTCCCTGGCCCAGGCAGAGCCCTGTCCAGCACCCAAGGGTGTGCAGGGTAGTGTGTATCCTGTGAGGGGAGGCGACCCTTGCCACCCAGTTGTGCATGGCGGGCGTTTCTCCTGACTGCGGGCGGCCCTGTTCTGCACTCCAGCTGCTGGTCACTGCACTAATAAACGCCAAGGACCTGGCCGTGTCTGGGAACAGAGTGGCTTCACTCTTCTGCACACAGTGGGGCTGTCTCTGAGAGCTCACGGACCTTCTGGCCCAGGGAGCTGATCTCACACGGCATGTGTGATGGGGTCCATGCACAGAAAGTGGATCCAAGTGCTTCCAACTACACTGACCAACTGCCCGCCCATCCCTTAGTTTCATTCTAATTGTTAAGAGTGCAAAGAAAAGGTGGTAGCTGGGACAGTCCTCACAGGCAGGGAGGGGACATCCAGCCCCACAGACTGGCAGGCAGACTGAGAGGGGGACCAGGAGGACACAGCCTGGGGCCATTGTGGGAGGGGCCATTCAGCAGCAAGAGTGGGGACATCCAGGGAATGGGGCACAGACCCCCGATGGAGTGGGAGCTGAGGAAAGGAGCCCAGAGGGAAGAGAAGCCAGGCTGGGGTGGCCGAGGCTGAGGACAGACCCAGCAGGGCCCACCGTGCAGGAAGGGGCTACAGAGGGGACAGAGTGGGCAGCAGTACCTGGGCCAGGGCTTTGGGATGTAGCCTTCCTTCCAGGTGAGATTCCTTCTTACCATTGTCCCCAGCACTGGCTCTGCCTTTCTGCTCAGAGGGCTCCTGCTTCAGGAAAGTCCCTGGTCTGAGGTCTCCCAGCCTCCTCAGCTGAGGCCCCACCTCTTCCTGCAGGGGCTGCAGGGTGGGAAGGCCCTGGGCTTGGGCCCCTGTGGCCAGACCCGCCTTCCTTGCTTCCTGTGCCCTGCCTCCTGGCAGAGCTCCTCCCCTGTGCTGGACACAGGCCCCTCTGACCAGCGGGACAGACATCCTTGCAAAGGGAAAGTGAAAGTGAGGATGACAGATGGCGGTGGGACAGACCCCATGGGAGGGAGCAGGACAGAGGCCCTGCCCCCTGGGAGGAGCTGGCTGGAGCCCCTTCCACAGCCCCTGCCCCAGCCCCAGTCCACACCCAGTGCTGGCCCTCACCGCCTGTTGAATGACCCAGGCACAGTGGAGGTTGTACCCCGGATCAGGGACAGATGTGCTTGGAGTTCCTGGTCCTGTGCTGGGTGGCCCGCGGAAGTCCCCTCAGCCTTCCCGTGATGGGGAGAGAGGGCTGCTGCTCTGGTCCCTCTCGCTCAGTCAGGGTTTTCTCGTGTTCGGGTGGGAGGCCTCCCGCAGCCACAGGGCAGATGCTCTGCTTCCCTGTGTGGCCAGGCTCCCAGGTTAGGACGTGCAATGCAGGAGGTCAAGCCCAGGATCTTGACTGCTGGTCTGGATAAGCCAATAGCACCACAAGGAGGACCTGATGGAGCCGATCCAGCCTTTATTCCTGCATCACAGGGATCACCGAGCTCAGCAGGTGGGTGCAGCCCGGCTGTGGCTCCCCGGTCTGAGCCCCGTTATGAGGGCTCCAGACCAAGGCGGCAGGGGTCCAGGGTGGGTGAGCTTTCCTGCAGCTGGACACTGTGTCCAGTCAGTGTGTCCACAGAAAAAGGGAAGGTCAAGGAGCCGTCACCAGGCGGGAAACCAGTCCCCAGGGGAGATGGGGAGAGAGTTACAATCCTTGTGCTTAGAACAACGCACGCCCTTTCTGGCCAAGGGCCCTCTGACCAGTCGTCTTGGCGGCCGTGAAAGAGCCACGTCCAGCATGAGCCCCACATTCTGCCCCAACGTGGCTCGCATCCTTCACATTCCAGTCTTCGGATAGGGGACCTGGGTGGTGAGCATGTTGGCCACGGCCCCCACATACCACAGGTGCGGAAAAGGCCACACCCCAAGACTAAAAGTGCAAGACAGAAGATACCTAGGACAACTAGGAGGAGGTAACGCAACCCAGAACCCAAGGAATTTCAGCAAGTTGTAAAGGCGTCAGAAGCCATGGCCGATCCGTGATTGATTTTGCCTCCTCAGGTAGCGAAGGCTTGGGGTACGGTGTGGGCATTACGGGGTACGCCCACAACTCTCAGTGTGCAGAAGGGCATGGGTCCCCTCAGTGCAGCGGGAAGTCCAGCGCCGTGCCCCTCTGCAGCACAGCTGTCCTCACTCGAGTGGCCTCAGCAGCAACCAGAGGGACAGCATGTGCGGCGTGCGTAGGGTATGGCTAGGGCCTCAGATGGCTTCATGGGTTAGAGCCACGCCTGCAGGGGGCACACAAAGGGCCAGGGAGCAGCACCGCCAGTCTGAAGGCTTCACTTGAGAGCATGCCCAAATGAGCCCCAGTTCCGAGGCGTACTTGGAAGAGTATTTAACACTTGCCCTGGGGTGTCTGGTTCTCCCAGAAGCAAAGCCCAGCCCACTTACATGGAAGGTGAGGCCAACCATGTTGGCTGCAGGCCGACAGGGCTCCCCAGAGGGCCTGTGCCCCACTGGTAGAATGCCCCCGGTGGTGTGTAGCGGTCATTACCGCAATCCTCCCGCATAGGGCGGCGGGCAGCCACCCCAGGATCTGAACAGTCATTTTCATGGCCATTTCTGCACTCAGTGCACATGAGGCCTGGCGGTTGCACTTCTGCCTGTAATGCCGATCGCACTGCACACCACCTCAAACCATGTAGGTGAGCCACGGCTCGATGCAGGTCCCTGTTCTCTCAGGAGGGAAAACACCTTCTGGTGTGTCTGCCCAGAGAGGGGTCAGGGAGCTCTCCAGCCTTGCAGCCAGGCCCAGCGTGTCTGCTTCGCTGGGTGGACCCACCAGGATAGGCGGGCCGAGGCAGCAGTGGGCAAGTCAGTGTAGACCCAGCAATGGGAGTAGTTGCTGGCGGCTGCCAGTGGGCCATCTCCCTGGCAACAGGAGTTTCCAGAGCAGAGTCTAGGGTGACGAGGCAGATATTTAGGAACTACTAACGGAGGTGGACTTGGAGGGCAGGCAGTACACAGGCAACAGTCAGGTCTTTGGTGGGTATGGTCACAGAAACCGGCGGACGCCCTGGCCGTTGGGGCCAAGCGCTACGCTCAGGTCCTCCTGCACTCAAAGGGCCAGGACAGGTGAGTGCACCTGTCCAACCCAGGCTCTTTAGGTTCCCGTAGAAATGAGGTCCTCTGTGGCTTAAAATAAACAAGGGTGAGAGGCCTGGAGGCCAGTACCATGGGTGCTAGCTGCAGCCCTGTTGCCAGTCCTTCTCCCCAAGGAGGCACCAAGGAACAGCCACGGGAGTCATCCCATGCCCACCAAGGCCAGGAGAGGGTGCTTTCCCTGGGGTGTGTCTGGCAGCTGGCCAATCCTTGTAATTTGGTTGCCCAGTCCAGGGAGCAGCAGAGGCCCCTGGGTGCTTGACTGCAGGCAGATAGGACCTGCCCAGGTTTAATGAGAAGGTTGACGGGAGATGCTTGTCCTACTCTAGGCCACTCATTCAAAGCTCATGGACACTCAGAAAGATGGTTGTCACCCCAGAAGGAGGCAGAGTCAGTCTTCAGAACATCTTTGAAAAGGCTGTTACATCTCTTGATGAGCCAGGCTCTGGGAGGGGTGCACAGCATCTGGGATCTCCGATCTCCATGGAGGGCGTCTGCACATCCCCGCACTCGATGTCCTGCACAATGGGCGCCTCAGTCACTTTTAGTGGTGTGCGGGGTCCCCGGGCAACATGGTGCTGCTTCTGGCCTCAGAGGGCGCCTCTCTGTGGGGTCCGCTTGCGTGGGTCTGCTTGCAGCAGGCCAGTGGCATGTCCATGCCAGTCAGGGCAGAGCGTGAGCCTTCAAAAGGGGGTGGGGACCAATGTAGTTGACCAGTCAGTAGGTCAGCAGCGTGTCCACCACCCTGTACCACCCGTCTCTTGGGGCAGCCAGCGAGGGTCCTTTCTGCACAAACAGTGTGTTGCTGACCAGCTGCGACAACATCAGAGTCAGGGAGCGACTGGCCCCAAGCCTGTACCACTTCCCGTGAAGTCTTCTGTCCCACACGATCCATCTTTCTGGGGAGCCTCTTGGAGGGGCCTTCGGCTAGAGCCCCTTCTAACCAGGGGATGGGGGCCAGGTCGTGGCCTTGGTATTGCCCATGCTGCGGAGAGGTTGGTGTCCATGAACACGGTAAAAGAGCCTTTTCCAGAATGTGTTCATAAATGTCCTTCCATAGCTTCTGTCCCGATCAGGGTTGTTGAGCCACTGGCCAGTTGTCTGGTTGCCATTGGGGCAGCCATGGAGTCGGTCATCCATATGCTGCCCCGCGCTCTGACCACCACCGGGCCTGTTCTCGGGTTGTAAAGATCCAGATGCCTCTCAACCCAGCCCATCAGCTGCTTGTCCTGAGCTTCCATTTGCTGTCCTGCTGGGCTGACAGGCTTCCACCCTCAAGGGAAGTGGCAGGCCTTGTCGGGAGCCATCAGCGGACTAGGCGTCCTCGGGCTCAGGGGTTCGTCCCACGTTAACAGCAGGTCCAGGCCTGGAAGGGGCTGCAGGGGCCTCCATGCTGCATCTCGGTGAGTAACCGGGACCCCATGCTGCTGCAGTTCTGCTCACAGGGCTCATTTGCCGCTCTGTTGGACACTTGCCCTCCACTCAGTCAGAGTGGCCATCTGGTACACTGAATCCGTGGGTCCCTTCACAAGGTCCTGTGCCCACCAGCAATGGGACAGGTGGTGTGAATTTGAACCTCAGCAAGGCCAGGGATGGCCTCAGGAGCCAGGAGAGCCTGGTGAACAGAGTTCACTTGTTCTCTTGGGCTGTACTGAGTGCCTGCCCACTTCCAGAGCCCCAAAGAGCACATTGGTAAGTCTTATAAAAAACCCGCTCACTCAGAAAGCTCCCCGGTCATGTGTGACTCAGCTGGGTCCCCCCCTACACACGAATGTCCTACTCCCAGGGGCTCAGAATGGGACTGCATGGTGGAGGACCTTCCCAGAGGTGATCAGACTTACACAAGACACTGAGGGTGGCCCTGATCTAATCTGACTCACGTCCTTACAGGAGCAGTGTGTTGGAACACACAGGGGGACGCCATGGTCTCGCCAGCAGTCACCCACAGAGGAAAGGCCACAGAGGGGCAGAGGGAGGGGTGACCATCTGCAGCCAGAAGGACAGGCCCCAGGAGCAACCTCCGCGCCAACACCTCAACCGTGGACGTCCAGCCTCCAGAACTGTGAGGGCTAAATGTCTGGCTAAGTCACCGAGTGCCGCGGTCCAGCCGCAGCAGGGTCCAGGGGTCCCTCGAGGTGAGGATAGGCGTCAGTGTTGGGTAACAGGCAACTACACAGCTCAAAGGCAGGTGAAGCACTGTTCCGTTTATTGCAAGTACAAGCAGGGTTTTATATTTTCATTTCTGGTAGTGATTAACATTTACAGGTGCATAGCATGATCAGTTAAGCAGAAAAAAATCAATACAAAGGTAACCGGGAAAAGTACGAAAGTTCTCATAGTGTCAGTTATATTAAACAAAAGTTACTTTGACCAGGAGAAACATGGATCAGACGATTTGAAATAGCTCTATGCACACAGTTTGAATGTCTTACTGTTTATTAAAGTTCTCAGAATTTGTCACGGGCAACAGGTACGCTTAGACTGAGCAGAGGTTAGGAAATTCATTATAAGCCTTTGTAATGTCTAACTTAGCTATCCATCTTTCTGTCTAAAATATTTCTCTGTGTACTATAAACTCTGTCTCCCTGGTAACTATTTTCTACATGCTTAATAGCTAACTAGCTTCTCCTGTTTCTTTGCCTGTCTAATTCTAATAGATATATATCCCTATTCAAGGTAAAGGAGGGGCTGTTATTCCAACAACCTTAGACATTCAGGGGCTATTTCATTAGAGGGGATTTGCCTAGGGACTTACTTAAGGGGCTGCCTGGGGTATTCCAGGCCCCCTACCAGCTGATATCATCTTATCCTACAATTGCTTAATCAGGTCAGGGAAGGAAGTGTTATTTCCCCTGAATTCACTGGACATCATGGGCCCTTCTCCTTTGGGGTCTCAGAGGAGGTGTTATTTTGGGAAAGGCCAAGGTGATATTGTTCTCAGCCTGACCTAGTTGCTGTTCAGCTCTGAGAATGGTCAGCATTTCTAGGCGATTCCAAATTATCAGAAAGGTAGAGGTTAGAACACCAAGAGACAGCAAGATTAACCAACACCACACATCCATTCATGCCACGCCCGCCAGGCCGGAACACACTTCTTTGAAGTCGTCCTCCCCATGCTCGGACTTTGTCAGACAGCATGGTTGGCGGAGCTGGGACTGGACGTGGCATCTCCCCCCTTTTTATTTTTCAGGACAAATGTATGAAACTCGAGAGAAGTCTTTCGAAGAGACCAGAGAATCACTCGGAAGATGACTGGAAAGACAAGAACAATAATTAAAATAATGACACCTGTGATTCCAAGGTGTACTAGGTTTGACCACCACATAGTCGGATTAATCAAAGTTTGAATAGACTTCCAAATTCTTTCTGCAATTTCTGAGCCTGGGGCTTCCACATGGGCATGACTTATATCTCTAATATTTCTATGAAGCTTATTTAAATCTGGCCCTATATTTGTATCATGCCGTATGCCTTGTAAATGAGTTCTAACTTGTTTCCAGGGATGAGTCTCATTCTCATAAGGTAAGGGAGTAACACAAATCCATTTGAAATCAGCATGACACTTAGTAGTCATCTGAATTTTGATATTTTGAATTTGATCTCCTAAATAAAGCACTGTGTCTTCTAATGCATTAATTCTGGTCTCTAATTTTTTATCTATCTTTTCTTGCAAGATTAAAGTCAAAGAAATGTTATGAGATAATTGGTTAACATGGGTAGCAGTATGAATTTCTTGCACTAAGGCAGTAGTAGGTAAGGCTAGAGAGGTTATAATACTTATTAAAGCTGTTATTCCTAGGATAAGGGCCGCAACAAATCTCTTTGGCCTAATTAAGCTGTCTAGTTTTTCTAGGATCTATAATCCTGTATCTTCATACCAATCTCCTGTAAGCGTCACCGGGAGCAAAATATGTGATGGTTGATAGAGACTCATGAATATGCTTAAATTCTTTGGTAACCCTGAATTGATACAATTAGTCAAGATACAGTTAGAACAATTGATATAAAAGGAAGTCTTCAACTTAATAATAGTAGGTTTTCCTACTAAAATAGCACGAGGGGTATTGACACATGCACGGACTGCATCAACTTGTGAAATATTGCTAGCTGGACTATCAAATAAAACCATATTAGTAGCTGCAAACAAACGAAACAAACCTTGGTAAAGGTGAGTTCTGTCATGCAAAGGAGAGACACTCTGATAAATGGGTGCAACCCACCCTGGGGTATAAAATCTTCTTAGAAATTCATTAGGGGCATTTGAATTGTTAAGGAAAAATCTGTTGGAACTATTGGTTAGGTACCCTGTATAATTATGATTCGGAGAGGAGACTGAAAAATCATAGATAGTTAAATTGGTGTCTCTAGGAGTATGGGTAAGAGCTGTATGGGGAAAACCACAATCAAGCCACTTTGGAAATTCTGGGTTTTGATCAATATTTTTCCAAAATATGTCCTTTTCAGGATACTTATTTTGACAAGAGTCTAATAAAGGAGGAAATTTTGTGACATTGATTATAGTATCATTATAAGTATGGTGTCCTAAGGAAACTAAATTTATGGTCCACAAGGATTTCTGGTAATCCTCTCCTTCCAAGGGTGAGTCAGCGACATAAGTCCTATAATTAATAGGGAGACACCCAGGAGGGGGGCACCCCAGTAGTGGTAAATCATAGGGGTGCATCATCACTATACCCCTCAAAGGTGAAATTATGAGTCTCCTTATGAGGAATAAATGAATCTGGAATTCCTCCCAATAGGTTAGTGTCATTAGTATATACCTTAAGATGTTGTTCACCCCATGCAGCAGGATGAAATAAAGGGGGATTAGGTATATAAGCCCAGTGGGATTGATTAACTGGTTGAGAGGCTACCACCTTAACAGACAGCAGCGCTACAGCTGCTATAAAAAATGTTTCCGGGGTTACAGCCTTCCCAGTGGCTGTGGCAGTGGTTTCAGCTACACGTTGAGCCTCGTTGCTCAACTTCCTGATCTGACCCCAGGTAGGCAGCGAGGCTTGGCGAGTGCGCTTTGCTGATGGGCTCCTTGCTCCTGTGGTGGAACAGGAGGATGAGTAAGTTGAAGACGAGACATCTTAGGGATCAGTGAATCTGGCTCATCTTCCTCAAGGGTCGGGTGGAGGACTGGAGGCTTCGAGGGTGGCATCTGTCGCTTCTTTGGCCCTCTGGATGAGCCGGTCGGGGATCCATACGGGTATCTCTGCATCCTGTGGAAAAATACACGCATATCCTCGCCCCCGTGATAGTAAGACGTTGGGTCCTTTCCATTGTCCTGTTAAGAGATCTTTCCATTTTACCATTTCAACAGGTTGTATGGTTTTTTCCCAATGTCTCATCATGGGGGTTAATCTTGGCTCATTAGCATTCAAATGATTAATCACAAAAAGGGCATGATTAAGAATATGATGTGGGGAAAGATAGTTCTCTCCTCCATCTCTTAATGTGGCAATTTGATTTTTCACAGTTTGATGTGCTCTTTCAATAATTCCTTGTTCTTGAGGATTATAAGGAATTCTTGTCTTACAAGCAATATGAAATTGCTCACAGAATTGTTGAAAAGCTTTAGAGGTATAAGCAGGAGCGTTATCTGTCTTAAGCTCTTGCGGTTTTCCTAAGTAGGCAAAGGTTTGAATCACATGTTGCATAACAGCTTTAACTGCTTCTCCAGATCTGGCTGAGGCAAATATAGCATGGGAAAAAGTATCAACGGTGACATGCACAAAGGGAACTTTACCAAATTCTTGGAGATGAGTTACATCCATTTGCCAAATACTGTTGGGCTTAAGCCCTCTGGGATTAACCCCCATTTGTAGGGCAGGGATATGAATGAGGACGGCAGGCAGAACATTCTCTGACAATTTGTCTAGCTTCTTCTTGGGTTAAGTGAAACCATAGTCTCAAAGCAATAGCATTCTGGTGATGCAGCCCATGGGAAGCCTGAGCCTCAGTTATGGCTGAGAGGACTACAGGTCTGGTTAATGCATCAGCCTTTGCATTACCCAAGGCTAAAGGTCCTTCTAATTTTGAATGCCCTCTAATATGACCAACATAAAAGGGGTTCATTCTTTGTTGAACTAAGTTTTGTAATTTCAATAACTATTGGTGAATACTAGATTGAAAGGAAATAGCTGCAGTTTCTATGGCTGAAAACAAATTGACAATATAAAGGGAGTTGGTAAAAAGGTTCAAAGGTTTTGACGTCTTTTGAAAAGCCAATATAGCTGCAGACAGCTCTGCCCTTTGAGCTGAGATTTTACCTGTCTGTTGAACAATTTCCTGTTCTTCTATGATTACGACTGCAGTTCCACTAGCTGACCCATCAGTAAAAATAGTTGTTGCTGGGGCAGGTAAGGGTCTATTTTTGCACCTATGGGGGAAGATCAAAGCCACTTCTTTGCAAAATTGTAATAATGGGTGCTTGGGTAGGTGATGAGAAATTGTCCCAGCGAACCCACTGACAGAGATTGCCCACTGGTCTTCTAATTCATAAAGCTGGTCTGTTTGTTCCTTGGTATATGAAACAATAATTTCATGGACATCTGTTCCAAATAGAAGTTTGCTACGTTGTCTCCCTTGCCAGATTAGGAGAGCAACCAAACGAGGATAAGAAGGCAGAATTTTTTTAGGGGTTGCAGGTAAATGCAACCATTCTAAGGGCACTGACTGCCAGAGACAGCCAGTAGGGCTATAGTCAGTTTTTAAAACTACTAACTGCCAAGGTTTGGTATAATTAATTTGATATAATACTGTATGGGAGATTGCCTGATGAACTATGGTAAGGGCTTCCTTCGCTTCTATAGTGAGCTGTCTTTTAGAGAGTGGCCGAGGGTCCCCCTGTAGGATATTAAAGAGGGGTTTTAAATCTTCAGTAGTCAATTTCAGATAAAGTCTGATCCAGTTAATATCCCCCAACAATTTCTGAAAGTCGTTAAGTGTTTCTAATTGGTCATATATTATCTCTACTTGTTGAGTCTGAACTCTGGGAGGGTTTATTATCCTCCCTAGATAATTAAAAGGAGGAGTCTCTTGAATCTTATCTGGAGCTATAATCAGCCCAAAATTATTTAGTAACCTGGTTAGGTCAGTTAAGGCTTGGAGTCAATTTTGCCTATCTGAATGAGCAATCAAAACATCATCCATATAGTGAATTCAATAAATTTCAGAATATTGCTTCCTGAAAGGTAAAAGAGCCTGGTCTACAAATTTTTGGCATAAAGTAGGACTGTTTTTCATACCTTGAGGTAATACTTTCCATCGAAATCTCTGATATGGCCTTTGCAAATTAGGTGAAGGTAAGCTAAAAGCGAAATGCTGTCTGTCTGCTTCAACTAAGGGTATTGTAAAAAAGCAGTCTTGAAGGTCAATCACTATTACCGTATAATTAGGTGGAATAGCAGTAGGTGAGGGCAGTCCAGGCTGGAGAGCCCCCATAGTTTCCACAGTGGCGTTAACAGCCCTGAGATCTTGCAATAATCTCCATTTGCCTGACTTCTTTTTATATATATATATATATATATATATTTTATTGATTATACCATTACAGTTGTTCTATTCCCCCCTTCATTCCCCTCCACCCGCACACTCCCTCCCCCACTATTCTCCCCCCTTAGTTTATAACCACGTGTCTCAATTTCTTTAGATTCTNTGCTTCTAGGATTCTCTCCTTCATTTTAGTCTTGGCTAATGTAATTATGATGTGCCTTGGTGTGTTCCTTCTTGGGTCCAACTTCTTTGGCACTCTCTGAGCTTCCTGGATTTCCTGGAAGTCTATTTCCTTTGCCAGACTGGGGAAGTTCTCCTTTATTATTTGTTCAAATACGTTTTCCACTCGTGGCTGTTTCCTTCCCCCTTCTGGTACCCCTATAATCCGGATGTTGGAACGTTTAAAGATGTCCTGGAGGTTCCTAAGCCTCTCCTCATTTTTTTGAATTCTCATTTCTTCATTCCTTTCTGGTCGGATGTTTCGTTCTTCCTTCTGGTCCATTCCATTGATTTGAGTCCCAGTTTCCTTTCCATCGCTATTGGTTTCCTGGACATCTCCCTTCATTTCAATTAGTTTAGCCTTCATATGTTCCTCCAATTTGTGACTGTACTCTACCATTCTGTGAGCATCCTGATAAATAGTGTCTTAAATTGGGCTTCTGAGAGCCTGGCAATCTGTTGGTCGCTTAGAGTTATTGGCTCTGGGACTTTGAGATCTTGCACCATCTTTTGGGCTATTCGTGCCTGTTAAGTAGCCGGATCAGAGCCCTAGGTTTTCACCAGAGCAGGGCAAGTCCGTCTCTGGGTTGTGACGTTGTATGTGGGGGCGGGGTCAAAGAGGGACAATGGCTTCCCTCTGCCGCCTGCTGCCGCCACCCCCACCAGCACCGAAGCCACCACCGTCACCAGGCCCACACGCCTCGCTCCACGGCACACGAGTGTGCCACCGCTGTCAGCCCTCCACCACTGGGTTTGCCCCCTGGGGCCTGTGTGGTCCGTCTCACTGCGCGCGAATGTGCGACCTTGGTCAGTCTGTTCCGCACCCCTACTAGGTCTGGGCTGCCTGCGCTCCTAGGTCTGTCCTTCCCGACCCAGCTCCGCTGCTGGCTCCACCTCACTGTCCTCGTTGAACAGTTCGTAGCTGTCGGACTTCCGTATAATTCCGTTTTCTGGTCTCTGGGTGTGTGTTAGTTCTCCAAAACTTTTGTTGTATCCAAACTTGGTTGTGAGAGAAGGCACAGTGTTTCCACCTATGCCTCCATCTTGGCAGAAGTCCCTGACTTCTTTTTAATTACAAAAATAGGAGTGTTCTAGGGGCTATTGGAAGGCTCAGTGTGACCTTTTTCTAATTGCTCCAATACTAATTGGGTTGCTGCCTCTAATTTTTCCGTGGTAAGAGGCCACTGCTCTACCCAGACAGGTTGTTGATGTTTCCAAATAATAGGCTCTGCTGAGGGCAGCGCAGTGGCCATGCCTATAAAAAAGGATTATTCTTGGATTTCCTTTCAGGAATCTCAATAGTGGCTCCCATTTGTTCTAATACATCTCTTCCCCATAAGGTAAAGGGTAGGGAAGGAATAACATAAGGCTGGAATATCCCTTGCAGGTTCTCATCTTTCCAGTGCAAAAAACTGGAACTTTTGGCAATGTTAGTGGCCGTGCCTGGCCCCGCCAATGTAGTCGAGCTATGAGTGGTGGGCCATGCATTAGGCCAATCTTTCCCTGCTATACAGGAGACATCTGCTCCTGTATCTATAAGACCTTCAAAGGGTACTCCTTCTATAGTCAATGTCCTCATAGGTCTGCTTTTCTTAACCTTTTCAACCCATGCAATGAAATTGGTGGAGCCAAAGCCTTCCTCTTTTCTTTGTTCTTTGAGAATTGGATTAGGGAGAGCAAAATATGGCAGTAACAAAATCTGAGCTATTCTTTGATTAGGGTAAATCTGGACTGTCTTTTTTGGAGGAGCAATCATAATCTTAATTTCTCCAGTATAGTCACTATCTATTACTCCTGGCAGTATCTGAATTCCGGCCCTGGAACTAGAACTTCTACCTACGATCAATCCTGTAGTTCCAGATGAAAGAGGGCCATAGACCCCTGTTGATACAAGGGTGACTTCTGACTCTGGAGTGATGATTACATGCGTACTAGGCGGAAGGTCTAGTCCTGCACTCCCTGGGGAAGCCCGGGCCAGGTCCTGGATGGTTGATTGGTCTGCGCTGCTGGGCCCCAGTTGGGAGTGGGGGCTGGGGGCTGCCCCCAGTGGAAGTTTTCTGACTGAGTTGGCTGCACTGGCCCCGCGAGAGATAACTGCTTCCTTTGTTGCTGTAATTGCTGCTGAGGGGCTAAGCCTGAGTTTTCTCCAAAAGGCTGTCCATTCTTACGAAATTTTGATCTACACTCTTTTCCCCAGTGAAATCCTTCTTGGCACCTGGGGCATAATGTATTGGGTCAGGGCATACCCTGATTTTGGCCTCCTTGAGGTATGCTGTTATTAGAGTTTGGTCCTGGGCAATTTTTCTTAATATGTCGTTTGACCACAACTAAAGCAAGTGATGCCTCCTGGGGAGGCTTTGTTATTTCCTCTTTTATTAGTTCCGACCTCTTGCAAAAATTGAGTATAGGACTTTCCTCTTAGTGCTGCAGCAATAGCGACCCCCTGAATATAAGCAGGGGAAGCTTCTATATACATGCCTTTACAAAATCTCCAATAGTTCTCGACCTCCTAATAGGTCGAAGTAAAGCTTGACATGTAGGATTAGCATTTCCATAAGCCAATTGTTTCAATATCAATTTTGCAGCTTCTCTTATGGGAACTGCTTTTGCTACATTTTCTTCCAATTTTGCTAGGAAATTTTCAAAGGGTTCTTCTGGCCCTTGCTTAATGTTGCTGAGGAAGGTAGTAGCAGCTTCCTGAGAGGGCAATCCCCTCCAGGCTATCACTGCTCATCTGGATACTTCCTCAAGCGCACCCCTGGCAGTGAGAGTTGAGCTTGCGGAGAATCAAATTCTCCTGTCCCCAGCAGCATGGACACAGTGAGCCTCTCAGCAGCAGGCCTCGCCAATGCTTTCCTTACACTAGCTTTAGCGCCGTCATCAAATTCTGACCTCCAGGGCAAGTACTGCCCAGGTGCCAAGCAAGATTTCGCTGTTTGTTGCCAATCATAAGGGGTCATCCACTCCGCAGCAATCGAGTCTACAAGCTGCAGGGTGTATGGGGAAGTTGGCCCAAAATCTTTAACCGCCGTTTTAAGGTCTTTCAATAACTTCAAAGGCACTGGCTCCCATTGCGGAGGTTCCTCAGCAGAATCTCCCCTTATCACAGGGAAACAGCCGAGAGTCTCTCCGTGCCTTGGGGCCTCTCTAACTGCCCCTAGGAAACCTACTTTCTTGGGCTACCGCTTTGGCTGTGAAGGCCAACGAGACTTTTTTTTTTTACTGTCACTTTTTGCTTTCGCTGTTCAGAAAGCATGAGCAGCCGTAAATCTTCATTATGATTACGTGCCGTTTCGTCCTCTAATTCTGTCTGATAATCTGGTGGCAATTCTTCATTTCTGTCAGGTTTTTCATGATCAGAATCAAATTCACTCTCACTTTCTTCCGCCTCATACTCATTGTTAGGCGGAGGTGCGGAAGGAGCTAAACTTTCGGAACCCTCCATCTTAACGCCTGTGCACAGAGGTTGTTTTTCTTCTCTAGTTGCCTGCTTTGCAAGGCAGGCTGCCTCCTGCGTAGGGTCAAAACTGTCCTTCAAAATATTCCATAAGGAAAATGCATCAATAGGCACCTTTTCTGGTTCCTGCAAAGTACACTAAGTTTTCATTTCTTGCCCTAGCTTTTGCCAGGTTTCTAAATTCACTGATCCCTCCTCGGGGAACCAGGGCACACATTCTTGTACAAAATGAAAAAATTCTCTAAGTTGCTTTCCTGAGACATTCACTCCTCTCTTATGGAGCATATGCTTAGTATTATCAATAAATAATCCTCGTTCCTTGGACTCTGAATGTCCCATGATTACTCCCCTTTGCTACCTGGTCTATTCCTACCAGGGGGTCTGCAGCACCCAGTCAGCGAGAGCCTAGCCTATGCGAATAATTTAATAAGGGGGTCTTACTTGAGGGTCCCTGTCCCGGGCGCCACCTGCTGCGGTCCAGCCGCAGCAGGGTCCAGGGGTCCCTCGAGGTGAGGATAGGCGTCGGTGTTGGGTAACAAGCAACTACACAGCTCAAAGGCAGGTGAAGCACTGTTCCGTTTATTGCAAGTACAAGCAGGTTTTTATATTTTCATTTCTGGTAGTGATTGACATTTACAGGTGCATAGCATGATCAGTTAAGCAGAAAAAATCAATACAAAGGTAACCGGGAAAAGTACGAAAGTTCTCATAGTGTCAGTTATATTAAACAAAAGTTACTTTGACCAGGAGAACCATTGATCAGACAATTTGAAATAGCTCTATGCACACAGTTTGAATGTCTTACTGTTTATTAAAGTTCTCAGAATTTGTCACGGGCAACAGGTACGCTTAGACCGAGCAGAGGTTAGGAAATTCATTATAAGCCTTTGTAATGTCTAACTTAGCTATCCATCTTTCTGTCTAAAATATTTCTCTGTGTACTATTAACTCTATCTCCCTGGTAACTGTTTTCTACATGCTTAATAGCTAACTAGCTTCTCCTGTTTCTTTGCCTGTCTAATTCTAATAGATATATATCCCTATTCAAGGTAAAAGAGGGGCTGTTATTCCAACAACCTTAGACATTCAGGGGCTATTTCATTAGAGGGGATCTGCCTAGGGACTTACTTAAGGGGCTGCCTTGGGTATTCCAGGCCCCCTACCAGCTGATATCATATCCTACAATTGCTTAATCAGGTCAGGGAAGGAGGTGTTATTCTGGGGAAAGGCCAAGGTGATATTGTTCTCAGCCTGACCCAGTTGCTGTTCAGCTCTGAGAATGGTCAGCATTTCTAGGAGATTCCAAATTATCAGAAAGGTAGAGGTTAGAACACCAAGAGACAGCAAGATTAACCAACACCACATATCCATTCATGCCACGTCCGCCAGGCCGGAACACGCTTCTTTGAAGTCGTCCTCCCCATGCTCGGACTTTGTCAGACAGCATGGTTGGCGCTGGGACTGGACATGGCAACCTGGTCCGAGGAGCAGTTATTGAATCACCTCCGAAAACGCCGGTGTGTGCGCCCCAGGTGCTAGGAAGCCAGAAGAGTCAGACACTGGGGCCTGGAGTCACAGAGGCTTTATTGGATGTGGCCAAAGTGAAAGAAGAGGAGAGCAAGACCTCTCCAAGTCGTCCTCTCCAAAAGCCAGAAGTAGAGCGTTTTTGTGCAGCTGGGAGCGGGAGAAGGGCGCTTCAGAGACCTGGAGAGAAGCCTGTGTTCCCTCCAATCAGACCAGGCCTGTTCCCATCAGAGCCTGGGGCCTGGCTGGGCTCCGCCCCCTGGGACACAGTCTTCCTCCTGCAACACACTCGGGAAGCCCCTCGGACCCTGAAGTCATCCCCTGCTTGACAAGGAGACAGCACATCAGACACTTCTGACCACCTTCCCGAGACAGAGGGACTTGAGCAGGAAGAGCTGTTACCAGGGGAGCAGCGGCCTGACTGAGACACAGCTACTGGACTCTAGCTGCCCCAAAGGTAGGGGCACGAGGGGGGCCAGGGGCTGGGCCACAGAGCTCCTCCAGGAAGCCCTGGCAGCCGAGTGCCATTGCTCTCTGCCTGTCACACTCCTGCACTTGGTGCCCATTTGTGTTCAGTTTAATAACAGGATCTGGTTACTGTGGTGCAGTGGGCGGGGCCAATGAAGGGGTGGGGCCCCCTCTCTGGGGGAGAGGGAGGCCTTGAGGGCTGAAGGGAAAATGGGCCTGGGGGGCCTGAGGGAGGGAGAGGCAGAGGGGACAGAGCTGGGGTGCAGGTGGTGGGAGCGGGGGGCCGGGAGGGAGCAGAAGTGGCAGGGGGGCTGAGGGAGCACTCACCAGAGGATCTGGTCAAGCATCTCACTCAGAGCATCATAATTCCGACGTATACCCTTCCAATACCTGAAGGACCTTCCACGGTTGTCCACAAAGTTGTCCCAACAGTATTCAAACTCTGGTGCAAAGAGGGGAGACAGCAGTCAGCTCTGGCCAGGGAGCCCCTCTGTCCTGACCCTCCCCCTGGCCTCTCCACTCAGGGCCTGGTCTCCTCCCTGCAAGGCGCCATCACTCCTGCCTCAGATCCCCAAGTTCCCCTTCCACTCACTCTCCCTGGGGAATTCTAGGTGCCCCCCAGCCTGGTCCTNGTCCGTGAGCTCTCAGGGACAGCCCCACTGTGTGCAGAAGAGTGAAGCCACTCTGTTCCCAGACACGGCCAGGTCCTTGGCGTTTATTAGTGCAGTGACCAGCAGCTGGAGTGCAGAACAGGGCCGCCCGCAGTCAGGAGAAACGCCCGCCATGCACAACTGGGTGGCAAGGGTCGCCTCCCCTCACAGGGCACACACTGCCCTGCACACCCTTGGGTGCTGGACAGGGCTCTGCCTGGGCCAGGGACCTGCTCTGTCACTCACCTGCCCTCTCCTTGACCAGGCCACTACTTGTCTTGCCCTGTTTCCTTCGTTATACAATGGGGTGACTCCCCTACATGTGGGGAGGAGGGCAGTTCATATACACGGAGCTCTCAGAACACCAGTGTGAGCCTGAAAGTTCAGGTGTTAGCCTGATATTTTAAAAATAAGCCTACATAAGGAAAAAGTCAGGCATGATTTGAACCTCAATATCAAAGGCTACTTTAGGGGCTGAAGGGGTTTATTACTTTTTTTTTCCAGTGGGTTGGGGATGAGTGGCCAGGAGTCTGAGGCAGGGTGGGTGTGTGCTGTTGGAAGCAGCAGAACCGGGATCCTGCGGGAGAGGACGCTGGTCCCTGCTGTCCCTGCAGACCCCTCCTCTTCCTCTGCCCCGTAGGCCTGCCTACGTAGGAAGCAGGAAATCCTGGGTGGCAGCGGGAGGGCGGAGGCACAGCCCCCAGGGCCTCCAGGGACCCCTCTTCAGGAGAAACCAGATGGGGAAAGCCCAGGCAACATTACATTTTCTGTTTTCTCTCTTGTCCCCAGCAACCCAATGAAGAAGTTATATGCTGATTATTTCAACTTTCAGTTCACAAACCAGCTCACCCCCACAGGTCGAAATGGCTGTTACATCTGCTACGAAGTGCAAGGAACCCAGTCACCTATTTCCTTGGACAGAGGGGTGTTTGAAAACCAGGTACAGGACCCACAGCACTGTCATTTAAGGCACAGATGTGGAAAGCAAACAAGTAACACGCCAGAGCCTTCTCCCTACACCATCCTCCTCAGGTTTAGGCCTTAATGTCCCCACTTGACCCCCTGAATCCTGACGCACTGTGGCATTGGACTGGTGACCATTGGTCCGCACCTCATCCCGGGCCTCTGCAGTCTTGGAGGGAAAGGCGTCTGAGAGAGTGGGGCCTGTTGAGCACCAGCTCCTTAGGTGGCCCCAGGAGGTGCTCTGCTGGCGGGGTCCTCCCCAGCCACACCCCTGACTCCTCCAGACCCAGCAGGTGTGACCCCAGGGAGGAGCCCACCCCCACCCCCTGCCAGCCCCCTGCCTGCTCTGAGCCTGGGCCCAGGTCTCCCTGGAGGAAGATACAGCCTCTGCAGATACAGAACACGCCTCCCATCTGCAGCCAACCCCTGACCTAACCACCCCCCTACCTGCTCCGCCCTGTCCTGCATGCCAGCCCTCCCCTCCCCACCAGGCTGCAGACCACTCAGAGCCTGTTGTGAGGAGGAATCATTATGGGATGGCAGCTCTCACTGCAGTGGGACTGCCTGGTGGACAGGTAATGGGGTGACTCATGGCATTTAACCTTTTCATGTGCCCAGAGTTCAGACTTTATGAGAAAGTGATGAACAGAACATCAGTTGGCTGGGTCTTTGTAATAGAGCTCAGATGTTATGTCAACATATAATTAACACAAAAGTTCTTCAGAGAGAGTTCACAACTATTTCCTCACACTAAGTTATTGACAGGAAGGACATGTTCAAGGTTGCCTCTTGTCTCAATACGGGTGAGCACACTTCACAAGATGGTAGACGTGTGTGCTAGTGACTCCCCTGAGGACAAGGCAGCTTTCTGGCTGTCCCCAGTGGGCAGCACCTGAGGCACAAGAGACATGGCCAGGAGCAGGCACTCAGGACGCCTGTAGGGTGAGTGGACAGGACAATGGGTGTTGGAGTTAACGGACGAGTGTAGGAGGGGAGACCAAATGAACACACAGGGGGAAGGGGGGGCCTAAAAAGGACAAACCAGTCAACAGCATGCCCCCGAGACTGTTGCTTCCTGTGCCCTGGTCCACGCCCACTCAGCCCTGCCACAGGCCTGCTCTGACAGCCAAGAGTGTCTCCTCTCCTTGTCCCTCTTTGCCAGTTCTATCCAAAGAAGAGAGTCCATGCGGAAGTCTGCTTCCTGAACTGGTTCAAGGAGTCGCCCTTGGAGAAGACCCCGAACCCTGGCGAACCATACCACATCACCTGGCACATGTCCTGGAGCCCCTGTGTGGACTGTGCCAAGCAGGTGGCCGACTTCCTGAACACACAGAAGTGTGTGCGGCTGCGCATCACTTTCTCACGCCTCTACTACTCCAATAAGCCGGAATACCGGCAGGGGCTTCGTAATCTTGCTGGTGCAGGGGCCGAGCTCGCCATGATGTCTCCAGAGGGTGAGAGCAGAGGGAGCCGGGGCAGGGCTGTCCGGGGGATAGGACCAGGCTGGGGGGCACCTAGAATTCCCCAGGGAGAGTGAGTGGAAGGGGAACTTGGGGATCTGAGGCAGGAGTGATGGCGCCTTGCAGGGAGGAGACCAGGCCCTGAGTGGAGAGGCCAGGGGGAGGGTCAGGACAGAGGGGCTCCCTGGCCAGAGCTGACTGCTGTCTCCCCTCTTTGCACCAGAGTTTGAATACTGTTGGGACAACTTTGTGGACAACCGTGGAAGGTCCTTCAGGTATTGGAAGGGTATACGTCGGAATTATGATGCTCTGAGTGAGATGCTTGACCAGATCCTCTGGTGAGTGCTCCCTCAGCCCCTCTGCCACTTCTGCTCCCTCCCGGGCCCCTCCGCTCCCACCACCTGCACCCCAGCTCTGTCCCCTCTGCCTCTCCCTCCCTCAGGCCCCCCAGGCCCATTTTCCCTTCAGCCCTCAAGGCCTCCCTCTCCCCCAGAGAGGGGGCCCCACCCCTTCATTGGCCCCGCCCACTGCACCACAGTAACCAGATCCTGTTATTAAACTGAACACAAATGGGCACCAAGTGCAGGAGTGTGACAGGCAGAGAGCAATGGCACTCGGCTGCCAGGGCTTCCTGGAGGAGCTCTGTGGCCCAGCCCCTGGTCCCCCGCGTGCCCCTACCTTTGGGGCAGCTAGAGTCCAGTAGCTGTGTCTCAGTCAGGCCGCTGCTCCCCTGGTAACAGCTCTTCCTGCTCAAGTCCCTCTGTCTTGGGAAGGTGGTCAGAAGTGTCTGATGTGCTGTCTCCTTGTCAAGCAGGGGATGACTTCAGGGTCCGAGGGGCTTCCCGAGTGTGTTGCAGGAGGAAGACTGTGTCCCAGGGGGCGGAGCCCAGCCAGGCCCCAGGCTCTGATGGGAACAGGCCTGGTCTGATTGGAGGGAACACAGGCTTCTCTCCAGGTCTCTCAAGCGCCCTTCTCCCGCTCCCAGCTGCACAAAAACACTCTACTTCTGGCTTTTGGAGAGGACGACTTGGAGAGGTCTTGCTCTCCTCTTCTTTCACTTTGGCCACATCCAATAAAGCCTCTGTGACTCCAGGCCCCAGTGTCTGACTCTTCTGGCTTCCTAGCACCTGGGGCGCACACACCGGCATTTTCGGAGGTGATTCAGTAACCGCTCCTCGGACCGGGTGACTTAGCCAGACGTTTAGCCCTCACAGTTCTGGAGGCTGGATGTCCACGGTCGAGGTGTCGGCGCGGAGGTTGCTCCTGGGGCCTGTCCTTCTGGCTGCAGATGGTCACCCCTCCCTCTGCCCCTCTGTGGCCTTTCCTCTGTGGGTGACTGCTGGCGAGACCATGGCGTCCCCCTGTGTGTTCCAACTCACTGCTCCTGTAAGGACGTGAGTCAGATCAGATCAGGGCCGCCCTCAGTGTCTTGTGTAAGTCTGATCACCTCTGGGAAGGTCCTCTACCATGCAGTTCCATTCTGAGCCCCTTGGACATTCGTGTGGGTGGGGGACCCAGCTGAGCCACACAGTGACCGGGAGCTTTCTGAGTGAGTTTGGTGTAAGCTGGAGCAGCCTTGTTCCGTGTGTCTGACTCCCAGGTTCCGCCCACCGTGACCCTGACCCAACGGCATCCATTTCAGAGCCTGTGCCCCAGGAGCTCCCCGGCCCCGCACACTCCGCCCCTCTGCATCCTTTCCCACATCACACCTGGGGGCACTGGTGGAGCTGCCTCCCAGGGACTGCAATGAAGAAGAAGCAGGGAAAAAATTAGTGGTGAGTTTACATGGACATTAAATACATTTTATAGTAACAGTAGGATGGGGCTCATGAGGGTGGCTGTTACCAGAGCTGCCCAAAAGCAGAACAGAAAGCAAAGGGCGGCTGGGAGTCAGGCCAGAGACAGGGCCGCCGAGGCACTCAACGTGGACCATGAATGAAGGTGTTTGGTCCTCAGACTTCAGAGTCGAGGACTTGGGGACTGTCCTGGGGAGGAACCAGGTCAGGTTCCAGTCAGGGTGGGCTGGGCCATGAGGTCGCCAGCAGGGAGCAGGCGATGATCCTGGTGGGATTCTGGGCAGGCAGCCAGGAGGAGGGAAAAGCAAGAGGTTTGCGTGTGTTGGGAAGACGTGCATAAAATCATTTCAGCGAATGTCTTGGGTCTCCCACCAGTCAGCTCTTTGTCCCCTGACCCTGGCCATTCTGGTGTACGGGGCTAGACACTTGTCCCTTCACACCCCTCTCCATCTGTACTGCTGCTGGGGGTGTAGGGCAGAGTCTAGGCGTCTCTGGTGGCCTCAGACCATCTGTTCTGATGGTCCCCTCTCTGTGTTTCCTCTGCAGAGGGAGGCACACAGTGGCTTCACTGCAGACCACACACCCTTGACCGTCTGGGTCATTGAACTTGGCCAGAGAGTGCTGCCAAAAATACCTCCTCATCCTGGAGAAAGGACAAAGCAGAAGGTCCGCCTTATAGATCCATGGGGACCTCCAGGACGTCTCTTCCAAGGGAGTCACTGTCCCACTCCCGACCCCCTCCATTCCCTGCTCACACCTGGCAGCTCCGGGAATACTGCAGCCAGGGCAGGCCTGCGGTCCACCCCGTGGGTGGGGCCTGGCTCCTGCAGCGCCGCAGCCAGGCGTGGGCGCTCACCTCCGACAGGCGAGACCTGTTGTTAACTTCGGAGTGGGCATTCCATGGGCCCGCACCGCGGCCAGCTCTCTGCTGCACCACCCTCAGGACGTGCAGGGACTTTGTCCTCCTGGCCCCAAATGTGGCCACATGTAACGTCTGCGCTTGTCAGCTAGATGGGGGAAGAGGAGCAGAAAGGGGCAGATGACCAAGCTGGCTGCTCCTGAAGAATGGTCCCTCCCAGACACTGCCATTCAGGGTTTATTTTCACACCTCCCTGGCCAGGGCCCCGTCACTTGGCCACACCTAGCAGCAAAGGAGTCTGGGAAATATTGCCTGTATTTTGGCTGGCTGTATAACTTGCTGAAAATCAGAGGTTACACATTCTGAAATAGGAGCATTAATATGGTAGGTCAGCCCTGCCTGGTGTGGCTCACTGGACTGAGCACTGGCCTCTGAACCAACACATCGCTGGTTCAATTCCCAAACGGGGCAAATAGCTGGGTTGCGGGCATGCAGGATTCTTTCTCTCTCCCCTTCCCCCCTCTAAAAATAAGTAAATACATAAAAATACAGTGGCACAATGTGCAGTCTCCACAACATACATGACAAAGTTTTCAACGATAAGTGTGGAAAAATGCATGTGCTAGGTCAGAGAGGACCCTCCAACATTCACGTCCTCCCCAGAACCTGCAAGGGTGGCCTTACTGGAGAGAGGGCCCCTGCACACAGTTAGTTAAGGTGAGGCCACGGTGAAGTGAGCGTGCCCTTCATCAAATACGGCTGGTGTTCCGGTAAGACGAGGAGACCCACGGACAGGGACTCGCATGAGAAGGCCAGGTGAAGACAGAGGTTGGAGGGACATCAAACAAACCCAGGATTTCAGCCACACTGCAGGGGAAAGGCCCCACCGAGGCCCCACCTTTCTCTGCTGGCTTCCCGTGGCCAACATGGGAGCCAGCGGAGAAAGCTCTGGCTTCCAGGGCCGTGGAAGGGAACGCTTGTGTTGCTTAAAACCGCCCAGTGTGTGGTAGTTTGTAAGGCTGGTCAGGTTGTGAAGTCCATCCTGCCTTGCCCCCTCGTAGCTGAGTGGCCCTGGGCAGAGCCACCTGGTCTCAGTCTCCCACATCAGTCAGCACTCTGCTGACAGTCACAGGCTGGTGAGTCCTGGGCAGCTCCTCCCATGCAGACATGGCCATGCGGGCACATCGCAATGGGGAGCCTCTGACACCATGTCCTTTCTCCGGTGTGGGAGCAGAGGTGTGGGAGCAGAGTGGAGCCTTCCCTTGTGCTCTGTGAGCCCAGAGGTCCTGACCTCCTGCCAGCAGGCAGCCCCGTCCTGCAGCCTCCGCTCCACCACTGACCTGCACAGCATGAACCAGTTCCTAAAATCGGCCTCTCCGGAAACCCCCCGAGACAGGCATGAAGTTCTCCTCTGCCAGATGGGGAAACTGAGGCTCTGAAGAGCTGTGGGACTTGTCCATGGGCCTCACAGCTGGGAAGGAGCCCAACCAGGACCCACCCCAGGCTCCGCCCCTCGCACCCCCTGGGTCTCATCTCTTCTCACCCAGGAGACCTCCTGCTGGCCATTCAGACGAATGAACACTTTCCTCTGTTGCTGCCTTTGAACATGAGAGTCCCCTGTCCCGCAACTTCTTCCTGGTTCCCAAGTGCCGTGGGGCTGTGACTCACGCAGCTGTGGCCCTGGGAGAACCCTGTGGAACACCCTGGAGTGTGGTTAGGGGAGCGCCGGGCAGGCACTGGAGACCTGGAGTAGATCCCAGCTCTGCCGCCCGCCAGCTGGGCAATGCGGGGTGAGGCCCCCCTTCTCTGAACCTCAGCTTCCCCACCATGAGATGTGACCACATGCTGGCTTCGTGGGGCTTTGCTGGGAAGTGCAGGCATGGGAAGCACTCTGTGAACCCGTGAGTGTGGGCTCGCACGGGCGAGTGTGTTCTGACGGTAACTGGGGGTCAGCTAGCCATTCTCAGCTTCTTCAACACATCTTCACTGAGGTCCCAGCACATGCCAGGTACTGTCCCAGGTGATGAAGTGCCATGGGAAGGCACAGAAGTGACAGCCATCCCTCCCCTCATGTGGCTCTTGCCTCCACTAGTAAATGTGCTCACTGCCAGCTGGTGGTCATGGCTGCAAAGATGGAGCAGGTGCAGGGAGAGGCACGGGCGGGCCGCTGGTCCCCCTGGGCAGTTTGCTGGGGGTGGCTGTGGGTCAGGGACCTGAGCTGAGGGAACGAGCCCAGTGGGTATTGCAGAGAACGTCTAGGTGGAGCCCTGTGGGTGCAGAGGCCCTGGCATGAGGGTCCGTGTTCGAGGAGGAGCATGGAGACAAGTGTGTCTCTGAGTGTGGCTGATGGGAGTGGTGTGACCTGGGAAAACCGTGCGGGCCGGGGGCTTCTGAAGGCTCTGGGAGGGCAGAGTCAGTCCTGGTAAAGGAATGGCATGATATTCTGAGTCAGAGGTCGACGGTTACGTGCACGCTGGGAGTTTCAAACCTCCTGTGTGGCCCTGCCTTACTCCTCTCAGGCTTGGTGACAAGGGGGTGGACAGGAGTGATGTCCGTGTAACACAGGCTTTTCAGGGTTTTAATGAAGACAGAAGGGGGCCTGCCAGGGGCTCTACTGGGGAGTCCCTGCACACCAGGGGGACTGCGAGGGCACTGAGGGCTTGCTGGGACCACGCCCCTGTGGTGGCCTCTGTCCTTTAGCCCTGGACACAAACAGAGACAGCTACTTAGTGACTGGAGTAGGGGGGGGCTGCTGCACATGGAGGGTGGAGACATGGATGAAGGGCGACTGGTGTCCTGAAGGACAAACGCAGCAGGCCCGAGGCTTCCCCACCATTACTTCACGCATTGTTCATTTCTGAAAGTTTCTGTTTCACATTCCCTGACCCGCTGACTGTGGGAAAGAGACCACGGGCAGTAAAGCTGTGCAGAAGGGCTGGGGGTGAGACCCGGACTCCCGCCTGGCCGGCCGTGCCCTCGCCAGGCGGACTCGAACGGCTGGCTCTGGCCTGAGAGTTTTGTCCCCACCCGTGAGGAAGAGTGTGGCACCAGCCCCACCACAGAAGGCCGTGCCCAGGTAACGTGTCCACACCTGGGAGCCAGGATGGACACTCACACTGGGGTGCCTATGGGGCTCTTCTTGGCGATCCAAAATTAGGATCAAGGCTGGAAGCTGAGCACAAGGGACGCTAACCCCCCACTTTCTAAAGGGAGTTCCCTGAGAGCCGCCCCCGAGCCCACCCACTGCTGTTGCCTCTGCACCCGGACCACCCAAGTGGGCACACGTCCACTTCCCGCCCATCACCAAACTAATCCTCCTCCTACACATGAAGGTCACAGAAAAATAACGGACTGACCCGTCCAAGGTCACGGCCAGCCCCTGGCAGAGCTGAGACCTGCCCCCCCGGCTGGGCCTGGAGGCTGCAGCTCTTCCCCCCGCTGGGGCCCCAGAGGGAAGAGAAACTGATGCCCGAGAACTTTTTTAAAATCATCTTTAATGTAGTTAATAATTTTTTGCCTTGTTTACCAGATAAATCATCTGAATAAATAGATGCTCTACATTCTCTGACCAATATCAGTACAAAAATAAAGCTGAGCTCCGCGCCCACCCTGGCTCGCCCCGAGAAGGGCACATGCGGCTCCAACTCAGGCCCGACCCTCCAGGTACATTCATTTCGTCTGAACAAAGCTGGCTGCTCGCTCTGTGCAAAGGAAGCCTTCTTGTGCCGGGCCCGGAGGCCAGGCGGGCGGCCTATAAAGCAGAAGCTCCACCACGTAACCGAAGTGCAGCGCCTTCCCCCGGCAGGGCAGGAGGGGACGGTTGGCAATGGGTTCAATGGGGTGATGACGATTGTTGGGCTGCCCAACAGCACTTGGCCGCTGCCCTCAAGTGGCTTTGCCAGGGGTGGAGAACATTCTCCTTGTCCAATCCCACAGCAGAAGAAAAGTACCAACCAGTCTTTCTACATTCAAATTGGCGGAGGGGGAGGAGAGGCAGGTGGTCCAATCTCTAAGCCCACACACCGTTGAGTGCTGGACTCCAGTGGTTGGGGGGTAGGTGGCAGGTCAGGGGCCGCCTGGCCCTGCTCAGGCCGGGCCCCAGCCCAGCTGGGGCACTCAAGACTGGGAGGAGGCCTGCGAGGCCACGCCCAACCCCTAACCGAGGTTTCTGTTCTAGGGGTGGAGGAGTGGGGAGAGGCTCTCAGAGGCCACAGCCCTTTCCCCAGGGAGCCGGCCCCGCAGGCTTCAGCTCTCTGCAAGACATCGGGCACCCGTGGGCCGCACAGAACAGAGTGAGAGACAGGTCTGCTGCTGTCCACAGAACAGCTGTCCCACTCCACACAAGGCTCCCCAAACCTCCAACCCTGCAAACTGCACCACCGACTCTTTGAAAGTGCCCCTGAGGCAGGAACAGGTCCTGTGACCCCTGGGGAAAAGCAAGCCAGGTCCCAAAGCCATGGGCCAACAGCATTCAGTGACCTCTGTGGGGCGCCCCTGTCCTGGGACAGCACCCAGCTCCAGCCCCATCCGCTCCCCAGGGTCCCACAGCTGCCCCTCCTTCCCCTGACCTACCCCCACTTGCTCCTCTAGATTCAACCCCCTGGGCTGGGGGTGAATCAAGTCACCCCTGAGGGGACTGTCCCCAATGGAAGCACTGAATTGACCCTGGACAACAAAGAATTAAGGAAGGAGGAGAGAGAGACCAGGGGTTGGAGAATCTTGCGAGCAGGGTACCACAAACAGTGAGGGGTGCAGGCTGTCTTTGGTTTGGGAACTCAGGGAGAAGGGGTTTGGGGAGGTACTGCCCTCCCCTCCTCTCATGACACAGTGGAGCAGAGAGACACCTCCGGAGGGTGGGTGGCAATGGCCGGGGGGTTTGGAAGAAGCCAGGCTTTTACTTGCTCTCCTGGTACACTGGACTCCCGCCCCCACAGGGCCGGGGTAGGGGAAAACTCACTCCTCACTGCCAGGGAAGCCCCTGATCCACAGGCACACTTGTGCAAACTGGAAAACGAGAGCCCCCTCCTCCGGGCACACACAGCTCCTTGCTGGGTGGGTGGGGTGGGGCTTGTGAACCACCTGAGCCACTGTCCACTGCAGCATGACCACAGGAAGACATGGGCAGAGCTCCCCCACCCCCACAGGAAAATAAGGCCAGCCCCAGCTTCAGCGCGGGGGTGGGTGCAGGGAGGCACAGGATGAGGAGGGTTAGGGAGTTGAGGCTGCCCTGAGAAGGTGGTGGGACACTCTCCCTTGTGGACCACCCACACCCACACAAAATGTCGGCTGAGCTGTCGGAGGGTGCAGGGACAGAGGGTGGTGGGAAGGGCTGGGAAGCCCCCTGAGTCAAAGAGAACAAGCCCCAGGGAGGAAGCACAGGGCCCTTGGGGTGCACAGCCTGCCCGAGCAGACACTTGCTCACCGGTGGCTGGCCACGCCTGTGTGCCCACAGCGGCAGGAGCCACCGCGCCATGACCGGAGCCCCGTGGACAGCTCTCAGCAAACGGAGCTGGCCTGGGTCCTGTCATGTGATGGGCTGTGCCAGGTGGGGTGAGTGCAGGGTGCCCGTGGCAACTTCTTCTATGCTGTGAATCACCCTGCAGTCACCGGGTCGGGGTTTCCAAACATGAGATTTGCAAGATCCATTGCACAGGTCTGCAGCCGCATGCACGCACTCCCTAGGGCAGGAGCAGCGGTGTGCAGTGCACACCTGTGCAGCTGGGTGTACGCCCGGTGTTTCTCCCAGGCCAGTGATGGGGACCGGGGGTGGCTCTCAGCAGCAGGTGCCCCACTGGCAGCCGCCCCCAGGGAAACAGAGAGACCGCTTTGAAGGGTATCACAGGACACGCCGCAGCAATCCCTAACCCTTCCTCCTGCCCCTCCTCTGCGTCCCACATGCTGGGCAAAGGCAACCTCTGACCGAACCTCAAGCAGGAGTGCAAAATTAAAAATAAAGACCCCACCCCTCAATAAAAAGGAAAAGGGAAATCAATCAGAAAGGTCGGGGTGGGCTGCTCAGGGGCCAGGTTTGGGCCTTTCCGCCCTCCTGTACTTCCCAGGACCAGCTGCTCTGTCCCTAGAGAAGAGCGGTGATGGAGCTGTCGGAGGGGCGGTGGTCTCGTCCGCACTCTGCCTGGACACCGCACCCAGACTGACGGAACAAGGCCAAGCCTCCCCACCTCTCCGCCAGACGAGGCCCGCAGGCCTCCCTGTAAACATCACCCACGGAGGAAGGGGCAGGATGGCGGGAGAGTGCTGGGGGTCTTCCTCCCTCACTGTTCCAAACTATTAAATAAAATAATTACCCCACCCCAACCCCTCCCCATCTCTGGAAGCCCCCACCCCAAGCCCAAAAGAAAACAGTTTAAGAAAAGTAAAAACGGTGATTCAGAACTTCCCGCCGCGGTCTCGGAAGAAGCCCTCAGCCGCCTGGGCCTCGCGGAAGGTGACGGTGATGGAGTTGGCGGTGATATCAGTCACTGTCACTTCACTTGTGGGGAGCACAGGTGTCCAGGGAGGGGGCCCCTCGGCCAGGTCTGCGTCTGCTACAGCCATGGGAGAAAGACAGACAGACAGATGGACGACAGCACCGACAGCAGCCTGGGGAAAGCGGGGCGGTGGCAGCATGCAGGCTACAGCACACCCCCCACCAGGCTGTCCTCTGAGCCTCCAGCCAAGTCAGGGCCTAGCCCAGTGCTGGACAAAGCGGGGGAGGTCACTGCGTTTCTTTTCTGGCCAGACCAGAACTCATCCTGAGCAGACCACAGAAAGAGCTCTGGGTGGGGGCCACGCCATGGCCTCCAGAGCACCCCAAACCCTCTCCGGGCCTTAAGCCAGATGGGCCTGATGACTCAAGGGACCTCTCCAGCTCTGAGGGTCTCTGGGCCTGGCTTGGAGGGGCCACCTTACCCTCCTCTCCAGGGGGCTGCTCAGCAGGCTCCCACTCGCTGGCTGCCTGCAGGGCGTCCGGGGCCGGTGACTCCTGCAGGAAGAGCTCCCGTGGATGGCTGTGACTCTCCAGGTTGGGCCCGCGGGGCGGGAACTTCTTGCGTGAGAGCCGCAGGTACTTGCGGGCCTTGCGCGGCTTTCGGAGCGGGAAAGGCAGGGCGGGCACCAAGGGGCCCTTGTCCACCAGCTCAGGCGACCCCGCCTTGACCACCCCCTCGGGGCTCCCGCTGCCGAGTGGGCGCGCAAGGGAGAAGCAGAGCTTCTCCTTGCCCTTGGCCTTGTGGGAGCTCCGCAGGTCCATGCTGTACAGCCGCTGCGGGGGCAAGCCAGGGCACGGCCGGTCAGCCCTGCCCTCCCACCCGCTGCCGCGCCTTTGCTCATGCCGTTCCTCCCGCCTCGGTGTCCTTCCCCAGGTCTCGTGGCCCAGAGCCAGCTGTCAGCCCATCCCCAGCCCCACAGGGCAGCCTCATCTCCCCGGGGCTGTCTGGGCTCGGGGATGGGGGCCACAGGCATATGCCTCTGGTACACCGTGGAGGGGCACGCAGAGAAACAAAACACAGATCTGGATTTGGGAGGTGGAGAGACAAGGGATTATTCTTCATCGTAGGGAAGGAAACTCTGCTCACTGAAGGACCCACAGCCAAGAGAGCAGCTTCCCAGGGAGATGGTGTGAAGCGGAGGGCTCTGAAGGTCCCCAGGGCAAGTTAACCAAGGGGCACACGCAGCACTGGCTGGTGCGGGCACAGCCAGCAGCCGTCCAGCTCCCCTGGATCCCTTCAGGGCACGGCTCAGCCCCAGCTGCCGCGTGGCCCACGTGGGCACAGCCCTCTGTCGATGCCCTGCCTGGTTCTTGTTAAAACAGGCCGGAAGGAAGGTTCCTCCGATACTCAAGGACTGGTGTTTGCAATTTGGGGATTCGTCTTACTGATTCTGGGGGTAATTTACACAAGTCCAAGTCGAACCTTGGTGCTGAAATGCTGGGAGGGCCTGAGCGGCCCCGGGACAGCACTTCTGCTGTGCCCTCTCGCCAGAGGCCCAGAGTTCCCCGGAAGCAAGGGAGCCCCCAGACAGGACCCGAAGGTCAAACATCTCCAGGTGAGAGCGAAGATCCCCCGTGCAGGCCCCATCCTCTAGTCCCACCTGCTAATGCCCATCAGTGGGTGTGGGCTGCGGGTTGCCGTGGGGACGGGAGGAGGGCTGAACTGGGACAGCACTGGGAAAACACCGCAATGCTAAGAGGGCTCTTCCTAGGTGCAGTTTTATCAAACCCGCTCCTTCCGCCTGGCTTGCAGGCCCAGTAAACTCTCCCACGATTCTCCAAGGGGGACTCATCTGCGTCCTCGTCCGCCTCACCACAAGAGAACTAACTGATCGGGAGCACCAGGGGCCAGGCCTGGGTTTTAATCCAGTGCATGACCCTGGGGAAACTGCTGGCCTCCCTGTGCTTCAGTGTCCTCATCAGTGAAACGATGAGCAAGCTGTAAGACGGCCCCTGCCATTTTTGCCTCTAGGATCTCACACCATGAGCGGTCCCATTGAACACTGCCTGCCACGTCGGGGGGCACTCCCCGGGCAAGGTCATTAAGACACTGTGCTTCTCCCTTGCTCTCTCTCTCTTGGGTCACCCACTCTGGGGGAAACTAGTGGCCATACTGGGAGGCCACACCGAAGCCCTCTGGAGAGGTCCGCATGGCAGGGCCTGGGCCTCCCGCCAACACTGAGTGCTGGCACGCCTGCAACCAGCCCCTGTGAGCAGCGCTTTGGAAGTGGGCCTGAAGGCCTTGGCCAAACCTTCAGGTGAGTGGATCCCTGGCCAACATCAGGGCTGTAACTCAAACTGGAGCCTCTAAAGAACTAGCTAGAGCACTCCTGAAGGCCTGACCCATGGAGACCTCGAAATCACCAGTGTTTATTGCGTGAAGTTGCTTAGTTAGGGGGGATTCATTACACAGTGGATGATACGCCTGCCCCAGAGGTCTGCTGTGCAGACGACATGTGTTCCCTGTGGGAGTGCTGAGCACGGAGACAGTGGCCGACAGGTGCCACTTTCCCCGTTCACACCGAGCCCCAGGGAACGTGCTCACTGCGTGGGGGCAGCCCACGTACTCTGGCAAGAGCCTCAGGTGCTTCCCAGTCAAGAGCGGACAGGAGGGTGGACATGGCTCACACGGCACATGGACCAAGAAGAGTCATTTTTGGCTCCACGTACCTGGAGGGACCTTCCTAAATTAGGGAGAGCAGGTGGCCCTACCATTCCAGTTTCACAGATGAGAAAACTCAGGCTCAGAAAAGCAACCTTAGGACATAACCAGCTCCAGCTGCGAAGCTACACCACTCCAGACTCATCCTTTCTCCAGCGCAAAGCAAGGAGGCCAACAAAGCACCACCCGGGCCTGGGCAGCGGGGTGCTGTGGAGTGTAAGTCCCGCCTGAGGTGGAGACTCAGAAAAGGGGGCCCTGAGGGTTCTTCTCACTAGAAATGACACATTTCTAGAACCACCACCATGGTTCTAGAAACTATAGAATGTTCCAGAATGCCAAATCTCCTTTCCTTGAATTCTAAAATTCCAGGGTCCCATGTTTTCTCAGTTCTAGTTTTTGTCTTCTAAGGACATCAAACATTATAATTTTGCATTTTGGGGGCTGTGAATATCAAAAAGGCTCATTTACAAGATTCCAAGCTTTTAAAATTCTCAGAGCCCATTAGCCATATGCCCACCCTCCCTCCTACCATAACACCTCCCCCCAGGGCTGCCTTCCTGGGCCACCAGCCCCACACTCCAACCCCCCAACTCCTTGCATTGGACCTTGCCCACTAAGTGCCTTGCACTTACAGTGCCCTGGGTGGGGCTGAGGTGGGAGGAGATGGGGGGGTAGTTGTTCAGCACAACTAGCTGGGCAATTGCAGGGTGAGTGCGGGGACTTGTGGGTGGGTGCCAACACTGGTGGGTTACCTGCAGCAGGAGCCGCTTGGGTTTCGGACCTCTCTTCCTATACCCCGACGCTCGGTCTCTCTCCTCCCTGAGGTGCAAAGCAGATGGCAGAAGAGAAGGAAACACTGGTGACATGTTAGGGAAAGTATGGCGTCCGCCCCTCCCTGCCCTCTGCAGCCCATGGGGAAGGGGGCATCCTCCACAGACCACCCCCAAATCCTGGAGTGGGGGCTCCTCCTTGGTGCTCTTTTTAGGCTGCAACAGTGGGATCACACATTTAACTCCCAGGGCCTCAGTCCTCCCAGCTGACAAAAGGCAAGGCCCAGCCACTGTCTCAAATGCTAAAGGAGACCTCTGGTGGCATCTCTAAACACACACGGCTCTTTAGTGGGCTCCAGGTTAGGCCAGAGCTCTGCTCCACAATGCCACCCTCCCAAAAATGGAGTTCCAAGATAACCGAGTTTGCCTGAATGTCCCAGGGCAGTTGATGAGATGGGAATGGTCCCGCACAGTAGACAGAAAGAACAGGCTCCCGCCTGTCTGGACTCTTCCATCCAGGAAGGGGAGGGAAGCTAGCCTGCACCGAGTCCCAGGGAGATGACAGATGCTCTGCTGGGGGGCCCCCAGACCCCAGACACACGAACACAGGCGGAGCCTGAGATTGCAGACACAACACACCCCCAAGGTCACCCCAGAGATGCTGACAACAGGGCCTGAAGCGGTGGGGAAATCACAGGCACTTCCTTCTGCCCACTTCGCTGGGCTCCTTTCACACTATCTGTGGCCGCCACGGCAGAGGCCATGTGCTTGGCAGCAGGAATGTGAGGGCAGGAGTGCACCCCAACACAAGAGAAATTCTGAGATGCTGTAAATTAAATTCCAGTAGGCAAGGGAGGGAGGGAGAGAGTGAGCACGAGTGAGCGAGCAGTCGGCCTGGTAGCAGCAGGGACCCAAGTCCCCAACCACGTGGGGGCCTTGCATCAGCCACCAGATACTGCCACCCTCTGCTCAGACTCAGGACTGTCACCTGTAAGTGACAAGTGGTAACTGTTCCTTCCTCACAGCCTCTGTGCCTGTCAAAGACCTGTCCCCATCTCACGGTTTCCCGTCCCCTTATCTGGCCAGTGGAAAACCTTTCAAAACTTTCATCTTTCTTCCCCAAAACATAATGGACAGACGCAATAGTAAGATCGCAGTTGTGAGTACACAAAGCAGTTTCTCCTTATATTTTTATTTCTTAATTATTGTGTTATTTTTCTTATGAACAAGAGTAGACCTACTTTCGCCTGACCCTGTGCAGACACGCCCATCAGCCAACTCCAGGTGGCGCACATGTGGCGTCCCCCCCAGGCCCTGCTGCTGGCGGTCTGGACGGCACGCCTGCAACCTGGCCCTTTGCTGGCAGGATGGCCCAGAAGCCCTGTCTTTTCAGAATCTGTCAGCCATGGGAGTTCCTTTTCTGTCTAACACTGGATGTGTGACCTTAGGCCAGGCTCCAAATCTGAGCCCAGCTAAACCCGTGAGTCCTGAGAAGCCTTTCCCACTGTCCCCTCCTCTGGTGGCAGCTGCCCACCATCCTCCAGCACATCAGCCCCCAGGGCTCCTGGAGGCAAGGTGCCAGGCAGAGGACCTCCCTCCTGACGGAGCGGGCTTCGGCAAGTCTGAGGGGGGGGACCCCAGAACCAGCATTTGGAAGAAGCACACAGGGCCCCAGGGTGCCCACTCCGGGCGGCTCACCAGGACGGTCCTTCCAAGCCCTTGAGGCAGGGAAGCTTCTCTCAGAACCCACTGTGCTGGGTGCCAGGGCACCCTGTTCCAGGCCCGGCTCTACCCTGACCCACGG